>NC_056057.1:88872128-90122128 GCF_016772045.2 Ovis aries
AGAAATGGCTAACGATCCTGTAGTTGGGGAAAACAAAAGGCTTCATTAAAGGAATGATGCTTTCTGTGAATACCAGATGACTCATTCCTGAATGAATTTTTCTAGGCAAAAGACTGTAGTCATTCAGTAAACAAGATATTTTTCTTCCATACCAAAACACACAGAAGAAACTTACCCTCAATATATAAGGATGGAGAGAGGATGAAAGCCACCCACTTATATATATGTATCTGACATAACAGAAAGAGCTATAAAAAAAATGTTAAGTTTAGAAGGAAGATAAATAGTCTGATAGTATGGCTATCAGGTTTTGACCTATGAAATGTCACTTTCTACTGTCAAAAAGTGACAACACAAAGAGATGATAAACTTGAGATGTCCTACTGATTAACAACAGTATCTGGTAGCTCCAGGTGAAGGCCTCCAAAGACCTTTGGTTGCCAGGTAAATTGACTCAGATCTAGTGAACTACCTCCTCTAACCAGATATGACCCTGTTTCAAAAGGAACAGGATATCATCTCCCTTTGGAATCTTTATCTATCTTGAGAAAGGAAAACAGAGCTAGAAGAATCTGGCTCCCTGACCACAGTTCAGTTGCTCAGTCGTGTCCAACTCCTTGTGACCCCATGGACTGCAGCACACCAGGCTTCCCTGTCCATCACCAACTCCTGGAGCTTACTCAAACTCATGTCCATAGAGTCAGTGATGCCATCCAACCATCTCATACCTGACTTCAGACTATACTACAAAGCTACAGTGATCAAAACACTACTGTTTTGGCACAAAGACTTAGAGATCAATGGAACAGGATTAAAAAAGCCCAGAAATAAACTCACCTACCCATGGTCAATAAGGGAGATAAGAACATATGATGGAGAAAAGACAATCTCTTCAATAAATGGTGCTGGGAAAACTGGACAGTTGCTTGTAAAACAGTGAAATTAGAACATTCTCTAACACCACATTCAAATGGATTGAAGACCTAAATGTAAGACCAGAATATAGAACTTCTGGAAGAAAACACAGGCAGGATGCTCTGACATAAATCACCGAAGTTCTTTTTGGATCCGTCTACTGGAGTAAAGAAAGAAAAAAGAAATGGAACTTAATTAAATTTAAAACCTTCTGCACAATGAAGAAAACCATAAACAAAATGAAAAAACAACCCACCAAATGGTAGAAAATACTTCCAAATGACGTGACCAACAAGGAATTAATCTCCAAAATATACAAACACCTCATGTAGCTCAATATAAAAAAACAACTTAATCAAAAAAATGGGCAGAAGATTTAAATAGGCATTTCTCCAAAGACAAGACAACATACAGATGGCCAAGACACAAATGAAAATATGCTCAATATCACTAATTATTAGAGACATGCTAGTCAGAAGTACAGTAAGATACCACCTCACACTTGTCAAAATGGCTATCACCAAAAAGTCTACCAAAAAAAAAAAAAATAACTGCTGCAGAGGGTATGGAGAAAAGAGAAACCTCCTACACTGTTGGTAGGAATGTAATTTGGTATAGCCACTAATGGAGAAAAGCTTGGAGGTTCCTTAAAAAACTAAAAAATAGAGCCATATGATCCAGCAATCCCATTTCTGGTCATGCATCTGAAGAAAATGATAATTTGACCAGATACATGCACCTCAATGTTTACTGCAGCACTATATAACAGCAAAGACATGAAGCAACCTAAATGTCCATGGACAGAGGAATGGATAAAGAAGGCGTGGTACATATATACAATGGAATACTACTCAGCCGCTAAAAAGAACAAAATAATGCCACTGGCAGCAACTTGAAGAGGCCTAAAGATCATCACACTGAGTGAAGTGAGTCAGAGAAAGCAAGTATCATGATAGCACTTACTACTGAATCTAAAAAATAATGATACAAATGAACTTATTTACAGAACAGTAGTAGACTCGGAGAAAGCAGTGGCACCCCACTCCAGTACTCTTGCCTGGAAAATCCCATGGACAGAGGAGCCTGGTGGGCTGCAGTCCATGGGGTCGTGAAGAGTCAGACACAACTGAGTGACTTCACTTTCACTTTTCACTTTCATGCATTGGAGAAGGAAATGGCAACCCACTCCAGTGTTCTTGCCTGGAGAATCCCAGGGATGGGAGAGCCTGGTGGGCTGCCGTCTATGGGGTCACACAGAGTCGGACACGACTGAAGTGACTTAGCAGCAGCAGCAGACTCAGAGACTTAAGAAGAAACCCATGGTTAATAAAGAGGAAAGTGGGGAGGGGATAAATTAGGTAGTTGGGGTTAATATATACACATTACTATATATAAAACAGATTATCAAAGACCTACTATATAGCACAGGGGACTCTACTCAATATTCTATCAGAGCCTAAATGGGAAAAGAATCTGAAAAGGAATAGATGTGTATTTGTATAACTGAATTACATTGCTATACGCCTGAAACTCCAAAATCACTGGAGATGGTGATTGCAGCCATGAAATTAAAAGATGCTTACTCCTTGGAAGGAAAGTTATGACCAACCTAGATAGCATATTCAAAAGCAGAGATATTACTTCACCAACAAAGGTCCGTCTTGTCAAGGCTATGGTTTTTCCAGTAGTCATGTATGGATGTGAGAGTTGGACTGTGAAGAAAGCTGAGCACTGAAGAATTGATGCTTTTGAACTGTGGTGTTAGAGAAGACTCTTGAGAGTCCCTTGGACTTCAAGGAGATCCAATCAGTCCATCCTAAAGGAGATCAGTCCTGGGTATTCTTTGGAAGGACTGATACTGAAGCTGAAACTCCAATACCTTGGGCACCTCATGTGAAGAGTTGACTCATTGGAAAAGACTGATGCTGGAAGGGATTGAAGGGCAGGAGGAGAAGGGGATGACAGAGGATGAGATGGCTGGATGGCATCACCGACTCAATGGACATGAGATTGGGTGAACTCCAGGAGTTGGAGATGGACAGGGAAGTCTGGCGTGCTGCAATTCATGGGGTCGCAAAGAGTCGGACACGACTGACTGAACTGAACACCTGAAACTAACACAACATTGTTGTACCTATACACCAATATAAATTAAAAATTTAAAAAGCCACACCTCTGCTTATAACACTATTAGCTTCCGACCCTTCAAAGGGGCTCAGTCTGAATAAGCCTAGGCCTTAAGAGCCAGTGAGTCCCATCAAAGCACCCAAATTACACTAGTGTCAGATTCAATTCTGCTTTGTCTGGATTCCCAAACTTGAGGAAATCCATCACCATTCACCATCAGTCAATCCAAAACATGGCAGTCACCATAAATCCCCATCTTTTTCTTATACTCATCCAATCCATGATCAAATCCTATGCATCCTGTCAACACAGCAAATCTTTAATCCACCTACTCAGCAAATACTTTAATTCAGGTGGTCATATTTTTGCCAGGACTTCCCCAGATGCTCAGCTTGCCTTCCTCTATCTTCCTTTTTTTGCCCAGAGGAATCTTTCTAAAAGCACTCACCTGATCTTGCTATACTTCTCTCTTTAAAACTCTTCACTAGATCTCATTTTACAGAATAAAGCCCAAAGTCCTTCAAAAGGCTCTGCATATCTAGTTCCCATCTGTCAAGTTTCATCTCTTATATTTGCTTAACAAGTGAATAAAACCTTTTATCCATAAAGCCAGCACATTTTAGATACATAGATTACCCAGAAATCTTACCAGAACATAAAAGCCTTAGACAGAACAATGCGCCAGCCTAGAAGTGGAACAAGAAAGGATAGAGAAGTCATCTCTCATTGTGACTGATGTTAGAGTCGCCTACAGAGCTTAGAGAAAGGCCAAGCTCCAGAGTTCTGATTCACTTGGTCTGGATGAGGCTTTTCTTAAAGGCTTATCAGATGACACTAATATGAAACCATGGTTGTGAACTATGGGTCAGCAAAAAAGTTTGTCTCCTTCTCCAGGCCTGCCTTGAGTGAGAAATGAAGGAAGCCACATCAATTTTTCACACTGACTACATCCTAGTACTTGAGCCCCATCTTCCTACTTCCACTGAAGAGCTGAGAGCTACTAAACAGAACAGTATTTTGTATCCCTTCTTGCCAGATTGGCTCAGACAGTAAGGAATCTGCCTGTAATGCAGGAGACTTGGGTTTGATCTCTGGGTCAGGAATATTCCCCTGGAGAAGGAAACTGCCACCCACTCTAGTATTCTTGCCTGGAGAATTCCACGGACAGATACCCTGGTGGGGTACATACAGTTCATGGGGTCACAAAGAGTTGGACACAACTGAGCCATGTTCATTCTTGCCAGAAGCACTACAGTGCCATTCTTCCGGGCTCAGCTACCAGATGGACATTATCTTGCCACCCTCAGTCACTGGTGTTCTACGGGACCAACAAGACAGTTTCAAACAGTGTAGGTATCCAAGGATAGTCCTATTGTTTATCCTCAGGTATGAACAAAGGTTAAGAGAAGACACTGAAAAAACTTTTTTTTCACCCACAAGCCCTATAGATTCCACTGCGGATTCTGACTTCATAAATAAGGGCAAGAGAAGCAAAAACCAGTTTATTCAGAAAAAAAGAAAACACACATGGTCTGTCTGCCCTATTCATAGCAGGTCCTTTCGAAAATTTCTTTGCCCTGGCCAGAGGCAACCCCATGTGTATCCCACGTGAACCTTTCACACTTTTATCACACTTCTCAGCACACCTGCCCTAAGCTAGGTCAGAGTTTCCCTCTCCAAGGGATGCAGAACCACCTCTTCTAGGCAGTCTGTTGGTAGGTAGTTAAATAACATGTCAAGTCCAAGGCTGTATCATAGTCTTAGGCATGAAGAAACTGAGCATACCAAACCACAGTACCAAGGATGAGACGGGAGACAAATGGGAGAGGTCACACAGCCCCAGACAGAAAAACAAATCTGGCTGTCTCTGTTCCTAAGAGTTCCCAGTTCCCAAATCAAGGCTTTCAAGAGGCCTGGCTGATTACCCTGCCCTTGAGCACTATGAGACATTGCCTTATAATAATATCACTACCCCTTCTGTTTCTTAGCCCCTTCAAGTAGATTTTATTACTTGCAACTAAAAACATCTTGACCAGGACACCTTTAGTGCAGCTTGATCTGCTAAATGCAGTACTTGGCAGAATCAAAGATTATGAATGACCACAAGGCCCAGCATAAATTAGGGAGGACCCTACTCTAAAATACAAATTGTATCAGTGAATTGGGGGTTGCAAGTTAACAGGAGACAGAAGCAGAAAAGGCCTGGGTTGTTAAATGCAGTTAACATTTTGGAAGTGAAGAGAACAAGGCCAAAGCTTGAAACAGAAAACAAGTGATGGGTGAAAAGAGCTGAAGACACTGATTTTGAAGAGGTTAGAGAAAGTTCTTAGGGTCACAACTTACAGTTAGCCAGGTTATACTCGACTGTTCTGACTTCAAATTTAATATTTGTTCCGTTATATGACATCTTTCTCGTGGTAAAGCCCCACTGGGAAGTTACACACATGATTATGGCGATCTGGAGATTGAGTTGCAACAAAGTCTACTGTGCAGCCGTCAGGCTTGGCCAGATGGTTCTAACAAGGGCCTATTGTTTTCGGGAACTGAGAGAAGCAACAGACTATAAAGACGTCACTAGAAGCATCACAGAGAGGCAAGAGAAGGGAAGAGCTGTAAGATTTTACACCTCAAGGCAGTGGAATTAGGGAGATGGCCATAGTTTTGGCAACCAAGAGGAGTGAGTATAGAGAGAAGAAAAGTAAGCTTTTATTGCACACAAATATGTATCGATTAGCTTTGACTGTGTAACAAGTCATCTCAAAACAGTAGCTAAGGAACAATCCTGTAAAATTCTGTGGACTAACAATTTGGGCAGCTGAATGGTTCAGCTGTTCCTATCTGGACTGATTCTTATCCTAGTCAGCTTGAGCTATGTTACACACTGCTCTAAAACTTAAAGGATTTAAACGAGAAATATTATTCCTCATAACCCTATGAACCAAATGTACAGTTTTTCTGGTCTGGATCAACCCAGCTGTGACTGGATTATTTGGTAAAATCCTATTGGGCAAAGCCAGTCACATGCACAAGGCCATCATGTGGTAGCAGAAGGAACTTCCTCCCAGCGCCCACGCACTGGGAGTGTGACTGTGTGTTTTAAGGGAAAAAAACCTCAATCTACACTGGACACCTAAGTATAAATCAATCCATGCCTAAGAGGTAAGGGACTTCTCTGGCAGTCCAGTGGTTAAGGCTCTGTACTTCCACTGCAGGGGCTAGGGTTCAATCCCTGGTTAGGGAACTAAGATCCCACATGCCACACAGTGTGGCCAAAATGTATAAATTTTAAAAACCTAAAAAAGGAAAAAGTGTAAATATACACATCCACCCACCCTATCCTGGAACCACTAGCTCTGCTCCTTTCTAGAAGCCACTGCCTCACCACACGAAACTATAACCCTAGACGTGCTTCTAATGCAACATATAACCAACCTATCTTTCCCAGATTTTAGCTCTAATGTCAAAGTTTAAATTTCTATAGAACTCTCTACTGGAGAGGAATGTAAATACTATTATCAACAATATGATACATACTTGAGACATTGGCGTGTATGAATGACAGGTCCTTGAACTCATCTGGTGTCAGAGAAGTTCTCGCACTGAGGGTCACGGGGGTCCTCACCCACCTCCTCCTGCCCCAAGGCAGCTCCCCCACAGATAAGCACCAGCTAAAAGACGGGATCAGAGGGTCTCTAAGGTGGCCATATCCCACCTTCATTGAGAGAGAGTTTGGAAATCTGTGGGGTTACTTGTGGTTGTCCCAATGACGAGGGGTACAGCTGACATTAGGTAAGTGGAACTTAGACTCACTAGATGATCCGCCACATGAAGGTCACTCTGGGGCTTCAAGCATCTTCCAGGACATTCTTGTTAACAGAAAATTCACCTACTGTTTGAGCCTAACACTAAGCCTAGTTTATATAAATGAAGTATTTTTGCATGGTTTTAATATACAGGTTTTCAGAAATACAACCACTATGCAAATCCATGAAAGGCAGTACTCTGTTCTATGAGAAAATTTATCAGTGGTTATCTGCTGGCTTGGAAAATCATGTTACTGGCCACAATACTGGAATCAACAATAGCACATAGTTATAGAGGTCTGCACTGATGATTGCCAAACACAGTCCTTCAATTTAAATATGAGCGCATCCCTTTTAAATGTTGTCTTCAGGGTAGTTATGCCCAAGTTAACTGAATACTGATTTACTTTCTAAAGTCATTTGTACTTCTTTATGCTATAGATAGGGTAGTACATTGATTTATATTACATTGATTTATAGTACATAATTATATTTGTTTGAATATGCTTAAATAAATATTATAGATCATCTATGAATTCTATTTCAGGATAGAAATGGTGTTATTGTAAGTTATTTTTAAAAAGGGGAGTACTTTTTAAAGGACTACTAGTCCTACTAGTAGACTAGTAAGTGATTCAATGTTCTCACTTTTAAGTGCCTGCTTTAAAAAAAAAAAAGTCTGCATACTAGTTCATCAATATTATTTTTTAGTTACTTTCTTTAGAAATTTAGGTTTTAATCATTCACATATTTCGAAGGTATTTCCTTCTGCCCTCATGGCTCAAGAAGAATTCTCATCATTTCCCTATATTCCAGGGTCCCTAAGCCAGACAGCGACTACAATAGCCCCATGGCAAATCAAGTCACTACTCAGCCACAGAAAGCAGAAAGCTGTCATGAGAATCAGGCTTAGCTTATGCAGTACAGAGGTACTTCCCAGGGGAGGGAAGACAAGGAACAGCAATGAAGATCATCAGCTTACCCACTACCCCACATTAATGAGTTTTGCATTAGCATCAAAAAACCAAAAATCATTTCCCAAAACCCTGTTTTTTTTAAAGATTCTTCTTAAAAAGAGGTACATGAATCAAAGACTAGCAGGGGCTAGGACATGTAGCCTTAAGTTTCATCTCTGATTCTTGAATGTGTCCTTAGTTAAACTCTTGTGTGTGTGCTCAGTTGCATCTGACTCTTTGCAACCCCATGGACTGTGGCCTGCCAGGCTTCTCTGTCTGTGGAATTTTCCAGGCAAGAAATACTGGAGTGGGTTGCCAATTCCTACTCCAAGGGATCTAGAAGAGCTTTAAGTTATATAGCTGCAGACCTGGCATATACATACATACATATATATATATATATACACACACACACACACACACACACACACACACGTATACCTTGGTCTGAAATCATGAGACAAGTTGTGTCTGGATAATAAAGTGATACCCTTTGGAGAGGGAAACAATGAAGGAGACAAAGCTAGTACTTGATACAAAGGGTGTGGGTGTGGGGGTGTGTGGGGGTGTGGGTGTGTTAGTCACTCAGTTGTGTCCAACTTTTTGGGACCCCATGTACTTTAGCCTGCCAGGCTCCTCTCTCCATGGAATTGTCCAGGCAAGAATACTGGAGTGGGTTGCCATTTCCTTCTCCAAAGGACCTTCCCAACCCAGGGATCAAACCCAGGTCTCCTGCATTGCAGACTGATTCTTTACTATCTGGGCAGTTGGTAAAGGATCCGCCTGCAATGCAGGAAACCCTGGTTCAATTCCTGGGTTGGGAACATCTGCTGGAGAAGGGATAGGCTACCCACTCCAGTATTCTTGGGCGTCCCTTGTGGCTCAGCTGGTATATAATCCGCCTGCAATGCAGAAGACCTGGATTCGATTCCCTGGGTTGAAGATCCCCTGCAGAAAGGAAAGGCTACCCACTCCACAGTATTCTGGCCTAGAGAATTCCATGGACTGTACAGTACATGGGGTTGCAAAGAGTCAGACATGACTGAGTGACTTTCACTTTCTTTACTATCTGAGTCACCAGGGGCTACAGTCTGATACAATGGATAATATTTGAAAATACACAGCATACAAGTTATGTGTGATATGCATAACAAAGAGTTAACTACCTTGAGGAATTATGCTATCATGCCAGGTTATGACACCTAACAAAGGAAAAGTAATTTCAGCCATAAAATTAAGCCATCTGACATGACAGAAAATGGGAGGCTTGACTTCGAATTTCACATAGGTCAGAATACAAAAGCAAGAAGAGAGACCTAGGTCTAACAGCAGACCTCACTGAGGAAGATGAGTCTACAGCATCAAAGGGCAAGCGTGCAGAAGGTGGAGCATTCAAAAGCCAAAAGTTGAAAGTGAAAACAGGATCCAGGTGGAAGGCAAGCTGGAAGGTATTATGAGCCAAGAGGTCTGACAAAAAGAAGAACAAGGAATTTAAGATGAGTATCTTGCATCTGAAAGGAAACTGGGATACCCAGCAGATACGTGATCCTAGATTAGGAAGGCAGGAATCCAGTTTCTAAGCAATTGGGGCACCAAGATGAGAACAGGACTGAACACAAACCCTATCCAAAGCTGACTCTTTCTGCTTCCAGCTCCCCCAATAGGAAGAGACCAGCCCTGCCTGAAGAGAACCAACACCTTCAAGTTGGGGTCAAGTATCACAAATACAAGAAAACTAGTTGAGTAAAAACACAATTCAGACATAACCTGGGTTTCACATTCATATTAAATTCATCTTCTAAAATCAGTGTAAGCTTTCACAATTTTAAAGTTAAAATAAATGCCCTTCTTGCCCTTTACTCTAAAAGGGATCCTTAATGATAAAGAATACCAATTTCAACCTAACAAATCACTGATTTCTAACAGATAAAGAAACATCTTTGGAAGATGTATTTCTAAGAGTTCCCATTTCAAAAAAGCATGCCATAACAATGTAGATACGACTAAAGTGAGAGAGGAAGGGGGAAAGGCACAACCTTTAAAAGAATGACATAGCCTGAGGACGCAATATAAACTGATTAGAACCAACAGGTCCAAGATGGCAGTTCAGTTCAGTTGCTCAGTCGTGTCCGACTCTTGGCAACCCCATGAATCACAGCACGCCAGGCCTCCCTGTCTATCACCAACTCCCAGAGTTCACTCAGACTCACGTCCACTGAGTCAGTGATGCCATCCAGCCATCTCATCCTCTTCTCCTCCTGCCCCCAATCCCTCCCAGTATCAGGGTCTTTTCCAATGAGTCAACTCTTCACATGAGGTGGCCAAAGTATTGGAGTTTCAGCTTCAGTAACAGTCCTTCCAATGAACACCCAAGACTGATCTCCTTTAGGATGGACTGGTTGGATCTCCTTGCAGTCCAGAGACTCTCAAGAGTCTTCCCCAACACCACAGCTCAAAATCATCGATTCTCCAGTGCTCAGCTTTCTTCACAGTCCAACTCTCACATCCATACATGACCAATGGAAAAACCATAGCCTTGACTAGACGGACCTTTGTTGGCAAAGTAATGTCTGCTTTTGAATATGCTATCTAGGTTGGTCATAACTTTCCTTCCAAGGAGTAAACGTCTTTTAATTTCATGGCTGCAATCACCATCTGCAGTGATTTTGGAGCCCCCCAAAATAAAGTCTGACACTGTTTCCACTGTTTCCCCATCTATTTGCCATGAAGTGATGGGACCAGATGCCATGATCTTCGTTTTCTGAATGTTGAGCTTTAAGTCAACTTTTCACTCTCTTCTTTCACTTTCATCAAGAGGCTCTTTAGCTCTTCTTCACTTTATGCCATAAGAGTGGTGTCATCTGCATATCTGAGGTTATTGGTATTTCTCCCAGCAATCTTGATTCTAGCTTGTGCTTCTTCCAGCCCAGCGTTTCTCATGATGTACTCTGCATAGAAGTTAAATAAGCAGGGTGACAATATACAGTCTTGACGTACTCGTTTTCCTATTTGGAACCAGTCTGTTGTTTCATGTCCAGTTCTAACTGTTGCTTCCTGACCTGCATATAGGTTTCTCACTGATTTCCACTAGACTTTGAGCTTCAGTATGCACTCACTGTAACACATCAGTAAGCTAAATGACACACTCACAGGCACCATGATAGTTCCAAGGCCAACCATAAAGGTCAAAAAGTGATCAGTGGCCCAATTCCTAGAAACCCCCACCCCTTCCCCAAAATAGCTAGACGACTACTCCTACTCATTAGCCTATGAATTTACCCACTCCTATAAAAACTGACCACCCCATACTCTGGGGCCTCTTGCTTTCCAAGATGGCCCACACTCTACTGAGTGTGTATCTCCCCAAATAAATTTTCACTTTACTATGGCTCCCTCTTGAATTCTTTCCTGCATAACACCAAGAACCCACACACTTGGTGGCTGTCCCAGGGATTCGCCTGAGATGTGACCATCCTCTCCTGCACCACATCTCTTTCTTGCAACAAAAGCATGCACAATATGAAGAAGAAGAATTCTAAAATATCCTTGGATATCCTGTATTAATGCATAGGAAGCATTTTAGAAGACTGGCACTCAGACACTAGGATGGAAAGTAATAGATTAAGTAGAAAATACCTGTTTTGTATAAATTATAGCTATGACAAACCTAGATAGTATATTAAAAAGCAGAGACATCATTTTGTCAACAAAGATCCAAGTAGCCAAAGCTATGGTTTTTCCAGTAGTCATGTATGGATGTGAGAGTTGGACCAGAAAGAAGGCTGAGCACCAAAGAACTGATGCCTTCAAACTATGGTGCTGAAGAATACTCTTGAGAGTCCCTTGAACTGCAAGAGGATCAAACCAGTCCGTTCTAAAGGAAATCAATCCTGAATATTCATTGGAAGGACTGATGCTGAAGCGCCAACATTTTGGCCACCTGATACGAAGAGTCAACTCGTTCGAAAAGACGCTGAGGCTGAGAAAGAGAGCAGGAGGAGGAGGGGACAACGGAGGGTAAGATCGTTAGACAGTATCACGGACTCAATGGACATGAGTCCATGGGGTCACGAAGAGCTGTATGTGAGTAGGCAATTAAGCACACACACACACAGGGACATCTACAATTTGACTTTTCCAACTATATTTCATCACTCACCCCTTCCAATGCCCTTCATGCTGCCAACCTCACCATATTACGAAATCCTCCCAACCTATCTGCCACAACTTCTCCTTTGAACCCATCCCATTTGTTGAAGCTTTATCTATGAATTAGTTCAAATGCCACTATCTCCATAAAGCCTTTTCTCATCACCCCAATTAAAATTAGCCCTCTTACAAAGGTGTTCCGTGCTTTATTTCCCCACCTACCACCCTTTCTTGTTATAAAACAATAGAAGAGGCAGCCACATGTTTATAAGTTAGTCTCCCCTTTGAGAGTCAGCTATCAGGCCAGCTGCTCGGGAGAGAAGCTGCCAACTGCACCAGCCATCACACTCCAGGCTTCAGTATGAAGTGGCCCTCAAGGAGAGGAGAGAATCCTCAACTTTAAATGAAGCTTGGGGTTTTGTCTATGACTTACGGGCTTCCCTGGTGGCTCAGACGGTAAAGCGTCTGCCTGCAGTGCGAGAGACCCAGGTTCAATCCCTGGGTTGGGAAGATACCCTGGAGAAGGAAATGGCAACCCACTCCAGTACTCTTGCCTGGAAAATTCCATGGACTGAGAAGCCTGGTAGGCTACAGTCCATGGGGTCATAAAGAGTCAGACACGACTGAGTGACTTCACTTTTACTTTCAGGACTAAGCATTAATGGCTGAAATGAACTTTATGGAACTAGAGCCAACAGGAGGATCTGATATATAAAAGTTATTATCCAGGAAAAGTCATGGTACCCAGATGTTTAAAGAGACAGAAGGAAACAAAATATTGGACATCATGGTAGTTAAAATATCAAAGGAGACAACTGGAGTATATATGTATTTGAAAAACTCAGGAGTAAGGAAATATGGTGAGTTCCCATATTGGGCTTCCCTAGTGGCTTAGATGGTTAAGAATCTTCCTGCAATGCAGGTGACCTGGGTTCAATCCTTGGGTTGGGAAGATCCCCGGAGAAGGGAAGGTCTACCCATTCCAGTATTCTTGCCTGGAGAAGTCCCATGGATAGAGGAACTTGGTGGGCTACAGTTCGTGGGGTCACAAAGAGTCAGACACGACTGAGCGACTTTATGTATTTGCAGGAATTTCAGGATTGAGTTTTGAAACATTTACTGAAATGCAAGGTAATAAATGGCCAGCACTGCATCTTACATATTCCATTTAGTCATATTAAAGTGCTGAGGATGTTCAAATATTAAGTGCTAAAGGTACCATAAAATCTAGTAAGCAAAGTTTATTCACCCCTACTCTAAGGAATAAAAGTTATAAAGGAATAAAATGATATAAAATTGATTTAACAACCTCGTGGAAGAAAAATTGCTTCATGCACTAAAAAGATAATATACTGAGTTTAGCCTAAAGTAAAAGGTATAAATCTCTCAAATACCAATGAAAATAGTTAATATTTTATAAATGTTGAGAATCCTTTTTAATATAAATTTATTTATTTTAATTGGAGGCTAATTACTTTAGAATACTGTATTGGTTTTGCCATACATCAACATGAATCCACCACGGGTGTACACGTGTTCCCCATCCTGAAGCCCCCTTCCCCCTCCCTCCCTGTACCATCTCTTTGGGTCATCCCAGTGCACCAGCCTCAAGCATCCTGTATCCTGCATCGAACCTAGATGGCAATTCATTTCATATATGATGTTATACATTCTCCCAAATCATCCCACCCTCTCCCTCTCCCAGAGAGTCCAAAAGACTGTTCCATACATCTGTGTCTCTTTTGCTGTCTCGTATACATTACTGGGGTTGTCATTACTGTCTTTCTAAATTCCTTGTATATGCACTAGTATACTGTATTGGTGTTTTTCTTTCTGGCTTACTTCACTCTGTATAATCGGCTCCAGTTTCATCTTGATAGGTATGCTTTGTAAATCTCAAAGGTAAACTGAGTTTGTTGTTCAGTCACTCAGTCTTGTCCGACTCTTTGGCAACTCCATGGACTGCAGCCTGCCAGGCTCCTCTGTCCTTGGGATTTTTCAAGCAAGAAAACTGGAGTGGGTTGACCTTTCCTTCTCCAAGGGATCTGCCTGACTCCGTGATCAAACTCACATCTCCTGCATTGCAGGCAGATTCATTACTACTGAGCCAACTGGGAAGCCCAAGTTAGAGGTAAAAGGAAACAGGAAACCTATCAGGAGGGGTTTGAAATGCCACATCAAGTTTTTCAATGAGCTATGTATATTCAGAAATTCAGCCTGAGAATCATTATAGAAGGGGACTGTGATATAACTTGTGAAATAGACTCTGCTGGTAGCCCTTCAAATATATAGCCAAAACTGTAAAGAAAGAGGCAGACCAGTGACTTACATCTTGGTAAGGAACAGCAAGATCAAATAGGCTGAATGCAGTAAAAAATGAGGTCCCAAGACACAGAACACAAAAAACACGAAAGGTGATGTGATGATTAATTTTACATGTAGACTTGACTGGGCTCAGAAAAGGCTAATAAGATGTATCTGCGTGTGTCTATGAGGGTGCGTCCCAAAGACATTAGCATTTGAACCAGGAATCTGGGTAAAGACTGTCCTCACCACTGCTGCTGGGCATTGGATCCCAGTCCACTGATGATTCAAGGAGAATAAAGAAGGTGAAAAACAAATTTTCTCTCTGTACCTGTGCTGGGATATCCATCGTTTTCCTTTGGACATCAGAGCTCTTGGTCTTCAGTCTCTGACACACACTATCAGCCCCTCAATTCTCAGGCTTTCAGACTTAAACAGAAGCACATCTCCAGCTCTGCCTAATGCTCAAGTGACTAGCATGCTGCAGTTTGAGGACCACTATACTAAAGACCAGAACGATAACCCTGTATGCGAGACAGCGAGAGAGACACAGATGTATAGAACAGTCTTTTGGACTCTATGGGAGAGGGAGAGGGAGAGGGTGGGATGATTTGGGAGAATGGCATTGAAACATGTATAATATCACATAAGAAATGAATCGCCAGTCTAGGTTCAATGCAGGATACAGGATTCTTGGGGCTGGTGCACTGGGATGACCCAGAGAGATGATACAGGGAGGGAGGGGGGAGGGGGCTTCAGGATGGGGAACACGTGTACACCCGTGGTGGATTCATGTTGATGTATGGCAAAACCAATACAATATTCTAAAGTAATTAGCCTCCAATTAAAATAAATAAATTTTTTAAAAAAAGACCAGAACTTAAGTCTCTCTTCTCCATTATTCCACATATTCACCTCTTCTAATCTAGTTCACGCACCTCCTACCAGAAGGTGTCATTGATAAACTCCTTTCAAACTCTGATGGATCTTTTACTTTCTTCTATAATTATGTGCACAACTCTATCTTTTCTCATTTTATTGCACTTACCATTTTTACATCATTCCACTTGCTTGAAAAATGGCCAACACATACTCAGATATACTTAAAGATTTTTTTCTCTTCATTGAATCATTAACACCACCCCTATAGGAAAGAAACTCTCATTTTGCCAATTTAACACACAGGAAAACACTTTCAAAAATAATGTTGCTTCAACTCACACTGCCAGAAATGAGTAAAGTTATATTCAAACCCAGACAGCAATATCAGTTATTGCTCTTAGTATTATTTACTTAATCTCCTTGAAGCAAGTTTTGCTTCCCAACATAGAAAGGAAGCAAACAACATGTTCATGGCATGGAACAGGAGTAGCTGCAGTGAGTGGTAAAGGCATTAAGTGCTGGTTAAGGGGACTTCCCTGGAGGCTCAACTAAAAGGTGCCTAGAGAACAGAAGTATAGCTAGGAATAGAAGGTAACTACTGTGGTCCAGCACTCCAGGGTCATTTGCCATGCGATAATCTCAGAGTACCAACTATAAACTGGCACTTGCCGTCTACCTCTACAAAAATTGACTAATGTGCTTCTGCAGCTGCTGACCGTCAATAACTCCTGAAAGGAGTGCAGGGTAGAGGGCAGAAATGAGGCACTCTAGCACCGAAGAATTGATGCTTTTGAACTGTGGTGTTGGAGAAGACTCTTGAGAGTCCCTTGGGCTGCAAGGAGATCCAACCAGTCCATCCTGAAGGAGATCAGTCCTGGGTGTTCATTAGAAGGACTGATGCCAAGACTGAAACTCCAATACTTTGGCCACCTCATGCGAAGAGTTGACTCACTGGAAAAGATTCTGATGCTGGGAGGGATTTAGGGGCAGGAGCAGAAGAGGGCAACAGAGGATGAGATGGCTGGATGGCATCACCGACTCGATGCACATGAGTTTGGGTGAACTCCAGGAGTTGGTGATGGACAGGGAGGCCTGGCATGCTGCAATTCATGAGGTCACAAAAGTCGGACACGACTGAGCTACTGAACTAAACTGATGCTTGGGGTTGGCAGGGGGAACTGTCAAGAAACTGAGGTATTTTCAGGATTCAATTTCACAAGCCCAATTCTTGCATCTCCTCCTATCTAGGATACAAAAATCCTTCATGGTGATGACTGTGCCTCATGACTAGGCAGAAACCTTCTGGAAAAATATATGCTTGATGGCATGTACTCTCCCTTCACCAGAACCACATATATGCTGACTTTCCCCCTTACTTCCCTCCTGCTCTTTGGAGCAGTTTCTCAAAGCTGTCTAAGGTGCTGTCTCCCAGGCTGCAGTTCTCATTTTGCCTCAAAAAAAACTTCACTCATAACTTGTGCATTTTTTAAATCGATATCAGCATACCTCAGTATTCGCCTAAAGCTAAGCTCTGGTTTTACAGACATCCGAGCAGAGCAGTGCCTTTATTCTCCAGCCCAGTAGCTAGCATGACTAAGACAGAAGTCCGCGCTGAGGCTGTGTGCCAGGACAAGCCCTTCCTCAGACACAGCCCACAGACGCCGAGTCACTGCTGGGTCAAAGAGGACAAGGGAGCCTGAATGTCTCCTCAGTTTACACAGAAAGAGAGCAAAGGACAGAGAGTTTCCTCTCAAGCTGGCAAACGCCTGTGCAACCTCAGAGAACGGAGACTCTGTGTCTATAGGCTATCATACCCCAGTCTATGCTCTGCTTTCCTCCGAGGGGAGCCAGGGCTCCCCAAGGCTCACGTGAAAAAGTGCAAGTGTTGGTCGCTCAGTTGTGTCCATCTCTTTGGGACCCCGTGGACTGTAGCCCGCAAGGCTCCTCTGTCCATGAACTTCTCCAGGCAAGAATACTGGAGTGGGTAACCATTCCCTCCTTCAGGGGATCTTCCCGACTCAGGGATTGAACCTGAGTCTCCTGCACTGCAGGTGGATTCTTTACCATCTGAGCCACCAGGGAAGCCCCCAGGGAACCAAGGCGTGAAGGTCTCCAAAATCAGATGCGGAAACCCAGCTCTGCCACGTCTCACGGAAGCCAAGTCCCACATGCCCTTTGTTCTCTCTGCCCTCCACAGCACTTTGTTTTACTCTGAGATCGCTGCAAGTTAAAATATTTCCAAGGTAACAGGCCATATACTCTGCATCAGTGTCTAAAATGTGATGCTCTTACTTTTCCTTCAAGAGTTTGACACACCAAGGCAACCAGCAGCTTCAAGCAAGCCACACTAGACAAACTCAGAAGCAGTGGATGGTGGAAAAGAGAAACTACATCTAGGAAATCTGGATATTTATACCCAGAAGCTACTGAGGGGGAGAATATATCACCCCAAAAATATGCTTCTTTGGCATAAGGATTATCTCGAGCTGATTTTTTAAGAAATAGCAGAAGCTCTGAAAACCAAGTAGAAGTTACCCTTCTGAAAGACATTTATAAGGGAAATTTCCAATTGCAAAAGGGTGTCTCCCTCTCTATTCCAGTAAATAAGGAGGGGATCAGGTTTCTGAAACTCTTACCAATGAGTTTATCATTGAGTTATCAATGGATAAGGCAATGAACTTAAATCTAAGTAATAACCATCCCCTTGTTTACTGTGCTTTGCCTGAAAATCTCCCATAACTGGCTTCCCTCCCCCAAGTGTGTTTTGTCTTCAGATGGAAATGATATTCCAAGACAGCAGCTTGGGTAATTTCAGGGAATGACTCGGGGAGTTTTCTGGAGTCTTTTCCATGTATATAGGAAGCATGAAAAAATGAAAGTGTTAATTGCTCAGTCGTGTCTGACTCTTTGCAACCCCATGGACTGTAGCCCGCCAGCCTCCCCTGTCCATGTCCATAGGAAGTATACGTGATATTAAAACTTCTGTTTGCTTTCCTCCTGTCAATCTGTCTTTTATTACACAGACTGTCTCAGCCAAGAACCTAGAAGGATAGAAGGAAAATTATTTTTCCTCCCCTACACTGTGTTTCTGAAGAATTCACAGGGGAAAAAAAAAATGCTTCTTCCAAAGTCTCTTACAACAGCTTTTCATGTTCCAGTAAGAGTTTCAATGCAAGAGCATGGAATCTGCTTTCCAAAGTCCCAGTCAGGTTAATGGATAATTATTGAATCTTTCACAACCTTCTGCATCTACAGTTTTCATTTGAAGGCTAAGAAAGAAATTCAGTCTAAACTCCATCTCCTTACTAAGCTATCTAGAGACAATGCAGAAATTCCTATTTCTATCAGTGATTAAGAAGTGTGTTAGTTGCCCATTTTTTTCATAAGCACAAATCCAGCTAGTGTTTATCAAATTTTGGAAAAGCTCTGTTTACAAAGTATGTTAGTGCATTCTGAGGTTCTCAATCTGTAAAATATCTGGGGGAAACTTATTCTCATTACGTTTAAACTGCTTAGTCGAAGAATATCTAAACAAGTTTAGCCTGCATTTTACTAAGCCTCTTTAAGAGTACACTTACAGCACAGATGAATCCTAACCGTTTGACTATTTGTACTCAGGACAGCACAAATGCCATTGCTATAGATTTCCAAGGAAGTTTCCTGGTAAAAAGTTCAGATTTCATGAACCTCAGAGCTCTTCAAACTCTGCCTGCCCTCCCCTCTACCTGCCCCTTTCACAGGTAGTCTTCCAGGACAGACTGGCAGCTGGTGGGAACTGAGCAGGAGAATGAATACCCTAAGGAGGGAAAGTTCAGGGTATTTCTACCCCCATCTCCTCTCCTGCAGGTAGCACCTCCAGCAGTCACGTTTCCTTTGTTTTTTGAATATATATATTTTATTGATGTATAGTGGACTTACAAGGTTTCAGATGCACAGTAAGGTGATTCAGCTTTATATATACACATATATTATTGAAATTATTTTCCATTATAGGTTATTGCAAGGTATTGACTACAGTTCCCTATGCTATACAGTAAACCTTATCTCTTTTAATTAGGAATCTAGCATTCTATTCATGCCAAGTCAAATAAGTGGAATCAAAATGTCATCAATTTTTTAGTTAGGTAAAAATTCACAAGCTTTCTAAAATAAGCCTTTATCAAATGTAGCAGAAAAGCTTTTATATACATACAGATAAATAATATGTATAATATATACATTTTAGAAAACCACATCTCCTTTATTGTTCCACCTGCTGCGGGCAACCCGAGATCCTGAGCTCTGCTCTTACCAGGCAGCTCCTCTGCTCCAGTCCAGCCCCCAGCAGGCAGCTCCCCTCCCTGGCTCCATTAACACCAATTCCTTCCTGTGTCCCTTTAGCCCAAGGGACAGGAGCAGCTTCCCTGAAGTTGGTGACTGCTGCACTGCATGACACCTCCACATGTGCTCTTCTGGCTTTCCCATACCTTCAGGGTTCCCTCTATTCAATTCCCACCATTAAACCGCTTGGGGGTCACTGTTTTCCTGATTGGATCCAGACCAGTGAACTCCTACATCAAAAGATACACAAATGTTCCTATTGTGTTAAAATCTTGACAGTATCATGTATCATCCTACATGATCCACACCATTCATACCAAATCCATCCCCAGGAAATCAGGCTGGAGGGATGGCAGGGAGGAAGGAAGAAATGGGAAAGACAGGAGACAAGGGGACTTATGGTGGGGGCACAGTGGGGGAAGGTGGGGGGAAGAAGAGGTGGAGGGCAGGCACTGGGCATCAGGTTTCATGCTTTGTAAGCGGTTTCCTGTAACTTAAGGTAGAAACCCTAGAGGCGCCTCCTGGCACACAGCTCTGGTAGAACACTCCACTACAGTCCTTCCGGAGAGCCTGCTACTATCAGTCAACACAACTGAGCTCCAGGCACTCTGAAGCAATGCTCTAGGAGCTGCCAGAAATGAGGGGCTTGCTTTCTTTCACCAGGTCCATGCTTCGCATGTAACATATAATAACTGGAAAGTCAGGAGAGGATGCATATGTATAGAAAAGGAAGAGAAACTCGAGCCATTAGGGTGTCAAGACAAAGCCACCACCCACGTTTGCTACAGAACATCAAACAAGCACCCCACACCACCACACTGCTCAGTCATGCTGGCACAGGCACGCTCCACACAATCAAGGGCCCAGAACTCCCATGAGCAACCTTGGGGCTTATTATCACTGCAGATAAAAGAATATGCATCAACAATGGCAAAAAATTTAGCTGAATGTGCAGAGAGCGACAAGTTCCATAGCAAAACACTTAAGATTATATTGTGTTGCATAAGTGTTTGGTACGAAGGGAATGCTGATTTGACCCTGGGGAAGACAGGTACCCTCTGAAGAGAGTACTGAACAGAGAACTCTGGCTTTAGCACTCCAGCTATTAGTCACCACTTTGTTTAATTCAAAAAGGAATGATGTTCTTGAAAATCATAGTACAAAAGAGACATCATTATATTTATACAAGGTCTAAAAAAATTAGATAATGTTTACTGACTTGTTATATATGAAAATATAACTCATATAAATATAACCTATAAAAGCTCCTGAATGACTTAAAAGCCTTTCTCCCTACTTTGACCCCCATCTGCTTGAAGTCAGGGCAGGACAGGAAGACTGATGGGAAAACAAGCATGATGCTAGAGAAAGAGGTTGTGAATTTCATGCAGGGGATCACTTTCTTATTGGTATAAGTAGTATTCCTTAGCAGTGTGCTGCCTGGATGCTAGCCCTCGTCTCAAAATCGTGGAGAGGAAGATAGGAAGGGAGCCATCATTGGAAGTGAGTCGCCAGACACATTTTATTTAGTCCTAACAATCTATTTCATCAGATATGAAAAGGTATATAGAGGATGATTGAAAAATGTGGTTATTGTCATATCTGATAAATCACAGACTGGAATTCCACTTCCAAATGTGGACAAGGGAACCTACCACTGACAAGATAAGCACACTAAAGAGAATTCTGAGGGCAATTAAGAACAGTAAACTGAACCAGAATGATGGGATGTCATGAAAGTTTGGCCTTATAGTTGGAAGGTACGGGGCGGGGTCCTTGAAAAGAAAAACCTTGAAACAGGAATTTGAAGTCATTTAGTTACAAGATTGAATATGAAGCAAATGCAGACTGCATTTACCTTTGTCCTAAATCCTGAGAACTTCTGAAATCTACATGCTATTTTCCATTCCATAAAAGCCTCTGTTACAAACATGACTAAAATGTATATTTGTATTCTGCTCTCTTGTTGGCAGACTGTCAGTGGCTTAATTCCCATTCCAAAGCCCTCTCTCTCCGCTTTTCTCCAGCACAGAGATCAGTAAGAAAAAAATTACTATCCCAGCCTTATTTATAGCTACAGTTTGCCAATAAGGTATAGAAAGAAGTCAAGATGGAGAGGGATACTCCCTTCCTGAATCAAGTCTCTCCACAGCTCCTCCTTCTATCCTGGAATAAATACCAGACCTGCAGGTAGCTGCAACCAGGAAGGCAAAAGCCTCATGCCAGGGATGGAGTCCTTCAGACAGCAAGGAGAGCAAACCAGTCAATCCTAAAGCAGATTAACCCTGAATATTCACTGGAAGGACTGATGCTGAAGCGGAAGCTCCAATACTTTGGCCACCTGGTGCAAAGAGCCGACTTACTGGAAAAGACCCTGATGCTGGGTAAGATTGAAGGCAGGAGTGGAAGGAGGCGACAGAGGATGAGATGGTTGGATGGCATTACTAACTCAAAAGACATGAGTTAGAGCAAACTCAGAGATAGTGAAGGATAGGAAAGCCTGGCATGCTGCAGTCCATGGGGTTGCAGAAAGCCAGACAGGACTGAGTGACTGAATAACAAAGGATGGAAGAGCAGCAAGCAAAAGGAGGCTGCATGATGATGGCATCTGAGCCACCAACCCAGCCAATGCGTCTTGCAAAGTGAGCTAAGTAAGTGCAGTGGTTTAAGCTATTGGGCGTTCTGTTCAGAGCCAAGATAATCCTCACTGGACTACACTCAAACCTTTCTCCTGCTTCTCCTCTTGGTAATGGGTCTTCATTCCACAAGTGGCACTAGCAAGACCCTAAAAATCTTTAAATCCTCCTCATCCAATCAGTCCCTGTTTGCTTCTCATTCTACTTCTTACACATCTTTTACAACCCTCCTGTTGTTAAAGGAGGATTTTACATCTTTACCTTCACCACTTTCATGCTCTCCTAGACTAATGAAACACTACCAAACTCCTCTCCCTATCACCAACCTGCCAATCTTCTTACAAATACAAACCTTAGACTTTTCAGACCCACCAACATGAGTTCCTGGCTCTTAGCTTGCCTCAAGAGCCTTTACAACATGGACTCAATGATGCCCGAAAAACACATGAAAAGGGAGCAACTTAACTAACATTAAAAAAAATAATTAAAAAAAAACAAGTCACCATGTGTGTCAAATATACAAAGCTCTGTAACTATGGAGCAATAGTAAGGACCAGACGTCTGCTAAAAAAATAACTTAAAGACAATGTTCAACGTTAGCAAAGACACAGTGAGATAAGTGTATTTGTTACAAACTATTCAAAAAAATATGTGTGTACATTTGTTCAAGAATTATTCAACACATTACAAATCTCAATACGTGCATTCTTTATTCTCAGTCTAGAAACATTGTGAGATCTTTCCCTCATCCCATAAGATACACGCAGATGCTCATCACAGCATAAATGTTAAGTTATGATATGTATTTAAGGAAAGAGTACACAACTGTTAAAAAGTATTAAGAGAAGTGTTTTGAATAGGAAAGTATTCAGGATACAGTGCTTCTTTTTCAGGAAAAAGGCAAGGCATCAAACTGTGTTTATAGCCTTATCAACGGGGGGAAACAGAAGTGGAAAGGAGAAGGATGAATTGCTCAGGACTCATTGCTATTACCCTCTGGGTAAAGCATAAGTACTTCAGCCCAGTTTATGTTTCTGGACTTTATTATAAGCACATATTTCTATAATCAGAATATAAAAAATTTTGGAAACTGATAAGTAATAGAGAAAAAGACAGTAAAAGTTGAAACAGTAAAACAGAAACCTGGGTTGAGCTCTTTTAAATGACAACTTTCCCTAGCCAGATTCAGAATGAGAAGAGCTGGCCACAGGTGCCCCCAGAGCAGGCACTTGGAATCGAGATCAATAACCCCCTTTGCAGTTTGACAGACTCTATTACAGTTTATGTGAATTTAGAATTCCAATTATGAGGTCCTGACATTTTCAGATTTCCTATTCGGTTTCCCACACAATCCCCACAAACTTCCCTTTAAAGCCACTGCTGAAGATCACAAAAATGCTCCAAGTTACCTTATGTCAGATTTTCACTCTAGACAGTAAAGTTCCAGGGGCACGTGATTTGACCCACCTACTTCTGACTTCAGTATAACCTAATAACAGAGTTTTAAATAAGAGCTCTTATACCAGAAACAGCAGTTCTAATCTTACAAGGAAAAAAAAAAAAAAAGACACCTTAGGAAGTGCCTGAGTAAAGATCCAAGGGTTTAGAGACAGAGATCTGAGTTAGAACTCAAACACCATCATTTACAAACTGAATGACCTTAAGCAGATTGCTTACATTCTCTGAGCAAACATAGAAAAAGAAGTAAAATGAGCTCAAACTTCAGACACATAAAAATGCCTTTTAATCCTTCTCATTTCTTTCAAAACCATCACTGAGTGTTATCCCTCTTTAACCTTCATGCTCTGAAGAACAATATCTCAGCACCTGGTAAACATTAATATTTCAGGCACATTATGTAGAGTTGACATTTTAGACTATATATTTTTGTGAAGATTGAGATTATTCTGCGGTGAGGACTCTGAACAGCAATATATAATTTGGGAATTAATGAAAACATTGGCCTGGTAAAGTCCCTGGTGAGGGAAAAAACTCAAGTCAAAAGTGTAGTACTTAAGCAAATATGCTGAAGAAGAGCCATCTTTAATGAGAATACAAGAAGCTGGTTTGTAAAAAGTGTAAATGTTCTCACTGTCAGTCACTTGGCCCTTGGTTGGGGAAAAAACACGGATGGTACTCCTTACTGAAACCGTTATATATTGGTATGGTTAGGGAGCAGGGCCTGGGGGCCTTGCACTATAAAAAGAACCAACTTCTGCCAAAAAGTTACTAATGAAATTCAGGCCTCTCTCTGACCTTAACACTTACCTCATAAGTTAATTCCCCTCATTACTCCTTTATTGGTTTTGTCCTAAAACTGCTTAAAATATTCAACTTAGCCTGGTTTTAACTGAAAAGTTATACTATTTTACATTAAAGAAAATATCCCAAACTCTTGGACTGCAAGGAGATCAAACCAGTCAATCTACTTAAAATTAAAAGCTTCTGCACAACAAAGGAAACTATAAGCAAGGTGAAAAGACAGCCTTCTGAATGGGAGAAAATAATAGTAAATGAAGCAACTGACAACCAACCAATCTCAAAAATATGCAAGCAACTCCTGCAGCTCAATTCCAGAAAAATATGCGACCCAATCAAAAAATGGACCAAAGAACTAAATAGACATTTCTCCAAAGAAGACATACAGATGGCTAACAAACACATGAAAAGATGCTCAACATCACTCATTATCAGAGAAATGCAAATCAAGACCACATTGAGGTACCATTTCACACCAGTCAGAATGGCTACGATCCAAAAGTCTATAAGCAATAAATGCTGGAGAGGGTGTGGAGAAAAGGGAACCCTCTTACACTGCTGGTGGGAATGCAAACTAGTTCAGCCACTATGGAGAACAGTGTGGAGATTCCTTAAAAAACTGCAAATAGAACTGCCTTATGACCCAGCAATCCCACTGCTGGGCATACACACCGAGGAAACCAGAATTGAAAGAGACACGTGTACCCCAATGTTCATCGCAGCACTGTTTATAATAGCCAGGACATGGAAACAACCTAGATGTCCATCAGCAGATGAATGGATAAGAAAGCTGTGGTACATATAAACAATGGAGTATTACTCAGCCATTAAAAAGAATACATTTGAATCAGTTCTAATGAGATGGATGAAACTGGAGCCGATTATACAGAGTGAAGTAAGCCAGAAAGAAAAACAACAATACAGTATACTAACACATATATATGGAATTTAGAAAGATGGTAATAATAACCCTGTATGTGAGAGAGCAAAAGAGACACAGATGTATAGAAAGGACTTTTAGACTCAGAGGGAGAGGGAGAGGGTGGGATGATTTGGGAGAATAGCACTGAAACATGTATACTATCATGTAAGAAACGAATCGCCAGTCTATGTTCGATACAGGATACACAATGCTTGGGGCTGGTGCACGGGGATGATCCAGAGAGATGATATGGGGTGGGAGGTGGGAGGGGCATTCAGGATTGGGAACTCATGTACAGCCGTGGCGGATTCATGTCAATGTATGGCAAAACCAATACAGTATTGTAAAGTAAAATAAAGTAAAAATTAAAAAAATAAATACACTGAGTTAAAAAAAATCAAGTCAGTATTAAAATGTACAATTTGCATAACTTAGAAATGTACTGACATTAAATAAACCAAATGGAATATTTTAAATAAATAAATAAATAAAAATAAAGGAAACCAGTCCTAAACATTCATTGAAAGGACTGATGCTGAAGCTGAAACTCCAATACTTTGGCCACCTGATGCGAAGAGCTGACTCATTTGAAAAAACCCTGATGCTGGGAAAGATTGAAGGCAGGAGGAGAAGCAGATGACAGAAGATGAGATGGTTGGACGACATCACCAACTGGATGCACATGAGTTCGAGCAAGCTCCGGGAGTTGGTGATGGACAGGGAAGCCTGGCGTGCTGCAGTCCATGGGATCACAAAGAGTCAGACACAACTGAGCGACTGAACTGAGTGATTGAAGTCATACACATACACAAACACTCAGGTCAAAATGAGCTGGATAACTAATAAGGTGAGAACTTTTCATTTTATTCTTATCTTTCAGTTCAGTCGCTCAGTCGTGTCCGACTCTTTGTGACCCCATGAATTGCGAACGCCAGGCCTCCCTGTCCATCACCAAGTCCCAGAGTTCACTCAGACTTACGTCCGTCGAGTTGGTGATGCCATCCAGCCATCTCATCCTCTGTCATCCCCTTCTCCTCCTGCCCCCAATCCCTTCCAACATCAGAGTCTTTTCCAATGAGTCAACTCTTCGCATGAGATGGCCAAAGTATTGGAGTTTCAGCTTTAGCAGCAGTCCTTCCAAAGAAGACCCAGGACTGATTTCCTTTAGAATGGACTGGTTGGATCTCCTTACAGTCCAAGGGACTCTCAAGAGTCTTCTCCAACACCATAGTTCAAAAGCATCGATTCTTCAGCACTCAGCTTTCTTCACAGTCCAACTCTCACATCCATACATGACCACTGGAAAAACCATAGCCTTGACTAGACAGACCTTTGTTGGCAAAGTAATGTCTCTGCTTTTCAATATGCTATCTAGGTTGGTCATAACTTTCCTTCCAAGGAGTAAGCATCTTTTACCATTACATTAATGCCTATAGCCAAAAATGCTGAATAACATTTCTTTTGAAAATTCCTTTCTACAGCCAGATGTTTATATTTCATCATATCAAGGTCATTTTAGGATCTCTGGGCCTCACTCCCGTTAACAGCTTCATTAATGCACAGCAGAGTCAAACATAAAACGAAGTCATAGAAAATTATGTAATAAGGAGTATGCACATAATATAAATACTGTCATGTTCTTTGATTCTCCTGAATTTTGTATTACTATGTGTTCCTGAAGTAAAGCCAAGAGGCAGATGAAAAGAAAGTCACTTGTTTGTTAATCACAATCTCAAGATTATGATTAGAAAATTCATCCAAATAGAATGCTTTAAATGTTCTAATAAAGACAGCAGGAAGATTAAGAAGCTGTCTCAGCCTAAAGGTCAACAAACACCACCCTTTACTGTCTAGCCTCCCTATCTTTCAAGTTCACAAAATATAAGAACGCCCAAGAGTTGAAAGATACACTCCTTCAGCCGTATTCAGAGTAAGTAAGTACCCAGCACAATAAATTCTTTAAAAGCTAAAAAGACTGTGTAACATTTTAGAATCCCCTCAAAATAAAGAACAGTAGAAGCATATGAGACAGGGAAAAAATGGGTCATGTAAAAATGAAGCCAGACTTCAAACTTTTCATTAGCAACACCTGTGAAGCAATGCCTTCAAAGGTCTGAGGGAAAATGATTTCATCCCAGACTTCTATGGCCAGCCCATTTGTCCATCAAAATAAAGATAACTACAGACTTGTATGGATTTGAAAAATTTATCACACTCTTTCTTACAAAGGTGCAAGTAGAAACGGTTCAAACAAAAAGTGTCACCAAATCAAAAGAACAATGAAAGGAGAATGACAATGCAGCCTGCTGTCCAAACACCAGTTCAGATTAGAGAACCCCAGAGGAAGACCACACGAGGGACAGACTTGGGGTGAACTGGAGAGAGATGAATGTTCTGCGGAATCGTGACTCAAAGCTAATGCTGGCTGTTGCCTTTCACCCTCCAGGCCTATTTACCCTTACTGTCTACTCTGCCCATTGCCCTGGGGGACCAGTGACTCACACAAGCATGCACTTGTGCTTCCCACCTTCTTTCTGGGTTTCCTCTCCGGTGAAGGACCAGCATCAGAGGAATCGGAAGGATGGACGACAAAGACGAGGGAGAGTCACACTTCTAGCTCCCTCCCTGCCAGGCACAGTCTCAGTGACTAGACGCTATCCACAGCCTCCCTTAGGCAGCCTTCCTCCTGCCCTGGGAGGCCCAGGGGTAGTAAGGGCTTCATCGTTCCTCTCACTGGCTCCCTTAAACCTGTCAGACTCTCTCATTTGTTAACTGCCCCTTGGAGTGCAATCGCTCTCTCCTGATGGGCACTAACTGATAGACTCCTATAATTGCAAATGACAACAGAACAATAATCCTTTTGCTCTGCAGCAATGAAATTTATACCTAGGTTATATTATCTGCAGAGATGTTTTCAAAAGTATAAACATCCTAACTGGAACAGAAACAATAAAATATCAATAACTGAAATAACACAGCTATTCGTATGTAAATGTTTAGGCAGAGCTGGTCCACAAGACAGTGAATGTATGGATCTAGCCTTATATAACGAAGAAGTCAGAATTTAAGGGAAGTCAGGCAATATTTAACTGAAAGATGTCAAAAAAAAAAAAAAAAAAAAGAACCGTGTTGACATTTTGAAATGAGGGCTAAGTAGTTTTTATATACAGACCCATAAAATCAAAGAGAATGTGACAGCTGAAAATGAAGGCTGACACAAGCATTGTGTATTGCTAACACAGTATCAGAAGCATCGCTGCTGTTGGTGACATTTTTCAAAAGGGTGAGCAAGTCTCAGGAAAGTTCCTACTGGAGTCCAATCTGCCTTTAATTTACTCAGACCTTGTAGTTCTGGAAATATAACTTATTAAACCCATGCAAAAAAATACTTTGCATTTTGAAATGAAGAGTTACACTCTAGGCTCAAATAAGTATAAACCAGCTTTACCTTACAGAAATGTCCAACTGGGCATTCAAATGTCATGTATGATAGACAACACAGCATGCATTCCAGGATTTCTAGGATCCCTGGAGCCCACCCACTAAACAGCAGTGACAATCCCCTAATCACTGAGAAAACCAAAAAACACTCCACTTTCTTTAAATGTCTGCCATGCATTATTACCATCCCTGCTGATAAGCTCCGGTTTATAATTTGGAACAACTTAAGGAAGCACTGAAGGGAGACAAGATGGGTAGAGAAGAAAAGACTCCCCAAAAAATAATTTTATAAGAAATGCAATCAAGTGTATTATGGGGTTTCGCAGAGAAAAACAGTCTTGATGATGTCAACTCCATTAAGCAGCGTTGAATTTCTAGAAGCAACTACTCAAAGAGCAGAGAACTTAATGATTCTTACAAAATGTGAAATAAGATTAGCAACCTGGGGAGGGTATTTTCCTTACAGATAAAGTCTGGATGCTGGTGCTGCTGGCAATGGTTTCAGAATCAAGTGTGTCTGACCCCACATCTCAAATTCCCTTAGTGTTTTCCTCAGCCACAAGAGCACTGTCTCCTGTCTCTTAGCCCAGAACCTTGCGACATGGCCACAAAGGCTGCGAGGGAAGCTAGGTTGGAAATGTAGCGAAGAGGAGGAAATGAACAGCAAGTAATTAACACTAACAGCAGGAACAGTACAGCTATAATGGCTATAGATGGAAAACTGAGAAATAGAGGGATGAGTATATTACATAAATTAAAAAGGCTAATTGTAGACATGATGTGGATATGATGGAGATTATTTGTTGCTGCTGTTCAAGTCATGTCTGATTCTTTGTGACCCTAGGGACTGTGGCCTGCCAGGCTTCTCTGTCCTCCACTATCTCCCAGAGTTTGCTCTAAGTCACGTCCATTGAATCCATGATGCTATCTAACCATCTCATCCTCTGCTGCAGAGACTATAACCAAAATCAAGTCACCTAAAATTAACACAAACATGACAGAAGTTTGTTTCTCTGAGATCTGAGCATGTGGCAGCTCTTCCTTGCAAAGTTATGAGGTCCCCAATTTCCCCAGACATGATGCTTTGCGATTCTCAACAAGTAGCAACCATGTCCTCATCCACATGGCTGATCAAGTGGCTGACTTGGGGATTCCAGCCTGTGGGAAAAAGGGAGGATGTGTCCCTCTTCTGGGAAAGGCCCAGAAGGTTTGCAGAGATCACCTCTATTCTTACCCCACTTGCCTGAACTTAGTCTTCTGGCTCTATCCAGCCACCAGAAGCTGGAACAGAGAAAAGACCCTGACTTTTTTTTTTTTTTTTAACCATTTGGCTGCACCTCTCAGCCTGTGGGATCTTAGTTTCCCAACCAGGAATGGAACCCTGGCACAGCAATCAAAGTGGCACATCGCATCCTAACAACTGGACCACGGGGGATTTTCCCTGCTTGTTCTCCTAATGGCCATTGACATTCCTAACTATTCCAGGCAACAATCTGTCTGCTACATACTTGCTTCCAGTCTGCCAAGACTCACTGTCTGCTCTTCTCAGCAAATCTCAGCCACTCATGGCCTAACTTCCTGAATTCTGTAAGGACAAAGACACTGCCTGTGTAATTTCTCCTGAAGACCATAGGTCTTCACGGGACCCAGTCCAGTTCTCATGTGTGAGAAATAAAGCCAACATTCCCCTGGGCTGTGTTCTTGTCCAACACTCTCTGCAGATAATCAGGCTCAATCCCACGGTTAACCAAAAAAAAGAACATGAGAAAAGGTAGCCATGCACCTAGCTAAGAAGTCTATGGACTTATTGGGATCAACTATCAGAAACCAATAATGGTAAATAACCACATTCCAACTAGAAGCAAGTGAGCCAGGTGCTTGCAGGTGAGCTCGACCTCTCCAACTTCCTCCCCTCCCTTCTACAGAAAGTAATAGCTGACATTTTAGGAGGCTGGAGGAGGAAAAGTGGTTTGTGCATCTTAATCCAATGTATAAAGGGTGCACCAGAAGAATTAAAAACATCAGAGTGAAGAGTCAAAGGGTGCCCATGGAGACTGTAACTGGGGTTGGGAAAAAGTGGGAAAGTAGACTGCTTTTTATCATAAGTTTTGAAAGCCTTGATTTTTAACCACATGAACAAATTTAAACAGATACAACACCTTATAATTTTCAAAATAACACTACCTCCATATTGTCCATTTTAATATAATCATGAGCTTAAACAATGGTGAGCAAATACTACCGATATCTTCTACTCCCCTTTAGGCTACCACCTTCTTCAAACCGGAACCACTGCCAGACCTCCACTCTGTTCTCAAGGCTGGACAACCTCGAGGCATGGTCTTAAATTCTGCATAAATGATGGTCCCTGGAACTGTGCAATGCAGTGGCACTGGCTATTCTCAGATACAGACTGTTTTAGAATGTAAATCAGATCACTTGTTGAACCTGCTCAGTACTCAACAGCTTCACATCTCACTTAAATTCTGACCCTACCATGGCCTAAGCAGGGCTCCCCAAGCTCCAAGCCATGGAAGAGTACCTCTCGTCAGATCAGCGACAGCATTCTAAAGTGCACAATAAATGCAAGGCGCCTGAATCATCCCGAAACCATTCCCCCGACCCTCTACGAAAATCTGTCTTCCACGAAATCGGTTCCTGGTGCCAAAGAGGTTGGGGACCACTGGCCTAAAAGAACTTACACAAGCTGACCCATGCCAACTTCTCCAGACTCATCACTTCCTACTCGCCCTCTCTCAGTTCTACCTTAGCCACCCTAGACCTCAAGCTGCTCTTCATAAGACAAGTTTATTCCCCTTCAAGGCTGTTGCACATGCTGTGAATGCCATCTGGATGTCCTTCTCCCCTCTACATCCCCATCATAAAGTGGCTCAAACCTTCACTTCATTCAAGTGCTGCTCAACCACTGTTGGCTCCTTAGAGGCACTCCCTGCCCACCCTACCCGAAATAGCTGCTAATGCCTCCATCCCTCCCCACAGTCAATATCCCTTAATATGAACATACACATGCTAATGATCTGTCTCCTCTACTATAACACAAGTCTCATGGGGGCTGTCCTGTCTACACCTGTACTCTCAATGCCTAAATTTGGGCCTAGCACACAGTATCGGTTCAAACATAGTCTCAGTATTTGACAGCTAAATGAAATACATTTTACAGAATGAAAATTCCTTACTGAATGAAAATTACGAGAAAGGAAACTCTGCAGATCTACTCCACGCCAGGTAATGTGCTAAGGACTTTTCAGAAATTTTATGTAATCCTCACAGCATCTTACTGAGCAAGTATGAGTCATTTTACAGAGAGTGTTAGTCACTCAGTCGTGTCCAACTCTTTGTGACACCATGGACTGTAGCCCACCAGGCTCCTCTGTCCATGGAATTCTCCAGGCAAGAATACTGCAGTGGGTTGGCACTTCCTTCTCCAGGGGATCTTCCCCACCCAGGGACTGAAAGCAGGTCTCCAGCATTGCAGGCAGACTCTTTACCGACTGAGCCACCAGGGAAGCCTCATTTTACAGATCAGGAGACAGCAATTTAGAGGGTGAGGAAAGGCTGAACCCCACTCTTCTCAGACAAGATTCCCATAAGCATGATAGACACCGGAAGTGGGAAAGTAAAACAAAGAGGAAGGGAACAACAGGGGAGGGATAAATTACCACTAGGCTAAAAAATATTACCAGCCTGATTTCATCCTACTTTTTAAATATGTATTTGGCTGTGCCAGGTCTTAGTTGTGCCATGTGGGATCCAGTCCACTAAACAGGGATCGAACCTGCATTTGGAGTTCAAAATCCTAACCCCTGGACCACCATGAAAGTCCTGTATCCCACTTTCTACACATTCCAGCCTTTGCACAAATGCTGAGATCATTTCATTCAAAACAGATGAACAGCTAAAGTACCCAACTAATATCAAAGATTTGCTGGTTGCAACATATTTCATGATCTGTCTCAACTGTTCCATATTTGAAATCTAGGTTTATCATTAATAACTTTCATTTCACGTCTATAAAACAAAAGCACAAGTACATATGCATGTACGTGTATACATTTATATTTGTACAGTGTCCCGCACAAAACAGTCTATGAAAACACTGAACCTTTTGTGTGGCAAAGTCACTGTGTGACAACTCAAGCTGTTCATCAAATGTGAATTCAGCATACAAAATATAGTTTAGAAATCAACATTTGAGAAACGGGGCTGTGAAATTCAGCTTCTGAGTTGCAATACTGCGGTCATCTCCATACTGCTAAATTCAATTAACATTTTCAATCCCTATCTTATTACCCTTGACCTCTGAACATCCAACATCGTTTCCTACCTCTTTCTATTGAAACAGCTCTTCTTAGTTTCTCTGACAAAGGTCATCCTATCTTTCTTACAGACCTGGCTGTTCCTTCATTGCCTTTGCCAATTCAATCTTCCCTCCTATCTTTTAAATCCTGAAGTTCTTTAAGACTAAGTCATTAAAACCTCTTTACTGGATTCTATTTTGGCCACAGCTGTGCTCATGACTTTGATTACTATCCACAGGACAGTTTTCAAGTTTACCTTCTGAAACCAAATCTTTCCACTAAGCTCCAAACAACTGTCCTTTGATCTCTACTTATTTGAAGGACCACAGATTCCACACCTCACCGATTAGATTTGTGTTGGATTTAACCATACATTCTTCTTCACTTGTCTCAAATATGTGTAAGGAAATTAAAGGGAAAAATAAAATCGAAAGCCTAGGATTCTAGGACACAGTGATCAAACTCTCGAAATTCTTATGGAATTTTACACTCAGATTACAAATTTTTCATAATTATGAATTTCATAATTCATAAGACAGTTCATCTTCCCCTTCTGTCACTTTAGGTGTGTAGTTCTAATATGTAAAAGCAGTGTGACCCTGGTTGAAGCAGAGATGGAATAACAAGAATGTGTTTTATCTCAGTCTCCTTACTTAACCACTGCCCAACAATATACACAATCCTTCTGGTTAAGGAAACCAGAGCTCATAAATGTAGGTTAGATTCACCCTGTTATATTTCAGAACTGCTCTTGATGATACTAAGTATTTTGTAAGCCTTTGACTACAGTAGCATTTTAGTCTTAGGCATTTTTCTAGAGAACCAAAATAACATTCTCATCTCCTTAAATAAGATTTGGAATATATTTCCCTAAATTTGTTAAAATAGTAAGAATACAGGTTTCATGGCAGAATTTAATTTTTCCCATCTTCCAATAAAATATACAGATCCATAAAATTTGTAAAAACACCGCAGACTAAATATAAAATGAAAGCCTGCTCTTCAGAGGAATGTCCACTAGCTTCAAAATCCATGAAGAAAACTGGAGACACAGCCTCTTAAAACAAGTGTGCTCTGCCCAGTGAATCAATACATTAAGCACAACCATAAGGAAGGCAAAGTTGCTCAGTCATGTCCAACTCTTGGCAACCCCATGGACTGTACCCTGCCAGGCTCCTCTGTCCACGGGGATTCTTCAGGCAAAAATACTAGAGTGAGTCGCCATGCCCTCCTCGAGCGGATCTTCCCAACCCAGGAATCAAACCCAGGTCTCTCGCATTGCAGTCAGGTTCTTTGCTGACTTAGCCACCAGGGAAGTCCACGTACATACATATGCAAATAATGCGTACGCAAATGCTTGTAAGTATACATAGGTGAACGTATGAGTGTGGATGTGTATGTATTAAGGATATCTACAATATATCTGATAAACTCTTCAACAGAAAGTTGTTTCAATGCTAAAATTGGATAAAACATTGAATAGAAATTTTACTCAACACACTATGAATCAAAGGGAGTTACTTTTCACTGGTAATAGTATAAAGATTCCTAAGTATATAAAGAATCCGGCATTAAAATTCATGAATACTTCTAGATATGCAAGATAAATTGAAAATACAGTCAACCCTGGAACAATGCTGGGCTTAGGGGCACTGACCCTTGGCACAGTTGAAATCAGCACATTGTTATAGCCAGCACGCCAACTCTCCAATCCTCCATATCCGAGGTTCTGCAAAGGCCAATGGTAAATCAGGTAGTACAGCAGTATTTACTACTGAAAAAACTGTGCACAGATGGGCCCTGTGCAGTTCAAACCTATGTTGTTCAAAGGTCAGCTGTCCACATAATTATAGGATAATTTAGTTACTGCAAAGATGACCAGACAGGAAGGGTTACTACAATAATGCTGATTTAGATGTAAAACTTTACATCTTAAAGTCAGACTATATATATATACACTAATTTGTAATGTAAAAATACTAGTTAGATACAGTGAAATAGCTCTGTGAGCCACACTGACAGTATAATAAAATTAGAAATATCCTTAGAAGAAAAGCTATGATCAATCTAGACAGCATATTAAAAACCAGAGACATTACTTTGCCAACAAAGATCCATCTAGTCAAAGCTATGTTTTTTTCAGTAATCATGAATGGATGTGAGAGTTGGACTATAAAGAAAGCTGAGTACTGAAGAATTGATGCTTTTGAACTGTGGTGTTTGAGAAGACTATTCAGAGTCCCTTGGAATGCAAGGAGATCCAAGCAGTCCATCCTAAAGGAGATTAGTCCTGGGTGTTCATTGGAAGGACTGATGCTGAAGATGAGACTCCAATACTTTGGCCACCTGATGCAAAGAACTGATTCATTTGAAAAGACCCTGATGCTAGAAAGATTGAAGGCAGGAAGAGGGGGATAACAGAGGATGAGATGGTTGGATGGCATCACCAACTGGATGGACATGAGTTTGAGCAGGCTCTGGGAGTTGTTGATAGACAGGGAAGCCTGGCATGCTGCAGTCCATGGTGTCACAAAGAGTTGGACACAAATGAGCGACTGAACTGAACACCTTAGTAATGAAAATAAAGCTTAATCAAAAGCTAGGCTTCAAGAATAGCTGAGCTATTTGGGGAAAAAAGCAAAGTCAACTCCTTGATTCAAACTTTAATTCTAAATGGGAAATTGATTATCTAAGAACATAAATGAGAAATAAGTTTTTAAGAAACTTAAAGATCAATTGAACTATATCTAAAAACAAAATGAAAGGCAGACTACATAAACAGTCTCCCCAGAGGAACACTATCTTCAACATACTGATGAAGGGGACACATTAATAAGTAAAACCATGATCTCAATAGAAAAGTGGGAAGAGGATATCAGATCATATACATTCATCCCCCCAAGCAATCAGAAATGAGCAAATTGAGTATCATCTCAGCTATCAGATTGAGAAAGATAGCCTTTTAATTATTCATACCCTTTGCCCCAGTAACATTTTCATCATAAAAATTCATTACTAACTTGGAGGTTATAAAATGAAAGTATTCAAACCATCAAGTTTACAAAGTGATGTGATAAAATCTCAAGAAGCAAAGCATAGCATCAATGACGTTCTACAAAGTCGAAGGCTCCCAAATGCGAGCCAAAGACATAAGTTACACAGTTTGAAGAAAATGGAGGCTTTCCTTACCTGTCCACCTAATGTTAGAATTTTGGAAAGAGTACAAAAATAAAGACACTCTCAGGTAAGTCCTTAGTTTGTAATTGCTTCACTTAAAACAATTACTTGAGAATGTCTTCTAAAGCTTACTTTTTGCAAAACCCATATACATTCTTAGTATACACATTGAAGAAAAATGCCACCCACTAATGTTCTCCTAGGAGCAAATCGTTGTGAAATTCGCTCAGGCATTCATGCTCAGTTGCTCAGTAGTGTCCAACTCTTTGCAACCCCATGAATTGTAGCCCTCCTCTATCCATATAATTTTCTAGGCAAGAATACTGGAGTGGGTTGCCATTTCCCACTCCAGGGAATCTTCCTGACCCAGGGATCTTACCTGCGTCTCTTGTGTCTCCTGCATTGGAAGGCGGGTTCTATCCCAGTGAGCCAACTGGGAAGTAGGCAGTTGTTGCTCAGTGTCAACTCCAACTTGAGATTTCACTATATTCTGTTTTCCAGTTCATTTTTTTAATGAAAAACACTCAGGTTTACCCTGTTGTATTTTCTGTTCCAAACCTGGCAATCTATCCATAGTTTTGTAATAAATAAATTATTCAACTGTTAATGCAGTTTAATGGTCTACAGCATTTCATCAAATTAAAGACCTTTTAAAAGTCCAAATATGCACTGCCCTCCCACTATTGATTCAGTGAAGTCTAAAATACTTACGTGTTTTTTGTTCCTTGCTTAGAGCATCCCTATTACCTTTTCCTTCATGTGTAATATGGGTTTAATTACTGAGCAGTCTAACTCACTACTGCAAATACTTTCACCGTGCCCACGTGACACAGACACAAGCTGGAAGTCATTTCCCTGCAGTTTCCCTTTAAAACAGGGCATCTCGTGTCTGATGGCACATTGGAATCACCTGGAAAGTTTCAGGACTATAGCCCCAGAGACTGACTCAATTAGTCTGCAGTACAATCTGAACAACAGGATGTTTTAAAAAGCTCTCCAGATGATTCTAGCGTGCAGCTAAGAAGAGTCCCAAGTTTTGCTTTTTTGGTTTTTGTAAAAAAAAAAAAGGAATTATATCTTTCTGCCTTTCCATTAAGAAGGCTGAACGCCAAAGAATTGATGCTTTTAAACTGTGGTGTTGAAGAAGTCTCTTGAGAGTCCCTTGGACCACAAGGAGATCAAACCAGTCAATCCTAAAGGAAAGCAATCCCGAATATTCATTAGAAGGACTGATGCTGAAGCTCCGATACTTTGACCACCTGACGCAAAGGGCCAATTCATTGGAAAAGACCCTGATGCTGGGAAAGATTGAAGCCAGAAGAAGGGGATGACAGAGGACAAGATAGCTGGATGTTACCACTGACTCAATGGACATGGGCTTGAGCAAGCTCCAGGTAATGGTGGAGGACATGGAAGGCTGGCATGTGATATCATTAGGTTTTATTTTTTCCCCTAGGCTAAAAACTGAAATGGCAGTAACACATGACAATAAGACCCACCCTCTTTTCCAAAAAAGGCCTAATCTGAAATGCATAAAAAGCAGCACAATAACTCAAGAGGCTTGCCTCATAGAAAATTATAACTGATGGGATTTTCCATTCATAATTCCCATACTTAATAACCTGGCAACTGGCTTTAATCCTGTTTTGAAGGTCTTTAATGACTTTACAAGCTATGCTATTTATCTTGTGAGTGTAGAAATGGAGGAAACTGCTTCCATTTAAAACTGAAGAGGGGACACACACAATATTTTATTTCACTTTATAAGCAGTCAATGTATATCAGAAATTACTGCTGATTTCATTTTTGAAAGAAGCAAACTCCAACATCACTTAATCCATTTGAGTTCTCATTAGCACAACTCATTCCACCAAATTAAGTGCTGCAGTCCCAAGATACCTTCTGGAGGAACAGATGAATCAGTTGAAACCAGTAGCACTTTTTTTTCTCTGAGATACTGTGTAAGTCCCATCCGAGGTTTCACTTTAATGTGCGGTTTCCTACTTACTCCCCACAGGACAATGTACTCCCTATTATTAAAAGCAGCAAAAACAACATATCCCATCCCTTTTGTATTTGCCCCATAAAGAACCAAAGCCTGAGTAGTAAAGCATGAATTATCCCAACTCCCTGAGAGACTGGGCTTTTTAGACTATCACCGTATCTCCTGGCGGAGAAGGCAATGGCACCCCACTCCAGCACTCTTGCCTGGAAAATCCCATGGATAGAGGAGCCTGGTGGGCTGCAGTCCATGGGGTCGCTAAGAGTCGGACACGACTGAGCAACTTCACTTTCACTTTTCACTTTCATGCACTGGAGAAAGAAATGGCAACCCACTCCAGTGTTCTTGCCTGGAGAATCCCAGGGACAGGGGAGCCTGTGGTGGGCTGCTGTCTATGGGGTCGCACAGAGTCGGACACGACTGAAGCAACTTAGCAGCAGCAGCAGTATCTCCTGGAACCCTGCAAGCAAGAAAGGCACATCATGGGGCTTCCACACTGCCTGTCCCCTTGGATTTGGTAGTGGCACTGGGAAAACCCCTGTGAAGTCATTAGTTATACAGCAGCAGGTATTATCATTTTCATGGCTTTCTTCAGAGAGGGTGGGGTAACCCTCCTGGTGGTCCAGTGGCTAAAGACTCCATGCTCCCAATGCAGGGGGCCTGGGTTCGATCCCTGGTCAGGGAACTATGGAGGGTGGGGTGAACCCAAGAGGTCTCAAAACATGTTTAGGAAGATTAATTTCGAAAAAGAGAAGTCGACTCTTTCCCTCTCCCTATACCTCACTGAGGGGCTTCCCAGGGGCCTGGGTGATAAAGAATCTGTCTGCCAAAGCAAGAGATGCAAGAGACGAGTTGATCCCTGGATCAGGAAGATCCCCTAGAGGAAGAAAATGGACACCCACTCCAGTATTCTTGCTTGGAAATTTCCAAGGACAGAGGAGCCAGGCAGGCTATAGTCCATGGGGTTGGAAAGAGTCGGCAATGACTAAGCCCACACACCTCACTAAGTCTTTGAAACATGGACTAAACCTGACACTTCATGTATCCAACAAGCATTTACTAGGTTCTTATACACCAGGCCTCAGTCGTATCTTAGGTCCTGAAGATGGCACAACACAGCACTAAGGCACAATGACATTTAGCATAAGGTATGTGATTTCTGGAGTTTATAAATCTAGCTGGGTTTTTTTCCCATAAAATTGGATTTTTCCCTGAGCTTGGACATCACCTAAGCAGTGAGAAACGGTTTTTGTGTGTGTGTGTGTGTGTTTTTTTTTAAAGCCACAGAAAATACTCCCATTTCCAAAGAGGGCTAAAAGCAGCCACTTATTGTAGTCTGACACTCACATGTGAGACATGTAGGCAAGAACCCACCATGTGTCACTCCACCCAATACTATTTCCCCATGATGCTCTCTCCTTGATCAGTTTTACCAAAGGAGATTACTTCCCCACCATCTGTGATTTCACACTATTTGTATACATTTCTCAAACTTCATTAGTGTGGAAAATTATGCAAAGTGGTGGGAGTGATTACATAAGGAGGTTTAAGGAGTTTAGTAAGATTACAGGGACACATAAAAATGCAAAGAACATGGGTATATGAATCCCATGGAGAGTTATCAGGTACCATTTTAATCTTTTAAATTCCCTCTTCATTATTTCTAGTTTAAGATAGTTGGCTTTAATATCTGTCACTAAATTTAATAATGAAAAAGCAACTTACTGACTAGAAACCTATGGAGTGGACAACCAAAACTTCGCATACACACCTGAAATTTCTTATAAATTAAGACCTGCGATCTGTAAGCCCCCAACTATGGAATATACTTAACCTCTTCTATGGCAGTCTTTATGTTCATCAGATTCTCCCCTACCTTCTAACCACTATGGACTGTATTTTTCCTTTAGGGTCTCAATGTTTTCCAAAGACAACCTGCCTTTATGAAGTAAAAGCTGATGTCCAAAGACAAATTGCCTTTATTAAGTAATAACGGATTATCTGTTATTGTTTCCTAGTTTCAACAGATTCCACCTTTAACCAATGATCTGGAATCATCCAAGGTTCATCATTATCTGTTAACTGACAGAGCAAAAATTATGTGAATAAACAGAGACTAAAGCATTAGCCACAACTGAAGTCATTCTGCCACTGGCTGCTTCTTACTTCACATTCGTATCATGTGCGAACCATTTAGGCGGTGTGACCACCTCGTGAAAGCTTTGTCAATGTCTCCTCTACACTCACTTCCAGAATTTTCTGTAAAGTCCTAAGTTAGACTGGCACAAGCCAACCACCATTATTATTCTAAGCTGAAACTTCCCAGCCAAAAGCAAAGACAGTCATGTCTTAGTCAACTGAGTTTAAGGCCACTACGATTTTTCAATTCAAGGATACAACCTCTTGATAGCTTTGTGGGCCATTTTAGCCAAGTAGGAAAACAAAAATCACTGCAGCTCAGTTGGTTCCCAGAAACTCAACCTAATAGCAAGAGAGCTTTGACCGCCAGAATAAGGCTTCTACCATCCTGTGATTAGTTTTCTTCTTTTAAAGATGAGGACCCTTTCAGATCTCAACTTCTCTGTTTCTAAATACTCAAGTTAAGAGGAGTGAGTAAGCAGCAATATGCACTTCAATGACAACAATTTAAGCTACTAAATCCTTTTACTAGATGTCTGACTACCTCAAGATACAGAATAAAAATATACAATCGATTGGTGATTTTGAAATTATCCTGGTACTTCTTTTATATAACCCAACTGTATAATTCAAGACAAAGTTTTGGGGATTAATTCTTGGTTTGAGCATCAAATTCACAGGAATATAGTTAAATTCCCATTTCATTTTGTCCTAGGAGGAAACCCAACTGCCAAGAATTACTCCAGCTCCCTCCAGCAAGCAACATGCTTGAAGAAAAAGTGTGGGGCTTTTTGAATAAGGGAAAACCCTTAAGTTGTTTTGGGGCCTCCCCCCTTAAAAATAAGAATACTTTGCAAAACTTCATCTGACAGCATTCAATGCTCAATATCTGGGAAAAAAATTTCAAGTGTTCTTGCACAGAACACAAACAGAGTTCTGCTTCTTTTTCTGCTGTTTGTAATTATTTTTGATGACGTCTGAATAATGTTATAAAAAATTATTTCCTCAGCGGTATTGTGACTGCACCTGTGTGCCAATTCAAATAATTTCTGGAAAAACATTCTATTTAAACAAGAGGAGTCAGAGAAATCTGTATTATTTGAACAAGCAAGGGAGTGTTTGTTTTACTAACAAAATGCAACAAGTATACACAGTAAGAATCAGCTACCAGCGAGTGACTTTTTGCAAAAGCATCTTCAGTGATAATATTCCAGAAGGAATAGTCTTAGTTTCATTACACGTTATTTTTATACTTTAATACCAAAAATAAGGTTAAATGCAATATGAATGGAAGTACTGGAGACTGGATGATAGTCATAAACTTAATATGACTAAACAACATACATCAAAATTTAGTTATAATTGTAGTTACTGAAGTTGAAAGTCACTTGACCTACAGAGCTGAGAGGCAGTGAGTGACTGCAGTGCAACCCAATGCAAGCAAGAGAACAGTGTGGTACTCACCTGAGAGCAGAATGGAAGGCTCCAAGACCTCCACGGGGCACTCCCTCCAAACTGACCTCAGGAATGGTGGCTCTGATCATGCCAGTTGTTTAGGGAATAGGAAATGTTACTCAAATACATCTTCAAAATGAGAGGCCTGTCTGGATCCCAAGGTTTCTTTCCCAGCTCTAGCATTCTGTGACTGAGTTACCTAGAGGGGTAGGCAGCTGAAGTCATGAAGTCACTCAGTCATGTCCAACTCTTTGTGACCCCATGGACTGTAGCCCACCAGGCTCCTCCATCCATGGAATTTTCTAGGCAAGAGTACTGGAGTGGGTTGCCATTTCCTCCTCCAAGGGATCTTCCCAACCCAGGGATCGAACCCAGGTCTCCCACATTGTGGGCAGACGCTTTACCATCTGAGCCACCAGGGAATTGCTAGGCACCTGAAGGGTCTGGGTAATTAGTCTACAGGTGTACAGAATCATCCCATAAGCATGCCCAGAGAGTTATTCAAGACAGCTGCTTGGTTTAGGTTTGTTTTAGAGAAGCTGGGTAAATGGGGGTGAAGGGCAATGTATAGACTGCATTTACTCTGAAATACAGCTTTTCACAAGTCAATTCAGAAGTGCTCCAAATTTCTAAGAAATGCCTCACATTCTGAGGTTAATGCTTCAGAAAACAAATCTCTGTGCAACCAGGCATGCTCTGGGCAAATTACAGTCTCTCTGGGTCTGCATATCCTGTCCCAAGCTAAGGCGACTGGTGCAGATTTCCAGGGAACCTTCTAGCTTCACATTCTATTAAGAGGGTTTCTTAGTTTCTATTGAAAACATTCCCAATTAGGGCAATTTGAGTCATTACTTTTGTCTGCTACAAAATTGGACTCCTGGGGGTCTTGTTTCAAAACTAAAGTTGGCATGCATTTCACCTGAAACAAATGCCTTACCTCTTTGGAAATGGCGGGGGTGTGTAGCGCGTTGTTTTGAAGTGGTCATGAACCAATCCTACTTTTCATCAATAGCGTATTTCATTAAGGCCTGCCGGGACTAGTAATTACTAACCCACAGGCACTCTCTTTAAGCTGCACACTATTCCGCCTTAGGATTTGATGTCCTAGTTGTACAGCAGTACAGGAAAACTTGTCAGGTTAGGTTTGTTTCAGGGGAACATTTCTACACCTTCTCCCTAGAGAAGATCCCACACTCATTCATATCCAGGGTAAAGCCCGGCTCTAGCAGAAGTGGACAGGAATGCACCACCGCTGTTTTGAAATTAAAGTTGATAGGAGTTGCGTGCGGATCCGGCCGGGGCCGAGCCCGCCGGGTGCAGCAGCCGCACCGCCGGGCCGGTATCGGCCCCATAGTTGCCGAGCCGACCGCTTCTGCCAACCGTGGGGGAGAAGGCGCGTCCGCGGCAACCCGATACCCGGCGGGCTGAAAAACTATACCCCCGACACACACACCCAAAGATTCCCTTGCCCTCCAAGAGTAACAAAAACGCAGTGTCCTGCAGAAGGACAGCAGGCAGGGGCCCCACAGTTTTACCAGGAGAAAAGCTCAGGGAGGAAGAAGTGGAGGTTGGAAACGCCGGGTCCTGCAAGTAACTCACCTTCTGCTGTCTCCGGGCCATATCGGTGGGCTGCTTGGCATTGAAGGGGTACGCGATGCACCTCACGACGAAAACGTACAGCTGCAGACGGATCCTCCGCTCCTGCTCCTCGTCCAGCTGCCGTTCAGGTTCGTCTCGCCCCTCGCTCAGCATCGAGGGGCTCGGGCTCACGGGTCTGGCCGCGCCGCCACCCGCGCGCCCCGCCGCGTCCCGCCGCCCTTCCCGAGCCGGGGCCGGCGGCGCTCGCTGCGAGCCGCCGGCCGCCACCAGCACATCGCGGCTCTCCTCTTCCAGCCCCTCGTCCGACTCCTCTTCGCTGGAAGACGGGTCCAGCATGGTGCTGGGGGCGCCCCGCCGCGCGATCCGCGGTCCCCCAGGCGCCTCACTCTCGGCGGCTGTGCCCGCGGGTCTGCAGGAGCTGAGCGGCTGGCAGCTGCTGCCGCAGAACGAAAGGGAAACTGACCGAGGCTTTCCGGACACGTCGAGTTGGACCCAGGAGTGTTTCCTACCACCAGGGCGAAAGGGGCGGGCGGGGGCCGCCGGGATTAAATAGGCGGAGTTAGCGTCAGGAGTGAGCCCGAGCGCCTCGCGAACTGCTCAGAGAGCCGGGGCCCTGCCGCCCTCTTGGTTCTCCAACCTCCGCCGGCAGAGGCGCGGCCGCCCGAGCGCCCCGGCGCAGGTGGGGAACCTGTGGCGCCTACAACAAGCAACACGTGGAATGGAATGTTGAGGAGCGGGCGCGGGGCCGCGGAGTGCGCGTGCGCGCGCCGCCGCCGCGACCCGGGCTGAGTGCTTGGGTGCCAGGCGCGCGGTTCGCAAACATTCGGAGGCGCTCAGCTTAGTGGTTCTGCCTCCGCCGACCTGGGATCTTTAAATGGCTGTGACCTCACCATCACCACCTTTTTTTTCTTCCGCAAGATTTCTGAGGCACAGGCGGACAGGGGGCCAAGAGAGTTGCCCCCTTCTACCTCCCCAGGTGAGGGGAACGGCCAAAAGGGGCGTCTCCGACCTGAAATTGATACCTAGGATTGAATCCCAGCGCGGAAAAGTGCGGCCGGAGCCGTGTACCTCCAAATAACGTTGGGAAGAGACTTTATAAAGTCTCTTGCTCTGCTGCTGTCCGACGCTATCGTGAAGTCCATATTGTAAAAGTCAGAGGAATGTTCTTGAAAAGAAAATCAAAAACAAAACGCTAGAGGCTTTCTTTTTAAACCATCTTTATTCCTGTAGATGCATGAGCAAGATCGGTTTTGTATTTGCGAAATGGCAGTTTGATTCAGCTCTATAATAATCACATAGCTTGATTATTTTCTGGGTTGGGATGCATTTGACTCAAGACAGGTTGTGCAGTGTAGTGTAGACATTTATTTGGTAAATATTTGAGCGCACACCGGGTGTCCAGTGCTGTTAGCGTTTGGAAGAGCCCTCAGCGCATTGAAGCACACACTTGGTCACTGTTGGTTCCGGCCTCAAGTGGGCGTCTCGTTGCAGCACCCGAAGCCTGTCTTATCTGCGCAGATTTCTCAGTCCCGGTGTTAGAACCACCTAGGAATTTCTTTCTGTGATTTTTCCGGTGTTCTTAATCCGGACAAAGAAGGAAATAGGGTAAACAGTGCCTTCAACTCAAGGTGCAAGTGTGCAGTGGGCAAATTGGCAGGGAAGCAACTGAAGCTCACTGCAGTTATCACCGGGCAGGTAAAACTTCCGGCTCTGAGCTTGTCTACCCCGAGGCCAAATAGGAGCTTTTGGTTTTTGCAGCCACTTCCACAGTTAGGTAACCATGAGAGAGACTTTCCTTCAGCATTTACCCATAGTCTCCTTAGACGTAGAAAAACAAAGAGGCATTTACTCTTGGGGAAACTTGCCTATTTATTAATCCTTGATGACGCCCACAGTGATAAAAGGTGTTCCCTGAGGCTGTGACACCTCAGGTGCTCAGCTGGCTGAGCTCCAACTGCCAAGAAACACAAATCTCAAAAACTGATTATTTAAAGACTGTGTTTCATTTTTGGCAGGGTAAATCATAAATAACAAACTTATTCATTTAAGTTACAGTGTCTAATGCTGTATACATTACATTTGGCAAAGTTTTGTACATGTGCTTGGTGAATAATGTCACCAAAGTAGCCTTTTGAGATAGGTGATGAGGATTATTATTTACAGTGCTTTGTACCAGGTACTGCTTTAAGCCCTTTACAAACCTGATCCCATTTATTTTTAGTTCCATTGTACAGATAAGGATCCTGAGACTTAGACAACCCTTTCATGCAGAACCAACAACTAATAAAACAAGGACACAACATACTGAATCTTTTCTAGTTCCAAATAGTAGCTTTTATTATAATTTGTCTAATTACAAATCAGTATATTAAATGTATGATGTTTATTAAATGGATAACAAATAATAATTTAATTCCTAGGCACACCAAAGTGTAATTTATATAGAGCAGCTTTATTGCCCTTCCTTTTCTTGCCAAGGAAAGGTATTTTTTGTTTCCTTTATTAGTTAAAATTGCTTAATGTGATAGCTTATTATTCTCTTCCTATTAAAAAGTGGTTATTGAATTAAAGATTCTCCAAGCCTTGGAAATCCCACTGGAAAATACCTAATAATTTGTAGAATAACATACACTGTCTATAAAGATGAAAATGGCTTAAAGGGCATAAATTAAAGAAATATACAGAACAACAAAGAGAATGTTTAAGAATTTAATTAATGAAACTTACATTGGTTAAGAAACTAACATTGTAAAAACTATGCAGGGTATATTTAGAAGAACCAGAGATAGTCTTTAGAAAATTTCAGGTTAGAGAATGACAGAGGAGAAAACGTTCATTGAAAAAAACAGAAAATAAATATTAGAACCGTAATCCAGTGATAGGTCTGATAACCTGGGAGATAATGGTAATACAGAGAAAAAATACCTTATTCAAGTTTGAGTAGTGGAAGACTTCCCTTATGCTTGATAGATGTTTTGAAGAATAATTTATAGCTATTGGAGTGAGGGCACTATAGACCGTGCAACCACATTTGCAAAGGTATGAAATTGTTTTCCACCTCTGGAGAATTGCAAACAAACTAGTATGCCCCAAATAAAGGCTACATATGAAGATGGGGAAGATGAGGCTAGAGAGCAGACAGGCAAATTCAGCCTTGAGCAGGACAGTGGGCAGGTGTCCATGCCCTTGTATACCATGCTTTGGAATTTAAACTATGTCCTGAAGAAAATGAGAATACACCCAAAGTAAACAGTAAGGTACAACATGAGGTGATCTGTAACTCTTAAGAGTCAATCTGGAGCAATACAAGGACAGTACAACTAGACGCAGGATACTATTGAGATTAGTTACTAAAGAAATCTGGGACAGATACAATGAGGGCTTGAATTTAAGATGGAAATGAGCGAGGGAGGAAAACTTAAGAGATGGACAAAGGAATTGATGGAACATGTATGAAATGCTGAGGAAGAGGGTCAAGGGTAGACAATGACTCCCAGGATATGACAAACTGAGAATAGATAAAATATGAACTTCTAAGGGACATGTAGGTATGGAGAAATATCAGGTTTTGGGGCACTTATCAGAATGCTCCTAAACCCGTTTGGAAATGCAAACCTGTTACTCACACCTGGGCAAATAAATCATCTGCATGTTGGTGGTAGTTGAAGCTGCAGGTATGGATGATGAGGTCCAGAAAACATGGTCATGGTGAGAAGATGGCCAGCGATGCATCTATGAGGAACCCTCCCTACCTCTCCTCCAAAATAGAGATGGTTTGAAGAAAAGGAATCTGAAAAGAAAACCTGATCATTAAGAATAAACAGAGCCCTAATAATTTTTAATTAACATTTTCAAGTTTGTGCTTATACTAATGTTCTTACCAAATTTCTACCTTAAATATTACCTTTTCAGGTAATTATAACATCAGTTGATGCTCTGGGATAATTGAATAAATGATGCCTAACATAAAACTATGATTGCTTTATGCCATTTCATAAATACACATAATACGCTGTAGTCAATGATTCATTTTTATTTTTGTCAAGGTGAGCATAAAAACAAATGGAAGTTATACTGCTTTTTAATGAAACACTTCTAATGCTAGGATAAGACGGATGTACAGTAATAAAATAGAATATCGAATGTGTTTTGGAAAAGATATTTAAGGAAACAGATGTGTGACCTGAATAGCTATAGGTGGTCTGTTTTCTAGTTGAGAATTGATTTGTGCATTTGACCTGAAAGAAAGGTATTAACTCTTTCAAGTCACAGATGAAATCATAATTTCACTGAACAGACATTTTGGGGGCACCCACTCTAGGCTATGCACTATTCTGAGTAGATAGAAAGAGTAAAATTTAGTCCCTGAGGGGGTGCATGTGAAACAGACATGAACAAAATAAGAAGCTATGGTAATATATGCTCCTGTGGTAATAGAGAAAAAATTCACAAAATACTCCTTAAGTCTATGATTTTTTGTAGTTATAGCTAAAATTATATTACAACAGACAGAGGAATCTTTTTCAGGTCAAATGGAAGGACCAGTTTCATAAATATGTATGAGAAAAATGTCAACTCACAAACCTAGCTAATAAAAAGGTATGCATTTGTAAAAGTAAGATAAAATAACACATTTTTTGAAACTTTTAAGATGAGTATATCTTATGAGGCAATAATCCTCCTGGCGACTTCATTGAAATTCCTCTACTTACTTTGCTTTTCCTTTTTCTTTTTTTCAGCTTTCTTTTTCTTTTTCACCTTTCAAGTTAGAATTTGAATCCTAGCAAAGATTGTTCTGTGACACCCACCCCCACTTTTTACAAATAAAGGGTAGAAATATATGCAGATGATCAGCACAAATTGATCAGAAAAATTAGTAGTCCACACTGTTACACATGCAAGATACAGTTAAACTTTTGTTGTGAAGATTAAATAAGATAATATATCCAAAGTACTAAAAGATTATCCAGTATAGAGTAAATGGGCTTCCCTGTGACTCAGATGGTAAAGAATTCACCTGCAATGCTCAAGACCTGGGTTCAATCCCTGGGTTGGGAAGATCCCCTGGGGGAGGAAATGGCAACCCAGTCCGGTATTCCTGCCTGGAGAATCCCCATGGACAGAGGAGCCTGGTAGGCTACAGCTCAGGGGTCACAAAGAGTCAGATAGGACTGAGTGCCTAAGCAGCAGCATAGAGTAAATGCCAAGTACTTTATTGTTATTGTAATTACTTTATTATGTAGCTCACTTTAAACTGTAGAACCATAGAAATAAATTGCAGATAAATTAGTAAATGGTTCAATGCATTTATTTATTGATTTTTTTACATAGCTTAGAGTTTGTATGTCTAAATTATTTGCCTTGAAACAACCGAACTAAAAGAACTTCCAAATATGGTAAGGATTTTATTAAAATCTTAAAGATTTCATAATTTTTATAAGAAGGTTTGAGCCCACAATGAGAAGTTACTTTCTTTCTGTTCCTATTCAATCTGTCAGCATTCAACAATGATTGATTACAGTTCCATTTTTTAATTTCCATTTTATAAGAAATTTGGAGGAGGTAACAGAAATGAGCTTGTTGTAAAGTACAGGGAATAAAGAAAGGTAAAAGCATATTGTGACCTATGGGTCCAAAATGTCATGAGAAAAGTCTTGTATTAATTCAAGATGCATAATATATGTGATGATAATTAAGATCTCCTAGAGAAGCAGGTACTTATCCTACAAGAATGTGTTTGTGTTTTAAATGTTAATAGAGATACAAACTATTTTGTGGGAATGGATAAAATCTAGTAATTATGCTCATAAATGGATAAAGCAATAAATGGAAATTTTTTCCCTCTAGCTTTCACAGTTTTTTTTTTCACTTTTATTGATTTTGTTGTTAAACACAGTTTCTGCTAGTCAATGCAATTTATTGAGTGCCTAGACTATATTAAGCACCGTACTAGGGCACTGTAAAGAAAGCATTGTGTTGATTGGCCAGGAATTCAACCAGTGTCTCAAGAGATGAAGATTCTAGTCCTACCAAAAAAAAGAAAAAAAAAAAAAAACTTTAGACCATTTCAACAAGAATGCTCAAGAAAATTAAATTGAAATCGAGTTTTTAACCAGAGAAAATTATAAGGGATAGTCTAATGATATTGAGCAGGGAGAGTAAGAATATGTTTTTATTAACTATTTATTATTACTATGGTCTCTAACAGTGACCAGTTGTTCCAGCTGGTTTTAGAAAAGGCAGAGGAACCAGAGATCAAATTGGCAACATCTGCTGGATCATTGCAAAAGCAAGAGAATCTCAGAAAAACATCTATTTCTACTTCATTGACTATGCAAAAGCCTTTGACTGTGTGGATTACAATAAACTGTGGAAAATTCTGAAAGAGATGGGAATACCAGACCAGCTGGCCTGCTTCTTGAGAAATCTGTAAGCAGGTCAAGAAACTGCAGTAGAACTGGACATGGAACAACAGACTAGTTCCAAATAGAAAAGGAGTACGTCAGGGCTGTATATTGTCACCCTGCTTATTTAACTTATATGCAGTGTACATCATGAGAAACGCTGGGCTGGATGAAGCACAAGCTGGAATCAAGATTGCCAGGAGAAATTTTGATAACTTCAGATATGCAGATGACACCACCCTTATGGCAGAAAGTGAAGAAGAACTACAGAGCTTCTTGAAGAAAGTGAAAGAGGAGAGTGAAAAAGTTGGCGTAAAGCTCAACATTCAGAAAACTAAGATCATGGCATCTGGTCCCATCACTTCATGGCAAATAGATGGAGAAAATGTGGAAACAGTGACTGACTTTATTTTTGGGGGCTCCAAAATCATTGCAGATGGTGATTGCAGCCATGAAATTAAAAGACGCTTACTCCTTGGGAGAAAAGTTATGACCAATCTAGATAGCATATTAAAAAGCAGAGACATTACTTTGCCAACAAAGGTCCCTCTAGTCAAGGCTATGGTTTTTCCAGTAGTCATATATGGATGTAAGAGTTGGACTATAAAGAAAGCTGAGTGCTGGAGAATTGCTTCTTTTGAACTGTGATGTTGGAGAAGACTCTGGAGAGTCCCTTGGACTGCAAGGAGATCCACCAGTCCATCCTAAAGGAGATCAGTCCTGGGTGTTCTTTGAAAGGACTGATGTTGAAGCTGAAACTCCAATACTTTGGCTACACGATGCAAAGAGCTGACTCATTCGAAAAAAACCCAGATGCTGGGAAATATTGAAGACAGGAGGAGAAAGAGACACTGGAGGATGAGATGGTTGGATGGCGTCACCAGCTCAATGGACATGAGTTTGGGTGAACTCCGGGAGATGGTGATAGACAGGGAGGCCTGGCATGCAAAGAGTCAGACAAGCCTGAGCAACTGAACTGAACTGAACTAACAGTGATTAACACATTTGTTTTTAGGTATGAGAACCATTTACCCTCTTAAAAGTTATTAAGGTTCCCGAAGATCTCTTGGTTATGTAGGTTGAATTTATTAGTATTTCTAATATTAGAAAGATAAAACTAAAGAAATTTAGAAATGACTATTAATTCATTTAATACTAATAACCTGTTATATAACATGCTACATATTTATGAAAAGGTATATTTATAAAATAAAAAGGTGGGAAGAATTGTGTTAGTTTACACTCCAGAAATCTCTCTAATCTCTGGTTTACATGTGCTTCTACATTCTCATATCTACGTCTATATTCTCATAACTACTTCTATACTCAATCTGTTGCAATATATTGCTTTGTTTCGAATAGATGAAAAACAACCATAGATATGTGGTTGAAAAAGATGGAGTTGAGTATTTCAATAGCCTTTTCACACAATGGTGGATATTCTTCTTTGATATTAAACCAAAACTAAATGAGTGGTAGTTTCTTTGACAGTAGTTGCAATGTGGAATCTACAACGACATCAATAAATTTTTCTTACTCTGTGGTTCTAAAAAATCCATTAGTCTATCTAGAATTTTGAGTGGATCTTTTACGGATACATAATTTCATACTGTCATTGGTCATTTGGAAAACACTGGTTCATTGGGCAATGTAGACTGTCAAAAATATGACACATTTAATTTTATTATATACTATTCAACAAATTACATTTGTCAATAATCTCATCAAAAGGTAATTAACTACTGGAAAAATGTCTGTTTACTTTGGCATATAGTTCAGTTCAGTTCAGTCACTCAGTCGTGTCCGACATTTTGCGACCCCTTGAATCACAGCACACCAGGCCTCCCTGTCTATCACCAACTCCTGGAGTTCACTCAGGCTCGCGTCCATCGAGTCAGTGATGCCATCCAGCCATCTCATCCTCTGTCATCCCCTTCTCCTCCTGCCCCCAATCCCTCCCAGCATCAGAGTCTTTCCCAATGAGTCAACTCTTTGCATCAGGTGGCCAAAGTACTGGAGTTTCAGCTTCAGCATCATTCCCTCCAAAGAAATCCCAGGGCTGGTCTCCTTTAGAATGGACTAGTTGGATCTTTTTGCAGTCCAGGGGACTCTCGAGTCTTCTCCAACACCACAGTTCAAAAGCATCAAATCTTCAGTGCTCAGCTTGCTTTATAGACCAACTCTCACATCCATACATGACCACTGGAAAAACCATAGTCTTGACTAGACGGCAAAGTAATGTCTCTGCTTTTGAATATACTGTCTAGGTTGGTCATAACTTTTCTTCCAAGGAGTAAGCGTCTTTTAATTTCATGGCTGCGTTCACCATCTGCAGTGATTTTGGAGCCCAGAAAAATAAAGTCTGCCACTGTTTCCACTGTTTCCCTATCTATTTCCCATGAAGTGATGGGATTAGATGCCATGATCTTCGTTTTCTGAATGTTGAGCTTTAAGCCAAAATTTTCACTCTCCTCTTTCACTTTCATCAAGAGGCTTTTAGTTCCTCTTCACATTCTGCCATAAGGGTGGTGTTATCTGCATATCTGAGGTTATTGATATTTCTCCCAGCAATCTTGATTCCAGCTTGTGCTTATTCCAGTCCAGCGTTTCTCATGATGTACTCTGTATATAAGTTATATAAGCAGGGTGACAATATACAGCCTTGATGTACTCCTTTGCCTATTTGGAACCAGTCTGTTGTTCCATGTCCAGTTCTTACTGTTGCTTCCTGACCTGCATATAGGTTTCTCAAGAGGCAGGTCAGGTGATCTGGTATTCCCATCTGTTTCAGAATTCTCCGTAGTTTATTGTGATCCACACAGTCAAAGGCTTTGGCATAGTCAATAAAACAGAAATAGATGTTTTTCTGGAACACTCTTGCTTTTTCCATGATCCAGCGGATGTTGGCAATTTGATCTCTGGTTCCTCTGCCTTTTCTAAAACCAGCTTGGACATCTGGAAGTTCACAGTGCACATATTGCTGAAGCCTGGCTTGAGGAATTTTGAGCATGACTTTACTAGCGTGTGAGATGAGTGCAATTGTGTGGTAGTTTGAGCATTCTTTTGCATTGCCTTTCTTTGGAATTGGAATGAAAACTGACCTTTTCCAGTCCAGTGGCCACTGCTGAGTTTTCCAAATTTGTTGGCATATTGAGAGCAGCACTTTCACAGCATCATCTTTCAGGATTTGAAATAGCTCAACTGGAATTCCATCACCTCCACTAGCTTTGTTCATAGTGATGCTTTCTAAGGCCCACTTGACTTCACATTCCAGGATGTCTGGCTCTAGGTGAGTCATCACACCGTCGTGATTATCTTGGTCATGAAACTCTTTTTTGTGTAGTTCTTCTGAGTATTCCTGCCACCTCTTTTTAATATCTTCTGCTTCTGTTAGGTCCATACCATTTCTGTCCTTAATCGAGCCCATCTTTGCATGAAATGTTCCCTTGGTGTCTCTAATTTTCTTGAAGAGATCTCTAGTCTTTCCCATTCTGTTCTTTTCCTCTATTTCTTTGCATTGATCACTGAGGAAGGCTTTCTTATCTCTTCTTGCTATTCTTTGGAACTCTGCATTCAGATGCTTGTATCTTTCCTTTTCTCCTTTGCTTTTCACTTCTCTTCTTTTCACAGCTATTTGTAAGGCCTCCTCAGACTGCCATTTTGCTTTTTTGCATTTCTTTTCCATGGGGATGGTCTTGATCCCTGTCTCCTGTACAATGTCACGAACCTCCGTCCATAGTTCATCAGGCACTCTGTCTATCAGATCTAGTCCCTTAAATCTATTTCTCACCTCCACTGTATAATCATAAGGGATTTGATTTAGGTCATACCTGAATGGTCTAGTGGTTTTCCCTACTTTCTTCAATTTAAGTCTGAATTTGGCAATAGGGAGTTCATGATCTGAGCCGCAAATCAACTCCTGGTCTTGTTTTTGTTAACTGTATAGAGCTTCTCCATCTTTGGCTGCAAAGAATATGATCAATCTGATTTCAGTGTTGACCATAACCTTTTACAAAATTCTAGTTTCCACTTGAAAGCTTGAATTTATCACTTGTACAACAAAAGGTGCTAGCTATTTTCCTCAAAATGAAAAGCTAATCACACTCATTGAGAAAAGTCTGCCAAATATCTGAATATTTAATATTTGTTTGTTGAGTTGTTCTCACAAGTAAAAACAGTGTTTTGTGAAAAAGTGGATAGTTCGGCTTGCAACTCAAACAGTTCTCTAGACACCATCGTACTTCATTATATGAAAGTGAATGTCCCTCAGTTGTGTCTGACTGTTTGTGACCCCATGGACTATACAGTCCATGGAATTCTCCAGGCCAGAATACTGGAGTGAGTAGCCTTTCCCTTCTCCAGGGGATCTTCCCAACCCAGGTACCGAACCCAGGTTTCCCACATTGCAGGCAGATTCTTTACCAGCTGAGCGACCAGGGAAGCCATTCATTATATAGCAAAAGTGTTTTATGTATACTTCTCATTCCATCTCACCTTACTTTTTAAATGTGTACCCAAGGATTGAGATTTTTCTTTTATTTCTTAATCAGAAATATTCATAAATGAATCTGGCTTTTTTTTTTTTCTGTGAGTGTATGACAGTGAACACAATGATTACTAGTTGATTTTGGTGTTAAAGCTCTAGCAGGAATCCACTATTTCTACTGCACCAGAGATCTTCTTTTTTTTTCTTTTTTTTAACTGTTTTGACATTACATGGAGAATCCTTAATTTTCAAGGTTTGGTCTCCAATTTTACTATTGCAGCTCACTCATTTTTTTACTCAGCAATTACTTAACTCTCAAATATTCTTCTTTCCTCCCAATTTAAGGACAAAGTAAGTATTACACTATGTAAAGCAGATTAATCCATCCCATGGATCTTATTACAGCTAAAGGTATAGGTTGTGAAAATATTTTCATTTCTATTTTAAATTATCAGATATCTAAATTTTTCATGAATTTTTGTGAAATATGCCCTTAAAAATTAAAGCATTGTATTAAGTCAGGAAGATGGTTTTAGGATACCAATAAAATAACTTTTATATTATGATAATTCTGCAGTTCATAACATGAAAAATTAATTTAACATCTGATGTAGAGTCTTGGATCTGAATTTAAATATACTGCTACTATTATGAATCTATTAATTCCCCCTGGTTTTCTTATTAAGCTATAAACTACTTACCCACATCTCAGAAGTGAACATAACAATATATATATGGTATAGTGAGAATTTTTTAACTTTATGTTGTGTTTTTCTATCAGTTCCACATTTACATTTGAGGCACAATTTAGAAATTTAGAGTCTAGTCTAAATGACAGAAAACTATTCATAACAGGACATTATTGGACCCTGTAGTACTCCATGAGGACAAAACCAAAAATTCTTTATTGTTTGTTGTAGTGTCATATTTTACATCTCACTCTAAACTAAATATCATGAAAATAAAATGTGTATAAAAATAAACTAACAAGAACTTCTTTATTAACACTGGCCTTTTAGTAAAATTTAGTTGTGGGAGAAAATGAGTTAAAGCCCAATAGGAGTGTGTGTGTGTGTGTGCGTGTGTAAAAGTTATGTGTCATTTCTACCACAAGAAAATTTTGCATTTTTGTGATAAAGCTCCTCGGTTTTACTTGTCAGTATTACATCTTAAGGAAACAAATGTTAAAATAAGGAGAATAATATTTAAAATCATAGAGCATGGATGAGCTCCAGGGAGTACAAAAGTCCCTAAAATTGTGTGCAAGATGTGTTTTATCTATGAACTTTTTGAAAAAGAGAGATTTCAAAGCTTTTATCATGGAGGTCAAGACACCGAAAAGTCAAGAACCACGGAATCTGTGTTTTAGTCAGCATAGAGTAATTCTACACGATATGAACTGGGTAAATCATGTAGAGCCTTAAGTCTTTGTGATAGCTAAAGTGAGCTAAGTATTAAGGATATGAGCCATATACTTATAACTCCACCTTAATAATTAATAGGGGAGCTTTGTTCATCAATTTTTCTATAATCTCCTTAAAATAAAAAAATTTCTATAATCTCCTTAAAATGACTGTGTGTTTTATATTAAAATAATAATGCTTATTAGGAAGTGTTTATTCAGAAATATCTGTACCTAAAATTGGAACAAAATGGACATAAATTACTTATGAAAACATTCAAATGCTGCTGCTGCTTCTGCTAAGTCACCTCAGTCGTGTCCGACTCTGTGCGACCCCATAGACGGCAGCCTACCAGGCTCCCCCGTCCCTGGGATTCTTCAGGCAAGAACACTGGAGTGGGTTGCCATTTCCTTCTCCAATGCCGGAAAGTGAAAAGTGGAAGTGAAGTCACTCAGTCATGTCCGACTCCTAGAGACTCCATGGACTGCAGCCCACCAGGCTCCTCCGTCCATGGGATTTTCCAGGCAAGAGTACTGGAGTGGGGTGACATCGCCTTCTCCAATTTAAATGCTAGAGAAATATAAGGAGACTTTATTACCAGTTCTGTAGTATCAGGAGGTAGTTAAATAGGTTTATTATCATACCTAAGTTTCTTAATTACTCTCTAAAGGTGTGGTTCATGTCTTTATAAGAATATATCTTTGCAAGGTGATAATCAGTGATGCCCCAGTGTCATTTAGAGACTGACAGTATTCTGAGCAACATGTCTTATTTCACAAAGCTATGAATTTGTAGTGTGATAACGGTTTATTTCTCTTCTTCAAATTCTGAATTCTGACAGGAAAAAAGAATTTCAAATCTCTTTATTTACCATGCCATCACAAACACGCACATTCATACCTGCATGCCCACGTAGATGTTTAAGTTATTCAATATTGCATCCTTTTTCCTTGTTACAGTAAAATATTCTCCTCCTACAATTATTTTACTCATAAAGCTTTTCTGTTCTCAAACTCAAAAGATTTTTATATTTCCAAAATTTAAAAATATAGATATATCCATAAGATGGTGCTGTATCTTTAATTTGGTGAGATACTTGAATGCTAAAATATGTCTATTACATATGTAGTTAAAAGACTAGGTTATAGAGTTTGATCTTTAAAGAGTCTTATGCTGTAAAAATGTCAGTTTAAGTATAATTAGAATCTTTACATAATTATTTTTCATATATCACAGAATGTTAAAGCCTCTTTGCCCAGATTTAGTTGCCAACCATAGGTGAAAAAAAAAAATAACTGAAATTCTCATTTCGACTAACATTTTCTGAACAGCCACTTTGCACATACTACATATGACAAATGAAACAGTTGAATTATATAAGTATCAATTTCTACCAAGGTCAATAAGAGCCTTTAAAAGTCCTTTGAAACATCCAATTTGATGGAAATTAAAAATGACATTGCATGCAAGAACTTCCTTTCAAATGTTGAGAGACTGTAGGAGAATTAACTCAATCATTTTCTCTACCTAGTAAGATTATATACCTAGTGAGAGAAAAGTAATTTAAGATATGCTAATTATAGAATGTATTTCTGATTCAGGCTGATGCAGTCAGGAGAGGTAATATTTCATATCCCATTTAATTATCACTTATAAACAGATTTAATAAACAGAGTGTTTAAAATTGGTTGTAGGATATTTTATTTTTAAGATGAACAATCTTATGCCAAAGGAATAGAAAAAATTGCAGTGGAGGTGACAAGGTAACAAGGGAAAGTGTGGAAAGGGAATATTTGGAGTCATGAAGGTTGATATGGGTGAAGCCAAGACAAGAACCAAGTCTTCATCACATAATCACATGAAAATCTCTAATAAAATATTTACTGCTATGATTTGGGGGCATATTTAATTTTATAGATTTGCTTTTCTAGCAACTGCTTAGAATTTTCTCTTCCTTTGAACAGTGTCATCTTCTGTATTACACCATTATTACATCTCTTAATTCAAGCTGATGTAGTAGTTTTGCAGAAAACTTTAATTAGTCATTATGAAGTACTGATAAACAGAGAATCCCCTATAGCATTATATTACAAGATAGCAAAATCTATTGATCAATTATTATTAAAAATTATACATCTAGGCTAAAATTTTCTGTCAACAAAATATCAAAATATGCTATTGTCTTAAAGAGCTATAAAATAATTCTAAGAAATTATGAATTTCTTAGAAATATGTAATACCAGACTTGTAGGGGCATTTTTGCCTTCTCAAAAACTTTCCAGAGTTTCACTTTCTTAATTTTTCTTGATATATAGATTTTCTTATATTAAAATATAGAATCCAAATAATATTGGCATTTGTGTAAATAAAGTAATACAATGAAACTTACATTTGTATGATCTAAAATTTTAAAAATTAAGAAACTAAGATCAAGTAATGTTGTTGACAGTCATTTTCATTAAGATTATCTATCATCCCCTTTCAATGAAATATTTTTCCTCTCAGTTGACACAGTATTGGTTATACAATGATACATAATAAACATTTATGTTGATGGCATCTTCCCAGAATGCTTTCTTTGACAATATTATTCAGTGGGGAGAAATAGTATTATGATGTAAAAGCTAGTGAGCATTAAAAAGATAGAGAAAATAAATGTTACTTATAAATTTTGTTTGCACATTCATTTTGAAAATAGGACCAACTGCATCTGTTGGTAAAGCAATACCTGGTCAAGTGCTTCAAAAGAAATCAAAGAGAGGATAAAAGTCTCTATAGGGAGAAACTAAAGGTACCACATGGCAGGGGCTATATGCAGGAAATCTTCTGATGTTAAAAGACTATAAAAGGGACCTTCCTTGGTTGTCCAGTGGCTAAGACTGTGGGCTCCTAATGCAGGGGGCCCAGGTTCGATCCCTGGTCAGGGAACTAGATCCCACAGGCCCCAGCTAAAGACTCCACATCAATGATGAAGATTGAAGATCTTGTGGGCTGCAGTTGAGAATCGGCACCTTCCAATAAATAAATATTTTTTAAAAAATAAAAGACCATGAGGAATGCTAAGAAGGTAACAATAGACAGAGTTCTATTATGAAAATCCCCACAGCTTAATTAATAGATATTTGTTAAGAATTCACTCTGAGAAAGGCAAATGACCAAAAAACACACAATTTCTCTCTCATGGAACCTAAAGTATAGGGTGAAGATAGACATTAAAAACCCATACACATAAATATATAATTATATACTGAAATAATAGCATTAAAGTAGACACACTGGGTACAATGAGACCATATGACCAGAAGGTATGACTTAGAAGGCAGAGGGATGGGGGAAGCAGCTGGTGCTTGAGCAGAGATCTTCAGGGTAAGTGTGAGTTAGAAAGTCTTTATTACATGTCTGGGATTTGCTTCAAAATTATCTGGGGTGGAGGTAGGGTGAAAGTGAAAGTCATTTAGCCGTGCCAGACTCTTTGCAACCCCATGGACTATACCGTCCACGGAATTCTCCAGGCCAGGATACTAGAGTGGGGGTAACCTTTCCCCTTCTCCAGGGTATCTTCCCAACCCAGGGATTGAACCCAGGTCTCCCACATTGCAGGCAGATTCTTTACCAGCTGAGCCACCAGGGAAGCCCAAGAATACTGGAGTGGGTAGCCTATTCCTTCTCCAGAGGATTTTCCTGACCCAGGAGGTAGGGGGAGTGATGCCATAGATGAAATAAAATGAGACATGTATTATTAATATGAATGTTAGACCATTTCAATAAGAAGCACTTTATGTGTTTATATGTAATAAGTGTATATATATATTTATATATATATATAGTTATTATATAGTATTTCAGACAGAAGATGGAATATATTTGAAGACCTTGAGGCAAGGAGTTTGGTTTGCTCTAAATGCCAGGAAGAAGGCAAGGGTGGCTGCAATGCATAGCATAGAAGTGAAGCCAGACAGAATAGAGTGCTGTAGACCATCCTAAAGGTGTTGACCTTTACCCGAAGAGCAATGAAGCGTGTTAGGCACCAGAGTTATAGTCACATATTTTATTTTCTACAATAAAAATCACCCAGGTTGTACTACAGAGGGTAGAGGATGGCAAGAGTAGGCAAGGGTGATGGAAATGAAGGAAAGGAAGTGACTGGAAAGAAATAGAGGAAGTACAACTGAAATAGCTTGAACATCTTGAAGATATTAGGCAAAGATGAGAGAAAAGTGTTGAGAAACTCTCCCCAAATTTGTAGTTTGTGCAGCACTCAGCTTGAGAAATTCTTTTAATTGAATTTTTTTTTGTTTTTATCAGATTTCAAAACTAACATTTTTGACTTGCTATTGTTTTCATACCACAGCATCTTGAGCCATTTGATCCCTTTTGTCTTTTTTAAAAGATTGAAGTCATTGCAAGGGGTTTGCCTGGCTGCTTAGTTGGTAAAGAATCTGCCTGCAATGCAGGAGACCCTGGTTCAATCCTTGGGTTAGGAAGACCCCTGGAAGAGGGCCTGGCAACCCACTCCAGTATTCTTTTCTGGAGAATCTGCATGAACAGAGGAGCTTGACGGGCTACAGTCCATGGGGTCGCAAAGAGTCAGACACAACTTAATGACTAAGCACAACCAATATTGATATGAGCTCCCCTCTTAGCTTGGTTGAAAAGAATCTGCCTGCAATGGGCTTCCCTCGTGCCTCAGTTGGTAAAGAATCTGCCTGCAGTGCATGAGACCAAGGTTCAGTTCCTGGGTCGGGAAGATCCCCTGGAGAAGGAAATGGCAATCCACTCCAGTATCTTTCCTGGAGAATCCCATGGACAGAGGAACCTGGCAGGCTACAGTCCATGGGGCCACAACAGTCAGACATGACTTGGAGTCTAAGCCACTACTACAATCCGTACAAGAGTGCTAAATTCTTTCTATTTTGTTTCTATTTCATCTAGAGTGCGGAGACTCCAAAATTAGGTCAACTTTTGTGAGTAGAATAAAACCAGCTTTTTTGCTGGGGGAGAGAGGAGTATAATTGCATTACAATGCTTTGTTAGTTTCTGCTGCTGCTGCTACTGCTAAGTTGCTTCAGTCATGTCCGACTCTGTGCGACCCCATAGACGGCAGCCCACCAGGCTCCCCCGTCCCTGGGATTCTCCAGGCAAGAACACTGGAGTTTCTACTATACAACAAAGTGAATCAGTCATATGTATACATATTTCCTGTCCCTCTTAAACTGCCCCGCACGCTCCATCCCACACCTCTAGGTCCCCACAAAGCACTGAGCTAAGCTCCCTGAGCTATGCAGCAACTTCCCGTTAGCTATCTATTTTACACATGGTAGTGTATACATGTCAGTCCTTATCTCCCATTTCATTCCACCATCCCCTTCCTGCCCTGTGATCACATGCCCATTCTCTGTGTCTATGTCTCTATTCCAGGGAAGGAATAAAACCAACTTTAACACTTTGGATCCTGTCAAGGAATGCAGGATATCAGTTACATTTGTATTTCTGATGTTTATTTCCCTCCTGTCATCTTCCAGCATTTCAAAGAATTGTAAATATATGGCCTTTGCACAGATACAGTAAATTTTTGATACATAAAACAAAGAAATCATTATGATGAAAATTTAAAGCCAAAATGAGAAGATTGATCTTTTCCTTCCTTTCTTTCAATACTCATAATAATGACACCAATAGCTTTAATTACATTCCTAATTCATATGGCCAGGAGGCTAGAAATGGTTCAGGATTGGCTATTAAAAGATTTTAGCTTAGACAGAAAATTTCATCCAAAATCCTCACTGGAGAATATCTGTCACAGCATGGAACACTCACTACAGTGAAGGATACTTAAGTGAAATTTATTGCTTCCAGACTGTTAGTCAATTTCATGTTGGTGAGGCAATACTGTTCAAATGTTCCTGTTTAATATTTTAACAGGAAGGTTTGGAGCTGATGTAACTCTTTATCTGCATCACCAAAAACTTTTTCAGGAAATCATGAGAGAAGTTTTGGGACAAAAAGGCAGCCTATGTTACAATAGAAAGTAGAAAATCCTAAATGGCAACTCTAAACCTTGAATTTCTCTGTGATTTGATATGAGGAACAAACTTCCTCCTAACCTGAACCCAAACTAACCATTATCTTGGCCTGAATCCTAAGTGAATAAAATGTGAAATGTATTAAAAAGGAGACATCTCATTTGGCTATATCTTGCTTTAAGGTAAACAGAGAAGGAAAAGGATAAATGAACATTTTCTTCCTATCATAGTGACCTAGCTTTGGAATTCACTAGCTCCTTTGGTTGTTTTCTGAATTATCTGTATTTTAAAATAAAACTCAACTTTTATACTGCAGAAAATATATTAAATTCAAATAATTTCCCTTTATTAAAACACTCTTTGGGGCAAAAGGCATCCTGTTAGAAGACTGCAGCAACATTCTCATTAGTGTTAGGATTAATACAATGTCAGTCTGGGTACCATTAGTTGGGTAGTAGAGGTCAGAAACGACATCTTCTGTATGTTCCATGTGGGTCAACTGCTATAAGGGGAAGGGACTTCCTTGACATTTTTTTCCTGCTCTTGTCAAGAATAGAAATTAATTACTCCCCTTACAATAAATATGCTTTATGTTTTTATTATTTATGAACTGAGAATGCTGTTTGCCAAGAATTTACTTCAATTTATTTTAACAAATGTATTTACACTTATGACACCAGGCACTGAGATTCTGCAGGAAACAAAACAGACTTAAAGGAAATACTACAATTTCCATAACACTTTTAACATGTTCAAAGAACTTTGACAATGATTACTTTATTTTTCACAACAGTCTTTCAAGGAAAGTACAGAGAGATTAAACGATTTGCCAAGATCTAGTTATTTAATTGATGAAATATTCTCTTAATTCCTGATCTATTTTACTTTCTCCTGAGTTATGGCCCTTTGCTTTGTGCTCCAACTAATTATCTTTACCTGAACATTTGAAAAGAATTCATTATTTCTTGTACAGGTAGAAGTATGAGTGAGATTCTATACCTGTATTGTTAGTGTTCAAATTCTTTCTGCCACTCACTTAGGTGGCTGAATAACAAACCACCAAAAACCCACTGGAGAAAACGACAGTCAGCCCGTCTCTCTCACCTCTCTTGTGTTGTTGGAAGAGGGTGTTTGCTATGACCAGTTTGTTCTCTTGGCAAACACCCTCTTCCAACAACACATGAGAAGATATTACACATGGACATCACCAGATGGTCAATACCAGAATCAGACTGATTATATTCTTTGCAGCCAAAGATGGAGAAGCTCTATACAGTCAGCAGAAACAATACCAGGAGCTGACTGTGGCTCAGATCATGGACTCTTTATTGCCAAATTCAGACTTAAATTGAAGAAAGAAGGGAAAACCACTAGACCATTCAGGTATGACCTAAATCAAATCCCTTATGATTATAGAAGTGACAAATAGATTGGAGGGATCAGATCTGATAGACAGAGTGCCTGATGAACTATGGATAGAGGTTTGTGACATTGTACAGGAGACAGGAATGAAGACCATCTCCAAGAAAAGGAAATGAAAAACAGAAAAATGGTTGTCTGAGGAGGCCTTAAAATAGCTGTGAAAAGAAGAGAAGCAAAAAGCAAAGGAGAAAAGGAAAGCTATACCCAATTGAATTCAGAGTTCCAAAGAATAACAAGGAGAGATAAGAAAGCCTTCCTCGCTGATCAGTCCAAAGAAATAGAGGAAAACAACAGAATGGGAAAGACTAGAGATATCTTCAAGAAAACTAGAGATACCAAGGGAACATTTCATGCAAAGATGGGCTCGACTAAGGACAGAAATGGTATGGACCTAAAAGAAGCAGAAGATATTAAGAAGAGGTGTTAAGAATACACAGAAGAACTATATAAAAGAGATCTTCATGACCCAGGTAATCATGATAGTGTGACCACTCACCTAGAACCAGACATCCTAGAATGTGAAGTAAAGTGGGCCTTAGGAAGCATCACTGCAAACAAAGCTAGTGGAGGTGATGGAATTTCAGTTGAGCTATTTCAAACCCTAAAAAGATGATGCTGTGAAAGTGCTGCACTCAGTATGCCAGCAAATTTGGAAAACTCAGCAGTGACCACAGGACTGGAAAAGGTCAGTTTTCTTTCCAATGCCAAAGAATGCTTAAACTACCAGACAATTGCACTCGTCTCACAGGCTGCCATCTATGGGGTTGCACAGAGTTGGACACGACTGAAGTGACTTAGCAGCTTAGCAGCTTAGCAGCAAAGGCTAGCAAAGTAATGCTCAAAATTCTGCAAGACAGGCTTCAACAGTATGTAAACCATGAACTTCCAGATGTTCAAGCTGGTTTTAGAAAAGGCAAAGGAATCAGAGATCAAATTGCCAACATCTCCTGGATCATCAACAAAGCAAGAGAGCCCCAGAAAAACATCTATTTCTGCTTTATTGATTATGCCAAAGCCTTTGATTGTGTGGATCATGACAAACTGTGGAAAACTCCTAAAAATATGGAAATACCAGACCACCTGACCTGCCTTTTGAGAAACCTGTATGCAGGTCAAGAAGCAACAGTTAGAACTGGACGTGGAACAACAGACTGGTTCCAAATCAGGAAAGAAGTATGTCTAGGCTGTACATTGCCACCCTGCTTATTTAACTTACATGCAGAGCACATCATGAGAAACGCTGGGCTGGAAGAGCACAAGCTGGAATCAAGATTGCTGGGAGAAATATCAATAACCTCAGATTTGCAGATGACACCACCCTTATGGCAGAAGGTGAAGAAGAACTAAAGAGCCTCTTGATGAAAGTGAAAGAGGAGAGTGAAAAAGTTGACTTAAAGCTCAACATTCAGAAAACGAAGATCATGGCATCTGGTCCCATCACTTCATGGCAAATAGTGACAGACTTTATTTTGGGGGGTCCAAAATCACTGCAGATGGTGATTGCAACCATGAAATTAAAAGACACTTGCTCCTTGGAAGAAAAGTTATGACTAACCTAGACAGTATATGAAAAAGCAGAGACATTACTTCACCAACAAAGGTCTGCCTTGTCAAGGCTATGGTTTTTCCAGAAGTCATGTATGGATGTGAAAATTGGACTGTAAAGAAAGCTGAGCACCAAAGAATTGATGCTTCGAACTGTGGTGTTGGAGAAGACTCTTGAGAGTCCCTTGGACTGTAAGGAGATGCAACCAGTCCATCCTAAAGAAATCAGTCTGAATATTCATTGGAAGGACTGATGCTGAAGCTGAAACTCTAATACTTTGGCCACTTGATGCAAAGAACTGACTCATTTGAAAAGACCCTGATGCTGGGAAAGATTGAAGGCAGGAGGAGAAGGGGACGACAAAGCATGAGATGGTTGAATGGCATCACTGACTCAATGGACATGAGTTTGGGTAAACTCCGGGAGTTGGTGATAGACTGGGAGGCCTGTTGTGCTGCATTCCATGGGATCACTTTGAGTCGAACACAACTGAACGACTGAACTGAACTTAAATTCTCACCTCTCTGTGGGTTACCTGATCCAGGCTGGGCTGTGCTCCAAATTACAGGTCAGTTCCAGGTCCGTTCCACTTGTCTTTCCTCCTCTTTGAACCAGGAGGCTATCCTAGGGCATGTTCGCCTCATATTGAAAGCAGGGAATTAAGAGGAAAAGTCCTTCATGCATGCATGCTTCAAACCCGTTCTTGTGTTCTGTCTGCTAGTATCCCATTGGCCAAAGTAAATCACACAGCCAAGCCCAAAGTCTAACCAAGGGACCAGGAAGTACACTCTGCAGCCAATCACATGACCAACTCTAAGATCAGTAGATGGAACAGTGATAGTAAGGGAGGGTGAATATTTTTGAACCATAATTTAATCTACCATGGTGGCCTTAACATTTCTTGCCGTAATTTCTCTCTTTGTAAAGCTTCCCTAAGGATGCTGTGAGAATTCAATGAAGCAGTGAGGATGCTTAGCTCAGGGTGAGTATTAGGAAAACAGTAGACACTGCCTGTTTTAATACGTCTCTTCTTATTTAATGGAATCCTACCTCCAGGCCTTTCATAGCCATCCCATTTCCTCTTATATTCATTCTTTTTCTTTTGTTCAGTCCAAGACAGTTTGCACTTGGGTGTGGCTAGCTCTAGCAACCAAATAATAAATGACTTCCCTATAGGGAAGATCACTTCATGGGAAATAGATGGGGAAACAGTGGAAACAGTGTCAGACTTTATTTTTTTGGGCTCCAGAATCACTGCAGATGGTGACTGCAGTCATGAAATTAAAAGACGCTTACTCCTTGGAAGAAAAGTTATGACCAACCTAGAGAGCATATTCAAAAGCAGAGACGTTACTTTGCCGACTAAGGTCCGTCTAGTCAAGGCTATGGTTTTTCCAGTAGTCATGTATGGATGTGAGAGTTGGACTGTGAAGAAGGCAGAGGGCCAAAGAATTGATGCTTTTGAACTGTGGTGTTGGAGAAGACTCTTGAGAGTCCCTTGGTCTGCAAGGAGATCCAACAAGTGCATTCTGAAGGAGATCAACCCTGGGATTTCTTTGGAAGGACTGCTGCTAAAGCTGAAACTCCAGTACTTTGGCCACCTCATGTGAAGAGTTGACTCATTGGAAAAAACTCTGATGCTGGGAGGGATTAGGGGCAGGAGGAGAAGGGGACGACAGAGGATGAGATGGCTGGATGGCATCATGGACTCGATGGACCTGAGTCTGAGTGAACTCTGGGAGATGGTGATGGACAGGGAGGCCTGGCGTGCTGCGATTCATGGGGTCGCAAAGAGTTGGACACCACTGAGCGACTGAACTGAACTGAACTGATAGGGAAGATCTCTCACGTAAGCTGTACAGGTTTCCCTTCTTTATTTAAGGCACACCTCACCATTGAGCTTTCTGATCCAGATGAGCCTGCTAACATCCAAAATCCAGATTAATGAGGTAAATATACTTTTTTATACTCTAAATTTTCTGTGATGAATGTTTCTTTTTCAAAAGAAGGCAAAAAGTACTATAATAAAGATAAACTAATTAAAGCAATACCATCTCTATGAAGTTTTCTCTAACTTCTCTTTTCTCTGTGATTGTCAATATTTTTTTTCTTAACCTTTATTATAGCAGTGACTAGATTGTATGTGATGTTTTTACTCTTAGTTCTTAAAATGAAATCTTCTAGGAAATGGTTTCTTATTCTTGTCTCTTTCCTAACACAGTACATGATACAAAGAAATGATCCATAATTTTCATTGAATAGAATTAGGGAGAAGCCAGCAACAGAACAAAACAAAAGATCATTGATTTCACTTCTGACTCAACTTCAAAAGTGATGTTCACTAAAAGTCTGTTGTATGTAAACTACGCCTCAATAAAACTTAGTTTTGAAAAAAGATTCCCAAAAGACATAGAATAAATGCCATATGGAGTATTAACCATTTCCTGGCAGATGATGATATTTATTATAAAATAGGTATAAAATAATATTGCTGAATATTTTAAAATTGAGCTTTGGTTAGTCCTAGAAAATCAGCATTGTGAAAAATATGAAAGGTAGCACAAAAATAATCTTTTCAATAATTGGTGCTAGATTAACTGAATACCCATACAAAAAATAAGTATCAACCATCATCTCCTATCATACACAAATATTAACTCAACTTGATGGTACACCTAAGAGAGAAGCTAAATCTATAACAATTTCTTGACAGGCAAAATCTTCCTGACATTAAGTTATGTAAAGATTTCTCAGATTAGAGGCAAAAAAAGTAAATCATAAAAGAAAATATGGTAAATATGTTTCTACCAAAATTAAAAATATTTTTCTATACAGAGACACTATTCATATTGGAAAAACATTTAGCAACAACACACATATCTTGGCAAAGGACTTGGACCCAACATATATAATGGACTTGTACAACTCATTAATAAGTCAATAATACAACATAAAAATAGGCAAGATATTCCACAGGAGAGGATATATGAATGGCAAGTGAACACATGAAAAGATACTCAACATCATTAACCATTAAGAAAATTCAGATTAAAACCACAATAAGACAGTATTATATACCCACATCCTGGAATGTGAAGTCAAGTGGGCCTTAGAAAGCATCACTACTAACAAAGGTAGTAGAGGTGATAGAATCCAGTTGAGCTATTTCAAATCCTAAAATATGATGCTGTAAAAGTTCTACACTCAATATGCCAGCAAATTTGGAAAACTCAGCAGTGGCCACAGGACTGGAAAATGTCAGTTTTCATTAGAATCCCAAAGAAAGGCAATGCCAAAGATGTTCAAACTACCGCACAATTGCATTCATCTCACATGCTAGTAAAGCAATGCTCAAAATTCTCCAAGCCAGGCTTCAGCAATACGTGAACTGTGAACTTCCAGATGTTCAAGCTGGTTTTAGAAAAGGCAGAAGAACCAGAGATCGAAATGCCATCATCTGCTGGATCATCAAAAAAGCAAGAGAGTTCCAGAAAAACATCTAATTCTGTTTTATTTGCTACACCAAAGCCTTTGACTGTGTGGATCACAATAAACTGTGGAAAATTCTGAAAGAGATGGGAATACCAGACCACTTGACCTGCCTCTTGAGAAATCTGTATGCAGGTCAAGAAGCTGCAGTTAGGACTGGACATGGAACAACAGACTGGTTCCAAATAGGAAAAGGAGTATGTCAAGGATGTATATTTTCACCCTGCTTATTTAACTGATATGCAGAGTACATCATGAGAAGTGGTGGGCTGGAAGAGGCATAAGCTGGAATCAAGATTGCTGGGAGAAATATCAATAACCTCAGATATGCAGATGACACCACCCTTATGGCAGAAAGTGAAGAGGAGCTAAAAAGCCTCTTGATGAAAGTGAAAGTGGAGAGTGAAAAAGTTGGCTTAAAGCTCAACATTCAGAAAAGGAAGATCATGGCATCTGGTCCCATCACTTCATGGCAAATAGATGGAGAAACAGTGGAAACAGTGTTACACTTTATTTCTTTGGGCTCCAAAATCACTATAGATGGTGACTGCAGCCATGAAATTATAAGACGTTTACTTCTTGGAAGGAAAGTTATGACCAACCTAGATAGCATATTGAAAAGCAGAGACATTACTTTGCCAACAAATGTCCATCTAGTCAAGGCTATGGTTTTCCAGTGGTCATGTATGGATATGAGAGTTGGTCTATAAAGAAAGCTGAGCACTGAAGAATTGATGCGTTTGAACTGTGGTATTGGAAAAGACTCTTGGAAGTCTCTCGGACTGCAAGGAAATGCAACTAGTCGATCCTAAAGAAGATCAGTCTTGGGTGTTCATTGGAAGGACTGATGTTGAACCTGAAACTCCAGTACTTTGGCCACCTGATGCGAAGAGCTGACTCATTTGAAAAGACCCTTATACTGGGTGAAATTGAGGACAGGAGGATAAGGGGATGACAGAGGATGAAATGGTTGGATGGCATCACCGACTCAACGGACATGAGTTTGGGTAAACTCTGGGAGTTGGTCATGGACAGGGAGGCCTGGTGTGCTGCAATTCATGGGGTTGCAAAGAGTTGGACTTGACTGAGCCACTGAACTGAACTAAACTGATATACCCATTTGAATTAAAGTTGCAAAGACTAACAACAGCAGTGCTTAGTGAGAATGTGGAATTCATGAAACATATTTCACTGATGGGAATGTGAAATGGTGCAACCACTTTGAAAAATTTTTTGACAGTTTCTAATACAGTTAGACATTTAAGGTTACCATGCTTGCATTCTAAGTCCCTTCGGTCATATCTGACTCTTTGCAACCCCATGGACTGTAGCCAGCCAACCATCTCTCTCCATGGGATTCTTTAGGCAAGAATACTGGAGTGGGTTGCCATTCCCTTCTTCAAGGGATCTTCCTGATGTAGGGATTGAACCCAAGTGTCTTAAACATCTCTTGCATTGGTAGGACGGTTTTTTACCACTATTGCCATCTGAGAAACCCATAAGGTTACCGTATGAACATTCCTAAGTTACCCTAGAGGAATGAGAACTGTGTCTACACAAAGACTAGTATATGAAAGGTCAGATCAGCATTATTCGTGATCGTTAAAACCTGGAAGCTATCCAGTTGTTTATCAGCTGGTGAATGGATTTTTTTAAAGTGGTGAATTGATATAATTGAATATTCCTCAGTAATAAAAAGGAATAAACTCCTGATACATACAACATGGGTCAATCTCAAAACTATTATTATGAATGAAAGAAGCCAGACACAAAAAGTACATATGTATCTATTTCATTAAAATTTTAGAAATTGCAAACTAATCTATCAGTACAGAAGGCAGATCAATGGTTTCCTGGAGCCAGGAGCAGAGAGAGAAATAAATTGCACAGGGCCATGGGGAATATTTGGGGGGGTTATTAAAGCATTCCATATTTTGATTTGTAGCAATAGTTTATCAGATACATATATATGTCAAAGCTCAACAATTTTATCATTAATATGCAGTTCACTATTTATAAATTATAGCTCTATAAAGTTGATTTTAAAGGTAAAAGGCTTCCAAAAGGCAAGGGATGGAATGACCTATAGAGAATTAACATTTTATTGCAGATAATTTATTACAAAATAGAAAAAAAAGTAATACTGCTGAATATCTGAAAAAAATTCTTTAGTGCTTAAAACAATCAACATTCCACAGATCTTGGAGGGTCACATAATCAAATATACATTATTTTTATCCTGCTTTCTGAGCCTATGAATTCTTCCTCCTGCCTCATCTCTACTCCCCCTACTTCCTTAGCTGAACAGATGGATATTGTTTCCCTTCTTCTCTCCTCTCTCCTTATTTCTCTCTTCTTCCTATGTTGAAAAAAGATCTTTTATTTTAGGCAACGCTGATTACACAAAAGGATTAATTTGAGGGAGGAGGGAGAAGATTTCAGTGTAAAAATAAAATATAATACTAACTGTAGTGCATGTAATCCCATTAAGGCAATTGGAAGTACTGGCCAAAAAAAAAAAGGATTACATATTTCACATGCAGTAGCGAGAATTCAGGGAAAGTAGTCCCAAGTCATGGCATACTATAAGTGCTTACAAAAGCTCATGAAATTCAGACCTAATTGAGTTCATCTCTGAGGAAATTGTTGCTGCTTTTTAGTTGCTATCCTCTCACAATTGGCACACTTGAACCTGCAAACTGATCTTGCACTTTGTTTTTTCTTTCCTAAATATGACATTTACAAAGAACAGAGTAGGGTTTACGAATCTGTTTCCAAAATAAACTCAATTTTTCTGTAGTCCAACAAAAAATCACAGCTAAACTTTGTTACAGGACAATCTCTATAAGTTTCAACTAATTTAATTTTTTCATTTTGATTTCAGGGGGCTAATACTAAAGAGCTATAACATAGTCAAGTGAGATTCTTTGGAATTCTAAAGGAATCTGTATATTTGGGGATTTTTTTTTTCACTTAGAAGCATTGGCATTTATATAATTAAATTTTCCTATGGCAAATATATACCTACATATATTTCCACCACATTCACACATTTTCAAGAGCTGAAACTAGGAAGAAAAAATTAAAGGGTTAGTGGGACAATACCAAATAACCAACATTTTTAGTTAATGGTCAGTTTTCCAAATCTTTCATAATCCTGACCTATCCACAGTGATATCATGCATGAAAATATGGGAAAATTTGTAGCATTTTTATGTACCGTAAAACATTATTAACATTTTTCCTGTCACTGCCAACTCTTTATTTGAATTTTAGAGTTTGTATAATAATATAGCCACTTGCTAATACCCTTAAGGTAGTCATCAGTAAATTCAAATGATGAGTTGAAGACTGACTAGAAATATAAAACTTGCTTTTCTGCACAAACGGCCTATGAACAATAGAGTACTACTTTGGCATGAGTGTGTCTTGTTGATACTGTTAATTTTCAGCTGTAAAATGATCTGGAATTTTTTCAAAGTCCATAGCTCTCCGTTCAGTAGCAAAATTCCATTATTATTTGAAATGTGATATCTAATCATACTGGAAGTAAAAAATTTAAGGGGCTAATAGCAACAATAGTAATAACAACTAAAGTTACACCTAGAAGCACTGCCATCTACATAAAGGTGAATATGTGCATTATAGGCCAGCATTTTACTAAGACCTTAATATAAATTTTCTTACTGAGTTTTGTACAAACTCCCATGAAGTAGTTTCTATTATTATGTCAACTTTGCAGCTGAAAAAATTGAGACTTGGAGATGTTAGGTAACTTCTTCAAGGTAGTGTTAATTGTAAAGAATCTGCCTACCATTGCAGGAGACAAAAGAGAAGCAGCTTTAATCCTTAAGTCAAGAAGATCCTCTGGAAGAGGAAAATGGAGGAGGAATAAGTATTCTTGTCTGAAAAACTCCATGGACAAGAAAAGCCTAGTGGGCTACAATTCATGGCCTCTCGCAGGCTACAGTCCACGGCATCTCAAAGAGTCTGACACTACTGAGCAACGGAACACACACACACACACACACACACACATCTAAAAAAGACCCAGGGTTAGGGAACAAATGCCTTCATTCTCATTCTCTCTCAAGGTTGTTCAGTTAGTACACAGCCGAGCTGAAGTTTGAATATAGATAGTCTACCTGCAGAATACAGTCTCTTAATACCGCACAATTGCACTCATCTCACATGCTAGTAAAGTAATGCTTAAAATTCTCCAAGCCAGGTTCAGCAATACATGAACCGTGAACTTCCAGATGTTCAAGCTGGTTTTAGAAAAGGCAGAGGAACCAGAGATCAAATTGCCAACATCCACTGGATCATGGAAAAAGCAAGAGTGTTTCAGAAAAACATCTACTTCTGCTTTATGGACTATGCCAAAGCCTTTGACTGTGTGGGTCACAATCAACTGTGGAAAATTCTGAAACAGATGGGAATACAGACCACCTGACCTGCCTCTTGAGAAACCTATATGCAGGTCAGGAAGCAACAGTTAAAAGTGGACATGGAACAACAGACTGGTTCCGAATAGGAAAAAAGAGTATGTCAAGGCTGTATATTGTCACCCTGCTTATTTAACTTATATGCAGAGTACATCATGAGAAGTGGTGGGCTGGAAGTGGCACAAGCTGGAATCAAGATTGCTGGGAGAAATATCAATAACCTCAGATGTGCAAATGACAGCACCCTTATGGCAGAAAGTGAAGAGGAACTAAAGAGCCTCTTGATGAAAGTGAAAGAGGAGAGTGAAAAAGTTGGCTTAAAGCTCAACATTCAGAAAACGAAGATCATGGCATCTGGTCCCATCACTTCATGGCAAATAGATGGAGAAACAGTGGAAACAGTGTCAGACTTTATTTCTTTGGCCTCCAAAATCACTGCAGATGGTGACTGCAGCCATGAAATTATAAGACGCTTACTCCTTGGAAGGAAAGTTATGACCAACCTAGATAGCATATTGAAAAGCAGAGACATTACTTTGCCAACAAAGGTCCATCTAGTCAAGGCTATGGTTTTTCCAGTGGTCATGTATGGATGTGAGATTTGGACTATAAAGAAAGCTGAGCACCAAAGAATTGATGCCTTTGAACTGTGGTGTTGGAGAAGACTCTTGAGAGTCCCTTGGACTGCAAGGAGATCCAACCAGTCCATTCTGAAGGAGATCAGTCTTGGGTGTTCATTGGAAGGACTGATGTTGACCCTGAAACTCCAGTAGTTTGGCTACCTGATGCAAAGAGCTGACTCATTTGAAAAGACCCTGATGCTGGGAAAAATTGAGGGCAGGAGGATAAGGGGACGGCAGAGGATGAGATGATTTGATGGCATCACTGAGTCAATGGACATGAACTCCAGGAGTTGGTGATGGACAAGGAGGCCTGGCGTGCTGTGGTTCATGGGGTCGCAAAGAGTCGGACATGACTGAACGACTGTACTGAACTGAACTGAATACCATGACTTGCAAATATTTGAAGTATATAGAGGAGTGAGAGGTAACTATTCCTAATCTTTAAGTAGAATGGCAGAAACTAGGCACCTTCCTTAGAAGATGTTAATATCCAGGGGTACAAGAAACATTGATTTCATGTGTGTCAGGTTTTATAGCAGGCTCTAAAGTCCAAAATTCTATAATATTGGGAGTCTATTATTCAAGACTGCACAGACTAGCAAAGGAGGCAGCTATATAAAAAGTTAAAATGAAAATTTTGTAAATACAATGTTAAAAGAGAGTTATGAAGAGAGCAAAAGAGTTAAGGCGAGTACTTACCTTCCCTCTTGGCATTATATTAACATGTTTTTTTATAACATCATGGTGTTTGCTACATTATTATTTTTAATAACATTTAATAAACAACTACTGCCTTCTCTGTAATAGTCTCAAGTATTTTAATGCACCATTATTTTGCTCATTGCAATTTTGTTTTCATTTTCTTTCTTAGGTTAATTTTTAAATATAGAGATTGTTAAATTTTTTTTCAATTTATTTTCTAATTGTATTTCATTTCAAATTATGATGTCCAAAATTCTTAGCCATTTTTTGACTGAAACCAACTAAAACTATTGACTGCAACAGAGAGGAACCAATAATATGTTTACTAGACTTCTATTTATATTTTTACCATAAAAGCTGATCATTTTTTGTTATTTTATTTCAGAATAGGGTATCCTCAGTAAAGTTACTAGCTTTCTAGTGGAAATAACACATTTGAATTTCCGCATGTTTTCACAAGGGATACAGGTTTGGTTGAAGCTGCATATTAATCAGATAGAGATTCTGGTTTATTGCCCCACAGCTTGAATGGTGCTTTTCCTCCTATTAGGAAAAAAAACTATCTTTTCCTCAAGACAAGTACAGACAGCTATAGTGGTAAACACACAAGTCCAGGGCAATAGTGAAGGTAAATGACCCTCCCTGGAGCTGTGCATGACCAACCAGAGACCCTGGCCCTGAGAGAAACCCCATCACTGCTTCTCTTCATGTGAGTGAACTTTTTCTGACTGCACCTGGCCGGTCTGGAAGAGAACTGAAGTAATCAGACATGGTTATTTGAATTTTTTGCAACTGAGAACCAGGATTACTAAAGCAAGATAAGAAAATAATTTGATATTTTAGTGTTCAGGGCATGTCAATTTCTACTGAGTGCCAGTGAATCTTCCTATTTGTCAGAGTCTTGCTGTTTAAACAATTTAAACCCAAATTTCTCCTCCTGTCTCGTTTGAATGTAGCATTTCAACACCCTCTAAGACAACATGAAATGAAATTGCATTTTAACTGCTAAATATAATTTAGCTACTTAAATCACAAAATTTTATTATAAGTTTTTTTATCAAATCACATTTTTTATGATTGATCATGTAAATAATTTAATGGAAAGAATCATGTTCTCTGTATATAATTGCTGATTAGCACTGGAAAGAATAAGACAAAATAAATGATAAGACCTTAATTATAAGTTCTTCCACTTGAAGAATAACTAAAAATCAGATGGATTTGTTTGGAGGTAGAGATGGGGATTTTATTTTAAGTGCTTTATTTTTAAGTGAGATTTATGAACTTTTATAGTAAAGCAAGGAGCTTCCCTGGTAGCTCAGACAGTAAAGAATCTGCCTGAAATGTGGGAGACCCAGGTTCAATCCCTGGGTCAGGAAGAACTCCCTGGAGAAGGGAATGGCAACCCACTCTAATATCTTGCCTAAAGAATTTCATGGACAGAGGAGCCTGGTGGGCTATAGCCCATGGGGTCACAAAGAGTTGGACATGACTGAGCGACTAACACACAGTGAAGCAAGTGGCTTCCCAGGGGGCACCAGTGGTAAAGAACTGCCTGTCAATGCAGGAGACATACGAGACACGGGTTTTGATTCCTGGGTCGGAAGGGTCCCCTGGAGGAGAGCATGGCAACCCCTCCAGTATTCTTGCCCGGAGAATCCCATGGACAGAAGAACCTGGTGGGCTAAGGTCCATAGGCTAGTGAAGAGTTAGATATGACTGATGTGACTTAGCAACACATGCATGCATAGTGAAGCAAAAAGCCATCTTTGTAACAAACTATGTATAATATAGGATGGAACAGAACATTCTTAAGCAAGTGAAAAACAATAAGAATCTTTTAAAAACTTTAGGTAGCAAAATTCAGACATTGATTTCAATCCTAAGAAGGATACAAAATATTATGGGGGATTTCAGGAAATAAAAGATAAATCGTGTTGTGTGTATCTGTATGTATATGTCTATATATGGGTGCAAGTGATACATGTAGTCAGGTTCAGAAGTACAGTTTAAGTTGTATGTTTAAATATATAATCTTTTTTTAATATTGATGCTTTTTCACTCTGCTTCAGTTCAGATCAGTTCAGTCGCTCAGTCGTATCCAACTCTTTGTGACTCCATGTGTTGCAGCACACAAGGCCTCCCTGTCCATCACCAACTCCCGGAGTTCACCCAAAGTCTTGTCCATTGAGTTGGTGATGCCATCGAGCCATCTCATCCTCTGTCATCCCCTTCTCCTGCCCCCAATCCCTCCCAGCGTCAGACTCTTTTCCAATGAGTCAACTCTTCGCATGAGGTGGGCAAAGTATTGGAGTTTCAGCTTTAGCATCAGTCCTTCCAAAGAACACCCAGGACTGATCTTTAGAATGGATTGGTTGGATCTCTTTGCAGTCCAAGGAACTCTCAAGAGTCTTCTCCAACACCACAGTTCAAAAGCATCAATTCTTCAGCGCTCAGCTTTCTTCACAGTCCAACTCTCACATCTACACATGACCACTGGAAAACCATAGCCCTGACTAGATGGACCTTTGTTGGCAAAGTAATGTCTCTGCTTTTCAATATACCATCTAGGTTGGTCATAACTTTCCTTCCAAGGAGTAAGCATCTTTTAATTTCATGGCTGCAGTCACCATCTGCAGTTATTTTGGAGCCCCCCAAAAATAAAGTGTGACACTGTTTCCACTGTTTCCCCATCTATTTGCCATGAAGTGATGAGACCAGATGCCATGATCTTCGTTTTCTGAATGTTGAGCTTTAAGCCAACTTTTTCACTCTCCTCTTTCACTTTCATCAAGAGGCTTTCGAGTTCCTCTTCACTTTCTGCCATAAGGGTGGTGTCATCTGCATATCCGGAGAAGGCAATGGCACCCCACTCCAGTACTCTTGCCTGAAAAATCCCATGGACGGAGGAGCCTGGTAGGTTGCAGTCCGTGGGGTCGCTAAGAGTCGGACACGACTGAGCAACTTCACTTTCACTTTTCACTTTCATGCATCAGAGAAGGAAATGGCAACCCACTCCAATATTCTTGCCTGGGGAATCCCAGGGACGGGGGAGCCTGGTGGGCTGCCGTCTATGGGGTCTCACAGAGTTGGACACGACTGAAGCGACTTAGCAGCAGCAGCAGCATCTGCATATCTGAGGTTATTGATATTTCTCCCGGCGATCTTAATTCCAGCTTGTGCTTCCTCCAGCTCAGCGTTTCTCATGATGTACTCTGCATATAAGTTAAATAAGCAGGGTGACTATATACAGCCTTGATGTACTCCTTTGCCTATTTGGAACCAGTCTCTTGTTCCATGTCCAGTTCTAACTGTTGCTTCCTGACCTGCATATAGGTTTCTCAAGAGGCAGGTCAGGTGGTCTGTATTCCCATCTCTTTCAGAATTTTCCACAGTTTATTGTGATCCACACAGTCAAAGGCTTTTGCATGGTCAATAAAACAGAAATAGATGTTTTTCTGGAACACTCTTGCTTTTTCTATGATCCAGTGAGTGTTGGCAATTTGATCTCACTGTGCTTAATTTCCATTAAACATTTATAGAAGATTTTGAAGAAAGTGTATGAACTAATAATGCTTGCCATTTTCAAATGCCCATTTTTTGTACATTTGTTGTTTTTCACCTTTGATGAGTATGACTAACAATGATTATCTGTTTTATACACTTCAAGACTGAAGTTGGGATAAGGCTTTGAGATTAATAGACTATTCATCTAGTACTCTTTTTCTTACAAAACATGGGAACTAGGGATGAGATTAAAATGTAACTAGCTACTATTTTCATAAATATTTTAGTTTTTGGATGAGATTGAAGTGAATAATTGAATATTCATTTTTTGAATAGTAAAATTTAGTTGTGGGCATACCTCCCTAATGTGTCATATTCAAAATTTAAGGTAGTCTAAAAATCAGGGGCTCAAAAACTAAAAAGTTTCCTAGTAAAGAGTGATTAAAAAACAATAGATTAAATTTATCTAGAATCAAAATTAAGTACCTCAAATCTCAAGTAAACATAAATCTCAGTGATTTTTATATCTTAAGGAATTTATAGTGTCCAGCCTGGTGAAATACATCCATAGTGTTAGGTTGTACATAGTCCAGAGAAAGGATGATATACTGAAGATGAGCTGCTCTGAGAAAATGTGCCAGCATATTTAGAGGCTATATGACAGAATGAGCATGGGAAGAGTAAGTAGAAATGAGAGCTTGTTATTAGAACTTCAAGCAAAGGGATCCAAGTGCGTTATCTAGTTAAAAGATTATCTAGCTCAAGATAATCAATGATATCTTGAAATTTCCAAGAAAATTGTTTCTTTCAAGTTCAATGCTACCTAAGAACTGTTGTTGTTGTTCAGCCACTAAGCTGTGTCTGACTCTGCCACTCCATGGACTGCAACACGTCAGACTTCCCTGTCCTTCACCATCTCCTAGAGTTTGCTCAAACTCGTGTTCATTGAGTCAGTGAAGCATGTGAACATTTAACAATAATTTTCAAGAACTAAAATTGTCAGAGATACATACAATAAAACCTCTATAAATCACACAGCATCAGGCTCCCCAAATGGTGAAGTTGTTGACTTGAAGAACAAAAGGGAAAGCTCTACACTATTGTAGATTGGGAGCAGTGAACCCTAATGCTAAGGTCAAAATAAAGAGGATTTTTTGGTGTTTTCCTTTTGCTATCTACCAAGCTCTGTGTCTGAGAGATGTTAAAACAGGGACACTGGAACATAATGTTGTAGTTGTTTTCTTAATTCCTTAATAGAATGCCTGTTCCTTTCTACGTTGAAGAATTCACAGAAACAGAGTTGAAGCCTTCCTAATAAGTACCTCTTTTTAGCCTAAAGCCTAGAGCAAGACCCGAACAGATGGCATTTATTTTAACATTTAGCAACTCTTGCTAGGGAGTCAACTTTTTCTAATCTAATATATTCTTATTTCTGAAGAAATTTTGCATGTCTAAAGGAATTCACTAGGGAAGGCTGTTGGCTGTTTGTTGTGTCCTCAAAGAATAGCATTAATCTTAGCAATTCATCAGGAATTGGAGGTTGGGTCTCAGATTTACAAACCTAAAATCTTGATAGCATATTAACAATGGGCTCTCGTTTGAGAGAGTGATGACAATAATCAAACTCATAGAGACTGATGTGTATAATCAAATGTTTGTTATTTTATAATGAGAAGAATCATCTTGCAAATCAAAACTCCTGCACCTATTTAATGCATTAAACTCAGACTTTTTAGGGACAACCATTTATAATAAAGAATTTGTAACAAGCATAAAATCAAAGCAAAGGGAGTTGTATCAGAAAAACATAATCAGAAACAAGATCCTCCTGACTCAGAGGACTTCACCACAAAGGTAGAACAGAAAGAAAACCATTTTATTATTGAATAAGCATTCATCAACAATGTGATGGACATCACAGGCAATGTGCTAATGAGATTGCAAAAATGAAAAAAATTTCCTCCCTTTAGTGTAGACAAGTGGGTACGATACATTACATACTTGTTCTCAAGGTGTACAGTAAGTTCTTCAGTAAAAAATTTAGCACCACATGTCATACAGAGTTCATCCTCAGTTCCCTTGGTAATTGCAGTGACCAGCAGTGGCAGCTAACTGGCCTTATCCAAAGAAAAATAAACTTCTCATGTTTATGACAGGAGGTAGTTTTGCAACTTGAAGCTCCCACTAAAGTTAGGCCACGATTCTCCCACAGAAGCTAGAAGATAGGGGTGCTATCTTCCTTGATTAGTACAATTCCAAAACATGATGCCTAGGTCCTTGAGAAAAATATTCTTGGGTCTTTAAGCGGGCAAGAAGCTAATTTAACTTTTGAAAAGACTTATGAGGGAGTGGTGGGAGGACAAGTTATGATAGCAAAGCCAGAAGACACTGACCTCACCTCTTCCCACGGGTACACCAAAGTTGCAACTATCCAAAATAGCTGGGCAACTATCCACAATAGCACTCTGAAGACTAGCAGAAAAGATCTTCTACAGCTGAAAATATAAAGACAGAACCACAGTTAGATGGGGTAAGAGAAGTGAAGACAAAATATAGTCAAGAACCATACCACCAGGTAGGTGATCAATAAGCAAGAGAATGACTATAATTGTAGAGCTTCTCCCAAGGAGTGAGAGAGCCAAGCTCCACATTGGGTCCTGTAGCAGGAAGGTGAGCCCCAAGAAGCCAGTGAAACATATTTTCAGGAGAGAAACAGAGCTGTGGGAATTGGAGATCTGACTCATAAAGGGTACACAAAAATCTCACACACTCTGAGACTCTCAGCAGAAGCGGTACTTTGAAAAGAACATGGATCAGACCCACTTGCTGATCTTGGAGAACCTCCTGGAGAGGTAGGAAGCAACTGAAACTCAACCTGGGGATGTAGAGTCTGGAAGTAGCTAGCCGGGAAAGCGCATCCCATCACAAGGACACTGGAGCTGATGAGCACCATTTTGAAATCCTCTCTCTAATTTATATTAGTGCCAGAATTGGCCCTGCCTACAAGCCTATGGGCACCAGTCCGGGGATGCCCTAAGCCAGGCAAGGCAGGTAGCTAGGCAGGGACACAGCCTCACCCACTAGTAGGCCAGCTGCCCTAGGGCCCTCTGAGCCCATAGCTGTCTGTGGACTTAGTCCCACCACCAGAGGAACCCAGGATGCAGAACATCCAACAGTGGGCTGGCACTAACCCCAGGGCCCCTGGGGCTGCCTGCAGCTAGCCATTGGACCCAGTCCTACCCAACAGAGGGCCAGCACTAGCCCTGGGGTCACCTGGATCTTGGATCTGCCCACCTGCCAGTTGACATCAAAACTGAGACCCCCAGTGCCCCTTAGCCAAGGACCCTAGGCTCATCAGGGCCCATCAGTGTGCTGACAATAGTCTTGGGTCTCCCTGGGCTTCAGAACTACTGACAGATGGGCTGGAGCCAGCTCCAGGACCCTTCCTCTTACAGCCTGAAACCCCAGGATCTGGCCTGCCCATCAGTGGACTGGCACTAGCCCCAGGACCTGGCCCCATACACTGATAGGTGAGAACCACTCCAGGACTCCTGGCCACTGCTGGGCCCTGATTCCACCTAACAGCAATCAAAAGGTACAATCTTCCAGTTAAAAGATAAAATAAGTATTAGGGATGTAATGTATAATATGAAAAAGGTAATTAACAGTGCTGGACACTGTACATGAAAATTATTAAGTGTAAATTCTAAGAGTTCTCATTAGAAGAAAAACAAAACTTTTGATTTGCTTTAATGTATCTATATGAGCTTGTCTTGGGAGTGTGTAATTTCCTCAGTTCTGTCTCATCGCAACAAAAATTTGAACCGATGTATGGACCAGTGTTACAGCCCTGTGTAATTTCCTCGGATGGACCAGTGTTACAGCTGTGTTACAGCTCAGTTTTATTGGCAAGCAAAGGAAAATACATCCTCGATGTGTGAGGGTGGGTTGACCCAAAAGATGCAAAGAGAAGAGAAGACAAGCCCTGGCCCAATTTTGGCTCCTCTTTTTGTAAGTTTTTCTCTCCTTACCCTGGGCCTGCCCTATGTAAATTGGACTAGCCAGGAGTGCTGTTTCTTTTACCTGAGCTCCTCACTCTGGTCCTCGGACCTTCCTTTGTTTTATTTTCATGGGCTTTTCCCTTCTGTCTTTTAGCCACCACCATTCTGGACTCCTTTTTCCTATTCTGCCTAACAAGATGATGGATGTTTACTATACCTATTGTGGTAACTATTCCATAATGTATGTAAGTCAAACCATTAGGCTGTATACTTTAAACTTACACAGTGCTGTATGTAATTCTATCTCAATAAAACATATTGGGAAAAGAAGACATATACTGTATTTTGTATCTATGAAAAGTAATGGATAGTACCTACACTTATTGTGGTGATAATTTTTCAATATAGTCATCCTTGGGTATTCTGGGGATTGGTTCCAACAAATTGCAAACTCTAGGGATATTCAAGTTCCTTATATAAAATGATACAGTATTTGCATATAACCTACACATCTTCTTGTATACCTTAAATCACCTACAGATTACTTATAATACCTAATATGATGTAAATGCTACGTAAGTAGCCATAAATACATAAGTCATTTGCAGAGCATGGCAAATTCAAGTTTTGCTTTTTGCAACTTTCTGGAATGTTTTTTCAAATATTTTTGAGCCTCAGAAATGTGGAACCCATGGATATGGAGGGTAGATTATACATACAAATAGCAAACCATTATGCTATATACCTGAAGCTAATATGATGCTGATGACTAAAAAATACATGCAACCCGAAAGCTGAGAGTTAAGTTTAATTCGATGGGAATGTTAGGACTCCAGCCTGGGAGACAGTATCCCAGGTGACCCAAGAGAGCTGACTCTGAGGAAGCAGAGGAGGAGCCAGGCTACATACAAGTTTGCAGCAAAGAGCAGGTAATCTGAATATTAAAAAATTACTGTCAATTAAGAGAAAACTAAACCTCACATGTATGGGAAGAGGCAAGCATCTGGGTTTGCTGAAATCATACCTTTCATGTGCATCTAGTTATCCAGAGCTAATCCTACTCTCTTTGTTGTTCACATACTAATTCCTTATTTACCATGAGAGAAGGGACATGTGGTGGATGGCCACCTCTCACATCCCCCAGTTCCTCAGCACTTACTGGGGAGAAAGTAGCTGATGGCTTCCAAATAGCTGGCTTTGTTTCACCTGGGCTCAGAAATTTATGTTTGTAAAAGACTAGTTTACTGGTAGAGCACAGAATGGAAAATATTTCATTTCACAAGGTCAACTATATCTATAGGTCAAATAGGTCAAATATATCTAATTTTAGAAAAATTACAAAAATGAAAAGACATACATTTTGAAAAGGAGAGAAAGAACTTACAAACATTAGTGTAATTACCCTAGGAAAAGGGAAGAAAGAGAAAAGTTCTCTTATTTACAATAGGAAGAATTAAGCCTCCTATTTTTAATTTGTGTTGGTCCTCAAAGGTAGAATATTCCAGTGTTAAATGTGCCTCAGACTTGCTTTGACCAGATTCCTTTTCCTCTAGACGTTTGGATTTTCGCTTCCTTCCTTTGTTTCCCCCACCTCCCTTTGTTTCCCCCACCTCCCTCACAGCAAACTCATTTCTCCATTCATTAATGCGTTCTTCCTTTAAATAACTTGCTTTTCATTCAATCAGGTTACAATTAGCCAGGGGAACCATTCAGTCTCTTGGAGCCAAATTTGCTCATTGCTGCTTAATATGTTGATTTCAAAGTTTAGCTCTTAAAGCACACTCATTGCCCCTCCCTCCAAGTTTTTGAGAGAAAATCTAACAACCAGAGTTTAGGAGGAATATCCCTGGAACTGTCGCTCAGCAACTATTGCTGATTGATTGAGAAGCCTAATTAACTGAAAAGCTAGCATGGCTTTCATTCCAGTTCAACTGGATTCTGTTTTAAGCCGGGAACTGGCAATTACAGGAATGGTTTCCATTTCCTTTTGTTGTTAAGGAAACTGGCAGAATTAAGCAATCAATGTCATTACCAAAACAATGACTGTATCTAAAATGGAGACATTCCAACTGGCTTGTGAATCATTTATTCAGCCTCTTGAGATTTACCTGCACTTGTATAATCACTTTGTAGTGAAAATCGAGAATAGAAAAAAATCCCCAGGTTTAACTAGGACTAGCAACCTATTCGACTTCTCTTTTCCAATATGTACATCCAGCTAATTTATTACCATGTTCCTTGCTGTGGGTTCCGTTATTGCCTTTGGCACTGTGAGGCATACTCAAATTAACATGAAACCTTTGCCTCAGTTCCCTGAGGGCTTCATTTGACCAAAATTACCTTCGGAGGCAGCTCTGCTGATCTGTGTCCACTGATTTAATAAGAAACAATCACCATTCTTTAAGAGTAAGAAAATTTCGGCTGCTAAGTTAGTTGTGCTTCTTGCTTCTGAGGCATCTTCCTCCAAATAAAATTGTAAACTGCTAGCTTTAAACAGCTCCTAAATTAGTAACCAAATATTCTATTTCTGCTAGATATTCTAGTAAGACAATTTTTACAAGACCACTACCAAATACACTTATGGATTTAGAAATGAGAGCCAGTTTGCTCTTCATGTCAAGATATCATACTCTCCACCACATACTAAATAACACAAGCTGCAGCTCCTCAATATTCTTTCTGCACTTTTTATAGACTTTCCCTCATGTGGTTTACTTGATTTTTATGAAGTAAAATCTGAGATTTAAATGTGACAGAGATGTTTCACAGGGAACATAGCACTCCCTTTTTGGAGATCACTAAAGGTCATGGTCTCAAAGTGGAAATAACAGGGGAATCATAAGCTCAAAGAGAACTGAGAATGGATCCATGTCTGCCAATAACTAGATCTGTGAGTTGTGTTATTTATCTATTTGAGCCCTAATCGCATCATTTCCTCATACATAAATTTTAGCGGATGGTCACTACATACAATACTGCCATGTGGTTTATAACAGAGTGTTACAGAGAACACACAAAATAGCTGTCACCTAGTATATGTTTAATAAAGGGCTATTATTATTATCTTTCTATCCAGGGCTCTAAAGCATCCTTTTTAGAGTTCACTGAGAAAATGACAATGATCATTTGCTTGATTCTATTCTCCTGGACTCTAATGCATGATTACTGTACTTTGTATTAATGCAACATGTTTTCATAATGAGCTCTAATCTATTCCTAACACATCATCCTTTTCTTGTAAAAGCATCCAAGTCACGTGTTAGTCAGGTCAGAGAAATAATCCCATCAAAATATGAATCTAGACTGCCATAAAAAATTTTCCTTATATATTTGTCATCAAATAGTACAGTTCTGATTTTGCTCAAACCCTAATATCAGACAATAAAATTATTCCCATGGCATATATATGACTAATAATTGGGAAGCCTGCCATATTAAAAAATATCCATTTCTTAAAAAGAAAAAGGAAAAATGAGTTTTTGTAATTAAAAATCTTGAAAGATCAAGAGGCATAGAATTTTGATAGTGATAGAATTTTTGATACTGTAGATCTTAGCTTATTCAATTCTTTCCCTCCTTAACCTTCCCCTCCATTTTTAGAACGAGAAAACTTGTTACATAAGTACTAAATAATTCTGTTGTGATATTGCTAAGACCAAAGCAAAGATTTCTTACACTTTATTATAACACGGTGGTCATTTTCTTTTTTGTATTTGCATACAGAGTTTCAAGTAGAAGAGATAATAATTGGCAGATTTTCAAAACTTAAATCTTCATTTCCACTTTTCTGTGCTTATACAGATTTTGAAAATAGTGGGATAACTATTTTCTGCTTTTGCCTCAAAAGATATCACCTTTCTTTTGGTAAGAGGACAATCATTCCTGAGGTCATCATTCCAACCCTCTATTTGTTTCACGTGATGAGATGGACTGAATCCCTTTAACAAAAATTAAATGAGTGAAATAATGAAATAAGCTGTATTTTATTAATCAGCAGAGCATCTACACATTTTAAAAACAGCAGTACATAGAAGGAGAAGGCATATTGTTTATGCTGTTCTAAAGATAATTTTGAGTGTGTATGTGTATTTTTGGCCTCAAGTTTTCCAAAGATTCTCAGCTGTAGTGCCAAACAAATGGTATTTTCAAGATACTGAAAAGCAGCAGAAGGCATTTTGCAGAGCATTTTGTACAAAGTAAACAATAAGGACTGGAAGGAGCACAGATGGAAACTTGGGAACCCGTAGTGTCCTCCTGTACTATTGTGTTCACTAGAATTAATGGAACATTGTAGCATTTTCACCCAAGCAGGATCATCAGTTGTTCACTTCTGTAATGAATGAAGTTGGTTCTCTTTGTCAGTCAGAAAGTCTTAATGAGCTGAGGTGGTGGCTGAGGACAAAGGCAATACTGATTGAATAGTGTGGAGGGAAGTCACGTACACCAACGAAGCTCTAGTGATTATTCGCAGAAATGAAAATGGTACTTAAGAGTATTAATCAAATTTTATTTCTCCCATTTCGTCTAGTATTTTATATAGGGTTTGTGGCTGGTGATTATTTTTAGAATTTAGTTGATAAATTATAAAATATCAAAATAGCTCTGTAACTGCATGGCGATGGATACCCGCTAGACTTACTGTGTTGTTCATTATGAAATATATACAAATACCAAATTATTATGTTGTATGCCTGAAACTAACATAATGTTACATGTTAATCATATCTTAATAAAAAAAAAAAAAAAATCATCATTGTGAGTAATCCCAAGGAGGAGAGCACGTGACCTAGGAATCAGAAATTGGAGTTGGAGGCAATAACTAATGAAATTTATGTATTGTGGCTTTTTAGGAAGTGTGGGAGAAAGAATTTTCCTCCATCCTTACAAAGATCTTTCAGCTGGTCTAATAATCAATTGGCATGTGACAGATTAACTGGAAAAAAAATAATTATGTCAAGACAGAAGCGTAAAATGAGGTAGGTATGCCATCCTGAACCAAGGAATGGGAATAGGGCCTGGGGTTTCAAACAGGAGGAAGACAGTTCACAGGACAATAAAAAGATCAAATGCATAATAGTTTGATTTTTGCCCTGAAACACAGATAGGTCACTCAGATAAAATTTGTCTCTGGTAATAACTCTCATTCTGTGAAAGACTCTCCAATTTGAATTCTGCTGGGAGAAACCCAAGTTAAACTTGAGCCCACAGGGTCTTGAATGCCTGTAGCTCATGGCACTCATGATTGCACATGCCAAAGGGGCACTTTAGGGGGAGGCAATGGGCATATTTTATTTTGCTTTGCTTTTGTTGAAGCAGCATTCTTCTGCTGGGGTGAGAGAACGAATATTTGGATGTCTAGCACACTGAGGTTGGGCAATCAAGGGATGAGATTTAGAGGATATTCATCAGATGGAGCTGTCCAACATCTGTGAACATTCTTCTTACTTTTTGGTCATTTTCTACATTGTAAATTAAGCCTTTCCAAGAAGCAAGTACATTCACATTCCCAGATTTACTTTCTTCTAGGGTACAGGCATGTGGTATACATGTCTAGATTGATGATATTTTTCCATAGTTTTCTGGCTTTCAGGATGATTGTCATTCCTTTTTAAGATGATTTTTCCATCTCTGGCTGCTTAAATTTTGAGTGTATGTATATAGGTGTCTGTTGATGTTTTGTGTTTCATTACACTTGAAGTGTGTGTTGGTTTTTATTTATCCTCGTTTGGATTTCTTGTGGTTTTTCAAACTGACCATTCTAATTTTTCATCAGCTTTAGTAAATGATGAACTGCTACCTTTTCCAATACGAGTTCTCCCTCTCTATTGTATCCTTCTGGAATACTATTGTATATACATTGTGTGCGTGTGTGTTAGTCACTCAGTCATGTCTGATGCTTTGCGACATCGTGGATTGTAGGCCGCCAAGGCTCTTCTGTCCATGGGATTCTCCAGGCAAGAATACTGGAGTGAGTAGCCATTCCCTTCTCCAGGGAGTCTTCCTGATCCAGGGATTGGACCTGGGTCTCCATCATTGCAGGTAGATTCTTTACCATCTGAGCTACCAGGGAAGCCCCCACTTTCTATTCATTAGCACATGTCATTTTACTTTCTGCATCTTTTTTAATTGCTTCTTTTTTTTTCTGATTTTATCAAGTTCTTTGGATCTGCCTTCCAGTTATCTCATTATTCCTCATTTCTCTTTAATTAACTGCTTAGTACTTCCATTCAGGTTTGCTAATGCAAATATGATTGGATTATAACAGACATTTAAAAAATACACAAATCAACACATCTTAAGCTATTTAGAGTAGCTTAATGTGTTTTCACAAAGTGAACACACCCACACACTCTGCACTTTACCAGGATCTCAGGAGGCCTCTTTATGCCCCATCAAGCCTCTCTTCCCATTATAAGGGCAATCAATATGCTGACTAAAAAGAGCTGGTTAGTTTTGTCTGGTTTTTTCTTTTTCTTTTTGACTTTTCATGAATGGTATCTTAGCATATATTCTTTTTTAACAATATAGCAATATATTTAGACTGTTGCATGAAATTGTAATTTGATCATTGTCATTATTCTGTAGTATTCCTTTAAAAAATAATACCATAACTTATTTATCAATTTTATTGCAAATAGACATTTATATTTGTCCAATTTAGGGCTATTAAAACAGCACTGCTATGAATAATTCTTGTGTATGTTCTTCATATTGACATTCATAACATGGTGGCTACATATCAAAGAATAGAAGCTTGATAACATGTGTGTAAATTTCACATTAGTGGGTATTGCCAAAGAGTTTTTCCAAGTGGTAACATCACTACTGCAGTGTATGACAGTTTCAATTGTTCCACATCTTTGTCATCTTTGTCTGTTCTTTTCATGTTGACATTTAAAATTGAACGTATTTTTATACATTTATTAGTCATTTCAATTTCCTCTTTTTGTAATGCCTGTTTTAGTTTACAGCTTGATTTTCTCTTGGGTTATCTGTCTTTATACAGATTACTCTGACCTAACCTAACCCTAACTTTTTTTCTGAGTTCCTAAATATTTGAGCTCCTAAATATCTTAGATACAAGCGTTGACAGTTAGACAAACTGAAAATATCATTCACCAGTAATGCTTTCATATCATATAATGGTATCTTTTGATGATGATTACAAGTCCTTAATTTTAATGCAGTCCAACAAATCCATTTTTTAGTTGCTACTGCTCTTTGTGTGCTATATTAAGAAGTATTCGTCTATCCCAAAATACAGGGACAGGGAGGCCTGGTGTGCTGCGATTCATGGGGTCACAAAAAGTTGGACATGACTGAGTGACTGAACTGAACTGAAAATACTAAAGATACTGTCCACTATTTTTTTCTATTTTCTTTATTTATTTACCTTTCACATTTGCCTTTGATACATCTCTTTTAATTTTTATATAGTTCATGAAGCAGGAAGTTAAGGGCTTTAAAAAAATTTGTATAGACATCCTATTATTCAGAACAATTTATTGAAAAGCTATTCATCTCCCACTGAATTGCTGCGGTGCCATGGCTATTTGATTCCCTTGTTCCATTTATTTTCCTGTGTACAATGCCACACTTTAAATTATTGTGGCATGATAATAAATCTTGAAATATTATAGTCAAAGTTCTCCAAGTTCATTTGCTTCAAGTTTGTCTTGCCTATTCATTTCTTTGAGTTTTTATGTGACTCTTAGAAACATCTTGCCAGTTTACACCCTGACAAACACTCACACACCTTTCTGCACTTTTGGATGGTATTGCATTAAAATCATGGTTGATTTGGGGAGGACTGACATCCTAAAAATATTGTCTCCCAAGCTATAAATATGGTGAATGCTATGCTTAATTAATTTTTTCTTAATAAAGTTCTTAAATTTTCATCATAGAGGTCTTTCACACTTTCTGTTAGATTTAATTTTAGGTATTTGATGTTGTTGTAAATGATGTTGATTTAATATTTTACTTTCTACTGATTCTTTGCCAGCACAGAAGATAAAATTGATATTTGTTTATTAACCTTGTTAATCCTGCAAACTTGCCAAACTCATTTTTTAGTTCTAATAGTTTTTGTATATATTTTATCTGGATAATAAATATACATTCATATGTCATGTGCAAATAAACAGTCTTGCTTCCTCTTTTTTGATCTTTGTATCTTTTATTTCTTTTACTTGTCTTATTATACATGCCAGGACCTCTAGTACAGTGCTGAATAAGAGTGGTGAGAGTAGGCATTTGAATCTTATCCCTGACTTCAGAGTGGAGCGTTTACTTTTTCTAATATTTTTTGCAATATTTCCAATATTTCCAATAAATTTGCAATATTAGTTATGGGGTTTTCATAGACCGCATAAATCATTATAAGTTTAAGAACATTCCTTTCTAGTCCCAATATGCTAAGACTTTTTTAAAATCACGAGTAGGTGTTGAACTTTATCAAATACCTTTTCACATCTCTTAAAATTATCATTTTTTTTCTCCTTCATTCTGTTAAGGTAGAAAATACATTAATTAATTTTTAATGCATTCCTGGGATAAACGCCAGTTAGTTATGATGCATTATTCTTCTCATATAAGCCTATATTTGATTTAACAACTTGTAAAAGGATTTTTTCATCTACATTTGAAAGAGAGTGATCTATACTTTCACTTTTTTGTAATATCTATGTTGGTATAAAGTATATGGAAAATATCTACTCTTCTGCTCTTTTAAAGAGTTTATCTAAAATTGATGATATTATTTCTTGCCTAAATACTTGGGAATTTTTACTAGTGAAGTTTTTGAAGAATGTGGTTTTCTTTGTTTTATTAAAGTAATTGATTCAATTTCTTCAATAGATTTAGGAGCATTTAGTTTTTAATTTTCTTAATGAATAATTGTATATATTTAAGGAATGCAATGGATGTTTTGATATATGCATACATTGTGAAATGATTACCATAATCAAAGCAATTAACATAATATCCATCATTAATACATCCATCATCTCACATAGTTACCATTTAATTTTTGACTGTCTTGTCTTACACTCATTTTGGTACTACTGGAATTCAATGTGAACAAAAAAGTTATCAACTTATTTTTTCATTTTTATTCAACTGAAACATACTAAATTGCTTCTAAATGCACAAACTTGATTATATTTAGGGCTAAACAAAGCTAATTAAAAGACTTTTAGTAGGACACAGGCTGCCAAAATAGCAAATTTTCCCTGAATTTTTTCATTTATCTATTGAGCAGTTCTATGATTTCTCTACAGAGTTATTCATTCATTTTGAAAGCATTTTTAGACTGTGTATTTGGCATCAACACAAAATCAAGAAGCAAAATAAAATGTACTTTTACCATAAGTGAAAGTGAAATTGATCAGTTGTGTCCGACTCTTTGTGACCCCATGGACTGTAGCCTACCAGGTTCCTCCCTACATGGGATTTTCCAAGCAAGAGTACTGGAGTGGGGTGCCATTGCCTTCTCCTGGGGATCTTCCCGACCCAGGGATCAAACCCAGGTCTCCCACATTCCAGGCAGATGCTTTAACCTCTGAGCCACCACTTTTACCATAGTTACTTGTTATTAAGTCATCTTGTTTCTGTTTTAAACCAACTCTTTTATACTCTTCCTTGTCTTACTAGGGCCGGGGCTCTGCAAATCACTTCTCTGTTTTGACGATTGTCTCCTTGTCTTTGGAGACTGGAGCAGAAAAAGGGGGCATGTTCTTTCCTGTCTTGCTTCTTGTGACTGTCAACATCACTGAGCAATGATTTTTCACCTTGGCAGTAGGTACAGCAGCCATTGGTTCTAGTTTCTACATCTCCCCAGATTTAAGCAATCTGCTTCATTTTGCCTTTTCCCGGAGACCAGCACCAGCTGGCTGGCATCCTATCCTTGCATATCCGAATCTCAGCTCCTTGACATCTATCCTCTAGGACTGTTGAGTTACAAGCCCAAGCCAGGCTGTCTGTCCTCAAACTACTAGTTTTTCTAGGATTCCCACCCTCTTCTTCCTGTCATCTCAGCTCTAGGGGTGGCAGCTTCCTCTACCATACTACAGTGTTCCTTTATTCATCTTTCAGCTCTCCACTATCCCTTAAGTCAATTCCTTCTGTTACATTCTCTTGTTAAAACAGTTGGTGTGATTCCTATTTTCTTAATTGATAGATCATTTCTTAACTTATGGTTTTTCTTCGCAAGTAACAAAAATTCACTTAAACTAGGTGAAGAACAAAATAGACTATAGTGGAATATAGCTTTTTTCATGGAATCCTGGAACAGGAAGTACAGTCAGGCCTGATCAACTTTAGAAAACAGGCTGAAACTAAAATTAGTCATTTTTTTCTTTCTGGTATATCTCCCATCTTCTCCACTCTTTCTTCACCTTCTTTCTCTCTCAGTAAATTTATTTTCTCTACCTTATATAACACACCTGCTTTGGGGTCAATATGAATTCCCATTTCCAGAAGAGGAGGAAACCTTGAGTGGCTTTGTTTGCACAAATATCCACATTTGGTAACACCAGCATTAGCCATTATAAATACAGTTGTTGGGCTCTACCACCTGGGTGAAGAATAGTTGTCAGAGATGAGGACAATACACTGAGTGTATCGCTTAAAGAGTTTCTAATATATTTTCTAATTTTCTTTCATTAAAAAGGATCACAACTTTAGATCTTTTTGAGGGGGATGATTTATTTAAGGTATATTCCATTTGTATATAATAATTATTAGATTACTTAAAAAAACTTTAAGTACATGTTCACTGAACAAAATTATAAATATAGATGAACCAAAGTAAAAAAAAAAAAGATGTTACACAAATTCCCACCACACAGATATGTATTCCCCAAATTACATCTATTTATATTTACATGCATAGATATTTATAATCTTTTAAAAATGATTTTTTCACATTAACAATAATTTAAAATAATTTTACATGCCAACAAATACATTTTATCAGCAAATATGTAAACACCATTTTAAAAGGCTGAAAGTGAAAGTGTTAGTCACAGTTGTCTGATCCTTTGCAACCCCATGGACTGTAGCCCACCAGGCTCCTCTGTCCATGGAATTCTCCAGGCAGGAATACTGAAGTGAGTTGCCATTTCTGTCTCCAGGGTATCTTCCCAACCCAGGGATCAGACTGGGTCTCATGCATTTGCAGGCAGATTCTTTACCATCTGAGCCTTTAAAAGGCTATCCAATAATTTATGACATAGTTAGTTCACCCAGATTATTTACAGAGTTTAACATGGCTACATTTTTGCAGATACATTAATTATTTCCTCAGAATAGCTTTTTTGGGAGAGGTATTTCTGAGTTAATAAATATGTATTTCAAGTTATTTGGTATTATTTTTGAGTTGCCAGTAAGTTTGTGTACATATCTATCATCCAGTTGCCAAGAAGGCTACATCAATTAACATTCCCTCCATCGATGTAAGGCACTACCTGTTTTTTTCTCAGTGCAATTGTTGTTTCAACTTTTAAAATATGACAAATTGAGGTAGAAACTTCACATTGCTGTTTTAAAGTACATTTTATTTTTAAAAACGGTGGAAAATTTTTAACATTTGTTGGTCCTGTGTGAATGCATCGCTTCCTTTCTATAGAGTTGTTCTTTACTTGAGTAATTTGTAACAGTTGAAAAGAGTTTATTAAATTTCCATTTTAGGTTTTAGTGTTTGATTCTTGGACCTATCAATTTAAGTTAATATTACATTTATTTTGTAAGTACCATTGAAGTTTCAGTTAGTTTTTCTGCCTCCTCCTCTCAACCTTCTATTTTATTTTTTAAAAAAGTCTATAACTGAAACATAGACTTCACAGGGCTTCCCTGGTGGCTCAGATGGTAAAGCATCTGCCTGCAATGCAGGAGACCCAGGTTCAATCCCCGGGTTGGGAAGATCCCCTGGAGAAGGAACTCTTGCCTGGAAAATTCCATGGACAGAGGAGCCTGGTAGGCTACAGTCCAAGGGGTCACAAAGAGTTGGACACAACTGAGCAACTTCACTTTATAACTGAAATAAGTGTTCATTAGCCTATCAGGAATTGCATATAAATCTGCTTTAATTTGGTCAAAAGCTAAAACACAGTTTTCTAAATAAATATCACTAAAAATAATAAATCCATGGAAAGATGAATTGAATAAGTTATAAACTTACCTACTTAAGATTCAATGAACTATGCATATTTACTAAGTTGATTACAAGGTGAGGTAGTGACTGAATGATAACAACTTGAAACATCATTTATTCCAAGCATCATATTTGAACTTTAATAGGAGAGTAATGGATATGAAATGTTTTAATTTTAAGAGTAGAAAGTTCATGCAATGAAGGAATAAATGGGGCACTTGTATATTCTCTATAGTTCAAATATCATCAGCAGCTATTCACCAATCTTACCTGCAGATGACAATTCAGTAAGGAATTGCCTAAGCCATAAACAGAGAAGATGAAAACAAACATAAATAAAAGCAAAGTAAAATTCTGTAGAACATAAAATAACTGATTAAACTTCCAGTTAAAAGAAGTCAACATGCAAGGGAAACACTTAAGCTCTTGCTATTACTGGAAGATTATTGTACAGTTGTAATTCACATGGTTTGTAGTCATTAGATTCTAATATGTAGATTCATATCACATGATCTCCAGTAATTTGCAGCTCTTTTACCATTTCCCAAGTACATATGGGAGAGATGAGATAAATGATAATTTTTTTTTTAACTTTATAGACTTCTTAGGGGAAAATTACCCTGAAGCATTCTAGTTCTCTTTTGTTACATATCTTTCAATGTTTTGTTATGGGAAACAGTAGAAGAATTGTGTATATTAATGTTTCATATGTAAAACATATCCTGATGCTACTTGAAAGGAAGAACTCTGGGTCTATAGTGCCAAAGGCTGTGATTTATTTCTTACAGGGATTTGAGCAATTTGTAAAACTACCTCAGAACTCAATGAGAATGAAGTCAGGGAAGGCCTGAGGCCAGTATTGATTCCATGGAGACTGGTGACTTGATGATATAACATAGGGAACAAAACATATTGCTCCATTAGGGAGGAACCTGCGTGAGTTAAGTGTATGTTTGAGGATGATGTCAGCAGCGTGGCTGGCTAAGACTCTCGTTACATCCCTCACCCTCAACAACCACAACTTGGTATCAATCCACAGATCAAAGTGCCTTTCTTTGTCTGTGCACTCCAGCAGTGGCCTGTGAACTGGCTCCAGCCCCTCTTTACTGCAGTTTGGGAGTTCCTGGAGAACAGTGTCTTGGACCAGTCACCGGTGGATGAGAGAGTTTTTGTTTTCTCGGTTTCCAGTGGAGAAGTTCAGCACACCACTGGAGAAAAACAATGTAAGTCTGGAAGCATTATAGAGGATAGGAAGAAATTTGCTTGGGTCACTCTCTAAACCCCATGCCAAACCCTGCCAAAAATGGCACAGATTAGGGCCAAGTGGAAACTTCCTGATCCGTGATTTCTCCAATGGGGGATTGCAGATGCATGAGTGAGACACAAACTTCATAGAGCCCTGAGTCAGAAGCTGCAGGATGGGAGGGAGAAGAAGAGAGAGAACTCTCAGAGGGCAGTAAGGAGACTTGGTTCCTACTGACTCCACCAAGAACCCCACACACAAGGCCCCAGAATACCTCACCCACAGATCCCCCAACTGACCCATGAGTACCCTCAGGGCTCATTAAAGACAATGTGGTTTCCATTGTATTCACTATATGTCTGCACTGTTTGAAAAAAAAAAAAAAAACTGTGTATGTGGAATGTATACCACTGTGTGATGTTCACCAGTTGCCATTATTTTCAATAAACAGCTCAGAAATCATAATTTAGTTAGTTCCTAAATTTCTGACTTGACCACTATGGACTCATTGAGCACTAATGTTTAGCGAAAACTTAAAATGGGTAAAAGATTTGCTGGGTTTGTGAGAATCTAAATATATCTAAGGAGACCAGTCCTGGGTGTTCTTTGGAAGGACTGATGCTAAAGCTGAAACTCCAGTACTTCGGCCACCTCATGCGAAGAGTTGACTCATTGGAAAAGACTGATGCTGGGAGGGATTGGAGGCAGGAGGAGAAGGGGACGACAGAGGATGAGATGGCTGGATGGCATCACCGACTCGATGGATGTGTTGGTAGTGGAGAGGGAGGCCTGGCGTGCTACAATTCATGGGGTCACAAAGAGTCGGACATGACTGAGTGACTGAACTGAACTGAACTGAACTGAAATAGGTGTAAGTATTGTTCTCTGCCTTTAAGTTGTTATTTAAAATAGGAAACTAAAACCAAGATTAGACTAAAGTAAAATCATGGATTATAAAACCCATGGTTCGAAACTAATATTCTGATAGCCTAATACAGAAGCAGATTGTAGATTACTCTGATTTAGTGGATTAGGCCTTTTCTCAATCTTTCATTTTACTTCAATATATAGTAAGAAATATAGATGTAAGAACACTTTTCTTATACATCTCTTGTACATCAGTGAGTCTCTATGCTTTACTGGCCTAAAGATGGATTAAAAGAGTTTCCCTAAACCACTTTGATTTGGAGTAACCTCATTGATTGTTTCCTTCCTGACATTACTTTGTGAAATTAGATTGGGACACGTTTTCCCCTGAAGAGCTCTACATCCACAAATGTTTCCAATTGCATGAAACTATTCAGAGTGTGAAGGGTCATCCTGCAGAGAAAAGTGTCTGGCTAATCCCTATTGCCATAAATGACAGAATAAGAGAATATGAGTTTAAATTGAAAGAGAAGAAGGGATTTGGCTTGCCTATGGGGAAGGTTTTATTATTTAAACCCCCTGTCTTAGAGTAGCAGGAGTCTCCTGTTAATAATAAGAGCCAAGAGCTGCTTGAAACTTACTATGTGTCAGGCTCTGGCTTAAACTCTTCACCAATGTTGGCTCATTGACTATTTGCAGCGGTCCTGTGAAACAGATACTGTTATTATACCTGCGTTAGAGATAGGGAAGAGTCAGGATTATAAACCTGGGAGGGTGCGGGGAAGAGAGAAAAAAATATCTATGCTCTCATCCACCTTGTTATTGGGCTCCTGTGCTGTCTTTGTTCTTAATCAACTCTAGTTTCTTTCATGCTTAGCCTTTCTGGTCTTTTCCAGTGCCCGTCTTCCCATTCTTGCTGACAAACATTGCTTCTCCAAATCTTATATGCTGAATCACCTAGTTTTAGTTAAACCTCCCATAATATTTTAGGAGTACTACCCATTTAATCTTCTAGGTTGAGTTACATGTAGAGGAGAGATCACCTCTACTGCTTCCTAAAAAATGATTCATAAGTTTTATATGACTACCTAGCAGCAAAATTTCCCGCTGATGTTTCATAAACACTTACCTATTAAACAGAAGTAATCGATTAAAAAGTATTGCAAGGAAAGCTTGGTAGTGAAAATATGTAACCATCCACATAAGAAGACAAATCATTATGTTTAAGTTCTTTATAAAAGAAATGGTCTATTCTTGTTAGGCGAAGTTTTTTTTTTTTTTCCTAACACTTGACACAACCTAATACTGAAGGCTTAGACAAGTTTAGTTAAATGAACTTAATTTCTCATTACTTAAAGATCATGGTGTGTTATCTCCCAGTATGAACCCTCATTTCCAGCTATCATTTAGTTGTGTTTTGCATTATTTTCCATGCTACCATCTGTCACTGGGCTAGGATCGCATCAAGTTTCCAAGTCCAGCTGGATGGAGTCTTCTAATGGCCCCCATTCTAACAGCGTCTAACAGTTTAGAAGTGCTGATGATGGTGAATGATGGCCATTTTGCACAGAATCATTTCTGATATATAATTTTTTTTCTAATCTTGATGTGATAGGTAACATCTAACACCTTCTCCCCTTTATTTCTCTCTTCTCTTTCTATGGGTATCTAAAGTGTTTCTGACTCCTATTCTAAAGTGTTTAAAGAATCTTAGGGCAAGATTATATGACCAAATTAAATTCTGAATAACTTCAGTTGAATTCTGGACAAAGCAAAGCACACCAAGAAAACATCAATTCCTGAGTCTTCTCTATTAGGAATTCCTCAAAGTATGGCCCTCTACTATCTTCATCAGCTTCATCAAAGCACTGGAGGTGCTTTTTAGAAAATGGACATCCTTGTTTCCCTCTAGATCTATTCAATAAAAACATCCAGGCACTGTGGATTGACATCCATATTTTAAATAAACATTACAGGTTAATCTTACATATTCATTCATGTTTGAGAACTGATGTTTTGTTATTTAGACAGCACCTACCTCCAGAAGCAATAAAACCAGAGAGGAATGGTGGGTAAGTATAGCTTTCAGATCCTTTCTAAGGAAATGAGCTTCTGTTTAAGAGACCATGGTTTATGCCAGGTGCATAAAATTAAATAGATACAGCACCCAGGGATTCAGCCACAGATAGATGCCCTGCATAAAGTAAATTTATATGGTATGGACATACGGTATGCCATCTGCTACTGAGATAGCTTAGTACGAAATTCAGCCCAATTGGGGTGTTCCATATTGGATAACCTCATTAATGTGAGGCTGCCTCAATAAGAGGTGGGTTTCTAGGCCTCAGTCTGAAATATCTTGAGTGAAAAAGGGCCTTTGTTCTGGTTCTTCATGGACCTCCATGTCACAAATGCACTTCTGAATAAATATAGCTGCTGTGATGGGTTTCCATGCTTTTTTTTAATTTTCTAGGGTATCTTTATAATAACGTAATATCTAATTTGTCTTTTCCTTGCAACCTCAGAGAGCTTAGCAAAGAATTAATATAAAAAAATCATTTAATAGTTGCCATTTAGTACCAACAAAAGGAGAGAGATCATCAACAATAGAAACAAGGCAATATTCATTTTATTAGAAATATTCTACTTTCTAATAACTTGTTATATTTGTGTCTGATCTCTTCTAATAGTAAAAGAGGAAAACTATGAAACCGGAAACCTAATTTGTGTGAAAACAAAATCTTGATAATAAACACCTGGACATCTTTTACTGAGCATGCTTACTGGGCATTTATTTGAAATTTTGATTTTTTTCCCAGGAGATGTGTGTATAGGTTTGGGGCTCAGATGCCAGTTAATCGAAAGTTACTCAATGAAAGCAGCATTAGTGTAAAAGTTTGAAGAGTACTCCTCTTTGCCTCCTCTCTCTTAGAATTCTAAAGATGAAGAAAATAAGTGAAAATAATAAACAAACTTAAGCTATATCAAGGCTATATTGAGTTTTTAGATTGAAAGTAGGAATAACAAAGTGGAAGAAAAATGTTCAAGAAAGAAAAGCTTCCCTTCAGTTGGAAGTCTCTATAACTTTACCTAACCTCATAATGTCAACTAGCAAAAGAAAGGAGCACTTCTTAAATCTTTCCATTTCTTCCAAACCCGAGATTGCATGGTATCAATGATAGTTAAATTTGGGATTTATATGTGTAGGCTTTTAAGACCTTGTTTATGTGAATGTAGCTTGCAATTGAACTGGAAAATTGCTATAGTCTGGAAAATTATGTTTCATAATTGAGATTACTGAGTACACAGCATAATTTAGTACCAAAATCATGATATTTATTGTTAAATATTCAGTAATCCAAAATGCATGACTGTGATCTAGTGCAATAGTGCATACTCAAGAATACAGTTAACACCAAAGTTTATAAGAATGACAAGGACAATCAAGGTGACAGAATACATACTTTTCTTCCACGTTCAGCTTTCTTTCTATTCCTGAGGTGGCCTTCTGGGCAAAGATCATTGGCTGTGGCTTCTGATCTTTTTTCACTCTCCCTCATCTCCCAATACCATAATGATAAGCCAGCTGTTCTCCAGGGACATACCTATTATTCACGCACCCGCCTGTCCTCAGCTTTGTCTCTATGCTTGTGCTTCCTGCTTTCTCTTTTGTTGTTGTATCTGTCCTCCATCACTTCCTGTCCTGCTATATGCAAACACGTGGAGGTATGGCTTCTGTCTCTTATGCACCCAAATTGTATGCTTTTGTTGGGTTGGCCAAATAGTTCAGTTGGGTTTTTCCATAATGTCGTACAGAAAAGCCTGAATGAACTTTCTGGCCAATCCAATACTTTCTTTGTCCGTTTCATCTTCATCAAACAAAATATTCCTGCAGTCACTTCCTACTTTTTTCAAATTTTGTGGTTCTTTATTGGGATTTCCACTGTTTCCATTTTACAGAAAACATTTCAATTAAAAAGTGACCAGAGATACCTAAATCAGTGTATATTCTTTTCCTCCTTTCTCCATATTTGAGAATATGTACACTGCCTGGTTTGACACAATAACTTTTTTCTTGTTTCTCCATTTATCTCTTTAAGCTTCTTCTTTGTTGGCTCCTTTTGCATAATCCCCTTTAATTTGATTATGGTCCTTTCTGGAGGACTATTTCCTTGGGATCCTAAGTGCCTCTAAGAGCTCCTTAAGTTTCAAATATATATCTATCTTATATTCATAGGCACCTCTCAAACTGCATTACATCTCTCTGACTTCTCCATTTCTGAAATTTCTCTTACCATCCTCTAGGAAAATTTTAGTTTTCAACCTTAAATTCAATTGAAGAAGCAGCACTCTTGCCCTTCTTGTCCATGGTTCCCCTGCTGCCTGTTTGTTCCTGAAATCTAAAAATTTTGGACTTTTATTCAGCTTTGTGCCCCCGTCACAACACTTTCCTGCTAATTTAATTTAATCTACCAATTCCTTTGTGTTCTATTCCCAAATCCCCCGTCTAGGCCCTAGTTATTTCATGCTTGGACTCATTCCATAAAACCTTATTGACATTTTCTGGGAATGGTTCTGGGCATTACAGAGCCAAAGGAATGAACATGTCACAGTCTCTGCTCTCAGACTTCTCAACATAATGGGAAATGGTAGTAGAACTTTAAAATTTTCTTTGTGAGAAAGATTCCATTTCAAATTGCCAGCAACATATTGACTTAATTGGAGGTAGTAAGCTGACTTGGAGCAGCATTTACTTGCTCTAAAAGAATAATTTCAACAGTCTGCCTTGTTTGCATTGATTTAACACAAAGCACTACACATTGCTCTGGGAATATGTGATAAAGCAGCTTAAAGTAGTCACTCTTTTCTATTACTGTGATTTCAGATAAGAGAGCATTAAAGAGGAGGCTGGAAAATTTGGTTAGGAGCCCATGTGTCCCCTGGGAGCAAGGAGATCAAGATATCAACCCTGCATTTGGGGTGTTCAACATTCTTAGAACTTCTCTGATTGATTGGTATAATTCCAATTAAGGCTTTCTGGCCGGAAAGGACATAGATTAGCCATTTCAGTTTGGGGTGCTCTTCAAAGCAAGGGTAGGTCTGGACTGTTTATCCAAGTTCACTGCTAGGGCCAACAAATGCAAGTCTCTTCAGGGATCCAGGCAGGTAAATATGTACAGCTGCCACTTACAAAATTCAAGAAAAGGTGTAATTTGTAGAGAGGGTGAAGGTGTTAATTGCTCAGTCATGTCTGACTCTGCGACCCCATGGACAGTAACCCTCCATATAGCCCTCCTCTGTCCATGGAATTCTCTGGGCAGGAGTACTGGAGTGGGTTGCCATGCTCTTCTCCAGGGGATCTTCCTGACTCAGGGATCAAACTCAAGTTTCCTGCATTGCAGGCAGATTCTTTACTATCTGAGTCACTAGTGAAGCCCGACTGGAGGTTGCTTGTAGAGAGCACATACCCGCTATGTTAGCTTGCTAGAACTGCCTTAACCAAGTGCCACAGACTGGGTGGCATAAATAGCACACCTTTACAGTCTCAACATTCTGGAGGCTAGAAGTTCAGAATCAAGGTGTCAGTGGGTTGATTCCTTCTGAGCGCTGTGAGGGGAGGGTCTGTTCTAGGCCTCTCTCCCTGGGATGGCTGGATGGCATTACCAGCTTGATCGACATGAGTTTGAGCAAGCTCCAGAAGTTGGTGATGGACAGGGAAGCCTGGTGTGCCGCAGCCCATGGGGTCGCAGAGTCAGACATGGCTGAGCAACTGAACTGATCTGAACCTTGACTTGTAAGTGGCCATTTCTCCCTATGTTTATTCACTTTGTTATTGGATGCAAGTGAGGCCAAATGATATTAAAATGTTGGAGTCTGGAGTAAAGAAAGGTTTCATGATGTTCCTGTAAACCTCCACCCAAACCAATGTTACTGTTATTCTCTGGTCTAATGAGAAAGGGCAAGATCCCAAGTCTTGAATTTTACCCTCCAAGGCCCAGGTCCTGGCTGAGAGGAGGGGATTTACTCATGTCCAGGAGTGTTTGTCCAGCACCCAGTCTGAGTCTTTCTGCCAGTGCCAAGGCCCAGCTAAAGAGGCAGATTTCAGGGCCTTCAGGGCCAGGCCTCCAGACCCTGCCCAGCCATCACCACTGAGAGAACCAGGCCTCCAGGACCCAGCCAAGTCTCTCAGGCTGCCCAAAGTGGGCTGGGTCCCTCTGATCACAACCCATGGAGACCAAAGCCACCATTAAGGCACAGAGGTGGGGATGGGAGAGAGGTTTACCACTGCTTCAAGGCCTGAGCATGGCCAGCCATGGCAGGGGCTCTGGAGTTCTGTGGGACACAGCCCTCAGCCTGCCCCCAGACGCTCCAGCTTACCTGCCAGCTGAAGACTAGAGGGCTTGAAAGGCCCCTGGGAGAAGGCAACAATCCATCTCTCACCGCGCTCTCCGCCCCGAGGACCATTGCTGGCCTCCTGTTGGCTAAGGGTCTCAAGGCCTTGCAGTCTCCTGGTCTTGCAGTCTCCCAGTCTTGTGCTGTCTTGAGATGATGATCTCAGCATAACAGCCAAGGGCTAAAGGCTGTAGGCCTGACCTGCCCCTTTGCAATAAGGGAAACCAGTCGTATTGCCTGGGGGCCCAACCTAATTACCTTAATTTAGGTCTTGATTACTTCTTGATTAACTTGATTACTTCTCTAAAGACTGTATCTCCAAGACAAATATTATATGTTAAGGAATATATATGGAATCTAGAAAGATAGTACTGATGAACCTATTTATTTGCAGGGCAGTGATGGAGATGCAGACGTATGAACATGGGGGAGGAGGAGAAGGAGAGGGTGTGATGAATGGAGAGAGAAGCATGGAAACATATACAATGCCTAAAGGGAATCAGTCCTGAATATTCATTGGAAGAACTGGTGCTGAAGCTGAAACTCCAATACTTTGGCCACCTGGTGCGAAGAACTGACTCATTGGAAAAGACCCTGATGCTGGGAATGACTAAAGGTGGGAGAAGGGGATGACAGAGGATGAGATAGTTGGATGGCATCACCCACTCAATGGACATGGTTTGAGCAAGCTCTGGGAGTTGGTGATAGACAGGGAAGCCTTGCGTACTGCAGTCCATGGGGTTGCAAAGAGCTGGACATGACTGAGCGACTGAACTGAACTGAACCCCATGTAAAATAGATAGCCAGCGGAAATTTGTTGTATGACTCCAGAGCTCAAACCAGTACTGTGTGACAACCTAGAGGTGTGGGGTGGGATGGAGTGAGAGGTGGGAGGGAGATTCAAGAGGGACGGGACATATGTATACCCATGGCTAATTCATGTTGCTGTATGACAGAAACCAACACAGTATTGCAAAGTAATTATCCTTCAATTAAAAATAAAAAGATCATATCTCCAAATGAGGTCACATTCTGAGGTACCAATGATTAGGACTTCAACCTATGGATTTGTGGGTACAGAATTCAATACCTGCCATTCATAATAAACAACATTTAAGTGTGATGGCAAATCAAAACCTTGTGTGACTAACAAGGGTCATCAGTGTCTTTTCTTGCCACTGGCCTAGACCAGTTGAGGACTGAGATTCCAGCATGGTCGTGGCTGCAGTTAGAAGGACTTCTGGACTAAGCCACCTTGGAGTAGTAGCATTCTTCAAAACACAATGCCTGAGTCAGTAAGTACAATCTTCAGTTTAATTCTCTAGTTGTTAGCTTGTGAGCTCGAGCTTTCCTTAAGAATAATAATGCTGTTCTGAGAACTGGATGAGATATGCTTCACCACACTGGTGGGTAAGAACGTGTTAACAGTGCAAGATGAGTTATTTTCAATAACAATAGTGTAAACATGTTAACAGAAGCAATGACAGGAGAAAACTACTATGTACAAAGGAAATAAGGAAACAGTTAACTCCTCTAGCACTTTCTCTGGCATTTGGACTCAAGAATGGTCTCTCTCTATATATATAGATATATATATATTCCCCCCCTATATCTGTGTAACAAATCACCACAAACGTAGAGATTTAAGCCATAGTCATTTATTAGCCACAGTTCTATAAGTCAGAAGTCTGACTGCAGCATAGTTGGATTCCCTGCTCAGGGTCTCAGAGACTGGAATCCAGGTGTTGACCAGGCTGGGCTCTCATCTGGACGCTCTGGGGAAGAATCTGCTTCTGACCTCATTAGAGCTGTTGGCAGAATTCAGTGCCTTTCAGCTATAGGACTGATTTCCTGTTTCCTTGCCAGTAATTGACCAGAGGGCCTCGTTCAACTTTTTAATTCACTCTCTTTCTCACATGGCCCCTCTATCTTCATACCAGTAATGGCATTTCTTATGCTTTCCACTTTGCTTTCTTCTTCTGCTTTTAAAGGACTGATGTTTGACTCAGCTGGATAATCCAGAACACTGTATCTTAAGGTCAATCAACTAATTAATAACCTAAGGTCAACTAATTAGTAACCTTAATTTCATTGCAAAGCCCTTTTGACATAAGCATAATATTTTATCATATTCGCAGTTCCTGGTGTTAGGAAAAGAAATCTTGGGGGAATATTTTTAGAATTCTTTTTACTAGAGCCCCTTTGGGATAAGCAAGCCTCTGGGGTTCTTGGATAATTCAGGGAATGCAGGTCCAAAGAGAGATATGAGAGACTTGACCCTCTGGGAATGTGGTTGCTCAAATGATTGTCTTCAATATTAAAAAGAGATCACTGACTCAATTCATTAATTCAAGAGTATTTATAGATTACCTGTTAGGGGCCAGGCCTCCTCTAGGTGCCAGAGACTGACTTAGGGGGATAATGTCAGACAAACAGATATCTATTAGAATAAGACCTAGTTGGGTGTTATCAGGACATTGGGTTTTACTCTAGCTATTAAGGCACTATTAAAATAGTTTACAATCAGACTTAAATTTACTGAGTGTTACAATCAGACTTAAAATTTAAAAGACACAAGCTGGATTTCCCTTTCCAGGAAGATGAAGCTTATGTGCTTTTTTCCCTCTATTCCTCCTACTAAGTACAAATAAAAAATCTTAAACTTTATATAAAATAAATATAAGAAACCCCTCAAAGTTGGAAATAAGGCTGTCTAGGGACCTTGTTACTCAAGGAATAACATAGTGGATAATTCTCTGGGTTTTATATTTGTTTTATGGATATCAAACTTAAAGAATCAGTGACCTGGAAATGCTAAGAGGCACAGATAATGATAACTCCAACAAAATCTGTTTCAGTTAGTCAAAGTACCAGGAAAGAGGTTGCCAGCGAGACAGAAAACTTGTTCTACTCCAACTAAACATCATGGGAAAAAAGCTATGGTTTCATCCTCCTTCCTCTTACAACAGCAAAAGCCTAGAACTCTGCTATTGTCATGCTGTAAGGAGGCGTTCCAGTTCCCTGGCTGGAGTAGTGTCAGAGGAGGCTAAGCAGGGAGTGAGGACTTTCATTTCCAGGAGTAATGAGAATAAGACATCCCATCCCACCCCAAGATGTGAATGGAGACTTCCACAACACCCAGCAATAAAGAGGCACCCATTCCTTTCCCTGCTGGGATACTCAGAGGAGGCCTAGTAGGCAGTAATGACTTTCACCCCTGTTTGTTGGTAGTGAGGTTGCCCCTTCCATAGCATCAGCGGAAGCCATGTGGGAGGCTCCTACTGCTCCCAGGCAGAGATGTGGACCATATGAACATCCTATACAATAGCACATTGATCTGTTACATTGACGACATCATGCCCATTGGACAATATGAGCAAGAGGCTAGCTTGCTGGAAGCATTAATAAGGCACATACTCTCTAGAGTATAGGAGATGAATCCAGTGAAGATTAAGAAACTTGATAGATCATAAAGTTTTTAGGGGTCCAGTTGCTCCCTGTTGGCACAGGAGTTGAATAATATGGATGGACAGGTCTAGAAACCAAGGGATAGAAGCGAGATTGGCTGCACTGACTCCGATGACTTGCTGGAAGATTTTCTGCCTCTCATCTCAACTCTAGTCTCTAGAAAGTAATAAGTCCTGGTCCCCAAAGGATGGTTACTGTTTCTGCAAGGCACAACAAACGTCTCACTGAGCTATAACCATGGCTACCATTTGAGCACTTTGGATTCCTTGTGTTTTTGGACAAGCAGAGAAGGGTAGCTAACATCTTAGCAGGGATAATTGACTATGATCAGAAGGAGGAAGGGGAACTACAGTTACATAGTACAGGCAGGTAGGAATAATTACGGGACCTTGTTGGTCCACTTGGATACCTCCTGACTTTTCGATTATAAATGGACAAAGGACGCAATCTATGCCTAAAAGTATATGTGAACAGGGGACCAGAACTCTTAGGAAGAAGGTATATGTCACACTACTAGATAAGAACTGTCAAGATGATGAGTAAGGGAGAAAAAAATTTAGACTAAAGAGTGGGGGAAGAAGATGTGGAGTATCAGCTTCAGACCAAAGACCGACTTCAGTGATGAGGGCTAGAGTTCATTCCACTAATAAGTTTTCTCTCAAGGGGAGAGGCTCACCAGACCCACAGATCTCCTCTTGAATGTATATGAAGAAATGTGTCTGCACAGTGTGGTGGCTGGACTGTTTCAGTCATGGAGATGAAACACTCTGGTCTGCTTCCAGGGACAACCTGCCAGAAGGAGTGCACTGAGCTGACAGCCTCCAGGTGTAGTACCTTCAGGATCTGCTACAGCATTCAGGCTCAGGCCATGGTGTTCCAGGGAGCTCCCAGCCCATAACTGAGCATCCTGGGGTACGAGGACCTGACTATTTGGCCAAATAAGGTACTCCTCTATAGGAAGCCTTTGGCTAAACTTCCCTATGGGGCTAACCAGGACTTTCTCAAGCTGACTCACAGTAGGAGGCCTGATCTACCAGTCTCCCCTCACAGATGTCAGATCTGAATTATGGTCTGAAGATTTCCTTGCCTATTCCTGTTTCCTTTCTCCTTACGTTTTCTCAAGGAATATCCTGGTTAATTCTTTTGCATTTCCAACTGTGTATTCAGTTCAGTTCAGTTCAGTCGCGTAGTCGTGTCCGACTCTTTGTGACCCCATGAATCAGAGCACGCCAGGCCTCCCTGTTCATCACCATCTCCCGGAGTTCACTCAGACTCACGTCCATCGAGTCTGTGATGCCATCCAGTGATCTCATCCTGGGTCGTCCCCTTCTTCTCCTGCCCCCAATCCCTCCCAGCATCAGAGTCTTTTCCAATGAGTCAACTCTTCACATGAGGTGGCCAAAGTACTGGAGCTTCAGCTTTAGCATCATTCCTTCCAAAGAAATCCCAGGGCTGATCTCCTTCAGAATGGACTGGTTGGATCTCCTTGCAGTCCAAGGGACTCTCAAGAGTCTTCTCCAACACCACAGTTCAAATGCATCGATTCTTTGGTGCTCAGCCTTCTTCACAGTCCAACTCTCACATCCATGCATGACCACTGGAAAAACCATAGCCTTGACTAGACGGACCTTAGTCGGCAAAGTAATGTCTCTGCTTTTGAATATGCTCTCTAGGTTGGTCATAACTTTTCTTCCAAGGAGTAAGCGTCTTTTAATTTCATGGCTGCAGTCACCATCTGCAGTGATTTTGGAGCCCAAAGAAATAAAGTCTGACACTGTTTCTACTGTTTCCCCATCTATTTCCCATGAAGTGATGGGACCAGATGCCATGATCTTTGTTTTCTGAATGTTGAGCTTTAAGCCAACTTTTTCACTCTCCTCTTTCATCAAGAGGCTTTTTAGTTCTTCTTCACTTTCTGCCATAAGGGTGGTGTCATCTGCATATCTGAGGTTATTGATATTTCTTCCGGCAATCTTGACTCCAGCTTGTGTTTCTTCCAGTCCAGCGTTTCTCATGATGTACTCTGCATAGAAGTTAAATAAGCAGGGTGACAATATACAGCCTTGACGTACTCCTTTTCCTATTTGGAACCAGTCTGTTGTTCCATGTCCAGTTCTAACTGTTGCTTCCTGACCTACCTACAGATTTCTCAAGAGGCAGGTCAGGTGGTCTGGTATTCCCATCTCTCTCAGAATTTTTCACATGTTATTGTGATCCACACAGTCAAAGGCTTTGGCATAGTCAAAAAAGGAGAAATAGATGGTTTTTTTTTGGAACTCTCTTGCTTTTCCCATGATCCAGTGGATGTTGGCAATTTGATCTCTGATTCTTCTGCCTTTTCTAAAACCAGCTTGAACGTCAGGGAGTTCACGGTTCACATATTGCTGAAGCCTGGCTTGGAGAATTTTGAGCATGACTTTACTAGCGTGTGAGATGAGTGCAATTGTGCAATAGTTTGAGCATTCTTTGGCATTGCCTTTCTTTAGGATTGGAATGAAAACTGATCTTTTCCAGTCCTGTGGCCACTGCTGAGTTTTCCACATTTGCTGGCATATTGAGTGCAGCACTTTCACAGCATCATCTTTCAGGATTTGAAACAGCTCAACTGGAATTCCACCACCTCCACTAGCTTTGTTCATAGTGATGCTTTCTAAGGCCCACTTGACTTCACTTTCCAAGATGTCTGGCTCTAGATTAGTGATCACATCATCATGATTATCTGGGTCGTGAAGATCTTTTTTGTACATTTCTTCTGTGTATTCCTGCCACCTCTTCTTAATATCTTCTGCTTCTGCTAGGTCCATACCATTTTTGTCCTTTATCGAGCCCATCTTTGCATGAAATGTTCCCTTGGTATCTCTAATTTTCTTGAAGAGATCTCTAGTCTTTCCCATTCTGTTGTTTTCCTCTATTTCTTTGCATTGATCGCTGAAGAAGGCTTTCTTATCTCTTCTTGCTATTCTTTGGAACTCTGCATTCAGATGCTTATATCTTTCCTTTTCTCCTTTGCTTTTCACCTCTCTTCTTTTCATAGCTATTTGTAAGGCCTCCCCAGACAGCCATTTTGCTTTTTTGCATTTCTTTTCCATGGGGATGGTCTTGATCCCTGTCTCCTGTACAATGTCATGAACCTCATTCCATAGTTCATCAGGCGCTCTATCTATCAGATCTAGGCCCTTAAATCTATTTCTCACTTCCCCTGTATAATCATAAGGGATTTGATTTAGGTCATAGCTGAATGGTCTAGCGGTTTTCCCTACTTTCTTCAATTTAAGTCTGAATTTGGTAATAAGGAGTTCATGATCTGAGCCAGTCATCTCCTGGTCTTGTTTTTGTTGACTGTATAGAGCTTCTCCATCTTTCGCTGCATAGAATATAATCAATCTGATTTCGGTGTTGACCATCTGGTGATGTCCATGTGTAGAGTCTTCTCTTGTGTTGTTGGAAGAGGGTGTTTGCTATGACCAGTGCATTTTCTTGGCAAAACTCTATTAGTCTTTGCCCTGCTTCATTCTGCATTCCAAGGCCAAATTTGCCTGTTACTCCAGGTGTTTCTTGACTTCCTACTTTTGCATTCCAGTCCCCTATAATGAAAAGGACATCTTTTTTGGGTGTTAGTTCTAAAAGGTCTTGCAGGTCTTCGTAGAACCGTTCAACTTCAGCTTCTTCAGCGTTACTGGTTGAGGCATAGACTTGGATAACCGTGATATTGAATGGTTTGCTTTGGAGACGAACAGAGATCATTCTGTCGTTTTTGAGACTGCATCCAAGTACTGCATTTCGGACCTTTTTGTTGACCATGATGGCTACTCCATTTCTTCTGAGGGATTCCTGCCTACAGTAGTAGATATAATGGTCATCTGAGTTAAATTCACCCATTCCAGCCCATTTTAGTTCACTGATTCCTAGAATGTCGATGGTCACCCTTGCCATCTCTTGTTTGACCACATCCAATTTGCCTTGATTTACAGACCTGACATTCCAGGTTCCTATGCAATATTGCTGTTTACAGCATCGGATCTTGCTTCTATCACCAGTCGCATCCACAGCTGGGTATTGTTTTTGCTTTGGCTCCATCCCTTCATTCTTTCTGGAGTTTTTTCTCCACTGATCTCCAGTAGCATATTGGGCACCTAATGACCTGGGGAGTTCCTCTCGGTATCCTATCATTTTGCCTTTTCATACTGTTCATTGGGTTCTCAAGGCAAGAATACTGAAGTGGCTTGCCATTCCTTTCTCCAGTGGACCATACTCTGTCAGACCTCTCCACCATGACCTGCCCATCTTGGGTTGCCCCACAGGCATGGCTTGGTTTCATTGAGTTAGACAAGGCTGTGGTCCTAGTGTGATTAGATTGACCAGTTTTCTGTGAGTATGGTTTCAGTGTGTCTCCTCTCTCATGCCCTCTTGCAACACCTACCATCTTACTCGGGTTTCTCTTACCGGCGCGCGGCTGCGAGAGTTGGCGCACTAAGCGCAGGCAGCTGCGAGAGTAGCTACCCCAGGTCTGAGGTCAGGGGCAGCGGCCTAGAGTGCCAGGCTGCGACGGTGCAGGAACAGCGGAGAGGAGCTACCCTGTGTTCCAGGTCAGGGGCGGCAGCTGAGAGGAGCTACCCTGCATCCGAGGTCAGTGGTGGCTGGGAGGAGCTACCCCGCGTCCGAGGTCAGGGGCGGCCAGGAGAAGCCACCTCCCACCCGAGGCCAAGGGCGGTGACCCTGAGGAGCCATCCCGAGCCGGAGGCCAGGCTCGGCTGCTGGGAGGAGCCACCCACGCCCCGAGGCCAGGGCTGGCCACTGGGAGGAGCATCCCAAGGGGCTGTGGCTGCGCAGGCGCAGGAGGGCCTAGAGAAGCTATCCCACGTTGAAGGTCAGGAACATCGGCGGTAAGGAGATACCCCTCCTCCAAGGTAAGGAGCAGCAGCTGTGCTTTGCTGGAGCAGCCGTGAAGAGATACCCCACGCCCAAGGTAAGAGAAACTGTGTATTAGTGTATGCTTTCTGAATGATTGAAACTGATCCATACACTTAAGATCTCCTGAATCCTTACCTAGTCTATTGTACAAAAATCAAACAACCCCCTCCCCCCAATTGTCCTTGACAAATAGGATTAATAACCCCAAATGGAGCTGTAACATGTGTTGCCTGTTGGTTCAGCTATATATGTACTTCAGCATGGCCAGGTGGCACTCTCAGCTTCCAATTTAATGGAACAATTGTTGCGTGCCCTTGTGGAAGCACTCATATCTTGAGAACTAAGATTATTAAACTGTCAGACTACAAAGTTGTGGTGAAGAAAAGCAAAACTTTTTCTGGAGGGTCATTAGGGGTAATCGTGAGAGGAAGGATTCTCATTTTTACCTAATGATTTCAGGACCTAGGAATCCTTGCTGTAAGGAAATCGCCACCATATACTGATCACTGTTTAGAGCGTTACCTCCTTCTAGAAGACATTAGCTATGCCCACGAGGCTTTGTCACCTGGCTGGCACTGTAACTGAGTCTTCCAAAGTCCATTACACTATAGTATGAGGCCAACTCTGTGGATTCCATTAGCATAAGCCACTGATGATATTTGTTTGCTTTCAAATGAGTTCCTTGGTCAGGAGCAATGCTGTTTGGAGCACCACAGTGATGAACAGGATTTTTTAAATCTTTGGATGGTGTTTCTGTCAAAATAGTGCATGCAGGGAAGGAAAATACATTTTCAGAATAGGTGTCTGTCCAAACGAGAACAAAATGCTTCCTTTTCCACAGGTGCCATATTTCCTAGAGAATTATGTTATTTCAGGGAATCAGTCTTGGTTGCTGCTACTGGCAGGCTGGGAACCCAAAAGTAGCAGAGACATATTGGCTTTGGGGATTAAAAGTTCATAAAGCTGAGTGAAAACATAACCTCCTTTCCTGTTGTTATGACCATTTTACTGACAAGCTTGAAGTGGTTTTCAAGAGTCTGACTGACATCTACAGTGTGCTTTATCTGCTCCATTTGATCATTAAATTTCTCTTCTGCTGAAGTTATTCATTCATGTGATTTTACATATGATGTAAATATCATTCAGCCTTACCTGGTGGCTCAGTGGTAAAGAACCCGCCTGCCAATACAGGAGACATGGGTTTGATCCCAGGGCCAGGAAGATCCCCTGAAGGAGGAAATGGCAACTCTACTCCAGTATTCTTGCCTGGAGAATCCCATAGACAGAGGAGACCAGAGGGTCACAGTGCATGGGGTCACAATGAGGCAGACACGACATAGCGACTAAACATCAACATAAATATCCTTACACTCCATACTCATTCAGAGAGGTCACTATCTCATCCCCAGGCCTTCTTGCCATCAGTTTTCTGTGTTTCTTCCAAATTTTTGACAGCTAGCCAAACCATTACCATTGCCTATAAATCAATGTAGATACATGGATTAGACTCTCTTTCCAGGCAAAATGAAAAATGAGAAGTACTATTCTAAATCCTGCCAGCTGGGAGAATTTCCTTTCACTCTTGTACTTCAGGGCTACCCATGGAATGGAGCTGCTGTGCTGCAGCTCTTCCGTTTGGGTGGTTCCAGTGTAGTGTGCAAAACCGTCTGAATATTTTCTTCATCATTTGGTTGTTGTGAACTTCCAATGAGGCTGAGATAAAGGAGATGTGGCTCTAGAAGGAGTTACAGGAATCTGAGTCATTTGCTCTTATTTGTATTTTGGGACCTATCTAATTCTCATCTCCTTTATACTACTTTTTCCTGTTGAGGATTGTTTCTGTGAACATTCAACTTTCTGACTCCCCATTCAGCATGGGCAGCTTAGAAAATATGGCAACCTGAGGGCAAATGATCAAGCATTCAGTTCTATTTACCCTCACTGGCAAGCCATAAGATTTTTTTTTTTTTAAGGAAAATAGTTATCTGCAGATGATAACATTTGCTGTTGTTCAGTCACTAAGTTGTGTCTGACTGTGACCCCATGAACTGTAGCACACCAGGCTCCCTTGTTTTTCGCTCTCTCCCAGAGTTTGCTCAAGCTCATGTTCTTTGAGTCGGTGATGTTATCTAACCATCTCATCCTCTGTGCCCCCCTTTCCCTGTTGCTTTCAGTCTTTCCCAGTGTCAGGGTCCTTTCCAATGAGTCAGCTCTCTGCATCAGGTGGCCAAAGTATTGGAGTTTCAGCTTCAGCAACAGTCCTCCCAGTGAACATTCAGGGTTGATTTCCTTTAGGATTGACTGGTTGCCCTAAAATCTGAAATGTCTGTGATGTATTTAACTTACAGGGTCTGGCCAAAGACTCCATGTAGCATTCCTATCTGCTACAAACATTTGAAACACAGATGCATCTGCTGGGTTGTATGATCAAATGGCAGAACAATTTGCACAGCAGCCTGGAACTATTGCTGAGCTGTCTTTTGCTCTGGACCCACTTAAACTTGCAGCTGGGGGCTTCCCTGGTGGCTCAGTGGTTAAGAATCCATCTGCCAATGCAGGAGACATTGAATGCAGGAGAATTCAGCCCCTGATCTGGGAAGATCCCACATGCTGCAGAGCAACCAAGCCCAGGCACCACAACTACTGAGCCTGTTGCTCTAGAGCTCAGGAGCCACAACTACTGAAGCTTGCACGTCCTAGAGCCCACACTCCACAACCAAAGAAATCACTGCGATGAGAAGCCTGTGCACCACAACTAGAGAGTAGCCTCCACTTGTTGCAGCTAGAGAAAAGTTCACACAGTATCGAAGACCCAGCATAGCCATAAATAAATAAATAAAATTAAACAAAGCAAAAACAAACAAAAAATGTGAAGCCCTTCTGGTTTCTCAGTAGATGATTTGGAACATTATAGTCCAATAAAATATACATGACCACCAAGAGATACAGAGAATCTAATTAGCCTCTTTCTTAGTAGCTAAAGAGGACTTCTCACCGTGGAAGGCTGTACCAACGTGTCCCAGGCTACTGGACTCCCAGAAGTTTCACTGAATTGTCACACCCCTGAATTTTCCTGGCGGATATTTCTACTCTCTGATCCTCATGTGATGTACCAAGGTTTCTACTTCCTGCTTACCAGGAGGGTCCAATCAATGTGATAGCATTGCTTTAAATCATTATTATATACTATAGGATAGATAGGTTTTCAATGTCCCTGAAAACTAAATATAATGGGGATGATGAAAGCAAGTTACTCTTGATGGTTTCTAAGAAGTGTAGAGAAAAGACATCACCAATTCAACATCTGTATACCACCTTGAATGCAGAGAATCTATTTTAATAGCAGCATTTCCCACTCTGTTAATCCTGGACTCCAGAGGACTTCGAGGATACTTGTGCTCCCTGCCCTTACCGTGCTTCTCAAAGCCTTTATGAAAGAGATACCCTCCAGACCTTCCCTAGAGACATAATTAGAAGATGAGCGATTAAAAAGTCACCAAAGCATTCCAATTACCTTAAATATTTAATACCTTTCACTAAAAAATAGTAGCTTAGTTCTGATTTTTCAGCCCCAGTTAGCACAAACCATATTTGATTCTAAATCTTAGGCAAGCAATCAAACTGGCCAATCCAGGCTACTTTGTTTAATGCCTTAAATTCAAATTTTCTGGTAATTTTTCTTATATCAATAAATTTGGCTTCATCCAATATTGCCTTCCTTCTATATGATTCTAGCCCCTTAGAATGCATTATGGTGAGTATTCCCCAGGCTTCAGCTAATGAATATTGGCAAAGTCTTACAATATTGTATACTACTTCCTCTTCCTTTGTGCCTAACATCTTGGATCTTAATAAAACTGTACGTCAGGAGTAACAAGAAGAGGGAGATTAAAATTTTCCTGTTAGAAAACTCTCTTGGAAAGATCATTATTGGCTCTTTCGGTGAAGAGTCTTTAGAAAGCAAGAATGGGCTGCTGCCACTGGCAAAGGTGGAAAGCAGAATTTGGAAGTTCAAGCTCCGCAGCTTCTCTAGAATTAATCCAGTTGCTCTCGTTCCCATCTTCATGGTTCTCATTCTTTTCCAATCAATGCTTCAACTTTAATGTAAGAGGATATATGGCTGTGAATTCCACACACTTTATCATTTAGCTGCCTGTAGGATTGGACTTTAGGTTTGTTTTTAGAAATGTTCAGTTCGGTTCAGTCCAGTCGCTCAATCGTGTTCGACTCTTTGCGACCCCATTAATTGCAGCACACCAGGCCTCCCCGTCCACCACCAGCTCCCAGAGTTTACCCAAACTCATGTCCATCGAGTCAGTGATGCCATCCAGCCACCTCATCCTCTGTCGTTCCCTTCTCCTCCTGCCCCCAATCCCTCCCAGCATCAGAGTCTTTTCCAATGAGTCAACTGTTCGCATGAGGTGGCCAAAGTATTGGAGTTTCAGCTTTAGCATCAGTCCTTCCAAAAAACACCCAGGACTGATCTCCTTTAGAATGGACTGGCTGGATCTCCTTGCAGTCCAAGGGGGCTCTCATGAGTCTTCAACATCACAGTTCAAAAGCATCAATTCTTCGGCGCTCAGCTTTCTTCACAGTCCAACTTTCACATCCATACATGACCAATGGAAAAACCATAGCCTTGACTAGATGGACCTTAGTCAGCAAAGTAACGTCTCTGCTTTGAATATGCTATCTAGGTTGGTCATAACTTTCCTTCCAAGGAGTAAGTGTCTTTTAATTTCATGGCTGCAATCACCATCTGCAGCGATTTTGGGGCCCCCCAAAATAAAGTCTGACACTAAATATCAACCATTTTGCTATACGACCTAAGGAAACATTCTGGTTCATTCTTTTGATCTTGAGCTGGAAATTAAAGCTCTAAGCAGAACAGCTAGGCTCTAAGAAAGGACAGAGGCTCTACTTATTCTGCAGTTATGTGTGAAGCTATACCTAATACCCAGTTAAGCTAATTTTCTCAGCATTACCTTTTAAAAAAGTTTATTGGAGCACAGTTGATTTATACTATTGTGTTAGCTTCAGGTGTACCTCAAAGTGGTTCAGTTATACATTTACATATATTCATTCATTTTCAGATTATTTTCCCATATAGGTTATTACAGAATATTGAGTATAGTTTCCTGTGTCATATAGCAAGTCCTTGTTGGTTATCTATTTTATATACTAGTGTGTGTATGTTAATCCCAAACTCCTAATTTATCTCCCTCCCGCAGCCCAGTTTTGCCCTTTGGTAACCATAAATTTGTTTATAAAATCTGTGAGTATGTTTCCATTTTATAAATAAGTTTATTTGTATCATATTTTAAATTCTGCATGTAAGTTGACCACAGGTATAATCATCAAGCTGTACATTGCAACCCTATTCTTTTTTAAAAAAGTATAATTTACTTACAATATTATTTTAGTTTCAGGTACACAACACAGTGATTTGAAATTGTTATACTTTTAAAAATGATCCTTTGACCCAGAAAGTTGTTATGGGGAGGGAGGTGGGAGGGCGGTTCATGTTTGGGAATGCATGTAAGAATTAAAGATTTTAAAATTTAAAAAATAAAAAACTAAAATTAAAAAAAAAATTTAATAAAAAAAATAAATAAAATAAAAAAAAATAAAAATGATCCTTATGTTAAGTCTGGTTACTGTCTCTCATTACGCAATGTTATTACAATATTATTGACTGTATTTCCTGTTTTGTATATTACAAATGTCACTGGGAGGTGATATTCACCTTATAACTTAAAGTTTGTACCTCTTAGTCTCCCTCACCTATTTCATGTGTTCTTCCATCCTTCACCCCTATGGCAATCAATAGTTTGTTCTTTGTATTTATGAGTCTATTTTTGTTTTGTTATGTTTGTTAATTTGTGTTTTTTTCTTGTAGATTCTACACATAAATGCAGTATTATTTGTCTTCTTCTGTTTGACTCATTTCACTTAGCATAATACCCTCTAGATTGATTCACGTTGTCACAAATGGCAAGATATCATTCTTTATACGGCTGGCCAATTTTCCATTGAAATATATATATTGCATCTTCGTTATCCATGGGTTTATTGATGTGCAGTTGGGTTGCTTCCATATCTTGGTTGTTGCAAATAATACTCAGTGAACATAGGGTTGCATATATCGGTTTGAATTAGTATTCTTGTCTTCTTTGGAAAAATACTCAAGTGAAATTGCTGGGACATATGGTGTGTGCTAAGTTGCTTCAGTCATGTCCGACTCTTTGCAACCCTACGGACTTTAGCCTGCCAGACTCCTCTGTCCATGGGATTCTCCAGGCAAGAATGCTAGAGTGGGTTGCCATGCCCTTCTCCTGGGGATATTCCCAATAAAGGGATCGAACTTGTGTCTCTTACATCTCCTGCATTGGCAGGCAGATTTTTTTTTTTACCACTATTGCCACCTGGGAAGCCCTTGGGTCATATGGTGGTTCTATTTTTAATTTTTTGAGAAACTTCCTTACTGTTTTTCATAGTGACTATACCAATTTTAAGTGTGTTCTTATATTCAGATACCATTTGAACAATGAGTAATAATGTAACTGTTCTATTAATCATTATTTCCACACTATTTTCATTTTTATGCTGGACTAAAAGCTATGTTACTCTTTGGAGAATATGGCTAAACTTTCTATTTATCATGTGTCACAATTATTTCCAGGATACTGAAAGTTTGGGAGTTATTTTCCCAATGGTGGTATCATGATGATGAATATTACTTAATTATTATCTCTAGAACAGATTTCAGGGACTTCCTATAAATTTAGTTATGTGATTTTGGGGCCTCCTACAAAATGTCCCAGTGTTGGCAAATGCTAACCAAGCCTCCTGCCGCTCCCCAAACCCTGAGCATTTTCTATGAAGACTCCGAATCGAGCTTTCTGGATTCTTATGTAGACTTAAATTGGATGAGCTGGGTAAGAGAAGCATCTGGCTTTAATTTCTATTTTTCTGAAATTCTACCAGAGGGATTTTTATAATGATTCTGTTTAACCTCATTTTCATTTGTCAGTGTCAGCCTCTTCTGTGGGAGTCTTAAGTTTACCTTCTGTGACCTGCTGGTCGTTTAGCAGAGCTAAAAATATAAAAATACCTTTCTAAGCTTTAGTGTCAGTTAACATCTTTACTAAGTAAACACTATATGCATGCTCTTTAATGCTCAAATTCCCATCTTGCTTAACTATCAGGTTCACCCAGATAAAGTCAGTCTCATTGTATAGTTTTTGAAAAAGAAGCTGCTCTAACTTCTTGCTTTTTCAAAGTTTTTTCAGCTTAGTGCCACATTTGTGGACAACTGTGGACAACTGTGAAGGTTCTTTAGCTTTAGGCCAAGGGGTTTGTACGTAACTTGGTATGGAACAGAACAATAAGATACTATAAAGTGCTGCATTGATAAAATAATACTAAACATAATTTCATCTTTTCTGTTCTGAGAGATCAGTCAGATCTTGACTGCTATTTGTTCATCAACATCCTCTTCTTCTATATTAATGGAGTTTTCAGTGGACCGTATGGCCAACCAATCAGCCTCCTCTATATGTATATGTGGCCATTCTGAGTTAGTCTTTACAAAGATGTAGCACTGTAGCACTTAAAGAGAAGGAGCTTTCGTTCTTTTGGTCTCTTCCTTCATCCTGCTATATGGGATGTGGACAGGGTAGTGAGGCATCTTTGAACCTGTAGCTGCTCCAGGGATGGAAGAGGAACAAGAAACATGAGCCTCTCCTGAATCACTTGTAATATGACTTTTAGAGGAGAAAAAAGTAAACCTTACGCGTGGATTCTTTACCAATTGAGCTACCAGGGAATCACTTGTCTAATAGCCAATTTCATCTGCTTTTATGTGTAAATAACTATTCCTTAGCATGGAATGTCCCCTGTGAAGAACAATACAAACTGTAAATATAATAGTTTGCAGTTTAGTACAAAGAAAATGACCTCTTATATTATTGCCTCTTTTTGCACGTTACTCACAGCAATGACAACTATAGATACAGTTGAATGTGTGTTGCAGAATTTCCCCATACCCTGTTTCCCAAAGTTTTTCATTCTTGTATCATCCTCGGAATACTTGCCATATGCATGTCCACTTTTAATATTACTTATTTAACATGTAACATTTTGTTTAAATTGACTTCTTATAATGGATATAAATAGAAAATTAATATGACTCGGAGTAAGAAGAGGGCAATTATAAAAATAACTGGACTAAAATACTAAAAAAAATTATAGACTCTGATTGTGTTTCTTATCAATAAGTAAAAGATAGCAATGATCAGAAAAAAATGTTGAATGGTGGGGTACCAGATGTATTCTAGATTGTAGTATAGTTCTGTTTCTGTGTCAATTTCTTGCTTTGAAAACAGATTAGAAGATAGTCAACCGCTTAAAGACTTGAAGTCTTTGCTACCTGTCATATCTCCTTATATTTTTGCTTTTGAACTGGGCATTAAATACTTAAAAAAAAAAAAAAAACTTCAGTAACTCCTCCAACTCCCAAGAGTTGACATCATGACCTCCTTGGGGTACAAGTCTGAAACGAACATCAGGAGCAAACCGGTTAGGCCTGAATGGACATTTAACCTTGGACATGAAAATAATAAGCCTCATTAAAGAACACGAAGGAAAGAGAGGGGGTTATTTTATAAGCAAATACAGATTTGCTTAATTTGAATGGTTTCTGATTACAGAGCAGTCTTTCCAAACATTTGAGGTTCTTGTTTGGGAACTGCAGGCACACAATGATGCATTTCTGATGAAATGGTGTGTCAATGTCCTGCCTAACAAAGTGGCAGCTTAAAAGTGCTGCCTATGAGAGCAAGCACAGTGTGGACAGATGTCATGGGAGCTTCCCAACAGGAATTCTCGTATGCCCCAGGTCATCAAGAAAGGGTTGATAATTTTACTGGCATTCATTTGCCATTAACAGGAACTTTAGCAAAGCATTTTCAACATCCATAGTACATCTTATGAACATTTCTAGTTGTAACTGAAACTGCATTTACACACAAAAGAACAAGTAGGAGTTTCATTTGTTCAGTTCTCCTTTTAGCACTCAATATTTGGTATCCCTTAGGCAGGAATCTTGAAAAAAATTCTTCTCTCTTTTCATTCTAAAAGACAACTGGATGAATTCATCTGGATTTGAACAACACCATGGTGCTTCCCTGCTTCAAAGATTAGGCAGTGTGTCAGACAGCAGAATCTTCACCACAATCGATTTCCTTTTTCTTTCGGTGTCACAGATAGACCTTCGTTCCCATTCTTAAGTGTAGCAGATACAACCGAGTTCCAGCCAAATGGAAGGCAGAAGGGTTATATGTCATTTTCAGACTGGTGCAGAAGGGGCAACTGTGTGATTTTCCCTGTTTTCTCTCTCCTTCTGTCAGCCAAATGGCTTTGGAGAATTCAGTGGAAGCCTATGAGTTTCTAACAGATGGTGGGACTACAGAATGTATAAAGCCTTTGTCCCTGAACGACTTCATGGAGCAAATCGGCTCCCATCCCCAGCCCTTGCCGTTTGGACTTCCTGTGAGTAAGAAATACACTTTTATTGTGTTAACCCACTGAGGTTATCCACAAATGAAGGCAGGTTGATCTGACCTACTACCGATAATTTGCAGAAACCAGTAATCAAGAAACCAAGCGCTATACTCGGAGAGTTGGAGAACTCAGGTTTATTATGCTGGTGGGCCTAGAGGAATTAACACTCTAAGCTCTGAGCCCCTGAACAAAGGGGTTACAGAGTCTTTATAGACAGACTATAGTGGGCAACACTAGCTGTTATTTGGCTGGTTTAAACTAAGGGGTTTTGCACGCACGGGAACAGCAGTCAAGATGGGGAGGGGAATGCCTGACCTTTACATGGACAGGCATGATTAAGCAGGTTTTCAGGGGCTGGGCAATTGCAAAGATCAGGACAAGGGTGAGTGAGATAAGCTCCAGTTCCTAGTATTATAAGTCCTCACTTTCTGAGACTACGTGACCTACATGATCCAGACTTTGCAAGGAGCAAGTTGAGTTTCAGAGGCAGAATGAACAGGAGGTTATGTAAAATTTTAACTTTTCCTCTTCAATAACAGATGATAATTCTAAAGCTGCAGTGGAGAGAGTGACCATTTAAAGCCAGGCACCTACTTGACGGATGCTCTTGTGGTCCTGCCAACATACAGCCCCACTGCTGCTGGGCAGGAAGGAGAGCGCTGCCCTCTCCTAACTCTGCTCTAGGACTTCAGTATCAGCATCTCCAGGCATCATCTCAAGATTTCCAGACTGAAGTCTTGGTTAACATAACCCAACATTCTTCTTTAATAGGTGAAAAAAGTTGAGACTAGAATATTTAAATGATTTGCTCAAAATTACTTAATTATTAGGGCTTCCCATCAGTTGGTAAAGAATCTGCCTGCAATGCAGGAGACCCTGGCTCGATTCCTGGGTCCAGAAGATCCACTGGAGAAGGGATAGGCTATCTACTCCAGTATTCTTGGGCTTCCCTTGTGGCTCAGTGGGTAAAGAATCTGCCTGCAATGAGGGAGACCTTGGTTCGATCCCTTGGTTGGGAAGATCCCTTTGAGAGTGGGAAAAGCTACCAATTCCAGTATTCTGGCCTGGAGAATTCCAGTATTCTGGCCTGGAGAATTCCAGGGTTGCAAAGAGTCAGACATGATTGTGTGACTTTCACTTCACCTCACTTAATTATTAAGTGAGGACTGTAAACTAGGTCCCCTAACTTGTCATCAAGGTAATTCATATTTATAGGTCATTAAAAGCAATTCTATTCTGAAATGTATGAAGATAATTACAAGCTATAAAGTTCAAGGTACTAGTTTGTGATTTTAGGCATGTCAGTATCTGTAGATTAAAAGTAGACGAAGAATGGTCTTGAATTTTTAGCTACTCATCTATCGGGAAGTGGAGTCTAAATCCCCTCCCTTTGAATTGGGCTGGCCTTTTCAAGTTGTTTGACCAAGAGGATATAGAAGAAGGAATTTCTAAGATTAAGATATAAAAATCCTTAAAGTTTCACTAGGTTCTCTTAGAATACTCTCAGGTGCTATTTTTTCTTGAATACTTTTTAAAAAATATTCAAGTAATAGAGAGAAGTACGAGGGGAAAATATTCCTGTGAATAAAGGTGAACAACTTGGAAATCACTATTTCACAACTTGGAAATCACTATTTTAACTTTAGGTGAATATCACTCCAAACAATACAAAGATAACTAGGGGTAAAAAAGGTGATTTAAAGGGTTAAAATATTTATGGAAGGGTAGATTCATAGATAGTTATATGGAAAACATTTCATATACCTGAAGGCAAGCAATTAAGCTAAGGATAAAATTTGAAGTTATGTGTTTTTTTTAATATCAGAAGTTTGTAGAACTTCACTGACTTCGTTACTGAACAATTTTCTTCCCCTTATGGTGACATGTGTGTGTGTGTTTGGAGTAACTGAAGAACTCTCTTTTAAAGACTTTATTTTTTTTAGAGCAGTTTTAGGTTTGTATCAAAATTAAAAATAAGGTAGAGAGATCTCCCATATACTTCCTGCCCCCATGCATGCATCAGTTCAGTTCAGTTCAGTTCAGTCGCTCAGTCATGTCTGACTCTTTGCAACCCCATGAATCACAGCACGCCAGGCCTCCCTGTCCACCACCAACTCCCGGAGTTCACTCAAACTCACATCCATCGAGTTGGTGATGCCATCCAGCCGTCACCCTCTGTCGTCCCCTTCTCCTCCTGCCCCTAATCCCTCCTAGCATCAGAGTCTTTTCCAATGAGTCAACTCTTCGCATGAGGTGGCCAAAGTATCAGAGTTTCAGCTTTAGCATCAGTCCTTCCAAAGAAGACCCAGAACTGATCTCCTTTAGAATGGACTGGTTGGATCTCCTTGCAGTCCAAGGGACTCTCAAGAGTCTTCTCCAACACCACAGTTCAAAAGCATCAATTCTTCAGCACTCAGCTTTCTTCACAGTCCAGCTCTCACATTCATACACGACTACTGGAAAACCATAGCCTTGACTAGACAGACCTTTGTTGGCAAAATAACGTCTCTGCTTTTGAATATGCTATCTAGGTTGGTCATAACTTTCCTTCCAAGAAGAAAGGAACTCTATTTTTGAAGTACGCAATTTAACTAGAACATATTTATATAGATAATCCTACATTTATTTTTTTTCTTGGATTACAATGTACCCATTTGATCTATGTACTTGGATTTTCACTTCAGGGAAATTATTCTTTAGACCTCTACTTTTAGCAATGCAATATATGTATTATGTTTTAGCTAATCATTTTAATTCCTTTTTCATCTTTTGCATTTATTGGGATTATCTCAAGCCTTTCTTCTGTATAATTAATAGATTTTCAGCCGTCAATTTTGGTCCTTGCTGATTTCAAGTTAGTGATTAGCTCTGAAGTAACGTTATTTCTTAAGCCATTTATATAACTGCTTTATCATCTTTTTAGCTTATTTTTTATTGAATTACTGTTCATATGTTATTTTTCTATGGTTCAAAACACTTTGGGGAGCTTTTCTTTACCTTGGATAATGTTTTCTTCCATATAAGGTTCTTCATCTGTCTTTACATGCTTTGTCCTCATCCCTCTTTTCCTCTCATTCTCTCTCTAATATCTTTGCTTGTTTTTTCTTTGTGGTTGTTTTTTGCTCTTTTCCCTCAGCTTACTGATATTTAATATGGGCAGTTGTATCCAGATTCTCAATGTTTTGATATAAGGTGGTTGGGTTTTTTTTTGGCAGCCTTAGCACTTTGCTTAAGACGGATTTATCTTCTGCTTGAAGACTGGGGATGTATTTTATCTCCTTTGTGAAACTTGAAATATGTGTGTGAGCCGGAGCCTTCTTCACAGGACTTGAGAGCTGAGTTCTCATTTAATATTTTGTTCACAACCCACTCCTGTCTTTGTAGAGTCTACGCTATCTAGTTCAAGGTTTGTTTTATTTTTAAAAGACAATGGTTTCAAACTTTAGATTGTTCCCTTGTTCTGAAATTAACCCCTAGACAGTATGATCCATAATAATTCTTTCTGCCTCTTCTGAGCTTCTAAAAGCCTAATGTCAATCATAGTTTCTTCTACTTTCAAAGCTTTCCTCTGCTCCACCAACTTTATAGTACATTTCTCTCTATATTGATCATATTACTGAGAATTCTTACAATTTCATCAAATTTACTTTTTCCAAAACAAATTCAGTAATATTTATTGGGGTTCAGAGGTACATAAAAAAACCCCTAGAATTTTCTGTTTTTTTCTTTAATTGTAATGGGTTTGTCATTTTTGATTGCTGTTTAATTTGCATTTGGGAGCAGGAGACCTTGTAATCCAGTTTTGCTTTGTTACCGTTAAAAAGACTTTTGACAACACTTTTGAAACAGTATTATCAATCTGGAACTGATTTAGAAGAAAACAATGGAGATAATAAAGTGATTCAAAACTTTGACAGCTAAGAAACACTTTAAAAATGTCATTTAAAAAGGAACAGAAGGTCTTTACTTACAGAAGACTCAGACACAATCAGTCATTATTAAAAGCTTTCTTTTAGTGCAATGAATAGTTTTAGTGTGTGTGACCCCAGAGACAGAGAAGTATCAGTGGGTTGAAATCACAAGGGAACTGATTTCAAATTGATACAGTGCAGAAACTTCAAAAATAAAAGCGTGACTACCTCTGGGTCTTAGCTCTTGTTTTTCACTTCTTGAAACTTCCTAATCCTGTTCTATCTGTTGGAGGCACTGCATTATTCTCATCAATCCATAGGGATTTTCCAGATCCTCCTATTATTATTTTAAGCTCTCCTGCATCTATTCTCCCACTGTATTGTTGAACTATCAAAGTGCACATAAAAGCAAATGTAGTTTTGCAATTATTTGTATTTTTGTTTCTTACATAAAATATTTTGTCCACCTTAGTGCCTGATTCAGGCTTCCCAGGTGGCTCACCGATAAGAATCTGTCTGCAATACAGGAGGTGCAGGAGATGTGGGTTTGATCCCTGAGTCAGGAAAATCCCCTGGAGTGGGAAATGGCAACTCATTCCAGTATTTTTGCCTGGAAAATTGCATGGATAGAGAAGCCTGGTGGGCTACAGCCAATGGGGTTACAAAGAATCAAACACTTCTGAGCAGGCACACACAGTGCCTAACATAGGGTCTTAAATAAAGAGTAGATGATCAGCAATTTTGACTGAATTATATAATATATATTTAAAACACATTTAGGTCCCTTTATAGATTATTGAATTAGTTCTAACACAGTTGTCCTGTTAATTAAATTTAAATTTACTGCTAGCCTCTCTAGGTATCCTAAAGTATGATTTACTCAATGAAAAAAATTTACCTGGTTATATTCCCACTTATCTGAAAATTTATTCTTTAGAAATTTCATAAGATAATTGGATATATAACAATCATATAATCTGTTGGGTATAATCTTCAAATTAAAAAAAAAAGATAACATCCTCTAGTATGGCATTATATTGAATACAAGTAGATATTTGGCAGTATTTCAGTCCTTAGTTTTTGATGTTTTAACAAACTGCAAATCTCATCTTTGCTTAAACTTAGAGGATTTTAAAATTCTCTGTAAGGGCATATCATAGAAAGAAACCAATTTGAATGCCTTTATATCCCACTACTAACGTTCATAATTAATGAAGTTTTTCATTATTTAAATAAGTATGCTGAAGCCATTTGTCTGGACTAGCAGCTACATATTAAACTGAATTATTCATAGTTTTGAGTGGGCAATATTTAAGAATTTATATATGCTGTACATTTAAGTTTTGCTAATATATTTTTATAAAAAGGTACTTAGCTGCAATTTCAGTTCTTAATTGGTATGTCATTTGATACTATTAGAATGAAAGCCTTTATAATGAATCATCATATTTTGCTTTAATAACTGAAAGCATTGAATATAAATTTTAACAATCCAATTTACACATTTTCCTACTTGTATTCATGACGAATCATAATCTCTGCCCTCTTCACGGACACCCTTGCTTATTCTTCTCGCTTGATCCCCCACATTTTGACTGCATCACTTCTTGGTGCTTCAAGCTTAGGTCTAATTGTCCCCAAACGTCACTGGCTATTTTTTTGTGGAAGTTCTCTCCTCCTCCTCCCTCCCCTTTCTAGTCTTTCCTCCCCACTCCTTGTTTTCCTCTTCCTCCTCATCTTCCTTCACCCCCTTCCCACTTTCTTCTTTGTTCTGTATTTGCAGAGGAGAAGAGGAGCAGAATTGAGCAGATCCCCTAAATGTGCCGCTATGTGTCAGTGCTCCTATCGTGTTTGTCAATCCTTCCACGTTGCATATTTCTGATGATTAAGGGAAGAGAAGTAAGGATTAGAGGAAGAAAGATAAGACAAGGAGGGAAGAAGTGTAGAGAATCAAGAAGAGTGGAGGGGCAGATGTGGAAAGTTGGAGGCAAGGGAAACGAAATTTGGAAAGGGGCTATAGGAAAAGATAAAGTTTGTGTTCAAAGGGAGATCCAATGTTCTGATAAAATATAGGCAGAAGTGGAATGGAAGCTGGTAATCAACTCCTCCTTCCCATTTCAAATCTTTGTAGATTTTTAGTATTTTCATTTCTATCACATTCAGTTTTCTATCTCTCTGACTTCTTTTTCTTTATTTTATAAAATGAAGCAAGAAAACCCTAAGAAAACACACACATCACAAACATAAAAACAGTTTGTCATCCTTCAGAAGCTCTCTGAATCCAAGTATGCAGTGACTGGTGCCCATTTACTCCTACTACACCGTGTACAGCAGGCTGTATCCACAGATTCAAGGAGATTGCTGTTCAGTTGCTAAGTCATGTCTGACTTTACAACCCCATGGACTGCAGCATGCCAGGCTTCCCTGTCCTTCACTGTCTCCTGGAGTTTGCTCAAACTCATGTTCATTGGGTTCATGCCATTCAATCATCTCATCCTCTGTTGCCCCCTCTTCCTCCTGCCTTCAATCTTTCCCAGCATCAAGGAGATATAATATAAACTTATTAATAATTTTCTTTTTAGGCTTTTTATTATCTGTAGTACCTTTAAACAAGACTCAATTACAGATTGTTAGTTATCACAATTTCATAAGACAGAATTTAACATTCTCATTTTTGTTTGACAAGACATCTTATGCTTGCTTTGACAAGATCTCTTATGCTTGCTTTTTCCTCCTCTGTTAATGGTAAGCAAAAACTGTTTTTCTTAATGTTGGTTATGACTTCAACTTGGTTAATCCAGTTTAAACAAGTAGGGTTTCATTTTTATTGTTTTTCTTAATGTTGGTTATGACTTCAACTTGGTTAATCCAGTTTAAACAAGTAGGGTTTCATTTTTATTGTATCCTTCCTTCCTTCCCCTTGTATGATTTTTCCTGACATGGTAGAGAGCTTCCTAGTCCCTTGGCACAGAGCAAATAGGTATTATTTCCTGAGGGACAGGCTGCAGCAACTTCAAGTGTTTACATACCAATGCATCACATTGTATATAAATACAAGCTGTAATCCACATAATCACAAGGACCTTTACATGCTCATAGAGCTGTTTATTCGAAATGACCGAAATGTATACTTTTAGATGGCTAAATATTTTACTCATAGTCCTGCCTTTAGTTTATAATCATGTTCTCCTGTCCCGTCCCTCCTCTGTGTAGGTGAGGAAAGACTAGGGAGCCATTTTCCACTAAGAATGTAAATATCGACAATAAATTATAAAGCACCTAGCTGAGGCTTTAATAATGACTGCTATGGGCAGTCTGAAGCACAGTCTAAACAGGTGAGCAGCAACAGTTGAATGCAGTACAGGAGGGACAATGTTAGGAAATGTTGTATTATATAATCTTCCTGCTACACTTTGAGAAAAGCAAATTCTAGCTGGAGAATAAAATGCAAGCACTAGAGCAAAAATTAATCTCAGTTTTCACATGCAAAATAATCATGTTTTAGTGAAAGGTAAGTTCTTATCTGTACTTTCCTCCTGGCCTTCTCTGTCTCCAAGATGTTTTATCTTTGAAATTAGCGTCTGTTTTAAGAATGAGAGAACAATCACTTTGCAAAAACCCTTCTTACATGGTTTATCTCCTGAAATGATCAGCTCCACGGGACCTTTCATTTCTTGGAGATTTTATGTGTCTCATGCAAATCAACCTGTAACCCGGGCAACAGTGCAGCCATCCTGGGCTGTGCTATTATAAGGTGAGCAACAGAAGACTTTCAGCTTCACAGCTCCCCTTGGAAAGAGCTCACAGGGCATGGAACCAGAGGCCACGAAACTGCTATTACTCCTCTGACCAACACCAGACAAGACTATGAGGGGAACAGGCTAGGAAAATGGATTGTAATCCAAATTTGTTGTATTACTGTTTAACTTGAGAATCAAATCATTGACTTGAGGATCAAAGTTTTTAGCTCCTGATGGGGGCAAGGAGGATAGCATACACAGACAGAACATCGTAGGGTGTTAAGACAGTCATCTTAGGGTGAAGGATAGGGTAGAGACAAAAAGGTATGGAGAAGATATACCAAATATATAGCCTACCAGGCTCCTCCCTCCATGGGATTCTCCAGGCAAGAGTACTGGAGTGGGTTGCCATTGCCTTCTCCAGGGGATCTTCCTGGCTCAGGGATCAAACCCTGGTCTCCCGCATTCCAGGCAGATGCCTTAACCTCTGAGCCCAGAGGAAGCCCAGAAGATATACAGATGACTACTAATAGGTACATGAAAAGCTGTTCAACTCATTAATTTTGAGAGAAATGCAAATCAAAATTACAATGAGATATCACTTTTCATAGATCATTTCTCACTTCTCAGAATAGCCATTGTTTAAAAAAAATCCACAAATAACAAATACTGCAGAGGCTATGGAGAAAAGGGAACCCTCTTACACTGTTGGTGGAAGTGTAAATTGGTGCAGCCACTATGGAAAACAGCAAAGAATTTCCTTAAAAGACTAAAAGTAGAGCTACCATATGACCTAGCAATCCCACTCTTAAGCATATATCTGGAGAAAACTATAATTTTAAAAGATACATACACCCCAATGTTCATAGCAGCACTGTTTACAATAGACAAGATATGGAAGAAACCTATATATCCATCAACTGGTGAATGGATAAAGAATATGTGGAATGGAATACTACTCAGCCACAAAATATAATGAATAATGCCATTTGCAGCACAATGAATGAACCTAGAGATTATTATACTAAGTAAAATAAGCCAGAAAGAGAAAAACAAATACCATATGATATCACTTATATGTGCAGATGGTGACTGCAGCCATGAAATTAAAAGACGCTTACTCCTTGGAAGGAAAGTTATGACCAACCTAGATAGCATATTCAAAAACAGAGACATTACTTTGCCAACAAAGGTCCATCTTGTCAAGGCTATGGTTTTTCCAGTGGTCATGTATGGATGTGAGAGTTGGACTGTGAAGAAAGCTGAGCACCGAAGAATTGATGCTTTTGAACTGTGGTGTTGGAGAAGACTCGAGAGTCCCTTGGACTGCAAGGAGATCCAACCAGTCCATTCTGAAGGAGGTCAGCCCTGGGATTTCTTTGGAAGGAATGATGCTAAAGCTGAAGCTCCAGTACTTTGGCCACCTCATGCAAAGAGCTGACTCATTGGAAAAGACTCTGATGCTGGGAGGGATTGGGGGCATGAGGAGAAGGGGACGACAGAGGATGAGATGGCTGGATGGCATCATGGACTCGATGGATGTGAGTCTGAGTGAACTCCGGGAGTTGGTGATGGACAGGGAGGCCTGGTGTGCTGCGATTCATGGGGTCGCAAAGAGTTGGACACGACTGAGCGACTGAACTGAACGGAACTGAACTGAAAATAAGCTAAAAAGAAAAAAGCACTTCATTATAACTAGCATATCTAAGTGAGTTTTCTTATTAAAAATGCAGTTAGGTTATTTTTTTTTTTAATTGACAACACAAAATCATTCTAGATAAAAGTATAATTTGGTTTATCCCTCTAGCTAAAGGCATTCTAAAACTATACTGTCTCCACAAAAGATTAAAGAATTGAACTGCTCTATGATCCAGCAATCCCACTTCTGGATGTTTTCCCAAAAGAATTGAAATTACGATCTTGAATAGATATCAGCACTCCTATGTTCATTACTCACAATGGCCACAATATAGAAACAATGTATGTTCCATCTACAGATGAATGGATAAAGGAAATGTAGTGTATACGAACAATACAATAGTATTCAGTCTTAAAACAGAAGGAAAACCTGTCATTTGTGATAACATGGACTGGCCTGAAGGACATTATATTAAGTGAAATAAATCAGACATAGAAAGACCAATAGTGTATGGTTTCATCTATATATGAAATAGAGAGCTTCTTTGTGTAATATCCAGGGCTACATACTTCAGTGGAAATATATTTGCTTTACAGGAAAGTGAGAGTTTCTAATGAGGAAAACTTTGTCCTTTGTGGGAAAGACAAAAAGCAAGAAATAAGAAAGGTGGCTACCAGGATCTGAGGGGAGAGGAAAATGGGGGAGGTGATGGTCAAACGGTACAAAGTCTCAGTTATACAAGATAAGTAAGTTCTGGTCATATAGCATAGGGCCTAAAACTATCAACGTTGTTTTATACACAAAATTTTCTGTGGGGACAGAGCTCATGTTATGTTCTTATCACATACGCAGAAACAATGATAATAATAATGATAAGGGGATCATGGGGAAACTTTAGGAGGTTGAATGAATATGGCTATATTTATGGCCTTATTGTTAATGATGATATCAGGGGTATGCTGCTGCTGCTGCTGCTAAGTCACTTCAGTCATGTCCAACTCTGTGCAACCCCATAGACGGCAGCCCACCGGGCTCCCCCTTCCCCGGGATTCTCCAGGCAAGAACACTGGAGTGGGTTGCCATTTCCTTCTCCAATGCCAGAAAGTAAAAAGTGAAAGTGAAGTTGCTCAGTCATGTCCAACTCTTAGCGACCCCACGGACTGCAGCCTACCAGGCTCCTCTGTCCATGGGATTTTTCAGGCAAGAGTACTGGAGTGGGTTGCCATTGCCTTCTCCGATCAGGGGTGTACACTTATCTTAAAACTCATCAAGCTCTATATAATATATATAAATATTTAAATACATACCACTTTTTACATGTCAATCACACCTCAGAAAAGTGGTTTAGAAATAAAATAAAATACTTAGAAATGCTTTTTTTCTGGAAAAGATTTGCTGATCTCTGCTTAAGGGCACTCATTTTCCAACCTCAATGTTCTTCTAAATCATTTGGAATACTTTTTAAAAAATGTAGCTTCATGAGTTCCATCCTTGAAATATTAATTCAGTGAATCTGTAGAGGCCTAGGAATTAGCATTTTAGACACTTCTATCAAATAGTGCTGATTCAGATAGTCTTGAGCCAAACATTAAGAAACACTGCCTGAGGGTCAACGATGAAAACTCAAGAGGTAGTTTGCAGGAAGATTCAAAGAGCTCTCTACCGTCTTATCAGCCCTTTTCCCCAAATTAAAATCAAGCCTTGGTGCTTTTTGTCTTTTCCACAAAGGACGAAGTTTTCCTCATTAGAAACACTCACTTTCCTGTAAAGCAAATATATTTCCACTGAAGTATGTAGCCCTGGATATTTCACAAAGAAGCTCTCGAAGCAGATTCAGTCTGAGACATACTCTCCAGAGGTTTCAGCAATGATTCTACCCTCTGTCAGTCATGTGCTCATGAATAAATTTTTATTTGTTCCTGCTCATATAATTTTACCTGCCTTGAAATAATTCCTTTAAAAAGATTATCTCTTATCCTTGAATAATTTTCTAAAGGAAATTATCCAGGCAAAAAATAAAGAAAATATATGTTTGCTACCAGCTTTTCACTAAAATTTACTATAAGGTGAATTCAATATTAAGTTTCTTCTATTTATACTTTGAGAAAGGAAATTATAATTTAACCAGCACCCAGGCAGCTCCTGGTATTTAATATTTTATTGTTAAGCATCACATTGATCATGCCTTGATCATCAGCAATGATTAGCTAGCAATACAAAAATGCTGATTAGGATGAGAAATTGTAAGAAAATGTATTCTAATACTGTTTCCCTAATAATTCTGATCCAAGAAATCCCATGAAATTTGGTTAAAAGTGCACATTCTAGGAGCTTCTCCAGGAAACTCTGATTTGTTAGTCTGGAATGGTTCCCAGAAATCTTTCTTTTTAAGAAGAAGCTAGGTCATCGACCTTCTTCTAATCAAGAAGCTAGCTACTTGACCTTCTTTAGGTCAAGGTGAGAGGACATTGCTGCACGGTTAGATCTTCCTGATTGGTGGTCATCATTATAGGCTTTTTTTTTCTTTAGCATTTAGGAATTATAGAAAAGGAAGAGAGACTGTGTTCTTCAGGCCTTACATTGTGGATGCTTCTGATTTCTTCTTCACATAGATTCCTGCCTCTGGTAAAAAAATAAAGATGGTTGATTTGAATCTGTTCCATCACCTTGGTTCTTTGACTGGTGTTTAACCACTTTCGGCTTAAGTACACTGAATCCTTAGATGGGTCAGTTCTGTTTTATACAGCCGATATTTTAACTCCTTGCAAAAAGTATATCCCTGACCTCCCCCACTCTGCCCATTTTATTTGTTCCCATCCTTGTGATTACTAAGTTGATGTGTTAGTAGAAAGAATTTGATGCATAATACACTTCTCTCTATAGACACATGTGCTGTGCTCCGTCACTTTGGTCGTATCCTATTCTTTGTGACCCCATGGACTGTAGCCTGTCAGGCTCCTCTGTCCTTGGGGATTCTGCACGTAAGAATACTGGAGTGGGTTGCCATGCCCTCCTCCAGGGGATCTTCCTAACCCAGGTCTCCCACATTGCAGGCAGATTCTTTACCGTCTGACCCATCAGGGAAACCTATAGGTACATATACAGAATAAAACAATTTTTTTGATGAGTGTTTGGTACAGGAGATTAGTTTCAAACTTAGGTGAGGGAGATTCCATATGGTAATTTTTGAAATTTTATTTTATTTATTTTTGGCTACCCTGGGTCTTTGTTGCTGCACACAGGCTTTCTCTAGTTGTGGTGAGCAGGGCCTGCTCTCTAGTTGTGGTGTGCAGGCTTCTCATTGCCGTGGCTTCTCCTGTTGCAGAGTGCAGACTCTAGGACAGGCAGCCTTCAGTAGTTGCAGCATGCAGGCCCAGTAGCTGCGACTCCAGGGCTTAGAGCTCAGGCTCAGGAGTTGTGGTGTGCGGGCTTAGCTGTCCCTGGGCATGTGGAATCTTCCCAGAGTAGGGTTTGAATAGTGTTCCCTGCATTGGCAGGCAGATTCCTAACTACTGGACCACCAGGGAAATGCTCCAGATGGTGTACCAGAATCAGGAAAGGGGTACACAGTTTGAAAACATTCTCAATGCTAGAATATAAATTTTTATTTGTAAAAAATAAAGTTTTAAAATTTATTTTATAAATAAAAAATTATTTCTGTGCTTTTCATATCAGCTGAAAGTGCAACAGATAATTTTTGACTGGTGGAGATATGCAGAAGATAAAGTGCTTTTTAGCTAGAAATCTCCTTCTAGAGGAAATATGAGGAGTGAAAATGTAATTTTAACAAAAGAAGATATGATTGAAAAGATTTTAAATCTAGGATAGATGGCTTCTAATAATTCCTTTCAATGTTAAGGTTATGTGATTTTTCAAACATTCAGAATCTCTCATTTTTTTTAAAAATAGTATTCTAATCTCTTTCCTGCATTTCATTCTTCCTACATGCACTGTAGTATACATAGAGTTACAAAGGGAAAACCCTGATGTTCTGCTTGAGCCTAGAATGTAGGAAGCAGGAAAAAAAAAAAAAAAAAAAAAAAGCCATGCTCCCATCTATCAATGAGAAAAGCTGGATAAATGACAAAGTTATAACCTTCTCTGAACTTATCAGAGAACTACAGATACAAGGAAACTGACTAATCGAAACTGATGGAGGGACAACTTCCTCCAAAGAGAGAAGGAATGGAAGGAATGTGTAGTAGAATGGATCACTTGTGCAGAGCAAGGCAGGAAGAGATGCCAGCCACCGTTCTTATACCCTGACAGTACAAATGGCACAGCTGTCTCTAGACACAAATGTTATTTCCCTCAGCCTCTACAAGTCGACACAAGATGTCTGGCCTTCAATAAAAAATTACAAAACACACAAGAAAAACAAAATCATTTTCAAGAGACAAAGAAATGACCCAAATGTTGGAAGTATTAGACAGGGAGCTTTAATTACTGTTTAACAATAAACTTTGACTTAAAAACACTTTTAGATGTACAAAAGAGTTGCAAAGATAGAACAAAGAATGTTAATGCCTGTTTTCCCCGATTGTTTATTAGGATACATAGGGAACATGTATACACCTGTTGGAACTAAGGGTCTAACACTAATGATACACTACTATTAACTAACTTCTGAAGCTTATTCAGATTTCACTAGTTTTTCCTTAATTTTTTTTTCCTGTTCCAGGATCTTACGCACAATAGCACATTGAATTTACTTATTATGCTGTCTTACTCTCCTCTGGTCTGCAACAATTTTTCCAACATTCTGATAAACTGGACAGTTTTGAGGAGTACTGGTTGAATATTTTGTAGACTGTCCCTGGACTTGGGCTTGTCTATGACGTTTTTCTTATGGGTGGACTAGAGTTTGAGGAGAAACATCACACAGTTTAAGTGTGGTTCTCACTTTTTTATAACAAGGGCCCATACTATCAACATGCCGTATAGATAAGCCTTGCTCACTTGGCCTACATAATATTTGCCAGGGCTCAGTTGTTTAGCTTTTTACTTGCTGTTGGAACAGAGTAGCAACTTTCAATCTCCTCACATGTGGAAGAGAAAACTGGAAGTTCCCATTGTATTTTTCTAGAAAATAATTTATTTCATCTTTATTTTAAAACTGTTTGCTTAGAGTTTTGCAAATGGCCTGATAATTTTTATTAAAAAGTTCTTATGTTTTAGTGATTATTTCTTTCTTGCCATTTAACATTTTGTATAATTTTGCATAATTTGCATTTTCCTTTTATTTCTAGATTAAGTTAGCTGGTGATCCATCTACTGTGTTAAAATTGTCAACTAACACTTTTCAACTTTATAAGCATTACTGTGTATAAAATAGATAACCAACAAAAAACGTACTGTGCAGCACAGGGAACTATATGCAATATTTTGTAATAATATACAAGGGAAAAGAATCTGAAAAGGAATATATATGTGTGTGTGTGTGCATATATATAGTCTCTGACCATCCCTCTAAGTGGACATAAAAGGGAAATTCCTTTTATTGAAGAACATATATATTCTTCTATAAAAAAGAAAGGGACTCATACTACTGAAACTGACACAGACAAATGAGGTTGCGGTGAGCATAAGTATGCATGTTAATTAAATGATCAAGATGTCAGGGAAATTTCACCCTAAACTCAAACTATATGATCTTAAGTCTGGGTAGAGACAACTGGGACTGAGAAAGAAGATGGCAGAAATGAACCTCACAGAAACCAACATGTTAATATTTATCAAGTGTCAAAAACATGATGATAACCTCAGCTGCACAGTGGCCTTGCAGAGTCTCTTTCTGCATCTCAGAGGATGCTCTCAGAATGCACCAAAGGTGGCAGAGCAGTTGGTGTGGGCATCAGACACTTGCCCTAAAATCCAGGACCTTTCCTGAAAGTGTCGGCATGCTGTACTCTAGTATGTCATGGATCTTCTCCTTACTTGTACCCATATTTTAGGATCTATAAATTTTCCTTTTATGTTCACTTGGAGGCATAGTCAGAGACTATCATAACATAAAATGCCAAATCATAATAATGAATGAGCAAGAGAATATAGAGCAAAAACTGGAGGGCTTTATATAATTTTGTGACAAATCTCAGATGATAGCTTAAAGGACTTTTCAATAGGACTAGAAAGCTTCAAGTTGGTTGACCAAACATGCCCTGTCCCACTGTGAGCAGACCTGGAATAATATCAAGTTCAAATCTTTTACCTATTTTTTCTCTACTTATCTATTTTTGTTTGTTGTTTGTTAGTTTAAGACATGTTTTATTTCTCATTCTGAGTAATATGTTACAATCTGGATTTTGTCTAGACATTAATCTTGAGGTTTGATGGGAGAACATTCCACCCACCCTTTCTCTGGTTAATTCTTAGGTTCCTACATTTAGAGCAGAGGTAGAGAGAAAAGTTGATTTCTTGATTTATCTTTCGGAAGCCAGTCTTATTTCTAAGTTCTTGGAGTGAATCTCATTCAAACCATCAAGTACTGACAACACCAATCTGCCAATATTCTCAAGAAATATCTACCTACACACTCTATCTTTAGACTTTAAGAATGAAGGCTTGTGAAACTTATCTTCCCTCTAATTTTAAACTTAAATTTTAAGATCTATTTTTTTTCCTGCAAATGCAAGTGATTATTCCCAGTCATTTTGACTATATCTTGGCTGTGTTTCAGTTATTAAATTAGTATATTTTAATAAATGTTACTCTTAAAAAATCTAACATTTAAATCTTAGTTTAAGATTTAAAGGAAAACTTCAGTCATGATATAGGATTTATCTTTTATCTAATCAATGTGACCTGTCATTTTTTATATATTCTATCTAAAAAAACTATTTGAACAAACTTAGCACTGCAAAAAATATAGTTTATACAATTATATCTTTGCCACCAAACTAGCAAAAAGTCAATTCACACTTAGTATCAATTTTGTAAGTTTTGTTAAAAATAGAACATCATCCTAAACAAATGTTGTTTGGAAATTTTGAGATATAGCTGAAAGATGGTGAATGAATCTCAATCTATTAAAAGCTCTGTCTAGAAAAATCAAAGATGATGCTTTCCTCCCTCCTATTAGAAAGCATTTTGACATTGTGAATAGTCACAGGAATAAGTTATCTTGTACTGATTGTAAAATATATTGTAGATACCCCTGGGGGTTTTAGGGGAAAGTTTCCCAACTCTCTCCCTTAATATGTGTTTCTAGAATTGAAGTAAATCTGGATAATTTTTTTTAAAGGTTTACAATTCCAGGTATGTTTTGATTGGTTTTTGACTACAGTACTTCTCGTGCTATTATTTGATAGTCTTTCTTTCTCTTCTGCACCTTTACCTTTATCAAGAACAATTTTGGAAAGAACTGGGCATAATTTTTGATAGAAATACAAGAACAATGGAGGCTTCACAGGTGGCTTAGTGGTAAAGAATCTACCTGCCAATGCAGGAGACCAGGAGATGAGGATCCAATCCTTGGGTCAGGAAGATCTTCTGGAGTATGAAATGGTAACCCACTCCAGTATTCTTGCCTAGAAAATTCCATGGACAGAGTCTGGAGGGCTATAGTCCATGGGGTCACAGAGTCAGATATAGCTGAGCTTGCACACGCACGAGAACAATGAGGACCATTAACACAAGGACAGTATAATACAGTATAACCTTTAACAAAGTATAAACACAAACACCAAAATGGGGAAAAAAAGCAGAACTCAGAGTTCTACTCATGAGTTACTAAACACTGAAACTTATTGCACTCAAGTCCAAAATTTAAGACCACTCTGTCTGGATTCAAGTAAAGGGAATCTTGAAAGCTGTGGTGGCAGTAAAACAAAGGATTATCAGAGACAAACCTCTACCTTGGCCTTTGGTTTAGTTCCTGCTGAGAAAGGCATTCATCTCAGGGTCGATTTATAAGGAGAATGTAACACACAGCACCTGATAAACAATCTCAGAAAACGCAGGGGCATTTAACATCTTATTGACTTTTATGTCTCCTGTAACAATTTTATTGAATAGACAGCTCAGAAGAAACAAGTTTTTCTCCAACCTTGCCTTCAAACATGTACCAGAGAGCATCATTTCTCACCTCGTCTGGGTTTATAGATTCCACAGGTTCCTAAGAATAGCTCCATTATGATTTATAGTATGAAACTATAAGTTAACAAGTAGAAAGCTGGAAACTTTAGAAGCATGCAGGAACTAAATAACATATTCCTGAACAACAAATGGATCAAAGAAGGAATCAAAAAGGAAATTAAGAAATATCTTGAAACAAATGAAAATGAAAACACAATGACCAAAATCTATGGGGTGCTGCAACAGCAGTTCTTAAAGAGAAATTCACAGTGATAAATGTGTATGTTTATGCAAAACAGTGATGCTAAATAAATAACCTAACTTTACATCACACAGAGCTAGGAACAAAGAACAAACTAAGCTCAAAGTGAGTAGAAAGAAAGTCATAACAAAGATCAGCATGGAAATACATGAAATAGAGATTAGAAATATGATAGAAAAGATCAGTAAAACTATTAGCTGCTTTTTAAAAGATAAAATTGACAAGCCCAAGGGAAAAAAAGACATGAATGAAATCAGAAATGAAAGAGGAGACAATACAAATGATGCCACAGAGTCACACAGGGTCATAAGAGATTACTGTGAACAATTATATGCCAAAAATTAGGTAACCTGGAAAAAATGAATAAATTTCTAGAAACAAAAGTATCTAAGACTGAATCATGAAGAAAGAGAAGATATGAAAAGATCAATAATGATTAAGAAGATTAAATAAGTAATTAAAAACCTCTCAACAAGAAAAAACCAAAGACCAGATGATTTTACCGGTGAAGCTTATCAAACATTTAAAGAATTAACACTAATCTTTCTTGAATTCTTCTAAAAAATTAAAGAAGAGGAAACACTTTCCAAGTAATTTTATGAAGCTAGCTTATCCTGATACCAAAGCTAGACAAGAACACTGATGCACACAAATGCTGAAACCCTCAACAAAATATAAGCAAATCAAGTTCATCAGTACATTGAATGGATCAAACACCACAATGAAAAGAAATTTATCCTCAGATACAAGGATGCTTCAGCATGCACAAATCAATAAATGTGATATTAATAGAATGAAAGATAAAAATCAAATGATCATCTCAGCAGGTGCTATGAATAATGAGTGTTATATGGGATAGGCTGATTACAAGTTAGATAATACAGGTACATGGCCCACTGGTGACTGCATCTCATATCTAGCTAACTCATGCTCTCAACGGTATCCTTGTTCTTGCTCCAAACACCTCTGTTATTCTTTGTAAAGTATCTCCCTTTTAAATCCTAACCATCTTTTTCCAAATTAAAACTCTTCATGCCTTTAAAACTTACGTCTTGGTTTCCATCCCTTTTCCTTTAATTTTTAGGTCTGGTATTAGCCAGCAGTATGAACTTAGGTAATTCACATGACTTTTGTAGCTCTGTTTCCCGGGATTGGATTTCATGACCTACCTTGTCCAGTTGAAAATGATTAAATACATGTGGAAGCTCTTTGTAAACTATTAGGTGCCACAACACAAAGGGGAGGTTGTTATTTCTGTGTCTGCATTTTGTTTTATTAATTTCTGGATCCCTTCCACTGGCTTTTATATCTCTACCTCATGCATATCCTGGATACCTTTTCCATTGCACCTTCCTCTGAAGAAGTGAAAGTATTACAGATATTTAAAAGCTTCTAGAAGAATATCTCTGTATTTGATAGTTGGGAGCAGAGGGAGAAGGCTTTTATTTTGTCCATTTTCTCTATTTACACATATGTGAGGAATACAGTTTCTGTTTGTTTCAACTTTCTGAGACTTTAGAACATGCAATATGTGGATACAAATGACCAACAGCAATCACTCAAATTTTAGTTGCTTTGTTGTCCCACTTGTTCTGGTGGGCTCCCAAACTCTAGCAACACACCAGCCCGTAAGTCTCCTAAGCATTCTTGGGGGTCTCTGATCAGATAACACAAAGTTGATTTCTACCTTCTACTTTTCTTTTTTCTACCCAGTGCCATTTCATCTAGTTATGACTCTGTTCAATTGACATTACTGCATTCACTGGGTTCTGTCCCACTTTCTGCTACAGTTGAACCACTGGGCTTTGGGAAATGCCAAATGCAACAGCAGAAATGTTACTGAGATATATCAGATGGAACAGAGTCTTTGGAAAAAGTTGTTTCAATTTGTACTTATATTTCACACTCTTGGTTTCAAATATGAATTCAAGAGATGATGAGACAAATCAGAGTGACAGACCCAAGACCGGGTCAGAATTTCCATTTCCTTCCAGGACTAAGCCTTCTTTTGTAGTCAAACTTGAGATACCTACTTTCTTAAGTCTTTTCATGGCAGAACCAGAAGTTCAGTTCACCAGACATCCCTAATATATATGAGGCGAACAAAGTGTATTCTTAACTCTGACATCAGAAATCTTTAAGAAGTGAAGCTGTCCTTCGGAACAATATCTGGATAAGTGCTGGAGCTTATGGAAGCTGAGACACAAAGGTCTGTGAGCTGTCAGTTACCAGTTTTGTTGCTGGTGGGTGAGGGTGGAGAGGAAAGAAAGAAGGGGAGAGATGCCATGAGGGTAAGGTAAGACTTGGTCCTACAAAGATAAGAGTATGAGAGAAACCTGTGGGATTGGGGAAACTGAAAAGGACTTAAGTCCTAAAGGAGATTTTAACTAGATTCCTGTGTAGTTCCCATATTCTTGTCCATTTGGAAAGAACTTTAGACTGTCAGAGAGCAAAAAAGATTATAGAAGGCCAATGTCACTCAGATTTTATGAAGAGGAGTTCCTGCTGACATCTGGGTTATGCATGGAAGAAAACCAGCTAAACCTCAATCTGGGAATATTTCTAGAAATTTCATTCCATTTTGTAGTACACTGAAGAGGCAAGAATCCAGCCGATGGAAACTGTTTGTGTGTGTGTGTGTGTGTGTGTGTGTGTGTGTGTGTGTGCTTAGTTGCTCAGTCGTGTCTGTCTCCTTGTGACCCCATGGACTGTAGCCTGCCAGACTCCTCTATCCACAGAATTTTCTAGGCAAGTATACTTAAATTGGTTGCTGGTTCCTATGCCAGGGAATAAACCAGTCAAATTAAATTGCCAATATTTGAACAAATTCCAAGATGAACCTAGACTGGGTAAGTCATCTCCTTTTCTGGGGAAAGTGTAATGTCTTAGCAAATGAAAATGAAAGAGTTAAAATTTAATTTGAGTATTAAAAACATAAAGTCACTGTATTTGGAAGAGACACAAATAAGGAAAATCATATTATAGGATAAAAGTTCAGAAGCAGCAGAGAGAGATATTCAAGATCTTTTCCTGACTAAAGTAGGGAAGGTAAATTAAGGGCTTAGTATGGAAAACATTCAGGGTATGGGCAATAAGCTTTTATAGGGAAAAGACTCATATTCGTAAGTGAAGAATTGGCAGTCGTAGACTAGGTCAGATAAAAACAAAATGGGGACACCATGATTTCGGGTCTCTTGTGTTGAATGCACCAGGGAGAAAGATCCCAGAGGTTGAGAGGTAGAGGAAGTCAGGAGAGAGTTTGCACCAACCTGGGGATTGTGGACAGGAGAAGGAAGCAGTGGCTTAGAACAGAAGAGCTTGGTTGTTTGGAGATAGATGGCTGTGGGCAAAGAGAATGAGGCTGACGTTTATGGTTTCTCAGTGTCACACGGGATTGTCAAAATCCTGCCAGTTTGGTTATTGGTATTAGTTGTATCAGTGCAAAAGCTCATTTGCCCAGAGGTCTTGTTCCCTACGCCTCAGGCAGCTTCTAGGCTCCAGCACCTTGCCTTTAAAACTCTTTTCAGTTTGGCACTGCTCAGCATTAGTAAAGTAGAATGAATAGAGACTAATGCATAGATGATAGCTTCCCAGGCCCAGAACCAAGACTCTTTATTAAATAGGACATCCAAGATGGAGACGAGCACGGTCAGAAAATAAAAGGTGAACAAGATGAGGAAGATGCCAAGAGACCTCAGGGCGGCAGAGTGAGCTTCCGGGCTGGAGATGGGGTGGCCTGTGTGAAGGTCTTTCATCTGCTTCAGATGTCGGGATAATAAGGCCATGAGCAAGACTGTGGAGGCCAGGAACAGGAGGAAAGGAATAACCAATACAACTACTTGCCGCAGTGTGGAAAAATCCCACAGGAACGCCTCCAGTCTCTCAAGCATGGTGCTGTTCCTAGGGAAATCCTTCATGGAGATGAATTGAATGATGATGTAATAACTAGTCGCTGAAAAGATGGTAGACACACAAGAAACCAGCAGAGAGCCCAGCAGCAGCCGAGGAACCCATCTCACAATTCTCCACTTCATCCAGAGGAAGATGGGGTGGCTGAAGAAGGAGACTTTGACACAGTAGAAGACAGCAAGCAAGCTGGTCAACCAGAAGGAAAGGATGTTAGTAAATTGCCAGATGATCCCGAAACACCAAAAATTGTAATTCAGGTGGAAGTGGGAGCCGAAGTTGTGCAGCATCGATGACCACAGTTGACAGAAGCGGCAGATGCCCAGGCTGGTGAGAATCATGTCCACAGGCGGCAGCCTTTGAGTCTGCACCCACTCTCTGCCCAGCACTATGACAATCAGGCTGCTCTGCCCAGTTATTGTCAAGAACTCGAGCATATAGATGAGCATGAAGAAGACAGAGAGTTGGCTGGTTATCATCCTTCTATTCCAAGGAAACTTCCTGGGCATGTACTCAGAATCTCTGCCACAGTTTCCAGTTTGGGACCAGGTTCCTGGCCCCATTAGTGTTTCATGCAAGAAAATACCTCCCTCCTGATGCAAATTTTCCTCGGCTTAGTTTTGACTTTGCCATTTTCCTAGCTACAGGATTTGCTTATGCTTTGCTTGCTGGTTTGTTATCAGTCCTGGATGCAGGGAAATGTGGTTGGAGTGTGGACACTTGCTTCTGAGGTGATTTGATTATTCCCATATAAGACATCCCTATTTCATAACCATGCTGTTTATATCTTCTGAGGTGTCTTTAGCTTATTTCATCATCATTTCAATAGGATAGTCTCACTCTTTATACCTAAAACTTAAACTACAAGAAAGATAAATCCTTCTCTGTCCATTCATGTCCCAGGTTAACATTTCTAATCTGCTCACTGAGTGCTGTAACAATGTCAACTTCAAAAACCCTGACTCCCCAGCTTCTGCAGCTGCTGGGCACAGATGTCACAATCAAAGTTTCAGCCTCTCTAATGTGTGCACTCAGTCACTCAGTCATGTCTGAGTCTTTGTGCCGCATGGACTGTAGCCTGCCAGACCTCTCTTTCTGCGGAGATTTCCCAGGCAAGAATACTGGAGTGGGTTGCCATTTCCTTCTCTAGAGGATCTTCCTGATCCCGGGATGGAACCTAGGTCTCCTGCTTGGCAGGAGGATTCTTTATCACTGAACCACCTGTGAAGTCTTTGAATCTATGTAAGAAACAATAAAGAAAATCTTTGCTGTGAGAGTCCACCCAAGAAATTGCGGGAAGCTGAGATCTTCATCTCCTTGTCTAAGATGGGCAATTTTCTTTGCTGCCCATTGGACTTCTTAACTCAGAGAAATCACCTCACAGTGCCCACTCACTCCTTAAAATTGAGAGGTGTCTTCCTTGGCTATTGTTTTGCTGATTCCAGTACCTTGAGCTCAGGTTTTATATATCTTTAGGATATATAAAAGCTATATATATATATCCATTTGTTCCATTATCGTCATTGTTTTTTTTTTTTTTTCCCCTTATGTGGTGAGGCTATTTTGTCACTGTTTCCACTGCTCAAGATGAATTGAAAGAGGGCCCTCTTACCACTAGTAAAACAATTTTTAAACTTGATGTCTGTGGAAGGGAGCAGCCTAAAGGACTTCGTCTCTTTGTTTGTTTCTATAGTTCTTGTCATTGAGCTTCCCCTTCCCTGACCAGCCTGTGGAGACAAAGGGAATTGCTGATGAGCGTGACTTCAAATGTCCCTGGCTCTGGTGTAATCTGGTTCTGTGGAATCATAACTCGCTGTAAAGTCCCCACTAGATATTTCTGGAAGTGACTCCTGTGGGCTCGTGGTCGATTCTGGCCCCAGGGGATGCAGGATGGGCTGCGCTGCGAGGCACCTGCTGAGGATAGTCTCCTGGCAGGTGCTTCCCTGTCCAGCTGTGGGGCCCAGTTTGGGCTGCACCTACTTGTGCTCTTCTGCTCAGAACTCCACCCCTAAAGGCCCTGAGGCTGAGGGAACAAGCCGGCAGTCTGTGGGGGAGCAGCCCAGTAGTCACTCGGAGCTGTCTGAGGAAACTTGGGAGCTTAACTGTTTGCCCTTCTATCTTTGTAGTCTTATTGGAAGCAAATTTGATTTGCAGCTGTCCAGACAACTACAATGGTGGCTCAGACAGTACAGAATCTGCCTGCTAGGCATGAGACCTGGGTTAGATTCCTGGGATGGGAATATTCCCTGGAGAAGGGAATGGCAACCCACTCCAATATTCTTGCCTAGAACATCCCTTGGACAGAGGATCTTGGCGAGCTAAAGTCCCCTGGGTTGCAAAGAGTTGGACACGACTGAGCGACTAACTCTTTCACTTTCAAACAACCACGGTAGCAGAGGCAAGCTGTTTTTCTATCAAGACTCTAGGCCCACATTCCAAGTATCCAATGTTGCTACTGTGGAAGTGAATGCCTGGTGGGGGGTGGCACCTTAGAATATGAAGACAGTAATTGAAAACCTCAGAGACTCATGTTGATTATGGCAGAAAACAACACAATCTTATAAAGTAATTATCTTCCAATTAAAAATAAACTAAAAAAATAAAGAAGAAAATCCAATTTTTCTAGGCCATTAGTTAATAAATCTATCCTTTTCCTGTTGAATTTCTTTAGCACCTTTATTGAAAACTATAAATGTTGGTTTATATGGAGTCTCTAGTCTTCTCAACTTATCTATGTGTAAAAATGTTCACCAGGCTTCCTCAGTGGATCAGTGGTAAAGAAGCTGTCTGCACTGCAGGAGATGTGGGTTCAATCCCAGGGTTGGAAAGTTCTCCTGGAGAAGGAAATGGAAATTTACTCCAGTATCCTTCTGAGGAAAATCCCATGGGCAGAAGAGCCTGCTGGGCTACAGTCCATGGGGTGAATGGCTGAGGACACATAAATGTTCACCAATACAATTTTAAAAAAAGAAAACCTCAGAGACAAAAAGAGCCTTATAAGCGGGGAACTTGTGAATTTGTAGCCTTTCGATGCTAGTTTGGACAACCGATAAACTACACATTGGGCTTCCCTGGTGGCTCAGTGATAAAGAATCCGCCTGCTAATGCAAGAGACGTGGGTTCGATCCCTGAGTCAGGAAGATCTCCAGGAGAAGGAAATGACAACCCACTCCAGTATTCTTGCCTGGAAAATCTCATGGATAGAGGAGCCCGGTGGGCTACAGTCCATTGGGTCACGAAAGAGTCGGACACGACTTAGTGACTAAACAACACAGAGACATCAAAACTACACATTACTTCTAAATATCTAAATATTTAGGAATCCATAGCTATGTAGGCAGACCAAAAAATGAATTCAGAAAATAAGTTCTGGAAAACTACACCAGGTAGACACCAAGTATTTAATTAATGCCTTCAAAATTGACAGGATAATTCTGATAATTACAGCTGACGAAGGAGACAAAGCGAAAGTCATCGACCCTATGTGTGATATGCACCAAGTCTGTATGCACTTTTGGTCATTCAAGGAAGGAAAAAGCAGAAGTAATCCAATATGAACCTTAGCATCCTTGAACATAAAACAAGAAACCACTGATGCAAAGGTAAACTACACTTAAAAATTACACTAGGAAACAGAATATTAGAAAGCATCTGATCTACATACTCAACAAAATGAAAGAAGCAGGACATTTTAAAAGGGAGATGACAAAACAATAGTTGGCAATTAAAAGGTGAATTTTGGTTGACATGGATCCAGATGTAAGAGGGGAGAAAGATGAGAGAAGAAATGATGGTAAGTGAAATGCGCAACAAAAGCATTAGTACCTGTTTTCTTCCCTAGATACCCAGGCACATTGCCTTCTGTATACACTGCCTTATTCTGAGAGCCCGCAGGAGACAGGACTACTGTACTCCACAGGGGCACTCTCTATAATGATAGTGACCACTCGAGTAACCCAGATTCTCTTTGTGCAAGTTTGAATGTGAGACATATAAAGTGAGTCCCTAACTGGTGGTTGAGGTTCCCTGGAGTTAGCAGTTCAAAGGCTGGCTCTTTTCTGACGTATACGTGTGAATCCTGCGGAGCAAACCCTGGGATCAGCAACTAGAACACGACAGCCCCTAGCAGGTACTTAGAAAACAGCTGTTGAATGCGGGATGAATGCGAGCAGAGCAGAGCATGTGTCCTACTGCATCACAGAGCAAGTGCCTTGAAAATCATGAAACCAGCCTCGAGAAATGCACACCTAATCGAGAAATGCACACATGCGATTGCAGTCTTATGTCATTCAAATTATTGAAATTGACAAAGATGCTAAATTGGCAGCTAGTTTTTAGGGAAGCGCTTGTGACTTGGGTATTTCATTTGAACTAATGCATCAAAATTGAATGGGACAAAAGTTGATTATAAATTCCCTGTAGGTGACTTTGTGGAGAGTGGTTCTCATGATTGGCAGTTCTGTGAATGCACATTTATTGATCAGTGTTTGTACCAGTAGGAATGGCAAAGGGACCCCAAGTTAATACAATATGAACTCAATAATGTGACTGCCACAATGTGAATACAATGTGGTAGTTTATTTACATTTTAACGTCTTCCTCCCAGAATATTCACATCCTAATGCCCCAAACCTGTGAATATGTTACTGTCTGTGGCAAAAGGGACTGCAGATCCGATTAAGTTAAGGATGCTAAAATAGGGAGGTTATCTCAGGAAACCTGGGTGGGCCCAATGTAATTATGAAGGTCTTTATAAGAGGAGGCAGGAGGGTGAGAATCAGAGGAGATGATGCAATTGGAGAAATCAGAGTCCCGAGTCAAAGAATCCAACGGAAGCTTCTTTTCAGTCTGTGCTTAGTCTCATTTTTCCCAGGATGTATTTATTCTGGGGAGGAAGATTGCATCCATCCTTAAAGGCTGTGGGAAAAATGATTTTGTTCTCATCTTAAAATGAAGAGCACACTTTTGTTTACCTGTCTCCCCTTTTCCCCTTCCTAAAAAATAGAACTCCTTTCCTCACAGGCTTGTCATGAAGTTTCACCTTTGACCCTTGTTAAAGCAATACCAAATCAGATCCCCCAAGGGTGGAATCAGATGTTTCCCAATTAGCCAAATACATTTCTTCCTTGTATTTACTGGCATTCGGGAAAAGTCCGAATGGGATTTTTTTTGGTGTGGCGATGGTTCCCCAAGGGTCAGCATTTGAAAAGAATATCTAATAATAACTAATGTGGTCCAAGCATAGGATCCAAACTCATTCTCTCTTCTATTTTGAATTCTGGCACCAACCTGTGCAGCCTGAAGCAAGTTCATTTTTTTTCTCTGCTTTTTATCACATTCTTTAAATAAGAATCATAGCATTAATTTGTTTAGTCTCCAATTTATTGAATGTACACATTACTGAAACCCTGGGAGCATTTACCCGGTCAGCTGGCAAATTGCAAATTATAGAAGCTACAAGAACTTTAATTTAATACTAAAATGATCTCATCCAAAGGCCTTAGGCAAAACTCTGACAAAAAGGAGTTAAAGACCATCCTCACCATCAACAGCAAAACGACTGTGATTCAGGTGATGTAACCTCGCTCACCACTGCCTCCGCTTTCATTTCTCTTCCTGTGCACTGGCCCTGATGCTTTAGAACACTTCAAGACTCAAGGTGCAGAGCCTCTGGTGGTCTGAGATAATGTGCAGCAGAATAACTCTCTCCTGCTTCTGTTGCATTCAATTAGAGGGGAACAAAAGCCAAGCACACCTTCAGAGCCTCAGAGATGCTTTGTCTCTCTCCCTAGGACATACCACAACTCCATGAGACTGGGTGGGGTTAAGGCAGAAAGATTAAGTACCACCCTCAGAGACACTCCTCTATTACAGGGTCTAAAGCCAAGATTCCTTGGATTAACAGTATTAGAATCTCTTGGAGAATAGTTAGAAATGCAAATTTGTAAACTCTACCCACACATACTAAATCAGAGAGTCTGGGAGGAGGGCCCAACAATCTGAATTTTAACCAGCCTGCTAAGTGATTTTGATGCTTCATACAGTTTGAGAATCATTAATTAAAAATACTTCATGTCTGGGACTTCCCTGGGGGCCCAGTGGTTAAGACTCTGCACTTGCACTGCAGGATTCAATCCTGCTCAGGGAAGTTCCACGTGCTGTGCTGTGTGATATGGCCAAAAAAAAAAAAAAGAAAAAAAAAAAAGAATAGAGAAAATATAAACAGGTCATGCCTGGTTTCTTCTAACATGGGGAGTACTCAGGGTAATAGGGTTATAGGAATGGGCTACCCCATGGCTACTCCTCCAGAAACTCCAGTTAAATAGATTTATTTGACTTCAATGGAAGGTACCATGCTGCCCCAAGCTGAGACTTTCTCAACATATAAAAGGAGTGAAGTCTTTGATTTGGTTTTTAATAAATGCTATCCCACTGTGAAAATTTTCTTGTTCTAGTTTTGGGGCAGCATAAGATTTTCAAAGGTTGAAAAGAGAGGTTCTGGAATAAATCTTTACTAAAAATATGTGGTAATGGGAAGTGAGAGGTAGGTTGGCTACAGGAGAGCTGCAAGAACCCTTCACTTGGTTACCTTCTGGATCTTTCTCAACTATAGCTACAAGGTCAGTAACTCATCAGCCACAATGAGGTGCACATAGTGGTACCAACCTCAAGGATCACTTGGATGGTCTGGACCACCAAAGGATCTGATTAGGGAAAAAAAAAAAAAAAAAAACAGACCAGGGAATGTGAAATTGGCAAAATGGAAAGACAGGAAGATAAAGAAAAAAGGGGTGAGAATTGAAGAGAAAGAGGACATGCATTCTCATACCTACTCCCTTTGTTCCATTTTAGAATTAGGAGCTGTTCACAGGCTGTCTAGACCCTATTTGTAGAGGTAAGAAAGGACTATATTCCTGGAGTTTGAAAACAAGCATTTCTCAAGGATAAAGAGGTCAACCACATGTGACTATCCTGCTGGGACCAGCCAGTTTCACCTATACCTTCTTGCTCATAAATTCATACATTTTTAAAAGATCGATAATAGCAAGCCTTTGTATGGTGTGAATGACCTAGTAGAGGAGGGAAGTTGATTTCAGGAGAGAGAGAAAGAGAAAGAATTTAAAATTCTGGAGCTTTGTCTTTAGTAAGCAAGAGGTGGTAGGATTTGGTCAAGTAGAAGAGTTGGCCTATGCTCTATGAAAGGATATCTTCCCCCTAGAAGCAAGAGGAAAAGAAGTATACACGTGGTGATAATATGTAGAATTTCCTTTCTTATTATGCCTTTTTTTCCCCAGTGATGTATGAAGCAAGGTTCCCTGATTTTAGAATGAAGAAGGGACCAAAATGTTGGAACTTATTTACTTATTTATTTATTTATTTATTTATTTTGGCCACACCACGTGGCATGTGGGGTCTTGGTTCCCCAACCAGGGATTGCACTTGCCTTGCTCCCTGCATGGGAAGCCCAGGCCTTAACCACTTAGCCATCAGGGAAGTCCTAAATGTTGGAATTTAAAGACAGAGACTAATTTGTGCAGTAGATACTAGGAGTCAGAGACACCTTTCAGAACTCTAGAGGGCAGTATTTGCATAGACTAGTCAGTGAGGAGCTGTGGCATCCATGGTTGTAAAAATGTGCTGCTCAGGTTTCCTTCTGCTGAGAGCAAAATGGACTGGTGGCCCCACTTCCGGATCCTCAATCACGTTTCGGAGAACAGCCATGCTTCCCGTGGGCTGCACTCACCTAGCGATGGAGCGTGACAACAGTAAAAGGAGGAATCGTGTAGATTCATCCCCATGAGATGGGGGACTCCTCAAGTGTGACTTTGGCTCAAGGACACTCTTTAGAACTGCCCTGAAGTCTAAGAAGCTTACTACATATCCCTCTTTCTTCCCTCTACCCCTTCACAGAGGTCAAGACCCTTCTCAGTCTGGATTCTTTCTTTGTCTTCTCCAGCTTCATCTACTTTTTGTTTTACAAGCATTTCTCCAATAAATCTCTTGGGTATCTAATACTGTTTTGGAGTCTGCTCTTTGGAAGTCTGAACTAATTTATAAGTGGTACAAGGAGTGGTATGAGAAACAGGTCATCAGTTGGGGTTTGGGCTGACTCACTCATATCCAAGCCGGCAAACAGAACCTCAGTATGAGGGTTATTTAGGGCACAGATCCCAGGGTTGGGGAGATCCCCTGGAGAAGGAAATGACAACCCACTCCAGTGTTCTTGCCTGGAAAGTTTCATGGACAGAGGAGCCCAGTAGGCTCCATGGGGTTGCAAAGAGTTGGACATGACTAAACTCACACAAACACTAGGGCACAGATAGTCCCTGGCAGAATATGGTAGCCGGGATGCTAAAGATTTCACTAGTGGTGAAATAGGTCAGACAGAGAAAGACAAATATTGTATAACATATGTGAAATCTAACAAAGCCAAATTCATGGAAATAAGAATAGAATGGTGGTTGCTAGGGGTTGAGGGGTGAGGAAAATGGGGCTATGTTGGTCAAAGCAGACAAATGTCCAACTCTAAGATGGATAAGTTTTGGAGATCTAACATACAGCATGCTGACTATAATTAACAACACTGTATTATATACGTGACAGTTGGTAGTATCACCAGAAAAAGAATGGTAATTGTGTGAGGGGATAAAGGGTTAATTAACCTTAATGTGGTGATCATTTTATGATATACACCTGTATCAATGGCAACCCACTCCAGTATTCTTGCCTGGAAAATCCCATTGGCGGAGGAGCCTGGTTGGCTACTGTCCATGGGGTCGCAAAGAGTCGGACACGACTGAGCGACTTCACTATCTACTATCACTATCTACACCTTAACTTAGGTATATGTTTATAATATTTCAATAAGGCTGGAAAAAATGATAGATTCACTCCTCAGACGAAAAGATCAGTGAACTTGAAGAAATAACAATAGAATATACCTGAAACCAAACTCAGACAGAATAAAAGCTAAGCCAAAGAGAGAGAGAGAACAATGCTATGGAACAATTTCCCGTAACCTGATATACATGCACTTGGAGTCCTTGAAGGAGATGAGGTGGGGGAGAGGGGAATGAAAAGAGAAACATTTGAAGATGTATTAAAAAAAGAGAAAAGACCAATAGTAGTCTCTGCAGAAAAATGGAAAAATAAAATCTAATACATCCAAACAATGAAATATTATTCACTGCTAAAAATAAATGCATTATTAAGTCATGAAAAGAAATTGAGGAACCCTGGATGGATATTAAAAGCTCAACATTCAGAAAACTAAGATCATGGCATCTGATCTCATCACTTCACGGCAAATGGATGGGGAAACAGTGGAAACAGTGGCTGACTTTATTTTTGGGGGCTCCAAAACCACTGCAGATGGTGACTGCAGCCATGAAATTAAAAGACGCCTACTCCTTGGAAGGAAAGTTATGACCAATCTTGACAGTGTATTAAAAAGCAGAGACATTACTTTGCCAACAAAGGTCTGTCTACTCAAGGCTATGGTTTTCCAGTGGCCATGTATGGATGTGAGAGTTGGACTGTGAAGAAAGCTGAGCACCGAAGAATTGATGCTTTTGAACTGTGGTGTTGGAGAAGACTGCTGAGAGTCCTTTGGACTGCAAGGAGATCCAGCCAGTCCATCCTAAAGGAGATCAGTCTTGGGTGTTCATTGGAAGGACTGATGTTGAAGCTGAAACTCCAATGCTTTGGTCACCTGATGCGAAGAGCTGACTCATTTGAAAAGACCCTGATGCTGGGCCAGATTGAGGGCAGGAGGAGAAGGGGACAATAGAGGATGAGATAGTTGGATGGCATCACCGAGTCAATGGACATGAGTTTGAGTAAACTGCAGGAGTTGGTGATGGACAGGGAGGCCTGGCGTGTTGTGAGTCATGGGGTCGCAAAGAGTAAGACACGACTGAGCTGAAATGGATATTACTAAGTGAAAGAAATTAATCTGAAAAAGCTACATAGTCTGTAATTCCAATTGTATGACATTCTGAAAAAGACAAATCGTGGAAGATCAGCAATTATCAGGTATTGGGTGAGTATGGAGAATTTTTAGGGCAATGAAACTGTTCTGTATGATACTCTAATGGTAGATACATGTCATTATACATTTGGCAAAACCCACAGAATATATATCACCCCAAGTCAACCTTGATGCAAGTTAAGAACTTTGGATGGTGTAGATTCACTGATTGTAACAAATGTTATTACTCTGGAGAGGGCCGTTGACAGCGGTGGAGGCTGTACATGTTGGGGGGCTGGGATGGTGGGGTGACAAGAGGTGTACAGGAACTTTGTGCTTTCTGTTCAGTTTTGCTGTGAAACCTAAAACTCCTCTAAAAAGTAAAATGCATTAAAAGGATAATGGTCAGAAAATTTTCCAAATTTATGAAGATTGTAAACTTATAGATCTAAGAATTTTGATGTACTATAAACAAAAGAAACATGAAGATAATTATGCCAAAGCTTATAATAATGAAATTACTTAAAACCAGCACTAAGGAGAAAACATAGTAGCTAGGGGGAAATGATGAATTAAATAGAAAAAAAAACTAAGCATGATAGAAGACTTCCTGTAGGAAACAATGAAATCCAGAAAGAAGTGGGGCAAAATTTTAATGGCCTGAAAGAAAATGAAAAACTTTCAACCTTAAAGTCTGTAACCATAAAAAAATATCTTTAAAAAATTCAGATAAAATAAATACTTTTTCAGACATGTGAAAGCTGAAAGAATTCGTCATTAGCTGACTGACCAGATCCAGTGCTGGCATTAACATGGAGAAATTGGAGCGCTTCTGTATTATTAGCGGGAATGTGAAATGATGTTTTCCAAACACTTGGAAAACAGTTTGGCAGTTTCTTTACAAAGTCAAGCATACACCTACCGTGTTGTTTGCTCTTTAGTCACTCAGTCATGTCCAACTCTTTGCAACCCGATGGACTGCAGCTTTCCAGGCTTCCCTGTCCCTCACTGTCTCCAGGAGTTTGCTCAACTTCATGTCCATTGAGTTGGTGAAGCTATCTAACCATCTCATTCTCTGATGCTCCCCAAAAGAAGAGACATCACTTTGCTAACAAAGGTCCATAAGTCAAAGCTATGGTTTTTCCAGCAGTTATGTACAATGTGAAAATTGGGCCATAAAGAAGGCTGAGCACCAAAGCATCAATGCTTTTGAAATGTGGTCCTGGAGAAGACTTGTGAGAGTTCCTTGGACAGCAAGAAAATCAATCCAGGTAACCCTAAGGGAAATCAACCCTGAATATTCACTGGAAGGACCGATGTTGACGCTGAAACTCCAACACTTTGGCCACCTGATGGGAAGAGCCCACTCATTGGAAAAGACCCTGATGCTGGGAAAGATTGAGGTCAGGAGGAGAAGGGGATGACAGGATGAGATGGTTAGATCATTGACTCAATGGACGTTGGTTTGAGCTAACTCCGGGAGATAATGAAGGACAAGGAAGCCCAGCATGCTGCAGTGCATGGGGTTGCAAAGAGGCAGACACGAGTTAGTGACCGAACAACAACACACAGCAAGGGGAGCAGTTAGCCTTACGGCCATGGCTCCCCAGCCCCCACCTGAGGGAGGAGACTCTGGCTGAGCGAAGAGCCTCTCTTAAGGCCACAAGTGACAGTAGCATCGTAAGAGCCATAAGGTCATACGGGTTGGTGCCTCTCACTCCTTCCTTGTTCTTTGGAACAAAATGAATTGTTTTTTTCTGTAAGAGTCTGGTTTGATGAATATTCAGTGTGGCTGGATTGGGATAAATGATCCTCAACCCCTTCCCCATTCCTCTAGTTAATCAAGCCATCTGGAAGAATTACATGGGAATTCTTACATTTCAATTTATTGTCTTTGAACCTCCCATCAGTAGAGAAGCTGCAAGCTTGCTCCTTGGGCACTTACCTCCATGGCCCCTTACTGGTTTAAGTGTAACTACTCAGAAATATTTTCTCATCACAGAGGACACTATGAAATGGCAATGCCAGCTTTTCCCTTGTTCATGGCAAAAATATTGGAGTCACTGCTTATTCGTTTATTTGATATCTCACATCCCATCCATTAGCAAATACATGTATTCAAAGCCTATCACTTCTTATTACCTCTGCTACTAATATCCTGGAGCAAGCTGCCATCCTTCCTTACCTCAAGAATGCTGCAATAGCCTTTCTACCATCTCTGACTCTACTGTTGCCATCCACTATTTCTTCTCAACACAGTGTCCAGAATGATCTGTTAAAAACATAAGTCCTACTGTGTTACTCTTCTGCACAAAATCCTCCAATAGCTTCTCAGATTATAACGATCTACAAGACCCTACGAGGTGTTTTGCCTGAGTGATGATTATATAACTATTCACTGTAATTTACAATATATATATAATTGCATATAATATATATTACATATTTCTCTATTCATGTTTTATATTTCACAATAAAAGAGCTTTTAAAAGAAAATTTTAAAAATCTAATAGGAATGTTGATAATTAACATCAAATCTAGGGAAATTTGTCTGGAAAGAGATAATCTAGAGTGGACCACAGCTCTGAAAAGTGGAGAGAAAGGATTAAATAAGGTATTAAAATGTAAACTGAAAAAAAAAAAAAGGAGACTCTACAAGATATTTTCTTTCTCCAACCCCATCACTTCTCTGACCACGCAGGCTCCATCTTCAGACTCTCTTGGGGTCTTTTCGTCATTATTCCCAGTCCCATTTAATTACTTCTCCTTCTTCTCTTCTTCCTCCTCCTCCACTCTCCCCACCTTCTTCTGGTTTCCAGTTTTTTTTGTCTCAACTTCTTCTTCTCTTTACTCAGATATCCCCCTCAACAAGGAGACTTTATTTATCCTTTATTTAAGATTGCAATTTCTTTTTCCCTAGCCTCATTGGAAAAGACCCTGATGCTGGGAAGGATTGAAGACAGGAGGAAAAGGGGATGACAGAGGAGGAGGTGGTTGGATGGCATCACCGACTTGATGGACATGAGTTTAAGCAAGCTCTGGGAGTTGGTGATGGACAGGGAAGCCTGGCATGCTGCAGTCCATGGAGTCACAAAGAGTCAGACACGACTGAACAACTGAACTGAATTGAACTGAAGCCCTATTTCACCAGCGCTATCCTACCTTCGGGCTTCCCTGGTGGCTCAGCTGGTAAAGAATCCGCCTGCAGTGTGAGAGATTTGGGTTCAGTCTCTGGGTTGGGAAGACCCCCTGGAGATGGGAACAGCTACCCATTCCAGTATTCTGGCCTGGCGAATTCCATGGACTGTGTAGTTCATGGGGTTGCAGAGTCAGACATGACTGAGCAACTTTCATTCATCCCCTCTTCCTCCCTTTTTTCTCATGGTACTTCTTCCCAACTGATATTCCGTATACTAAATTACTTGCTTCACGTCTACTTTCTGCACCAGAATGGAAGTGTCATGATGACAGAAACTTTGTTTTATGTACTGCTGTCCCAGAGCCCACGGCAGTGGTGGGATCAGAATAAGCCCAGCGAATATTTTCTTGAATGAACTATTGAATTTTTCTAATACTGGTTTAAGTGTAACTACTCAGAAATATTTTCTCATCACAGAGGACACTATGAAGGAATGTGTATCGGAAATATACCTCATGTTGGGGACATAATTCAACACAAATGCTATAACAGTATTGTAAACATAAGGATCTTTTCATGAAGATAACCAGCATCGGCATTTATGCAGCTGAAATTTGCCACTGGGGGCAGTTTGGCCTTGTGTCTGGAGAATGTAGTCTTTGATGAGTTATTTCACAGAGCAATAGTTCAAGATCTCATTCCACCAAAGAGATAAATTTGTAAATAGTATCAGAAGTCAAAAGGAGAGGTGGTGAGGAAAATAAAGGGAGTACTTGACAAAAATGTCAGGTGGGTACAATAACTCTGTGATTATGAAATACGATAATAAACCATATGCTGCCGCTTTGAATATCCTCGAAGAATAGATCTGTACAAGATGTTCTTTTCCTCTTTTGTTGTCATGTGCTAATATAGCAGATTTTTTCAAATTACCGTGGAATGCAATGACCTGACGAGAGAATGTTTATCAGAGGAGAAGTCCATTCATCTCTCACCTCCCGTGCTTACTCTGTCTTTTCTTTCAGATGCCCTTACCCAGTTGGGGTTGGCTTCCAGTACCTTTATCTCCACCCAATGCACTGCTCCGTCTCCCCTGGTGACTTCTTCATGAGCCTTTCAGGATGCCTTTCGCCACCATCCTGACTTGCCCATCTGTGCTCTTTGAAGACTTTTCCGTGCCTAAGCTCCCATGTCCAGGTTTGAGGTTACTTCATGGCTCAATACTGACAGTTTCCATCCTTTATCCTTTTTATTCAGTTTTCCTTCCTACTCTTTTTTTTGGGGGGGTGGGGGGGGGGTGAGGGGCTGTGCTAGGTCTTCATTGCTGTGCAGGCTCTTCTCTAGTTGTGGCGAATGGGGGTTGCTCTCTAGTGTGTGGTGCATGGACTTCTGATTGCAGCGGCTTCTCTAGGGACCTGGGCTCAGTAGTCACATCTCCCAGGCTCTTGAGCACAGGCTCAATACTTTTGTGGCACACCACTTTAGTTGCTCTAAGGCATACATTGAGCCACCAGGGAAGCCCCTCTCCTACTCTTGATTCTTCAATTAACAATAGAGCCTAACAAAGTCTTTGTAAAGGACATTATTTATTGATCCTATGTCTTGGTCCTTTTATGCAGCTCAGGAAAATGGATTTTTCTCTCCTCGCTGAGACTCTGCTCCTCATGTTACCCCTTCATCTCATCCTGTCCTACTTCCTTCAGAGTTATTTTCATATATTTTCCTCTCCCTCACCAATATTATCATTCTGTCTCATCAGTCTTTTTATACCCTCAAACATTCTCAACATTCCCAGGTGACAAAATCAAAACAAACAAAAACTAAGTGATCAGAATCAAAATTGCACAAAATCCTGCTAGTTCTTGTAGCCTTTTTTCAACCCATAATGTTTTAATGCAAAACTTCAGAGTGTAGACTTAACCGATTTCTGTTTTCTATTTCTGTTCGTATGTTATGATCTATTTCTTCCTGAACAATTTGCCTTCAAACCAGTCACAAGTATCTCATTCATTACTTTCTATTATTCTGCCCCTAATTATTTAGCATCACCTTCTTTCTGCAAGGGTCTATGTTAGGCAGTGTGGAGGCTGGATTAGACAATAAGCACACTAATTTACTCAAGATTGCATCTCAGTAGAAAGCTTAGGTTATTTACTGAGTGCTGGTTAGAAAATGAGCTGAAAAAGGTAATTGGACATAAAAAGCAGAAGGTAAGGGAAATAAAAATTGTACATAGAAGTAGCACAAGAGACAAGTGCTAACATTTAGTGAAGAAGGCTATGGTATAGTGAGAAGAGAATTCCCTGGTCAGATGAACTGGGTTGAAGTTATGGCTTCTCCACTTAATAGTTCTGTGACTTTGGCCAAATTGCACACCTCCTTAAATTTGTTTTCTATAAAATGGAAGGAAAATTACTTACAGTCTAATCAAAATGTTGGCTTGAGGGTTTTTTTAAAAAGTCCATGTAAAAAATTTAGTTCATTGCCTAGAACTTAATAAATGCTCAATAAATGTCAATTGTCTTTGCTATCAAATGGCCTACCAAAGATACAGGTGACACTGTCAGAGATGAGAAGGGGGAAAAGATTAAAATTTAATTTTTCAAGTATTTTTTTGTTTTAAAGAATTTGAAATATTGTGTGTGTGTGTGGTGCTACAAAGCTTACTTTAATATGATTTATGTCTGTAGTGCATACTGTCCACTGTATTCTTTATGCTTTTAAAGCTATATATTTTAAAATTTGTGGACAAGACTGCCATTAGAAAACAGGGAAATATCAATTTCCCTCTTCCTCTCTAGTAACAGAATTAGCTGGTTACATTGTAGTCTAGTTAAAAGACTACATTTCCCAGACTCCTTTGCAACTACATGTAACCAGATAACCAAGTTCTAGCCAAAGAGATGTTAAGTACACACGACATACAAAGTATCAAGGAGTCCTCCCCTTTTTCCATCTTGTTGCCTGGACTGTGGATATGAGAGCTGGAGCTCCAGCAACCACACTGAATCATAAATCAGACCACTAAGAATTCAGAGGCATCGGGTACAAGAACCCTGGATCCCTGATGGCTATGGAGTTGCTATTGTTTCCATTGACAGCCAACTTTTAGGATCTTTTGTGAGAGAAATAAATTTCTATTTTCCTTAAGATGAGATTATTTTCTTATTATTTTTGTTATGGTTGTTACATGATGACACAGACTACTTTTCGGTTACCTTCCCTTGATAATCTACTTTAAGTTTCTCTATTTTACTTGCATTTCTTATCTAAGATTTTCTAAAACATACTCACAAAGTATAGTAGGCACTCCAAATGAATTGAGTTACATTTTTATTTTCAGAAAAATTTCTTTTAATTAGTGTTATAACATTCTACTATTTTGGTAACACAATCTCATTATCTTCTATTTTACATTAATCCATTCATTACCCTGGTAAGAAACAAACATGCAAAGTTTTGCTAAGTTGAAAGGTAGACCAGTGGTTGGTTAATCATCCATTGGAGAGAATAGGGAAAGAGTAGCATTGTTAAGAGAGATTTAGAAAATCGTTGCTTTCTTCAAAGAGTAACTTGAAAATGGGCTAGTTATTTTAGTGTGGACTTTGCCATGAGAGGTGAGAAATATTGGAAAAGGAGTGTTTGTGTTCAGGTGCTTCAATCACGATGTGGGAAGACTGTCTCCTTTAGAAGTGATTGTAGTGTATAAATAAGAGGCTGATACAGAGAGAACACAGTAATCAAGATTTAATAAGCACAGGTCACAAAGGCAGGGTAAGTCATTGAGGCTGAATTTGGAAGATGAACAACACAGACCTGTAACCATGGAAACACAATGGGCCAAGGATAATTCTAAACCTCTGATCAGTTTTTGTTGAGTATTAAACGCCACTTGGAAAAGAAGGAAAATGAAGTGCTGAGGATACCCAGACATACACTTTGCAAACCTTTTTAAAGCCAAATAAGCAGAGAGTTACTGAATGTTTGCCATGACTAAAGGCAGGTTCATATGCCAATACCTGCCTAATCAGACACAAGAGAAGTGCCAGGGCTAGCACAGTTTTCATTCTTTTGTTAGTAAGAAGGTAGAGAATCAAAGTTACCAAAGGCACATGGCCAGATATGTGAAGTGATTGATAGAGATAAAACAATGTGAGCATTTATAGACTGTTTAGTCTGTAACACTATTACACTGAAGAAAAGGGCCATAAATGTTACTACATTTCAAGATAATTGATTTTATTCAATTAATAACCATCTATTGGCATCTTGTATGTACACAGGACTGCAGTTAGCAACCACAGCCTGCTTGAGAGTTGTGATGGGGATAAAGTGCAGAGTCAGGAGGCATGTGAAGATGACCTTTGGAAGATAAAATGCTTCTCACTGATGTCTTGGTACTCAAGCTCAATATTGCATAAAGAAAATCTCCCAGACTCTCATCACAATATATTTATCCTTATTTTATACAGTTGAGTTAAATCTGAATCTGTAGTTACCAGGCACCTAGCAGATTAGAAGTAAAATCTAAGAAGGAACAAAACCCCTGCAATGGTCACTTTGTCACTGGTAAGGATGACAAGAATGACTCTTGAGTCCATGAGTGTTGAATAACAACAAACTAAGAGATTGAAAAACATTTTTTAAAGGGATGATGAAAATCTTGAGGGTATAGATTGCAGTGTCTGAATTTAGGTTTTGATGACTCTATTTAACTCATCAGCCATCAAAGTATAATATAATAATATTATATGATATATAATAGAGAATAATGTGTTGGGTATAGTATAAGCCCTCTTGGAGGATGTTGCCAATAACCCCACCATAGAGCTACCAGAACTTGCACAGGTCTGGGGAAACAGACTCTTGGAGGGCACAAACAGAACCTTGTGTGCACAAGGACCCAGGAGAAAGGAGCAGTGACCCCACAAGAGACTGACCCAGACTTGCCCATGAGTGTGCAGGAGTCTCTGGTGGAGGCATGGGTGGGCAGTGGCCTGATGAAGGGTTGGGGGCACTGAGTATAGCAGTGCTTGCATGGGACCATTTCAAGGAGGTTACCACTATCTTCACTGCCTCCATCATAGTTTTGCCCTCAGATAAATAACAGGGGGGGAATAGAGCCCCGCCCATCAACAGAAAATTGGATTAAAGATTTGCTGAGTATGGCTCTGCCCATCAGAACAAGACCCAATTTTCCCCTAAGTCAATCTCCCCCATCAGGAAGCTTCCAGAAGCCTTTTATTCTTATCCATCAGAGGGCAGACAGAATGAAAACCACAATCACAGAAAACTAACCAATCTGATCACATGGACCACAGACTTGTCTAACTCAAGGAAACTATGAGCCATACCATGTAGGGCCACCCAAGACAGACAGGTCATGGTGGAGAGTTCTGATAAAATGTGGTCCACTGGAAAAGGGAATGGCAAACCACTTCAGTATTCTTGCCCTGAGAACCTGATGAACAGTATGAAAAAGAAAAAAGATAGGACACAGAAAGATAAACTCCCCAGGTCTGTAGGTGCCCAATATGTTACTGGAGATCAGTGGAGAAATAACTCCCGAAAGAATGAAGAGATGGAGTCAAAGCAAAAACAACATCCAGTTGTGGATGTGACTGGTGATGGAAATAAAGTCCAATGCTGTAAAGCGCAATATTTCATAGGAACCTGGAATGTTAGGTCCATGAATCAAGGCAAATTGGATGTGGTCAAACAGATGGCAGGAGTGAATGTCGACATTTTAGGAATCGTGAACTAAAATGGACTGGAATGGGTGAATTTAACTCACATGACCATTATATATACTACTGTGGGCAAGAATCCCTTAGAGGAAATGGAGTAGCCCTCATAGTCAACAAAAGAGTCTGAAATGCAGTACTTGGATGCAGTCTCAAAGTCAGCAGAATGATCTCTGTTTGTTTCCAAGGCAAACCACTCAATATCATGGTAATCCAAGCCTATGCCCCAACCAGTAATGCTGAAGAGGCTGAAGTTGAATGGTTCTATGAAGACCTACATGACCTTTTAGAACTAACACCCAAAAAGGATGTCCTTTTCATGACAGGGAACTGGAATGCAAAAGAAGGAAGTCAAGAAACACCTGCAGTAACAGGGAAATTTGGCCCCCGGGTAAAGGCTAATAGAGCTTTGCCAAGAGAACACACTGGTCATAGCAAACACCCTCCTCAAACAACACAAGAGAAGACTACACATGGATATCACCAGATGGTCAACACCAAAATCAGATTGATTATATTCTCTGAAGCCAAAGATGGAGAAGCTCTATATAGTCAGCAAAAACAAGACAGGGAGCTGACTGTGGCTCAGATCATGAACTCCTTATTGCCAAATTCAGACTTAAATTGAAGAAAATAGGGGAAAACCACTAGACCATTCAGGTATGACCTAAATCAAATCCCTAATGATTATACAGTAGAAGTGACAAGTAGATTCAAGGAATTAGATATGATAGACAGAAGAATTATGGACAAAGAATTACAGAGAATTATGAAGAATTATGGACAAAGGTTTGTGACATTGTAACAGGAGGCAGGGATCAAGACCATCCCCAAGAAAAAGAAATGCAAAAAGGCAAAATGGTTGTCAGAGGAGGCCTTAAAAATAGCTGTGAAAAGAAGAGAAGCCGGCAAAGGAAAAGAGGAAAGATATACCCATTTGAATTCAGAGTTCCAAAGAATAACAAGGAGAGAGAAGAATGCTTTCTTCAGTAATCAGTGCAAAGGAATAGAGGAAAAGAATAGAATGGGAAAGACTAGAGATCTCTTCAAGAAAATTAGTGAACCAAGGGAACATTTCATGCAAAGATGGGCACAATGAAGGACAGAAATGGTATGGACCTAACAGAAGCAGAGGATATTAAGAGGTGGCAAGAATACACAGAAGAACTATACAAAAAAGAACTTCGTGACCCAGATAATCACAATGGTGTGATCACTCACCTAGAGCCAGACATCCTGGAATGTGAAGTCAAGTGGGCTTTAGGAAGCATCAGTATGAACAAAGCTAGGGGAAGTGATGGACTTCAGTTGAGCTATTTCAAATTCTAAAAGATGATGCTGTGAAAGTGCTGCACTCAATATGCCAGCAAATTTGGAAAACTCAGCAGTGGCCACAGGACTGGAAAAAGTCAGTTTTCATTCCAATTCCAAAGAAAGGCAATGCCAAAGAATGCTCAAACTACCACACAATTGCACTCATCTCACACACTAGCAAAGTAATGCTCAAAATTTTCCAAGCCAGGCTTCAATAGTATGTGAGCCATGAAATTCCAAATGTTTAAGCTGGATTTAGAAAAAGCAGAGAAACCAGAGATCAAATTTCAAACATATGTTGGATCATGAAAAATGTAAGAGAATACCAGAAAAACATCTACTGCTTTATTGACCACGCGGAAGCCTTTGACTGTGTGGATCACAATATACTGTGGAAAATTTTGAATGAGATGGGCATACCAGACCACCTGATCTGCCTCTTGAGATGCTTGCTCCTTGGGAGAAAAGTTATGACCAACCTAGACAGCATATTCAAAAGCAGAGACATTACTTTGCCAACAAAGGTCAGTATAATCAAAGCCATTATTTTTCTAGTAGTCATGTATGGATGTGAGAGTTGAACTGTAAAGAAAGCTGAGTGCCAAAGAACTGATGCTTTTGAACTGTGGTGTTGGAGAAGACTCTTGAGAGTCCCTTAGTAGTCATGTATGGATGTGAGAGTTGAACTGTAAAGAAAGCTGAGTGCCAAAGAACTGATGCTTTTGAACTGTGGTGTTGGAGAAGACTCTTGAGAGTCCCTTGGACTGCAAGGAGATCCAGCCAGTCCATCCTAAAGGAAATCAGTCCTGAATATTCATTGGAAGGACTGATGCTGAAGCTGAAACTCCAATCCTTTGGCCACCTGATCCAAAGAGCTGACTCATTTGAAAAGACCCTGACGCTGGGAAATATTGAAGGCAGGAGGAGAAGGGGATGACAGAAGATGAGATGGTTGGATGGCATCACCGACTTGATAGAAAGAGTTTGAATAAGCTCTGGGAGTTGATGGACAGGGAGGCTTGGCACGGTGCAGTCCATGAGGTCGCAGAGTCGGACACGACTGAGTGACTGAACTGAATGAATAATTGTTGATAACTGACATTTATTGAATCTTTATTATATGTTAGGCACTGGTTAGACATTTTTAATACGTTTGTTATCTTATTAATCCTTGATAAAACTATTTGTTATAGATATTATTCTTACCCCTATTGTACAGATGAGAAAGGTTTCAGATATTTTGATTAATCTGCAATAGTTTGGTAAGCTTCGAGGGGCTGAACTGTGATTCAAACTCTGGTCTCTGGGATTGCAGTCTATGCTTTTAAAATATCTTTTTGTCACCCTTCACTATCCTATCAGTTCACTTCAGTCGCTCAGTCGCGTCTGACTCTGCGACCCCATGAACCACAGTACGCCAGACGTCCCTGTCCATCACCAACTTCCAGAGTCTACCCAAACCCAAGTCCATCGAGTCGATAATGCCATCCAACCATCTCATCCTCTGTCGTCCCCTTCTCCTCTTGCCCTCAATCTTTCTCAGCATCACAGTCTTTTCCAATGAGTCAGCTCTTCACAGCAGGTGGCCAAAGTATTGGAGTTTCAGCTTCATCAGTCCTACCAATGAACACCCAGGACTGATATCCTTTAGGATGGACTGGTTGGATCTCCTTGCAGTTCAAGGGACACTCAAGAGTCTTCTCCAACACCACAGTTCAAAAGCATCAATTCTTGGGCACTCAGCTTTCTTTATAGTCCAACTCTCGCATCCATACACGACCACTGGAAAAACCATAGCCTTGACTAGATAGACCTTCGTTGCCAAAGTAACGTTTCTGCCTTTTAATATGCTGTCTGGGCTGGTCATAACTTTCCTTCCAAGGAGTAAGCATCTTCTAATTTCATGGCTACAATCACCATCTGCAGCAATCTTGGAGCCCAGAAAAATAAAGTCAGCTACTGTTTCCCCGTCTATTTGCCATGCATGAAGTGATCGGATCAGATGCCATGATCTTAATTTTCTGAATGTTGAGTTTTAAGCCAACTTTTTCACTCTCCTCTTTCACTTTCATCAAGAGGCTCTTTAGTTCCTCTTCCCTTTCTGACATAAGGGTGGTGTCATCTGCAAATCTGATTATTGATATTTTCCCCAGCAGTCTTGATTCCAGCTTGTGCTTCTTTCAGTCCAGCGTTTCTCATGATGTACTCTGCATATAAGTTAAATAAGCAGGGTGACAATATACAGCCTTGACATACTCCTTTTCCTATTTGGAACCAGTCTGTTGTTCCATGTCCAGTTCTAACTGTTGCTTCCTGACTTGCATACAGATTTCTCAAGAGGCAAGTCAGGTGATCTGGTATTCCCATCTCTTTCAGAATTTTCCACAATTTATTGTGATCCACACAGTAAAAGGCTTTGGCATAGTCAATAAAGCAGAAATAGTGTTTTTCTGGAAATCTCTTGCTTTTTCAATGATCTAGTGGATGTTGGCAGTTTGATCACTGGTTCCTCTGCCTTTTCTAAAACCAGCTTGAACATCTGGAAATTCACGGTTCACGTATTGCTGAAGCCTGGCTTGGAGAATTTTGAGCATGACTTTATTAGTGTGTGAGATGAGTGCAATTGTGCAGTAGTTTGAGCATTCTTTGGCATTGTTTTTCTTTGGGATTGGAATGAAAACTGACCTTTTCCAGTCCTGTGGCCACTGCTGAGTTTTCCAAATTTGCTGGCATATTGAGTGCAGCACTTTCACACTGTCCTCTTTCAGGATTTGAAATAACTCTACTGGAATGCCATCACCTCCACTAGCTTTGTCCGTAGTGATGCTTTCTAAGGCCCACTTGACTTCACATTCCAGGATGTCTGGCTCTAGGTGAGTGATCACACCATCATGATTATCTGGGTCGTGAAGCTCTATTTTGTACAGTTCTTCTGTGTATTTGTGCCACCTCTTCTTAATATCTTCTGCTTCTGTTAGGTCCCTACCATTTCTGTCCTTTATTGAGCCCATCTTTGCATGAAATGTTCCCTTTGTATCTCTAATTTTCTTGAAGAGATCTCTAGTCTTTCCCATTCTATTGTTTTCCTTTATTTCTTTGCATTTATCGTATGCTGCATCTCAAAAGAGAAAAGGGTATTTTGAAACTATTTTCTTTTTATCTGGAAGAAAATTGAGGTAATCAAGGTTTGTTTTTGCAATAGCTATATTTATTGAAAATTTAGCTTATGCTAGACACTGAATTACAGTTATTATTTCATTCACTAGCACAGCTCTAGCAGGGCGACACTGTTAGTATTCCTGTTCAACTTCTGAAGAAACTAGTCTCAGAGAAATGCTCACTCATTCAGATTTCCAACTTTTCATGAGCAGAGTGAGGTTAGTGGGATCCAGATTAGTGGGATCTAGAACCAGATATTCCTATTTCCAGAGCAGAGGGTCTCTGGCTGGATGGAGAAATATGGGTTCTCTCCTTCACCTGAATTCAGAATTCAATGTTAGTTTCTCTCAGTTTTTTCCAATTCTCTCTTTTCTTTTTTCACATAGGAATTTCCTTTATTGCATTCCTTGCATATTTAATCCTGCTGTGATATTGACTTCTCAGAGAATCTAGACAAGCAGAAAGTGGAGTGTTATTTTGAATTGCTTAGTAGGTACTGGTGGGTTAGTGGCTCAGTGGTAAAGAATCTGCTGCAATGCAGGAGACAGAGGTTCAAGCCCTGGGTCGGAAAGATCCCCTGGAGAAGGAAATGGCAACCCAGTCCAGTATTCTTGTTTGGGAAATCCTGTGGACAGAGAAGCCTGGTGGGCTACAGTCCATGGGTTGCAAAGAGTTGCACATGACTTAGCGACTGAACAATGATAACAATAGGTACTGAATAGTGTAAGTTGACCGATTCCTTTAACAGAATTCCATTCCCTGGTATTCAAAAGCTTCCATCTCATTGTTTATATTTAAAAATCAATTCGATCAGACCTACCTGAAGTAAGGTGCCATCCCATTTTGGCCAAGTCCTAAACAAAGATGGTACAGGGCATTGCAAGGTGCACACTGCAAGGTATTGAGTGATTCCAAAGCAGTACTCTGCAACTGGAGTTGATCCAGGTGTACCTGCCTGGGTGCTATACTCAGTGTCTGTGAAGTAGAGGCTGGAGACTCTAGGATGTATGGTCTCCATGTCCTTTCTGTTTCACGAGGAAACCTGAAAAGTACTGGTTGTTTCCTTTCCCAATCAATTATTTTGTGTGACTCTATCCTAAGTTCTGGAGAAGGCAATGGCAACCCACTCCCGTACTCTTGCCTGGAAAATCCCATGGACAGAGGAGCCTGGTCGGCTGCAGTCCATGGGGTCGCTAAGAGTCAGGTACGACTGAGTGACTTTACTTTCACTTTCATGCATTGGAGAAGGAAATGTCAACCCACTGCAGTGTTCTCGCCTGGAGAATCCCAGGGACAGGGGAGCCTGGTGGGCTGCCGTCTATGGGGTTGCACAGAGTCGGACACGACTGAAGCGACTTAGCAGCAGCATCCTAGGTTCTGGCCAGTTTTCCCACCTGTCTGAGTGTTGGGAGATGCTTTGACAATATTTCTGTTTTCATGTCTATTATAGCAGGCAAGTATGATTCTGTTAAGCTAAGAGCTTAGCTAATAGCTGAGACCTAGCTACAGATTCTGCTTAGCTAATAGCTAAGAGCTATTTTAACATCAATATGATTTGAATTACAGTAGTCCTTATATAAAAAAAAAAGAAGGATTTAGTTTTCATGGGGCTATAGAGACCTTAAATTCACTTGGAGAGCTAATGATCTTTGAGTTTATGTGTCTCCAAATATGTGAGTGAAATCTATCTCTTCTATTGATGGAAGACCTATGATTTTATTCACTTGGGTAGTAACCACAGATGGCCTCAGACTTTCGTCAAGCATTTTGTATGCTCATGAATGTAGAATGGGCTAGGGTAAGAGAGCCTGAAGAACATAGCCAGATGCCAGGCAGGTTGTCCTACTTGGAGAGGGTAAATGGCATATATAATTTGAAGCTGAGAGGAAGAAAATACTGACTCCACAAAAGATAAGACAACTCAAACTGACAGTGTACCAGGCTGCCATAAACAAGATGGAATGTTTCCTGGCATTGGTATTTGAGAAGAATCCAGAGAATGTGATACGTTGTGGAAAAGATTTATGGATAGAGTCACAGACTGGGCTATAAGAATTTTCTAACTTTTAGAGGCTATTTTTCAAAGATCAGAACAGTAGTATTTTAAGAATGAGGAGTAGTAGACTTAGTTATATATTATTTTATTTTAGTTAGAAAAAATAGTTTGGAGAGTAAAAATCAATGACTGCTTTAGTCAAAGTTTTGATTCTTCTTAATGAAGAAGATTTGCCTTGATAAAGATACTTGAAGTCTCTTACATTTCCTCATTGGTCATATCTTCTAGCTATGTACTTCTTGAATTCTTTTTGAGGTCAAGTTAGATAATATACATATATGAAACCTACATGTGAACCCCCTTTGTACTGCTGAAACTGCTAGACTATCATTTACTTTCTGTTATTGTTATTTTTGTTATAACCTTTTTTATTCATCATGTAATAGGAACTTTCTCTACTCTTGCAACCACCCTAAAAGATTTCAGGTCAGGTCAGTTGTTCATTCATGTTTGACTCTTTGTGATCCAATGGACTGCAGCATACCAGGCCTCCCTGTCCATCACCAGCTCCTGGAGCTTACTCAAACTCATGTCCATCAAGTCAGTGATGCCATCCAACCATGTCATCCTTTGTTGTCCCCTTCTCCTCCTGCCTTCCATCTTTCCCAGCATCAGGGTCTTTTCCAGTGAGTCAGGTCTTTGAATCGGGTGGCCAAAGGATTGGAGTTTCAGCTTCAGCATTAGTCCTTCCAATGAATATTCAGGACTGATTACCTTTAGGATGCACTGGTTGGATCTCCTTGCAGTCCAAGGTACTCTCAAGAGTCTTCTCCAACACCACAGTTCAAAAGCATCAATTCTTCGGCACTCAGCTTTCCTTATAGTCCAACTCTCACATCCATAAATGACTACTAGAAAAATCATAGCTTTGATTAGACCAATCTTTCTAGATAAAATAACATCTCTGCTTTTTAATATGCTGTCTAAGTTGGTCATAGCTTTTCTTCCAAGAAACAAGCATCTTTTAATTTCATGACTGCAGCCACCATCTGCAGTGATTTTGGAGCCCAAAAGAATAAAGTCTCTCACTGTTTCCATTGTTTCCCCATCTATTTTCCATGAAGAGATGCGACTGGATGTCATCATCTTAGTTTTCTGAATGTTGAGTTTTAAGCCAACTTTTTCACTCTCCTCTTTCACTTTCATCAAGAGACTCTTTAGTTCTTCTTTGCTTTCTGCCATGAGGGTGGTGTCATCTGCATATCTGAGGTTATTGATATTTCTCCCAGCAATCTTGATTCCAGCTTGCACTTCATCCAGCCCGGCATTTCATATGATGTACTCTGCATATAATTTAAATAAGCAGGGTGACAATACACACCCTTGACATACTCCTTTCCTGATTTGGAACCAGTCTGTTGTTCCATGTCTAATTTTAGCTGTTGCCTCTTGACCTGCATACAGATTTCTCAGAAAGCAGGTCAGGTGGTCTGATATTCCCATCTCTTTCAGAATTTTCCACAGTTTGTTGTGATCCACACAGCCAAAGGTTTTGGTGGAGTCAATAAAGCAGAAGTAGATGTTTTTCTGGTATTCTCTTGCTTTTTTGATGATCCAATGAATGTTGGCAATTTGATTTCTGGTTCCTCTGGCTTTTCTAAATCCAGCTTGAACATCTGGAAATTCATGGTTCATGTACTGTTGAAGGCCGGCTTGGTGAATTTTGAGCATTACTTTGCTAGTGTGTGACAATAGTCCTAAGAGGATTATTCATTCCTATTTCATAATTTAAAAATGAGACTAGATGCAGGTTAAATTACTAGTAATATCTAAACCCAGAATAGGATATAGACCTCCTTCCCAGCATAAAAATTAAGATGCTCTTCTCAGGCAAAGGAAACATGTCTTCATTCAACTTATTGTGTGTGAAATTGATGTTCAAGATTACTGATGGCTGCTGTGTAATTTGATCAGCAAATGGGTGAAAGCTGAAAAATGACAGAGAAGAATGGCACTGAAACTAAGGGGTCAACTCACAGGGAAAAAGTAGAGAGTATTTGTAAATTGTACAAAATAAGCTGGCTCCTGAGTAATATTGAGTGAGTTCAACTACTTGATGAGCAATTATGGAATGGTGTATCACTTAATTTGACGCAGATTTTATCAGAGTTTAAGCTGTCTCTCAAAAGGTTAGATTTTCAATTTCTCCAGTGGGTAAAGGAAAAATTGCCTTTCATTAACTGCAGATATTTTTCTCTCCACTTTTTGTGAAGGACTGAAAATTCGAGAATGAAAGTAAATGGCACATTCTCTATTTCCTGGCTGTCAGAAGTAGAAGAAGAAAATAGAGGGCAGAAGGAACAGATAACCACCCCCCCCAAAAAAAAAATCATGCAAGTTCTGCCAAAAGCACATACCAAAAAAAAAAAAAACCTTTGAAAACAAAACAAGAAACTTACCACTTAAAAAAAATGCAGTCATCATTATTAATAAGCTACAGAATGTGAAGCACCCAAGTGACCATTAAGATGTGGTTAACTCAGAGAGGTCTGGACATGTCGTCTCTGAGCTGAGAGAATACACGCAGATATAAAGAATGGCTCCATTTTCCTAAACTACTGTAATTCTTGGATGATAAATTTCCCTTTCACAAGAAATGAAAACTCTCACAATGGAGGTAAATGGAAAACAAAAAATTAAAGCTTCTGTGTGGGATTATTTTCATGAGATTGTCATAGCACTTACATTTTTTTCCCTAGAGTATTAATTTACCTTTTAAGGTAAACAGGACAGTAATTGAAAAAGAAATGTATGAGTCACCAAAGGAGAAATGTTGAAAGGAGTAGGGTAATTGACGGATATATTTTTTAAAACAGAAATGTCAAGAGTTTGTCTGTTTATATTATAATCATGACCATAATAAGTGATTTTTATTTAATGGGCAATTGCTTAGACAAAGAATATCAAAAGGTTTTTTTTGGAAAGGCATGCAATATTCAGCAAATTTTGTTATTCTACTAATAACATTTGGCCTTGAGGACCCTGGATTACAAACTAAGAAAATTGATTTATAAGGCATGTTTACCAGCAAACAAGGGCTTCCCTGGTGGCTCAGGTGGCAAAGAATCTACTGGCAATGCAGGAGATATGGGTCTGACCCCTGAAGAAGGGAATGGCTATACACCCCAGTATTCTTGCCTGGGGAATTCTGTGGACAGAGGAGCCTGGAGGGGTACAGTCACAGAGGTGGACACAGCTGAGCAACTAACACATTTCACCAGCAAACAAACATTCCAAGTGGACAAAAGCAAAGACAGTACCGCTGGGAAAAAGACTGCCCCTAAATGAAGCTACCTTTTTTTTTCTTTCTGGAGTTAAAAGAATCCCAAGCAACTCTTTTTTATTCTATTTCTCTTAACTTTTTCTGATCTTCTATAAATGTTGGCAAGCATCTGAAAAGTCCCAGAGAAAGTATCTGAGCTCTAATCTGACCAAGAGGGTGGAGATAGTTCTAATTTTATTTCTCATTTTGCGATCTTTTTATGTAGTCCTGTGTTCAAGTCCTAATTTCTCTGAATATTGTTCCCAGCTACACCAAGATGTTTAAATTCATTGTCAGCTGGGAAGGACCTCTAATCTCAGAGATAGCAAAATACTTAGAAAATAAATGCATTATAGGCTGATTCAGATGCAAATGAAGACACATAGGTGGGTAAAATTTATTTGTGTGTGTGTGTGTGTGAAACAGAGAAAAGTTTATTACAGGGCCACGCAAGGAGACAGGTGCTTCAAACTCCCTGAAAGCTAAAACTTAACTTTTCATACCAAGTTGTCTTGCCATACACACTGAGTCAGCTTCTTATGCAGATTCTTTCTTCAGCCTCTTGTTCTCCTCTTCCTTTAGAGCATCCCCCTGACTTTTCTAGGCTTCTGTCACCCTTACAGGGTCCACCTTTATCCTAGAGGCAAGTTTCAACATCTTTGGGGTAAGGGTGACTGGTAGTTCCTATGGCTAGATCATGATGGGTTCTCATCATCTTTCAAAGCAAGAGCTTCTTCTTTCCAGTCTACTCAGAATGGACCATCTACAATATACACATTCAATCGTGTCTCATGGTAACATTGTATTAAATAAACAAAGTCTCTGCATTACTGAAGCCCTTGATCACAGTAAGAAGCATATGAGAATAAAGGCAAGAAATGGAACAACAGGTCTAATCATTCATTCTCCTGACATCTCCTTATCTCAATGCATACTTATTATTTTTTAAGATTTTTCTTTTAAATGTGGACCATTTTTGAAGTCTTTTATTGAATTTGTTACGATATTGTTTCTGTTTTCTGTTTTGGTTTTTTGGCCATGAAGGACGTGGGATCTTAGCTTCCTGACCAGGGATTGAACACATACCCCTTGCATTGGAAGGTGAAGTCTTAACCAATGGACCACCAGGAAAGCCTCCCCCTCCCCCACAACCCCAATGCATATTTAAAGGGGCTTTGTGATGCCATCCTAATGTTGACCTGAAATTGTTTAGGCAAACGTTAGACTACTTTTTTCCAAGTTGATATCAACTGGAAAATAAACTACTGTAATTTCCCGTACCTTCTGAAGGATGGAGAGAAACAGTGGGCCTACATAATATTAAAGATATCCTGTCAATTCAGTTACAAACTGATCAGTTTTGCCCCATATTACCATGGCAGAAATTCTAATCTTATAAAATTTGGCATCTTGTTTTATTTTCACTGCTTACTAGCTCTGGTTTTTCTGTTGCTTCTTTAAAATAACTGACAAAACATTACTTCCCACCTACTTCATGGTTGTGAGGATCATGTGAGATAATGTCTAAGAAAGTCCTTTGAAAAGTACAAACAAAACAAAACAAAACAAAACACCTTTATGTCATTGTGGAGTAGCATGGTTTCAAAATAAGAGTTCAAATATTTTCCTCTTTTTAATCTAGTAGGTTGAGTGCCAGGAACTACTATAGTAATGCACCAGTATTTAATCTTATTTTCTTTCTAACTGATCTAAGATTTAGTTGGGATAGTAACGTGCACAATTAAAAAATCACATTCCCAGGATTTTTTTTGCAGAAGAGGGCAGCCACGTGTAGACAATTTTTTTTAACATGTCACAGTTTTGATTACCCAGGTATGGATAGAAGTTAATGGCTAGGGTCTGGGGGAAATCCTAAAAGAGTGACTAAACTCAGCTGGTTTGTGCCCTTGGTCATCTCCTCTTGTTCTTTTGTGGATTGTGAATGTTTTAATTAGAAAATGTTTAGTTAGAAAAAATGTGGCCTTTTTATGAGCTTGCCTTATGACTTTAAGGCTGGACATCATCAGAAAACAGTTCAGTGGAAAAGCTTGGGGTGCCTGGGTCATTGTTTATATACTGGAGCTGAGTCATCCAGCCCAGGAATACCCAGCTCCAGGTCAGTTGTGCTACCTGGGAAAGAAAAATCTCTATTTCGTTGAATCCAGTTTTTCATGTATTTGTTATTCATAATCAGGGTAGATTTTAACAGGAGCTGGATAATTGTATTTATAGTTTCTATTATTTGATTTTAAATACCCATATATCTAATAGCAATATTTGATATTTATATTGACATTGCACAGGTATCTTACATGTCCCACTGCTATTTGACACATGAGGTCTTTAATGAGCAACTCATCCTTCTCACAAAAAGCTCTTTCTTATCCTTTATCTTTCAGTGCAGTGAAAGGCATCATTATCCTCTTCATCAATGAAGCCAAAATGTGGGTGTATCCTTTTACTTCCTTGGACATATTAATAATACTTTCTTGTTAGCAATTCTCAACTTTGCATTTGGATTTTAAAACTACTTTATCTTTTATGCAGCTGCTACTGAGCCTTGTAAACTGCATTTAATTTGCTAGTTTAAAAGTCTAGATAAACAACAAAGTTCTACTGTATAGCACAGAGAACTATATTCAATATATCCTATGATAAACCATAATGGAAAAAATATTTTAAAGGAATTATGTATATGGATAACTGAATCACTCTCCTGTACAGCAGAAATTAACACAGCATTGTAAATCAATTATACCTCAATAAAAAACATTGGAAAGAAGTCTTAAATAGCTCCTTACTATCTAGACAGAAATATGTCTCTATTTTTCTCTTTTCATGGCACACATGGAAAATTACCTTGGGGCAAATGGATGAGATGATTTGTCCACGGTTATTCTGTTGCACCCTCAGACACCTCAGAGCTGAGTTGTTCCTGGCATGGGTGCCTGGAATAGAGTCAGCCTATGAATTGAATATTGTTTGGGAAACTTTGATTTAGAAGATACAAAGTCAAAATACCTACACATGACATACAAAGCTCACCCAATTTTGCCTTCCCTTCCAACCTTATCCAAGCTTCATTCCTTTTCTTCTCTTTCCCTTACCCTCCGTAATCTATGATTATACACACATACACGTAATGTATGTATGTATACATACATACATATATTACGTGTATGTATTACACATACACGTAATTTACATATCACAAATGTAAATATATGATGTATTAATATTATGTGTGTAAATATACATACATATGTGTATATACACATACTAATATATGTATGTGTTTCTATCTCTATCTATGTCTCTATAGCTTTTTTCCTCTGGTTATTCTGAATTTTTTCATGGAATATACCAGATGTTTTCATCCTCTGGCCTCTACCTTCTCATGTCATCTCCTCTCCAAAACTGTGTGTTGAATATCAACTCATCCTTTCAGACTCAATTCAAGTGATGTCCCCTTTGTGAAGTCTTTCCTCTCTCTCCAAAGTAATTGATCTTTTCTTGTGTGTATCCATTGATCCTTGTTAACACTTCTGTAACACTTCACTGCCTTTTTGTTAACATATTGTTCTCCCTGTACAAGGCTATAGAAAAATAGAAGTCAAAGGCCATGAAATATTCATTGCTGTACCCAGTAACTATTTACAACAGTGCCCTGGCTCATGATAGATACATGTCAATAAATATTTATCAAGTAGTTTGTTGACTTAAATAAATACTTTGAGAAAATGTTCAGAAAAATTATTAGACCATATTTATATATTCTACCAACAGAAAAATTTCCCATTTACCCTGCTTAAGATTTTAGTACTAGTAAAAATAAAAGCCCCAAAATTTTTTCCTTGACAATTATACTCTATGGACTGTGGCTAATTTTGAAGACAGCTGCTACATTTAAAATAAGTCTTGAATAATTTTGGCTTTACCACTCTGGTTATAGATATAGTCTGTAAACTTAAGACTTCAAACCACCTGGCTCTTGCATAAGAAAACAGATGTTTTTCTTGCTTAAAGATCTTTGTGTCCCTGGTATTTCTTGACCATTATGAACTTTTCCAATGACACTTTGCAAAAATAATTTGGCAGTGCTCTAATGTTTAAAGCCTACCTCAAGAATGATGATGACTCTACAATCAGAGTAAAAAGCAAGGAGAATTTGATAATCCACAGAAACATCTGTATGTTGAGTTAATTAATTTTCATACAATCGGTGGGAACCAGTAATTTTCTTTTTCCCATCCCCCTCCATAGTTTTTAAAAAATACATTTTCAACAAATTTACTACACTTCAAGTACTCCCGCTCATTAAGACAAGAATGTTTACATCCCTAAGGAACAAGTGGGTTCGTTATGCTAAGGTAGAGATACCGTCCATGGATTTGCTGTTCTCCTAAGTGGATTTGCCATTAAAGAAGTTTATTGTTGGAAGGAAATTGACTGCACCTATCAAAATTTAAAATGTACCCAGCAGTTCCACTTTGTGTGTGAAATGTATATACAAGGATCTTCATGAAAGCATTGCAAGTGCTTGCAAGAATTAGAAAATAACTAAATGTCCTTCACTGGGAGCTGATTAAGAACATTATGGCATATCTACTTTTACATGGACTAATATAAAAATAGCATGCATATCACAATAACTCGAGGTTATGATATTTAGTAAATAAATGAGGGACAAGAGTGTATATTATGCTGCTATTTATATAAAAAATCACAGTATTTATGTTTAGTTTTCAAAGTAGAACACTTCTATAGAGATATATGCAAGAAACAGGTTAAAGTATTAGCTTGGAGTCAGGGGCGGGGGCATGGAGGTTGTAACTATGGATGAGAAAAGAGATTAAGATATATCCTTCACTGTTTATATTTTACCTTTTGAATATCCTGCCAAGTGAATACATTATGTACCCAAAAAAACCATCAGGAATATATTTCAAAGCAAATATGTTTTTGGTTCGAAAGCAATGCTATATTATTCTTGTATATAATATATCAATAACAAGGTCTCAACATAGAGATTTTATGTCAAAAGATGAGGACCACAGAAGTTATTTCTGAACAGTTACTAACCAAGAGTTTGTGCTCTTGTATAAGCACAGTGCCTATTTTTAAAGAAAGTTCTATATCTCCATAGCTTTATCAATTCTGCAAATTTGGAATATAGCATATGGTCTTATATATATATATATATATATATATATATATATATATATATATTCTTCCCAAACTAGATATTATCTTCAAGTCAGTGACTTTATTTTAATTTTTTTAATGCATCAAAATACCCGACAAGAGTTTCTTATATAGGACAGGAGGCCAAAAATGTATTTATTGATTGTGCAGAAAAGAGATTAGTAATAGGGCTTAGTATCCTTAGTAATCCTTACCTCAGGCTGTGTGAAATCAAAATGTCATAATTTATTTCAGTGCCTGCAAATACAAACTTAGCATGCGCCACCTTTTTAGCAACTGAGTAATCTTAGAGAGTTATTAGCTATTAACTGGGTTTATGGAGTGTACACCTCAAATAGGCCTCTAGATATATTCATAAAACTATGAAATAAAGATGAAATTGTTGCTCTTAAGGTTTATAACAAAGTCATCTAGAGGCACTTCATAAAAGCAGGTATTGGGTGTAATCACACTTGGACACCTACGGCTACCAAACTAGCTTAGCAAGAGAAATGTTCCTCTTACTTTAATGAGCTTATCTTTCCTATCATCCTGTCATTACTCTTCATCCTATAGAGGTTTTTCTTTTGCTAATGTACTGAAAAATTTGAAAACTCTCAGTAAAGGCTTGCTGAAGAAATGAGTAGGTACCAGCTACTCTACCTGTGACTTAAAAGTTCAGCAAGCCTTTTGGGTAGAGTCTAAAGGGACTGATCTGGGTGGGTTGTTTGTGTGCAGCCTTCTGTTTATGACATTCAAGGAAAAAGTGCTGAAAGGACTCAAGTAGAAGGAAAAGAAAAGGAGAAGAGGAGGAGACAGTGTCCTACATGTCTCCAGCCAAAAGTTCTGTGGGAGAAAGGATATGAACAGTGAAGGATATCCATTTTCAGGAAGAACATATGAACTGGCTGAGCCACAGCATGGTGAGAATATTAGTGTCCAGCGGTCCTATTGATCCTTCTTAGGGAAGGTTGTAAGGGGAAGACATGTGGTGGGGAAGGAGTGATGTCTTACAGAATTAGACTGGAGAACATAGGAGATTCATGGGAATCTCCAAAGTAATTATTGGAAGTCTGCATGGCTGAAGTTTGAGTTGATGGGACAACAAGAGCGAAATGAGATATTACCATTACTCTGTCTCTGTCTAAATCATAGGTCTAGCTTTTATAAATTAATGCAGATAAGTCATACTCAAACTTACATGGCTGAATTTGATAAGGAAATATCATTATGGGCAAATATTCATAACATGGGGGCTTTTTTTTTCTGGACTAAAAATATTAGCCTGTTATTTTGACATGAGATCAGGATAAGCTTTCTATTGTTTGCAAGTTTTAAAGCTCATGATGAATTAATATCATCTTTGTAACTAAACTTCATAGTGTTTCCCTACAAAGAATGTTTTTGTGTTCATAGGAACAGATGCCGTGATAAGAGATCTTGAGTTTTTCTAGGTTCTTCTATTAAGAAATACTAATCCTACCCAAGTTCTTAGCACCCTAGGAAAAGATGAAAGCCAAAAGTTTGGGTTTCAGTTAAGACAATGGAATTCTTTACTTAAACTTCAACAATGACCGTATTAGCATCACACATTTTTGTAATTTTATAATAGTTGACAGTTAATCAGTTCCTCAATACAGACAAAAGCTTTAAAAAAATACTGTGCATGCACACATTATTTAAAGTGTGTGTATATATTCCTTCACTTACAACCTGGGAATATGTAACATTTACGATCTATCCTGAGATCTTGGGTAAAATCCTCTTGACAATGTGAAAGAAGTTGCTTTCAAAGCATTGTTGTATTTTTCTTATTTAACCACCAGGCATTCAATGTTTGCTTGAATCATCGAAAAATTTATTTCGGACAGCAACTGACATTTTCTCATGTTAAAAAAATAAATCCTTGAGTTGACAGACATCCAACAGTAGGAGGGAAAGCTTGAGCTGACAGTTGCTTCCTCGCACAGGCTTTTAATTACAGAGTCAGCATGCAAGCTTCAGAAGCCCCCAGGAGTTGGTAGCTAACATTGACTGGTGTTCAATTCATTGCTAGAACAGTAACAGGAAGAAGTGTGGCAATTACTGTGTTTCAGTGGGAACATGGACAGTATATATCTGCTCTGTGTCCAGGAGTCTTAATTTCATATAGAAAGAGAAAAAAGAGACTATCATCGATTTAACTTTATCAGAAAATGAGCTGTTTTCCCATAATTAAAATTGCTTTAAATAATTCAAGCTTAGAATTTATTCACCATAATATTTAACCATTTAAATATTTAAATCACATCTTTTAATGCACATTAATATTTTCCTGTCTTCTTAAGCACAGTATTTTAGACAAAATATAAGCTTCTCTTATGCAACTCAGTGATAAATTTTAACTGTTTCAGTTTTACTGTGAATACAGTGAGACCCTATTTTTCTAGCTCTGGGTCTTGTATCAGCTGTTCTTTCTCAACATCAGCTTCTAGCACAACAGTCTGGCCATTCTTTCCAAAATATTGTTTTTTCTGTGATCTAGGGACACAGATGACCAAGTTTGTTAAAAAAAAAAAAATTTCTTCATCATTGTAAATCAATGGACTTTTATCTATGACTCAAAAGATGACTCTTCCTGTGGAGTCAAAGATTTTATTATTGCCATTTTTTCTAATCAATTCCCCCAATATTTACAGAGCATCTATTATGTGCCAGGTGTTGGGTAGGTTGCCAGAAATGTGACCTTTGGGTGACCAAAATGCAACTGAACTCAAATACTTTGGAAAGTAGGGTGTATGGGTTTTGATATTTCTGCCCAGGCCTTCCACACCTCCAGGCCTGATTCTTTTCTCTTGATTCTTAAGATTGTCTGTCTTCTTCTGCACCAGCAGAAGATCAGACTTCCCATTTTAGAATCAGAAGCATAGTGTATTCTGTGGCTTGTCACCCTTTACAAGGCTCTGGATGCTACAGGCTAAAGTCCTAAGCTGACCATATAAAGAGCTCTGGTCCAGATCGCCATCTAAGGAAGCTTATCTGTGAGTTTCACATCTAAAGTAAGATGGTTCATTCTATGTTTTTTTGTTAAGTTTCCTGTCCCCATATGCTTGGTCAAAAATAAAGGCCCTGAATGAATTTGGGTGGGCCAAATTTAAGAAAATGTATAGGAATAGCAAACATATGGAAAGAAAGAAGGGATTTTTGTACCATCCGTTACCCTTAAATCCTCTATGGACTCAAAAGATACAAACTAATCCCATGGACAGAGGAGCATGGTGGGCTATAGTCCATGGGGTCGAAGAGTCAGACACAACTGAACACACACATAGAGGAGTCTATGTGTGGTCACCAAAAAACAGTAAAGATAAAGCAATTTACAAACCGACTCCTAGTCTTACAGTTTCTCCTGACTCTTCAGTGTTCCCTTTGAGGAAAAAAAATCAGTGGTCAGTCGGTCAAATCTTGGTTCATTATAAAGCTCTGCACGCAGGCATGCTAAGTCACTCCAGTTGTATCAGACTCTTTGCGAACCTTTTGGACTGTAGCCCGCCAGGCTCTTCTGTCCATAAGATTCTCCAAACAAGAACACTGGAATGGGTTGCCATGCCCTCCTCCAGGGAATCTTCCCAACCCAAGGATTGAAACCAGGTTTGTTACGTCTCCTGCATTGGGTTCTTTACCACTAGCACCACCTGGGAAGCCCTTTAGCCCTGCATCAGTGCATGCTCACTCGCTTTTGTCGTGTCCTACTCTTTGCAACCCCAAGGACTGCAACCTGCCAGGCTCCTCTGTCCATGGGGATTTTCCAGGCAAGAATACTGGATTGGGTTGTCGTGCCCTCCTCCCAGAGATCTTCCCAACCCAGGGATCGAACTCAGGTCTCCTGCATTGCAAGAGGATTCTTTACTGTTTGAGCCACCAGGGAAGCCCAACTCTTTTGTCCAATTAAATTAAAATCTTTTGTTTCCTCTACTATTATCAAAAGGAAAACAAAAACCCTTCCCAGGTGACCTAATTAATGTATGGCATTGAGTTTGATTGATCTAAAAGGCACAATGAATAGACATTGCTTTTGCAAAGTCCCATTCCACACAGGCATCTGGTATTCTAGTTAGTCTGATTTCTGAGACAATGTCACTTAAGCAGAAAGTTGGAGCAAACGTGATTTAAAATAATCTTTGGAAAATTTGTAATTCAAAGGCAACCTGTTAGGGACACACTTTTCCTCCAAATGGGCTAATCACAGCCATAAGATGTGAAAAGAATATGTCATGTTTTGACATTTCAACAATGGCTATTAATCATAGTCATATTTTTCTACTAAAATTTCCATTTAAATACTGTTTGTTAATGATAATTTTTGGAAGTCTATCCATGTGTAACCTAACAGTGAAAATAGTTCATAGACTATCTTGATTATACACCAAATTGAAAAAGCTCTTACTAAAAATAATCTGGAACAGAGAAGATATTGTGCAAGACACTAAAAATGTATGCTTTGGAAAGGAAACTAGGTGAGCTAGTTTCTACCTATTTTGACTTTTTTTTTTCCTTTACAAAGTTTTCATGCAATAAAAGGATAATTTACTTAAAAAAAAAAACTCAGGAAATAAGAAAGCTACATTAGTTCCTTTTGACAAATATGGAAACTCTAAATGAAAGCATTGTAACTTTCTCCTCCAGGATGTCTTGAATTCCTTAGAGAATAAAATTTTAAAACCATTTGAACTGAGAAAATATCACTTTCAAAATGACTGAAATTGAGGACAGTTTCTTGGTTCTTGAGAGAAATCTGTAATGTAACCTTAAATTTTTTTTTAAAGATGACATTATGTAGCATCAGAATTCTTTTTACGATAATTTATTTCCTTTCTGATCAATTTTTGGGCACTGTTCTGGATAAAATTAAAGTGGTTTCATACATTGAAGAAAAATTTAGTCTGAGTGCATTCCAGAGTTTTTCATGTGAACAATAGTGTCTCAGAATCTTTAAAATTGCAAGGAAGAGATGTGCTCGGGTTAACCTAGCAATGAGGCTTTATCTACAGACAAACGGGGGACAGTGGCAACACAGGCAGGTGAACAGCTATCCTGAGGCCACTGCATCTTGTCGACCATCACTTCTGGTACAGAAATGAATCACAGAGCCCTGGCTAAATAACCTCCAGGGAGCCTGGACCCGCCGAAGGTGCCTTCATAACCATGGAACCTCAATGCCTCTGCCAAGTCTCAGGGAACCAGAATCAGAGAACAGGAGAGCCTCCAGGGAGCCTAAGAAAGCTTAGGTCTAGAAGTGAACTGTGAAGTCCACTTGGGCACCAGGACACCAACTGTGAAACTTTAGAATTTAGTTTTGTATCTTTACATTTGTGTATTTCCCTTATCTAATTTCCCAAAAGCATTACTTTTGCAGTAAATAAAAAAGAAGAGAAAGTAGTTACTTTACAAATATGCTGTTATAAGCCACAGTTGAGTGAGGAGAAAATATTCAAAATCAGGACCATCTGGGGTGGCCTCAAGGCAGAAGGAACAATTGGGTTTCTCCATATTTCCTGAAAGGTCAGTAAGAAGAGTCTTTACACTTGACTCAAAATGGCCAAAATCTATACTCTGCTTCACAATTTCAAGCTGGGGAATTCCAAGGAGGCTGCTTTTTCTCTCCTTCCTTTTTGCCTTTCCTCCCTTCCTCCTTTCTTTCCTTTTTTCTTTCTTTCCATGAAATCCATCCCAAACAGAAGGTAGTTTCTTCTACCAGGGCAAAAACTTGTTGCAGGAGGATGGCTTACAGGTTGGCTATGCTGGCAATGGCACCCCACTCCAGTACTCTTGCCTGGAAAATCCCATGGACAGAGGAGCCTGGTAGGCTGCAGTCCATGGGGTCTCGAAGAGTCAGACACGACTGAGTGACTTCTCTTTCACTTTTTACTTTCATGCACTGGAGAAGGAAATGGCAACCCACTCCAGTGTTCTTGCCTGGAGAATCCCAGGAACGGGGGAGCCTGGTGGGCTGCTGTCTATGGGGTCGCACAGAGTCGGACATGACTGAAGTGACTTAGCAGCAGCAGCAGCAGCAGCAGCAGCAGCAGCAGCAGCAGCAGCAGCAGGGCTCTAAGGAGGAGTCCTAAAAAGCAAATGGAAGAAGCAAATCAGGCCTTAAAAAGGATTGTGTGGAAAGAGAAATGGATTAATTTTTGACTACCTATATCTAAAAGTAGCTGGAGAAGGGATAGGCTACCTGCTCCAGTATTCTTGGGCTTCCCTGGTGGCTCAGATGGTAAAAAATCCACCTGCAATGCAAGAGACTTTGGTTTGATCCCTGGGTTGGTAAGATCCCCTGGAGGAGGGCATTTCAACCTGCTCCAGTATTCTTGCCTGGAGTATCCCCATGAACAGAGGAGCCTGGTGGGCTACAGTCCATGGGGTCACAAAGAGTCAGACACCACAGAGCAAATAAGCACACAGCACATTCAAAAGTAGAAATCTAAGGAGAAATATTTAGATAGATCTCTGTGGAGTGTCAGGCTTCCCTGGTGGCTCAGACAGTAAAGAATCAGCCTGCAGTGCAGGAGACCTGGGTTTGATCCCTGGGTTGGGAAGATGCCCTGCAGAAGGAAATAGTAACCCACTCCACTATTCTTGCCTGGAGAATTCCATGGACAGAAGAGCCTGGCAGGCTACGGTCCATGGGGTTTCAGAGATGAGTGAGTGACTAACTCTTTCTGTGGTGTGTATATGTGTGTTTTGCTGATGTATCAACACCATGTCTTGTGGCCATATTAAAATCTAAGATCTGTTATTTGCTTTGCCTCTCTACAACTCTGATCAAATTGGTAGCCTCTAACATCACATTTTGCAGGCTACTTGATTTTTGGTTTTAAAAGAATAGAAGGCAACCACCTTGGAACAAGAGGGAGATTGTGGAAGCATATCTAGAACAGGAATTACAACCGTTGTGATAATGCAAGGTCTGGAATTTAATGTATTAGAGAGCTGAAGAGGAGACCAAACCACCTGTAATCAACAGGACTTTGTCACACTTTCTAAATGTAAAAAAAGCAATGAAAATATTCTGAATGGTTTACTCACTTGAATAATTATCAAAACCTTTTCATAGACCTCATCTTGGTCTTTAATTTTTCTGGCTCTCTTTCTTCTCACATGTGTATCTGAGTCTCTTTGGAAATATAATGGCCTTATGAAATTTGTTCTCTTTTCATTAAAGTCTCAGCTGCCACTGTGGATCCTAAAGCAATTCCTGAGGATGTACGTGGGGGAAACTTGGGTTGAACTGTATACTGATATGTTAAGAAATGAGACTTGTCAGTCCCTGGTCTCTGATTGGCGATCTTCTCATTTTTTCCCTAAATACACATAACAGTTCTGTTTCAAATTTTCTGGCCTGATTTTCCCACACACAACTGAATTAGATTTAGGCAGTTTTATGTGAGATACCCAGAGTGAAAGATGTAAGAAGTTTTACCTCAGACTTGTAGGCTGGAAACACGTTTTTATCTTTCCTCCCGCACACACACAATTTATTTAGGAATTAGAGTCCCTCCCAGAAATTGAATCGAGGTCTCTGACACTCATTATTACACTGGAACCTTGTCAGTAGCTGAGACCATCCCATGGAGACTCAGCTGCCAAGGTTTGGTTAACACTGCTCTAAGTTGTATACTACCAGGAATTTCACAGGTATCATCACTGTGTCAGGTCTGAGGCAAGAGGGCATTGTTCCATGCTTAGAAAATGCTGAGTTGTAACAGTGTCTGGAGACTTTGGGGGCTAAACAGAGACTTAGGTTAATGGGATGGTCCGCAGGATCCAGCATTAGGAAATAATTATGCCCACTTTTATTCCTGTAGCAGGATGCCCTTCAGTCACAGAGGAGAAAGCAAGGAGTATAGTTACCGAGTTCATATGTTGAAATCATACCTGCGTGTTTACAGAAAGGTCAGAATGTGTTCTACCTAGGCTTAAGGGGAACTGACAGGTATCCAGTCAACCAGGTGTTGTAAAGTGCAGATTAGTAAAACTGAAATATCTGCATTAAGCCAGTGTGGGTCTCAAAGATGACCCAGAGTTCCTACCAAACTTAGATATTCCTCAGACCCTCTGAAGTCCTGCTACAAGTAAAGTTATCAATGGAGTATAAACATAAAAGCAAGGCCTCAGACTAAACTGGCCATTATGACCAGAGCTTTGGTGTGAACTTGAGGGCAGAGAGGTGAGGCAGACACAAGGAGGGACACTGAACCAGACCCTTCAGCCAGACACTGAAGCAAGTGCTGGGTGAGCAGAGAGGTAGGCTCTTCCCCTGGGTGACCACCCCCTCACGATCCAGCATCTGAGTCCTATCATGTACCCCCAAATTTGCCTTCTTAATAAAGGGACATTTTCCAAATGAGATCATTGATAGCACTTCAGCAAGAGCTCTTTGGCACTTGCAGACCTCAGAGTGATTGAGACATTCAGAATTAAATCCAGAAACACTGAGACTCCAGGGAGGAAATACCTCTTCATCCCATGTCCAATTTGTCCAAACAGCAGTAAGAAAGGAAAACTGATGGCAGAGTGCAGTCATGTGGATAAAAAAAGGTAAATACCCTGTTATCCTTCTCGGAAGAAGTTGGACTCATGGGACAGCAGGAAGAGAGAATTCAATTCTGAGGTTGCTGTGTTGGGTTTTTGGATAGTTACCAGAATTCCATCTTAATGTCATGCTGGTTCTAAACACACACATGTATATACACTCAAATATAGACCATGTATACCTATATTCATACCTATGTATGTTGTACATCTGTACAGTAATACAGATTGTATATGCTGCTGTATATAATAGCATATTTTAAAATATTTATCGAAACTGGATAGTTTTCAAGGTAACAGAAGGGAATTTATTTCTTCATGTTTTTCAACAAATATTCACTGAACACTCACAGTGATTCAGATACTGTTTTGGGTCATAGGAATATAAGTCTTATAAAGTCCTTCTTCACCTAGAATCTATTTTTCAAGCTTGGAGAGACACAAAGTAAGCAAGTAATAGTACAATTAATCCTGAGTAATAATAATTGATATGAAGAAATTAAAACAGCAATATACCCGAGACTGTCTGGAGTAAACTGGGCAGGTTAGATAAGACCTTGAACAACAAACTTCTATTGAATTCAGAGTCCAATCATACAAATGTCTGGAGGAGACAAGAAGATGCGCAAAAAGTCTGAGGCAGCATTGAGCTTGGCATATTTCAGGAACTGGAGGAAGGCTTTGGAGAGCAGGAAATTAGTGAGAAAGTTGAGGTAAAAGAGGTTGGAAAAGTCAAGCCACTCACATTTCATAGACAATTATAAAGAGGAAGGATTCTATTCTCACAGCCGTTAGATGCTACTGGTGAGTTTTAGGAAGGGGAGTGATATGTTCTTATTTATGCTTTAACAAGTAAGTCCTTCTAGGTGTTGCCCAAATAGGGTAGAAAGAGTGGAATCGGGGAGATAGCCTTTGGGGTTTCAGAACCACCAAATGAGAGGGGTTTGGAAAACATTTTGGGCATTCTATTATACATGCGAAACAAATGTAAGAGCAAGCCTTTTCAAGTTCAAGGTGATCATCTTATAATGGAACTGTCTATTCACAGGAAGAATCCAGAGTCTCTACAGCATTCATCCTCAAAGGCACTGCAGTACACAATACGAAATTACTGAGCATGCAAAGAAGCAGAAAGACATGACTCAAAGTCAAGGCGGAAAAAGTCATTAATGCTCCACCCCTCCAAGACAGGCTACACATTGGATTTAGCAGGCACATATTTTAAAGTAAGATTACAAAAAAAAAAAAAGGAAACTGTATTCAAATGACTAAAGAAAAGTGTTTTCTTCATAAGGGAACAAAGAAGAGGACAAGTGGAGAAAGTAACATTGACAGATATACACTGCTGCTACTGCTGCTGCTAAGTTGCTTCAGTCGTGTCCGACTCTGTGCGACCCCATAGAAGGCAGCTCACCAGGCTCCCCTGTCCCTGGGATTCTCCAGGCAAGAACACTGGAGTGGGTTACCATTTCCTTCTCCAATGCATGAAAGTGAAAAGTGAAAGTGAAGTCGCTCAGTCACGTCCGACTCTTCGCGACCCCATGGATTGCAGCCTACCAGGCTCCTCTGTCCATGGGATTTTCCAGGCAAGAGTACTGGAGTGGGGTGCCATCAAATGTAAAATAGATAGTTGGTAAGAATTTGTTACATAACACAGGGAGCCCAGCCTGGTGCTCTGTGATGCCCTAGAGGTGGGGGTGGGGGCACGGGAGGGAGGCTCAAGAGGGAGGGGTATATGTATCATCATGACTGGTTTGTGTTGTTGTATCATAGAAACCAACACAACTTCGTAAACCAATTTTTCTCCAATTAAAAAAAATTTTAAAAGGAAATCTCAGCAGGGACGTGGAATCTATAAAAAATTACAAATCCTAACACTGCAAAGTATAGTTCCTCAATTGGAAAATTCACTGACTAGAATTAGCAGAAGATTTAGGGGAGTGGAAGATGAATTAGTGACCTTGAAGGTATAGCAACAAACATTTTCCAGTCAGAAAAATGCCAAGAAAAAGATGGGAGCAAAATGAATCGTCCTTCAGGGATTTGTGAGACACAGCCAATAATTTGACATATGTGTTCCTGAAGTATCAGGATAAGAAAATGAGAATAGGGACTTCCCTAGTGGTCCAGTGGCTGAGACACTGAGCTTCCAATGCAAGGGACCTGAGTTCGATGCCTGGTGGGGGAACTAGATCCCATGAAACACAACTGAGAGTTTGGAACCTGCATGCTGCAATGAAGACTGAGTGCAGCCAAAGAAAGAAATAAATAAAAATAAAACATTAAAAGAAAAGAAAATGAAATTAGGTAGGAGAAAATACTTGAAGACAATGACCCCAAATCCTCAACCTTGATGAAAACCTGAAAATGGAAGAAGTCCAGTGATGCTGAGCAAGATATTCGTCCAGCTACTGATTCAACAATATGTATTGAATGCTTATTCATTTACTATTTATCAAGTACTTTCTGCATTGGGAAAGAGGGAATATGCACCTAAATATGGCACAGTCTCCACCGTATTTAACAGTGTATATCTGTAGTACCCGGTTCCCAAACCACTAGTCACCTGTGGCGATAAAGCACGTACTTGAAATGTGATAGGAGGATGGATTGCATAACATGATGAAGTGGCAATATTTTGGATTAAATACATTATAGAAATTCATTTCACTTGTTTCTATTTCCTTAAACTATATGAGTAGAAAATTTAAAATTATACATATAGCTTGCACCATATATGTATTAGAACTGTTCTAGGTGGTCATAATCTAGTTGCTAAAATAGGGTCCATAGGGGCTTCCCAAGTGACTCAGTGGTAAAGAATCTGCCTGCTAATGTAGGGGATGTGGGTTCAGTCCCTGGGTGAGGAAGATCCCCTGGAGAAAGAAAATGGTAATCCACTTCAGTATTCTTGCCTGGGAAATCCCATGGACAGAGGTGCCTAGCGGGCTACAGTCCATGAGGTCACAAAGAGTCGGACACGACTTAGTGACTAAAGAACAAATGATGTATAGATCAGTCTTTTGGACTCTGTGGGAGAGGGAGAGGGTGGGATGATTTGGGAGAATGGCATTGAAACTTGTATAATATCATATAAGAAATGAATCGCCAGTCTAGGTTCGACGCAGGATACAGGATGCTTAGGGCCGGTGCACTGGGATGACCCAGAGAGATGGTACGGGGAGGGAGGAGGGAAGGGGGTTCAGGATTGGGAACACGTGTACACCTGTGGCAGATTCATGTTGATGTATGGCAAAACCAATACAGTATTGAAAAGTAAAATAAAAAAAAAAAAAACTAAAAAAAAAAAAGAAAAATAGAGTCCATATGTGTATATATACACTAAGTAGCTTAAGCTTCAACTTAGATGCATTGGGACTAGACAATTTTTGTTAGCATTTTTTAGTTTACAGTTGCTGTTCAGTATCATTTTTAATTATTACAGTTTTGCTTTCTTTTGAAGTTTAATTCGTGATTCTCGAGAGGAAGCAGAAACATAGTAGGTGTAGAAAATATCTCTCATCAATCATTAACAACAGATCATTCTGAACTCAGTTGAAGAAGCCACTTGGGGTTTTAAGGTTATCAGTCTGGACAACTTCAGCTCTTTATCTCATGAGCTGCATTAATAAAAGGAGGTATGATTTGGTCTGCTTAGTATGTATTTCAGATGGTTCCTTCAAATATAAAATGAGGAACATTAAAAAATTAAAACAACTCAAATGTTATGTACAATGGAACCTACTTAATGTACAGTTTGAAATAGAGTAGACTTTATGTTTTACTCATTGAACGTCCTTTTTAACTTTTATTTGGTAGACATTAACCTAAGGGGAAAGCATTTTGCCTCTAGCTTTTAAAAACTGTCCAATAAAACATTTTTAATTGAGTTAGGTTTCATAGGTATTTGTTATTACACGATTAAATTAAAGAGGAACTGTTACAGAGGAAATAGTGAAGTGACTGACTTTCTCATCTGAGCATGTGCTATATCCTGAATGGTACATTAGGCAGCACAGTTGACACAATCTGTGTGATTCTTGCCCTGAAGGAACGAATAGTCCTGGGTATGGTTATTTTCTCTGTAGCGTTAGATTTTCTCCTCCCCAGATGCTCTGCTAAAGTTTGGTCTTGGATCTTGTAGATTCCAATTTTTAAAAACTGCAGAGCATTAAGTTCTTTGTTTGGAAGCTTCCTCTTCTGCCTCTTCAGATATGACTCAGATGGAGTCATATGACTCAGATATGTCCATCCTCGGATGAAGCTGTGGGTTAGCAAGTTAGTCCCAAAGGGCAGTGGGGCTGCGGAAGCTAGGAGGTGGTGAGATTGCTCAAAGAAAGAGGATTCTTGAAATCTCTTGGAAGTGGTGAGGGCTAAAGAGGCTCATGCTGATGGTTTGCATACTGACTAAGATTTCCTGGTGTTCATAGCTTGCCAAACTCTGAGATATTCGGGAAACCATCACTGCAGATCTTGCTGCCCCTGGCAAGATAACAAGGTCAAACTTTCACTAAGATACCTTTGTTGAGAATATCTGTTCAAAGAGACCCTCGGTTTCTATCTATGCAGCACGCTTTGGTCCAGATAGTGTCTATTTCCAGGAAGATGTGTATTTATAAAGGGCACTGCAAATCTGCTGCTGTAGTACCCAAAACTGTGAAGAGTGTTCCAAAAGGCGAACAGGGTGGGGGAAATCTATAAGGAAACTATCTAAATAGGATTAGAAATTGAGCTGCCCTAGAAACAGAGAGTTACATAAAAGACATCCATGTAAAGCTGGGTGGGAAAATTAGCAAAAGCATCTTTCTCTTACACTCCTAAATTTTCAACAAAAAAGACCAAGGTCATGTAAAATAGTATAAATCATATAGGCTATAAACTAAGAAGTGTCGTCCATGTGACAGAAACATCGAAAGAATTCTACTGGATATAAATGCTTGCTCTACTTGGTTATTCTGAGAAACAATGACGTCAGTGGAAGGAAATAAAGGGGACACTTAAAGAAAACACCCACACTTCCTGAGGAGCAGACACTGTATGGACTCTAATTAACCAGTTTTAAACACTCATATTTGAAAACAGAAGCACCAAAGGCCCAAGTTTAATTACACCAAGGAGGCAGTTTGAATGTAGGTGGCATCAAGCAGCAGAGAAGGAGATGGCACTCCACTCCAGTACTCTTGCCTGGAAAATCCCATGGATGGAGGAGCCTGGTGGGCTGCAGTCCATTGGGTCGCGAAGAGTCGGACATGACTGAGCGACTTCCCTTTCACTTTTCACTTTCATGCATTGGAGAAGGAAATGGCAACCCACTCCAGTGTTCTTGCCTGGAGAATCCCAGGGACGGGGGAGCCTGGTGGGCTGCCATCTATGGGGTCACACAGAGTCGGACACGACTGAAGTGACTTAGCAGCAGCCTCAGCAGCATCAGGCAGAAAGTGTGGGCTAAGGAACAGCTAAATGACTGAAGGAAAAGCCTGTTGTACATCTGCACAGTGGAATATTATTCAGCAACAAAAAGGGATGGACTACTGATACACAGCACGTGGATGAAAGCCAAAAACATTGTCTGAAGTGAAAGACATCGGAGGCCAGATACTATCCGTGGTATACTTCCATTTATATGAAATGTCTAGAAAATTCAAATCTCCAGAGGTGTAAAGCAGATGAATGGCTGCCTGCAGTGGCAGTTAGGATGAAAATTGACTGAAAACCTGCAAAAGTCATCTTTTGGAAATGATGGGAATGTTCACAAGCTGGATTGTGATTATGGTTGTACAGTACTGTGAATTAACTAAAAATTATTTTATCATACACTTAAAATAGTTGGAGTTTATGATCTATAACAGCCAGCCCCAAACATCTGCCCAACAGTTGAAGCATTTCCTTCAGAAGAGATGGTCATTATCTTAACCATCCCAGAAATGTTAAGACTTGAGTTAAGAATAAATGTGGGAAATCAGAGTTTTCAAAATGTTGATGACTTAGAGGGGTGGAATGGAGGCTCAAGGGGGAGAATATATATGTGTGTGTGTGTGTGTGTGTGTGTGTGTGTGTGTGTGTGTGTGTATACTTATGACTGATTCACATTGTTGTGTGGCAGAAACCAATACAGCATTGTAAAGCAATTATCCTCCAATTAAAATTTTTTTTTTAAGTTGCAGTCTGGTTCACCTAACTCAACTGAGTAGCCAAACATGTGCCAAAGGAGCATAATCTCCTCTCAAAATGCATGGAGTGTGAGGGAAATGGGGTGACACCAGTCTATTAATGAATTAAAAATTTCAGTTGTAAGATAAATAAGTTCTTGTGATACAAGGTGCAGCCTGATGACTGTATTGTGTACTCAAAAGAGGAAATTTTAAATGTTCTCACCACACACACAACAGATACACACACACACACACACACACACAAAGGTAACTATGTGAGATGATGGAGAAATTAACTAGTACTATGTGGTAATCATTTCACAATATATACATATATCAAATCATCACCTTGGATACCTTAAATTTACACAATGTTATATGTCAAGTGTATCTCAATAAAGCTCAGAAAAGAAAAGGAGAACACACATAGGAATTCTAAGAAACCACACTTCTTAGAAGAAAGCAGTTCAGTGAATGCTTGGGTCTGAACCATTCCTAGAGAAGTAGCAATTACAGCAATATTCTAATCTTGAGATTGGGTCATTTTTGATGACTGCTGATAGTAGCAAAAATACGACGAGGCACAATTTGTGTATGTATGAATGGCTAATCCAAACGGCCTTGAGGGTGAGTTTTAGGAAATAAAGATCCGACTATGGGGAAGTGAGCTTCTTTCTAACATGCTTGCTTGTGTGACAATAAGTATGATTAGAAATACACAGGGAGATTTATCTACATAAAACTGTTCTTTAAAAGATAGTTCTTTTGTTTGTTGGAACTGATGTTCCCAGTTACAGTGATGAGAGTTGATTTCCACTTGGAAGGAATTCATTTCAGTTTCCATTAAGTAGCCTAGAGCCTGGTTCAAAATGCAGTTAATTTTCTTATATGATGCTTTCTGGCTTCCAGGTGCCTAAAGAAACTCAAATTGTGTTTAAAGAGCAAGATAGTAAAAAAACTCTTCAACTTAAAAAATGTCAAGGATGTGAGTTGAGAATGAAAATCAAAGTCCTTAATTTTTTATAAGAAACTTTATTCTGTGGTGTATAAAAGTGGAGAGAACCTAGCAACTTCATCACTGCATATTATTAAAAAGAAGCACAGGGTCCAAGGATTCTTCTACATGTCTGAGTATAAGGCAAGTGCCCAGGAACTAATTACTGTTTCTTCAGCTCATTTAAACCACATATGTGACTTGATTTTATGAGAGTGAGTATTATGTTTTAATCACAATAGTTGGGAAGACTGGAAAATTATGCTGACATCATGGAGTTTTCAACATGCGCTTGGTGGAGATCCAACTTAGAGGAGAAACTTCTCCCAGTGAGGTCATTCTTTGACCAAACCTTCTTGTGTGACGTTAAAAAGAGTCCATTATCCACTACATTTTGTTTTGCCAAAAATTATATGGTGGAGACATTCTAGTTCAGTAGTACCTAAAATGGCCTGGGCGCTCAGTCGCTTCAGTCCTGTCTGACTCTTTGTGATCCTATGGATGAAAGCCCGCCAGACTCCTCTGTCCATGGGATTCTCCAGGCAAGAATATTAGAGTGGGTTGCAGGCCCCCCTCCAGGGGATCTTCCCAACCCAGGGATCAAACCCATGGTCTCTTACAGCTCTGGCACTGGCAGGTGGCTCTTTGCCACTAGAGCTGCCTGGGACGTCCCATTTAACGTCTATGGGTGTGTTCTCACTCAGTCATGTCTTATTCTTTGAAGCCCCATGGACTGTAGCCTGCCAGACTCCTCTGTCCATGGAATTCTCCAGGCAAGAGTACTGGAGTGGCTTGCCATTTCCTTCTCTACAGAATCTCCCCAACCCAGGGATCGAATCCAGGGCTCCCACATTGCAGGCAGATCCTTTACCATCTGAACCACTAGGTATGGGTGCCTATTAGCAAACACAGATGGCATAATCACAGAGAAAAATATTTATTTGCAAACTGAGGAATAACTCAATAGCTCCAGACATTGCATTAACCAAACTTTCCTGTGATGTCCTCCAATATTCTTCCATAATCTCACCTCATCGCTTAAAAACTCTCCTGCCTTTTGTTTCAGTAGCAGTGAATTCAGACTCAGGTCTGGTCTTGTGCAACTGTTTTAATAGCATTGAATGAAATCTTCCTTATATGTTTCACTTACACTGGCAGAATTTTTGCTTTGACGCCCAAATGTGAATGTCCGTGTGGGCATGAGATCCTGTTGTTCCTATAAGCTGCTTCATAGAACTAGTGTGGTTAACAGGTGTTTTCCTGGAGGATAGGGACAGGGTGAGTGAAGGGAAACTTGGGATGGAAATTTTCAAGACAACGTATCTTCTCTGAGAGGTGAAAGTGAAAATTGCTCAGTCAAGTCTGACTCTTTGCAACCCCATGGGCCATACAGTCCATGGAATTCTCCAGGCCAGAATACTGAAGTGGGTAGCCTTTCCCTTCCCCAGGGGGTCTTCCCAACCCAGGGATCAAACCCAGGTCTCCTGCATTGCAGACGAGTTCTTTACCAACTGAGTTATCAGGGAAGCCCCTCTGAGAGGTGAGTATAATACAAGGTTGAGGTTTACAGGCATCTTTCCTCTGGCTTCTCTCAAACTACTTCTGATTTATTACTTTTAAAAAGACCAACCTTCATCTTCCTAGTGCAGACACTCCATCTCCATCTCGAAGTTCAAATATGATGTTAACATGCATATCAAGGGATAGGCAGGGGTGGGGCATGGGAGCCCCTGTTGCTTAGGCTGCTACAGAAGGGAATTCTGCAACTTTTGAGTAATTTACTAAATGCTTACATGCTCCATAAGAATTCTTCTATGTTGATAACCTATTGATGTTTAGAATCATATCTAACAAACATTAAAAGTATTGATTTCAAAACTATTTATTTATAATGCCTTATATCTCTATAATACATAATCATTTAGAAAATATTTTATATAAACATCATTTCAATCTTATTTCATAACTACTACCCACCCATATGTTTTTGTATTTATTCCATCAACATATAATTTTATGTAATTATTAAGTGCCAGATGAAACCATATAACTACATACTTATAAATGTATTTTTAGGTTGAGGAAATTGAAAGTAAGGGAGACTAAATGACTAGTTCAACATCACAAAATAAGAATTTTTAGATCTAGGGCTTGCACCCAGGGAGTAAAATGAATCCAGCACCCTTCTCACTCCTTTTAGGTTTGGAGAGGTGTTTATTCCAGCAGTGCAAGTGACCAAGACCTTTTTTAGTTTGAGCTATAAAGTGTGAGGTTTTTTTCCCCCCTGAAAAATAAATCTCTGACTTGTAGGTGGGAAGGCTAGCTTAGGAACTAGAGAAATATTGTGATATCTGTGTTTTATCATTGCTAGAAGGAAAGGAAGTAGAAGAAAGAGCTAAGTCAGGTATATAATGTCAACTTGTATCACCTTATGATACATATATGTGTCTAAAGTGATGTAACCACCACTTCTTTGTACCTTGGAAGATCAGCTTCAGCTAAACCTTATGCTGTCATTTATTAAGTGCTTTCTTCTGAGAAGCTTACACTATCCAAAAACTAGTTAGTGTTCTAATTTTTATACCATTATGTTGTGAAAATAGTGGCACAGGGAATTAAAATTATTTGGACAATGTCACGAAAAGTGTGAGACAGAAGAGATGTGTCTGTACACAGAAACTGATTTAAATACTTTTGAATTCAGTCAAAACAGCAAATTACAGTGGTAATACTAATATTAAAACTTTACCATGTTAATTATTTATTATATTAATTATGTATTCAACTTGTTCTTTTAGAGAATCCTCTCATGTTTCATTAGGATATAGTTGCAATTGACTTTCCTTGCAGTATTTATATAGTGTGAGCAAAGAAGCACGGCATATGTATTAGTCAGGATAAGGTAGGTTATACTGAGGTAAAACATTAGCCATGAATTCTGGTGGTTTAATACAATAAAAGTTTATTTCTGTATCATGTCACATCTTCAAAACTGGACAGAGGCAGGCTCTGCTCCACAAAGTCACAACAAATCTCTCCTACAAGGGGCACTGACATTTCAACACGAGGTTTCAGAGTCTGTTGCAGGAGAAGAGGGAGACTGGAGAATTGCCCAGAGAGGTTTTCACTGCTTCATCCTGGACACGACACAGTCCTTTCCATGCACATTTCTTTGGTCAAAACTAGTCACTCTGATGCCCCTAACTGCAAGAACTCCTAGGAAGTTTAGTTTCCCAGGTGTCCAGGAAGGAAGGAGAGCTGAGTATGTAGTATTTATCTCAGCATGTCTGTGAAACTCACAACATGTATGATGGGATCTGAAAGTAAAGAAGATGGAAAAAATATGTAAAATAATACTTTGAATAAAAGAAACCACAACTGGCTACTCAACACTGTGTCTAATTCTGCTTAGATCAAAGTATTTATTTATCCATCTATCTTTCTACATATTGCTTATACATCATAAATCACTTCTTTACAAGTTGTATTATTCAGGATTCTCCAGAGAAACAAAATAACTAAGATGTGTATATAACTTAGAAATTTTATTTTAAGGAATTGGCTCATGAGTTTATTGAAGTTGGCAAATCTAAAATCCGCAGGTGGGCTGGCAGGCTAGAGACCGAGAGAAGAGCTGACGCAGCAGTTCAGACGCACAGGTCATCTGCCATAGAATTCCCTCTTGCTCAAAAGAGGTCAGTCTTTTGTTCTATTTAGAACATCACTTGATTGGATGAGGCTCACCCACACATTGGAAAGTAATCTTCTTTATTCAAAGTTCCAATTTAAATATTCAGTTCAATTCAGTTCAGTCGCTCAGTCGTGTCCGACTCTTTGTGACCCCATGAATCGCAGCACACCAGGCCTCCCTGCCCATCACCAACTCCTGGAGTTCACTCAGTCACGTCCATCGAGTCAGTGATGCTACTCTCATCCAAAAACACTTATAGACATATCCAGAAAAAAATATTTATCCACAGATTGGGACTCTGTGGTCTAGCCAAGCTGACATATAAAATGACCCATTCTGTGGGTCATAACTATGACCCATTCTCAAGTATACCTCCACCCACCAGCTATGAGAACAAAGATGATGGACACTTGCCTTTACAACCAATAACCTCAGCATGAAATATTTTTTTATAGCCACATTCAGATACATAGTTCCTTTAGAATCATCAAACACTTTCATAATAATCCCTTCAGAATTCCTGCAAAATGTTTTACTTTCAAACATCAAGTTTTGAAATGAAGTCTAGTGAAATCTAAAACCTAGTGGCATTGTTTTATCTTGATTAGTAAATTCCTTTACAATATCTGCTTTCCTGGAGGATTCTAATTACTAAACCATTACAGTTTTTAATAAAAATTTTTCCTTAGAGTTTCATTAAATCATGAAAATATTTCTACCCATCAAAATAAAAATTTTAAATGTGTGTTAAAACTAGATTCCTTTCTGTGCTAAGAATTAGGGTCTTAGAATTCAATAGCATGCTGAAAAGTAGGAAGAAAAATTTTGCCTGAAAAATAGTCATCTAACTTTTATAAGCAGAAGAAAGAAAGAGAAGATCAGCTACCACATAGAAAACTGCATGAGATACAGTTTTTCAGTAGTTTTTCTTTTGTAATGAACACTGGCAAAGCTCACTGAATTAATAAAAGAAGCATAATCAAGTTATCACCTATTCCTAGAGCACTGGATCAGGATTAACAAGATAATGTTGGTAAATTGCTTTCAGAATCTCAGGTAAAGCACATTGAGTAAGAAAGTAGTTGGCTAAGTACGGATTAAAATACATTCACACACATACACACACAAACATATACCAACACTGATATGTATGTGTGTGTCCTAATGGGTGCTCCATGTCCTTATGTTATCTGAAATAAAGATTTGCAACCTTGGCAGTACTGACATTTTAGGTCAAATAGAGTGCTGTGGAGGCTGCTCTGTGCATTGTGGAAAGTTTACCAGCATCCCAGATCTCTATCCAATAGATGCCAGGGACATTCTTTACTCTAGTTGTGACAACCAAAAATGTCTCCAGACATTGCCAAATGTCCCCTGGATGGCAAAAATCACCTCTAATCTAGAGCCACTGACTTAGAGGTCAAGACAGAACTAAAGTGAAGGAGTTTCAATATGACACAATTCATAAATCTGACTAAAAGGAGACTTTCACGTTTAAAGGAGAATAAAATCATTAATTCTTAAGGTGATAGTTTAAAGAAGACTTCTTTTTTTTTTTTTTAACTTTATAAGCTGCCTCCAAAAAAAAAGAGACAAGAATGAGATAATTTCAAACAAAATTGGTGGAGGAATTGCTCTTTTGATTAGCTTTCATTTCACTTAAGCCAGTGTGCTATTAAAAGAGGAGCAGACAAATAGACCAATGAAACAGGATAGAAAGCCTAGAAACACACATGGACACAGAACATTCCTAACATTCATGGGGCCTGAGGTTGCAAATGGAAGCCCATACTAGTTATCCACCTACCAGATTGGTTTATTGGCTTATAGGCTTATAGGAAAATTGTATTAACTGTTGCAAAGAATGAGAGGGAAATTATCAGTAATAACTTGGAGTTGAAATTGATGTAACTACTTTCAAGGATCCTTGGTAACATGTAGTAAAGATGAAGATGGTCATATAGCACTAAACATCTACAGAAAAGAAATTATCACACAAGTGCACAAACATTGCAAATGTTCTTGATGTTAATCAGGGGAGGACATACAAATACTTCATGGTATGGTCAAACAAAGAATCTACATTCATAAAGATGAACAAAATGCATGTAATATCAGGTTATGCTTTGAATAAATATATATATAATATTAAGGAAATATGTAAATTGAAGAAAAGTATATATTCATGAACAAATCATGAGCCAATTTCAAATCATGTTTTTCTAGGCACTAAAATTGATTTCTAAAACTTTGACGTGGCAGATTTTTATTAGTTTGAATAACACGAGAAAATGAGAAAAGAAGACTTACTAAATAATTTTTGAAAACTAAACAACAGCTTTTCCTTTGCTCAGTAAAATTAGTGAAATTTTACTGTTTATGAACACTGCAAGGCACATAGCAGTTTGGCAAAAACTGAGAAATTGACAAAATTTAGAATTAAACTTTTATTCAATACAATGCTTATATTCTTTAAACTTATGAAGATTATATCTTTAGAAAAACTACCTTTGAAAACATCACTTTACTTGAAAAAAAGGACTGTTTTGCTTCATTTTCATTGCTGGAATCTCTGTCCTCTGCACAGAGGCAGGGCAGGGAAATCACTCCACGATTGCTTCAGGAGAGAATGAGCAGTGTAGGGCTTCCTTGATGGCTCACTGGCAAAGAATCTGCTTGCCAGTGTAGGAGACATCGGTTCTATTCCTGGTCCAGGCAGATCCCACAGGCTGCAGAGCAGCTAAGCCCATATGCCACAATTATTGAGCCTGTGCTCTAGAGTTTGGGAGCCATAACTGCTGAGCCCGCAGGCCCCAGAGCCCATGCTCTACAACAAGAGAAGTCACTGTAAGGATAATCCCATGCCCTGCAACTAGAGAGCAGCCCTTGTTCTCTACAACCAGAGCAAAGCCCCTGCAGCAACGAAGACCCAGCACAACCAGCAAACAAATAAATAAAATCACTAAAAAAAAAAAGAATGAGCAGTGTATTTCAGATACTATTATACAAATGCCTAACAGCTAGCTGTTATACCCAGGTGGCTATAATGCAATGTTCTTGGTCACAAATTATTTTATCTGTTCATCAATATGATCAGTTAAAAGTACTCTATTTGCTTTTAAATATAAAAATTTAAACCATATTTTGTTATAACAGCCACTCTGATTTCTGTAATTATTTATCTTTTATGCTACAGTCCATGGGGTTGCAAAAGAGTTGGACACGGATTAGCAACTAAACAACAACACAATTAGGTTAATATTGTTTACAATCACAATTACACGTATACATAATTAAATATTGCAGTGGTTCTTAGCTGGGGGTAATTTTGCCTGTGTAGGGGCATTTCACAAAGTTCAGAGATATTTTTGGTTGCCACAAGGGAGGGCATTGGCTACTGGTATCTAGAGGGTAGATCTAGAGGGTATGCCAGACATACCCACAACACACAGGACAGCTCCTCACTCACATGCACAAAACACTTAGCTGAACTAAAATGTCAACCATGTAGTTTTTGAGAACCCTGATTTGAAGGTCTATATAGTCAGCAAAAACAAGACCCGGAGCTGACCGTGGCTCAAATCATGAACTCCTGCTTGCCAAACTCAGACTTAAATTGAAGAAAGTAGGAAAAACCATTAGATCATTCGGGTATGACCTAAATCAAATCCCTTATGATTGTACAGTGGAAGTGACAAATAGATTCAAGGAATTAGATCTGACAGACAGAGTGCCTGAAGAACTATGAATGGAGGTTCATGACATTGTAGAGGAGGCAGGGATCAACACCATCTCCAAGAAAAATGAATGCAAAAAGACAAAATGATTGAGGAGGCCTTACAATTAACTATGAACAGAAGAGAAGCAAAAGACAAAGGAGAAAAGGAAAGATATACCTGTTTGAATGCAGAGTTCCAAAGAAGAGTAAGGAGAGATAAGAAAGTCTTTCTCAGTGATCAGTGCAAACAAATAGAGGAAAACAATAGAATGGGAAAGACTAGAGATCTCTTCAAGAAAATTAGTGATACCAAGGGAACATTTCATGCAAAGATGGGCAGAAATGGTATGGACCTAGAAAAATAAGAAGATATTAAGAAGAGGTGGCAAGAACACACAGAAGAACTATACAAAAAAGATCTTCACAACCAAGATAATCATGATGGTGTGATCACTCACCTAGAGCCAGACATCCTGGAATGCTAAGTCAAGTGGACCTTAGGAAGCATCACTATGAACAAAGCTAGTGGAGGTGATTCCAGTTGAGGTACCTCAAATTCAAGAAGATGATGCTGTGAAAGTGCTGCACTCAATATGCCAGCAAATTTGGAAAACTCAGCAGTGGCCACAGGACTGGAAAAGGTCAGTTTTCATTCCAATCCCAAAGAAAGGCAATGCCAAAGAATGCTCAAACTACCGCACAATTGCACTCATCTCACACACTAGCAAAGTAATGCTCAAAATTCTCCAAGCCAGGCTTCAACAGTACCTGAACCATGAACTTCCAGATGTTCAAGCTGGATTTAGAAAAGGCAGAGGAACCTGCCAACAAACTGCCAACATCCATTGGATCATCGAAATGCAACGGAGTTCCAGAAAAACATCTATTTCTGCTTTATTGACTATGCCAAAGCCTTTGACTGTGTGGATCACATTATACTGTGGAAAATTTTGAAAGTGATTGGAACACCAGACTACCTGACCTGCCTCTTGAGAAACCTATATGCAGGTCAGGAAGTAACAGTTAGAACCGGACATGGAATGACAGGCTGGTTCCAAATAGGAAAAGGAGTACGTCAAGGCTGTATATTCTCACCCTGCTTATTTAACTTATATGTAGAGTACATCATGAGAAATGCTGGGCTGAACGAAGCACAAGCTGGAATCAAGATTGCCAGGAGAAATATCAATAACCTCAGATATGCAGATGACACCACCCTTATGGAAGAAATTGAAGAGGAACTAAAGAGCCTCTTGATGAAAGTGAAAGAAGAGAGTGAATAAGTTGGCTTAAAACTCAACATGCAGAAAACCAAGATCATGGCATCTGGCCTCATCACTTCATGGCAAATAGATGGGAAACAGTGGAAACAGTGACAGACTTTATTTTGGGGGGCTCCAAAATCATTGCAGATGGTGCCTGCAACCATGAAATTAAAAGACACTTGTTCCTTGGAGAAGACTCTTGAGAGTCCCTTGGACTGCAAGGGGATGCAACCAGTACATCCTAAAGGAGATCAGTCCTGGGTGTTCATTGGAAGGACTGATGTTGAAGCTGAAACTCCAATACTTTGGTCACCTGATGCAAAGAGCTGATTCATTTGAAAAGACCCTGATGCTGGGAAAGATTGAAGGGTGAGAGGAGAATGGGACAACAGAGGATGAGACGGTTGGATGGGATCACCGACTCAATGGACATGAGTTTGAGTGAACTCCGGGAGTCGGTGATGGACAGGGAGGTCTGGCGTGCTGCAGTCCATGGGGTCGCAAAGAGTTGGACACAACTGAGCAACTGAACTGAACTGAACTGATTTATACTGAATGGAGAGGAAGGCCATTCAAAGATTATTTAATAAACTAATTCTTAAAAATGAGCAGATGTGTAACAAAGAACAGGGTCTCCTCAAAGAAGAAATTCTAAAGCATATCACTGGCAGCATGTTTTATTTTACTTCTCTTCATTGATGGTTGGTGGAGGGGCCCTTGCCTCTTCACTTAGCTGTACAAGACCGGATGTGGGACAGATCCTGCCTAAAGCAAAGATTTATCTTTCCAGTGATTTGAAAAAAGGAGTTCTTGCCCATGATAGAGAAGACAAAGAGTAAGCTGGAAGAATTTGACTCACCCTTCACTGTTCACATGAAACTGTCACAACATTGTTGAAAAGCTATACCCCAAAACAAAATTAAAAGTTCAAAAGAACAAAAAAAGAAGAGAATTTGATTCAAAAGAGAGTTAAGGGGCTTCCCTGGTGATCAGTGGTTAAGGCTTCGCCATCTCATGTAGGGCTTGTGGGTTCCATCTCTGGTTGGGAGCTAAGATCTCGCATGCCTCATGGCCAAAATAGCAAAACATGAAACAGTAAAACAAAAGCAATATTGTAATAAATTTAATAAAGACTTTAAAAATGGACCACATGAAAAAATAAAAGGCTAAAACCTTGGACTTGGTGGTTCTGCAACTAATAGATACATCATGTAGCTTAAAAAGGAAAGGCAAGTACATGGTTACCAACATTAGGAAACAGTCCCCTAATGGAGATCTCAGTTTTCAGGAAAGCACAATAAAGCCAGATCCTGTCTCCACAGAATGTATGAGGACTATATACATAATTTGCTCTTATCTATTTGAACGTGAACAAAAGCCATTAAGTAAGCACACAAAGGCAGTGAGTATAGCATTAATAAACAGCATCAAATGAATACAGAAGAAAATAATAAAAAATATCATGAGGACTATTTATTATCTTCTATAGTCAATGGGACAAGACTTTAAGTATATTAAAGGCCAAATAATCAAAATTATGCTTTATTGACTTTGAATTTTTTCATAGGCTATGCAAATAATAACTAAAATTATGTTATTCTAATACTATGTGACGATCTTAATCTTAACCAAAAGGGCAGGAGGAAAATGATGAAAACTTTTTTATAACTAGCCCTGTGGACATTGAGTCTGAACTAAATTAAATTTTCCACTTTTAACAAATTGGGAAAACAAACATCAGATGTATCTCACTGTAGGGAGAAAGTGAAGAGTTGTTATGATTTATTGTGAAATAAAATATCCACATCTCATATATATGAGTTAGCATGAGTACGTGTATATCCCCTAGAACCATGCCCGCTGCACAATAAACACTCAGTAAGTATGAGACACTGTTTTTATTAATGCTAAGTCCCAATCCGACTTTAAATCTAATAAGTATTTTGTGACTAACCAAATAAAAGAAGCGTAAGTGCAGTCTTCCCAGTCCGGAAGTATCCATGTTGTTGATTCTACGCATTAGGGGATAATATCTGAGGGAAAACCTATTTACCTATAAGAGGACTATATTTTTCTGAGATACTAGTAAGAGCAATTAACAACAGTTATTCTTCATGTCCAGCAAACGCTCTACAACCAACCTCTTTTCAGTCAGGAAAAGCATAGGCGATCTGAATATGAACAGAAATCTGAGTAAGAAAATTCAATGATACATGCACGCCATCTCCCAGAAAGAACAGATGGGATGACAGGTTTTAGCCATGTTGAGATGAGCAGAGGGAGGTTTGTGCTGATTATGGTGAATTGGTGGAATGTTGTATGGAATTCCACAGAAAGAGTAGCTCAGCTGAAAAGTGTTTGTTCTGCTGATAATGACATCAATAACATAAAACCAGCATGGAACCTATAAGAATAAAACTGTAGAGGCTGATTAAAGTGCATGAAATGAGATCTGAACACATGTAGTACAAAAGAAAATGCGTATTGAATATAATCCCAGATCAGATGGGAGCAATAAATGCGGAGAGCATAAACCTGTTTCTGGCAAGTGACATATAGAACATGTATAACACACACAGCCACATAATATGCAATTCAAGTTGCATTAAAATTTATCAGAAGTGTTTTTAAAATTTCCAAATATGGAGTTATTTTGAATTACCTCTTTGTTATCAGCTACTTATTTTATGGCCTTGTGGTTAGAATACATTGTCTAAAATTAATTTTTTGTAATTTGTTCGAATTTGTTTTGTGAACTAGTTATGATCAATCAATTCATAAAAACAAAAAAGAGAGATAAGGCGTAGGTACAAATACTGTAGACAAAGTAACAAGGATAATGTTAAAAACTTTATTCCAATAATTTTGAAAACTAAAGCAAAAGTCACTCATAACAAACTTTTAAAAATTTGATTTGATTTATAACATTAAAGTGGAATCAACATTTAAAATCAATTTATTAACTGGAAATCTTATTGGATAGAAGGGTGAACAGACAGATGTGGCAAAACAAGTAGACTAAATCATTAATGGTAGAACGTATGTGGTAGATTTAGGGATGTTCACTAAAACTTCTTCAGCTTTGCTGTTTATTTGGCAATTTTCGTAATAAAATTTTGGAAGAAAATGCTAAATATGTAGCAAATTTTTTCTCATTCTTAGAAGAATGACAATCCATGTTTAATATAAATGATTTCAGAGAATAGAAAAAGTAGAAAAGATACTCAACTCATGTAATAAGAGTACTATATCCTAATAAAATTGGACAAAGATAAAAAAATTATACACTAATTTTATGTTGCTTATGTGAGCATTGCTGCAAAACATAACAGGATAGCTCTATGGCATTGCGGATAGGGACGTTTTTCTTAAGGAAGTTGCATAGAGTATATTCATAAGGATCAAAAAAGGCGAAAAAGCACCACTGCTAAAGGAAAAAGCACATTTTACTATATTAAAATTGACAATTTCATTCAGAGATAATACACCATGAGAAGCTTTTTAAGTTTCCAACCAGAAGGATTATTATTTAAATAATTATTAGAAATGCTAAAAAGAAATATTAGGAAATTGGGGAAAATACAGTTACAGATAATTCAAAGAACATGAAATCCCAAGGGCTAAAAAGTATATGAAAATATGCTCAGCCTCACAACACATTAGGGAAATGTTAACATAACATCAAGATAAAATTTCTCTGTCAATGGAAAGCATTGAAATGTCTAACAATAAATGTTGCAAAGATGTGAGAGAATAGAAAATTTCATACATGGCTATTGGGAGAATAAATGACTATAGCCACTTCTGAAAGCAACTAGGCAATATCTAGTAAAACTGGACATGTTTACACTCTCAGTTCAGTTCAGTCACTCAGTCATGTCCGACTCTTTGTGACCCCACGAACTGCAGCACGCCAGGCCTCCCTGTCCATCACCAACTCCCAGAGTCCACCCAAACCCATGTGCATTGAGTTGGTGATCCCATCCAGCCATCTCGTCCTCTGTCGTCCCCTTCTCCTCCTGCCCTCAATCCTTCCCAGCATCACAGTCTTTTCCAATGAGTCACCTCTACGCGTCAGGTGACCAAAGTATTGGAGTTTCAGGTTTAACATCAGTCCTTCCAATGAACACCCAGGGCTGATCTCCTTTAGAATGGACTGGTTGGATCTCTTTACAGTCCAGAGGACTCCCAAGAGTCTTCTCCAACACCACAGTTCAAAAGCAGCAATTCTTACACTCTAGTACTGAGCAATTTCAATTATAGTGATCGTCTCTAGAAAAACCCATCCACAAGTACAACAAGCCACATGCAAGGTTATTACTAGGAAAAAAAAAACTGTCCATCATCAGAAGAATTGACAAAATTTTCCTTTAAAATAAAACTTAATGCTATAGGAAATTAAAATGAATAAACTAGAAAATAAGCTATTAATACAGTTACTAAAAATACATTATAAAAGTATACCCAGAAAATAATAATTTTATAAAACTTTAAAAATTCTAAAAACAATATTATAAATTGCTTATACATACATGTTGTTATTTAGTTACTAAGTCATGTCTGACCTTATGAAACCCTATCAACTATAGCCCGCCAGGGACTTTCTGTTCATGTGATTTCCCAGACAAGAATACTGGAGTGGATTGCCGTTTCCTTCTCCAGGGAATCTTCCTGATTCAGGGATCAAACCCACATCTCCTGCATTGGCAGATATAGAAAAAGTCTGAAATCAAACATAGATGGGGTGATACATACCAAATTGAGGTTAGTTATTACCTCTGGTGACAGTAATGAGTTAGGGGGCCTTATTTTCTAAGGCAGGTACCTTTCTTTAATTGAAGGATAATAGCTTTGCAATATTGTGTTGGTTTTGCCTACATCAACATGAATCAGCCATAGTTATTCATATGCCTCCCCTCTTGAACCTGCCACCTACCATCCCACCCCGCTAGACTGTTACAGAGCTTAGTTTGAGTTCCCTGGGTCGTAACAGCAAATTTCAATTTGGCTATGTATTTTGCATATGGTAGTACATGTTTCCATATGACTCTCTCCGTTCGCCCCACTCTCTCCTTCCTCCCCCACCTCCGTGTCCGTAAGTCTGTTCTCTATGTCTGAGTGCTCTGAAAATAGGTTCATCAGTACTGTCTTTCTAGATTCCATATATATGCATTAATATATATTTGTTTTCCTCTTTCTGACTTACTTTACTCTGTACAATAAGCTCCAGGTTCATCCACTTCATTAGAACTGACTCAGATGAGTTCCTTTTTATGGCTGAGTGATAGTCCATTGTATATACGCACCACAGCTTCTTTATCCATTCATCTGTGGATGGACATTTAGGTTGCTTCCATGTCCTAGTTATTGTAAGTAATGCTGCAATGAACATTGGGTCACATGTGTCTTTTCCACTTTTGGTTCCCTCAGGGTATATACTGAGTAGTGGGACTGCTGGGTCATATGGTAGTTTTATTCCCAGGTTTTTAAGGAATCTTCATACTGGCTTCCATAATGGCGGTATCAATTTACATTCCCACCAACAGAGAAGAGGATTCCCTTTTCTCCATACCCTCTCCAACATTTATTGTTTGTAGATTTTTTGATGATAGCTATTCTGGAAAGTGTGAGGTGATATCTCATTGTAGATTTGATTTGCATTTCTCTATTAATGAGCGATGTAGTTAGGGGGCTTTAGTTGCTCATTTCTTTGGGGAAAATATATGGAACAAATATTTAAAACAATTTAATTATTAATTAATTTATTAAGCTCTTAAGCTTTAAAATTTGCACAATGGGTCCATGGGATGGTGGATACACTATTGTTGTTAATAGTACTTTCCCATATGTTTGGAGTATTTCATAATGAAAAATTTTAAATAGATAAAATTGATATATATGGGATGTATAACACTACAATGAACATAACGGTGCATATATCTTTTAGAATTTTGTTCTTTACTTTCCTAACCTTAAATTAGATAATCATACTGGAAAGCCTGGCATGCTGCAGTCCATGGGGTTGCAACGAGTCAGACACAATTGAGTGACAGAACAACAGCTTTGACAATTAAAGGAAGTGTAAAGAATTTTGATAACATTTAGATAAAACTGTGCAAAAATCTTACTGCACTTTTTACATAAGTCTCTCTTAACCTTACTTCCCCACCCAGGCTTCCACAACTCTACTCATATGATCCTACCTGGTAATGTCTTCAGTAAAGTTAACTGATCAATGAATGAACTTTTCATATTAAAGATCTCTATGAGCTCATATTTTCCCCCAAAGTGAAAATGTGGACTAAATGGTCTTTTCCAGAATATCATTGTTGATTTTTAACATTTTTCCCTAAGAAAGACAATAATATATATTACAGCGATGCATTTTCATGAACAAATCCTAGAACCCATCACAAGGTCTTGCTTTGGGTTTATGTTTTGTTCAATGGGATAAATCATCCCACAGCTAATTCTAACCTCTGAGAAACAGGAAACAACTGAGTAAAGGTCCACAGAGTCAAGGCTATGGTTTTTCCAGTAGACATGTCCGGATGTGAGAGCTGGACCATAAAGAAGCCTGTGCATTGAAGAATTGATGCTTTTGAACTGTGGTGTTGGAGGAGACTCTTGAGAGTCCCTTGGACAGCAGCGAGATCAAACCAGTCAATTCTATAAGAAATCAACCCTGAATATTCATTGTAAAGACTGATGCTGAAGTTGAAGCTCCAATAGTTTGGCCACTTGATGCGAAGAGCTGGCTCATTGGAAAAGACCCTGATGCTGAGAAAGATTGAGAGTAGGAGGAGAAGGAGACGACAGAGTTCAAGATGGTTGGATGACATCACCAACTCAGTGGACATAAGTTTTAGCAAACTCTAGAAGACAGTGAAGGACAGGGAAGCCTGGCATGGTACAGTCCATGAGATCGCAGACAGTCAGACATGAAGGAGTGACTAAACAACAACAAAAAGGAAATAGCTGGTTTTCCAACTCTTCTGAGAATTTTTATACTTACCTTTACAGGAATTCAGAACAATACTTGGAGAGACAGAGGGTGTGATTCAGTTCAGTTCAGTGCAGTCGCTCAGTCATGTCCGACTCTTTGCCACCCCATGAATCGCAGCACGCTAGGCCTCCTTCCTTGTCCATCACCAACTCCCGGAGTTCACTCAGACTCACGTCCATCGACTCAGTGATGCCATCCAGCCATCTCATCCTCTGTCGTCCCCTTCTCCTCCTGCCCCCAATCCCTCCCAACATCAAAGTCTTTTCGAATGAGTCAACTCTTTGCATGAGGTGGCCAAAGTACTGGAGTTTCAGCTTCAGAATCATTCCTTCCAAAGAAATCCCAGGGCTGATCTTCAGAATGGACTGGTTGGATCTCCTTGCAGTCCAAGGGACTCTCAAGAGTCTTCTCCAACACCAGAGTTCAAAAGCATCAATTCTTCGGCGCTCAGCCTTCTTCACAGTCCAACTCTCACATCCACACACAACTACTGGAAAAATCATAGCCTTGACTAGATAGACCTTAGTTGGCAAAGTAATGTCTCTGCTTTTGAATATGCTGTCTAGGTTGGTCATAACTTTTGTTTCAAGGAGTAAGCGTCTTTTAATTTCATGGCTGCAGTCACCATCTGCAGTGATTTTGGAGCCCCCCAAAATAAAGTCTGACACTGTTTCCACTGTTTCCCCATCTATTGTCATTTGTTATATATATTTTTTAAGAGAGCTGAAAAAAGGGATTATAAATTGTCAACAAGAAACTATTGACTCTCCTGACTCACAAGCTGACATTTCTTCATGGTGAAGAGTTAGAAGATATACTGGTGATGATTGCTTTGATAATTCTGATACTGTGGCTTTGTCTCTTAGGGAACACTTAATCAGACTCTAATAAAAGTTAACAACATGAAAATCCCTTGAGAACATGCAATTATAGTGTGATGCATCTTTCAATTCACACACTGACATTCTGAGTGCTCTAAAAAGGTACTCCATCAGCCATTCAGATAGTAGAAATGAAAATCAGATGGATTGTAAAGAGTAAAAACAGGAAGAGAAAAATGAGGCTCAGTATCACTCTGCGTTTGCAGAGCACTGCTTGCATCTCTTCAGTTCACCAAAGCTCAGGTGTAGATGGAAAGCGATGCCTGTGCTTCTAGAATCAACCTGTCAACAGCATCTGCCATCCCAATCTCCATCTCCACATTTTTTGTGTTTTTTCTTTTAACCATAATTTACTCTTATTAGAGAGAGGCTTTAGAACACTGTAAGAAATATTTACAACTACTCCACAAAACTCTTAACTCTTAGTTAATGCAAAACATCACCAATGCTGAAAAGTCCCTCAAATTACACCTGACCAACTTGTGTCACTAGAGACACTAAGAATCCTACTGGAACTAAGATCGTTCTTCAAAAACTTGAGATATAATGCATTTGAAACTGAGATTTTAAAAGAACCCAGCTCAGGGAAATAAAAGATGGAAGGCTGTACTTTGTAATTAGCAATTAATAAACAAGGCTGATCGTCCAGGAAAACTTCTGCAAACCTTGAAAATTTCTACAGTCTTCATTATGTTTTCGCCATTGATGTAGGCAAAGGACAGGTGTACACTAAATATTTGCAGCCTGCGTTGAGGAGGAGATTTTAGACACTAGGCACCCTACTGTCTATGGAAGTAACATTATAAATACTCTCTGAGAGTCCCCTGGACTGCAAGGATGGCATCATGGACTCGATGGACGTGAGTCTGAGTGAACTCCGGGAGTTGGTGATGGACAGGGAGGCCTGGCGTGCTGCGATTCATGGGGTCGCAAAGAGTCGGACACGACTGAGCGACTGAACTGAACTGAACTGAATAGGTATGAGTTTTTCCTTTCCGTCTAGACACTCAAAAATATATATTTTTATTAGGTTTAAAAAGCATTCTCACCACACACATACACAACAGGCACACACACATGCAGAAGCAGAGGTAACTGCATGAGGTAATAAACGTGCTAATTATCTTGATCTTCGTAATCATTCCACAGAGTATATGAAAATCAACTCATCACACTAAACTTTAAAAAGGCATCTTTTTAAGTTAAGCTTTTTTACCTTGACATAATTACTTTGTCTATATAATGTGTCAAATTGGATAAACTATGCTGGCTCTGTCTTGTCACTAAACAATATCTAAATTTGAAGACTACTTTAAACTTCTTTGAACACTCTTACTGCATCCACAGAACCACCTAACTACAGATTCAGTATCCATGTTCGGCAAATAAGTTCAGAGGAGGCTGCACAAGATGGAATAGCATCTTATAGCAACCAGTACTTGATTGTTTGGTTATCATGCCTGCTTTCCATATATGTTATTTTCAGAATAAACATGAAGGATTGCTAGTTTAAAATACTCTTTCTTGAAAGCTTGCTTTACATTTTGTAGAGTACTTTACTATCAGATTTTAAAAGGTAAGCTACTAGAAATGTTCAAATGTGTTTTAGGGAATAGAGTTTTTTTTTTTTTCTTTGTTTATATTATTTAGTCAAGTGAATATATGAAGATAAAACAAGAGAGAGGAGACAGAATGTAAATCATGGCCAATGAGACTTCTCTTCCTGTGGGAAGACCGAGGTTCTTTACAACCTTACAGTTCTGGCTTAAAAAAAAAAAAATGGGGAAGTAAATATAAGCAACACTGGCCTTCAGGAATATATTAACTGTAAAGCTGGCTTTAACATGAAGTATAAATTATCTAGCAAGTTAAATCTCAAATACAGCCTCAACCAACTTTGCGGTAATAGAGACTGTCAAATTCCAGTTCTGAGGATGAATTCTGACCCTTTTCAAATTGTAAGGAGGACCCATGAGTAGGTTCTGTATGAAGGAAGTGCAGGGCATCCCAAAGAAATTCCCAGATACCTGAGGACAGAACTATTCATACCCAGTAGACCCCCAACTCTGGAAAACAGCCAGTATATCCCAACTCTGACCGAAGCAATTACTTTCCCAGCTGAGATGGAGAGTAAAAGTTTATGGAGAGGAATGTCAAGGACTGTAGTAAAAATGACTTCCCAAAACCCTGAGGAATAACCTGCCATTATTTATTATTCATTTAACATTTGTTAGATGAACCACAAAAAGCCTTGTTACTGAGATGATAAAGTATTCCTATCAGCCCATATCTTGTGTCAGAGACTTGCCTCCTCAGGTTGAACCAACTTTGAGGTTGGCTTATTTTTCTAAACAACTTTTCCAAGATTTAAATCTCTACATCCCCTAATTCTTTTTACATAAAACAAGAAACTATATTTGTCCTCAGGTACTTTCAAATATGGCCATGAAATCTTGTGTTCTAATTAAAATAGTAATTTAAAATTATATCATTAGTTCATCTGTCAATGGACGTGTAGGTTGCTTGCATGTACTACTGTAAATAGCACTGTGATGAACATCGGGGTGTGTGTATCTTTTCAAATTATGGTTTTCTCCAAATGGATAAAGAAGATGTGGTATATTTATACAATGAAATATTACTCAGGCATAAAAAAGAATGCAAAGATACCATTTGCAGCAGCATGCATGGACCTACAGAATATCATACCAAGTGAGGTAGGACAGATAAATATCATATATTGCTTGTATGTGGAACTTTTAAAAAATGATACAAATAAACTTACAAAACAAAAATAGATTCAAAGACATAGAAAACAATCTTATGGTTACCAGAGGAGAACAATGGGGGAGAGATAAATTAGGATTTGGGGATTACCATATACACTCTACTGGGGCTTCCCAGGTGGCTCAGTGGTAAAGAATCTGCCTGCCAATGCAGGAGATGTGAGTTCGATCCCTGGGTTGGGAAGATTCCCTGGAGGAGGAAATGGCAAGCCATTCCAGTATTCCTGCCTGGAAAATTCCATGGACAAAGGAATCTGATGAGCTACAGCCTGTGGGATTGCAGAGCATGCATGCATACACACTATTCTATATAAAATAGATAAACAAGGACCTACTATGTTTAAGCACTCCCTTAGCCTTAGAGCTTTATTATACTTTAAACTCTGAGCCTTTACACAAGGCAAAATAATCACAGCTTAGTTATTAAACAAAATCAAGGAACTTTAGTTAGTCCTGAAGGACTATAGGCAGTATTCTGAGCCATACTCTGTGGCTGTTTTGCAGATACTGAAGCCCCTACCAGGTGGAGAAAGATGACCACATTGTAGCTATGACAGAAGCTTTTCTGTTTCATATAATCTGAGAACTGGCCTCAAAAAATGGGAATTAATCCTAGAACTGAAGATTAACTGTACTTGAAACAATCAAGGTGACACTGATCAGACCACCACATTACTGATTTTGAGATGATTCTCAGAGCTGACGGTGCTTCTCTGCCCGCTCCCTCTGCCAATACACCCTTGAAGTTCCCCTTTCAAAGCTCTTGCCCTTGAGGTGGCACTAGTGGTAAAGAATCCACCTGCCAAGGCAGGAGATGCAACAGACACAGGTTCGATCCCCGGGTTGGGAAGATACCCTGGGAAGAGGAAATGGCAACCCACTCCAGTATTCTTGCCAGGAGAAACTCAGGGACAGAGGAGCCTGGGAGGCCACAGTCCAGGGTGTCACAAAGAGTGGGACATGACTAAACATCTGAGCACACACATGCTGCCTGAGTGGCAATTGGGAGTTGGTTTTTGGACATGAGTCCACCTTATTCCTTGGTTGCTGGCCTCCAAAATAAAGTTTTTCTAACACTTATCTCTCAGGTATTGGCTTTTGAGCAGTGAGCAGCTGGACCTAGGTTTAGTAGTAGTATTGCGCAGGGAACTATACTCAATATTTTGTAATAACCTGTAAGGGAAAAGAATCTGAAAAAAACACACATGCCTATGTAACTGAATCACTTTGCCGTATACCTGAAACTAACATCTTGTAAATCAAATATACTTCAGTTAAAATAAATAGCAAACAATTTAGGATATAAATATTAGGTAGCTATCATAGTATTGAAGTTGAAGAAAAAACAGTTTCTTACATGTTGTTTTTGTATGTTCTAGACTCACTTCATCTTATAGAAACATCGTATTTTAAGCTAAAAATAAAGGTCTGACCACAGTCCTCAGCTTCACATTTGGACTATTCAAATGACTTTAGTCAGTTTTTCTTGACTCTCTCATAAATTCTGAATAAATCTCAAACTCAACAAATTCAAAATTGCACTCACAGAAGAACCTTTTCTACCTCCGAATACCAATATAGAGACTCCTTATCTACCATTTACTCTCTTATTTAAGATTTCACTGTAAACCAGTGATTAAAATTGGAGATTTCAGAACCAGCCGATTAACTCAGCTTGTCCTGATTCCGAGTTTACTAGGGGGTAAAAGGGATTATAATTTAAATTTGGCTCCTCTAGAGACCTCCACTCTTATCAAGATGCAACATGAGGAAAAGGATTTACTCTTCTGCCTGAAACAACTAAGAAGAAAAATTTTATGAAATAACAGTTTTCAGACACTGGATATCAGGCAAAACAGGACAGTGATCTCTGAAATGAAGGAAATAGTTGAGCCCTATGATTGATTCAACTTATAGCACAGGGAAGGGGGAGTCCAGGCAGAACCTGTTGATGATAACCTGAGTTGAGTAGATGGAGTTGGGAGTCTGGGGAGGACAGGTGGCTATAGTTTGCAGAGCAGAGTATCAGAGAAGAGAGACATGTATAGACAGAAAGATCTCCAGAAATCCTGTCCTCTATACTGTTGAATACTGATCAAAGCATATTTGTTAGGAAACTATCTGAAGGTAAAGAAATAATCATGTAAAATTATTAGATGTAGTGATCAACAAGGGCTCACACAGTGCTGGGAATAATTCATGCTCCAACCAGAGTGTGTGTGTGCGTGTTAGTTGCTCAATTGTGTCTGACAATTTGTGACCACATGGATTGTAGCCCACCAGGCTCCTCTGTCCATGGAATTCTGCAGGCAAGAATACTGGAATGGGTTGCCATTCCCTCTCCAGGGGATCGTCCCAACTCAGGGACTGAACCCGGTTCTCCCGCATTGCAGGCAGATTCTTCACTATCTGAGCTGCCAGGGAAGCCCTCCAATCAGAGTGGAAAACCTCAAAAGTAACAGAGCATCATGTAAAACACTAAGAAAGATGCCTCAGCAGGGAGGGAAAGGCAGTCCCAGTACAGGTTGTTTTGATCTTACCCAAGAAATCTTAGGAGCAAATTGTTTCCAAATAACTGTGCCCAGAATAACACAAAAATATTTATAGAAATAAAAATATACCTTAAACATACCTACTATTTAACAAAGTAAAATCAACAAGGTCTGGCTCTCAGTTAAAAAAAAAAAAAAAAACAGTGCCAGGAAGAAAAAGAATAAAACTATAGCTCTTAAATGAGGAAAATCAAGCAATAAGAAGTAGCAGAAATGATAAAATTAGTAGGCAAGAACAGCAAAAGCTATGAAACCTATATTACATATGCTCAAACTTGCTTCATCCAGGGTGAGTTTCATATGTAAGGTTCAGAGAAGTTAGATAAAAACTGCAAGAAGAAAGGAATAAGATATGGTATCTAATAAACAAAAACCTAAGTTGACTAAGTTAAATGCTGAAACACAGGGAAAAAAACACTGAAATGACTAAATTGACTTGGATTTAGTTCAATTAAGTGTTCTGCTCTAAAGAAAAAATGGAAAGTTGAGAGCCACGTTAGAATACTTTGTCTTTGAACTTGCAATTTTATGCTTTTTCAGTATTTTAATTCTAGCCTTTTTCTTAACCCATACATTTACCGATTTGGTTACTCACCATTTCTTACTGTGTGACACACCTTCAGTGTTGAATTATTTCTCTTTTCCCTTTGATACATGGTTTAGAAGTATCTTCATGAGCCTTGCATGTGGTAAGCTCCCTTAGTTTTTGTTGGTTTGAAAACTTCTTCGTTTTCTTTCATTCTTGAAACATAGATTTTTCTAGATATATCATTCTGGGTTGATAGCTCTTTGTTTTAGCACTTGGAGATTCTTAACTGTTTCCAATTGTTTTTGAGGATGTAGCCTTGGTTTAATTGTCTAACTATAGTTCCTTGGGTGTAGTCTGTCTTCTTTCTCTCTTTATCATCTTTTCTTTCTTTGGGCTGTGCCATGTGGCATATGGGACCTTAGCTGCCCTGGGGATCCTAGTTCCCAGATGAGGGATTGAATCTGCTTCCCCTGCAGTGGAAGCATGAGTCTTAACCACTAGACCACCAAGGAAGTCCTTTTCTTTCTTTTGTTGCCATTATTGTTCAGTGTCTAAGTCATGTCTGACTCTTTGCAACGCCATTTATTGCAGCACGCCAAGCTTCCCTGTCCTTCACTGTCTCCTGGAGTTTGCTTAAACACTCTCTCTTTTGAGTGTTCTACTATTTCACTATCATGTAGGTGAGGGCATATTTCCTTTCTAAAAATCCTGCTCTGGATGCCTTATGCTTTCAAAAAAACTTGATTTGTTTCTTTCATTAATATTGGAAAATTGTCACCCACTGTATCTTCAGGGACAGCATTTCTCCTTTTCTTTTTATTATCTACTCTTGGTGAAAGTTTAGTCGCTCAGTCGTGTCTAACGCTTTGTGACCCCATGGACTGTAGCCTACCAGGATCCTCCAACCATGGGATTTTCCAGGCAAGAGTTCTGAAGTGGGTTGCTATTTCCTTCTCCAGGGAATCTTCCTGACCCAGGGATCGAACCTGGGTCTCCCACATTGCAGGCAGATGCATTATCATCTGAGACCTACTCTTGGACTTATGATTAAATGTATTTTACATTTCTCATTCTAGCTTACATTTTTAAACTCCCTTCAGAGTTCTGTATATCTCTGTGTTGCATTCTGAATAATTTTTTTTAAAATATGTCTTCAAATTCACGTATTTCCTTTTCTGGTTTGTATAGTGCTATTTAACCTATTCATTAAGTTTTTAATTCAAATCATTAGAATTTTTCTATCTAAAATTTCTATTTGACAGCTTTTCATATCTATCTGGTTACTTTTTGCAGTCTCTTGTTCCATATTGTATTTGTCTTTTGTTGTTACCAAAACAAACTACCACCATGTAGCAACTTAAAACAATACTCACTATTATCTCAGTACTCTATAGATTAGCAGATTTTTCCAATACAAGTCTCACTGGACTAAATCAAGGTGTTTGCAGGGCTGTGACCCTTACTAGAGGCTCTTAAAAGCAGTTTATTTCCAAGCTTATCATGTTGGCTGAATTCAGTTCCATACAACTGTAGGACAGAGGGTTCTGTTTCCTTGCTGGGTTTTAACCAAGGGCCATTCTCAGTTTCTGAAGATTGCCTGCATTCTCTGGCTTGTGACCCTTTTCATTATCAAAGCCAGCAACAGTGCGGCGGGAGGGGCGGGGGGTGTCATCCAATTTTCATGTTTCAAATCTCTCTGACTTCCCATTCTGTCTCATCTTACCACCTGACTCTTCTGCCTTCCTCTTCTGTTTTTAGGAGGCTCATATAATCACACTGAGCCCTCCTGAATACGATTAGATGGAATGAGATGGTTGGATGGCTGGGTGGCATCACTGATTCAATGGGCATGAATTTGGGCAAACTCTGGGAGATGGTAAGGGACAGAAAAGCCTTAGGTGCTGCAGTCTTTGGGGTTGCAAAGAATGGGACACAACTTGGTGACTGAAGAACAGCAATCTAAGACAATCTCCCTATTTTAAGGTCATCTGATTAATAAGCTTAACTATGTCTGCAAATGGCTCAGTGGTAAAGAATCTGCCTGCAGGAGATGCGGGTTCCATCCCTGGGTTGGGAAGATCCCCTGGAGAAGGAAATGGCTACCCACTCCAATATTCTTGTCTGGGAAATCCCATGGACAGAGGAACCTGGAGGGCTACAGTCTATGGGATCAGAAGGAGTCGGACACAATTTAGTGACTAAACCACCACCATTCACATCTGCAAAATCCCTTTATATTAGTACAAAAATTAATATTCGACTGAATAATTAGGAGACATTAAGAGGACATTTTTAGAATTCTGCTTACACTTATAATATATATCCAAGACCCTCTTTTATATTTTCAAACATTATGCATCTTCACTTTATATGCTTTATTTTGTAATTAGTATATATGCTCTCTTTGCACTTTGGATTCTATTTCTTTTGTTTATGTTGTTTCTTGCACAAAAAACTTAATGTTTTGGCAGAATTTATGAGTTTTTATGATAAACCAAAAAGTTCTTTGAGCCTCAAGTTGAAAAACAGTGTTCATTTTATTTTTTTTGCCAGGTACCTGGGAATACTATCAACCTAGGACACGACTGAAGCGACTTAGCAGCAGCAGCAGCAGGATTGCTTTAAAATGCAATTTCAGGTTGAAGTCTCTTATACAACACTGATACTGAGACTTTAGGCCCCCAACCTGTGTGGTTATACATTTTCAAAGGAGATTTTACTCCTCCCCAAGTGCATAGGCCAAAACATTAAAATTCCTCATGCTTCCCTCTATAAAGTGGAGGTTTTTTCTTCTCTCATTTTCACTGAGATGATATCCTGTCTCCATGTAATTTTCCATTTAACCCCTAACTTGCTTGGGTCTTAGTTTGGTCTCCCATCCCTTGTTCCCTGTATACTTATTCAAAGAAAATTTCAAGATCTCTAGGGATTAGCAGTTTCTGTCTTCAGTCCTTGCTTAAGTCTCTGGATTTTTGCTGGTTCTTTAAATCAAACTTCTCTCCTAAGGACTTCTATTATTATTATTATTCTTGCTGACACAGTAACGCATTTTATAAAATATTTATTATGATTTGCTCTTAAGATCTTCCCCACCTCTGTCCTCCAATATCTATACCACTATACTGTCACTAAGAAAAGTCGTTTTCTTTCTTTCTTTCTATAAAACCCCACGTCTTTTTCTTTCTAGACAAATGAAGGTCCTCATATTTGGAAAAAACTTTCAATTTCTACTTTATTTTTGTGCTGTTTTTAGTGTTTATTCCTGGACTAGTCTGATCTTGCTCTGTACCTTTATTTTGATATTTGCATGACTTAAAATTTACCTCGTATATTATTACTTTGCCTAAAGTACTTCATTTGGGAATAAGACAGCTGATGCTGCCCTAGGGTAACAATTTAAACTATTTTTATTTGTGTATTATGTTACAGTAATAAAACTGACCATTTGTTTGAGTTTACTTTTTCATTGCTAGTACAATCCTCTCCCTTCTAAAACTAAAAACACTTAACTAGGAAAAATCCACACATAAGATAATAGTCATGCATTAGCTAGATCAAAAAAACTTTGGAACAAAAGTGTCATCACTAAGAATCATATACACAATGGAATATTACTCAGCTATAAAAAAGAATGAGTCAGTCCTAATGAACTAGACAAAACTGGAACATATTATACAGAGTGAAGTAAGTCAGCAAGAAAAACACCAATACAGTATATTAATACATATATATGGAATTTAGAAAGGTGGTAATGATGACCCTATATGCAAGACAGCAAGAGATGCAGATGTAAAGAACAGACTTCTGAACTCTGCGGGAGAAGGCAAGGGTGGGATGATTGGAGAGAATAGCATTGAAACATGTATATTACCATGTGTGAAATAGATGATCAGTCCAAGTTCAATGCATGAAACAGGGCACTCAAAGCTGGTGCACTGGGACAACCCTGAGAGATGGGATGGGGAGGAAGGTGGGAGGGGGGTTCAGGATGGGGGACACAGGTATACCCATGGCTGATTCATGTCAATGTTTGGAAAAAACCACCACAATATTGTAAAGTAATTGGCCTCCAATTAAAATAAATAAATTAATTTTAAAAATCTTATTAAATATTTAGCTATGGCAAAGATATAATAAAATATCTAATAATAACCTTTGATATATAATAATATGTAGTATGCATGTCCAGACACAATTAGTGTGCCATGATATTGTTTTATCAAGTTTTGCTAATAAATTCAGTTCATAAGTTACCTTCTCATCTCCTAGGCCGAAAAAGGAGAGAACCAAGACTTGGAGACCTGGTAGGGTGAAAACAGTGCCACATTTGAAAGGAAGGAAATCTGAATTCTAGGTGCTGACATGTTACAGTGGCAGTTGAAGTAAGCAAAGGAACCACGTGTGCCTGGGAGCCCGTCAAGCACTTGCAGAAACAGACAGTAAATAGGCATTTAGTGAAATTGCCGCTATTATCTAGACAAGATCCAAACCCTGAGCAGGATACAGAGATTTAAAGTGACAAAGATTTCTAGGTAACCTCTAAGTAAAGCTCAAGAAAATAACAAAAATGATACCTATTTTAGAGTGGGAGGACAAAGATTTGTTTGATCATCTGTTTGGGCTGTCAGTTGGAAACTTTCAAAGACAGTGCATACCTCTCAAACTAAAAGAGCTTGAGAACTCTGATATAAATGGGACAAATGTGAAACGGATGAGTTAAGTCATTTCTGATATATCAACTAGACATAAAGATGTAACAAGAGAACCATATGGCTCACTTAAACAAATTTTGACTAAGTATCATTTTTCTTGTACTCAGCTGGCAGCTGTTGGAAGTAATTCATTAAAATGATTCAAGCTGAAATGTTTATATTATTTTCTTGAAAGCAAAATGTACTCATTATAATTTGAAAGTTGTTTCATTTCTTCATAATGAAAATATATTCATCATATAATTCAACAGTGATAAATTGAATGACTAGCAAAAGGCAGAAAAGTAATAAATACTGTGGATCATAAATAAATGTGCAACATATGATAGGTAAGGGAACAGATAAACAGGGTGAACAGAGGTGATACACACAAAGCAATAATAATATACTGTAATGATTAAATGGACACATTTTTTACTGAAAAAATGATAAATTTTGCATTGACTGGGAGTTGGTGATGGACAGGGAGGCCTGGCGTGCTGCAATTCATGGGGTTGCAAAGAGTCGGACATGACCGAGCGACTGAACTGAACTGAACTGAACTGAATAAACAAATAAGGAACATGAATATTTAATTTTATATATGTATAAAATTATATATACTTTTTTAAATTTATAACTTAAAAGATCCTGTTTATCATATTTAATTTTCAAGAATAACTTTATAAATAATGTTATTTACACATACACACACAAAACCATCCCTGAGGACTTCTATGAAAATTAAAGAAGCTATTAAAGGTCTGTTTTAACCTTGTCTTCTATTTTATTTTTAACATGAGAATTGCTCTGTTTTAATTTTTCCGTATTTTCCTAACTGTACACCTTTCTTTTGGCTTTGTGAATTTTTTCCATTTAGTTTAATTTTAGAATGCCAGTAGACCTTGATCTTTCATATCCCGAATGCTAGGACACTATTTTCTTCTTACTTTTGTTTAAATGTTCAGTTCTTTTTCCCTTTGATTTCCCCATAGATAACTTATTTTTCTCTTTTGTGAATATATCAACAGTTTCAACTTTTATTCTTTAATTTTCGTCTGGTATTTCTTTCGATATTGATGTAATGGATTGGAATTATATGACTTTTTTCTATACTTGTATAAACAGTGATAACTCATGTAAATTTCTTAATCTTTTGTTTTTACATATGACATTATATAGCTATGAAATAGGGCAGACAGACTGAAACCCACAATCACAGAAAACTATAAAATAAAATAAATGCTTAAGCAAAACTGCTACACAAATAGACAAATGTGTTAATAGTTCTATACTGTTTAGCTTTCTTTTCTAACTATACTGTGCTAATGGTGGAAATCATAACAAGCCTTAGCCATAGAGCAACAAAATACATTTCTCAGTGCACTGAGATCATACAAGTATGAACCATAAGATCAAGTGGAAATTCTTATCTGTTTTCTGTTGTTTAGTGGGTTCAGTTATATATATATATATATTTACTTTCAATTGTTATAGTATGTAGCTATATCAAGAGTAATCTGATTGGAATCTCTTTTAGATGATGGGATGTACACCTTATTTAGATTAAACTTTTCTTTTGCACCACTAGATGACCACAGCTTTGACTTTTTCCAGAAAATTCCCTTGGACAACACTCTAGAACACTACAGAAATGATTTATACAAGTACCTAATTAACTTGTATATTTTATTTCCTATTTCTAGCTTCATGGAAAGTTTTTGTAATAATAAATGGACATCTGAAATGTTACACTGAACCCAAAGTGGAAGATGAAGCAAATGACCTCATTTCTTTGAAGATCAAGTTATGAATTATTCTTGTGATGAAGTAGGATGCATATGGTCCTTAAGCGAAATCTCAACTGAAGGCTTCTTGATGAAGGCACATAGATGCTCTTGGTTGCATCTTAAAACAGATCTTGGGGTGTTCACTGGAACTACAGCAACTACACCAGGACTGATTTAAGAATCATCAATTTTCTAGAGCCAAAGTTTGCAGTGAAGGCTTTGTAGTGGTTTCTGAAACTCACCACAGAATAGTCAAGCTTGTCATGGCGTTGTCTCATTACTAATTGGAGGAGCCCAGGAAGGATAAGTGTGGAGGTCAAACATAGGTACAATCCAGGTAAACATGCCAAGCATCACCACAGCGACACCCACAATATTAACGCCGAGTCCAGCTTTAACCTTGAATATGAAAGAGCTTGAATGTTAGTCTCAAAAAAACGAAAATAAAACAAAACAAATTGGGAGAATTGGAATACTGTTGCAGAAGGCATATGCAGATTTACATGCATCTTAAGTGATTAGTATCAATTGTATGTTTCATAAGACAAGTCCTTCCATTTATGCCAAAAAAGAATCTGTTCCCAACTAAATGTCATTTAGTTGGAGAGCATCAGAGAAGTTTCTCTTAGGAATGTACTGAAGTCATTACACTTAGAGAAAAATCCCTTAAAAAATCTGCCAATTCAGGTCAAATCAAGATTTGAGTTTTCTGGTTTGGTATTTCAGTGAATATGCTTCAGGTCACTATATGAAAACTGAATCCTTCATATTCATTTCAATATTCTCTTACCAGAGATCTAATATCCCTTCCACTCATCTTTCTCAAAGTTCTCATTCTTCTAGCTCTGATATCATTATTCTGGTATCCACTGAACCATCTCAAATTGCAGAGATTGGCAAACTCCTGCCCATAAACTGCTTTGTAAACCAAGTTTCCTGGGACCACAGTTTTGCCCATTTGTGTACATACTTTTGTTGGCTGCTTTTATGATGCGGTAGTTGTTACAGAGACCCCTATGACCCAGAGTCTCAAATATTTACTCTCTGGATCTTTACAGAGAAAGCTTGCCTATCTCAGCATTCTCTGTGTTAAAATATGAAGCCCTAAGGCAAAATGGGATGCCTAACAATGAATATTACAGAGTTTCTGTCCATGCAAGCCACTCATTTATTTTAGAAGATTTTTTTAAATTCACAAGCTTAGCACATTGTTTATATTGTATATTATGCACATTTGTAAGCCCAAAGTAAATTATGTGACTTCTGCATAGAGGCATTTACAGAATTTTTATGTTACAGGGGCTTAGGAACAGCAATCTGTGTAGAAGGAAGGAACTGGGGCTTAACTTGGAACTGCATTTGCACAGCAGGCTCACTGAATAGCCTTTAGTTATATTCTTGCTTGGTTTGGTTCAGAAGTGGGTGATCAAGTTTAAGAGAAGACCAGGATATTCTCAAACTAGTTCTTCACTACCATGACTTTTGTATTTGGCAAAATGTATACATTTTGTCACTTATAATTTCTATTATTCCTTGCTGTGCTAATTTCACTTCATTTTATTTCAGGTGTCACTATTAGAATCAGAAAAACAAAGATGACTTTCGATCAGTCAGGCACTGAGCCCAACATTTTATTCAGAGCAAATGTCAGTTGTGTAAATATTTGTGATAGAAAACCACAGTGCTTGATTGCTAAATTTCATTCACCCTACTTCTTCTATTTGGCTAGGTCAAGTTGGATCCTGATCTTGACAAGCCCTAAGCTTAAACCATTGTGTTGAGTATATTCTATGCTCTCTTCCTCTTCCAGCATATTACTGAGGCATTCAATATCTCTGTATTTGTGACTGTAAATATTAATGGCACGTTTGCTCCAGGTTATCATTCTTAAAAACAATTCTAGGGCCAGTCACATGCACTCACATTCAAAGCAGGACTCAAACTATACATTTCCTACCAGTTGATTAGTTTATAAAAGAATAGAAAACCCAAGACATCACAAAATAATGTCTACTGGACCTGATAGCATTCTTTCAGTTCACTCACCATGTCCATAACTTTTAGATGGCCATATGAAAAAACAATAGCATTGGGTGGGTTTGCTACTGGTAGGAGGAAAGCAAATGAGGTACACAGAGTAGAAGGTAACAAAATATAAAGAGGGTTGACGTGAATGGCTTCAGCCTGTTGGAAAAGATAAAAAGGAGTCTAAGTAAAATTTTGAGATAGCCATAAAAATGAGCAAAATTATTATAATAAATTTCCCAGAAGCAGGTTGAAATATAAAGACAAAATAATACACATAAACACACTTTTAAAAATTTTTTAGAAAACGTATCTTCTTCTTTCGGTTGTTTATATGGTGATTGATATCCATCTAAGCATTATAACTCAGTTCATTCAGAAAGTAAAGTATCATTTATCTCAGAAACAAAATGAAAACAGCAACTGTTTATCTAGTGCTAAGTGCCATGCTAAGTGTTTATATACATGTTACCACATAATATGTAAGTATTTATATATGAAAGTGAAAGTTGTTCAGTCATAACTGACCCTCCATGAAATTCTCCAGGCCAGAATACCAGAATACTGGAGTGGGTAGCCTATCCCTTCTCCAGGGGATCTTCCCAACCCAGGAATTGAACTGGGGTCTCCTGCATTGTAAGCAGATTCTTTACCAACTGAGCTACCAGGGAATCTCAAATATATATGTATATATATATATATAATATATTTATATATATTATATATAATATATTAAAGTTATATATTTATATATACATATAAAGTTTAATGGTATATAATGTATAGCATAATATAATAACTTCATATATTTGTATATACAACTTAATTTTCACTACGGCCTTAAGAGATGGTAATTATAGCCCCAAATAGCAGATGAAGAACCTGAGGTCCACAGAGGCTAAAGTAACTGATCCAAAAACATAGCTGGCAAGCAGTTAGAGCTTAGTAGGCTCTCAGGTTCCTTTGGCTCCAAAGATTGTCATCATTCCATTAACTTACTGCCTCTGTGAGTTATATAATTTAAATTTTACTTAGGGATCATCACAAAAGAGTTACTACTGTTCTTAATTATTTAACTGCTCCCTGTTGAGAAATAAACCCCAGAAAAATTCCAAATTGTATTTCACTAATATCCACCCGCCTACATTTCTTTTCTAATTTAAGCCACTCAAGAGTGCCAGTGTCTGCACCTTGAGCTGGTAGCAGAACAATTCCAGAAGGGCAATCTTTCTGCATCTAAAGTGTTTTCCTTTCACCAAAATCATCTGCCGAGGAAAGAAAAACATTTTAGTTGAAGCTATTTCTCGTAATTGCCATCTAGTTGTGGAGAAGAGAGACAGTTTTTCCCTCTCTCTCTTTGCAAATCTGCTTCTTACTTATCTTTTAATATTTTTCTTAGGCTGTACAGAGCTGTGTTGGAGACATTCAAGCTTGAAGCCTGAGATGTAAACCTGGCTTTTTATTCCCTTGCAAATCCCTTATATGAAGTGCTTCTCAAAACATCAAGACATCTTCTGGAGGGAGAAGTATCAATGTTAGAGATCTAAATATAAAAGTTGTCAGGGAGCACTGAATCTCAAAATTTTCTAGAGCTGGGAAAGGTCTGGGTTGGCCCTCCTATTTATCTGTAAAGGAAGACTATGGTCAGAAAGAAGGTAGAGGGTTCTCTTAAGATCCTGCTGCTTGAACATGGAATAAAAGAGTTCTCCTGAGTTGAGGTCTCTTAAGAAAATATGAATGTGAATAAGGCCAACTAACCTTGTAAGTCAGAGAAGGCAATGGCAACCCACTCCAGTACTCTTGCCTGGCAAATCCCATGGATGGAGGAGCCTGGTAGGCTGCAGTCCATGGGGTCGCTAGGAGTCGGACATGACTAAGCAAACTTCACTTTCATGCATTGGAGAAGGAAATGGCAACCCACTCCAGTGTTCTTGCCTGGAGAATCCCAGGACGGCGGAGCCTGGTGGGCTGCCGTCTATGGGGTCACACAGAGTCGGACACGACTGAAGCGACTTACAGCAGCAGCAGCAGCAGCAACCTTGTAAGTTACCTATGGGGAACCATTCAGGCCCCAAATGATTCTACACCACAATATGAGAACATGCAAAGTAGAACACGATTCTTTTAATGAAGAGAATAAATAAGATAAATGAAATACTCACCAATGGAGATAGTATTGGAAGAAGGAGGGTAATGGTAGCTGGATTGCTGGCTACCTCTGTTAAAGATGTGACGAGCAGAGAAGATATCAGAATTATTAGCCAGACTGGTAATGAACCTAAAGGAGATAATTTATTTCCTATCCACTTAGATAGTCCTGACTCCTAAAAAACAAATTTGCAATATGTGTTATTCATTAATAATTCATTTAATCAGACAATTTAAATATATAAAAAAGCATTATTTGACGTAAGGACTCAGTTTCTAAATTATCATTTTAATCTTTCATATTTTCCTGTGGTTTTTTAGATCTAGGTGACTATGACATTGTGAAGTTCTTAGTTATTCTTATTTTAACATCACTAACAAGCTTTAGGAAGTTTGGATTGTCTTCCCCCATTTTTTCAGTTACATTTGAATTACATCCAATTATTATATATGGGCATAAAAAGCCATGTAGTACTACAGGGCTTTAAGAAAAGGAGCATCCTTTCTGGTCTTCCTCTTCCCACATTTAAGCTGTGTTCCTCAGAGGCAACAACTTTCATTCACATTAGCTACTTATTCCCACGTTTATGTTTATGATAGCTATCTTACAAAATTCTACTTTTTAATATTTCTAAATTTTCAGTTTTGGACATTATTTGGAGCAAGCATGCTTGCTCAGTTGTGTCTGACTCTTTGCAACTGCTTGGACTATAGCCTGACAGGCTCCTCTGCCTGTGGAATTTTCCAGACAAGAATACTACAGCAGGCTGCCATTTCCTGCTCCAAGGGATCTTCTTGACCCAGGGATGAAACACTGATGTTCTAATATGTACACGAAAATTCAGTTTTATAAAACCTTTCATCATACATGTATTTCTTGTCCCTGCTCCCCATTCCCTTAAATTCATATATCAACATTTTAGGTTAAATCGGTAGTTAAATTTTGCCATTATGATCATATGAATATGGTTCACAACTGAGCCACTTAGTGTCCTGTGATTGCTTTAGCTGTTCTGTTTTAGTTTTTGTTTGTTTTTCCAAGAAATGATTTCCCTATTCTTTCGCTTGCTTAGTGTTTTAAGCACCCATCACTAATCCTCCAGTACACTCTCCAGTAAAAGTAGAAAACTCCTCACAAGTAGACAGACATTTCAGGTAATTGTTCTTTTTCATTTTCCCTGATGGAGATGTTGATTTTGGAGTATTTCCTCCTCTTGCTACACTGGGACTAGTTGCTCTTTAGATCTACTTTACTTTTATAAAGAGACTTCTATTCACTAGATCACTTACGGGTCCCCTTCACCTCTTTCTGCTGTGGGAATCCTATCTTGTTAACTCCTTTGTGTTGATGGCCCACAGGACCACATCTTCTGTAACTTCCCGATAATTGGTGCCTGGAAAGTAAATTTCTTTAGTTTCTGCATGTCTGAAAACCTCTTTCTTTTCTTTTCACATTACTTTGATATATCAACCTTTTTAGAATTCTGGATGTACAAATAATTATTGCTCCATTTCCTGTGGCTTCCAGTGGGTTCTTTAGAAGCCTGATGTCCAGACCTTGGATACGCTGTGCATAATACAGGAAAATCAGTCATACTCAGATGAACAGATATGTTATTCTGTTTTTCTCCTACAAATGGAAGGGACAATCCTCCATTTGTGAGATTTCACTGAGCTCCTGCGTGTGTGAATTTGTACACGGATAACAAAGTAGTATGGACATCAGCAAGGCTCTAGTGACAAGATCAGAAGCTGGCAAAAACATCCCCAGATCTGATAACCAGATGTTGTATATATTATTCTAGTTTTGACTTATATTTTTGTTTGGGGTTTTGATTTTTCAATGAAAAAGACTATTTACCATTTAAATCACATTAGCACAAATTCTTCTTTAAATATATCAATATTTAAAGAATGGATTTTACCTATGTATTAGGTAAAATTAGAATGGATTTTACCTATGTATTAGATAAAATTAGATTACCTAATCTTATTAGGTAAGATTAGATGCAGTTGGAAATGATTACATCACATACAGTCCTTCACCTCGGGAAGCCACTGAGATCATATCATCATGCTCATGGCTTCAAGCTGACCACTCAGAGGTAGGGTGATTTTGGGTATTCCACAGAAATCTGAGGCTTTGTGCTAGGATTTTCACAGCTAAGTAGAGATCTTCCAAGTTTTCCCTACTTCTTCCAGAGAGAGAGTCTAGTGAATCAGATTAAGTTCACACCTTATCATTTCCTTCCATTCTGCAATTCTAGAGTCTGGCCAATGCTTTTAAAACCACTTTGAGTGACAGATATTCTGGGAAGAAGAGATGAACATATTGACATCAACACTAGAGTTGCTGATTCTGAGTTCCTCACAATTCAAATTAACCGATACAGGAATGGAAGTTATTTATTCTGAGAAACCAGATCTCCTTACTACTGAGCTAGTAGAAAAGTGTCTTTGTCTTCTATTGTTATCGTTTATACTTGAACAGTCTATGAAGCAAGTCAAATCTAGACTTGAAACAATATCATAAGTGGCACTCAGAGTTGACACAATTTTTAAGACTTTCACATATTACCAAATTGCTGAAAGCTCAGTATCCAAATCTCATATGGAAAAACTGACAATAAAGTCAGAAGCAAAACACAGTTTTTCCTTAGACTGTCAAGAATAGGACAGAACAGGTAGCTATTTGTCTTGAAAAACAGAAAAAATTAACTTTAGGGAAATTGAAGGGCTGGACATGATATTTCTCTCACCATTGCTTTTACTTTGATGACTGAATAAGGAAATGAAATGTTCATGAGTTTTGAGTGTTTCATGCAAGGCTACTAGGCCAAGAATAATTAAAGAGTAGAGAATTTTCATGGAATTTCAGGGGAAGATATTCTTCTTCTAGCAACCCTATAACCAGGGCAATTTCAAGGGACAAAGGTTTCCCCAGACTTTTACTTTATATCAGCTGCATAGATGATGGACCAAAGAAATAGCCAACTTTATTTCTCACGATGATTTCATTTCTTCCTAAAATGATACTATACAGTCCATGGAATTCTCCAGGCCAGGATACTGGAGTGGCTAACCATTCCCTTCTCCAGGGGATCTTCCCAATCCAGGGATCGAAACCAGGTCTCCTACACTGCAGGCGGATTCTTCACCAGCTGAGCCACCAAGGAAGCCCAAGAATACTGGAGTGGGTAGCCTATCCGTTCTCCCTCGGATCTTCCCAATCCAGGAATTGAACTGGGGTCTCCTGCATGGTAGGTGGATTCTTTACCAGCTGAGCCACCAGGGAAGCCCTCCTAAAATTAGACATAATAAATATTTAACATGGCTATGTGAAATTCTTTCTGGACTTCATTGAATAAGCATATATGTAGTAATTTTAATGTATTGAATATGTAACAATAATGTAATGCAGGTGTATTGTTTCTCATTCTTCTTTGGCAATATTAGGACCATGATATACTTCAGTATTCTTGCCTAGAGAATCCCATGGACAGAGGAGTCTGGCAGGCTACAGTCCATAGTGTCTCAAAGAGTCATGACTGAAGCAACTTAGCATAGCACATAATTGCAGAGAAATCTGAGAGCTACTTAAATTCATCATGAGATAAGGTAAGGGTACAAACAACAAAAAGATGTTTTACAAGGAGTCTGTATAAGTGACTTTTATATGTTATTTTTATTATTAAGCTTCTCTTCTAATCCTATTTCATGGATTAAGAATTATATTTATCTTTCTTTTGATATGCTGGGACATCATAAAAATGGTGATTTATGCTCACAGAAATTCCTGAACTCAGGACTCACCTCATCTGTGTGGTATAGTTACTGCTTGGCTACTGAAATCTGCATCATTACAGTGATAGAATGAGCATTCCAAAAGCTTGACTGTCCTTGTGTCCTTCTTTTGAATAGCTTAGTTAACTGCTAGGTATCTTAGACACAGAGTATTACCTCACAGCCATCTGCCAAGGCAAACCCTCCACCAACAAGAATGGCTATATCCCAGGGCATGAATGACTGGAATTCTTTCCAAGTAATCAGTGGAGAGTAATCAAAAGCAACTGAAAAACAAAAGTCCTACAGTTAAACATTGCTTAAATATTATATGACATTTCATATTATCTTAAATAGCCATCTCATTAAAAGTTTTTAATATTTCTGTATTATTCTTATATAGGAAACTTGATCTAGACTTTGAGTAATTTCTACCTGGCTTAGGTAGAACATTATATTATAAAACAAGAAAAATGCCTTAATTTGGAAAACTTCTTTGCATTTTACTATAGAAAAAAATTAGATAAATGATAACATCATATATAATACTAGCCATTCATTCATTCATTACACTAACATTTTTGCCTACCCTGAGTAACAAGTGCATTGGGCTATCTGCAATCCACCATTGATACAACAGCATCTGTTGAACATTATCATTCACTCGTATTTATTTGAATATTTTTTTTTCAAATCATGAGGAGGGTCATGATAGATTCACCTGAATTTCAGTTTAATATAATTCAAAGTTCGGATTAAATAATTTTCTTATTATTCAGGAAACCCTTAAAATGCTCGTAAAGCAATAATCGCAAGGATTTCTCTTGGTATTTGGATTCTGATAACTCCATTGATTTGCTTAGAAATAATGTCATCCATGAACATGGATTTTGTGCCCATTTAACTTTTGTGTGTACCAGGCAACCTTCTACATGGTAAGCTTTTAAGATTACTAAGAAGTCCTCTTCCTGTTTCCTTCCCACAAACTTAAACCAAACCAACGCTCATTGTTGGTGGAAAGTTTGGTATTTTCTGCTTGAATTAAGACCATATATCCTGTTAAACACTAACATCTCTGACTGTTCTTATGTAAAACTGAATGTTTTATGTCTTCTTGTTGTTTAGTTGCTAAGTCATTTCTGACTCTTTTGTGACCCCATGGACTGTAGCCCACAAGGCTCCTCTGTCCATAGGATTTAAATCAAACTTCCTATTCCAGGTGATCTTCCCGACCCAGCGATCAAACCCATGTCTCCTGCATTGGCAGGTGGATTCTTTAGGCCGAGCCATCTGGGAAGTCCATTTTATGTCTTATCTTGCATTTTAAAACCTAATGTGACTCAGTTTATCAGGGAGAAGAGGAGTTAAAGAATGATAAGAGAGAGGATGGTGGAGAAGGCAAAGCTCTTTCTGAGAGGAGGACTCAGAAGTAGGGGTCAGAGAAGTTAAGCCATGGAGAACACACTACTGCAAGCCCTTAGGGCTTTGATTGCAATGGTCAGAGACCTTGGGGTCTCATAGGAATCTCTGCTCTATATTACACAACCTTCTTATAACACATTTGAGATACGCTGGTCTCAAATGAAGAACAAAAGGCATTTATTTCTATGCTATACTGTTTACGTATATCACGTCCTGGAAATCTGACTCATCAGTCACTCATCTATTCCGACTCAAGTAGTCAAGTGGACCAGTCTAACTGCATGGCAACCAGTTCCACCCCAGCAAATAAATCAATGACTAATGAATGAATAAACAAAACCCCACAACTCTACCAGCCTATTTCCAAACAATTTTAAACCATCTTCCCATATTGACAACATAGGAATTTGACTACCCAAAACTTGTTGTGTTAATAGTATAAAGCATAGGCATGGATGAGAAGAAGTGTTTAGTATTTATACTCAAACAAGCAGACACACTTTCTTGTCCATGTGTAATGAAGACAATGAAATCTCCCATTGAATATGGTTTCTTTCTTCTGTGACACCAGGTTATGGCTAAGTGTGAGGTAGATTTGCATTTTCTCCAAGGCTACTATGAGGCTGTAAATACTCTTCCCTTGAAACTCCTCACATTTTTAGATCCTCAGAATTTATTACTGAAGGCTCATCCTGAAGTATAACTGCCAAGTTCTTGCTCCTGTATTTGTCAATAGAAAGATTATTTCTGATTATGACCAGGACAATGAGCTTATGATAGACCAAATGGTATCACCCATAGTAGAATTCTAACTAACCATGGTGTGTAAAGAAATCTACTTCTAGCTTCTACAAAGTAAGATGGTCCTTCGTATGAGGAGAGGAAGGGTGCAGTCTGAACAGGTGTTGCAGTGTGTAAACAGAAGATGTAAACCAGCAGCTGTGTTCATGTCCATTCCTTCTGTTCTACAGTGTTAGCTGAAACCAAGGAAATTTTGTACTTTTGCTCTTCTGTCAAATTCATTCAGAATCATAAATAATACTCAACCGGTTTCTCCTGTAGGTGTAGTTTTGGTCAATCTCTTAGCTGGGATAAGAAAGAACAGGAGTCCTATAAGTAAAGCAACAGTTGAATCTGTAGCAAAACCGGGATACCTAAAAAAGATAAGTGTGTGCATTAAAAAATGCCATCAAGGATTTGTACGAACTAAGCACCAACTGATTATGCTAACAGCATAGAAGTAGGAGTGGTGGTCTTGGTTATTTATTCTGGATAATCCGCTCTATAATCTATGGATTCACAACTAAAACTGAAACTGAGTGAAAATGAAAATCTCAGACCACATCCCCATTGTTTTCATAGGTCTCCTTATTTTTAAGAATCATGTTTACACATGTTGATATGCTAGGCCAAAAGTTCCCTTTCAGGTAAAGCTGACAGATCTGGTAAATACTTTATTCTCTGGATTATTTATTTTAATCATATTGACAAAACATTGAGGTTGAAACAATAGGCCAAGTCCTACATAATTGTCTATAAAAGGCTACTATTGAATTGTGGCAAGGCATGGATGTTTCCAGAGTCTTTTAAAACTCTTCTGTAAATTGTGAAAAGGAATTGATCTGTTTCTCCAAGATAGAACATCTGCTTCTGTGTTTATAGGCCCTGGCCATACCATAGCAATGAAATCGACTCATTTGAAGCTTTGTACCCTATGAAACTCAATCAAGAATATTAATTATCAGAATGGCTTTGAGATGCTCACAGATGATCGCTGTACAAATTAAGAGTTATTCAGAAACAGATGGGGTCTTAGAAATACCAGGCCATTCCTGCAAGTAAGACAGGTTTCCAGATACCCCAACAGTTAAGAAGCACCTGGAGACCAGACATGAATGAAACAGGAAGAAATAATTAAAAATCAGTTTTAAAAGTCAGCATATTAATTAGTGAATCTTTGAGTCTGAAAAGCAGAGTGTGTACCCTAAGATTATTTTACTACCTTGTAACTCAGCAATGCACACATAGTAAAGAGCCTCTTTATTCCTGTACAATTACTTGAACAATCTAGATAATCAAGGAAATCCATTATTTTATTCAATCTGACAATTTTATAAAGCAGCTTTTTTCCCCCTAAATATAGACTTTCTTTCATTGTGGAGTGAAATGCTGCCTTGATATAATTTATTCAAAAAATGTAACCAATATTTATTATTTGATAGTTCCTTATTTCTTTTATTTCAGTTATAATTTTTGTTGGATTTTTGCCAAATTAGCTCAGGCATCATGTAATCTGATTTTGTTTTATATGAAAAGACATATTGAAATCTTTCCAGGTTCAAACAGATGGAATGAAAACATGAGGTGGTAGCAATAAATCTTGATTTATCATTCTAGCTTCAGAAACTCTAAATGTCTAAAATCTCTACATTACAAATATATTCTAGAGTATTTATACCTCATACAAAATTAAGCCATAAATACAGAAATAATTGCTCTTTAAGAGACTTTTAAAGCTATTATCATTTTATATTTAGTTTATTAGGAACTAAGGTTGTCTCAATATTACAAAATATTAAGCTGAGGTAAATTTTATTTGCTCTGGAAATTTAAAAACATAATTGCCAATTAGATATATATATGCAAATTCCCTCCTCTTTCAAAGCTTTTTTTTCTTTTCTTATTGTTTTCTCTCAGAATTTGAGACAACATGGGTGCCTCCTTAAAGCAAATACACTTTGTTTTCCTGCTACAGACAAAACATCTGAGTTACATTTTCCTCCCATAAGGAGGAGAAATAGAAACTGATTATATTGAATTTCCTATTGGGGTTTCTGCCTGGTTTTTGTTCGCCATTGTTTGATTTCATTTGGTTTTTACACATCGGGGTTTAGGACTTTCCCCACCTGGAATGATAGGAGTGGCATTTTTAAAAGGAGGAAGAATTATATTTTCTGTTGGTCTAGGTCTTATTACAAAACCATAAAGTTTAAATCAAACTATTAAACAACAGTTTGCTATGAACAGCTTGCTATAAGTGATTGGATATTTCCTTTTGTTTAGACTTCTTGAAATGAAAAGGTTTCACCCTAATGGAAAGAAAAAGTCTATAAAGCTGCAGCTGACCCTTGAAAATATGCCCCACACTGCACTGTTGCTCTTGTGTGCTCACTAGGAATTGGCGAGCACACTTGGCGGCTTTAAAAAAATGTTGGCAATACCTATATAACCAGAAGGCTCTGATGCAAGAATTTCTTCAATCCATGTGGGCAGAATAGATTTCACTCAAACATTTTTAGTTTCTACCCCCACAACATGGATTTTTGTGGGGGGATGTGAGACAGGAAGTTCAAATCAGAGATCTGCTGAATTTAGGATACAGAGGACTTCAGTGGAAGACAGATTTGGAAACGTGAACCTCAAACCAAGGTATTTATATGGACATGTAGGATGGTCCTTAATTTAGCAAATTATTCTACAATCATCCCCCTCACTCCACATGACTCAGCAGTGTCTGCTGGGATATAAATCACTGACAGATAAAGTTAACTCTGACCCAGCTTCTAACAGTAGCTTGTAAAGTCAGTCTTCTTGCTTATCCAGTAATTCCTTATTTATAAAATAGAGGCAGGGATAGATTTATAGGGAAATAGTACAAAAATGGACATCAACAGAGGAAAAGACAAAATATGAACTAAATACCCTTCATAGAAATAAACACAGGTTGGCAAAAATCACAGAATATGAGTTCATATCAGGTTATTAGGAAGCACTGAGTGGTATTCAGTGCACATAATAAACACATGTATTGAACTTCTTGTGGGAAGAATACAGCACTATTCTAAGTGCTATTATTAGCCCCAGCTTACAGATGGAGAAACTGAGAGGTAAGTGACTTGCCCAAAGTAAGAGGAAGAGCCAAGAACAGAACCAAAGCAGTGCGGCTCCAAGGTCTCTACTCCTGACCATATTAAAACATGGCTTTCCTGAAAATCATCCTTCTAATTTTGTAAGGAAGAAAAGAATCTTGTCTGAAGAAGCCTTATCTTTAGTTACAGGGCAGTTTGGCTTCCGAGCTTGCTGCCTTACCCTAAATTTCATTCTTTATCACTGTTTTTTTTCCTGAAAAGATTAGAATTTTTAAACTCTTTTCAATGGAAAGGAAGAAAAGCAAATCTCATACAGTTTTTCAGAGTCATAGGAACCACTTAGGAGAAAAGCAGAGTATAAAACAAGCAACAAATATAATGCATAATATGCTTACTCTGAAAAAAGCGCAGACCAACCAGAAACAAAGCCAGGATCTCGGCTGAACCATAGCAGGGCCATTACAATGAAGAGGACTAAGGTCACAATTTCTTGATATCTGTGGGAAAATTCCAATCCTTTCATTTATTTTCTCAGTCAGAACATTTGCAGAACCTCCCTGAACTGTTGTCAGGGAGAACGCAAACACTGTAAAAATCGGATGTATCAATTATTTAAGAGAATCTGTAGTTAGAAAGGGGCTTTACTCCTCAGTAGGCCTTTCAGCTTCTTATCCTTCTACCTGGTAAGTTTGAGTTAGACATGGTCTGTATTTTATCATGTGGAGTTATATTTACAAAGGTTAGAACACTTGGGGCCCTTATCAAGTATAATAAATACATTACAGACAATTATGCACATATTTGTCTTTAAACAAATACTTGCAGTATAAGCTGCATCCCTCTGTGTATTTGTGTCTATGTGCCTGTGTATCTTACCTTATTGGTCCAAGTTTTTGGTATTCTTGTTTAATAAACGCAGCACAGGCTTTTTGTTTGGCTGTTAGGGGTTTGCCACATTGGAACATCTCCTTAAAGCTAAAAAGAAGAGTGTGGGATTACTTGAGAGAATAGCACTGAAACATATATATTACCATATGTAAAACAGATGAGCAGTGCTGGTTTGCCACATGAAATGGGGCACCCAAAGCCGATGCTCTGGGACAATCTAGAGGGATATGGTGGCGAGGGAGGTGGGAACAGGATTCAGGATTCAGGATTCAGTGCACATACGTACACCTATGGCTGATTCATGTTGATGCATGGCAAAAACCATCACAATATTGTAAGGTAATTATCCTCCAATTAAAATTAAGTAATTAATTTAAAAAGAATAATTAAGCTTGTTAAACAAAGAATTTTCCCTTTGTAGAAGATATGTGTGTGAAAGTGTCAGAAAATATAAAGGTCCCCGCTAATAACAAAAACCTGTGCTTTTTGCCTATACCTCCGCCTCTTTCTCTGAATGTTGTCTCCCCTCTTTTCTGTTTTTTTCCTGGTTTGCTTAATTTTCGATGCCTAACTGTCATTCCATACCTTCCATGACATCATCTGCTAAGCTTTTCCTTTTCCAAGTCCTTTGGCATCACTGGAATTTTGCTATGTGCCACTCATCTCTAATTTAATACTTTATTACATACCTGACTGTTAAATATTTTAATATGTTTCTTAAGTGTGATTGTTAATTTTCATAGAAAAGTTTTATCTCACTAGTGAGAATTATTAGAGAATGGGGGCTGTATCATGTTTTTTTTTATATTTTTTTTTTTGGCAAGGGGAGCCCAGTAATTCTAAACACTGGCATACACAGTAAATACTTGTCTCATTAACTCTATAGCAGCTTTGTCAGGCTTACAAGATAGTTGGTTGTTAGATCCATCAATTTTCACACAATATGCTAAACTCCAGTTATACTTTAGGCACACAAGTCACATATGCTGATCATGAACAGAGTCCAAACTCCGTCTATTTTCAGAAATAAAACCAATTCTATTACAGTTTTATTTGCATTTCTTTACTCCTTATGTTCTAATGGCATCAACCAGATAATCTTCCAATTTACTTCTAACAGTAACTGTCAGTCTCTATTTATTTTAGCTGCTTACTTTTAGTGACCCCTTTCTCCTGTGACTAATTCTTGTATCCTGAAGTCCAGGGTCTTCAAAACCTTGAATAACATTTTGTGAAGTGTTGCTCTAAATCTTGATTTAAAAATATCCCTCCAGAGGAAGAAACAAATGGAAAACTGGCCAGATTCTCATGGATTATCTTTTGGAATGTATGAGTAGCTCAGTTAGATTACATTATACGTTGGTATGGAAAGCATTTGTGGGTATATATCCAAAGGGAACTGATATCTACATTTTTAAGAAATATCTGCATTCAGATGTTCATTGCGGCATTATTCACAACAGTCGAGATATGGAAACAACTCAAATGTCCTTGGATGGACAAATGGATAAGATAAAGAATAAAAACTATTCCACACATATGTAGTGGAATATTATTTGGCTATGAAAAGGAATGAAGCACTGATACATGCCACAATGTGGATGAACCTGGAGAACATTATGCTAAATGAAATGTCAGACAGAAAAGCAAACACTGGATGATTTTCCTTATATGTGTAATCTAAAATAGTTAAACACACAGAAGTAGAGAGTAACATGGTATATTCCAAGGGTTAGGATAAGAGGAAAATGAGGAGATGTTGGCTAAAGGGTACGGAGTTTCAGTTATGCAGAATAAGAAAGCTCTGGCTGCCTCTGTGCTAAGTTGCTTCAGTCGTGTCCAACTCTTTGCAACACTATGGACCATAGCCCTCCAAGTTCTTCTGTGTATGGGATTCTCCAGGCAAGAATACTGGAGTGGGTTTCCATGCCCTCCTCCAAGCTCTGGATATCTCTGTACAAATAGAGACTATGATGAACAACAACAATAATATACTTAAAATTTTGCTAAGAGGGTTGATCTTACGTGAAGAGTTTTTATTACAACAGGAGGTGGAAAAAAAGCAAAAGGGGTAGGGATAAACTTTTGGAAGTGATGGATAAGTTTATGGCATTGATACTGACGATGGTTTCATGGGTATAGGCTTATCCCCAAACACAGTAAGTTTTGTATACATTTAGTAACTACAGCTTTTTGTATGTCAAGCACACCTCAATAAAGCAGTTTTTTAAAAAGAAAGGAAGCAAGGACATATTCTTCTATAAAATTGCTGAGGGTAAACATGGCTATTTATGAAAGAGTAGATGGGACAAAGACTGTGGGAGGAGGGCAGTTATCACAGGAAGACACGTTATATTTATTTTTCTGCAGTTTCGTTACTCAGATATGTTTGGACTGTTACTACCTTTGTAGGGGCAGAAATTCCTCAATTCTTAAGTCATCCATCCTACATATTCATCATCACCCACATGTACCCCCCACCCAATGAACATGATTAGATGATCAGTGTTGCATTTAAGATCAAAAGAGTAATATTTAATTTTTATAGCCTCCATTAAATGATTGACTAGCGCCAGTCTTGAAATTTTTCCTCTTGTCAGAATATAAATTCTACCATTAAAAGAAACTAATCTGTGGACCGCCTTGAGAACCATCAATAGAATTAAAAAAAAAAAAAAAAAAGGAGAGTTAAAGAAAGGATGAGTCTCCTTAGAAACTGTTTTCTACCCAGTAGACTGCCTATGTACTTTGTCACTTTGCTTGGGGACGATCAATAGTTAAGTCAAAATCCAAAGCGTCTTTGCTACAAATGAAGGTTAATGCCTTTGCAATGGAACTGATGAAGCATATGACAATGAATCAACCTCTCCATTGAAATAAATCCTGTGGCACTGACAGATGAGCTTCACTTCCCCAATAGGTTGGGGTCATTTATAATGGGTGAGTTAACTGTGTTAACACCCAATGTGCTCATTAGAATGTCTGGTGGCCTGCCAGGGGAGGGGCTGATCATTTCTGTTTGTTGATCTAAAACCTCTGGAGGTGAACACCCTGGCAGATCGAAAAGGACACTGAAAAATTAGCTGGAGCATAAATCTGTGCCATGTGTAACCAACACTGGACAGCAAGGGGACTGCTTCAACATGCCACTGATCATGATTTATGGACTTGGCTAATATATGCACTTCACAGGATGTTTTTCCTCGCGGAGAAACACATTTCAGTGCCTCTGCCCATTATCTTCTAAATTTCTCCTTTTTAAGTGGTAGGCCACTTCAAAATGATGATAAGGGTCGCTTACATATTTTATAAAGTAATTATATGTAGCCAAAAAAAGAACGAAACAGCTGGGGTCTGAGACTGGATGCTTTCTCCTTTGGTTTGGGATTCCAGTCCCCTGCATCCTATGTTGTTACCTGCACAACTGAATAGACCCCCAAAGGCTTGGATTCCCAGGAAGGGGCATTTAGTATGCAGCTAGCCTCTTCCCTCTGATGCCCACCTGCCGTAGGCAGTGACATTCCACACATTGGCTCCACTGGGAGCACGGCCTCATGCTGCTCCCGCAATCTGGACAAATAGATTGTTCAAAAAAACCATCAGTACTATCTCCTCACTACTAACAAAACTGGCAATTCTGGAGAAAAACCAGGAAGAGGAATGGAGAGGGAAGAATATCAGTCCTTACATGATGAAGCTTGGGAAATGTGGGCACGGGTATGGAATATGACTCCACAGGAGTGTTTGGCTATTCAGAGGAAGTACAGAAAGCTAACTTCAGTCTCCCCTGCAGTGGATAACATGCTGTTTCATTCATAGGTCCTTGAAGTTATTTAAATAAAACCTTATAAAGATAAAGTTGAGTGACTTCCCTGGAGGTCCAGTGGTTAAGATTCCGCACATCCACTGAAGGGGGTGCGGGTTCCATCCCTGGCTGGGGAAATGCCTCTCAGGGTGGCCAAAAAAAAAAAAAAAAAAGTTGAATTGGCTTGTTTTTTCATGAAAAAAATCCTGAAGGTTTGATAAACAGCCCTTTCCCCTTTCTTTGTGGGTATTGTTATATGTGTTGAATCTCTTGAGGCAGCATTTTCAATTTTGCTGTAGAACCCTGCATAATTTTAAATGCTGGCAGGCATTTGAGCTGTGTAACTCATTGGTACTTATGAACCACTAACTTCAGTCGCAGCCAAGGTAACATCTGCAAATTCTCTGGCTCTTGATTGATCAGTGTTTCATACTTCGATTTCTCTATATTCAACTAGGGCCCATCCATATTATAATTATAGCGTTGCAAGTGAGCTTGCCGATTTTCCAGTTAAATTCTCCTGACTTAGTTGAAGATATTGAGACTGAGAATGGATCAGGATTTGCAAAGATCACTCATCTGTTGTGTGAGAAGCCACAACTTTGTCCCTGGTTTCCTGATTCTCAATCCAATGTTCTTTCCACAGAGCATGCTCTCAGATTTTTGTTTTAGTTTTTCAAGGGCATGTCAATGTTAGTACAATGTCAGGATGAAACAGGAAGCTCTGCATGCTACAGCTTAAAGTTACCTGATAGCTTGAGGAAATCCACACATTAAACCAAAGAGAAGAGCAAAATTTCTTAAAATTCTGCTTTAACAGGTGGGCTGGGTCCTCACCATAATGAGCTTCATATGTCCTTCTGGTTTATTAATATCTTAATGCCTTAGGATCAGAGGAGCCCACGATAGAGTTTCTGTCTACAAACACTCTTCCATAGATAATATTCTAGCGTATCCATAATGCATGTGTTCATACATATCAGTTTTGTGGGGAAGAGAAATGCAGAAATGCAGCATGCATGAAATAGGTGTAAAAGCCCTGGATGAGGGGCTGAGAACACGGAACCCAGACACCAATAAATAAAGACCTGATTAACATGGACTATGTACTCACTTGAATCCTAGGAAAAACCACTGAAGCCAGATCCAAGACAAGAGGAGAATAATAATGGCAGCCGGGAAGGACATTATGAACCATGATCCAAAGTTGATGCAACGGCAGTCAGGATAGCGCCTGTGTGAGGATACAGAAAAGTGTTCACGGGAAGAGTGCAAGTGGAGTCGCTCCTGACGGTCCGTGAGAAGCAGCACTTCCCGTCTTTCCTGCGATAGTAGCCAAGAAAGAAGACGTGGGGCGGGGGGATATTCCCTGCTAAATACAGGAGTTAGCTCTGCTCCTCATCTCTTGCTTCTGTCGCTGCATGGTTGTTCATGCTTCTCACAACAACGAGGGCAGATATGTTATGACTTTTCCTCCCTTTATTCCATCTTTAAGAAATCGTTTACCAAAGAACCTAGCACAGTACCTGATACCAGTGGAATTGCGCAAGAAATGGGTACCCATGGGTGTGTGTGTTTTGTTATTTGTATTCAAATCATCAGTGCATGAGTGAAGAAAGACAAACAAGCAGACCTGGGAACAGGTGAAAATTAGCTTAAGAGGACTGCATGTGTCCATTACCATTTCATCTTGGGAGCTGACATCCCAGAATCTGAAGGGACTCTGATCTGACCCGCACTGTCCCTCAAAGCTGTTTTCCCCTCTTGTTTCTTCTGCCCAAAGCAGCTACAACCATCTTATCAGACATATTCTAGACTTTTTCTTCCTAGAATTAGACAGTGCTTTGGGGCTCAAATGGAATAAATCAGGACCAGATAAAAATAATTAAAAGTCCTGTGAAAAATATCAACTTTTCCATTAACTCTCTAGTTATTTTCAGCTTACTAGCTCACATAATAAAAAAGTAGCAAAAAAAACCACGTCAGGTACAAGCACTGTTTATTTGGTAACCTCACATTCATTGTTTTGAAATGTAGTCTAAATTCTCATATAGTTATCTATTTTATGATTATGGGGAAATGGAAATTCAAGAAACAGTTATCTTTAATTTTTCTTCTTGAAGCAGTAACACAGAGTCAGAAATGAGAAAAGTACAGAAAATAATATGGAGTTAATAAAAAAACACTGTTCACATATTTTTATTATGTTTGAAATCACAAAATAGAGAGAATGTAATAGAAATGCTAGACTTCAGTATTTTTTTCTACTTAGATCACACTTTGTATTTTGCTACTTAAAAAAGATCATGTAAATAAATAAGATCTTTCATGCTACACACATCAACATAAGCCAAATTTATTTATTTTAGACACTGCTATTTTAGTGTGGTTCCTAAGAAATGCAAAGGCTGTTTAAAAAAAAAAAACAAAACAAAATTAAGCTTTCGAAACTGCAGATTGCTCTTTTGTCTGCGATTTCTATGAGCTGATCTCCCTGGGTCCTAGAATTAGCACTGGCAACTTGAGGATGATTTTATCTACCTTGAAGAGATCCTATGATTAGCTTATATAGTTATGCCATTGTTACTGCTCTTGTTTAGTCACTAAGTCATTTTCACCTCTTAGTGACTGCATGGGCTGGAGCCTGCCAGGTTCCTCTGTCCTTGGGATTTCTCAGGCAAGAATACTAGAACAAGTGGCTATTTCCTATTCTAGGGGATCTTCTTCATCCAGAGATCAAGCCCACGTCTCCTGAGTCTCCTGTATTGGCAGGTGGATTCTTTACCACTGAGTCACCTGGGAAGCTCAGTTGTGCCATTTGAAAGTGGCAAATGATAAGTAAAAAATGATAAAGAATACATAAAATTGATGAATGTAAAAAAAATGCTTTACCAACTCTGAGGCTCTGTAGAGAATTGTCTGCTTTTTAAAAAAAAACAGTGTTTTCAGTTGGAAAATAAGTGAGAAAAGGCTTAAGTTTATCTTTCATCAATTTACTAGAGTTGGATTACAGGTCAGTGGCCTGTGTTATTTTGTTCAGCCTAAAGACAATGAGAAATGCTGCATGGATTAGGCTCAAAACAATACCCCAAAGCTAGTTTCATTTTTCACCATCTGTAGCTCATACCTTGAAATTAGGCTGCTTTGTTCTCCCCACCCATTGCAGAGAATTCTGTGAGATTTGAGGGAAGTGGAGCTTTTCAGAATTTTTGCCTGGAGGGATAAGCCATTTAGAAAAATGAAAGTTTAAAAAAGATAAACTTTGGGATTTTTTTTTCTTTTTTCTTCCTTTTTTTTTTTTTTTTTTGTTCAGTAGTAAGAAAGTAAACACTATGAGGTATAAATATTTTGAATGAAAATGGAATGAGTAGCACCCTAGAAGGGATTAGTTTCACAGTGGTGATTCTTTTCCCACTTCCTTCATATTCCATAACAGGCTTCCCTGGGGGCTCAGAGGTAAAGAATCTGCCTGCTAATGCAGGAGATGCAGGAGATATGGGTTCAATCCCTGGGCAAGGAAGATCCCCTGGAGGATGAAATGGCAGTCCACTCTAGTGTTTTTGCTGGGAAATCCCATGGACAGAGGAGCCTGGAGGGCTCTAGTCTGTGGGTAATAAGAGTTGAACATGACTGTGTGACTGAGCGTGTATGCATGTATAATCCATAAAGGAAGGGACTGCAAGTGTCTGCCTAAAGCAAATAGAGATTTCTTCTATCATTAACCATGCTAACTACATTTAATTCTGATGGAATCCTTTTCTTTCACCTGGCAGTATGTTTTGTGTCTACCATGCACTGGGTACTCTTGCAGCTACTGGGGATATAGCAGTGAATTAGATGGACACAGTTCAGACTCTCACAGTTTGTATTAAAAGAAGAACACAGGCAGAAAAACAGGCAAGCATATAATGAATTGGAAAATAAAACAGAATAGTGTGACAAAAAGAGATTAGGTGGAGGGAAAAATTTTACATAACGTGACCAAAGAAAACGAAATTTGGGATGAGATCTAAATGGCAAGAAGGAGCTAGTCATGTAAATAACTGGGAAATAGTATTCCAAACAGAGGAAACATCAAGTGCAAAGGCCCTGGGGTAGGAATGATTTTGGGATGTTTGAGGATTAGACAGAAGACCATTGCGGCTGTGTGTGGTGAGCTAAGTTCACAGTCACATGAAATAAAGTCCAAGAAGTAGCCACTAGGGGTCAGTTCATATACAGCCATGTAGGCCATCAGAAGGAATTTGGATTTTAATACTAAGGCAATTGGTCTTCCCTGGTGGCTCAGATGGTAAAGAATCTGCCTGCAGTGCAGGAAGTCCAAATTCAATCTCTGGGTCGGGAAGATATTGTGTTGAAGAGAATGACAAGCCACTCCAATATTCGTGCCTGGAGAAATCCATGGACAGAGGAGTCCATAGGGGTGCAATGAGTCAGACACAACTGAGCCACTAACACTTTCACTTTCACTAATGCAATTAGGAGTAATAGAAACATAGTAAGTAAGCTAGTGACATGATCTAATGCAAAGTGTATGTAAATTTATGAATTTCATAAAACATGTTAGCTAGATGGATTGTGAAGATGGATGGTAACAAGAGTGGAAGCCAAGTGTAGTAGGTGGAGCTCCAAGATGACCCCCAAGAATCCTGCCCCTGGCATACATACTTAGTATATTCTTTTCCCCTTCTGTGTGGACAGACGTGTAAAGATGGTGAAATTTTATTCCTGAGGCTAAGTTCTTTAATGGGTAGAGTGAAGAGATTTTGCAGAGGTTCCCATCAGTGGACTGACTCTGAGTTAATCAAAAGGGAGATTATCTTGGGAGGGCCTGACTTACTCAAGGGAACCCTTAAAAGAGAGTTGTTCCTGCTGGCTTCCAGATGCCAAAGGAAGGGGGGCATCTAGCAAGGATCTTGGGGTATCCTCTAGTTGCTGAAAGTGACCTTATGCCAACAGACTGCAATAAAATGGGCACCTCAGTGATTCAAACACAATGAATTGAATTCTGTCAACAACCTGGATGACCCTGTCCTAGGACTCTGAGCTTCTGTGGAGATCGCAGACCCCGTTGGCACCCTGACTTCAGCTGAGCAAAGGACCTGGCTAACCCGTGCCTAGATATCTGACCTACAGAAATGATGAGGTCATAAATTCCTGCTGTTTGTATTTGCTAAAGTTTATGGTAATCTGTAACGCAGAATCTGTTAGAAGACCAAGGCAGGTTTGCAGAGGAGCAGGGAGGTGAGTAGATTTTTGCTTCATTTAGATTGGTAGCAACATAGATGAAGAGAAGGCAGTGGGTTTTACAAATATTTGGCATACAGTGTAGGAAAAGGTACTATTCATTGACATGAATCTGAGGGAAGAGCAGGTTGGCAGCTTGGATGCTGCTGTGAGGGTGTTCATGTGAGGTGCCCTTTAGCTTTCCTGGTGGCTCTGGTGGATAGTCAGTTAGATAGATGAGTCTGGAATTGAGAGAGCAGTTAGAGATGTGAAATTGATGGTTACCCACACACAGGTAGCTTTAGAAACCATGGAAATGGGTGTGTCAATTTCAGGAATCAGTGGAGATGAGTGGAAAAGGAAATACACCAGGGGCACCTTAAGTCTTAGAGGTCAGGCAGAGGCGCAGGCATGAGTTAAGCACATTTAATTCTAACAAAATTCCTGTAGGCATGTATTATATTTTTATTTTACACAGAAAACACAATCTCAGAAGATTAAGTGGATTGCTCAAGGTCACAGAGTGTACAGTCAAGCTGGATATTTAAACCCAGGAGGACTGTTGAAAACACAACCTCTCTTCTTTAAAGCCCAGTGTTCTCAATGTCCTTCCAAGTGAAAAGAGAAAATTCCACATATATTTCAAAATATCCATAAACTAGAGTACAGACTTGATGTTTTAAGGACATTTTAGAACCCCACAGGAATGATGGCATAGGAGAGACATGCTTTGACCTGAAGCATATGAGTATGCCAGTGTTGAAATTTAGGAAGACAGTGCTATAGATGCAGTTCTTAAGTCCAAGTACAAAATCATAAATAATGCTAATTAAATACACAGCACTGATCTCAAAAGAATGTGTGTGAGTGTGGATATTTATTGCCTTGAAACAGATATTGGCCACTAAGGGCAAGATCAGCTGATATCCACGCTGATTATAGTCCTTTTGATTAATGACTATTTTGATTATTTCTGAGTCAAAGCCACTTTTCAGATTTGCATTTATGTACTTCCAGAGGTTACTTTTCAAATATTAATTACTTTTTATGCATGAACCAGACTTAGATTTCCAACAGCAAGAGTGAAAGTTGAAGCAGCAGCAACGACAATGGCTGGGGTTATTGACAGTTTCCTACCAGCCAGGCCCTCTGCTAAGAGCCACGGATGCAGTATGCCATTTATTCTTCATAATGAGGCTGTATGTTCTAGTTTCGCCTCCATTTTACAGATGCAAGAGACTTACATTTGTAGAAGTTAAGCTAATATATGGCAAAGTTGAATCTGAACCAACGTCTAAGTCTAAACTTTGCAATACCCAACTTTCTTCTGTACTATTTGCCAGAGAAATTATTACTTGGAAGCACATATTACGCTTTTCTGCAGGAGAAAATCATGGTGAGCTTTGAACGTGGCTGTTGCTAGGTAGCTGGTTTACCTTCTTCCTCTGTAATTAGCTAAGCAGATAGGTTAGGGAGGTGGGCATTGAATTCAGAGCGCCTATAAACATATCTCTTGGTTTGTGAAGCAATAATAGTTATTATTTAACATATAATTAGCAACAGTGACTGTGCTAATCATTGATAATTCAACTTCCTTCCAAGCTGCTTTGTATACCCACACATTTCACAGCGGACGCCCACAAGCTGAATAATATACTTTGATAATCAGCAAGCTGTGAAATTTTACTTGTGATAATCTTGTATTCTTAATATGATAGATTGGCTTTTTGTGTTTAACTAATGGCTGGTGTATTTCTTAAGTGATATCGATGCAGCAAAACTCCTCTGTTATGAAAGCAATAATTGTTCCTAGGAATATTTCCCTTAATAACTTTATTTTAATATCAAAATATTATTCAGTTACTTAGATAATTCCCAGGAACAATCAGCACTTCATTCATGTCTTAGTTCAGTTCATCTTAACCAATGTTTATTGATCATCTACTTGTGTTCCTTGGGGGCTAAAAGAAGATGATAATAATTATTATAATTCAATAATTCATGAAAACTTTTACAAGCTTGCAATCAGGTGTGCTGGTTATGGGTGTGCATGGATAAGACAAATTTATAGAAATGTGAATATAGCTTTGATAAGAAGAGATGGGACTGGAATGTAAGTTTTGGAGTAACCGAACAGTTTCAAATGATACAGCATCCACACAAGCAGAGAAAAGCTGGCAGAGTTGGAGGTCCTTAAAGAACCAGGGTAGGAAGAAGTGAGTTAATTACAGGGTGACATTTATTAACAATAATGTTGGGAAAGGAGGAGATTGGATGACAACTGGAAGAGTGTATCAGTGGAGCAGAAGGGTCAGGTAGAGAACGCCGAGCAAGCAGGATTTCTTTAATGAGGAGCCAATAAAAATCCATAGAATCTATAAGATTGTAACTGTAGGTACAGAAAACAAAGAGTATTTCCATAATGCCTTATCCCAAGGGTAAGTCAAAAACTAATGGTGAGTTAATCATAAGGGAGTCAGAATCTACGTGCCACACGTACTAGATTCAAAGATTAAGGATGCAAGAAATTTCATACCTTGTGGTTGACTTAGATAATTGGCTCAGTCTTATTAGCATCGTCTGAAAATCACCTGCTAAGCTATATATCAGCTTAGGATGACAAGGGCTTCCCTGGTTCCTCAGTCGGTAAAGAATTTGCCTGCAGTGCGGGGGACCTGGGTTCGATCCCTGGATTGGGAAGATGCCCTGAAGGAGGGCATGGCAACACACTCCAGTATTCTTGCCTGGAGAATCCCCTGGACAGAAGAGCCTGGTGGGCTACAGTCCATGGGCTCACAAAGAGTCAGACACAACTGAGCAACTTAGCACAAGAACAACAAAGGGACGGTTCAGTCAAAATAGCCATGTTTTCAGCATTGCAACTCTTTCAAATAATTCTTATGTGTGCATGTTTATCTTTTATAAAAAGAAAGAGCAATGCTGCTGCTGCTGCTGCTGCTGCTAAGTCGCTTCAGTCGTGTCCAACTCTGCGACCCCATGGACTGCAGCCTACCAGGCTCCTCCGCCCATGGGATTTTCCAGGCAAGAGTACTGGAGTGGGTTGCCATTGCCTTCTCTGAGAAAGTGCAATACTTGAATGCAAATACCAATGCAGTCTTTACTTGTCACTGGCAGCAAACTTGATTTTTAAAAATTTTGCCAACATGGCCCCCTCCCAGATGGTGGGAGAGGCAATGAGGCTGCAGAGCAAAAAGGGTACCAGGATTCAGGCCATCTGCCTTCACCTCCCAGTGCTTCCACTGACTGGTGATCATTGTTTAAACTCTTGGAGCCTTGGTTTCCTCATCTGTGAAACAAGGGTGTGTATATACATGATTTGAAATATTTCTATCTTCACTTGTCCCTTCTCATTGCCACTCAGGATCACACATCTTTCTTTTCCAAGACTGACATTTTTGCCCTTGTATCTATCCCATTCCACCTCCATTAATTGACTGTTAGCCAATTAATGATTTCTCTCTCTCTCTCTTTCTTTTCCCCGCAAACCTCACATAGCTGTTTTTACTGTCTCTTTTGCCTGAGTGTAAAACTAAATTGATACCTCCTTATTCTAAAGGAACACTCTGCCTCTGGTTATACCATGCTTCTTTTGTTCTTTCTTTCTTTTTTTTTTTTTTTTTTTTGTTAAACTTGAAACAGTCATTTAAACTAGCTGCCTTGTTCTCTCACTATGTCCTCACCCCTTCACTCTCTTTAGTCTGAATTCTGCCCTAGTCCCCGTTGTTCCCCTGCATCTGCCCTCCTGGAGGTCACTGATGAAAACTGAAAGCCTCTTTTCAGCCATCATCTTACCTGACCCTCCCACCACATTGCATGCTCCTAACTCATTCTCTGCTTGGAAAATGGTCTTCCCCTCCATCTGTCAAAATCCCACATTCTCCTGGTTCTCCAGCTACCTTGATTAACTTTTCCCATCTTCTGTTTTGTCAATATTTCTTAAGAATCTTTCCATGTTTCAATTCTGTTATCTTTTTCTCCCTATATTTCCCTTGCTACACTCAAGATTTTAATTTCTATGTATATATATATATAGGTATATATATCTTCCCTAATGGCTCAGGAGGTAAAGAATCTGCCTGCAATGCTGGAGACACAGGAGATGCAGGCTCGATCCCTGGGTCTGGAAGCTTCCCTGGAGAAGGAAATGGCAACCCACTCCAGTATTCTTGCCTGAAAAATCCCATGGACAGAGTAGCCTGGAAGGCTACAGTCCAAAGTGTCACAAAGAGTCAGACACAACTGAGCAACTAAGCACACACACACACATATATAGTCCCAAATTTATAACTAATTGGAACAATGAATTTGTAAATGCCTGCTGAAAATCTCCTTGTGGATAGATTCTGAGCAGGTCACTTCACCATATCCAAAATAAAATTTATTTATTTCTCTAATGAATGTGCCTAGTCTTCTCTAGAACTTCATGAAATCACCATCTATTGACATATAGCCCTAGCGTCAAAATTTCCTAGAGTTGCCTTAACCCTTCCTTACCCTTATAAATCCTCATGTCTAGTCACTCACCACCTTCTGAGTGTACGGCACCCTGAGTCTAAATCCACCCATCACTTCATGACTCACCTGGCTGTGCCTCTCATCATCTGTCAACAAGTTGGTCATAGACTCCTAGTTGGTCTCCTGTCCCCAGATTCTTAGAATGCCAATCAGTCTGCACATTGCTCTTCTCAACTGTGCAAAGACATGCACATACTATTCTACTACTTCCTGGAAAAACTGACTACACAATTTATGTACTTTGATTTCATGGATTATTTGCATTCATTTCCTCCATAAGCATGGTATTTACTGTTTACTTTGTTAAGACTGAGCTGGGTTACACAGACAAATTTTCTCTAGTGATTAGAAGTATTGCACACAACTAGAGTCTTCTTTAAAGACACATGTTCAAACATTTCTAGGGAAATAATATTTTAGGAAGATAGACTTTGGGGTCTGACTGATCTTGATTTGGTCTGCAAACTGCCAAGCTAAACATCAAAAATTTCAACTCTACTAATAATACCCAACACTTATACAGCACGTGCTTTATGTTAGGCACCGTTCTAAGTGGTATTTATTTTATGTAAAATTTGAAACTATGAGAGAAAGAGAGAGATATTGTTATCCTCATTTTTTTTTCTGGCAAAATAACAGGCTTAAAGACGTTGAGTTATTTGTCCAAGAGCTGGTATTTGAATATAGACATTTGAATCTCAGAGTCAATGCCTTTAATCACCACTGTATACCATTTCCAGAGCAAAAATATAAGGGTTCGTGTGCACTATAATATATGCAATTCATCTGGCAAGGGCTCTCAATACTTGTCATTTGTCACTTTACCTTCTTCTCTGTATGTCAAAAAACAAAAGTTATTCTGTTTTAAAATTGTTAATGGTTTCTGTATATGTATGTTTTGCCTAGGCAATAAGCTAGAATCTTCTTTCTGGTAGGTTTTATTTTTTGTTTTCTTCAAAAGAGTTCAAAACCATGCCTTGCACATTGTCAATTCTCAACAAATGTTTGTTAATTGACTGAGTGGATGAAGATCTGTTTTTATTTGCACAGGATAAAATTTACGTTTCTCAGAACTTGTTCTTATTTTCCATATGTAAAAAAGAAAACAAACGAGTACATGCATAAAACATAAACATATTTTATATTTAAGTAAGTAGATAAACAGTTAGATAGATAAGGCTTTGAAATGTATTATCCAGTTGCTTCCTTTTTTAAGTGTCAAAGGCAGGAAATAATTGACTCTCAGGCTAATGTACCCTTCAGAGTTTGGTAAGACCCAAAATGAACTTATACAAAATGACCATTGGTATTGCTCAAAAAGATGGCAGGAAGTGTCAGGAGAAAAGGTGAGATTATTGTAGTGGCTTTGGAAATAAAGGATGATTTCTCTCTGGCTCCAAACATCTGAACATAGAACATAAACCTTTTTTTATTTCATGCAGTTTTAAGTTTCTGGAACTTTTCCCAATTAAATTGAGTGCATTTCATTCCAATGTTGCTTTGGGTTGCTGTTGTATTTTTAGGGTCAAGAAAACATTCATTAAATACTTAGTCTGTTTATTTACTATTTACTTTTTATTATACAAATTACTATATACTTTTTAAAGCTATTTACTTTTTATTGTTCAAATTCACGATGTAAGGGACTGAAAAGCAGAATTTTTAACTCAAGTGCCCTGACTGTATCCACACTTCCCCATTTTCTGCACTGAAGGAACATCATAGCACTAACTTATATTCAGATTCATACATCTGCCCTCAATTATACATAAGGTTTTTTTGCTCCTTCTCTTTCAATATTTTCTATCAAGAAGGGATATTTTGAGTTTTCCAGTTTTCATATAACTTAATTCTAAAGAAAACTTGAAGGAAAAAAAATCACTAAATTTCTAATTATATTTTAAGCACTTTCTAAAAAGAATGTTTTGGCCAAATTCCCATGATTAGGAGAATTACAAGATCAGACAATTAGGGAAAATAGTTACTGAAACATTTTGCTCCAAGTGCTACAATGCTCTCAATCTGTCATTGAAAAATGGATGAATACATTCAAAGAGTCCAGGGAACAGTTAAATAAAAGAAAGAAAATTTTGTTGCTGCATTGGGTAAGAACACAAAGACCAAGGGCAAACTTAGTATGGTTATTTTGACGATATCAAGTAATTTCACAGGAATGGTGGAAACCAGCAGTTCTCTAACGCCAACAAAGTAAAAAAAATAAAAATAAAAACTTGGTCTAAATTTTAGAAAAGATTTATAGAGAGGACTGAGATGTAGACTCTCTTTCTTTGGGGGATTCATGAGAAAAGATAGAAGTCTAGCTTTCAGAAAGGGATTAAGTACATTTCCTGCCTTGAATTAGGAGATGCATTGAATAAATCCTTTCTGGCACTGGGAATTTCAGAAGTCTCTCACTTATAAACCAAATGTCTTTCTAAGGTTCTTTTCAAAGTCAGTCATTGGAGTACACATGATGGATGTATACTCATAGAATCCGTAAATGCACACGGTAGTCTGTGTAATATCGTCCCTAAACTGCTCTGTTAGGGTTGTTTTTTGTACATAAGTTCTCATTCTTTCCAGAATGGAGGGTGACATTTTTTGAATCTTGAATTTCTTGGAACATCTTGTAAATAACTCAGAAAGTTTACAGAGTTTGTGACTCTGCTTCCTACAGTGTGGTTTTCCCTGAATTTTTCTATGAAAAGGACTTAAATCATGTTCCAGGGCATCATCAACACTGCCCACCTTCCAGAAACTGACTATTATCTGTCCTTCATCCTTAGAATTATACCTTGGGTGTAGAACCAGATTGAACTCTCACAAAACACTGTGGACTTTCAAAGTATTGTTTCAATAATTCTTACATGCTGCTAAGTCGCTTCAGTCATGTCCGACTCTGTGCGACCCCATGGACTGCAGCCTACCAGGCTCCTCCGTCCATGGGATTTTCCAGGCAAGAGTACTGGAGTGGGTTGCCATTGCCTTCTCCTAATTCTTACATAGTACCAAGTATTTTTACATAGTTTACTTCATTTAATTCTTACAGTATTCATATGAACTATGACTATTTTAGATATGAGAAAATTAAGTCTTGGAAGAACTTATTATTGTGACTGAAAAGTGGAATTTTTAACTCCAGCGTCCTGTGTCCAAGAGTCTCAATTTTCTGCACTGAAGTAGCATCACACCACTCATTCAGATTCATATATCTGTCCTTAGAATACTTTATTACTGCTATTTTTTGTAATTGTCCAATACTTCAAATATTTTTCAATCCCAATACCAAATCTTCTGTAATGAGCAATTCTGTTTACTACTCATCATTTAAGTTTAAATGTCAGTTGACAAACCCTACACAAATTGTCCCATGTAAACAATCCCTTTCACTTTAGGTAACTAGCATTTGCAATATTATTTATAATAAAAAGTGTCTTCTGTGTTTCAAGACACAGGAGAGGTGGGCTCGATCCCTGGGTTAGGAAGATCCCCTGGAGGAGGAAACGGCAACCCACTCCTTATTCTTGCCTGAAAAATCCAATGGAGAGAGGAGCCTGCTGGGCTACAGTCCATGGGATTGTGAGGTGGACATGACTGAGCAACTGGGAACCCACGCACGTGTTTGGTGAGAGTGATTACCCAGGAGTTATTTTATCCAAGCTGACCTTGGAATCTACAAACACCTGTTAATTCACTATGTCCTACATATCTAACTCTATTGAAAGGAGCAGAAGGGAGGTTTCTAGACCTATAGCAGTACTGATGGGGAACAAAGGAGGATTAACTCAACATAGCTCTCTCTCTCTCTAGATTCTCTGAAACAGGTAAGAATAATTCTTATAATTTGTGTGCTGTCCATTTATCAAATCATCAACCCAACCATTTTACTTACATATTGAAATGCTCAGCGAAGATCAAGTTGGTAGAGGTACCAGTGATTGTTGTCAGTCCACCAATGGTAGAAGAATAAGCAATGCATAAACACATAAGTTTGCACATCATGTGGTCCTTCTTTGTTCGATATTTGTTTCCAGAATTTGTGCCTGAATTCTGTTCAACAATAAAATGTACCATGAGAAGAGCTCTATCTGTGGTCATAAGAAGCAGTCATAGCATTTGTTATGGACTGAATATGTATGACCATCCCACCCCCAATTCATATGTTGAAGCCCTCACGCCCAATATGATGGTATTTGGAGACTGGGACTTTGGAAAGTAATGGGGTTAGAGGAGATCATCACGGTGGGGACCTGGCATGATGGGATCAAAGTTCTTACAAGAGGAGACACCCAAGAGCTTGATTTCTCTCTTTCTTTCTGCCATGTGAGACCACAGAGAGAAGGCAGCTGTCTGCAACCTAAGGAGACAGCTCTCATCAGACACTAATCCTGCTGGTTTCTTGATCTTGGATTTTCAGGTTCTAAACCTGGGAGAAACAAATTCCTGTTGTTTAAGTCACCCAGTCTATGGCATTTTGTCAGAGCAGCCCAGTAATGCAGCATTTATCTTTCCACCAACAGAAATGTTAACAAGAAAAATTCTTCCTAAATCTCTTTTGGGAGTGTCTCTCTACTTTGGCACCTTAACTGGTCCTCTCCAGAGGATACCACTACTTCTGAAATTGAATGTTTTCAACCCCTTATACTTCAGCATTGAGAGATGGAGTCAGTGTCCTCTTTGTTCCCCACCCTCTTCCAGAACATTAATTTCCTACTGACATGAGAATAAATCAATTTTTCTTTAAGCTCATGTCATTTGGCTATCTCTTTCCCTGCCCATTCTTTTGAATAGGATGTTCTGATCTTCTGATCACCCACTGCTATCAATTAAGATGACATTCCCATCTGGCCCACAAGACTCCTCCATCCTGAAAATCCTGTCAAGCATCTGGATAACTGGATGATCTTTATGAATACCCCTCAGAGATCCCAGCCTTACAGATGTTTTTTAAAAATCTCATTTCCAGAGACCTTCGATCTGCTCTTCCTCAGTCACCCTGTGCTCTAATTCCTGGACAATACATCTTCCAATGACTCCATCTGAAAAAAATCACTATTTCTAATTTTTTTTTTTAAGGATAGAACTTAAGGTGCAAGACAAAAGCAACTTATTCCTTCTCTCACCTGTGGCCCATTTAACACACTCTCTTGGTCTGATTGTTGCTATCCAGATTGTTGAAATCTGGAATAGAATCTATAACTTTTTGGGTCACTTCATTTAGTCAAGAGTTTTCAGTCATGTTTAGCAAAAAAAAGCAACCTCATTTCATTAGTTGGAATGAAGAATCCTCTATTTAATTACAAAAAGTCCATTTTCACTGTCAAACTACACAAAAGAATTGCCTATATTCACCCGCTCCATTTCTTTAACCTTTCTAATCTGGCTTCTTTCTCTTCAGTCAATGTGCACTTGCTATGATTTTTCATAACCTCCATATTACAAACTCAGTAGCTATTGTTCATCCCCAGGTTTGCAGACTTCTGCTGTGCATGCACACTAAGTCACTTCAGTCATGTCTGACTCTTTGCAACACCGTGGACTGTAGCTCACGAAGCTCCTCTGTCCAGGGGATTCTCCAGGCAAGAATACTGGAATGGATAGCCATTTTCTTCTCCAGGGGATCTTGCAGACCCAGGGGTCGAACCTGTGTCTCTTACGTCTCCTGCATTGGCAGGCGGGTTCTTTACTACTAGCGCCACCTGGCAAGTCCCTGGAGACTTCTCAGCAGCACCTAAAAGAGTTGATGACTCCTTCTCTCTGGAGAACTCTTCTTTGGGCTCTGTGACATTTCAGTCTTCTGGTTTTTCTTCATCTCTGCCTGTTCCTCTGTCTCCCTTGCCTGTTCATTCTCCTTGATGCATCCTTAAAACTGGAGCTTCCTGGGCTTCCCTGGTGGTTCAGTGGTAAGGAATCTGCCCACCAATGGAGGAGACTAGAGTTTGATCCCTGATCCAGGAGGATCGCACATGCCTCGGGGCAACTCAGCCCACTGGCCACAACTATTGAGCCTGTTGCTGTAGAGCCCGGGAACTGCAACTATGGACCCATGTGCTGCAACTACTGAAGCTCGGTGCCTCGAGCCTGTGCTCTGCAATAGAAGAAGCCTCTGCAAAAAGAATCCTGTGTAACGCAATGAAGAGGAGCCCCCACTCACTGCAACTAGAGAAAGACCCTCGCAGCAACAAAGACCAGCACAACCAAAAACAAACAAAAAAACCCTGGAGTTTCCTGAAACCCTGTCACAGGTGCTTGCTTGTCTCTTCTCACAGTAAGATTTCTCCTTAGGGATTTTCATACATTTCACTGGTTTAATGAAAGAGAAAATCACACCACCTAACTTGTTTTCAGCCAGGCTTCTCCTTTTACCTATGAATCCGACAGACTGTCCAATATAATTTGAATGTCTCAGATAAAACTCCAATCCCCAAATATTCAAAACCGAACTCATTCTTTCCTTCCTCAAATCCTCTTCTTCAGGATCATCTACAGAAGATAATTGCATTACCACCCCCATGATTACAAACACTTAGAGTGTGCTGAGTATACAAAAACACTGCTTTAAGTTAAAATCAAATGAATGCTTTAATTCACATTTTTCTGACAACATAATGAGAGCGGTACTACCATTATCTGACTTTACGTATGGAGATGTGAAGCACAGAGAGGCTGAGCGGCTTGCTTATGGTCACAGAGCCTGGAAATGGCAGACTTAAGTTTGGAGACCATGCAGGGCTCATACCACAGCACTCTCAGCCACTATACTACATCGCTTGTCCTTAAAATTCTCCTCATTCTCATCCCACTAAATTCTATCAATCGTATCTACTGAAAAATGTCTGGACTCTGCTGGTTTTTCCCATCTCCACTATCACTTCCTCTAAGTCATCATTATCTCTGATTTGGGTTATTGTAAGAGGAACCAGAGATCAAATTGCCAACATCCCTTGAATCACTGAAAAAGCAAGAGAATAGCAGAAAAACGTCTACTTCTGCTTCATTGATTATGCCAAAGCCTTTGACTGTGTGGATCACAATAAACTGGAAAATTCTGAAAGAGATGGGAATACCAGACCACCTGACCTGTCTCCTGAGAAATCTGTATGCAGAAATCTGTACAAAGCAACAGTTAGAACTGGACATGATTTGGAACAGACTGGTTCCAAATAGGGAAAGGAGTATGTCAAGGCTGTATATTGTCACCCCGCTTATTTAACTTACGTGAAAAGTACATCATGAGAAATGTTGGGCTGGATGAAGCACAAGCTGGAATCAAGATTGCCAGGAGAAATATCAATAACCTCAGATATGCAGATGACACCACCCTTATGGCAGAAAACGAAGAAGAACTAAAGAGCCTCTTGATGAAAGTGAAAGACGAGAGTGAAAAAGCTGGCTTAAAACTTAACATTCAGAAAACTAAGATCATGGCATCTGGTCCCATCACTTAATGGCAAATAGATGGGGAAACAATGGAAACAGTGACAGACTTTATGTTTTGGGACTCCAAAATCACTGTGGATGGTGACTGCTGTCATGAAATTAAAAGACACTTGCTCCTTGGAAAAAAGCTATGACCAACCTAGACAGCATATTAAAGAGCAGAGACATTATTTTGCCCACAAAGGTCCATCTAGTCAAAGCTATGGTTTTTCCAGTGGTCATTTATGGATGTGAGAGTTGGACTGTGAATAAAGCTGAACACCGAAAAATTGATGCTTTTGAACTGTGGTGTTGGAGAAGACTCTTGAGAGTCCCTTGGACTGCAAGGAGATCCAACCAGTCCATCCTAAAGGAAATCAGTCCTGACTATTCATTGGAAGGACTGATGCTGAAGCTGAAACTCCAATACTTTGGCCACCTGACGTGAAGAACTGACTCACTGGAAAAGACCCTGACGCCTGAAAGATTGAAGGTGGGAGGAGAATCTTGAAAAGATGATACTGTAGTAAGGTGCAAAGATTGAGGACCAGAGAGACAGTAGTAGAGAGCAATGTGCAGGAAAATAGAGCTCTTAAGAAAGTCTGAGATGAGCCACTAATTAAGACAATGATTGGTACAGAAACTCTAAAAAGGAGTAGGAGAGTCCTTAGCAAGTTGCTCGGCTCGAGACAGTAGTTTCAAGAGTGTTTGACCCTAATTTTAGAGTGTTTGACCCTAATCTTAAAGTGATGTTGGAATAAGTCACTCTGGGTAGACAGTAAGATTCAGACCCTGAGAGTACATGTTTGCAGATTTATCTGAACTAATCACATTTATCTATGAGTGGAGCAGGAATTTGTGTGTGTGTGTGAGGTATCTTTTCTTTGAAATTGGGAGAGGGAAAAAAAAAATCCAAAGCAAAGAAGGGAGAATCAAAGCATCTAGGGGCTGAAGCTGGAGACATTCAGGGATGAGGTGGGCAGAGGAAACCTCTTGCGCTGCTGACAAAGGACAGAGACAAGGATATATTGTGAGCAGGAAAGAGCTTACTTTATGTTTCTTGATGAGAGACATACATGAAATTAAATGTATACAATGATGTAGTTTTTTAAAAATAAAACATTTATCCACAAATACACAAAAGAAATTATACTGAAATGAAATATATCAAGATATGAGAGTGCCTGCTACTTTCTTGATACTGTTTCTATCTTCCACAATATAAAATAATTTTTTTAATATATAAAAGAATCATAGAGTACAGATATTTAGAGATAATCTGGTACAAAGACCTACATTTTCAGAAGAACAAAATAAGTCTCAATGTGACATAACGGTCCCAGCAGAAATGAAGATTTCTGTGTATCTGAGTTTCCTTTCAGTGATTTCCCTTGTGTTATTTTGCCTTCCAGAACACACTTTTTATTTATGTGAGTTTTTTAATCTATACCCAAAACTTTACCTCTAATTACTTTTCATATTGCTTTCACAACAGCAACTGCAAACTAGTGTATTTTTATTCAATCCCAATTCTGTCATCATACATTTGTAGTTCCGACAATATATGACATCTTAGACCGACCTTGTGAGTATGTCTTCTACAGCTTCTTTCAAGTAACTGAAAACATTTTGTCCAGGACATGACCAAATTCAGAATCCTAAGACACCGTGAAATGGGTAGTACTCCAGGGACATTTCAGAACAGAAATCCCTCAGGTGCCGATATAACTCACTATTGCCACCTGGTGGCAGTGATTGTGGATTCTGGGGGCATGTTATACACCGACCCCAGATGCTATCAAAATAAAGGAATCACTATGGACTATACCAGTCTCCACTGCTCTGTACAAAATAATTCAACTGGGTGAGTGTGGTATAAAAACATTACGAGTTATATTTATATTTAAATGTTTATGCAAGGCTAATTGCACAAAATATTAGTTCCTGCTAATCATTTTCTGTTTGTGAAAGTTTAAAATCTTCCAGCTCTTTTTGAACATTTTTTGCATTTTAGGGGCTTCCCTGGTGGCTCAGACGGTAAAGCGTCTGCCTACAATGCGGAAGACCCAGGTTCGATTCGTGGGTCAGGAAGGTCCCCTGGAGAAGGAAATGGCAATCCATTCCAGCACTCTTGCCTGGAAAATCCCATGGACGGAGAAGCCTGATAGGCTACAGTCCATGGCGTCGCAAAGAGTCGGACACGACTGAGCGGCTTTACTTTACTTTTGCATTTTAATACTATTCCTGTGGTACCATTTCTCAGTTGAAGGTATTAGAGTCAAAATTCCACTATGTTACATGATGAGAATTAAGCTTTCTTTCACAGCCTCCTCCACTGAACACACTTAAGACTTCTCAAGTCTCCATCACCCTCCCATTAGGGCTACCATAATTTTGCTTAGAGCAGAGTTCAGCATTCAGAATGTTGTCTAGAGATCTACTAACAACTGAGAAATCAGATATATATATTACTTTTCTTGTTCTGTGTCCCCTGCTTACTTGATTCGTTTTCTAAGTGGATACCAGTAAATCAGCCCAAAATATTCCCTGGTTATTTAAATGTTTTCTCTGAAAAAGAAAATGATGCGACACCTAATCTACAACAAAGTGATGTGAAAGTCCTTCAGTCATGTCTGACTCTTTGTGACCCCATGGACCACACAGTCCCTGGAATGCTCTAGGCCAGAATATTGAAGTGGGTAGCCCTTCCCTTCTCCAGGGCATCTTCCCAACCCAGGGACTGAACCCAGGGATTGAACCCAGGTCTCCGGCATTGCAGGCGGATATTTAATCTACAACAATATTCTACCAATTCCATTGTCTTAGAGACATCTCTTCAGGGCTTTCCTGTCTGTCCTACATCTAGTCATTTTTTTGCTCTAGACCTGCAAGGAGCTATCTAGACTTAAGTCTACCCTATTCCTTCATTGATAGTTCCACTGGGTATTGATTTCTAGGTTGGAAACAATGTTACTTAGATTTTTGAAGGCATTCTCCCCTGATTGCCTGTGAGTTTCCAGGGTTGCCTTAAAGAAGTCTTCTGTTATTCATGTTTTTTATCCAAAGGAATTGGTTTTTCTCTCTTTCTGGAAACTTTTAGGGTCTTCTCATTCACTGTATTCTGAACTCTCAATGTCCTTCCCTATGTGTATCTGTCCCATCCATCTTGCTGGTACCCAGTGTGAGCTTGTCATAAAAATTATATTTTTCCATTATGGAAGTTTTCTTGAATTTTGATAGAATCTTCTCCATTTTCTCTACTCTCTTTCTGAAACTCCTATCTTTTCTCTTATTGCTTATTCCTTTTATACTAAAGTTTCTACTTATATTTCATATCTTTACATCGTATTTAGTATTTTATAAATTTATTTCCTATTTTATTTATATATGTTCTGCTTCTTGTTCCTTTATTATAGAATGTCCTTCATATTTCATGAATGCAGATTCTTTGCTTCCCTCTGTGAATATATTAATGATAGCTTCTTTTCTTGTGTTTTCATCTTTTTGCACAGTCTGTTTCCTGCAAGTTTCTGTTTTCCTTTTCTTTGTTTAAGTCTCTCCCTTCCATGCCTGAGGCTGTCTTCAGATATCCAGGAACTTTGGTGCTTTGCTCATATTTAAAGCAGTGAAAAGCTGGCTGGAATCCTTGTACATGTGCTTTGGGATTTGTTGGTAAATGTGGGCTCATATCTAGTATCATCTGATTGGGGCTTTTGTGGGAGAAAACCCAATGCTATATATTTTCATCTTTTCTCTTATACTGGCTGCATTACCCCAAGAAAAACCTCCCTGGCCTCTTGCCTACTGACATGAGGAGGGAATAGGTCTGGTTATTGGGGCTAGCAGGGTGGAAGGCAGGGTTCTCACCATTCAACATATAAATGGTCAGTCGGTATCTCTGTTTTCATCATGAAATTATCCCTGATTCGGAACTGCATCAAGTTCTCCTTACCCTCTGTGTCACCTGTCTAAAGATTACACTTCTGTTTGGTGGAGGAGGAACAGCTGCATCCATGGAGACTTGGGGGAGAAACTTGTATATTTAACTGTTTCTTAAACAATTTTTTAAGTACCTTCACTTTTCAACATTTTAAAAACTTTGAGGGCTACTGATAGGTAAATTAGATTGCTTATTTTCTTTCCTCACTGTTGACTAGAATTTCACTTTCATTGACTAATTGAGGCATTTCCCACCTATTCTTTAACTTTCCATGTTTCAAAGTGATTTTGCTGTCATTTTCTCACTTGACATTTTTATAATTGTGACTTCACCTTGAAAAGTCTATTCTTTTTTTAAATGAAGATTCAGGATAGAGTGAAGGTAAATGGACCTATTTAATCTGCCATCTTATTGGAAGATGCAATATTTCTCTTTTAACTTTAAAATACAAGTAAATAAATGATTCTTGACTAATAACTCTTGCATAGATTGACCTTCGTGGCTCGACAGCATCCACACTGGGGGATGATGGAGAAAACAGGGAAAGGAGAGGAAAGCTCCAGAGTGCATAGAGAGAGTGACATTAGGGCCATGTGACCCTGTTCACTCTTGACGTGTTGAGTTTATATGGTCTTGGTTAAGAGGATAACAAATTATCCTTTCTAGCTTTAATTCGACCAGTCCTTCCACAATGTGCTTCTGGCTTTAAGTGATTTCTACAGGAAGTTACTTAAAAAAACCCTAGAATGAAGACAACATAAGAAAATGTAAGAGGACATCCTTCTCCTACTCTTGATGTAAACTCTTCATGAAGATCTGGTGAGGATATAATCAGCAATAACCTGAAGGACTCAGAAGAGCTGGTAACAAATTTGAAGTTATCAGTAAGATTCCTTGAATGAGGATTTCTATCCACTATAGTTAATAAAGAATTATGATGCATAGTATGAATCAGGATATTAGTTTATACGTTAATAGTAATAGTGTAATAAATAGGTATTTAAAATTTAGCACACAAAACTGGACTTTTCATAAAAATTCTGTTTTCATCAATGCTGAAAATCAATTAAACCCATTATTTATTTTACAAAATGTTATATCCTGTTTAGTATTTAGAAGCTTCCTTTGTAATTTCTTAGTGAAGAACAAAAAACCAAAACATACATGCTATTGCAAAAAAAGATTCTGTTCTTTAATAGTGGTAAAAAATGACTGAAATAATATATAAATAACATAGCAGCACAAGACATCAGTACGTGTGTGTGTGTGTGTGTGTGTGTGTGTGTGTGTGTGTGTTTGTGCGTGCCTGTGTCTGTGTAGGATTATATAAAAAGAACAAAGAACAAAAAGATAACAACTGCAAAATAATGCAGGAAAGAGAGATGGAAAGAATAAGTACTTGAAAAACAGAAATCTGGCACTAAAAATTACTCTAAACTTATAAAGTCACAGAAAGTTCAAGTGGATCAATCTTGTCAGGCAAAAATTTCTAACCTGAATAACAATGCAAAAGCCAACAATATGCTTTTTATAAAAGAAACATCTAAAGTATAAGGACATAGAACTATTGAAACTGAAAGGACAGAAGTAATGCCAAGTAAACACTAGCTTAAAGAAAGCTAGTATTGCTATTATACTTTCGTCAGACAAACGCTGATTCCAAAATATTACCATTGATTAAAAGGGACAGGCAAAATGGTAAAAGCATTACTTAGCCAGGAATATATAAATATTCTAAACTGATAGGGATGTAATAACATAATCTTAAATTATACAAAAACCAACACTGACAGATTAGGAGACACAGACATATTCACATCATAGAGGGAGATGTCAACAAAACAGCTGTATTCATTGCTGGCTAAAAAGACAAAAATTGTTAGGTCATAGACAACTTGAAAATCACAACTGGCAAACTTGATCTACAAGGCTTAGAAAATACTGCACCCAATACGTTGAAAATATGCAGTTCTTTTTAAGTAAAATGAAATATTTATCACAATTGGCCATGGCTAGTCCACAAATCTGCCTCAGCAAGTTTAGAAGAACTGATGTCATACAGACAAGCTTTTGACCACAGGGAATTTATGTTAGACACAAACAACAAAACAAGAAGTAGCTACAAACGTTTCATTTATTTCAAAATTTAAAACAGACATCTAAGCAGCCCCTGAATCAAAGACTAATATAATGGAAATCAGAAGACATAAAAAACTGAAAAATATAGAATGCAAGGAAAGCGGAAGAAATGGAAGAAAATTTGTCTCCCCAAATTTTTACTTTGGAAGAGAAGAGAAAGTTCAAACAAATAATGCAAATTTATATTTTAAAATTAGCGAAACTAAATGGAAAGATACAGTAGACAGAACAAAGTAATAAAAAGAAGAAACTAATAATGTAGAACATGAAATACGATCAAAAGAGCCAAAAGTTGGTTCTTTGGCAGACTTATAAAATGTACACTTTTGGAAAAAATATTCCAATAGTAGGAATGAAAAGATACAAAGCTAAAAATACTATAGAAATTAAACAGGTAATAAGAGAATATTAAAAACAGCATGCAACTAAATTTGACAGGGAATGCATAAGTTCCTAGAAAAATACAACTAAAACTCAAGGAGAAATTAGAAATGTGAATAATTCTAAACCCAGGAAAGTAATGGAAGAATTGCTAAGTATATGTCTGGTATGCCGTTTGCGTTCTCCTTTCTGTTTCCCAGTAGCTGGAACAGAGAATGGATAGAGGGCAATGCGGCATCCTGAACCCTGAGGGGGTCATCAAGTGCTGATGATGGCAGAGCAAGAATAGAGAGTCAAGGTCATCATGATCATGGAACCATTATACCAGCCTATTTCTATCTTATTAAAACTATCGTTACTTGGGGTGTTTGTTGAGATGAAGAAGTAATTAATAGAAGTGGTAATACTGAAAAGAAAACAAGAAAATGGTTAACTTGAAATTCTGGAGACTGTGGCTACCTCCATAAGGGGCTGGATACGATTGTGTGAGGCAAGGAGATGGAATCAAAGAAGAGCTCATGGGGACTTTTAGAAATTGTTATGTCCTTTTTCTTAAGCTGGGGCATTGGTATAAACCATTTTATCATCTTCTTTAAATTTTTTGTTACATTCTTTAAATATGTATATATTAAAATATTTCACAATCAAGATACTTGAAAAACAATTTGGGGACAAAATAAATGTATCCTTTTGTTAGGAAATATCATTGGACTATGAGAAGAAAAATATTGTTGAGGATTTTAGGAAACAAAACAAACACAGTATTAGAATAAATTCGATGGGAGGTTTATTTTATGGAGGTTTATTGTACAGTTAGGGGAAAGTACAGTTGCTTCCAACATGGTTAAGCTCATGTTACTTGCTACATAATATTTCCACAATATAAAAGGTGAAGAACCATGCTTTTGTGGTTCAAAATTAAAAGGTATATAGAAGAAAATGCATTGTCAATAGCAAATTATTTCTTTAATAACAAAATGTTTTGTGGAAACCCAGCTAAGTAAACCAATGGAGCCCAGCCAGGGTTTTGACTACAATAAACGTTAAAATCTTGAGTGAGGTTGTGCTCATAGGCTGCTGCTATGATTCTTCTTTTTTTTATGACTGTCTAAATAAATTAATTATTCAGAAGTGAATTCACCTCACCACCTGTTGCTTGTTGTTGCTAGTCTCTCAGTTGTATCCAACTCTTCTATGACCCCATGGACTGTAGGCCATCAGGCTCCTCTGTCCATGGGATTTCCCAGGCAAGAATACTGGAGTGGGTTGCCATTTCCTCCTCCAGAGGATCTTCCAGACTCAGGAATTGAGTCTACATCTTTGAGTGTCCTGCATTGCAGGCAGATTCTTTACCACTGAGCCACCAGGAAAGTACCACCTGCCTGCTGAATCCCAGTACCTGAATCAGCACCATCTGAATCCCAGTATATGTCAGAAATATCATCCCTTGTTCTGATTTAATACCATTGATAATGAGGCTTCCAAATTCTCAGTTGAATGGCATGAGTTCTCATAAATTGGATTAGTGAGTAGGATAGTTATAATGTCTTTTAAAACTTCAACTTCATCTTGTGTTCCTAGAGGTGCAGAAAACTGCCAAGTTAAAAAAACCAAGTAAAATGTATAAACTTTCAGCTATGAGTAAGGACTGAGAAGCCATTGACTAGGTACGGTGACTAGAGTTGACATCACTACACTCAACAATTGAAAGTTGCCAGAAGTAGAACTAAAATGCTCTCCAAAAAAGAGAAAAAGATAAATATGTGAGGCAATCAATATGCCAGTCAAGCAGGTAGGGGAAACCATTTCACCATGAATAGTTCTTAAAATCACCAAGGCATACTTTAAATATCTTATGATCTTTTTCAACATTATTGAGGTATAACTGATAAATAAAATCATAAGATATTTAAAGTGTACATCATGGTGATCTGATCTACATATGCATTATGAAAAGATTATTCCCACCCAGCCCTTAAATACTTCATTTACAGCGTGTGTCCCTCCCGCCTTCCTCTCTCTCTCTTTCATTGGTGACACATTCAAGTATCAGTCCCTTAACCAATCTCAACCATACAGTAATATTATCACCTCTAGTCCCCATGTTTTATATTAGGTCCTCTGACCTTATTTATGTTATAGCCAAATGCTTGTACCCTATTGCTAATATCTCCCTGTTTACCCACTCCCACCCCCTGGCTCCTGAGAACCAGTTTTCTATTCTTTATTTCTATCAGTTTTACTTTTATTTGCAAGATTCAATATATAAATGAAACCATGCAGTATTTGTCCTTCTATGCCTGGCTTATTTTACTTAGCATACTGCACTCAAGGTTTATCCATGTAATTGGAATGGCAGAATTGCCTTTTTTTTTTTTCTCATGGCTTAATAATATACCATGGTATATGCATACCACATCTTCTTAATCCATTCATTTATTTTTTCCATATTTTGGCTATTGTGGCTAATGCTACAGTGTGAGTGCAGATATCTCTTCAAGATCCTATTTTCATTTCCTTTGAATATGTACCCTGTAGTGGGATTGCTAGATCCCGTGTTAGTATTTTGATCCACTGTTTTCTGTAGTGGTTGCGCCAATTTACATTCCCACCAACAATCCATAGGGGCTCCCTTTTCTTCCACAGCCCTTGTTATCTCTTGCCTTTTGGTGATGCTGTGATTCCTAAAGGGTATGTGATAGCCTTTCTCTCTCTCTCTTTCTGCTCACATCTTTATAACCTGCAGAATTTGGCTGGATGGGTAAAGGAAAGTAGGTTGTGTCAAATGAAGTCTCAGCAGTGCTAAAAACTGGCTTTGTGGGCCAACTATCTTCGCCTGGTCTAGGAAAAGGGAAAAGCAATTTAGAACTTTTGTTTGTAGCACCTACCTGATCTAATTTAAAATGTCATTTCTGCATTTGATCTAGGGACCAGATATTCTAGAATTGATATCTCCCTACTTGGCAGAAATAACAGCCCTAGTCCATGATATTTTATGAACCATGCTTATCACCTTTATAGGGTCCTTAGAATTCTTGGAGAATATTAGAGAGTGCTGTTTTATAGAATTCGATTTTGAATAATAAGGATTTCACCACCAAACTAAACAACATCTAATTAAAAGCAACATTCAATTTGTTCAAGGAAATTTTCCTTTGGACTTTTCCTTTTGGGGAAACTACATATTATATAAGATGAATGGAAAACAATTATTTTAGGCCTCTCATTAAAAACATACTGAATTTCCAATTCCTTTCATTCAAAGATGCCTGGAGGTTTAGAAATTGAGCTACTATAAAAATCTGAGATATTTCTTTGATTAATACCAGTGCTTGAAAGAAGGAAAAAACATAGCAACTTGATTCTTCTTTTAGTATGTAAAAATTGATTTCTGGATACCTAAATTCATTTCTTATGGAAATAATATGAGTGATGATCCCAACTGCTCCACTGGAACCTGACAAATTATTCCCTCATATATGTCAGTGTCTTTTGGGCTCTTCCTTTCTTCTTGTTCCTTTTCTTCTCTAAAAATATTTCAGCAACTTTTGGAGTAAAAAGAATTTATGGGCTAAATACCTACCTATCAATCATTTTTATTCTGGGCATGAGTAGGGAGCTCTGCTAATGTTTGGGCCATTGTCTATGGTGAAAAGGGAACACGGTGAGTCTTTTTCATGTATGCAGCTTAGGAATGAGACTCAGATAGGAGTGCTCCTGAATCATTTCTGGAATCTGAGGAACTGGTGAATATCCATCAGTTTCAAAACCAACATATAATCATCACCATTGGCTGCTTGCTGTAGCAGCAGCAATAGGAAAATTACCATCAAATTATCATTAGCACCTATACCAATACTTTGCAATTCTAATAACAAGAATTTTAAGACTGATAACGTTTACAAAGAACTCACACAACTCACTAGCAAAAACAACCAATCAAACAAGCAAACAGAATAACCTCCCAGACAATCCAACTGAAAAACAGGCAGAGGAACTGAAAAGACAAGTTCTTAAAGAAGACATCCAAGTGGTCAACAGGTACATGAAAAGGCGCTTAACATCACTAATCATTAGAGGAGTACAAATCAAAAGCACGTGAGTTATCATCTCACACCTGTTGAAATGGCAATCATGATAGTAGCTTTGGGCTAAGTGAAATAAGTCGGGCAGGGAAAGACAAATACTGCATGGAATCACTTTTACAGGGGCTTCCCTGGTGGCTCAGTGATAAAGAATCTGCCTGCCAATGCAGGAGATGTGGGTTCAATTGCTGGGTTGGGAAAATCCCCTGGAGAAGGAAATGGCAACCCACTCCGATATTGTTGCCTGGGAAATCCCATGGACAGAGGATCCTGGTGAGACAAAGTCCATGGGGTAGCAAAAGAGTCAGACAGGACTTAGTGACTAAAACAACAACAGTCATTGATATGGGAAATTCATAAAAGCTGAACGCATAGAATGGAGAGGAGAGTGTTGCTTACCAGGGGTTAGAGGGGAGAGCAGGGGGTGGGATGGGGAGATAAAGGTTAAAGGGTACCTGCTTCCAGTTTTAAGATGAATAAGTTCCAGGTATCTAATGCAGGATTGTTATAATTAATAACATTATATACATTAGTTGAAAGTTGCTGAGAGTAAACTTTGAACATTCACACTGCAACAAATGGTAATTATATAATATGATGGAGGTGTTAAATAAAGCTATGGTGGTAATCACTTTTCAATATGTAGGTGTATCAAATCAACACGTTGGTGCTTCAAATGTGTAAAAACATGGCAAAATGGTGTAAATTACTAAAAAACTCTATGCCCTTTTGCTTCTTCCTTTTCTTCTTTGAAATTTATTTTAAACCATCCTCTCTCAAAAAGAGTAATATTTGGATCTTTTTTGACTTGCAGTTCACATTCAAAGCCAAACCACACAGGATTTAATTTAATTCAATAAAATGTCTTATCTACTTGATGAAAAAAGTAGAAGATTGAAACATTATGAATATAAATATTCCTTCCATTTTATAGGTAGATTATGTGGATACAGATTCTCCCACATAACCCTTTAATCTTAAATTATCCAGTTTAAATCTGGCAAAGAACAGGTGCAATTTATTATAATTATAACAATATGTTATAATAATCTACTACATTCATATCTGAGATTTGTAATTGTCAAAAATAAAAATCTATCTTAAATGTACAGTATGTGAAAAATACTTTTATGTGACCCCCTATAAACAGCACTTTATTCAAAAAGTTATCTCTTAATTTTTCTTTTACACCAAGCTGAAATTTTATGTATGAAGTTATAGAACAACCATAGAATCATTGTTCAAAGGCCTAGCTCTTCTCTACCAAACTCAGAACCTTTTATCTTTACTGCCTAAAATAGACCCCAGTTATCTCACATTTCCCTGTTGAAAACTTATTCCTCCCTCAGTGGCATCAGAAACCTTCTTCTATCTAGCTTTCTGTAGCAGAGGCATCTTCCATGCTTTTATCACTCTCATCCACAAAGTCATACTAATCAGAAAGTCCCATTAGGCCCATACCCTCTGTCCTTCACTTTGTTATCACAGTAAGCTTCTCAAAGGGCGGAATTTACCATACTCCCTCCTAGCTTCAAAGCTCTCCATTTCCCTTAAGATAAACTAGGATCCTTTGCATGGAACGAACTACTATTTTTCACCTGGCCCAACCTCTCCAAACATTTCACTTTCCACAGCTCATCGCTGGCACCTGCACTGGACATGCTTTCTGAAAAGTCCCCTCTCTCTACATTTTGGGGTCTTTGAATTTTATGTATTCTCTGATTACCTTACCTCTTCCTTTTTCATTCCTTCATTAATTAGCCAAGATAATTATCTATTGAATACTTACTCTCTGTCAGGCAGTGGAATGTGGTAGGGTGTGAAATGGGGAGCCAAGTAGGCCTGGTCCTTGCACACCTGGAGGGTGCATATCTCTGACTGTGAGTGCCATCTTCCCTCCAGACTCAGATTTCTTGACCTCACATTCTCTCTTGGCAATATTCCCAGACTGAGCTAGTTGTTTCAGCTTCTGGGAGATCTGGTCTCTGTGTGTACCTTTGGTGTGGTATTTATGTCACAGTTTTTTTTTTTTTTTTTAAGTTTATCTTCCCCATTAGACCCTGAGTTGCTCATGGTAAAGAGGAGGTTTTTCATCCATAGACTTTCCTACCATGCCTGGGACAGTGCTGGATAACCAGTCCATTGGAAGGGTCTTGATCTCAAATTTTAAGCATCACACCAGAAAACTGGGTTTCTAAAGATGACCACAAGAGAGTTACCAAGTGAGTGCAAGTATACCCAACAGTTTTTAAAGGTCATTTCTGATGCATTTTTCTGTAATACACCTGGCAGACTGCTGATTTTCTATGTCCTAAAAGAATTATTTCCCTCCCTAAAGATGATAATATTTTCAGAAATATGTATTCAATTCTCATCTTAAAAACCCTTAAGTACACTGTAGCTAGTGGTTTAAAACTTATCACTACATTAGTTTTCTCTTTACATAAAAATCACTCTTTCCTTAAAGATTTCTGTAAATAACAAGATGGTTTTCTTTTTCCCATTCAGTTGCATGCTGATGCATTATAGCCTGAGGAAGGAACATATGCCCCACTCTCATATTTCTAATGCTGTGGTTACCGTAGTACTATTTCTGTGCAGGTTTACTTTTCAGTGGTCTTGAGATATATTTCTCCCAATAAAACCTAGTATAGTATTTTTATATTGATTTATTCTGGGAAAATGAATTCTATGGGATAGTTTACAAAAGTCTTCTTCCTTCTTTTAATAGCCAGAATGGCTACAACAGTCCCTCTATCTTCATTTGACGGTAGCAGCTTCTGAATTCTACTAGAATTTATCGGCAAGGAGGATACTAAAGATAACTGGATTGTAATTATATGAATAGGAGTTGCTGTAAGTTCATAACCTGGAAGTAATAGAATGTGCTTAATAAAAAGGCGGCAAGATTTTGATAAGAAAATAAAACAATATTCTGAGGCTAGCACTCTATTTCTTTAAATTACATATGCAAACTGCTATCACTATGGTATCTGTTAAAAGGAGAAAATGATGCTGATTTCAGAGCCTAAAACTTTTTCTATGAGGATTTTAAATTCAGTCCATCCATGAAGCCTTATCAAACCATCACACCATGCTTTGACATAGGCAAGTAAAGTAATTCATAGACAAGGAAGCAAGTAACAGATTTTAAAATGCATACATATCTAACTGCAGATCTAATATAATTTCATGTATAATTATTTAGAGAGAATCAAATTTAATGTACCTTTTCCAGCTCCATCTTGCTTGAAATTTTCCCTGCATCATTACTGTATCTGAAAAATAAATTGACCCAGTTTATAATTTCATTAAAATATAATTCTGAAAATCCTAATCAAAATAATATTCTTTACCCTGGAACTGGTTTTGTTTTCTCTTTTCTCTCATTTGCTTCTTGTCCGTTAATGCTTTCTGCAAAACATTAAATAGAAAAAAATTAAAATGAAGGATTATCAGTGTGTGTGTGTGAAGGTGGAAGCATTATGAGAGGCTGAAAATAAACAAATTCGCTTTGTACTGACATAACCTTCATCATAATAAAGTGTTTTACAAACATCAATATCCTCCCAACATTTTTCTCACTGCATCAAAGCAGTTTATCAGAACCAGATATAACCAAGGTAGAATGTGATGCTGTCTCCAAATAGAATACAGGAATCAAAGGTTCACAAACTATGCAGAAAAGTCATTTCAGGGTAAAAGAGTAACCTGAGTGTACTGATAAAGACAAAAGGGAGTTTTATCAGACTGGTTGAAGCATAGAAAAGGCATTCTTTTTCTTCCCCTTTTGTCAGAGAATGTAAATTCAACCATTAATTGAAGGTAAAATACTTGGGTAATATAATTTCCTGGTATAAATACTGGGAAATAGAGGCAGAGTAAGGATGAATTCATATCATGCCTGTATGGATAATTAATTCAAAATATAATCCTTGAGTTTATCCCATTGCCCAAGTAGCTAGATCCCACTGTGGCCAAAGCAAATGTGATACCATCTATTTCCAGTGCCTGGTTGGTAGATCCACTGAAATAAGTCATCTGAGTAGCCTCCACCTCTGCCTCTGCGCTGATGACCTGCTGGGCCACAGCCTCCACGATGGGCATCACCATGGCAGCTGTAGAGGTGTTGCTAAGCCACATTGACAGGAAGGCGGTACTGCTCATGAACCCCAAGGACAGCCTGAAACAAGAGGGCCTTCAGTATGAATTGTGCTCTCTAGCTTCACCAGCTCTGTAGTGCTTACCTGTAAAGGATGTTATTTGTGAGTTAAGAATTCATTTTTACAAAACATAAAGACAGTTAAGGTTTCACTCAGGTAAAGAACTCTGAGAATAGGATAGACAGGTAGAAATCCAAATGGCACATGTAAGACAGGACTTATTACAAGATTTGTCTCCCTGGAAACTGTAAGAGTCTTCTCTTCAAAACCAGAAAAAATGATAAAATTTATAATCAAACTGCAAGTTGGTAGATGGTATAATAGCCTATAATATTACACCAAAATTCAAATGCCCTTCAAAGATGGCCCATCTTCAAATACTAGTAAAATAAGGTACAATTGGCATTTGCATTTAGGATCCCTTATTCTTTCTTTTATATTTGGGTCTTATCTCTGTTTATTTGTATATGTGCCAAGGAAGAACAAGGGCAAGGAGGGAGGTTAATATTTATAAACCTGCTCTTTACTTGTTTATTACTCTGGTTCAGTATATGGTGGGTGGAGGAAATGGTTAAAATCACTAGCTAAAATGAGGCTTCAGAATTTTCTATAGATTCAATTATTCATGCTCTCCTGAATCTGACATTCCTGCCTGTTGTCAAGAGCTGGATGTATTACATTGTCTCCTCGTACAAATAGAGTAATCCTTCTCCCTTAAAAAATAACATACCTAAAATTAAAGGATTTTAAACCATGTCTATAAGCTTTCAGAATCACAACTAGGGGGGAAAACATGATCTCTTTTGAGTAGGAGGTCCAAGAATATCATTCAGATGCATGTCTTTCCATATAGAACCATTTATGAAATTCTCTTTCTTTTGAAATAGATCTATAAGAAAAATTCCACATCCTACATTCCAACTACAGATAAGGTGGATACTTTCTATGTGAAAAATGAAACAAAACTTTTAAGCAAACTGTTTAAACAATAAACTATTCTTAATTAAAAAATAGAAACAATTTCAATTTAAGGCATTGGCAAAACAATCTCTCAGTACAAAAAGACTGGGAACTGGTAAAACTTTTGTGTGGTGAAAATACCTTAACTTGAAAAATCACTTCGTGGTATAAAGGACAGGACCCTGTCCCACTGTGCACTGCATGACTCCACCCCCTGGGGCCAGTGAGCAGATGGTCAAAGGAAAGAGACACATTTCTATAGCACTTCAAGAGGCATGGAACACCATTTCATTTTAAGAGTGAAACGTCCTTGATACATACATGTTCTAAAATTTTTAAGTTACAGATGTTTGTACAAAATAGGCTTCATCTGAGATATTGAATGCTTTTTCTGTCTACAAAAGAGTGCTCCATAAATGATAAACACAGACATTGTTATACTCTGACACGAATTATGCAGCACAATTCAATAAATTTTCTTATGTTTAGAGAAAGATAAGATGGGGAGAATCACCTAAGGTTTTAAAGCATAATGCCGTTATGTAAATGATTATGACACTGGAGGTTTTTTGTTTGTTTTTTTTTTTTTTGAGTTACCATCTATGTGAGAAGGAAATGGCAACCCACTCCAGTGTTCTTGCCTGGAGAATCCCAGGGACAGGGGGGCCTGGTGGGCTGCCGTCTATGGGGTCACACAGAGTCGGACACAACTGAAGTGACTTAGCAGCAGCAGCAGCATGTTCTTAACAAGAGCTAGAATTAAAACCAAAATGGCCAATTAATTTAATGGATTTTGATGGGCAAAATTTATTTTAGTGGGCACATTCTATAGATGAAACTTCTTAATTGATTGTTTTACTCTGGAACAATTCATTTAAAAAGAGAAATGTTCACCTTGGAATTTTTCTGCACATATTTGTATTTTGTCAGTAAATGTCTTTGTCTTTGGTTCTTAACATCCTTCCTGATGATCAAGCGTACTCTTGAACAAGTCTTGAATATGTAATCAGCCCAATAAACAAGATAGTACTGAAATCTACCCTAAAGTCTATCAATCTTGTTTGTTGAGGTACAGGCTTCTCTCAGCTTTGACTCCTACAGAGCATAAAAGGTGAAAGAGTTGTGTGCACTTATTCCAATCTCCCTGTAATTAGACTTGCAGTGAAATTAAAGTTTTTTTCACCTCCAATTCAAGTACCCTTTATATCACTTTCATTTTTGCAGAGAAAAAAAAAATCATGAATTACACTGCCATACAAATGATTGCCTGGATGTGCATTACTTATCTGGTTATTTGCTCTGTACAAAAATGGTCTGTATGGAATGTAAACTTGGAGCAGTAAACACAGTACTTACCATGCTGGGTTCACACCCACCATCATCACCATTCTCAGAGCAATCCTTTTGTGCAGATTCCATTTTTCTATGGATGTTGCTAAACAGATGACTCCAATCAGCAGTAGGTGAAAATCTTTGAAATAAGCAGATGCCACCTGAAATTGCAATTAAACCCATGAGTATTTATGCTGACGAGGGAAAAACAACATTGCACCAGAAAGGCATTATTTTGCTGCTCCTAACTTTGACCTTCAACTACATAATCTTTCTATTTTGTTGAAAGGAATGCAGATGTATTTGAATACAAATGTAAATCAGTTCCACATCCTTATCCAGAAAAAGTAGTATTAAGAAAAAATATACACAGAGAGAGGGTACCCATATACTGAGTTTTTAAAGACCTGAGTAATGTCAGGCAAGTGCCTTCTATTGCTTAATTTCTCCGTCTGTAAACTGGGGCTAATTAGTTTGCAACCCTACAGCAGACAGGCCATGGCTATGATGAGGAAAAGTCTCAAGTCAAGCTCTGGCTCACCAATATCCTCATTATCACCATTATGCCCAGACTGCAGTCATTCTTTTGTATTTTGAATGGCGATTAGTAGAGCATAAAGGCACTTGGGCAACCATTTGCAGCAGGATTTACAAAATAATTCTCTGAGAGGTACATTAATATTTTTCTTTTCTAAACAGTTTCTGTGGTCAAATAAGTTTAGAAAACAAAATTTCTTAAGATTCTAAAATTTTATTTCTTGTAGGCCTTCTCCAAACCTTTAAACCCGTGTAAACTCTCACTCTCAAAGAGGGGCATACCCTATGCTACATAGTTTTCAAACTTATCTAATCACAGAAACCTTATTTTAAAGTACCGCATGGTGATATTCAAGAGTCCTGACTTTACAAAATACTTGGCTTAAATTGAATCACAAGGCTGTGTTGAAATCCTCTCCCATGCCATGGGGCGGGGGAGGGGTGGTGGCGGGTGGCGAGGGCAGGGGGGTGGGTAGAAACTGTATTGTGGGTTATATTTCAACTACAAAAGAAAAAAAGACCTGTGTCATGGGTTAGTTTTTTAAAGAAGTCTCCACCCACAATATTGGACAGATGAACTTCATGACAGCAGTACTGTACCCAAGCAAAAGACAGAAATCCAGGTGATAAATTACATGCCTGGCATTTTGAATGTGCCGTCTTTCCTGAGAATGTTTCACCTGAGGTCTAGGCAGTTGTGTGCTGAGTGGTTGAGAGTTGCATGGAGACAGATATTCTGGCTTCAATGCATTTCATGCTTTTAATGGGAAACTGAATTCATTTTCTTCAGATGGGTACCCTTAGATTGTATAAAGGTAAGAAACACCTCTCAGCATGAATAAACTCCTCTCAGTAAGAACAAAAAGGGAATACACATGAAAGTTAATTTGGGTTTATCTTCTGAAATGGCAGGTTTCTAGGAAAGAAAACAGGGAAGCTTTTTCTTTATTAAAAAAAAAAAAGATTACTTTTCCAACACTGTATGAGACTGAATTTTGTTGACTAGAAAAAGCTGATGCAGGATGTGAAAGAACTGGCCCTTTTGCTAGGAGGGAGGCCCCGGGCATAGATGACAGCCTAGGAAGATCAGACATGCGTTTCTTCTACTGACACCCACAGCTCAAGTAACCACAGCCTGTGTTTTGCTTTTGTCCACCTGAAGGTGGACACACATGCAGAATTCTAGAGGCAAGGCATGGCTGGAAGTCTGGAGGACTTATGTGGAAGCCTTACCAACAGGCTTTTGTTTTTGTTGTTCAGTCACTAAGTTGTGTCATTAATTCATACCTGACTCTTTGCAACCCCGTGGACTGCAGCATGCCAGGCTTCCCTGTCCATCACTATCTCCCTGAGCTTGCTCAGACTCATGTCCATTGAGTCGATGACGCCATCCAACCATCTCATTCTCTGTCGCCCTCTTCTCTTCCTGCCCTCATTCTTTCCCAACATCAAGGTCTTTTCCAATGAGTCAGTTCTTCTCATCAGGTGGCCAAAGTATTGGAGCTTCTACTTCAGCTTCAGTCCTTCTAATGAATATTCAGGTTGATTTCCTTTAGGATTGAGTGGTTTGATCTCCAGGATTACTGCTCCTTTTAAATACAACTTTCTCACTGGAAGTATCAGCACAAAATAGGGAATCTAATTAAGTCAAACATTCGCAGGAAAACTTACTTCTTTGGAAGGCATGATCCCAAACATCGGGAACATTAAGCCAGGCAGCAACGCTGTTATCGACAAAGGCAAAGCTTCTGTCAGCCAGAATATGGCGACGACAAAGAGGGTGTAGGCACATTCCGCTTCCTGGACAGAGCAAAGGCAAGATGTCAGGTGAAATAACAAGGCTGAGAAATCATTGTTCAAATCGCAGTCACACTTGCTGAATAGAGAAATTAAGAAGAAACTCTGCAGGTCTCTGCTCTTTAGAATAGGGCCGCAAATGGTTATTTCTGAGGGTCTCTAAGAGTCAAAATTTAATACACATAAAAAACCAATGACATGAAAACATCCTCATTTCTTATATTTTCTTCACATTTCCTTCAAACTAGGTAAGAGCATGTAGTCAATTTTCTATGCTCATGTCAGCATTTATGGGTGTTTGCCTTTACTTTCCTGTGGCTTGTAAAATTCACACCCTTCCTTTTAACTACGTTTCCTGGTTTCTAGTTGGGTGGGACCCATGCACACCAGCTTTCCTCTCTCTCTACTAAAAGGGGAAGTCAACCCAGAAGAAAAAGTTAGGTGTACTTTTTTGCAGAGAAAGGACACTGCCTAGCTATGTGCATGGTTAAGACTGAATTTGCTCCTAAGTGATGCAGACCTGGAGGTGAAAAGCCTTCTGTTTGGCTTTTTCAGAAAGACAGTCGAGCTTCTATGGAGACACAGGGAACTAAACAGGATAGAGGCTCTTAATGTAGTTTTTTGCTTTGCCAGGTAAAAATCTGTGGGTTTCTGGCTTAGGGCATTGTTAAGGAATGGTTGAAATTTATCCTTATATTGGGCCTCCTTGGTTGCTCAGATGGTAAAGACGCTGCCTGCAATGCAAGAGACCTGGGTTCAATCCCTGGGTCAGGAAGATCCCTTGAGAAGGGCATGGCTACCCACTCCAGTAATCTTGACTGGAGAATTGCATGGATAGAGGAGACTGGCATGCTACAGTCCATGGATCACAAAGAGTTGGACATGACTGAGTGACTAATACTTTTACTTTGGCTTACATAAATAATTTTTATATGATATCACTATGTACTAAATGATCAATAAAGGGCAGCATATCTTACATGGCTTGGTTTTGCTCTCACACTGCTTAATCTCTATAAATTTTGAGCTGCATTTGAAAAATTAACAAATTTATAAAACTCAAAATTTACGAATTTAAAAAACTCAAACTGCTGTCTGAGTTTAATGAGGTCTTTTATTTAAGGTTTTCCCAAAGCAGTAGCATTTCTAGTTTTGTTGCCCTCTGATTCACCTACCTCACGGTGAGTCCTCTGGGCCTGGTCTTTAACTCACCCAACATTCCTGCACCTTCAGGGAGTTTCTAAGAAATTCTTAATAAGACATGATTGTGTCATATCTTTATTGTGCTGTCTTTTTCAAGGAGAAAGAATAAAGGTGTTTTGATGTTGACAATTTTATACAAAGTCTGCCTCTATAATCTTGACAAACAATAAAACAGTGGAGCAAAGTTGAGCCTTGACTAAATCTTTCTGACTTGCTCTGGAGAGAATCTGTGAATATGTGCTTAACTTAAAATGCCCATGCTGGAGAAAGACCAGGTCTGCTTTTTCTCTTAGTTAGAACACATGTGTGTGCGCTCCGTCTCTCAGCCGTATCTCTGACTCTGTGACCTCATGGACTATAACCTGCCAGGCTCCTCCTCTATGGAAATTTCCAGGCAAGAATACTGGAATGGCTTACCATTTCCTACTCCAGGGGACCTTCCCAGTCCATGGATTGTACCCACATCTCTTGCATCTCCTGCATTGGCAGACAGATTCTTTACCACTGTGCCACCTGGGAAGCCTGTTGAAACACACGTATAACCCCCAAACTCTTCACTGTGACTCTATGTTTTCTATCATACTTACAAGGACCTAGATTTCAAAGATAAAATGGACCTTTCTACTATCTTGCCTTTTAATCACAGCCAACCAGTCTCTTGGGCTTCCCTGGTGGCTCAGATGGTAAAGAATCTGCCTGCAATGCAGCAGAGCCAGGTTTGATCCCTAAGTCACGAAGATCCCCTGGAGAAGGAAATGGCTACCCATTCCAGTATTCTTGCCTGGAGAATTCCATGGACAAAGGAGCCTGGTGGGCTACAGTCCATGGAGTCGCAAAAGAGTTGGACACAACTGAACTAACATTTTCACTTTCAGTCTCTTAATCTTATCTATCCCACTGTCATTTTACCTCTCGACTCTGCCCTTCAGCCTCCACTCCAGTTCCTCCACTGTAGGCAAAGCTGTTCCAAAACCTGTTGATTTTCCAAAAATTTAATTCATTTTTGTCATTCCTCTGCGTAAGGCTGGATTGGGACTAGCTATCCTGACAACTGTCTGGAGAACCCTTCTACAAGGAACTGCTAAAACATCAGAAAAATAAAAAGAATATGATGCTAGCAAATTCTTTTTACCACACAAAATCCCTGCCATAGTGTTGAAATTTCATTTCCACATGGGTCTACTTCAGCTAGACATTGATAGTCTGCTCAGATGGGGCAAATTTGGGGGCAAAATTTCAAGTGTTAAATCATTAGCTTGTCAAGACAACTTTCATATTTTAACTGGCCCATACATAATTTAAAATGGTCACATCAGTAATTTTTGATTTGCTTATTGAAAAGAATCCAAAACTTGCATTGAATGCCACCTTCACTCTAACTATAATATGACTCATTCCAGTCCTTCCTAAAATATTTCTGAAGAGTCTTATCTACATTCCTTCTTCATATATGAATTCTGATCCCTGCTCCTCATACACTGCTTTTCTAAACTCTAATCCTTAACAGGTAGTCATCCCAGTGTGCCTCCAACACTCTTAAGTGATAGCTTCTACCTGCCTGTGACCATATTCTGGAATGGACACTTTAAACCTAGTTTGATTATGTAGACTAAACAGTTGAAAACTGATGGCCACATCTAAGAAGAAAATACAACTTACAACGGTGTGGGGGTTGGGGGTGTGTGTGTATGTTTGAGTCGAGATTTGCAAACCAGCAGATTTCATATTAGAAATAAAACCCAAATTTCTGGCTTCTCTTGAAAAACTGAGGAATTTGGCAACATTGGGATCATATTCTTCCAGGTCAACAATTCTCCAGACTTGAGAATTCCAATAATTCCCCTTTAAGACTGACTTGCGCTTCTCAGTTTTTCCTGGTGCCTCTGCACCATCTCATAAATTCTCTTACCTGTTTGGCCTTAGATGTCATTTGAGTAAAATCTCTGGTAATAAAAATGCTGCCTACCTGCTCTTCCTTGCAAATCTTACTTTACCCTTTCAGAATCAACCCTTGGATTGCTCATTTGGGTTTCTATCCATGCTTTCATGATTTTATTACATGTAGACATTATTACATTGATAAACAACATATGGTTTTGAGATTAAATAAGATTTTTGGTGTGTATGACGTGAGATGCCAGTTCAGTCCCTGGGTTGGGATGATCCCCTGGAAAAGGACATGGCAACCCACTCCAGTATTCTTGCCTGGAAAATACCATGTGTTGGGCTGCAGAGTCAGACATGACTGAAGTGATCTAGCATACATACATATTTAAAAGCATTTTATTGGAATATTGTGTGAGTTTCTACTGTATAGCAAAGTGAATCAGCTACACATATACATAGATCCCCTCTTTTTTGAATTTCCTTTCCATTAGGTCACCACAGAGAATTGAATAAACTTCCCTGTGGTACACAGTAGGTTATAATTAGTTACCTGTTTTACACATGTCATCAGTAGTGTTACATGTCAATCCCAATCTCTCAATTCATCCAACCTCCCTGCTTGGTAGCCATACATTTGTTCTCTACAACTGCATCTATTTTTCCTTTGTAGATCAGATTATCTATACGTTTTTCATATTGTGCATATATGTGTTAATATTTGATATTTATTTTTCTCCTTCTGGCTTATTTCACTCTGTGTGATTTTTCAACTTGTTTTTACACTCAATGTCTTATTGCTTTCAAATGTGTTCATGTTGATACATATAGACTTATTGTTAATTTTTTAATGGATATAGCATTTATTTTTATAAATATGTTACAGTTCATTTGTCCATTTTTTCTATTGACGGCTGTCTACGGCTCTTTCCCTCAATTTTTCATTATTATAATGCTACGAACATCTTTATACCTGGATCCATGTGAATATAAGAAAGAGATTTTCTAAGCTATTGTATGAAAGTAATTATCAAAATTTCTGAGTGGAAAGGATGCACTGGAACCTTACTGTTATTGCCCAACTGCTATGCAAGAAGGTTGCATCAGTCTACACAGTATTAGCACCAACAACGTGAGAAAGTTCCAATTCACCAGCCACTGGTATATTGGAGTGATTTATTTATTTGAAATCTGATAGTATGGAAAGTTCTTCTTAATTTAATTTGCATTTGCTTGAATACCATTGAAGTATTTTTTCATGGTTGTTGAACATAATTGTTCCTCTCCTGAAAATTACCTTGTTTATAGTGTTTTCTCGTGTTTCTGTTGTTTATTTTTATTGTGAATTTGTGAGGTTATTTTTAGATTCTTAATATTTCTTTATACATGTATATTTATAAATATTATTCTTAGCCTCTGACTTATCTATGAAATTTGATTTATTGTGTTTCTGAGTGATAAGATTTTAATTTTGATTCAATTATTTTAAAGTCCTTTCTGTTATGTTTTGTGTTTTTACTATCCTGTATGAGAAATTCTTTCTATACATATTGTATTCCCATATTTTTTTTCTAAAATTAAAAAAAAAATTTTTCAAATGCGGACCTAAATTGATTTGTATAGGAGTCTGATGCCTTTTTTCTAAATGGATAATCAAAATTCCTGATTTCTTTTTAATTAGATGGTCCATCTTTGCCCACTAACTCATGCTACTATATATTTCCTGTGGCAGATTTCTACAAATGCAGACACATGCATTTATGAACTCTATATCTCAATCACTTACACCCCCACCACCTTTCAAAAGGTGGTGAACTGCAGAACTATTAAACTCTTTTAACTACTACAGCTTTTCAATCAGTTTTACAATCGGTAACTCAAGTCCCATATTTTATATTTTTTCAAAGTTGTCTTGATAGTTTTAGGCTTCTACTTTTGAATTTTAGATTTTTATTCAAATTACATGAAATTTATAAAATAAGAAATGGCCTTAAAATATTCTCATCCATGAACTCTTCTTTCATTTAGGTATTCATTAAACTCTTTTCATAATATTTTGTAGTTTTCTCCGTAAGGGTCTTGTATTCTCCAAGCCAGGCTTCAACAATATGTGAACTGTGAACTTCTAGATATTCAAGCTGGTTTTTAAAAAGGCAGAGGAACCAGAGATCAAATTGCCAACATCTGTTGGATCATCAAAAAAGCAGGAGAGTTCCAGAAAAACATCTATTTCTGCTTTATTGACTATGCCAAAGCCTTTAACTCTATGGATCACAACAAACTGGAAAATTCTGAAAGAGATGGGAACACCAGACCATCTGACCTGCCTCTTAGAAATCTGTATGTTCAGTTAGAACTGGACATGGAACAACAGACTGGTTCCAAATAGGAAAAGGAATATGTCAAAGCTGTATATTGTCACCCTGCTTATTTAACTTATATGCAGAGTACATCATGAGAAACGCTGGGCTGAAAGAAGCACAAGCTGGAATCAAGATTGCCGGGAGAAATATCAATAACCTTAGATATGCAGAGGACACCACCCTTATGGCAGAAAGTGAAGAAGAACTAAAGAGCCTCTTGATGAAAGTGAAAGAGGAGAGTGAAAAAGTTGGCTTAAAGCTCAACATTCAGAAAACAAAGATCATGGCATCTGGTCCCATCACTTCGTGGCAAATAGATGGGGAAACAGTGGAAATGGTGGCAGGCTTTATTTTGGGGGCTTCAAAATCACTGCAGATGGTCATTGTAGCTATGACATTAAAAGATGCTTACTCCTTGGAAGAAAAGTTATGACCAACCTAGACAGCATATTAATAAGCAGAGACATTACTTTGCGAACAAAGGTCTGTCTAGTCAAAGCTATGGTTTTTCCAGTAGTCGTGTATGGGTGTGAGAGTTGGACTATAAAGAAAGCTGAGCACCGAAGAATTGATGCTTTTGAATTGTGATATTGAAAGGACTGATGTTGAAGCTGAAACTCCAATACTTTGGCCACCTGATATGAAGAATTGACTCATTGGAGAAGACCCTGATGCTGGCAAAGATTGAAGACAGGAAGAGAAGGGGACCACAGAGGATGAGACGGTTGAATGGTATCACCGACTCAATGGACACGAGTTTGGGATAAATTCCAGGAATTAGTGATGGACAGAAGGCCTGGCGTGCTGTAGTCCATGGGGTCGCAAAGAGTCAGACACGACGAGCGACTGAACTGAACTGACTTAAACTGAATCTTTACTAGATATCTTCATTACTGTTGAAAAAAATAAGAAATTAACTATCATCCTTTTGTATACATTTTTTCTCTTTATAGTTTGGAAGCTTTAAATTTTTCTCCTTCAATGGTTTTCTCCTTCAAAGTCTCATTTATGATGTATCTAAACATGAACTAATATTTAATTAAATTATTTTTTACTTGGAAATGCTCTGTTTGAGGATTCATATCTTTTTTAATTCTGAAAAAATTAGCCATTATTACTCTGAATATAATCTCTCTTCTAATCTCTTTTACAAGAATACCTTTCACATGTGTGTTGGGAATTCTGAATCTACCTTCAAATCATTCTTTCATGTAAAACATGTTTACTTATTATGTCTGATTTTTAGGTGAATTCTTAGTATTCTTTTTTGGTTCACTGAGTATGTCTTCAAGTGTACTCAGGTTAAAGTTTATAGTTTCATCTTAAGTTTTTAAATTTTTAATTCTTTTAAATTTCAGAGAAGACTTTTTCATTTCCAAGATTTCTAACTAGTCATTTTTTTTGTATTCACCTGTTCTTGCTTTATATTTCTTTTAAAAATGAGGATTAATTAATGCACAAAATACTGTACATGTATATTGTATACAATTAGTTGAGTTTTGGACATATGTAGATACTTGTGAAGCTATCACCACAATCAAGGTAATGAACATATCCATCATGCCCAAAAGTTTCCTCAGGCCCCATTTTGGGTTTTGTTTGTTTCTGTGTGTGTGTTAAAGACACATAACATGAGATCTACATTCTTAAAAATTCTAAGTGTACAGTACAATATTAACTATGGATACTGTGTTGTTCAGCAGATTTCTAGAACTTACTCATCTTGCATAACTGAAACTTTCCCCTTTGAACAACTCCCCATCCATTCAACTTTTGGCAACCACCATTCTACTCTATATTTCTATGAGCTTGTCTATTTCATATGCCTCGTAAAGGTGGAATCATGCAGTATTTTTTCTATTACTGGTTTATTTCTCATCATAATATCTTCCCAGTTTATCCATGTAGCTGCAGATGACAGGATTGCCTCTTTTTCTTTAAGACTGAATAATAAATATTCTGTTGTCTATACATACCACATTTCCTTTATCCATTCATCAGCCCATGGACATTTAGGTTATTCCCATGTTTTGGATATTGTGAAGAATGCTGCAATAAATATGGAAGTACAAATACTCCTTGAATATCCTGATTTCATTTCTTTTGGCTATATATCTATAGGTGAGATTGTTGGATTGTACATATGGTAACTATTTTTAGTTTTTTAAGAAGCCTCCATACTGTTTTCCATAGTGACAGCATCATTTTACATTTTTATTAGCAGTGTACAAAGGTACAAATTTCTCCACATCATCACCAACACTTATCTTTTTTTTTGAAAAAAGTAACAGCCATCCTAATAGATGTGAGGCGATAACTTCTGTGGCTTTGATTTGCATTTCCCTGATGATCAGTGAAATATTGAGTACCTTTTCATTTGTCTGTTGCTCGTTTGTATATTATCTTTGGAGAATGTGCATTCAAGTCTTCTGTCTATTTTATATTCTTGGTACTGTTATCAAAGATCAGTTGACCATATATGAATGGGTTATTTCTAAGCTCTCTATTCTGTTTCATTGGCCTAAGTATCTGTCTTTATGCCAGTATCATACTGTTTATTTGCTGTAGTGTTGTCATGTATTTTGAAATCAGGAAGTATGGATGCCTCAAGCTTTATTCTCTTTGCTCAGATATCTTTGGTTATTCAAAGTTTTGTGGTTACATATGAATTTTAAGGGTGTTTTATCTATTTCTGTAAAAAAAAAAGTCTTTGCAATTTTGATGTGGTTAGCACTGAATTTGTAGATTGCTTTGGGTAGATGGACATATTTTAGCATATTAAATCTTCTAATCCACGAAATGAGATGTCTTTCTATTTATGTGTGTCTCCATTCATTTCTTTCATCAGTGTTTTATAGTTTTCGGTGTAGAAGGTTAAACTCCTTGGTTAAGTTTACTACTAAGTATTTTATTATTTTTGATGCTATTTTAAATGGGATTATTTTCTTAACTTTCTTTTCTGATAGTTGTTAACATGTAGAAAACAACTGATTTTAACATTGGTTTTGTATCCTGCAGCTTTACTACATCAGTTTATTAGTTCTAAGGTTTTTGTAGAGTATTTACGGTTTTCTACACAGAAGATCGTTTACGTCTTTCCAATTTGATGGCTTTTACTTTCTTTCTTGCCTAATTGCTCTAGTTAGGACTTCTAGTACTGTATTAAATAGAAGTGGTAAGAGTGGGCATCCTTGTCTTCTAGTCTTATAGAAAAGCTTTCAGTTTTTCACCATTGAGGATGGTGTTACATGTGGGCTTGTTATATACATCCCTCATTATGCCAAGGTTCATTCCTTGCACACTTAATTTGTTGAGAGTTTTTTTTTTTTTAATCATGAAAGGATGTTGAATTTTATTAATGATTTGTCTGCATCTCTTGGGATGATAATGTGATCATTATTTTTACTTTGAAAACCCCATGTATTTGGAAAGTAAATGTCTACTTTAAATGATGGGTGTATCTAAGAAGTCATAACCAGGAAAATTAGAAAATATTTGTAACATAATAAAAATGAAAAGAGAATTTACCAGAATTTGTTGCATGCAGCTGGATATGATCATGTAATTTTTAAAAGAAATCCTTCATTCTGTTAATGTGATACATCACATTAACTGATTTGTATGTATTGAATCATCCTGGTATCCCAGGGATAAATCCCGCTTGGTCATGTTGTATGATCCTTTTAATGTGCTAATGAGTTTGATCAGCTAGTATTTGTTGAGGATTTTTATGTGCATGTTTATAGGGATATGAACCTGTGATTTTCTTTCATTGTATTAACTCTTTGCCTGACTCTGGTATCAGGATATTGACCTCATAAAATCAGTTTGAAAGTATTCACTTCTCTTTAATTTTTTGGAAGAGTTTGGAAAGGATTGGCATTAATTCTTTCAAAAAATATTTGGTAGAATTTACCAGTGAAGCTCTGAGCCTGGGCTTTTCTTTGTTAGGAAGTTTCTGATTATGATTCAAGCACCTCACACTCTTTATTAATCTGTTGAGGATTTTCTGTTTATGACTCCGTCTTCATGGGTTGTATGTTTCTGGAAACTTATCCATTTCTAGATTATTCAATTTGTTGGTGTAATTGATACATTTCTATTTCAAAAATAATGTTACTTATTATGGATCCCTTCCCCCATTTCTCATCTACTGATTTCCCTTACTTTTATCCTATTTGGAGTGTTTCCATCTCTGTTGGTTTCATTATCAGACCTTCTTAATTGTCTTACCGCAGTTTGAAATTTTGTTTTCAGATTGACCCTCCATGGTATTTGTTTCTGTGTTGTTCCCTTCTGTCCTCCTAAAGCTTTTACAGTTGCCTGCAGCCAGTCCCCAGCTTGCAGTCCAGTATGTGCTCTATCTTGTCAGCCTGAGGTTCAGTCCTGCCAGAACAATGCAAATCCAGCCATCTTGCTGGATCAGGAAGTTTGGGTCAGTCCTGGCTGGGGGCTGGGCAGAAACTGCTTCCTCTGAATGCTTCCACAGACAGCGGTCAGCCTAGCTGTTTTGTTTGGTCATTCAGACCTGCCAAGAAAATCACTCTCTAGCACTTAGTTTGTGGCACTGAAATTAATTCTGACCCCAGAATGACGTGGGAGCACTTTAGACCACAGCTTTCTCTCTCATGTTTGCTCTCCTTGCTTGCTTTTCTGATCCATTTTGATTTATTGAAATGTTTATCAGCGTTGTGTTTATGGCGGAGAATAGGGTGGAGGGGACTTCACTGTACAAATTTCATTCAGACTGCTGACCATAGGCTTTATAGATAGGAAACCTTATTTCAAAGGTGAAGATATTTGCCGAGTAAAGAGACAAATCTGTCCTTCTGACTTGATTGAGTAAGAGGAGGGGACAATAACATTTATGAATGCCTGTGACATACCAGGTATAATACTTGTTTTATGTAGTCCTTCCCCAAATTCTATAAAGTAGGTATTTTAATTCCATGTTGAATGAAGGATCAACAATCACATTGCTAATAATATGTAGTAGAGTTCTACCCAAGTACATTCATGAGAGCACGTCTTATATTTCATTTACTACCCTGTTCCAAGCACTTAAAACAATGGTTGGCATATAGTAAGTGCCCGGCACTTATTAAATGATTGAAGCTTTTTTCCTCAGTGTCTTTCCTACTACTGTTTTTATTCAGATATCTGATCCCTGGGCTTTTTCAGTGCCTCAGTGGTACAGAACCCAACTGTCAATGCAGGAGATGAGGGTTCGATCCCTAGGCTGGGAAGATCCTCTGGAGAAGGAAATGGTAACCCACTCCAGTATATTTGCCTGGGAAATTCCACGGACAGAGGAGCCTGACAGGCTACAGTCCAAGGGGTCACAAAGAGTCGGACACTATTGAGTAACTAAACAATAAACCTTGATCCCTAGATAGGAGATCCCTATATTCTACTAGGCATAAATTATTTAGTCTAGGAATCTCTTTTCTTTGCCTTTTCTCTTTTCTATTTTCTTTTCTACTTGCCTGGCACTGGATATTTTGATGCCCATCGTAATGGGTCTTGATAGTTCTCCTGAGGTTTTCATCTCTTTTGCTAATGAGCATGAATTGGAACTAAAGCTTTTACTTGCCTGGGTCACTTCCTCATTTCACAATATCATCGTTGTATCTAGTTTTAACCACCCCAAGAGAGTGCAGCCAGGAACTTGCTACAGAGGCAGAAAAGGCAAATGCTGCTAGGACAAGGCAATGTGGATAATGACTCCCCTCTGACTAAAGTTCTGAGTGTCAAATTATCTTGGGAAATGTGGTTGATTATATTTTAAAATCACCTCAGCTCTCTTTTAAATTATAGTTCTGGATAGAATTGAAATATAAATTAGCCTTTAAAATGCAGTTTTTCACCTCTTCTCCTTTTTAATGACACACTGACTGATATTAGGGAGTAATTTGGCATATGTGGAATTAGTACATATGTGGGTATGGTTTCTCAGCACAGCTTGAGAAAAGTAGGACCAATCACAAGCCTCAGTCACAGCATTTGATTTTCAAAGAGAATGCACAGCAATTAAGATGGGAGAAAGAAAAATCACGCATTATGAATCTGTGTGCTACAAGAAAAACACTGTTATTATATGACAGAGCCTGTAAAGGGCTTTGCATGGTTCCTGACACACCTACCACTACTGTGGCAGGAATTTCTCAAGACTCAGTCCATATTAACTGAAAACCTTAAAGTGACTCCTACTGGCCTCAGATTGGAAGATGGAGAGTAAGAAGCTCAACTACAAAGTTAAGGAAAAATAATTAGCATTTCTTATTCATTTTCAGCCCAAAATAGGTAGCGAGGGAAGGCAATTAGTGGCTCCACTATGTCAATTACAAGGGAATTTTTATTTCCTTTTCATTTAACTTCCGAAACCAATTAGCAATGGAGATGTTCTGTGTTCACATCCCACACACACAGCGGAACTGGAAACAGCCAGAGATCACCTTGTTTTCCAACCTGATGACATGCTAGAGTGTGATTAAAAATGCCGGCCGTGGGTTAACTGCTTTAGAGTCACGATGTGTCTTAACCGTGCAGCATCCTGGACTTCAAGCCCACAAGTACCTCAGGTGACCCTGGGGCAGCCAGTTCACAGACAACGCTCAAAACTCTTGTAAGAGTCTTATTCAATTTACAGATGAGGGCATGGACCAGGGGGCAGTATGACAGAACCAGTTAGGGAGTTTTTCAGAATATGCTAGATAAGTTGGGACAGCCTAGGTTAAATCTCAGCAGCTTGAAACAACCAATGTTTATTTCTTGCTCACATGATCTGTTTATCCTGTGTCATAGTTGCTCTGCCATCCAGTGGGAGACCTCATCTAAATATGTGTTCTAGTAATTACAAATGCAAGAACAGCAGTGCGCAAGCTTTTAAAAATCTGATGTAAATCCCAGCAAGGAAGCAGTAGTGTCAATGAGTTTGGGAGTCAGACAGCTTGTCTGTAAATCCTCACTCCCCTTAGAGACTGTGTGACTTTGGGCAAATTGCTTAATCTCTTTGAGTACCTGCTTGCTCATCTGTAAAATGGGGATAATATTGACTACTCTAATGGTTGTTGGAGGCTCATAGTAGACATTCACTTACTTTATCACTACCAAACAGAGTATAAAAATGTATCTTGAAGAGAAGAGCTTCGGGGAAGAGACACATCCCCATTCCCCTGATACACCTACCTACATTCTTGTTCTGACCCTTAGTGGCTCTTACACTCTATTTGAAGTTCTTTCCTTTCATCATCTCCTTTCTCCTGTATCCTCTGCTTCCTATACGATCTAGCTCAGGTATCTGCATCCTTCTGCCATGAGAGATCTTTAATCCTTTCGTTCAGTACAGTTATCAACCATCTGCATTGTGCTTGGGCCAGAGGAAACAAGTAAACAGCATGTTCTGTGCTCTTGACGTATCTGCATTGTAGAGGGGGACGTGAAGATAAAGGCAAAATGGAATACACGGTACAGTGGAGGCTGATGTCTTCACAATCATGCAATGAGCGCATGGAGAATGAGTCTGCTTGTATCACAGCCTGGGTTGCCTTTCCCAGCAAGCGCAAGGTGAGAGGAGTGGGCACTCCCTGAAGGGGACACAGCACATCAAAGACAGAAAGACAAGGATAGTCATGGGTACTCTAGGGGCACAGATAGTGAAGTGTGAATGAAGGAGTCAGATATCGGGGGCTTTGGGGAGGGCTATTAGGACAAAGAAATGGCAAAATCCCAAGACCCAGCATATCTACAAGTTCTGTTAGATGTTTCCCCCTGTCAGCAAAAGGGAGTCACAGAAGAGGTGGTACCAGTGAGTATTCAGTCCTTTCAGTTGCGCCTGACTCTTTGTGACCCTATGGACTGTGTCCCACCAGGCTCCTCCTCCACGGGATTCTCCAGGCAAGAATCCTGGAGTGGGTTTCCATGTGCCCCTCCGGGGGATCTTCCCAACCCAGGGATCAAACCCACATCTGCCTGTGTTTCTACCCACTGAGCCACCTGGGAAGCCCATGGAAGAATTAGGACCAGTGGTAAATACAACAGGATGAGGCTGACATTTTAAAAATAGTCCTCTGGCAGGAGACTTCAGAGGGAAACAGTGTGAAATGGCCTATGAAAGAGAGAGTTGAAGGCAGCCTAGAGGAGAACAGTGCCGGCAGGAACGGAAATGAAGATTCAGATGGGAGGCAGGTGGATTCGGGAGGTAAAGGAGCATAGACTGAGTGGTGTGGGCTTAGGAGGAGCCGAGGGATCTGACGTGACACACAGATTGCAGACCTGGATGAGGGGCAGCCGATTCTCTGAGACAAAGAACAGAGAAGGAGCAGCACGTTGTAGGCAAGCGGGACTGTGCATGGTAGGGGAATGGAGGGGGTGGTGAATGTTGCTTCCCTGGATAGAGTCACCCTTTAACTACGCACCGATGAAATAAATGATTTGTTTCCATCACTGGCATGGATTTATATACAACCCTATTTTGTGATGAATGCTGACCATGGTATATATTAACTTTTCAGCAACCTTGCAAGCTACTTGAAAGCAGAAACATTAATTTAAACTGCGTAAGATGCCACTGTACACTGAGCACCATACTTTGGGCTTTGAAAGTTCTCATCAAATATTCATGAAATAAATATATATCACATTTGGATTTCCTGGTTTTGTTCATCTCCTACCACATTACCATCAGCATGATTCTATGTTTACTTTTCTTCTTGCCCTCCATCATTCGGATGCTCTTTTGTATCTAAAATGTTCATTTTCTTGGCATTTATAGCATTTACCCCTTTATCTTGGGCTTCCCAGGTGGCACTAGCGGTAAAGAACCTGCTTGCCAATGCAGGAGACATAAGAGATGTGAGTTCCATCCCTGGGTCCAGAAGATCCCATGGAGGAGGGCATGGCAACCCACTCAGAGGAGCCTGGTGGGCTACAGTCGATGGGGTTGCAAAGAGTCAGAGGCGACTGAAATGACTTAGCATGTACACACCCCTTTATTTTAAATCCCTACAATATTTTAGACCAACATTGAAAACAATATCCAATTTCATTTGCCCCTTTAGAAGTTCCTTATGTTTTCTCCGAGTTCCTCTCCTCCCTCTTCTCTCACTTGTGGTCTTTTAAAATTCTCTCCCACTCATTTTCCTTTCCTTTGTCAGGCTTCTCAACCTACCACTTCCCCTCTTCCATCAGAGCCTTTATCCCTTTAAGGTTTACATTTCTTTACAAGTGCTATATTTCTCCCATCAGTTTAGTTTTTCTAGATGGAGCACCTAAATCTCTCCTTATGTATTATTTCTTTTACTTATCATAATTTCTATTATAACTTTGAGATTCACGATGCATCAGAGGCATAGACTGTGGAGGAAACAGAAGCAGCCCACGACAGCCACAGACGCAGAGGTGGCCCTCTCAGCCGTGTTTCTTCCATCGCTGACTGGGGCTGGTAGAGCGAATTAAGGCTCTGTTCAGCTGACTCTCCCTCTCCTCTCTTCAACTTTCTCTTGGCATAAAGTATTTTCCCAGGAAATCCTAAAGTATCTGACAGAAACCTGAAATCTGGTCTTGGATTTACAACCAGTCAACTAAGGACTGCTGCTCAATATCTGTGGGACTGTCTTCCTGAAAAAAAAAAAAAAAAAAAACAGGGGTCCATAATGAACACATAAACCAGAGGGACCGACATATCAGTAAGGGATGCACTCTACAAACAGAAAATATTATTGTCCAATTTTCTTCCCTTACAACTCGTCAGACAAACCTGGCCTTCTTTTTATCATGTTGTTCCATCACAAGAAATACAAAGAGCCAAGAACTAGAAAAATAAGCAAAGAAATAGCACAGAGTTCTGAGAAGAATAAAATTAACAAGCTGCTAAAAATAGTCGTAAAGGAATAATGTTGCACAGGGAATATCAGTGGAACTAAGGCATGTAGCCTAGGCCAATTTTAACAAGCTTTTATCTGGAAATATTTAAGGTAGTTCCTCTCCAAAGAGAGAACATTTCAGTTTCAAGGATTAATTTTACTCATTTACATAAACATCAATTACATCACAGGCTTCTTTTACTGACCGCTAACTACTCATTGGGAGCTTCCCAGGTGGCTCAGTGGCAAAGAAACTACCTACCAATGCAGGAAATGCAAGAGACATGGGTTCGATCCCTGAGTCAGGAAGATTCCCTGGAGGAAGAAATGGCAACCTGTTCCAATGGTTTTGCCTACAAAATCCCATGGATAGAGGAGCCTGGAGGGCTACAGTCCAGGGGCTTGCAAAGAGTCAGACACAGCTGAGCAGCTGAGCACAAAGCACACAACTACTGACTAGGGAAGGACTGGAACTACCTTTATAATTTTGTGATGACTAAAAAGACAGTATTTCTGATGTTTCATGTAAAGCAATAAGAAGATAAAATTCCTTCAGTAAAGTGACTTTTATACCAATGTATCAGTATACTTATTCCCCTTGGAAGACATAAGGACACAGATATTTAGTTGTGGTTGAGATCATGGCTCTGGAGTCAGACAGAGGTTGGTTGGACATCTGTATAGCCATGTATTGGTAAGCTATTGACTTGTTTCTATTGCAAAGTCTAGTCTTCAAAATTTGACCAATTACAATACCTGATTCAGAAGGACTCAATTTGAACTTCTGTCTGACTTAGACCCACAGGTTTCTGGGGTGATGAATATTTTCTTTTGCTATAAAATATTATTTCCATGAAAACATGGAAATACACAGTTGCAAAATCTCTTTCATCTAAAAATTGTAAGATGCCAACTTAATGCCATGACTCATGGTAAACATCCAGTGTAAAGAGAAGAGGGATCACATCCTGAGAAGCTGATTGCACTAGCTTGTAGAGTTGGGACTCTGGGACATTCAGCAGATGACATACATGAGACCCTTATTCCAGTTCTCCTAGGTCCATCCCCAGGGTTTAAAATTACTGCACTTGTCTACCTTCAAGAAGTTGAGTTGCCTGAGGTCAATTAAGGAAGTGGCTAATAATTTACACCTCTTCTCTAAAGCATTATGGTGAGGAGTTATGCCTGAGTTGTTGCTAAATGAGTATCAAGCCACACATTTTGTGACTATTTAAAATAGAAGGCAAGTCTTCAAAAATACAAAATATAGAAAAGGGTAAAACAAAACCACTATTAAAGCATGAATCTGAGTTCTGACAGAACCTGAGTTCAAATCCCATTTCAACACCATCCCTGTGGCCTTTGCTGGGTCACATGTCTTTGAATGTCAATTTCTGCAAATGTAAAACGAGAATGCTAGGACATTTATGATTGTCTTCTTGGTTTGTAATGAACCTTAAATAAGATAACTTGGATAAAGCAGCAGGTAGAATGTCTGGAACAGAAGCAAGCTCTGCAAAGCAAAGCTCTTCCCCTCATTTTTGAACATTACATGGTAAAGCCACTTATGGGCTCTCATCTTTGAAGCTACATTTTTAAATTAAGGTTGAATTAAGCTAAGGGTTAAGGCCTGTCTACAGAAACAACTCAAAATTCAGCAGGGAAATGAAAAAAAATCAGTCAATAATTTATTGTTTATTAGTTCCACCATCGTATAGATTTATTGTGTTTTTATGAAGCAAAATTGACTTTTTGTTTGCTTGAACTCTTTAGTTGTTCTGTTACTCTGTGTTTAGAAGTATAGGCTTCACAGTTTTGTAGCCTGAAAGTTACAATACAATGATTTCAATCCACACCAAAGTAGCCGCTACTTCAATTTTATACCTTCTAAAGTCCTAAGTTCTCTGAAAGAAAGTTCTGCTTTCATTGTAAGCAACAGTTAAAATAATATACTCCGGGTTTAATTACCAGTTGATTGAATGGTTAAATATGCATTCAAAGTAGCAAAAAAAAATGAAATTATGTTATTGTACTTGGAAAAATCCTCCCAATAATGTTAATTGAGTTTTAACAAATGAGTTGATTAGAGGGAAAGGAAAGAGGACACAGTTCATCAAATGCAACTTGATGCCAGGTTTCCCCACAGACCTAATGTACTCTTGACATAGCACTTTGGAAAAAAAAAAAAAGTCAATGACTACATTGCTTAGCAAGAGTACACTTTTTCTGGTTAATGAATCATGCACAGAGAACGTTGTTTTTTATTTATTTACTTGCCTTTCCCTTGCAAAGAGCTTATATTCATTTTCTCTGAAAATTATGTTAAGATAAGCAAAGTGTCAAGCATGTATATGTCAAAGGAGCAGCACAGATGTTATGCAGTCATGGACAAAGTTTGTCTCGACTGGTTTAACTTACTTTCTCAGCCCTAAGTAAGGACTTTATGCTGAGAGTAACCAGAAATATTAAAATATAGCAGGGGTCCAGGTATGAATCAGGAGGTACTCACGGTAAGAGTCAGCCAGGTCTGGGGGACATGCAGGACCAGAGGAGTTGGAAAAAGATGGCCATATGAACACGGAATGGAGTAAGGAGTCTTTGAAGCGGGTGGAGGGGTGGGGGTGGCATTCAGATGAAAGACTTGTGTCTATGCCTCACGTTTGTCATCTAGTGCCTGCCAGAGACTCAGAGGAGTCCTCAGAGCTAGCTGGGGTAGGAGGGGCAGGGGGAAGAGGGGAGGATGAATCACATGGAATTTGAAAACAAAACCCACCAAACCAAGGACAATGGGGGCTGCCTGCTGTTTTCACAAGAAATTCTCTAAGAATCTGGGGGTTCAGAACAATGTCTGATAAAAAGTAGGGGAGGGGAGTTCTTCCCTCTCACCTCAGGGTGCTGTGAGACCTCAGTGCTGAGAGAGACCCAGCCTGAGAGGCTGTAGCCCCTCGCGGTCATTCTTTCTCCCCCCCCCCCCCCCCCCCCACCAGGTGACAGCTTGAAGCCGTGGGAAGCCAAGGCCAGGCCCCTCACCAGCTTTGTTGGTAAAGGAGAACTTGGCAGAGCCAAAAAGGACTTTTCATTATCTCATCTCACTTTCCTTCACACTGTGAATGAAAAAGGCTTAGAAGAAAAGCTGACAAACCTAGACAGCTTATTAAAAAGCAGAGACATCACTTTGCCAACAAAGGTCCGTATAGTCAAAGCTATGGGCTTTCCAGTAGTCATGTACACATGTGAGAGTTGGACCATAAAGAAGGCTGAGCACTGAAGAATTGATGCCTTTGAACTGCGGTGCTGGAGAAGACTCTTGAGAGTCCCTTGGACAGCAAGGAGATCCAACCACTCAATCCTAAAGGAAATCAACCCTGAATATTCATTGGGAAGGATTGATGCTGAAGCTGAAGCTCCAATCCTTTGGCCACCTGATGCAAAGAGCCCACTCACTGGAAAAGACCCTGATGCTGGGAAAGATTGAGGGCAGGAGGAGAAGGAGGGGACAGAGATGAGATGGTTGGATGGCATCACTGACACAATGGACATGAATCTGAGTAAACTCTGGAAGATAGTGAAGGACAGAGAAGCCTGGCATACTGCAGTCCATACAGTTGCAGAGACAGATACAACTTAGTGACTGAAAGACAATTTTCCTTCAGACCAGTGGCAGACTGCTGAGGGAGGCTGGAGTATTTCAATCACTGTGATTCTACTTTTACTCACACTCATATAACCTTGGTTAATGCTTGTTAGAGAAGAACCTCAGGAAGGTTTTCTTCTACTCAGAGAAAAGGCATCATGGGGTGGTGGGAACCGCACCACTGTAGGGTTAACAGATTTGGGGAGATTCTCACTAACCCACTTACTGTGTGCCAGCCACAGCTCCAAGTAAGTTCTTGGTGGGTGCTCATTCACTTAATCCTTACAACAAGCCCATTACAATCCCAATTTTACATAGGAGAATATAGAAGCACAGAAAGGTCAATCAATTTTTCCAGGTCACATAGCTTCCAAGTGGAAACCTGGGACCTAAAGCAGAGAGCCTGGCTCTGGGGACTGTTCTCTTGCCACCAAGAGACCCTTGTCACACCTGGCACAAATAAGGCATTCACTAAATGTTTTCAGATACAAATCATTTTACCAAGGTAATAAAAATGCATTGGGTTTATATTTCTACACTTAATAGATTGACCAGACTTAAAGGAAACCAAAAAATCCCTACAAGAACACCAAAAAAAAAAAATCTCAAAAAATCAGAACATGTGCAATAATGTGTTAGATTCTCTGATTAAACAAGGAAAATTACTTCTTGCTTTCAGTGTCTTCTTCTAATGTTCTTGTGTTGTTCATTTGCTAAGTTGTGTCCAACTCTTTGTGACCCCAAGGGCTGCAGCACTTCCAGGGGATTCCATGGCCTACACCAAAACATGGAACTGCCAACTAAATTAATTTGCAGTAGATCACCTTTCCTGGAGAATCCCATGGACGGAGGAGCCTGGTGGGCTACAGTCCATAGGGTCACAGAGTTGGACATGACTGAAGAGGCTAAGCACATAGCACAGATCATCCCTAGGAATTCCGATTGTCCTTTGAGCTCTTTCCACCAGTGTCACATTGCTGCCTAGTCTCAGGGCAAGGGACTGTGTTAACCTGGGATGCTCCCTGGAGATTGATAACTAGACCAACAGGATCTCAAGGGTCATGATTCTTTTGTTCTTCTCATCTGGTCGCCAAACAGAGAACAATTCTGATTGAATATACTATTTAATTATTCTAGTTAATCACACTGAGTATCAACAGCATTAATCATTAAAAGGGAGAAAAATGGACAAAATACAATGTATAACCATCCTGATTTCAAGCCCAAGGTGTCACCACTCTTCCAGCTCCAAGACAGATAATTGCATAGCAACAATAAAGGACAATTCGATACCTCAGAAAACCCACCAGCCTGTTCTCCAGGTTCACTTACCTTTGAGCGGAGGATGAGTGGCAATGGCAATAAAATCAACAGAGTGAAAACTACGAGGAGCAACCGGCGATAAACTAAAACGTAACTGAAGAATTTCATTGTCTTGCACAGGTGGCTTCAATAGTGTTCTCCTCAAATAAAGGGCAGGCCTTAAATAACCGACCTGGATTAATATTTCTCTAGCTCATTATCTTCATTTACTGCCCCAGACTCACCAACATGAGTTAAAATTAAATCTCAATTTTTATTGTTTTACTGTCACAATTCACATGGAGAGATAAGCCCAAGAGTGTGAGAAATCAAAGACCATTTTCTGCTAGGGTTTTTGAAAGGCAAAAACTGTCCTTATTTAGTTTGTGTATTGTAACTGGAATAGAAACTGTCTAAGTCTAGGAGGCGAAACCGTGAGCTGGGTTGAGTCTGCCCACAAGGAGTTCCCTCCCCACCTTTTGATGTCCCCTGATTATGAGGCTCCACCCTTGGGTGGCACCTTGAGCAAGTCTTTACTGGGTGCCTCCAGTATCCTTTCCAATGAAGTACATTTTCAGTTTGTGAATCAAAATAGCAACCCCAGGAGTAGGAATTCCAAAGTGAAAGGCAAGTTTTGGGTACAGATGGGTTTTCCTGGGCTTGCTCAGATAAGATATTGAAAGTCCACTGCCTTTGTGGAGTTTGGCTCCGAGGAGAGCTCCTGACTTCTCTCATTCAGAACTTCTCTGTTCTCATTCAAAAGATAAATACCAATGCTTCTGATAGCTAATAGATCCCCAGTATCACACCTGTGCATGCATACTATGTAGAAGCTTCAGTAGTACCTGACTCTTTGCGACCCTATGGACTGTATCCCACCAGGCTCCTCTGTCCATGGGATTCTCCAAGCAACAGTACTGGAGTGGGTGGTCATGTCCTTCTCCCGGGGATCTTCCCAATCCAGGGATCGAAGCTGTGTCTCCTGTGTTTCCTGCATTGGCAGGCAAGTTCTTTACCACAAGCATCACCTGGGAAGCCCCAATACCACACCCAGGTACACAATAATTTTTTCACTGTTTAAATGCACAGTTCTGTATATTTCTTGGATGCTATGACTGCTTTGGATAGGAAACCAAGTTATCATAAAGTCTTACAGCCCTCACCTGTAAGACTTTTTCAGGATTAGGTTGATACTATTGTGCTGATACTGGCTGGATTGACTAGATAATTATCAGGGAATTTGTACAGAGTCATTCAGTTCAGTTCAGTCGCTCAGTCGTGTCTGACTTTTTGCGACCCCATGAATCGCAGCACGCCAAGCCTCCCTGTCCATCACCAACTTCCGGAGTTCACTCAGACTCATGTCCCTCGAGTCAGTGATGCCATCCAGCCATCTCATCTTCGGTCGTTCCCTTCTCCTCCTGCCCCCAATCCCTCCCAGCATCAAAGTCTTTTCCAAGGAGTCAACTCTTCGCATGAGGTGGCCAAAGTACTGGAGTTTCAGCTTTAGCATCATTCCTTCCAAAGAAATCCCAGGGCTGATCTCCTTCAGAATGGACTGGTTGGATCTCCTTGCAGTCCAAGGGACTCTCAAGAGTCTTCTCCAACACCACAGTTCAAAAGCATCAATTAAGAGTGAGTGAGTGTGTGTGTGTGTGTGTGTGTGTGTGTGTGTGTAGATGGGAACTGTTCTGACAGCAATAGCAAGGATATGTTTTGAAACACCTTAGGGCTAGGGAGTCATTGATTAATTTTTCATTGTCTGGTAAATTAATCCTCCAAGTAACCTCAACTAAACAACTAGCCCTGGGTATAAACCAAACACATTTCCTTCTGTGTGTGTTGTGTGCTCAGTTGCTCAGTTGTGTCTGACTCTTTGTGACCCCATGGACTGTAGTTCACCAGGCTCCTCTATGCATGGGATTCTCTAGGCAAGAATACTAGAAAGTGAAAGTGAAGTCCTCAGTTGTGTCCGACTCTTTGCAATCCCGTGGACTGTAGCCTACCAGGCTTCTCCATCCATGGGATTCTCCAGGCAAGAATACTGGAATGGGTTATCATTTCCTTCTCCAGGGGATCTTCCCAACCCAGGGATCGAACCTGGGTCTCCCGTATTGGAGGCAGACACTTTAACCTCTGAGCCACCGGGGAAGTGCCCCACACCCCCCCCCCACCCTTGCCATTTCTTACTTCAGAGTATCTTCCCCACCCAGGAATCAAACCCACATCTCCTGTGTCTCTTGCATTGGCAGGCGGATTCTTTACCACTGCACCATCCTATACTCAATTTCTCTTGTGACAAATAACGTCACTTTTATGCAATCTATGATTAACATGTAGATCTTATTTCTAATTCCCCACTAATGTAACTCTGCTCTTTTTTTCCCATCAAGAAAGAGAATTCTTTCAACAAAACTCACCTCACTGTACTGCTAATGTAGATGGGAAAACACCTTTTCCCTCTACAAGTTTAAATTTCTAAAGATATATCATCTATAGTGATTCAGGAAAATCAGAATAGTAAACAGAAAAAAAAAAGTCTGCAAACCAGAAAGGCACATTACATCTTGAGTTTCTCAGATGAAAAAAAAGGAGGGTAATTATAAATAATGGTAGTAAATAGTGAGCACTGGAAAAGGAGCAGTGATCATAGTGTTAAAAAACACGTGAAAGGAATGAGTTACTTCAAACACCTTTGATACTTTTTTTCCTATATCACACTCTGCACAGTTCATTGCATGCTTTTTTAACATATATTTTTTGGAGAAATCATTTCTGTTCTCAGATTTCCTTTGGCCACCTGGTGAGACCATGTGAGCCTCACTTTCTCATCATAGAAGAATTTGCTCTGTGAGATGTCACCAAAAAGGAAAAGGCATTTGTGTGATATTTAATAGAAATGAAGGCCTATGCATGCAGGGAACGGTGATACTCCCGCAAGAAGGAGGCTACAGGAAAAACACTTGACATTTCATCAGGGCCTCCATTCTTTGCGTCATTTTCTGTATTCTGGTTCCCATTTCTCACCAGACCAGTTTTTGCAGGACCTCCCCTATGATGGCCTGAGGATCTAGCCAGCTTCATCTTCTGTGGCTGCTCCTTATTACAGAATGGTTCTATCTTTTCTTTACATCCAGCCAATCTCCTGTTTCAGGAGTTTACTCTCCACTGTCAGTAAGTTAAAAGATTTGACCAAACAATTCACACTAACCACAAATGACTGATAGGACTGGATACCTCTGTGAGCATCAGCAGGGAGTGAAGCTCGAATGGAGACTTTGAGCCCTTTAGAAACGTATCTTAAGGTGTATTTCACAACACATCACATTGCTAAACAGTTACACAGTTGTCAAATTTCACCTCTTATTTGCACAGAAAAGCATAAATCTCTTTTGAAAATGAAAGTGAAGTGAAAGCGTTAGTCTCTCAGTCGTGTTCAATTCTTTGTGACCTGGTGGACTATTGCCTGTCAGGCTCCTCTGTCCATGGGTTTCTCTAGGTAAGAATACTGGAGTGGGTTGCCATTTCCTTCTCCAGGGGATCTTCCCGACCCAGAGATGGAACCTGGGTCTTCTGCATTGCAGGCAGATTCTTTACCGTCTGAGCCTCCAGGAAAGCCCTATATCACAATTGTGATGTTTTCTCTATCTGATCTAAAACAAATCATATCATTGAATAGAAAGTGAAAATGAAAGTGAAGTCGTTCAGTCATGTCTGACTCTTTGCGACCCCATGGACTGCAGCCTACTCAGCTAGGAAAATCCGTCCATGGGATTTTCCAGGCAAGAATACTGGAGTGGGTTACCATTTCCTTCTCTAGGTTATCTTCCCGACCCAGGGATTGAACCCACGTCTCCAGCATTGTAGGCAGACGCTTTACTGTCTGAGCTACCAGGGAAGTATATCATTGTATAACCATGGATTAATCCATTTAAAACATCTTTATAAATAGAAAATATTACAAATATTGTTCATTCATTCACTGCCAGCTACTTTGTCAGACTGACCATCTCATTCAGTCTTCAAAATCCAATACAAGTTATAGGAATTGTATGTGCTTTTATAATTATTTCTCTTAGACAGATTTGAAAATTAAAATTCCAAAGAGGCCAACTTTAATGTCTTCGCTAGTAAGTGGTATGATAATGATTTAAATTCAGTTGTTTCTAGCACCTAAGATGTGGGTTTTGTTTTTTTTGGTGGGGTACTATGCCATTTTTCTGCCATAATGACTATTAATTTGACACCAAGCACTAACCCATCAAATCTAGCATTTGTCTATAGGTACACAATTTGGTTGGCTTAGCAATTGTAGCTCTAGGGCTTCCTTTCTTAATGTCCATTAAGCCTTATAATTGGACATAACACATGAAAATCAGGCTTCTCTGGTGGCTCAGATGGTAAAGAATCCGCTTGCAATGCAGGAGACCTGGCTTTGATCCCTGGGTCAGAAAGATCCTCTGGAGAAGGGAATGGTTACCCACTCCAATATTCTGGCCTGGAGAATTCCATGGACAGAGGAGCCTGGCAGGCTATACAGTCCAAGGGGTTGCAAAGAGCTGGACATGACAAGCAATTAAGCACATATGTGAAAATCAGGGTCAGGCATAAAGAGAAAGAAAAATTCCTGCTGTATATATTCTGGTTATGTTCATGAAGACGTTAGACGCCTGAGTTGTGTTTGCGTAGATAATTGATGCCAGGGGAGTGGAAACCAGCTTTTAGTGCCAACATTCATACTTCTCTCAGGCTTGTTTTCTGGTTGGCCCTTTATTATGCCACATTTACTCTCAAATTGGTGCTCTTCTTCAGGCCTTTCCTTCTTCTAAGAAAATACTTTCCTCTTTGTCTTTAAATTCCACCATCCTTGAAATTTGACCTAGTACACTCATCTCAAATCTTCTGCTTTCTATAAATCCATCCTGACAACTTCTGAGTCTTCATGGACTCACCTGGGAAGCTCCTCCAGCCACCTGTGTTCAAATAACAGAGTGCTTGACAAGAGTGCAGAGTCCCTGCCCTATTGGGTCATTTTTTGTTGGCTCCCTGCATACTAAAACTTGAGAATCATTAACATAGTATCTGTAAGATGCATTTTAGCTTGTGAGTAGAAAATCTGACATTAATTACTATTTTAATAATGCATATCAATCTCAAATCCTCAATAAACTTGCTAACTCTGTGAATAAACGGGGATATTAGTTTACTTCCCTTATGTCCCTAGCAAAGTGACAAGCAAAGGGACTTTCGCTTGACTCAGTGAAAAATTTCTCTATATTGGCCTATAAGTACAGATAAATAGGAACCAATTAACCTCATTGCTTACACAGTATGGATTACAGGAGCAGTTCTTCAGTTAAGTATTTAGATTTTCAAAGAAAAAATACATATGGTGTGTTCAACAGGGGAATATTTCTCCATTGCAAATGTACCCATAAATACTTAGATAAAAAGTGTGTATGCTTAGTGTATGCTTTGACTAAGGAAAAAGAATCAGCATGCTGTTATTGTTGGTGAATTAAGTCATGCATACTTGTATATAAAAATATTGCATTTCCTTCAATTATGAGTGCCCGTTTTCATTCTTAAAATTTGTTGAGTTCAAAGTGCATGCCAATTTTACTTTATTGCTCTTTCTTAGACTATCGAGGCAGGTATGCAAGTATTTTCTCTTCACAGTCATTTGTGTCTATGCCTTGACTAGTTCCTCTTTCTGAAACTCACTTATCATGCATCCCATTTATATATTCTAGTTATTATCATAAATTCTATCATTTCCAGACACTGCACTGTGAAGTGTTTACTCCCTGAGTTCCGTATGTGAGCTCTGCGCTAAAACCTTTTTGCTGCTGCTGCTGCTGCTGCTGCTGCTGCTGCTAAGTCGCTTCAGGCGTGTCCAACTCTGTGTGACCCCATAGACGGCAGCCCACCAGGCTCCCCCATCCCTGGGATTCTCTAGGCAAGAATACTGGAGTGGGTTGCCGTTTCCTTCTCCAATGCATGAAAGTGAAAAGTCAAAGTGAAGTCGCTCAGTCAGACACGACTGAGCGACCCCATGGACTGCAGCCTACCAGGCTCCTCTGTCCATGGGATTTTCCAGGCAAGAGTACTCGAGTGGGGTGCCATTGCCTTCTCCTGTGAAAACTAAGATAATTTTCCCCCTCCTAACTGGCATCCAGTAGTCATTTACTTTGACACTTTTTAGCATTTTTTATTTCTTCATGCTTACTTTTCTATTCTTTAAGGTGATGAATTGTCTTGATGAAAGTGAAATTTCAAGGCCCACATCAATTAACTGTATCAGTTTTGATTTTCATTTTCTAAACTAAAGGATAAAGGCATTATGCAGGGTAAGGTAATCTGCCCTGGAGACTCCAGGTTCATGAACCACTCCCTGGACTCCTAAAATGGTATCATTCATTATTAACCACAACCTCAATAATCATTCCTCTAATACCATGAAGTAAATGACTGACTGAACAGATGAAGATTGAACTGTGTCCCATGAGGTGGTGACCTGAACTCCCATGAACTGAGAAGCAAAGCAAATTCCACAAGAGGAGGATCTATTTTTGGCAAGAACAGCAGCTGCCTGAACACTTCAGTATTCTGCTTAGACACGACCAGTCACACCCGCCACTGGGGTGGATGGGATGTTTTTTCCTCTTGACCAAGCTTGACTATGTCTTTATCTTGAGTTCTCTGGGGGATGAGAGGGGAAAATTCAGGGATGGAGGGAGGAGGCTGGGGATGCTGAAAAGAGGGGAAGAGAAAAAACATACCAGAATACTTAGCCCATTGTTAGAAAAGGAAACCTAATCAAGCTACTCAAAAATGTCTAGAACTCTGAGTCATCCTGCTCCCTGCTTGTCCCTTACCACCCTGCCTCGTTACATTATGTAATGGTCCTATTCCAGCAGCCTTCGCATAGGAGACAGTGTGGGACTCCTCGAGAGAACTTCCAGGGAATTCAGAGGTGAACCAGGACTCCCAGATGTAGCCTTTCTTGTCAGTCCCTGAGTGGAAGGCAGATCAGAGTTTGAGGGGCTCTGAAAGGACTGCTATAACTCTAGGACTCCAAAAAAATGGAAGCTGAAGATCCAATGACATAAATCACATAGAACCACGCTATGACCCTGGCTGATCCAAATGTTCGCTCCTTTTGTGAAGTTATAACGATTTCATAGGGTTCAAGTAGGCAATCAGAAACTGCTTTTGGGTAAAGCCAGAGAAACCATGGGGTCGCTAAGAGTCGGATATGACTGAGCGACTTCACTTTCACTTTTCACTTTTACACATTGGAGAAGGAAATGGCAACCCACTCCAGTGTTCTTGCCTGGAGAATCCCAGGAATGGGGGAGCCTGGTGGGCTGCCATCTATGGGGTCGCACAGAGTCGGACACGACTGAAGCGACTCAGCAGCAGCAACAGCAGCAGAAAGACCAATTTAAAGCAACAAGAAAGGTCAAATTTTTCCCCTAGGAATCTCAGTGCTGCTATGAATTCAGTTTTGTTGCTTATAGACGAATGGGTCCAGTTTTCTTTCTTGGGAAAAACGGTATTTCTCCCTTCATTTTTGCCTCCAAATATATTGTCCATTTGAGCTTGATACATCTCCTGGCCTTGATGACAATGAAAAGATAAAGTTTCTAACAGCGATTTCATTTTAAGTGTAGTGAGTGGCATTGACACAATCCAGCTTACTGTCAAGCTGACCCATCTTCTTCAGAAATTAATTTTTACCTAAGTGTGGAGTATTTCATTTTTTACCTGATTTTTACCTAAGTGTGTTGTTGACATGAATACAGAAAGTCAGCCAGGGTGCCCTCCTACAGTAAATTTCTGTTGGCATAGCTACAGCAGTCATTGCTCTTTACTACTTGACTTCTCCATTACTATTTGAGTTTGCTGGCTTTTGGTCCAAATAGCTGCTTATAGAGGAAACTTATTGCTTAGGGGAAGGAAGTATGTGCTTTGTGACTACTTACAGCCTTATGAAGAAACATACCAATGTTTATTCTGATAGGTTATTTCAGTTCAGTTCAGTCACTCAGTCATGCCCGACTCTTTGTGACCCCAAGGACTGCAGCACATCAGGCCTCCCTGTCCATCACCAACTCCTGGAGTTTACTCAAACTCATGTCCATTGAGTCGGTGATGCCATCCAACCATCTCATCCTCTGTCATCCCCTTCTCCTCCTGTCCTCAATCTTTCAGGCATCAGGATCTTTTCCAGTGAGTCAGTTCTTTGCATCAGGTGGCCAAAAGTATTGGAGTTTCAGCTTTCAACATTAGTCCTTCCAATACCACAGTTCAAAAGCATCAATTCTTTGGTGCTCAGCTTTCTTTATAGTCCAGCTCTCACATCCATACATGACTACTGGAAAAACCATAGCCTTGACTAGACAGACCTTTGTTGGCAAAGTAACGTCTCTGCTTTTTAATATGCTGTCTAGGTTGGTCATAACTTTTCTTCCAAGGAGTAAGCATCTTTTAATTTCATGGCTGCAGTCACCATCTGCAATGATTTTGCAGTGATATACTCATTTGAATGCACAGTTCCAAAGAATAAGATAGCATTCCTAGTGATCAGTGCAAAGAAATAGAAGATAAGTTATTTAAGCTTTCTCCATTTTTCAAAGACACAGAGGTACATTTTCAGAACAACATTCTCTTCTTCATTTGTAGGACTGTAGAGTTAAACCGGAGAAGGAAATGGCAACCCACTCCAGTGTTCTTGCCTGGAGAATCCCAGGGACGGGGGAGCCTGGTGGGCTGCCATCTATGGGGTTGCACAGAATCAGACACAACTGCAGCGACTTAGCAGCAGCAGCAGCAGCAAAAGCAGAGTTAAACCACATTAGAGGACAAACCATGAGGGTTTGGCTTAATTAACACTTTTGACCTGGATAAACATAATATAAAATAATAGGGATGAGGAATGGCTTGAATTCTAGGAGGTTTTAAAGAAATGGGGCTGATAAAATGGACTCTTGTAGTGAGTACATTGATGTGAATGAGAGACTGTGTTTTCTTCACAAGGGACCTGCTATCCAATGGGGAAGGCAGTGTGTACATAGCCAAGAACTCCTGGTGGCTTTGTAGGGCATAAGACAAGTGCTATTGGAGAGCAATTAATGCTGAGTACTCTGTTGTCTTTCAAAATAATCTCCATTTTCATAGTCCCTAAAATAAATTATAACATTTCACAGTGAAAGTCTTGATCAAATGTGTTTTTCTCTACTTTTAGAGAATTATAGCATCTCTGGTTGGGAAAATTCTTCTAGTCCCACAAGTATTCTTCTAGTCCCACAAGTAATATTAGTGCCAAAACAAACAAACAAACAAACAAAAAAACCCATTCCTTCCCAGCCCATTCTTGAATGTCTCTAATGATGGATGATTCACCCCTCATTCCATATTTAAATAGCCCCCCTCTTCTTAGATTTCTCCCCTTAGACATTGAGCCAAAATTTGCCTTCCTGTAGCTTCCATTTACTGTTTGAATTCTGCTTTGGGGGGCCACTAAGGGGAAAATCAAGCTACTCCTCTATATGACAGCCTTTAAATATTTGAACTCTTCCCTTACCCATTTGCTTCAACACTGTCTCATGTCTCAGATTTTACGTTTCTTTGCTATCCTGGGAGTTCATCTTAAACTAAGGACATGGAGGTTTTTTGCTATTCTATAGCCCTGGCTAGGGCATGAGTTTCATGCTCTATTGCATATGCTGCTGGGCACACAGAAGCAGAGCTGGAATATCACCTCCCTGGTTCTAGATGCGGTTCCTAGAGCAATGCCAGCTACATTTGCTCCATAACATTGCTGTAATATTTTGAACTTGCTATGCCATAAATTTGCATATGTGCTATAGCTAAGTAATCTCTAACTTGTCATCTTAAAAAATATGGTAAATTTGCCCTACTAATTTCCATCTTGTTAGATTTTTACACGTAGTTTAAATTGCCATGACTTGGGCTACTTATCATATGCATGCTATAAACATATTTAATGATAGTGTCCTCCACGTTTTTATTCAAAATAATTGATAATGTATTCAGCAAGTTCCCTTCTCCAAGTACCTTCCTTCAAGTTGACACTCTTGCACTAGAAAGTAGCTTTTGGATACTGTCATGAACTCAGGCCTACTCAACTGTCTCCCTTTCTAGAATGTCTCCATTCTAGAATCTGGTTCAATATTGACATCTCACTTACTGATATACAGTTAATAGCAATGACTTTTGCCTTGTTGACAATCAGGATGGCATTTTCCTGTGTCTTTGAGCATAAAATCACATTTCCTATAAAATTGTTGAAATTGTCCTTCACGGAAATTTAGATTGCACATATGAATATGTCTACTTTTCTATTCTTGGCTGCACAAATGGTAAAAAGGACATAAATGGTGTTTTCTAAGGTGTAAGTTACTTTCAACTTTACCAATCAGTTCTATACCTCAAAATATGCATTTGTCTGGATAAGAAGCATTAGTTATTATTGCATCACTGATTTCGCCAAAGAAAAATGGATTATTCATCAATCATTATTTAAGAATTAGAAATGCTCATGTTTTCTAGAAAGGAAATGTTATCTATATTAAACATGTGTGAATGCCTAGGTGTGACTCTATAAATAGACATCCAGAAAATCACATGTGAAGTCAGTGTGAACCTAATACTACTGGAAACTCCTAACATATTTCCTCCAGGCTTTTCATTCTTTTCTGTACTCCTGTAGGGATGTTACCTCTTGGACAGATTCAACATCAGCCACACAGTGATTTCAGTAGAGTCTGCTGGGAAAATAGAGACGCTTGGCCAGAAAGCACCAAGGCTGACAGTGTGAACTGAACCTCAGCCTCTCTCCTCAGGGGGAGATATCACCTGAAATTATAAAGACCAAGGAAAAAGAAATCAAATTACTGATGGCTGGTATTTTGTATTTTGTCATGCCTTTGATTTCTAATAATAGTCTCATTGTTACAGATGAAACTCCAGGAGGTTAAGTAAATTGCTTGAGGTTACTCATATGAAGTTCAGATCCAGATCTGTGTGATTCCAGAGCTGGTGCTTCTCCCGCCCCCAAGTCACCACTAATCTGACTTCCCACAGACAGCATAACTGGGTACCATAATTGGGCAGAAGTAAAAAATCCATCTGCCAATGCAGGAGATGCGGGTTCGGTCCTTGGTTGGGAAGATCCCTTGAAGGAGGATTGGCAGCCCATTCCAGTATCTTGCCTAGACAATCCCACGGACAGAGGAGCAGGGCAGGCTTTAATCCATGGGGTCACAGGGAGTTGGACATGACTGAGCAACTGAGCATCCATATACACAGTGAGGAAGGCACAGAGCACAGGGCTGCAAGACTGAGGCCACCTGAAGACACAGGGGCCAGAGTCACTTCTGAGTGTCCTGCCGTGTTTTCTATTGGGAATGTGGTAAACAGGGTGCAGGAGCCAGTTCGTCCATGAGTGAGGCAGCTGTCCTGCCCAGATGAGTAAGCCGTTCCTGGATCAGGAACTCTGAGTGTGATACAAATACATTAATTTAGAAAACTTGGCAGAGATTGAGCGTAGAGTGGCAGTTTAGTGGCCATGAAGATGTCTGTGGTGACCTGAGGGGCCAGCATATCAGGCTCATAACTAAGGTGACAAATTGTACCAGTTTTCCCAGGACTGAGAGTCTTCTGTGACATGAGACTTTCAGTACTAAAACTAGGAGAGTCCCAAACAAACTAGAACATAGGGTCAGTTTGTCATGGCATCGAGAAGGCTCCAAGTCCCCACTAACCAGGGATCCGGACATTATGTCAGTTCTATTCTTCATCCCCACTCCCCACTTCGTCCATCATGGAGCCTCTTCTCTTTATCCCTGCAGTGCTCTCAAATCTCATGTCTTCCTCATCTCCATGACCACTGTTCTTTGTTCAGACTCGCCTTCCCTTACTATTACTGGCCTCATAACTGGTCTATGTCTCCATTCCTAACACCTTCTCCAATGATACAACCTCCACAATGACACCAAAGAGATCTTCCCAAAAGAATCTGACCACATTTTTCTCCTGTTTGGACATATCAGTGCCTCTTCACTATAGAAAAAAATGTCCAATATCCATACATAATTTGAAAGGCCTTACAGAATAGAATGCTAGTGTGTTTTCAGCCTCATCTTTCTGCACTGCCCTGTTTCATCTTTGATGATTTTCTGTAAAGTAGTTTCCCAACAAATTATCTGCAGTCTCTTCTCCCCCCATAAAATCCATATTCCCTTTCTTTTTTTAATTAACTATCTATTTTAATTGGAAGATAATTACTTTACAATATTGTGATGGTTTTTGCCATACATCAACATGAATCAGCCATGGGTGCACAGTGTTCCCCCATCCTGAACCCCCCTCCCACCTCCCTCCTCACCCCATCCCTCTGGGTTGTCCCAGAGCACCGGCTTTGGGTGCCCTGCTTCATGCATTAAACTTGCACTGGTCATGTTTTACTTATGGTAATGTACATGTTTCAATGCTATTCTCTCAAATCATCCCACCCTCACCTTCTCCAACTGAGTCCAAAAGTCCATTCTTTACATCTGTATCTCCTTTCTGCCCTACATGTAGAATCATTTTTATTGTCTTTCTAAATTCCATAAATATGTGTTAATATACAGTGTTTGTCTTTCTCTTTCTGACCTGCATCTCTCTATCTAATAAGTTCCAGTTTCATCCACCTCATTACACCTGGGTCAAATGCATTCCATTTTATAGCTGAGTAATTTTCTATTGTGTATATGTACCACAACTTCCTGATCCATTCATCAGCTGATGGACACCTAGGTTGCTTCCATGTCTTAGCTATTGTAAATAGTGCTGCAATGAATTTTGGGGTATGTGTGTCTCTTTCAGTTCTGGTTTCTTTGGGGTATATGCCCAGCAGTGGGATTGCTGGGTCAATGAAAAGATGTTCAACATCACTCATCATTCAAGAAATGCAAATCAAAACCACAATAAGGTGTCATCTCTTACCTGTCAGAATGGCCATCATTAAAAAGTCTACAAACAATAAATTCTGGAGGTGTGGAGAAAAGGGAATCCTCTTAGTAAAATAATGCTCAAAATTCTCCAAACCAGGCTTCAGCATTATATGAACCGTGAACTTCCTATTGTTCAGGCTGGTTTTAGAAAAGGCAGAAGAACCAGAGATCAAATTGCCAACATCTGCTGGACCATGGAAAAAGCAAGAGAGTTCCAGAAAAACATCTATTTCTGCTTTATTGACTATGCCAAAGCCTTTGACTGTATGGATCACAATAAACTGTGGAAAATTCTTCAAGAGATGGGAATACCAGACCACCTGACCTGCCTCTTGAGAAATCTGTATGCAGGTCAGGAAGCAACAGTTAGAACTGGACATGGAACAACAGACTGGTTCCAAATAGGAAAAGGAGTACGTCAAGGCTGTATACTGTCACCCTGCTTATTTAACTTGTATGCAGAGTACATCATGAGAAATGCTGGGCTGGAAGAAACACAAGCTGGAATCAAGATTGCCAGGAGAAATATCAATAACCTCAGATATGCAGATGACACCACCCTTATGGCAGAAAGTGAAGAGGAAATAAAAAACCTCTTGGTGAAAGTGAAAGAGGAGAGTGAAAAAGTTGGCTTAAAGCTCAACATTCAGAAAATGAAGATCATGGCATCCGGCCCCATCACTTCATGGGAAACAGATGGGGAAACAGTGGAAAGAGTGTTAGACTTTATTTTTTGGGGCTCCAAAATCACTGCAGATGGTGACTGCAGCCATGAAATTAAAAGACACTTACTCCTTGGAAGAAAAGTTATGACAAACCTAGACAGCATATTAAAAAGCAGAGACATTACTTTGCCAACTAAGGTCTGTCTAGTCAAGGCTATGGTTTTTCCTGTGGTCATGTATGGATGTGAGAGTTGGACTGTGAAGAAGGCTGAGCGCCGAAGAATTGATTCTTTTGAACTGTGGTGTTGGAGAAGACTCTTGAGAGTCCCTTGGACTGCAAGGAGATACGACCAGTCCATTCTGAAGGAGATCAGTCCTGGGATTTCTTTGGAAGGAAGGGTGCTAAAACTGAAGCTCCAGTACTTTGGCTACCTCATGTGAAGACTTGACTCATTGGAGAAGACTTTGATGCTGAGAGGGATTGGGGGCAGGAGAAGAATGGGATGACAGAGGATGAGATGGCTGGATGGCATCACTGACTCGATGGACATGAGTCTGAGTGAACTCTAGGAGTTGGTGATGGACAGGGAGGCCTGGTGTGCTGTGATTCATGGGGTTACAAAGAGTCGGACACAACTGAGCGAATGAACTGAACTGAACTTACACTCTTGGTGGCAATGCAAACTGGTACAGCCACTAGGAAGAACACTGTGGCGATTCCTTAAAAACTGGGAATAGAACCCATGGTTTCTTACACCCTCAAGTCTCTGCATCTGATTTCATGCTACTTGGAACATCATTCTAAACTTTGGATGTATATACATTTTGTCTTTTAATGGTCAGTTTAATCTCTTTCAATGCCAAGCCTCGCTCCATATCTAAAGGATCCAAGGCAGCCATCTGCCAGTCCCCTATCCATACTTTTATAAAAGACTGGTGCTTGATTTTCATCTCTTATAGTAACACTCTGTTGCTCTGACAGCTTCATTATGACTCTTTACATTTTACCTTTGCTCTTTAAATTTTCCCTGTTGCCTTAGTTAATATGTCATTGAGACAGCTGATGGGTCAACTTTTTCATATTGAGAGAAGCACTCCAGTTGCTTACTAAATATGTATTGTACCTCCATAGTTACTACAAGTTTGAAAGTTCCATTTGTCAACTCTTTCGTGACTGGCTGTGTGTGAATGCTCAGTCGTGTCTCACTCTCAGTGATCCTAAGGATTGCACCCCTCAAGGCTGCTCTGTCCATGGGATTCCCCAGGCAAGAATACTGGAATTGGTTGCCATTTCCTCCTCCAGGAGATATTCCTGACCCACGGATTGAACCCGAGTCTCCTGTGACTCCTACATTGGCAGGTGGATTCTTTACCTCTTGAGCCACGTGGGGAGCCCCAGATGACTGTGGCTAGAGCCTCTCATCCTTCCCCATTGCCGAACGAATTCTCTGTGGGCAGCCTCCAAATAAGTAAACTTAGCCTTGCAGGCTTCATTATTCACCCTTTAAAAATCAAAGGTTTATATTACATGATCTCATATCTCTTCTAGCTATTATATTCTATATCTCAATTCTATATCTCCAGTCCTAATTTAGAGTTTCTTTTCAGAACACATGTTCACTTTTTCCTTTGAAAAAATGTTGACACCTCAGAAATCTCTAGAAAAATATAGAGATTTCTAACCTTTGAGGCTATGTTTCTCCTAAAAAATACAAAACAAAAAATACCATTAAAAAATGAAAGAAACTATCCAAAATCAACCTAAATAAGTAGTCAAGTGATTTGCTACCTTAAATAGGTACCTAATAGTACCTAATCGCTACCCAAAATAGCACAATCTAGTGTTATCCAGAAATCCAGTCTAAATAATGTAAAGGAAACTTTAAGATAATGTTACACAGACGCATTCATCTTCTTATATATTCAAGCACTTGCTGTGAACACTCATCTGGAAGATGTTTTCATAGACATTGAGAGAACTGTTTCTCAGGATTGACTTCTGTGTCATATGTTTTCACTAATTATATAGCAGCCCATGCTTAGTCTGGGAATGTGTACTTTGAACTTGGGTAAAAGGAACAATTAGTCAAGACTAACTTAGAAGCAAGAAAAAAATCAGGCAAAAGCAAACCTACTCTCTAAAAATAGAACTACCATATGACCCAGCAATTTGACTCCTGTGTGTATATCTGAAAAAACAAAAACACTAATTCAAAAAGACACAGGTACCCCAATGCTCACAGCAGCATTATTCATAATGCCAAGTTATGAAAACAACCTAAGTGTCCATCAACAGAGGAACAGATAAAGCAGATATGGCACATAAAAACGATAGAATATTCAGCTCAGTTCAGTTCAGTCACTCAACTGTGTCTGACTCTTTGCAACTCCATGGACTGCAACACACCAAGTCTTCCTGTCCATAACCAACTCCCTGAATTTACTAAAACTCATGTCCATTGAGTCAGTGATGCCATCCAACCATCTCATCCTCTGTTGTCCCCTTCTCCTCCAGCCTTCAATCTTTCCCAGCATCAGGGTCTTTTCAAATGAGTCAGTTCTTTGCTTCAGGTGGCCAAAGTGTTGGGAGGTTCAGCTTTAGCATCAGTCCTTCCAATAAATATTCAGGACTGATTTACTTTTTAAGATAGACTGGTTGGATCTCCTTGCTGTCCAAGAGACTCTCAAGAGTCTTCTTTAACACCACAGTTCGAAAACATCTATTCTTCAGTGCTCAGCTTTCTTTATAGTCCAACTCTCACATCCATACATGACTACCGGAAAAACCATAGCTTTGGCTAGATGGACCTTTGTTGGCAAAGTAATGTCGCTGCTTTTTAATATGCTGTCTAGGTTGGTCATAACTTTTCTTCCAAGGAGTAAGTGTCTTTTAATTTCAAGGCTACAGTCAACATCTGAAGTGATTTTGGAGCCCAAAAAAATAAAGTCTGACACTGTTTCCACTCTTTCCCCATCTATTTGCCATGAAGTGATGGGACCAGATGCCATGATCTTCGTTTTCTGAATGTTGAGCTTTAAGCCAACTTTTTCACTCTCCTCTTTCACTTTCATCAAGAGGCTCTTTAGTTCTTCTTTGCTTTCTGCGATAAGGGTAGTGTCATCTGCATATCTGAGTTTATTGATATTTCTCCCAGCAATCTTGATTACAGCTTGTGCTTCTTCCAGCCCAGCATTTCTTATGATGTACTCTGCATATAAGTTAAATAAGCAGGGTGACAATATTTAGCCTTGACGTACTCCTTTTCCTATTTGGAACCAGTCTGTTGTTCCATGTCCAGTTCTAACTGATGCTTCTTGACCTGCGTACAGATTTCTTAGGAGGCAGGTCAGGTGATCTGGTATGCCCATCTCTTTCAGAATTTTCCACAGTTTATTGTGATCCACACAGTCAAAGGCTTTGGCATAGTCAATAAGGCAGAAGTAGATGTTTTTCTGGAACTGTCTTGCTTTTTCAATGATCCAACCAATGGTGGTAATTTGATCTCTGGTTCCTCTGCCTTTTCTAAATTCAGCTTGAACATCTGCAAGTTTTCAATTCACGTACTACTAAAGCCTAGCTTGGAGAATTTTGAGCATTACTTTGCTAGTGTGTGAGATGAGTGCAATTGTGCAGTAGTTTGAACATTCTTTGACATTGCTTTTCTTTGGAGATGAAATGAAAGCTGGCCTTTTCCAGTCTTGTGGCCATTGCTGAGTTTTACAAATTTGCTGGTATATTGAGGCAGCACTTTCACAGCATCATCTTTTATGATTTGAAATAACTCAGCTGGAATTTCATCACCTGCACTAGCTTTGTTCATAGTTATGCTTCCTAAGGCCCACTTGACTTTGCATTCCAGGATTTCTGGCTCTAGGTGAGTGATCACACTATCGTGGTTATCTGGGTCACTAAGATCTTTTTTGTGTAGCTTTTTTTGTGTATTCTAATTTTTGCCCATTATATTTGATGCTGATAAAAAGAAATCTTTCTACTCAAAGAATCTGCTATGTAATAAGAAAATTGTAATTGCTAAACTCTAGAACATGGGCCCTTCTGTGTGATGATCATACAAACACAGGTATCACTATGGACTGAGGTTGCCAGGGGTAGGACTCAAACATGGACACTTTTGAGAACAATAGAAATGCTATTAATAATTCCTCTGGGATTGTCACAGACAAATTGAATCATGTTGTCCCCTTAGCTAGGGCATAAGCTGAGAATTAAACTGAGTCTAAAAAGAAAGACTCTGAATACTGAGAGGGCCCAAGGAGACTGTCCTGCTTGGAGGGATGACATGGCAAAAGGAGTGGAGGCCGACATGGGTGGATTAGTCACAATATAGAGGACTTTAGAAATCCTGAGAGCCCACAGAATCTTAAGATAAAGAATTTTACTAATTATTTTAATCATTTGAAGTACTCTATTTTCTGAGTGTCAAAAATTAGTTGAGTTATAAGACTGTCTTTGATATAGACAGATCTTCTCTATGAACCTAATAGACTTGCTGATTCACAAGCTACAGGGCTTAATCCCATTAAGAGTATAAAATGCATTTCTGGTGGAAATGACTGGGAAATCTGTGCCTCTTCTATCAGAGAGGACCACTGGATGGAAGCAATTTAATTAAGGCCAATGTCTTTCCATGGATAATAAATAAAACAGCCTGTAAGCAGGGATTGCAAACCCAAATGCTTTCCAACACCAGACAGTTAGATATGAAAGGGAAAGGCAGGCTGGGGACCTTGGTAAAAGCAAAAGTAGCTGGTCCTCTGAAGGAGGCAGCCATCCTCAGACCCAGCTGCCATGAGACATGATGAATCTCAAGCTTTCTGATATTTTTTTTTAGCTCTTTCAAAAAAAAAGTCAGATACATATTCTTTTATGTGAAATCTCCTGATATTTAAATATTTGCAACAGACTCAATATACTAATAGAATTAAAGGCATGCCTGTGATCCTGTTTGTGATTCTTCCAATCAAAATTCTATCCTGTAACCCATAGCACAGGATCAGTCTAAACCTAGCCAGCTACATATCACAGGAAGCACGGATGCCTCAAGCCTCCCTGGGGCTTAGTGGTAAAGAACCCGTCTGCCAGTGAAGGAGATGCAGGAGACACAGGAGACGCAAGTTCAATCCCTGGGTTGGGAAGACACCCTGAGGAAGGAAATGGCAACCCGCTCCAGTATTCTTGCCTGGGCAATTCCAAGGACAGAGGGCTACAGTCCAAGAGATCACAAAGAGTTGGATATGACTTAGTGACTAAACAACAACAAAAAACAAGGATACCTTACAGCACAAATCTGCCCCATTAATTAAAAAAAAAAGTCAAAGGCATATCTAATTGAGGGTCAAAGCATCCTCGTATCCCAGGAGGAGCACTGTTTATTGTACACTGCAGCTAAGTAATCTCTGGAATATGAAATGAATCTCCCAAGAGCTCTGCCTGAAGGATATACTTAAAGATGCATTTATTAGTGCAGAATTAAGGTGTTTTAACTACATGTTTTAGAAACCAAATTGAAGCTGGACACTTGCATCTTCTAATTCAAATCCTGGTGTCAGAGATGAGCCACTGAACTTCCATGGATGAAAGCTAACTTAAGCTATAGACACCCTAAGACAATGCTTTTCTTACCTCTGCATTCCACTGTAACATAGCATCCCATTGTTACGTAAAACACAAACAGAATAATCTACTTTTTGTAGCAAAAAAAAAAAAAAACCACTTCTACAACACTGACTTTGTCCAGAGATTGCCATTCTGATCATTTCTCCCAGATGATCTAGGACCTGAACACAGTGTTCCTTTCTCAAGGGTCAGTATTTATCTCAGCAACAGTAGGATGCAGCTACTTCAGGGAGGTAGACAGACTCAGATGGCCAGTGAATGTGGTCATCAACTAGGGCCAGTGCTTTGAAACTAGCCCCTACAGGAGAATCTGAGTGAGGCGATCTATGAAATCCCTGAGCCACCAGCAGTTTAGAGAGGAAACTGCTCTGCCCATGTCACTCAACTTAAAAGGAACAGGGAATGAAAAGGAGAAAACAGACTGAAATCCCAATGATAGAATCATTCAACGCAAATAATTTCAAACTGAAATCTTTGCAGATGCTCAAATGAACTCTTTGGGAGCTCTCTTTAGAATTCTGTAAAAATACCACTGTAGAAATTGAAAACACAACAAGCCCTGCATGGGTGGTTTGCTGCAAGACCCTCAGACCTGTATCCCTATGTGCAGCCAGGCTTGGGGCACCTGGGCAGCGAGTCCTGGCAGGATACTTACAGGATACTGGATGATGCATGGGACCCCTGAAGAGGTGAAGAAATAGGCTCAAGAGTACTTTGAAGAATGACACTCTGCATCACACACAAAACTGGCTCCCCAGGAGATAACCACATGAGTTGCTGCTGCTCCTGGAAACTGAAGATTTTGGGCCATAACATCTACTAGAGAAATGGAATTCACACAGAGTCTCTTCCCCCGTCACCCTCTTTGGAATCCAAGCATTGCATGGGTGAACCTAATTCACAGAGCCCTGAGCTCACGCCTGTGCCCTTGCTACCAAGCACCAGAAAGGTTGATTTTGGACATCTACCTTAGGAAGGTGGATTCCATAATGTTGGAAATTCACCAAGCATAGTAAGCCTGGCCCCAGGTGCTGGGTTGTCATTGGTAGATGGCACCTAATCTGGCAATAGAGTTAATGTTGAGTTGGAAGCAGACAGCCCTGTAAAGAGTTTAAGACATTTTGCAATAATTCAGGGGATATATAAACTCTGACACCAACAATGGGAAGGGAAAATAGGAATCAAAACTAGACACGTGAACTTTGAGGAGGTGGAATCTATCAAACCAGAAGACAGATTGGATAAAGGATCTGAGAAACAAAGAGCTGTGGGGAGTCTGCCTTGAGAGACAGGGTAAAAAGAAGAAGAAATATACAAAGGATGGTAAATGTGAAAATAAAGGAACATATATGTTGACATTTCAAGTTTTTGCTTTTAGTGATCAGAAATTCACTTTTTTGGATATTTCATTTCCTAACGATACTGACCTAATGAGATAATCATGAATTTACAAAAGCCTTGAATGTATTCAAGCAATTGAAAGGCTCACCCAAATTCAAAACAATCTGGCTTCTATTCTCTGAAATATGTATATATTATATTATTGTAAATTCAGGATACAGACCGAGAGATATACGAAATAATTGACATTTCTAGCGAGTCATCAGATGTTACATTTCCTGGCATTTAGTTCTAACTAGTTAGTGGTTTACTTATTTAAATATATAGTTTGTGTCCCAGGTTCCTATCAATAGGGAACATTTCTCTCTGAATCATTTTGTGGTGATAGCTGCTTTAGTTTATCCGGTCTGGAGGAAAAATGCCAAAAAGGATAACTTGCTATATGTTTCTTCTTTACTGTGAATCTTTTCCACCCAGGCAGGTACTCTGTAGTTTCCTTGGGGGTGTCACTGGAGGGAGGTGGTCCCACCAGCAAAATGGCAGCCAGTTAGCATGCTCTGCGTGTGGAGGCAACTTTAGCAGACACAACTTTCTTCCTGGCTGGATACACGAAGCGTGAGAGCTTTGAGCAGGGCAAAGAACTCCCAGATATGTCGGCTGCTTTCTCTGAGCTCCCGCAGGTTCCTTGGATTCTGTTTGATAAACCAGAGCTCTTTTTTTTACATCAGTAGAATGCGGGTAGTGAGAAGCCTCTCTTTTCTTCACATTTCATCCTAGAGAGTGTAGGTTTCATTTCTTCTTGGACACATTTACTGAGTAAATAACATCCCTCCGGCTCTAAACAAAGATCTATCTTCATAGTTTCCTGTCATCTAGACAGTTCTCCCTAGCCACCGCTGTGTGGCCTGAAAAGACTGCCCTTCCATCTTTTGATTTTATTATTCTTACAAAAACAAACAACAAATGACCAAGTGCTCCTGACATCTTTGTACTGTCATAAAACTTAGACAAGAGACTCTAGACATATGAGCACAATCTCAGTTGCATAAAACACATCTCATAAAACATTTTCTGTGATGTGATGGAAGCGGGCTCAGGTTTGGAGTCACCAGACTTGGGTTCTAAACTTAGCTCTTTAGATTGATTTTAAATGATGCAAATTTGGACAAGTCAGTTAGCATCTCTGGACATTAACGAAGAGACAGAACTTCTTCAGAACCTTGAGATTCTTGGTGTAGACGTTTTGATAATCTCCAAGAGATATAAACCAGTGTGTTGCTGATGGTGTACAGGAGCAGAAAGGATGTGATGTGCTCAGGAGCATGGTCCACAAAGTCCTGGGTGGTCTGACCACATGGAGGAAATGTTCTCTTTCTTCACAGTCCCCAGTCACTCTCCCCTAACTCATTGTGTTTGGCCACTCAGTGACCCTGCATTTATATCAGGGATTTTCACAGCTATTCTGCCAGCAGATTTTTTTGCATTGAATTCTTACTTATGCTGACTACATCTTGCTCATCCTTCAAATTTCAGCCTCAATAACAATTCTTCAGTTAAACTTTCCTGGTTTCTCCAGAGTGAGTGGGGTCTCCCCTCATAGTTCTTGCTTTACAGTATTTCTCAGAATTGTAATTTAACAATCATTTCTACACTTAATAGTATGATGTTAATATTTCTATCACTGTTTACTGTTGTTTAGTCACTAAATAGTGTCCAACTCTTTGGGATCCCATGGACTGCAGCACACGAGGCTTCCCTGTCCTTCACCATCTCTTGGAATTCGCTCAGACTCTTGTCCACTGAGTCGATTCCATCATACTATATTTTTACAAGAGCTGGGATGATTTGTCTGGTTACTATGACCTAGCTCTTGGGGCCTTTGGATAGTGTCTGCTCTAAGAAAGGTGTTCAATAAGTATTTGGTGAGTGAAGGAATAAATAAACCCATCCTGTACCCTCCCACTTTCATGTCTTTGCAGGTTACTGATGTATCTGTTTGGGATAGCCTTCTCCCTATTTCAATTAGATATTATTTTTTCACTAAGTGAATCAATTCAGACATACAATTGAGGTCCTATATAATCCCTAAATGTTTCCACAGTACTCTATATTTTCCTCATCACAGATGTTTTTACATTTACCCGGGTGTTACTAAAAAATGCTGTTGTCCAGGCACTATCTCAGAACAGTTAAACCAGTATCTCTTGGTTAGAGACCAGAATCATTTCTGGAGAAGTCTCTCTGGGGATCCTATTATGAAGTCAGGGTTGAGGACCACTGATTATTATACCATATCTTTAATCTATTGACATGTCTATCTCTGCCAAATGACTCAGGCCTTTGAAATAAGAAGTTTAACTAAGACTTTGTCTTATTCATCTTACCAATTCTCTAGATCTAGCATAGAACTGAGTATTTTATTGAGTACTCAAAAATTATCTTTCAATGGGTTAGATGAATATATACCATAAGAATAGAAGTAAGCTCACACTATTATCAGACCACTTTTACAGAAGATATGAGTGTTCAGGGAATGTTTTAATAAAGACAATGACTTCTAAGTATTGCACCAAAGCATTCTCTGCTAAGTGAGAAAAATCTATAGTAACCTGTTGTTGACAAACTTCAAGATGCATTTTTCCCCTCTTGGATAATATAACAGTATTTCAGTCACATTGAGAGCTTTCCACATGTATTTGGTTGCAAAAGAGAAACTGGATGAACTACTGTGAATTGATGTTGTCACGTGTACAAATTTCAGACAAAAAAGACAAACATATGCCTGTTTGTGCTCTTTTTAGCAGTAAGTGTAGAGCAGCTGAATAGGATAGTACTTGGAAAAAATAAAAAATAATCAAGTTCAGTTTTTGTAAAACTTGATTATTAAGAACTATACTGACTTACTTAGTGAAGGCTTCTGGCCAAAGTACAAACAAATAGGTTAATGGGTAGGGTGTTCTTACTTGTTTGCAAAGCTTGGTGCTTTCCATAATTGATTTTTAAATTTTAAGTGAGTAGTGAAAGTCACTCAGTCGTGTCTGACTCTTTGTGATCCCATGGACTACACAGCCCATGGAATTCTCCAGGCCAGAATACTGGAGTGGGTAGCCTTTCTCTTCTCCAGGGGATCTTCCCAACCCAGGGATTGAGCCCAGGTCTTTCCACAAGGGAAGCCCAAGAATACTGGAGTGGGTAGCTTATCCCTTCTCCAGTGGATCTTCCCAATCCAGGAATTGAACTAGGGTCTCCACCATTGCAGGCAGATTCTTTACCAAATGAGCTATGAGAGAAAGTGAAAAGTGAAAGTGAAGTTGCTCAGTCGTGTCCAACTCTTTGTGACCCCGTGGACTGCAGCCTACTAGGCTACTGTGTCCATGGGATTTTCCAGGCAAGAATACTGGAGTGGGTTGCCATTTCCTTCTCCAGAGGATCTTCTCAACCCAGGGATTGAACCTGGGTCTCCTGCATTGTAGGCAGACGCTTTACCGTCTGAGCCACCAGGGAAGTTATGAGGGAAGCTTTTATTTATTTGACTGCACCAGGTCTTAGTTGTGGCACACAAGACTTCTCATTTTTTAGTTGCAGCATGTGGGATCTAGCTCCCTGACCAAGGTTCGAACCCGGGGCTCCCTGCATTGGGAACACATAGTCTTAGCCACTGGATCACCAGAGAAGTCCCTTTCCATAATCGAGGGTAAGGATCTGTGAATTTCTTGAATTCATGTCTATGGACATGTATGAGTTCCCTAGGAAGACAGAACATAACTTTCATCATATTCTTGAAAGTTCATCACCCCAAAAATGTCACTATCAGAGGGAGTTCAGGGTCCATACTGACTACTATGGCAAAACCCTGAGTGTGCCAAGAAACCTGATCAACTCTTCTGATCCAACATGGGCAGACCTGAGAATCTATGGCCTTGTCCACAGTCCTGTTCAGTCACACAGGGACCCTGCAAATTACCCTGCCTTCCCATGTCTCTATTCAGTTTAAATCTACTTTATTTCATTAAAAGGTCTCAGGACTGTCATCATTCCAACACGACCCTCTCTTCATCATCTCTTCATTAGTATTTATTTCCTGACCATTTCAGTCTCTTTCTTCAAGCTTGCTTCACTTGAATTATGCTCATAATATATGCAAAATGTTCCAGATTGCAGCTACAGCAGGACTCCTGGGGACACTGGCTTTTGTTGAGAAGATGGGACAAGAACATGTGGAAGAGACAGAGGTGGATCCATCAGAGAGGCTGGAGAGTAAGCCTAGAGAGAGAATGGGGTCAAGGGCAGAGCGAGATACAAGAGGATTAGTCCTTGAATGTGTCCTTGAATGGAGGTCATGACCGACCTCACATGAGAGCGCTTTCCTGGCGATGTGGGCATGGAAATCAAATTGCAGTAGGTTGAAGGGTGGGTGGAAGACGAGCCAGTGAGATGGTTATCTCTGAAAAGGAGGAAAGAAGGAGAACACACAGCTTTAGATGACTTCTTTATTTGCATAGAAGGCCTTTATATGCTGAAAGAGGAGAATATTTGGAGGTAAGATGGGATATTTGATGGAACAATATCTCAACATGAGGAAAAAAGTCCATTTTGGTGTTTGTTTGTATTTCATTGTATAGTCTCTTTAAAGATGATCTGTGTATTGTTCTTAGCAGAGTGATATATAGCAAAGCACGGTGTCCATAAAGCATTGTTTCAGGAAATCAATAGTAGAAATATATCTAGAAGATAAAGATTCCTGATTCTTCACTTCAAAAATATTTATCTTCATCTACACTCCTCCCTTTTGATGTTAGTGGGGAACACATCTGTTCTTTCTAGAGAAAATGCTTTCACCACTGGTCTTGGTCACAGGGATCAGTCCCCTTTCTTCCAGCCTCTTCCTTATCTAGTTATAAACATGTTTAATTCACTCCTGCCTCTCTCAAACCTTAAGCTAATTTTTAAAATCAACATTCTATTGCACTCAACCCTTTTATCTCTGAAGTCCTGAAGAGAGTAATATTTGCTCTCTTTCTGCATTTCTGTTCATTCATTCCCCTTTACACTCGCCCTTGCATGGCTCCTCACTTCCAGGAAGAGAAGGAAGCTTTTCTCCCACACTGCCTACAGTTTCCAGACTCTGGAGCCAAGTCTCAGTGCTTCTGCCCAATGGAATTCCTCCTCTGTTTTTCAATATCATTGTTTCCAAGTTTGGCTGTTGTACACAGCTGGTATTCATAGCTGTATAACCCATGGGGCAGAGGTGAATGGTGTCATGGAAGCACAGAGACACTATGGTATGCTCTAGCAGTTAACAAAAAGTCCTGGGATGCTGTGATTTCTAATAAGAAATATATATTTGGTCTCCCTTCTGGTTTCTGGCACAGAGTTCCTAAAATCCTTGAGATTTCCTAATTGAGAACAGTGCCAAATATCCTTTGTTATGTAAATGAGATGATTTTTGAAAGCTCCTGAGAAGGGAGCTACTTCCCAGGAGAACCTCAATTTTAACTCGTTTCCTCAGGGAGGCATGCCCTGACCTTACACTGTGAGGTCATCTTATTAAAGTCTATCCTTTATCCATATCTAAGTTTAACAATTAGGGTTAGGAGATCCAACCAGTCCATCCTAAAGGAGATCAGACCTGAGTGTTCATTGGAAGGACTGATGTTGAAGCTGAAACTCCAATACTTTAGCCACCTGATGCAAAGAGTTGACTCATTTGAAAAGACCCTGATGCTGGGAAAGATTGAAGGAAGGAGGAGAAGGGGATGACAGAGGACGAGATGGTTGGATGGCATCATCAGCTCAATGGACATGAGTTTGGGTAAACTCCGGGAGTTGGTGATGGACAGGGAGGCCTGGTGTGCTACAGTCAATGGGGTTGCAAAGAGTCAGACCCCACTAAGTGACTGAACTGAACTGAAGTTTAACGAGAACTCTATATTTTCCCCAACATGTAGTATGAGGTGTGTGCTCATAAAATAGATATTAAATCAGTTCAGTTCAGTTCAGTCCAGTCCAGTCGCTCAGTCGTGTCCGACTCTTTGCGACTCCATGAATCGCAGCATGCCAGGCCTCCCTGTCTATCACCAACTTCCAGAGTTCACTCAAACTCATGTCCATCGAGTCAGTGATACCATCCAGCCATCTCATCCTCTGTTGTCCTCTTCTCCTCCTGCCCCCAATCCCTCCCAGCATCAGGGTCTTTTCCAATGAGTCAACTCTTTGCATGAGGTGGCCAAAGTATTGGAGTTTCAGCTTTAGCATCAGTCCTTCCAATGCACACCCAGGACTGATCCTCTTTAGGATGGACTGATTGGATCTCCTTGCAGTCCAAGGGACTCTTAGAGTCTTCTCCAACACCACAGTTCAAAAGCATCAATTCTTCGGCATTCAGCTTTCTTCACAGTCCAACACTCACATCCATACATGACCACAGGAAAAACCATAGCCTTGACTAGACAGACCTTAGTCAGCAACGTAATGTCTCTGCTTTTCAATATGCTATCCAGGTTGGTCATAATTTTCCTTCCAAGAAGTAAGCGTCTTTTAATTTCATGGCTGCAGTCACCATCTGCAGTGATTTTGGAGCCCAAAAAAATAAAGTCTGTCACTGTTTCCACTGTTTCTCCATCTATTTCCCGTGAAGTGATGGGACCGGATGCCATGATCTTAGTTTTCTGAATGTTGAACTTTACGCCAACTTTTTCACTCTCCTCTAAGAGGCTTTTGAGTTCCTCTTCACTTTCTGCCATAAGGGTGGTGTCATCTGCATATCTGAGGTTATTGATATTTCTCCCGGCAAACTTGACTCTAGCTTGTGCTTCTTCCAGCCCAGCGTTTCTCATGATGTACTCTGGATATAAGTTAAATAAGCAGGGTGACAATATACAGCCTTGACGTACTCCTTTTCCTGTTTGGAACCAGTCTGTTGTTCCATGTCCAGTTCTAACTGTTGCTTCCTTACCTGCATACAGATTTCTCAAGAGGCAGGTCAGGTGGTCTGGTATTCCCTTGTCTTTCAGAATTTTCCAGTTTATTGTGATCCACACAGTCAAAGGCTTTGGCATAGTCAGTAGAGCAGAAATAGATGTTTTTCTGGAACTCTCTGGCTTTTTCAATGATCCAGTGGATGTTGGCAATTTGATATCAGTTAATGAATAAATTATGAATAAATAAATGAATAAATTATGTCTCTGACTGAGTCGTCAGTCCACTCAGCATGCGTTAGTCTTCCTTCAAAGTTCTTTTCCCACCTGGAGCTTCCCTGGTGGTTCAGTGGTTAAGAATCTGCCTTCCAGTGCAGGAGACACAGGTTGAATCCCTGGTCAGGAAAGTGTTAAGATCCCAAATGAAATCAGGCAGCTAAGCCCAAGCACTGCAATGGAGAGCCCTTGAGCCAGAACGGAAGATCCCACACTGCCCACCCAGGGTCCTTTGTGTCACAACCAAGACTCAATGCAGCCAAATGAATAAACATTTCTATTAAAAAAAAAGAACTTCTCCCATTCCATTTTCTCCTGACTCTTATACACTTTAACAACTCCAGCTCAAGACACCCCTGTTTAGACTGCAAACTGCTTCAGGGAAGAAAGCCTGCCTTTATCATCTCCTTAATTTCCACAGTGCCTTGTGTAATGTTTTGAATGTTGTGGGTACAACCCTGTGGGTGAATGAAGGGAGAGTGTGAATGAACGCATGACCTACTCTACCTATTCTTGTTCTGTTACTCTGATTCTTGTGGACCTGAGCCTCTTGGTCATGTAATTTGATGTAAAGTTTTTGCTATCTAATATGATTCTAATTTCTTCATAGTACCACCTGTCTTCTGTCTGACTCAACTTCAATCTCCACACCTTGGTTTGTGCAGATTCCCAGCATAGCAGCTTTCACAGTCCTTTATGCCACCAACTTTCTGCTCCGGACATGCTGTTTTCCACTGTTCCTTATAGACCTCATGCTCCTTCTTGTGTTTAGCTAGGTGTGTATGTTATTCCTCCCATTGAAATGCCCTCCCTCATTCTCTGCTACCTTTTGGAATCAACATATATTTTTTTAAGACTGACTTCATGGACTGTCTCCTTCTACAAAGAATAGCAATACATATTGTGCTAATATGTATACTGGTTTGGGGTCAGACAAATTTGCAGTCTAGTCTGAATTCTGGCACTGTTTGTTAACTCTGTGACCATGGTTAAATTTATGAAACCATTTTAAGATTCAGTATCCACATGTATAAAATGTGAATAATAAGAGTATGTTGTTTTCTCCTTTAAGTGGGAATAATTAGAAGGGCTGTTGTGAGGATTAAATCAGAGACGGCACACAGAGTACTTTGCACAGTACCTGGCATATGGTGAGAAATTAATGCTCAATAAAAGCTGCCCATTGTTGCTATAATGATAGTCATTAGTAATAATAATTTGAAAACCTTTGGCTATTTAGCCCACACTGATCTCTCCTTGCTCTGAGTTTCTATTGTGCTGAGTGTCAGCTCCACCCAGTTTGGCCTTTGTTGCTCCCTTATTATTTCATATGTGTAGGTTTTGTGTTTTCAATTCAATCGTGGGCGCTTGGAGAGCACCTAACACAAAGCCAACTGCATAGTAGGGATGCTGTATCAACTTGCTGATTGGTTGATGGGTTTTGCCTCCAAGCTGCTGACATAAAATCCAATAATGTCACCAAGGGAAACGATTCAGATCAGGCGTGGGCCCTTTCTGAACCCTCGGAAATCTAATTAAGGGAAGAAGGGTTGTGCTGTTGCACCAGACACAAGGCAAGAGAACAATTATGCTCTTGTTGAAATCAAAATGGAAAACATTTCTCATATCATATGTCCTAAATCTGGCCTGCAGAAATGACATGCACTGTTCCCCCTATAAATTTGAGAGTAATACCCTTGAAATATCTATTCGGTTTTTGTAAACATTCATTTGTCTTCAGACTGGAACTTCCTTTTCTGAAGCCACAGATTTGTCTGCCGTCAACACCTGTGATATGAAACTGTTTCATCATTCTGATGACGACAATTAAGAACATTCACCATGTCTCATGGCAAACAGAGTGGAGAATGATCACAAAACATCCACAAAACAATGAGGAATATAAATGCACAATGGAATACAAATGTACAAAAATGTCTTCATGTATTTATTCTTTGAACTTATTATAAACACTCCCACCATTTACCTTTTAGTACATATGATTCAACAAATTTAGCTTTAAAAGGATGAATGTATTACCTAAAGCAGTTATGGAAAACTGAATTGCAGCAAGAGCAGAAAAGAAGGAAGCAAACCTCCCAAGGATTTTGTGAGTGCTTTGGAGAACTTTATTCTCCTTTTCAAGCAACATTTGAATTCTCCTTTCCCAGTCACTATGACCACCACCATTTACTATTTCCTGCTTGTTCTGCTAGACTCACTTTTGTCTTCTAGATGTCTCCAACTACTCATTTATGTTTTTCTTCTTTATCTTCAAACTTAGTTTTGCATCTCCAAATTCCATGATGATTTAACACCCTAATATCAACATGTCACATTTCTCAGTAGCATTTGTTGAACAACCACTCAATAAGCATTTACAGTGTACTAATACCCTTAGAGGGTCTTCCCTGTAGCTCAAACGGTAAATAATGTGCCTGCAACCCAGGAGACCCAGGTTTGATCCCTGGGTCAGGAAGATCCTCTGGAGAAGGGAATGGAACTCCACTCCAGTATTCTTGCCTAGAGAATCCCATGGACAGAGGAGCCTGGCAGGCTGTAGTCAGTGGGATTGCAAAGAGTCAGACATGACTGAGTGACTAACACTACTAATAATACCCTTAGTACAGGCAGATTCTTTATCATCTGAGCCACCAGGGAAGCCCATCTCTGAAGTAATCATTCTTGCTTCTTCTACACAGATACAGTTGTTTATCTCCATGCCACATTAGCCACTTGACACCCCGAGCTAAACACTGGATCTAAACAGCTTGAGCTGTTGTAACAAAATACCATAGACTGGGTGGCTTAAAATAATATTCGTTTATATCTCTGAGTTCTGAAGCCTGGGAAGTCTGAGATCAGGGTGTCAGCAAGGTGGGGTTCCTAGCTGTCAGATGGCTGCTTTCTTGTAGCATTCTCACATGGTAGAGAGAAGGATCATCTCCGTCATGTCTCTTATAATAAGGGCACTAATTCTCTTTATGAGGGCTCCACCCCCACAGCCTCTCACATGCTCCATCTTCAAATACCATCACATTATAGGTTGAGGTTTCAACATATTAATTTGTATAGGGGGGCACAAACATTCAGTTTATAGTACCCTGCATCTTAAATTTGATGCTTCTCCAACTTGAGTTGCCTTTAACTTAAGCTATTTTTCCTTAAGTTGGTACTCTCTAGGTTTACCTTTCAAACCTCTTATTCTTCTATCTTTTCCCCTTTATTGGTTCTGTTGGTTCAGTTTGGAAGACACATTATTCCATGGGTGAATCCTCCAGTGCTGCTATCACCAGCCTCTCACTAGTCTGCTCTTAATGTTCTGCATTCCAAGCCTGGTGCTACTGGAAAACCATATATCATCTGGACAAGATTAGACCCCCAAATAGAATAATATATAAATTTGTTCAGCTCTCACCTACCTCACTTGGGCCTTTGAGGCTGTTCAGCAAATCCATTTTTCCAGCTTTTATTGATTTTCTAGTATCCTCCTTGCTTCTGGCCACACAGAAACTTGAAATTAGTGTTTTTTTTTTAAGAAATATCTCTTTGGATTGAGAAAAGAAACTACTTTGAATCCTGTACTGCTTTTAAGATACAACTTTTGAATCACAAAAATATAGCAGAAATGCATATGAACATATTATCTAGTTTATAGACAATATATTATATTTTATATAACTTTTTAAAACTTCTTGCAGTAACTCTGAGTTCCACAGATGGAAAAACCACTGGAAAATAGACAATACTATTTACTTTGTCTCATTAATTATCCTGTTATCTATTTCATATGCTTGTGTAATACTTCCTAACATAACTATTGCATTAGGAAGCTTCTTAATAACAGGAATGGTTAGGAAAATAGGCTCTTGAATCAAAATGTTTCTGTTGAACATTCTGGTTCATCACATACTATCTATGTGACCTTAGGTAAGTTATTTATCACTCTGTGCTTCTATTTCTTTTTTAAAAAAAATCTATATAGAAGCAGTAATAGTGTTTTTACGGTTGTTGTAAAAATTAAATGAGTTAATTATGTAAAGTGTCTAGTGTATTACCCAGAACATAGTAATTACAAAATAAATATTACCTGCTAAAATGACTGCTGTTCTTATTATTATCATTACTATCATCATCATCATTTATGAATCTACAATGGTGCTCAATAAATACAGCCCAGGTGGAACGCAAAATTATTCATCTCGCCTCAGATTCATCTTCTACAGTAGTCATGATGACCCATTATTAGATACAATTTTTTATTCAAAGTGGTATACTGTTGAGAGTTAAAGGGGAATGCATTAATATTTATGGCAGGACAGCAGTCATAAACTGATTCTGTTCTCTGAAAACCAGAATGTCTGGTAATGGTTAATAATATCCTTCAGAAATGGTTTTTGGTAAACTACTTAACAGTTCTGTGCCCTCCTTTTCCATATTAATTTTAAAGATAGAACAACTTACCAGCAGGCCTGAACTTAACATTGCCTATAATTTTATTATCCACTATCAATTATGATGCCAAATTATTAACTCTAAAATCAGTAATTTTTCAGTTATATATTCCTTGGTGTCCTCATCATGGGCAGTTGTTTATGCATGCTTACTTATAACTGAAAGCCTTGCCAAAGTATCTGAAGAATCAAAAGGTGAACTCCTTAGCCGGTACTGGGAGGTCCAGATTTTTGTCATAATCCATATGTGATAATGGTTTCTATGGACTGTCTGGAAACATCCAGGTATATACATCTTATTTTTACATTCTTCTGGTACTTTTTTTTTTTTTTTGGTCTTTCTGGCCTTTCCTTTTAGAGTAAGTTCTACCTGATTGTAAAAGCCAGATCTTGGGGGAAGAAAAAAAAAACATTGACAGGTGCTCTCTAGTAAGAGTAAAGGACTGATGGGTTGATGCCATATTGAGTCTTATTAGGTCTACGTCTTTATTCCAATATCCTTTCTTTCCATTCCTGTCCAGTTACTTTAAGCACAAGACACAATGAGGACTTAATAAATATTTGTTAACAGACACCATCATCCTGTCATTGGAAAAAGTTTAGGTTACAAGCAACAAGAAATACCACCCAACTCCTCCTGCCTTGTTTTCTGGAGAATCATTTTCATTCCTGTCACATTGAATGAACAGAGCAATGGATTCTGTGAGTCTCCCTCCACGTACAACTTTCCTAAAGGGATATTCATTTGCAATGCCAAAAGTGGAAGCAAAAAAAAATGATTTTTTTTCTCTTACAATGGCCCACTTCAGAGAGTGCCAAAAGACCATTTCAGCTTAACTAGCAATCTGTAAATTTTGAAAAATGCCCTTCATCTCCGCACATCTCCATTTTGTCCTGATTCCAATCTTAGCACCATCAAAATAACAAAAAAGGGGAGCCAATGAGGAGTAGCCTTTTTCTGACAATTCTTGGATTCTCGTCCTTACTTTTACTGCTAACACAGGGGGAAAATGTAATTTTCCTCTGCATAACCAGTACTGCCCTAGGTCCTACTTAAAGCTTTCTTTGGGGCAAGAGAGAGAGAGAGTTGCAGATTCATTATAATGAAATCAGAGATGGATGACTTGTGCTTTTTCACTTGCTTCTTGCAGAAATGTGCCCAGCATCTGTTACCAGTGTTTAGGATTGTCATCAAAAATAAAATGCACATTTCAGATATTTTTAATCAACAGCAAAATATTTTTCCCTGTTTTTATTGATCAAACTACTAACCCACCACTAACTACTAACGGATGGAAAGTCTTGTTCCTAGAGTCAATTTTACTTGGAGTTGAAATTATGGTCCTCCACCAACAGCCTCTCTTCAGGGCTCTGTTGTGGCCAAATGCAGAGCATCCAAGGATAATGGCTAGTTTTAAGGCCACTCTGCACAAAGGCATCTCAGTATTAGAGGTACAGCTCATAACTCTCTGTACTCATGGTAGATCTTCAGAACTCAAATGCTGCAACACTGTAATAATTTGTAAAGAACAGAACATCTGAGCAGGTGATACTGAAATCGAATTGACAAATCCAGGAGAAATAAACACAAACAATCCAGATAGGCACCTATATCCTCTAATTTTCTGTTTTGAGAACTATAAAGTCCTTATTCTGTGCACAATTTCTTGTTGAGAGTGGAAATCCCTTTTCTGCATCTTTATACAATCAACCCTTCATGTAGACTACGGTATATATGAAGGTGGAGGTAGGTGGGTTTCCCAGGTGACACACTGTTAAAGAATCTGCCTGCCATTGCAAGACATGCAAGAGGCACTGGTTTGATCCCTGGGTCAGAATGATCCCTTGGAGAAGGAAATGGCAGCCCACTCCAGTATTCTTGCCTGGAAAATTCCATGGACAGAAGAGCCTAGAGAGCTATAGTCCGTGGGGTCACAAAGACGGGGACATGACTGAGCACATACCCACACAGAGAAAAGTGTAGAGTGACCTGAAATAAGACCTCCCCCCGCCCCAGTCTAGGACCTCCCCTAAACAAGATTCCATCCACATTCCCATGCTATTTCTGACCAGCTCATGTTCATCCTCCCTGCTTGCGCTAAAATGTTGCCTCTTTGGGGAAGTCTTCCCTAAGCCAGACCAAGATATCAGTCACTCCATTATGCGCTTCAATATACTGCCTACTCCTCTTCTTTATAATTCCTTGTGGAACTATCAGGGCTATTATAGCTCAGGCATCTAAGAAGTATTCAGATCAGCTCAGTTCAGATCAGTTCAGTTCAGTTCAGTAGCTCAGTCGTGTCTGACTCTTTGCGACCCCATGAATCACAGCACGCCAGCCCTCCCTGTCCATCACCAACTCCCGGAGTTCACTCAGACTCACGTCCATCGAGTCGGTGATGCCATCCAGCCATCTCATCCTCTGTTGTCCCCTCTTCCTCCTGTTCCCAATCCCTCCCAGTATCAGAGTCTTTTCCAATGAGTCAACTCTTCGCATGAGGTGGCCAAAGTACTGGAGTTTTAGCTTTAGCATCAGTCCTTCCAAAGAACACCCAGGGCTGATCTCCTTTAGAATGGACTGGTTGGATCTCCTTGCAGTCCAAGGGACTCTCAGCAGTCTTCTCCAACATCACAGTTCAAAAGCATCAATTCTTTGGTGCTCAGCTTTCTTCACAGTCCAACTCTTGCATCCATACACGACCACTGGAAAAACCATATTCCGATCAGGGACCCCCAAAATATAAGTATGGCCCTTCTTCACTCACTATCCACTTGATTTTCAGGTTCTCTCCTTTAGACTCCTAGGTGCCCTGGTGTATAATTTGTATTTAGGTGATCAGATTATCTAGTAAGAAGACTAAGGAACTACTAAAGCCATGAGCAAAGGAAGGTCACATGGCAGAGATAGTTCAACTTTAATTCAATTATCTAGAATTTAGCAGTCAAATGTCTGAGCTTCTGATTCAGCACATGTATAAGTTTGAGTCATTAAAATATTTTGATTAGAATTACATTAAAGGAATACATCAAAATCTTGTTATTTTGAGGGGTCTCTCAACATCTTCATCTGGTCTTCAAGGGGATGCACACACAGGAGAGCTGGACGGAGGCCTGGCTCCCACTGGCCAGGCTATGGTGAGGTGCTGGTGTAACAGCGTCAGCCAGGGAACTGGCTGGCATAGGTCCTAGGGTGGATGATAGGCCACTGTCTCCTGGGTGCTGGTGGAAAAGGACTCAGCCTCTATAAGGCTCCAGGACTCTTGAGTATACTCTTTGTGGAGCTTATTCCCTAAATTCACTCACTCTCTTCTTCTAAAACATTCTTGGGCAATTCCTCAGGAATTTCTCAGGCTTCTATTGAGCATCCTTCCCCTTGTTTGCCCTTTCACCCTCTCCCTTTTGCTCTTTCATTCCTGGCCCATGTCTTTTTTATCCTTCCAACCCCCCACTATTCCTTTGTTCATTTACAACAGATCACACACCACAATGACTGTTACATTTTAGGCCCTAAGGAATGTTTTGGATGAGGTCATTTGGTAGACATTTTTCTTAGTAAGTAGAAATAAAAACTAGAAGAAGCTTATTGTTCTTCCTCTGAATATTTTTTTCTTTCTGATGCATCAGAGAAAGAACACCTCACACTCTAGTCTAGCAAGTATACTTCACTGATGAGCTAAGTGAACAGCTACCATGTTATATGCAAAATTCATTATTTCAATACTTATTTGAGAAAATTACTTGAACCCTTTCTTGCTCTCATGGAATGTACAGTCTTGTAAGACAAACTATAAACAAGTGAAGAAAAAAACTATTACATATTAGTTGCAGATAATGATTAAAAACTAGTATACCAGGTCTGAATTATAATCAGGTGAGCCTGCAATGTCAGATTAATTTATTTTCTTCAAACAAAATTAAACATACCTTTGAATTCCTAACCTATCAGACTGGCAAAAAATTCAATCAGTCATATTGAGGGGCCACCCCTTTTTCTTCCTTAGGGTTGCAAAGAAATCCCCAGGGAAGCTTTTCAGTGGTCTGGAATATGGGGAGGAATCTTCATTTTGGGTCAGCATGGCTAGGATTGGTTTGCTGAGGTCACTGAGCCAACATGGTCCTGGATGGGCAGGCTGCCCCCATACCACATCTGAACCCTGAACTCAGCTGAGGCAACAAGTCCAGTTCCAAGGTATCAACATTTCCAGAGATACAGTAGAATTCTGAACCTTTTCTGAAAAACTGCCAGCAAACCGGAGCCGACCCCTGCCGATGGACTCATACTCTGTTTCTTTCCCAAGCTTGGAAATGTTTTCTTCCATCCTCCAATCCCCAGCTTCCCAGGCATAAGCCTCTATTCTCTCCCCTCTGGAGTACCTAGCATAATATGCTCTTTGAAATTAGGCAAAAAATCTGGAGAGAAAAATTAAAAAACAAACGAAGAAAATCACACTAAATCTCCTCATTTTGCTTCTTCTATACCAGCAAAAAGAAAATGTAAAGTAATACAACAGTTCATTCTGATACAAAATTCAAGAAACAAATGTGGTTTCCCTGGAAGACGATAAGGTGGAGTCTATCTATAGTATAAGAAATCAGACATGGTCTAGCCGGAGGCTGAGAGAGGTGAAGACACAACCATGGAAAGAGGGGCGTCGGGGGCACTCCACGTAGGGAGGCAACTATGCAAAAGACCTGAGTGTGCGCCAGAGCACTTAGGGCTCCCAGACTGAAAGGCCAGTTGGAAAGAAGCTTCTTAGATGAAACAGAGTGTTAGAAAATCAAGTTGGAGAGATAATAAGAAGAAATCTTTTTTAAAAATAAATTTATTTATTTTAATTGGAGGCTAATTACTTTACAATATTGTATTGGTTTTGCCATACATCAACATGAATCTGCCACGGGTATACACATGTTCCCCATCCTGAACCCCCCTCCCACCTCTCTCCCCGTACCATCCCCCACTTCTTGTACCTTTGGGCTTCCCTGGTGGTTCAGACATAAAGAATCTGCCTGCAATAGAGGAGCCTGGGTTCGATCCCTGCATCAGGAAGATCCCTGGAGATGGGAATGGCAACCCACTCCAGTATTCTTGTCTGGAAAATTCTGTAGAGAGAGGAGACTGACGGGCTATAGTCCATTGGGTCATAAAGAGTCGGACACAACTGAGCAACTAATAATTTCACTTTCTTGTACCTTTAAAGGTACCATCTCATATAATCCTCACAACTGGTCTTTATGAGGGAACTTCTAGGCAGCTAGCACAAAGACATAAATCTTACCCTTAAGGTGTTCATATCCAGAGGAAGCAACACACGCAAATAAACTATAGAAGGTGAGTTGCAGGTGAATGGCACAGGCATAAGAGGCGATAGAACATAGGAGAATGACACTTAATCCAGGCTGGAGGAGACAAAGGAGGCTTCTTGCTGCCTACTGGGATGTATCTTAAGGATAATGCCAGGCAAAGAGAGCAAGACATCTCATGCAGTGGGATTTACATGTATGAGGGGTCAAAAGATGAGTGTTCCTTGTCCACTTGGGGACGCTGAAACTTTCTCATAAGTACTGTTCCTTAGGGCTTGGTCAGTTCACCATCTGGTATAGCATGGACTCTGAAGCCAGTCTACCTTGGGTGAAGCCCTGGTGCTTCCATTTCTTAGATGGGTGATAATGACAGTCTCCTCAAACTCCTGTGCCTCAGTTTCTTCAACTGTAAAATGGGGCGAATAAAATGTTGATGACTATAAGGATGAAATGAATCAAAGCAAAAAGTGCCATATGAGTATTTCATACTACATATTTCTGATACTTAAAAACGCTCACAAGTAGATCCTAAAATATTCTTTGTCATTCTTCTTTATTTTTTTCAAACTGTCATACTCCATTCTTATATTGCATCATATCACCACAATTGTTAAGTTATTTTAGGGGAAAATAAAATGGAATATTCTAGGTCTCCCCTCTTTTAAGAAGTCAAGTAAGAGATGCTCTCCCTACGGACTCTCCAGTACTGTTTCATAAGTTTTCAATTCCTTGAACCATCATACTATATTTTAATGCCTAAGATAGTAGGGTGATTGCAGCAATGAAATTAAAAGACGCTTACTCCTTGGAAGAAAAGTTATGACTAACCTAGATAGCATATTCAAAAGCAGAGACATTATTTTGCTGACTAAGGTCGGCATCTAGTCAAGGCTATGGTTTTTCCAGTAGTCATGCATGGATGTGAGAGTTGGACTGTGAAGAAGGCTGAGCGCCAAAGAATTGATGCTTTTGAACTGTGATGTTGGAGAAGACGCTTAAGAGTCCCTTGGACTGCAAGGAGATTCAACCAGTCCATTCTGAAGGAGATCAACCCTGGGTGTTCTTTGGAAGGAATGATGCTAAAGCTGAAACTCCAGTACTTTGGCCACCTCATGCGAAGAGTTGACTCATTGGAAAAGACTTTGATGCTGGGAGGGGTTGGGGGCAGGAGGAGAAGGGGACGACAGAGGATGAGGTGGTTGGATGGCATCACTGACTTGATGGATGCAAGTCTGAGTGAACTCCAGAAGTTGGTGATGGACAGGGAGGCCTGGTGTGCTGTGATTCATGGGGTCGTAAAGAGTCGGACACTACTGAGCGACTGAACTGAACTGAACTGAACTGAAGATAGTAGGAGCTGAATAATATTGTTAGATCAGTAAGTGAATAGATTCGGTAAGTACAACCTTGCATTCTGAGGAGAAAAACAGGAACAAACTGTTTTTCTTAACCAGTACCCTCATCAATCATAATTTGCAGCATTTTGGAATAAGCAATTCATGGCTAGTATAGGGGCTATAGGTAGGGGCTTCCCTGGTGGCTCAGTGGTAGAGAATCCGCCTGCTAATGCAGCAGACATGGGTTCAATCCCTTGGTTGGGAAGATCCCCTGGAGAAGGGAATAGCAACCCATTCCAGTATTTTTGCCTGGAAAATGGAGAGAGGAGCCTGGTGGGCCACACAGCGACTAAAAAATAACAACATAGCTAGGTAACAGAAGTGAGGTTTCATTTATCTTAACAGACCCATCACAAGCACGGAAATTGAAACTGTAATCAGAAATCTTCCAGCAAACAAAAGCCCAGGTCCAGACGGCTTCACAGCTGAATTCTACCAAAAATTTCGAGAAGAGCTAACACCTATCCTACTCAAACTCTTCCAGAAATTGCAGAGGAAGGTAAACTTCCAAACTCATTCTATGAGGCCACCATCACCCTAATACCAAAACCTGACAAAGATGTCACAAAAAAAGAAAACTACAGGCCAATATCACTGATGAACATAGACGCAAAAATCCTCAACAAAATTCTAGCAATCAGAATCCAACAACACATTAAAAAGATCATACACCATGACCAAGTGGGCTTTATCCCAGGGATGCAAGGATTCTTCAATATCCGCAAATCAATCAATGTAATTCATCACATTAACAAATTGAAAAATAAAAACCATATGATTATCTCAATAGATGCAGAGAAGGCCTTTGACAAAATTCAACATCCATTTATGATAAAAACTCTCCAGAAAGCAGGAATATAAGGAACATACCTCAACATAATAAAAGCTATATATGACAAACCCACAGCAAACATTATCCTCAATGGTGAAAAATTGAAAGCATTTCCCCTAAAGTCAGGAACAAGAAAAGGGTGCCCACTTTCACTGCTACTATTCAACATAGTTCTGGAAGTTTTGGCCACAGCAATCAGAGCAGAAAAAGAAATAAAAGGAATCCAAATTGGAAAAGAAGAAGTAAAACTCTCACTGTTTGCAGATGACATGATCCTCTACATGGAAAACCCTAAAGACTCCACCAGAAAATTACTAGAGCTCATCAATGAATATAGTAAAGTTGCAGGATATAAAATCAACACACAGAAATCCCTTGCATTCCTATACACGAATAATGAGAAAGTAGAAAAAGAAATTAAGGAAACAATTCCATTCACCATTGCAACGAAAAGAATAAAATACTTAGGAATATATCTACCTAAAGAAACTAAAGACCTATATATAGAAAACTATAAAACACTGATGAAAGAAATCAAAGAGGACACTAATAGATGGAGAAATATACCATGTTCATGGATTGGAAGAATCAATATAGTAAAAATGAGTATACTGCCCAAAGCAATTTACAAATTCAATGCAATCCCTATCAAGCTACCAGCCACATTTTTCACAGAACTAGAACAAATAATTTCAAGATTTGTATGGAAATACAAAAACCTCGAATAGCCAAAGCAATCTTGAGAAAGAAGAATGGAACTGGAGGGATCAACTTGCCTGACTTCAGGCTCTACTACAAAGCCACAGTCATCAAGACAGTATGGTACTGGCACAAAGACAGACATATAGATCAATGGAACAAAATAGAAAGCCCAGAGATAAATCCACACACATATGGACACCTTATCTTTGACAAAGGAGGCAAGAATATACAATGGAGTAAAGACAATCTCTTTAACAAGTGGTGCTGGGAAAACTGGTCAACCACTTGTAAAAGAATGAAACTAGATCACTTTCTAACACCGCACACAAAAATAAACTCAAAATGGATTAAAGATCTAAATGTAAGATCAGAAACTATAAAACTCCTAGAGGAGAACATAGGCAAAACACTCTCAGACATAAATCACAGCAGGATCCCCTATGATCCACCTCCCAGAATTCTGGAAATAAAAGCAAAAATAAATAAGTGGGATCTAATTAAAATTAAAAGCTTCTGCACAACAAAGGAAAATATAAGCAAGGTGAAAAGACAGCCTTCTGAATGGGAGAAAATAATAGCAAATGAAGCAACTGACAAACAACTAATCTCAAAAATATACAAGCAACTTCTGCAGCTCAATTCCAGAAAAATAAACGACCCAATCAAAAAATGGGCCAAAGAACTAAATAGACATTTCTCCAAAGAAGACATACGGATGGCTAACAAACACATGAAAAGATGCTCAACATCACTCATTATTAGAGAAATGCAAATCAAAACCACAATGAGGTACCACTTCACACCAGTCAGAATGGCTGCGATCCAAAAATCTGCAAGCAATACATGCTGGAGAGGGTGTGGAGAAAAGGGAACCCTCCTACACTGTTGGTGGGAATGCAAACTAGTACAGCCACTATGGAGAACAGTGTGGAGATTCCTTAAAAAATTGCAAATAGAACTACCTTATGACCCAGTAATCCCACTGCTGGGCATACACACCGAGGAAACCAGAATTGAAAGAGACACATGTACCCCAATGTTCATCGCAGCACTGTTTATAATAGCCAGGACATGGAAACAACCTAGATGTCCATCAGCAGATGAATGGATAAGCAAGCTGTGGTACATATACACAATGGAGTATTACTCAGCCGTTAAAAAGAATTCATTTGAATCAGTTCTGATGAGATGGATGAAACTGGAGCCAATTATACAGAGTGAAGTAAGCCAGAAAGAAAAACACCAATACAGTATACTAACACATATATATGGAATTTAGGAAGATGGCAATGACGACCCTGTATGCAAGACAGGAAAAAAGACACAGATGTGTATAACGGACTTTTGGACTCAGAGGGAGAGGGAGAGGGTGGGATGATTTGGGAGAATGACATTCTAACATGTATACTATCATGTAAGAATCGAATTGCCAGTCTATGTCCGATGCAGGATACAGGATGCTTGGGGCTGGTGCATGGGGATGACCCAGAGAGATGTTATGGGGAGGGAGGTGGGAGGGGGGTTCATGCTTGGGAACGCATGTAAGAATTAAAGATTTTAAAATTAAAAATATATATATAATCCTTGAGGATCCATCTGTACTTCATCCCACAGTCAGATTTGGAAGTCAAGCTTCACCCTGCTGTGCTTCTCGAGCATGAAACCAACCCTTTCAGAACCTTGCCACACATCATCTTTTCAAGATCTTGCTTTGCTTTCTTCCTCATGTGGTAAGAGTTACCATTCCCACCCCCAAGGAAATTCACCAGTGAGAGCATCAGTGTTGTGGGGCTCCGGTCTGAACTTTACTCTCGAGCCTTAGGATCCTGTGTGAAGGTAACAGGGATTCACCCAAGGTCCTATCTGATGCGGTGCCCTTGTTCCCCTTGCATTGGTTATTGTGAGGCTTCTTATTTTTGTTTCTCATGTTAACCTCTTTCTCTAACCTAAGGAAATGAAAGATACAATTCAAACTGAAAAAGCATGATACAATGGTATATATTCCGGCTTAAAGAGTCTCAAGGAATAAAGTCTATTGAGAACCTAGTGTAAGCTGTGTGTGTGTGTGTGTGTGTGTGTGTGTGTGTGTGTGTGTGTGTGTGTGGTTATGGAACAGGCAATGTTTGTCTGACACTTCTTACTTATCTCTGCAGCCTTGCCCCCTGTCCTGCGCCCCCTAAACCCTAACTCTATCTCTAGTTACCCAGGGTTGCCCTCAGTGCCGTCCAGCATAGGTCTGGAGTTCACCACTCACCAGCCTGCTCTTCATGTTCCTGTCCTATTCCTCATAGGTTCACTCATTCATTCTCCAAATATTTGCTGAGCACCTAGGTACTGCCCTAGATGCTGTGGATACTGCAGTCTGTAAGAGCGTGGCCTTGCCTCGTGGACTTGCACTAGGGGAAGGAAACAGCAAAAGCAAGTGTTCAAGATAACTGTAAACTGCTTTGACGCTATGAAAGAAACAAACAGGATAAAGAGAGAAAAAGGCTATCTTAAGATGGTCTGTTCGATCTTTCTGAATCCCAGGGATGGGAAGTGGCCAGCCATAAAAGGACAGAAAAGGGAAAAAAAGACACATTTGAAGGCTTGATAGAGGTAAATTTGAGCGAGTTTGAGGGTTCCAAAGAATATCAAGGTGGCCAGAGCCACACTGAGAAAACAAAGTGCGAAGTGTAAATCATACAGGCCTCTGGGTCTTGGCCAAGAGGTCAGATTTAGGGTCTCATTCTCATCTATTAGTTTTACTGAATTACTTAATTCTGAAAGCATTTAAGAGCACTCACTTTGAAGTCATAAAAGGTTGGGCTCAATTATTGGCTCTGGACTTCCCTCGTGGTCCAGTGGTTAAAATTCCACTCTTCCAATGCAGGGGACATGGGTTTGATCTCTGGCCAGGGAACTAAGATCCTATACACCCTGTGGCATGAACAAAAAAAACTAAAAATTCACATTTTTAAAAATATTGTCTCTGACATTAACTATATCTTGTTCCAAAATTTGGATGATGTCTAACCCAGAGGCTTAAGGTAAGAATTAAATGGGACAATATATGTATAGCCCCTTAAACCAGTAAATGTCCAATTAACAGTTGTTATCATTTGTGTTGTTGTTGCCAGAAGTACCCAACTCATTTCAACTCCATGGACCGTAGCCCACTAGGCTCCTCTATCCATGGGATTTTCCTGGAAAGAATACTGGAGCGGGTTGTCATTTCTTTCTCCAGGGGATGTTTTCAACCAGGGACTAAAGCTGTGTGGCCAAGTCTCCAGTATTGCAGATGGATCCTTTACCACTGAGCAGCCCATGTTGTTATTGTATTTGTTAGCCCTTTTTACATAGCAAACCACCTAAAAACATAAAAACTTACAACAAACTTACAAACATACAAACAACTTACAGCCTAGGGTGGCTGGCCTAGGCTAGACTTCATTGCTCCTGGGCTCCGGTCTCCACACATGTCATTCTGGGGCCCAGGGTGAAGGGACAGCAGGCTCCTGGGGGGTAGTTTGACAATGACAGTAAGAGATCAAGGCCGATGAGGCAATCACAGTTCAAGTCTGCTGATAACCCTCTGGACAAAGCAAGACATCATCTGAGCCCAAAATTAAAACGCAGGGTATTATATCCTGCCCACCCTGAGTCCTAAGCCTGGTATGTAAATATTGTAAAGAATCTAACCTATCACAATTATTGTGGCTGATAATAACCTAATATATTACCTTGCTTGAGAATGCCACTGTTTCCACAAGACTATTATTAACACACAGAAACAAATGAATGGAGTCTGTAACAAATACTTGCTACAGAGTAAGGAACAGCTCCTCATTTGATAGCTGACTGACCACACCCCCAATCTATTTGTTTTGTACATTTGGAAATTAGTACTCTATTCCATTTCTACCAGAAAGGTATTTTCTTAAAAAAAATTATTATTATAGAACCACTGAGGTTGAAAATCATTTTGTTGATTGATCCAAATGTAGGACTTGGCATTTTCCAGAAGTGACTTATTATGCCTAGGCCAACAGAAGCAAAGTACTACAGTAACAGAACCAATTTTTTTTTAATATTCAGGGGATTTTATTGAATTATAACTGTTGGAAATTGCTTTACATTGTAACTTCTGTTTTTGCAGAGTAATTGCTTTACAATGTGGTCGTCTCTGCCGTACATCAACTTGAATCAGTCATCATCAATTTAATCGTCTCTAGAAACCAAGCAGAGAGCTGAACGACTGGGAAGCTGGTTGTGTAAACTTACCTCTCTGTAACTTCAAGTCAGCCACTCAGACTCATTTCCCAGAGGAGGAAATGAAAAAATAGAGTTGCACACACAAGTAATAATCATTAAGGAGTTGGGACCTGTGCCCACTCTCCATGGTGGGGGCACTACTAAGGATACTAAAATACAGCTCTATTCCTGATGAAGTCAATCCAGCCAAATTGCCTTATATTGGTGCCATGATGGCTCAGGGAGAAAGGCATCCCATGTGCCAAGATCCAGCATGGGAGCAGCTTTCTGTGGCTCCCCTCACAGACATGCCAGAGTCTCAGAGCCGCAGAGCAAGTGGAAAGGTTGTCTGGAGACTAAACAATTACCCCTCCCACACTGCTTGCTTTTATAAAAAAGCAAATAGGACCTAAAATGAACACAACTGCGAAAGATCGTATTTGAGTTTTCATTCACAGGGTTTGGAGGACTGTTTATCCCAGGGATGGAAATTACCTTGATTTTATAAGGGACTAAGCCGAAATCACTTTATATTTGATCTCAGTAAAGATGCTGCTGTTAATTTTCATTTATTCCTCAGTGAGAAGAATGAGAAAAATCGGCATCATGCTGTTTAAATTCTAATTATGTTCAAGGAAATAACTTGCCTACTTAGAAATCTCTCTGACTCCATCACTCCATCACACATCCCTTCCCCAGCAACCCTATCCCAGAAGTGTTTTTAAAGTGCAAAACAAAAGTTCTCTGGTACTGAGAAGACAAAGGTAAAGCCAAAAGAGGACATTCATGTGATATTTGAGGTTTTAATGACAATATTATGAGAGGACTAATTGTTTTTTTTGTTTGTTTTGTTTTGCCATATTTTGCTCTCTTTATCCTTCCAGCTCAGAAAATATACACTTGATTTGTTTTGTTAACCTGGAAACTACATCTAAAGTGGTTAAGGTAATTTTATGAATGGAGGTGATGATATATCTGAGGGTATGTGTGTGTTTGGTCATCCAGGTATGAGGTGGGGGTGGAGGTAAGGAGTAGAGGTGAGGAGTCCAGCCGGCAATGGAGCTAGAAACCCGCAGAAATTACCCATCACCAAATGACAAAGAAGCTGGTGAGCTTTCTGCAGAAGTTAAAATTTTCTCCTCGGGACACTATGAAGCCACATTATAAGAAGGCTGGGAAATTTCTCATGGCTCAAAGGAATGAGTATGTAATAGGAAGGCACTACGAATTCAATTAAGATGTTTCTTCTGACCTTAAATAGATGTTGCACTGGATCAAAGGGCCTTAAGAGAACTCTTAGGGAAAGAGACTTCTGTATAAGAAGAGGAAGCTGGGAGTAATAACACCAAGTTCAAAGCCATGCGGCAGCCCTGCAGAGGCTGTCTCCCAGCTTTCAAGAGTTAAATGAGACAACCTACTAATACACAGATGAAGTTTGTAACCTGTGACAAGTTGATCCAGCCATGAATCCTGTCGGCTCAGCCTTCACACCCATGGCTGATTCACGTCAGCAAATGGATGGCAAAAACCACTACAATATTGTAAAGTAATTAGCCTCCAATTAAAATAAATACATTAATTTAAAAACACACACACCCATCCAGAATCTGATCCTGTTTCACCACTTTCTGAGGCTTTCACCATCAACTCTGGCTGGATTGTAGCCATTACTTCCTAATAAGGCTCCCTGCTTCCCATCCCCCCACCCCCCAATTCCCCTGCCCACTCCCTTCAGTCTGCTCTCCACAGAGTAGCTGGAGGGACCGTCAATCCATCAATCAGATCACACCGCTCCTCCACTCAATAACCCTCCGCAGGTTTCCCGCTTTCACTCCAAATAAAAGCCAAAGTCTTTAAGTTGGTTTTATAAGCCTATGTATTTTGCCCACTACCCAAGCCCCGCCCCCCCAATCTTGTCTGACCTCATCTCCCTCATGGTTCTTCTTGCTGCTCATAAAACGATTCTAACATGTTCATGTTGGTGGGACTTTGAATTTGCTCTTCCCTCTTCCTGGAATTGTCTTCCCACAGGTGTTTCCCTCCATTCTCTCCTCCGTGGACACTTTATAGAGAGGCCTCATCACATAGACCACCCTAGGTAAAATCCAGGACTTCTTTTACATAATTATTCAATGCAACCGATTCCTAAGTGTCTATTCTAATGCTAACTTAAAGTTGTCTTTCTTTCCTTCTGTCTCTGCTGATCTTCATATCTGGAAAAGCAACTTGGTGTTAGGAAGTGCTGGAGGGCACAATTCAGTTCATTCCTCTAAATTCCTTTCTAGCACCGCTCTTTCTTTAGCTACTACCCTTTAGCATGTCTTCCCTGAGCGTCCCAGGTGGTTCAGTGGGTAAAGAATCTGTCTTCAATGTAGGAGATCTGGGTTTGATCCCTGGGTTGGGAATATCCCCCGGAGAAGGGAATGACAACCCACTCCAGTATTCTTGCCTGGAGAACTCCTTGGACAGAGGAGCCTGGTGGGCTACAGTCTATGAGCTCAGCAGAGCTGGACACCACTGGGTGACTAACACCTCACTTAGTGTCTCTTATGTATTTCATTAGTACACTGCTATATTCTCAGAAATTCCACATGCAAAAGGCTGTTTTTTGCTGTGTGTCCCACCTGACAGTCCAAGATTATTCTATACCCATCCCAGCTGATTTTATTGAGATGTCCTGTTATCTGCTACTGATCTGCTCTTCTGATGGAACTAATTAACATGAGTTAGGCAGGAGTCTTCCAATTAATTAATTAAGAAATGAAAGCAGGACAAGAGGAAATCCAACATACCTCATCTTGCTTTGTTTTTCTCTATTCCACTCATCGCAGTCTGATCCACTGTATATTTACTGGTTTGTTTACCACCTGCTACCCTCCCCTAGGATTTAAGGAACTTTGTGTTTTGCTCACTGTTCTATCTCCAGTGCCTGGAACAGTAGACATAGTAGACACTCAGTAACATATGTCAAAATATTTTAAATAAATGAATACATATGATTTATGAATGGAAATTTGGGGGAAGCCAACATGTTAGCAATTAGATTTTTATAAATCCTTATATGCAGACATCCCACACTTTAAAAGGACCTGCCCCCACTTCTGTTTTATGCTTTTTTTGGAATTGTACTAGAGATCACCCTTGAAGGAAAAATTAAGGCATACATACATATCCCCATATAGAAACACTCCCAGAAATATAGGACAGAATCTTCACTTTGATCTTTCAATCATAGCATGCTGAAAATACAGTAGGTACAGTGCTAAACAATTTACATGGATGTTTCAATAGCATCTCTAGTAAAGAGTGAATAACTTCCCCCAGAGTTACACCTAGAACAGATTTGAACAAGGCAGTCTGACCCCACAGTTCATGCTTTTAACTTCCGTTCATGTGTCCATCATGTCTGACTCTTTGTGACCCTATGGACTGTGGCCCACCATACTCCTCTGTCCATGGGATTCTCCAGGCAAGAGTACTGGAGTAGGTTGTCACGCCCTCCTTCAGGGGATCTTCCTGACCTAGGGATCAAATCTGGATATCCTGCACTCCAGGCAGATTCTTTACCATCTGAGCCACTAGGGAAGCCCCTTTAACTGCCATATGCCTACTTTAGTCTTCATCATGCTTGAGAGCTCTTCTCAGATGCATAGCAAGAGTCCACTGCATTTGTTTCATGCGGTGGAGCTGAAGAATCATTAGCAATTAGAGGGTCTGCATATATGTGGCTTGTTCTTGATTTGTGTAAGTGAGCGGTTTTAATTGTGTATTCCACATTTAACCAGGGAAGCAAAATTAATGATGTGAAAATTTATCGAATTCTTGCTCAAAACGTGGTTTTAACTAGTTAATTCTCATACTAGGATTGCATTTGTCAGCCATTCTGTAATGAGAGGAAAGATAAAAGCTTCTTATGGACTGAAGGGATGACAGGGAAAGCAAACTTAGAAAAGTAAGGAGCTCTTAAACCAGAAACTTGAGAGATTATACGGGCAGGAGAATGGGAAGGTGAGACCCAAGCAAGTGTAGTGCTTTGCTAAGAGAGGAATAGAGAAAAAGGAAATGGTTAGAGAGGTTTCCAAGAGTTGTAACTGGAGAAATCTGTGTTAATGACTTGAGGAGAGGAGTAGGGAGGGACTTTGAGGTCTCTCAGAGGCCAAGAGGATTCTGCTCTTGGTGGGTGTCTGGATGGTGCCATTAGTTGAGCTGAAGCAGATGCTGTTTACTGAGTTCAAATTCACTGATGTCAAGTAGTTAATCATCTAATTAAAAGTTCATCACCCTCATTTAATTCACATGAATATTATGAAAGCATCTCTCAAAAGTTAGCCGAAATCTAAATACCGTCTGTCCACTCATCCCTGTTGGGTACCAGTCAATAAATGGAAATAAAAATTACTTTATAACAATAAAATATTATTTAGTCTCATGTAATATAATTCAATATAATATCTTTTTATTAACAGTAATAGATAATCAGTGTTTAGCACTTCCTGTGTGCCAGACCTGTTGTCAACTTCAAGGCAGACAACAAACATGTGAGTTAAGTGGTGCTGAAATAAGGCTTTGAACAGTTTGATAACTTGTCCAGTTCACATATAAATAACTGAGCCAAGGTTTAAACTCATCTTATTTGATTCCAGAGCCAAAACCCCTAACAACAAAAGCATCTTGCTTTTCTCTTTATATTTGGTTTCTCCAAATCACTTGTTACAGTACTTGAGACTCTTCAACTCCAGCAACTATTTTCATGTACTTCCTACTGACTATGCTTGCTTATAAAGTATCTATGGACAAAGCACCATTTAAAATTACATGAAAAGCAAATTTATTTGTTTATTTTGGCCAACAAATTATCATTATATAGGTAGGTTAGCCAAATGGTATAGTAAGAATATTTCTTATCCTTCCTCTCTAAATTTTTTCTTATTTCTTGTGATTGAAATTCTCACACTTAAGTATTTGTCTTGATACACAGAATTAAATTCAGAACAGTTCAAGCTTAAATGGCTAAATTTTGGCAGCATTAAATTTAACGCATGAATTACAGTGATGGACTAAGATGGAATATAATTTTTGAATATCACAACTGAAACGCCATCTCTGTTGCCTGAGCCCACCATGCTAATTTGATAGATTTAAAAAGATAAAGGTCTTTGATTTGGAAAGGCACAGCAGATAATTGATGAGCACGAATCTGGCATTTTGTCAGTCAAGTGAATATGATAATGATGGTATCATTAGGCAAAATAATAATGTGACAGTTTCATATGATGAAGGAACACTTCTGCCACAGAGAATTTAAATGTCGAGCACCTGGATTCCCAGATGTTTACCAGTTTCAACTGCACAGATCCTCTGCTAACTTGTGCTCTTTGAATAATAACTTTGAAAGGTTTTGGGTAGTTACAGAGCAGAGGCCAAAACACATAATCATTGCTGGTGGTAGGGAGAATACTATTTCTCTATCCATTTATTAAAATGAATCTCTGTTTACTCAGTTAACACATCATAATTTGTCTTACTCCAGAAAGACTGAGAAAATCAAATTCAGTTGTGACCTCAAAGAGCTTTTAATTATTCCTTTGTAAAGAATATTTTTACCTCCTGTGCACGCATGTCCGTTTCCTCAGATGGAAACAGTCTTGAGTGTGTGTTGGAGTGGGAGGGTCTTTCTGTTGGGAGTGGATTTTTGTCCTCAGTTAGAGACAATTCCTGCTTCCTCCTTTTGTCCCATGATTATTGGTTTACAAAAGCCCTGGGTTTTGTATGGAAGCCAAGTTCTGAAGAGGCCAGTGTCTGTTCACCCACTTACTGTGATTCATAGGTGTCTTGGCACCTGGCGGAACAGGTGAGTAGTTAGTAAGCTTCCTCTTTCATTGTCCTCCCAAGGTTGTTCCTTCTTTTTAGTTAAGAAACACCACTTAATAATTGGGTGGGTTTGACCTATCTAGAAGGCAGCTTTGTTTAGGTGATGCTGAGCTGTTTTCACCCAGGTCTTCAAAGCAATCATTTGGTTCACACCTGCTTACTGACAGGAAGCAGCAAATAGTGCCAACTTTTCTGTGCATATTAACCGAATAACTTCACATCCTGAGAGTTTCAAATTCATGTGAGTTTGGAGAAAACACCCAAGTAACTCTGATGCATCAGTGGTTTCACCATGGCTACATCTGGGGATCGCTGCTGCTGCTGCTGCTAAGTCGCTTCAGTCGTGTCTGACTCTGTGCAGCCCCGTAGACGGCAGCCCACCAGGCTCCCCCATCCCTGGGATTCTCCAGACAAGAACACTGGAGTGGGTTGCCATTTCCTTCTCCAATGCACAAAAGTGAAAAGTGAAAGTGACATCGCTCAGTCATGTCCGACTATTAGCGACCCCATGAACTGCCGCCTACCAGGCTCCTCTGTCTATGGGATTTTCCAAACAAGAGTACTGGAGTAGGGTGCCATTGACAGCCTCAAAAACCAGAGGTTCTTCTAAACTGGTCTGGTGTATAGCCCAAGATTCAGCATTTTTCAAAGCTTCCCAGATGAATCTCATGTCCAACCAAGGCTGAACTCCTCCAGTCAAGAGACTTAGAGGTCATTCAGTCAATAGGAGCTCACTGCTTGAATCATCTTCTGGCCATTGGCTCTGATTTTCCACATGTATATGGGCTACTTTACTGACCTAATTACTTAAAATTCTCAGAACGCAGGAATAGCACTCTCTGTGAATGACAATTTGTTGAAGAGTACTGGGATAAGGGAAAAGATTTGATTTTTGCTTATGTTAGAAAAAAATCAATCTAAGCTTATTTGAAAGAGATTTAGAAAGCATATTCAAGTTTTCTTTCTTGTTACTATTCTGTGATTATCATTTTTAGAGGTGAAAAAAAAGCAGCAATTCTTTACTTTTTTGCCTATAGGGAAAGAATATTTTATGGAAGAAAAATGATTAAATTTACCAATTGGTAGTTAGTGTTCTTCTTACTTCTAATATAGTGACCAGTGAGTGATTTATCAGCCTTGGTTATCATCCTTAAAAGGGGGCCTCAAACCCTAATGTTCAAGGGAATATGAAGATAAACAGGGAGTCAGGAGCTTGTATAGAACTCAAGGAATTTCTGTCTAGATGTAAAAAGTTTATGGCTTTTTGAAAAATCAGGCTTCTTCTGAGTTATTTCTGTAAAGAATAAAATGAAACATATATTTGAAAAATAAAAATTAGTATTAGCCAGAAAATGTCAATTGGGTGGGGGAAACTTGGCATCTGGTGCTCATAGCCTAGGTCAAAGAATCCTGTATCAACATTTCAATATCCGGATCCTTTCTTTCTTCAAACAGAAATTCAAATGAATTGAAATTCAAACATATGAGGTATATTTTGCTTAACCAAATGGTCCAGATTTTCTTAGGCTTGAGATGGCATCATTTAGATCTCTGTGCCCAGGATAAATTCAATCAAAAACTGTATATTTTTTCTTACAAGTCAAGATTCACATGCTAACACTCTTACTGGGTTTCCAAGTTTTTCTAGAAGGGTTCACAGGTTATAGGTATTCACACCAGAGCCTAGAGCAGGCAGGAATCTGTCTGCTCTGATTGAGTGGTCACATGAGTCACCTATTGTGACTCTGAACAATAGGAGGAGGGACATTCTGAAGGATGAGGCAGAAGGAGGTGGATTTCCCCCAGTTTTATTAGGGGTCCAATTCTAAGCTTGTAGCACTGAGGAAAGGCAATAAGTCTTGATTTAAACGTTGCCAAGAGGGCTTCCCTGGTGGCTCAGTGCTAAAGAATCCACTGTCAGTGCAGGAGACAGGTTTGATCGCTAGTCTGGAAAGATCCTGCATGTCACAGAGCAACTAGGCCCATGGGCCACAACTATTGAGCCTGCGCTCAAAAGTGCGGGAACTGTAACTAATGGGCCCATGTGCCACAACTATTGAAGTCCCCATGCCCTAGAACCTGTACTTGCAACAAGAGAAGCCACTGCAGTGAGAAGGCCACACAGAAAAACCCATGCAGCAGTGAAGACTCAGTACAGCCAAAAACAAAAGTAAATAAATAAATGAAACCATAAACGTTGCCAAGATCACCATACTGTCTACCCCAGCTATGACTGTTAGGGCCTCTTGTCTTGGGTTAATGTAATTAATGTCAGATTTACTGTTGTTGTTCATTCGCTCAGTCATATCCAACTCTTTTCGACCCCTTGGGCTACAACATGCCAGGCTTCCCTGTTCTTCACTGTCTTCTGGAGTTTGCTCAAACTCATGTCCATTGAGTCAGGGATGCCATTCCACCATCTCATCCTCTGTCGCCCCCTTCTCCTCTTGCCCTCAGTCTTTCCCAGCATCAGGGTCTTTTCCTATGAGTTAGCTCTTCTCAACAGTTGGCCAAAGTATTAGAGCTTCAGCTTCAGCATCAGTCCTTCTAACGAATATTAAAGATTAACTTCCTTTAGGATTGAGTGATTTGATTTCCTTGCAGTCCAAGGGACTCTCAAGAGTCTTCTCCAGCACCACATTTTGAAAGCATCAATGTCAGATTATAGGCTCCCAATTATATTGAATAACCTGAATATTTTCCCCAGCATAATATCAAAACCCTTCCTTTAAGGTCTGAATAATACACTCTGAATCTGAAGTATATCCTGGCTCCAATCTTTTCTACCCAGTTTCACTGCTACCACCTTAGTCAAAGTCACCACTAAGCTTGAACTGCTAACATGGTTTCCCTATTGATGGTCTTCTTAATCCACTTCTTCAGCCTCCCTCCCCCACCTCAACCTATTCTGCACACAGTAGTCAAGTTATCTTGGCCCTAATCATGCTGTTTCTTAATTCTCTCCCCTTAAAAATTAACCCCAACCTCTTTATCACAGCCCTGCTTTCCTTTGCAAGCCTGACCTCTTCTCTCCCCTTTCTCCTCCCAACTAGGCAGGTTTTTCAGTGTCTCAAACTTGCAACCATTAAAGAACCTCTAGTTCTCACCTTCAGAAATCTATAAAATTTATTATATTGGCCAGTATTTCAGACTTGCTAAAATGCTGGCACCCATAGGGGGTTCCATGGTGAAAGGTTCTACAGCTGTATAATTGTTATTTTTAGCACCTATTCAGATTGTGCCCCTACTATTCCCACTGCCTTGGGAGGAGGAAGTGGATGCTAACAACAAGATGGGATCACCCAGAGATTTCTCAGATGAAGGCCTCCCAAATGAGTGAGTCCACATTTGACAACCTCCTAGTACCCTGCTGGCCCAGCAAAAGGGTGTCCAACATAATATGCAAAGACTATATATTAGAAACCAAGGGCTTCCCTGGTGGTTCACTGGTAAAGAATCTGCCTGCCAATGCAGGAAAGGTAGGTTTGATCCCTGGGTCAGGAAGATTCCTTGGAAAAGAAAATGGCAATCTGCTCCAGTATTCTTGCCTGGGAAATCCCATGGATCAGAGGAGCCTGGTGGGCTACAGTCCATTGGGTTGAAAGAGAGTCAGACAAGACTTAGTGACTAAACAACAACCACAACACATTAGAAGCCACATGTCAAAAGTAAGACTATAATTCATCCCAAGATCCCAGGTTCCCAATCAGTATGCGGCAGTGTGTGCTCTACAAAAGTACCAAAATATCAATCTCTTTAATTTTGGTGTGTACTCCATACATGATCAGTTTCCATGTGTACTACAATACAGGAGAAATAAGCTAGAATATTGCAAGGTCAGCTATTGTGTTCATGATCCTCCTTGGCCCCATGTCAGCAAATTCAGAGATTGTCCAGGGCCTTCTGGAGCACTCCAGCAGTTTCTAACGGAAACTTTGCTTCTCACCTGTTCATACCGTCTTCTTTTCAATACTATTATATGTACTGCATTCTCCTATGCCAATAATTCTACCAGGAAACATAAAAGAAGTCTGTACCAAGGACGTCACTTTGATATGATTCACTGGGTTTCCATCAAGCCCAAAGACTTGCAATCACTAGCTTCAGATCCTGAATCAGTTAGTGATGCTGGTATTTTAGTCATGTGAGCAAACCAGAGATCAACTATCTTTGGATAAATCCTGTTACAGTCTACTCCAGTACAGTACAGTCTACAATGTACTCAAGTACACTCTCTTCTTTAAGTCCTTTTCCCCTCAATTTTGGTCTTTCACTGACATAAAGAACAGAAATGACAAGTTACTTATTCAACAGTAAATGAGGCCATTTTTATCACTGTTTTTGAGGACATGCTACTTTGGAAAGCTTGCCTTTAAGGTCCAGATTCCATAATCACCATAAAAAAACAACTTCAAATGAGATCCAAGTGTATATTGAGGGTATATAATTTCTATATATGTTTCTGCCTCCAAACTCATGCTGAGTAGTTTGCTATTACTATTAAAGAATGCAGTATCAGCCCTTACTTAGTGACTTGTCTTAAGATGTAAAATAGCTAATACTTTCACTCTAAAAGCTTCCTGCATAAAAGCAGCAAATTACCAACCAATCATAATGATCACTTGGGGGCAGATGTATGCATGCATTTATGTTCATACATATGTATTATACACCTAGTGAACACTGGAAAATAAGAAAACACATTTAACAGAAATGACTTGCTTAGCCCCGCCTCCTTTACTAGGGTGGTTAAATGAATGCATTGTAGCTATGAGTTCCACGTGTGCTTTCATATCCTCAGATACATTTCTGGGATACATGCAAAAAGCAAGTTTTCATTCAGACTCATGCCCTGTTTACCTTAGCAGCAGGCAACCTACCAAACTTCAAACTGAGTTTCTCCCCTAGATTCTAACTTCTGCATTTCTGTTCCCCCTGCAACTATTCTGGAGAATTAGGTATGAGATCCTTTTTTTTTTTTTTTTTTTTTCCTGCAGCCTCCTGTGAAATATTGTGCTATGGAAGGAGTAACCCAAATCCTTCATCACTGCTCAAATACCAGGAATGAAATTCTATACCTAAGGGAAATTACTGAGAAGGGGAGCAAGTCTATTTCTGTGTTCTATAGCCAATCAGAAGAAGATCTGAAGTTTTGGGAGGGATGACAGAGGAAGGAAAAAAAAAATTCAGCTTTCCTATCTTAGAGATAGCAAGAGAAAGGAGGTTGCTCTGGGCATGAGTGAGGAGCCAAAATGACCCACCATGAGGCCATTAATTTGTTGTGAGTATCAAAGGAAGAACATTTGGGAATCCTATGTAATAGTCTCATATGATTATGTGGCACAGAGAGGTTAATTTGTTCTTTCTAGGATAGGAAAAATATCTAATTATTATAGAAAGAACAAAAAAAAAAGCTTCAAATTTTTGGTATAAATGACAGGTCTTGAAAGAGTAAAAGAGATAAATATTTAAGGAAATGACAGGGGTTCACTTTGAAAATACGGTTGCTGTTGCTGTTATTCAGTCACTCAGTTGTGTTCAACTCTTTGCACTCCCATGGACTGCAGCACATCACACTCACCTAGCCTTCACTATCTCCCAGAGTTTGCTCAAACATGCCCATTAAGTCAGTGATACTATCTAAGCATCATGGTTAGGTAAACCCTATCATTCAGAATTTCACTCTAAGCCCTGGTACCCAAGAGACCAAAATGAGCTTTCCCTTAGAGAAGGGATAAAAGTCAATTTCTTTTGAGCTTCACCCTTTTCCTACAGAGTATTGAATCATGCATTTTAAATAGCTTGTTAATTACTTTTAAGAATCTAATTTTTCTGTATGCCTTTTTTCTCTGACCAGCAAAGTGCTTCAGAGCTGAGGGCATCAGTAAACATAATTTGAAATGTAATCTCCACTACTTCTTTGCACAGCAGTGAAAAGAATCAGACCAAAATGAAAGATGCTGTCAAACACCAGACAGGATGTGTTTTCCAAGCCATTTCTTTAAAAGAATTTTTTTAAAAAATCTACATTTTACAAAAGGCCAAGCCCAGTCGATTTCAACAGATGGGCACTGAGAGTCTGGGGTGTGGTGGCACAGGTTGGAGCCTGTGGTCCTATCCTGCAATCTGGTCTCCCTTATTTGCAATGAGATTCTGGGCTTAGGCATGCTATTTGTGAAAATGAAGGGACTCAATTAAAGATTCACTAGATTATTTTTGGCTCAAAAATGAAAAGATTCTATGACAGTTAAAATTTGATTGCCTCCAACCCACACATGCACAAGCATAAGCAGGCAAGAAATCTGGTTTTTACACGGTGTCATTGATTGGGATTGTTTGTGATTTCAAACCTATGAAAATCCCCAGGAACACTGAATTAGTGATTGGATTAGGAAATTTGTCAGCAGTTAAAATAGCCATTTGGGAGAGTTTCCGGAAAAGAGTTTACTCATCAGACCGTAAGCACTGGGTAGGATGGAAAAATAAATTTCCGCATTCATGAGTAGATGAAGGATCGCCACACAGGTGATTTAGACCTAATGATAAGAGAAAAGGGGTAAGTGGAAGAGTTTTGGGGACAAAAGGAGAGATTGGAATGGACAGGAAATAAGACAAATTAGGATTGTACATGGCTGCATCAAAAGACATCAGTAGAAAAAGTTGAGTGTGTCTTTGCATTCCTCACTTGGAAGACAGTGTTTCTCAAACTGAAAAAAGTAACTGTATTTCATATACTTTCACTAGTTGGGGAAGGAAAGATAACATTTCTAAAGACCCTTTAATTATTAAAAAATGAAGATCACTGTCCACCAGAAACTATGACAACATTGTCAATCAACCGTACTCCAATATAAAATAAAAAGTTTTTAAAAAGAAGAAGAAAAGGAAGATCAGAAAGGAAGTAATATCTAAGCAGAGTCTTAAAATGATAAATTGAAATTTGAAGGAAGCCTGGGTGGGAAGTTTATCATCAAAAGTGGTCAATTTGCAACTCAATTAGTACACTTTAATATATCCTGAGCTTTCTATTAATACCTTCCGTTTAAAGTGCTTACATTTGCAATATATGTGACAAAAAATCCTGAAATATGCTTAGGGAAAAACAGTTTCATTAGACAAATATCTTTAAGAGTGAAAAGCAGAAAACAATGAGAAATCATCCTTAATTCTCTTGATGGATTTATCTTGCCATAAAAGGTCTTTCAAGTGTATATCCTCTTGAGAAATCAGAAGCTTGCTTTTAAATTAATACTGCTAATACAAAAATAAAAAGTCACTTGTTTTAGAGGGGTGATCGGCTTTCAGACAAGGCAATTTTGTTTTTCTATTTTCTCTTCACATAATATCTTAAAATCTCACCCTTTTCTCCCATGGTTGAAATCAGCTTCCCCTCCCAGACTGCCTGGAAAAATTCAATTCACCCTTCACATCTCTGTTCAGACAATACTTCCTGTCAGACAGTACTTCCCTGACAACTCCCAAAGCCCCCCAAAGAGAGGCTTATCCTACATGTTTATTTGTTATTATTTGTTTATCATCTTACCCCTTCAGTTGCGAGCAACTTGAAGCCAAGGGGGATATTTTATTCTCCTCTGTATTTCTATTACTTGCCATGGCACGTGGTCAGAGTTGGTGTCAGATAAGTGTGGTGTTGGAGAAGACTCTTGAGAATCCCTTGGACTGCAAGGAGTGCAAGGAGATCCAACCAGTCCATTCTGAAGGAGATCAGCCCTGGGATTTCTTTGGAAGGAATGATGCTAAAGCTGAAACTCCAGTACTTTGGCCACCTCATGCGAAGATTTGACGACTCATTGGAAAAGACTCTGATGCTGGGAGGGATTGGGGGCAGGAGGAGAAGGGGACGACCGAGGATGAGATGGCTGGATGGCATCCCTGACTCGATGGACGCGAGTCCGAATGAACTCCGAGAGTTGGTGATGGACAGGGAGGCCTGGTGTGCTGCGATTCATGGGGTCGCAAAGAGTCAGACACAACTGAGCGACTGAATTGAACTGAACAGAAGTGTGTTTTTTGAATGAACAAATGAATGTAAAATAACACATGGGCATATTTGCCATATGTTTTTGGTAATCTCTGAGAATTTGATACAGCAAAATACACAAAGGATAAAATAATTATCCAGGGCATCGATAGAGGCAAGACAAACATCAAACATGATAAATTTTCCATTGAAAGCATAAAAAATTATTGGTCAATTTCATCATTCCATCATTCTCTCAAAATCCTTTTGTCCCTATTTCCTCACCTATAAAATGAAGCTAATGCCTATATAAAGGGCTACTATGAGAATTAAGTGAGATATATATATATATATATGTGTATATATGTGTATATATATATATATATATATATATATATATAGTATGTGGAGCCTGATAGGATACAGTCCATGGAGTTGCAAAGAGTCAGACACGACTAAGAGACTTTATTTTCACTTTCATATATTATATATTGGGTTGACCCAAAAGTTCATTCAGATTTTCTAAGTGCTTACAGAAAACCCTGAACGAACTTTTTGGCTAACCCAATATACATTGTGCATTATATTGCCCAGCACATAGAAAGTGCTTTAAAAATGGTGGTTATCAATTATTGCAAATTACAGTAGAAGAATTTATCCTGAACCAAAATCTACTTCATCTCCCTTTCTCCTTGTGCCTACTCAGGAAAAACCGTTCTCAGTTCTTTTCTCTGTGCCTCCTTAAGTATTCAAGGCTTCTTTGTACCTGGTGGAAATGTGATATATTACCACAATAATCATCATTGTTAGATGGTGATCCTCTAGGTACAAAGCCAAATAAAATGCCATTGGCCAGATAAAACAAACAGAACAGTTAATATTACCAGCTATGCAATTGGAAGTAAGTTACTTGAACTGTTTCTTATAACTTGGGAGCAATAATAGTACCTATTTCATAAAATGTTAATGATAAAATGAATGAAAACACAAACACATCTCCTAGAATACTGCCTGCTAGTTGTGAGCCCTACATAAATATTCATTGTTATTATTATTACTATCATTAAATCAATAGTGAAAGTACTAAGCACAAGGACATACACCATAGTCCACTGATCGGTCACTCTCATTTCTCAATACTCTAAGCGTGGGAGCCAAAGAGCCAAGGGCAGTGAGATGAGACGCTGATGAGTATACTCTCAGAACCATAGCTGGTCTCTAAGAATATTACCTTGCACCAGAGGCTATATGTTTGCTTAAGTGAGTCAGAAGTGATAAGCCTGCTATATTTTGTTATCCCCAAAATGCTTCACTCTGCAAAAGCCAATTATTTAACAGAGAGAAAAAAGAATAACTGGTATATAAAATTTAAGAGCCATGGTTACAAATGACTTTTAAAGAGGAATTTCACATTAAGAACAAAGGTGAAAGAGGATATTTAGAAGAAACTAATTTTCTTACTTTGCAAGTAACTTTATAAACTCCCATTACCATATCTCTGAGCTATTTTTGATTTTTCCATCAGGTTTGATGCTTGTTACATCAGAGCCTGTTGCTATGGAGATGACAGACAGCACAGATTCACCAGCATGGACCATTTTCCAAACAACTAAGTATCTTTCCTTACCATAAAAGAAATATGCCTGTCTCAAACATTTCTCATGTTTTCATTTTGAGAAATAGAAAATAGGTCTCACATTTTCCATTTAATAGTGAAGATAGGCTATTGGGGTCATAAATTTCTTAATAAAATATTAGTTACATTTGGAGAAGACAGACCTATTGAAAAATACTTTATTTTCCACATAAATCCTACTAATCATAATATTTAATAGTATTTTTGCAAAGCACAAAATTATTATCACATATACTATATTATTTGATTTATGCAGCCTCTAGTGGCCTAAGAAGATATGGTTTTATTTTCATATCTTATAAATAGCACAAAGAGCCCAAAGAGACTAATTTGCCCAAGAAAAAGTGGCAAATGTAGGTGCCTGCACACAGATCTCTTGATAGTTCCCCTTCAACTACTGTATCACGCCATATCTCAGGGTACAATGTTATTTTCAAATCTGGTAGTAATTAAAGTTTTCTGACTTCATCTTCCTCTTGTAACAGAGAAGAACAAAACTAACTCCATATTGGACCTATTCTTTTTTATTTTTTAATTAATTTTTTATTGAAGGATAATTGCTGTACAGAATCTTGCTGTTTTCTGTCAAATCTCATTGTCTGTGCTTAATCATGCTGCCTCTGTACTTTTGTAAAGAAGGTTGCCCATAGCCTGAAATATACATAATAACCCATTCTCAAATCTCTGCCAACCAGGCTAGACCATTAAAGGTGTAACACTTCACAGTTCATATAATATTAGAAAATTGCACAACAGAACATTGTCTTGCTGGAGGTTTAAAAGAACACTGCAACCAGACCTACAAGGACAGTTTCAAGAACAAAGACATTGGCAACAGTCAATCACATCCCCTCCCTTTTTAGTGTAAAATAAGCCAGAATTCTCACACAGGGAAAATGGTTCTTTGGAACCTTAATCCACCATTTCCTTAGTCTGTGGGCATTCTCAGTAAAGTCACTATTTTTTGCCCCAACGCTTCTTGATTTATTGGTCTGTGGTGTGGTAAGCTGTATAAGCTTGGACTCAATAATATTTTTCCTCCTCCTCATTCAGTTCAGTTCAGTTCAGTCACTCAATCATGTCTGACTGTTCGCAACCCCATGAACCAAAGCATGCCAGGCCTCCCTGTCCATCAGCAAATCCCAGAATTTACCCAACTCATGTCCATTGAGTTGGTGATGCCATCCAACCATCTCATCCTCTGTTGTTCCCTTCTCCGCCTGCCCTCAATCTTTCCCAGCATCACGGTCTTTTCGAATGAGTCAGCTCTTCACATCAGGTGGCCAAAGTACTGGAGTCTCAGCTTCAACATCAGTTCTTCCGATGAACACCCAGGACTGATTTCTTTTAGGATGGACTAGTTATATCTCCTTGCAGTCCAAGGGACTCTCAAGAGTCTTCTCCAACACCACAGTTCAAAAGCATCAATTCTTTGGCATTCACCTTTCTTCACCGTCCAACTCTCACATCCATACATGGCTACTAGGAAAACCATAGCCTTGACTAGATGGATCTTTGTTGACAAAGTAATGTATCTGCTTTTGAATATGCTATCTAGGTTGGTCATAACTTTTCTTCCAAGGAGTAAGTGTCTTTTAATTTCATGACTGCAGTCACCACCTGCAGTGATTTAGGAGCCCCCAAAATAGTCAGCCACTGTTTCCACTGTTTCCCCATCTATTTCCCATGAAGTGATGAGACCAGATGCCATGATCTTCGTTTTCTGAATGTTGGGCTTTAAGCCAACTTTTTCACTCTCCTCTTTCACTTTCATCTAGAGGCTCTTTAGCTCTTCTTCACTTTCTGCCATAAGGGTGGTGTCTTCTGCATATCTGAGGTTATTGATATTTCTCCCAGCAATCTTGATTCCAGCTTGTGCTTCTTCCAGCCTAGCGTTTCTCATGATATAATCTGCATATAAGTTAAATAAGCAGGGTGACAATATACAGCCTTGACGTACTCCTTTTCCTATTTGGAACCAGTCTGTTGTTCCATGTCCAGTTCCAACTGTTGCTTCCTGATCTGTAGACAGGTTTCTCAAGAGGCAGGTCAGGGGGTCTGGTATTCCCATCTCTTTCAGAATTTTCCAGTTTATTGTGATCCACACAGTCAAAGGCTTTGGCATAGTCAATAAAGCAGAAATAGATGTTTTTCTGGAACTCTCTTGCTTTTTCCATGATCCAGTGGATGTTGGTAATTTGATCTCTGGTTCATCTGCCTTTTCTAAAGCCAGCTTGAACATCAGGAAGTTCACGGTTCACGTATTGCTGAAGCCTGGCTTGGAGAATTTTGAGCATGACTTTACTAGCATGTGAGATGAGTGCAATTGTGCGGTAGTTTGACCATTCTTCAGCATTGCCTTTCTTTGGGATTGGAATGAAAACTGACCTTTTCCAGTCCTGTGACCTCTGCTGAGTTTTCCAAATTTGCTGGCATATTAAGTGCAGCACTTTCATAGCATCATCTTTTAGGATTTGAAATAGCTCAACTGGAATTCCATCACCTCCACTAGCTTTGTTCATAGTGATGCTTTCTAAGGCCCACTTGACTTCACATTCCAGGATGTCTAGCTCTAGGTGAGTGATCACACCATTGTCATTATCTAGGTCATGAAGATCTTTTTTGTACAGTTCTTCTGTGTATTCTTGCCACTTCTTCTTAATATCTTCTGCTTCTGTTAGGTCCCTATCATTTCTGTCCTTTATTGAGCCCATCTTTGCATGAAATGTTCTGTAACTTTCTTGAAGAGATCATCAGTCTTTCCCATTCTATTGTTTTCCTCTATCTCTTTGCATTGATCACTGAGGAAGGCTTTCTTATCTCTCCTTGCTATTCTTTTGGAACTCTGCATTCAAATAGGTATATCTTTCCTTTTCTCCTTTGTTTTTTGCTTTTCTTCTTTTCACAGCTACTTGCAAGGCCTTCTCAGATAGCCATTTTGCTTTTTTGCATTTCTTTTTCTTGGCAATGGTCTTGATCCCTGTCTCCTGTACAATACCATGAATCTCCATCCATAGTTCATCAGGCACTCTATCTATCAGATCTAGTGCCTTGAATCTATTTCTCACTTCCACTGTATAATCATAAGGGATTTTATTTAGGTCATACCTGAATGGTCTAGTGGTTTTCCCCACTTTCTTCAATTTAAGTCTGAATTTGGCAATAAGGAGTTCATGATCTGAGCCACAGTCAGCTCCCAGTCTTGTTTTTGCTGACTGTACAGAGCTTCCATCTTTGACTGCTCATTACTAACTTCTATTGATTGGTTCCATATTCAATTACTATTTCAAAGTTCTGTTTCTGTATCACATAGAGGTAACTGAAGAAATAATTACTGCTATGAAAGCAATGCACTAAATAAAGTACATTTGTAGTATATTTTGTTTGCCACTTAGTACTTTAAGGGTACCAGAAACACATAGTTAAAAATCAAAAAGATCTGTAAATAAAAGTATAAAGAAACTACACTCTAGGCTGTTGTTGTTTTATTTATTCCTTTATCACCAACATCTAATATAGTACCTGGCTTATCATAAATACTTAATAAATATTTGTTGAGCACTAGGCGTGTCACAATCTAAAAAGTGATCTATACAGTTTCCCCACTATGTGCTATGTATGCGTTTCTACAGCTCTTGGTCCTAGAGAAATAAATGATTCTACATATTTGAAAGCAAAACTCCAAGCAGTGCATGTGGATGTCTGAGATGGCTTCTTTGGCAGGTTTCAGCTAGTCTGCTTGCTTGGAAAATCAATAGAGAAACATCACTCAGGAAAAAAATATTTGGTTGTTGCAGGCTTCCATTTCTCTTTCTCTATCTACTCTTTCCTTCCTGTACTTCTCATCTCTGCTCCAGTAACTTTTCCTTCATGAACATTGGAATATTGAAAAGATTCTGGGGAAAGCTACTTATGGCTGATAATAGAGTAAAAAACAAGACCAGATAGTAACTTAGTTTTAAAGAGAGAATTTAAAAGAGATCAAGAATATCCTTGGCCAATTTAGGGGATAGGAGAGGAGGGAGGAGATTCAAGCTTGCAACAAAAGTGTCAAAGAAGGAACACTTCAGACTGAAGAGCAGAAGAAATGTGAGTGATCAAGAGGAAAAAATATAGTTCTTATACTTGCAGCTGACTATAGGCTATTTAAGGAGAGGAGGAAGAGCTTGGAAGGAGCAGAGCTGATGCAGGACCCTGTGTTGGATAACCTCTTCTCCTTAAAAACTTTCTGAGCTTACCAATCCATGCTCAGTGCTTGGTGAATGTCACCACATTCTATTTGTACCCTGGCTTGCAGCTTTTTACATTTTTCATCGTCAGTTTTCATTAGATCTTTTTGGAAATCTGTGAGGCCAATACAGCAAGAACCATTATCTTACTTTTTATGAGTAAACCCAGCACCTCAAAAGTGACATAGTGTGCTCAAATTGCCATTAAGCATCTGAACCAGGTACAACCAAAGCATCATTTCCTACATTCTGCTGGGGAAATGGAGGTGAGCAGAATAGTAGCCAGACTTATTCAGAACAAGATGAGAGAAAAGGCTTAGAAAATCAACAGGCTATATGGAATATGACAGGATAAAACATAAAGTAATCAGTGAGTTGCCAGAAGTTATGCTAATTATTCTTTCATTTGCTCAATCAACACCTTTATTTCACTTGAAGCTATAGGCCACTATACCATAGACACAGGGGAATACAGTGATGTTAGCATATTCTGGCTCCTACCAAGAAAGGAATGTATACGTTTCAGAAATAGATTGAAATTCTACAGGAGGGCCAATCTGTGTTTTGAGACTCTAGAGAATTGTCTGAGAGGCTCAAGGTTACTTACTGTGAGGAAAATTCATGATGATTGCATAAAAGAAGTCATGTCACACAAATTCCAAATTCAAATAAATCTTTGATTTGGTTGGTTCTTGAGTTCTTTTTTCCCTTGAAATTGAAAAAAAAAAAAAAAAGAGTAAATGAACACTTTTCTTTGATGGATTGGTGTATACTGCTAATCCATATTATGCTTATCTCTGGAGGCAGATGCCATGGATAGATCAACACAGCCACTTTGGACCTTGAGTACGAAGGTCCAAAGTGGACCGAGCACCACTAGGTAGTGATTTTAAAGGTATATGGGTCCCCAACTAGTTGGTGCAACTTCTTCCAAATCAATCTGGACAGTCTATCTCCCAACTTTATTTACCTGAGAGAAAATAAGCCTGTTTTCTTTTGTATTTTTATTTTATATACAGCCAAACCTAATCCTAACAGACTCACTGACATGGCACACTAACACCGTGGTACTTATCTCTCCTTTCTTCATCTTCCCAATTTACTTACAGCTCAATTTTTTACTAACTCAGTATCAGCACTTACATTACCATTAGTACTGAAATACTGAAAGAAAATATACTTCGTTATCCATGGTACACCACAGATTAGAAAATTTGTTCACTTCCTTTATGACCACACTAATGCTTTGACCTTTGACTAGCTCTAGTTATGGTGTTCTGTAAAAAAAAAAAAAAAACAACCTAATTTTGGTGCCTAAAAACTATCGGGTCAGATTGTAGGCTCACCAGTGGAAATCAGTGGTCCTTGAAGAAAAAAAAAAAAAAAAGAAAAGAAATTTAAGAATTTAAACTTCAACACAGCCCATGTGCCAACCATGGTCTACACTTAAGACTGCCTATGCATTGAAAATGAATTTACCGTAAGGTATCCCTGAAGGTAATACAATGGTTTTTATAAGGATATGAATGAGAACAGCAGCCTTTGTACTCAAAGCTAGAAGGCTGTCAAAACAAATCATGATATATCAAAATATCACAATAAGAAAATATTGAAAATGATATTGTAGAGTATTCAAGGACTCAAAAGAAAGCTTCATATATGAATTTGAGTGGAAAAAGAATTATAAAACAAAAAATTTTAATTAAGAAATGAAAGAATATACTCCTCAGCATTATTGATATCTTATATCATACCTGAATTTTAGGTTATATTTAATTTATACTTCCTTATTATGCTTTTGTTTTTACATTTTCTAAATTCTTTACAGTGTAATTATTTTCCATTTGAGATCAGAAGAATGTGTTAGCACAGAAATTATGAAGAGAGACCTCAAGGCTGATATAGTCACTTTGGGCTCCCTGGCAAAACAGAGAAAAGACCGAAACATCGTTCCTGTCTATCTTCTTCTGTGATGTTATATAGTAATTAGAAAATAGCCAAGAGAAAATACTTAAATATCTTGAAACAAAAGCAATTAAAATCTTAAATGCCAGGATGGAAATGCTCAATTAACTCGCAAAGAAACTTCCCCATTGAATTTCATGTTGTGATTAGAACAAATGTAATCCTTATTGTGTGTCTGGGATTTAGAAGACATACTGCAGCATCCTAAATTATAAAAACAGTGTTAATTCAAATTAATTTGCATAAGTACATGTGGAAAACACCAGCTGAAAGACACTGAGAAGAAAAAAACCACAAATGATGTGTTAGACTGAATGGCAATATTTCAAGTTCTAAGGAGGCATTTTCACAGTCTACCGCAAAATCCATAATAATGTAATTCCCACATATTTACTAAATTCCTACTGTGTGGAAAGTATTTTGCTAGTCCTTATGGAAAATACAAAGCTGCATCTCTTCTGCCCCAAAGACACTTAAAATCTAGTGGAAAAATGAACACAACTAATCATATGCAGAGCTGTCTGGGAAGTGATGAGAGGTGTAAGGAGAAGAGAGGAACAGATTTTTTGTTTACTAATAATCTGAAATAGGAAATGAACTTCTCAAAAACCATGTTGACTAATGATTTCAAATTGGAAGCTGCTCGACAAACTTAGCGTGGAAAGAAAGATGATGAAAAAAAGAAAAAAGGAAGATGATGTAAATTTCCCCAAAGACTTGGGAAATAAGAACAGAAATGAACAAACTGAGATTCATCTTTAAAAAGTTGGGGGTAGGGGGAGCAGAGAAAGCATATAGACATTGAAAACCAATCACTGGAAAGCATCAGGTATCCAGTGGGCAGAAACCTGGCCCTAGCACATGGGCTAATGGATCCCACAGTCGTTGCCACTCAGTGTCACAGCTCAAAGGCCTAGTCAGAGTGTTCAGCAGGAGACAAAGTGAGCCTCCATGAACAAAAATGCAAAGATTTATTCTAGTGAAATCACAGGAAGAAAAGAACATTCCATTAACTCAGAGAAAAAGATAATAACCACCTGTCAGTTCAGTTTAGTTCAGTTGCTCAGTCGTGTCCGACTCTTTGCGACCCCATGAATCGCAGCATGCCAGACCTCCCTGTCCATCACCAACTCCCAGAGTTCACTCAGACTCACGTCCATCCAGTCAGTGATGCCATCCAGCCATCTCATCCTCAGTTGTCCCCTTCTCCTCCTGCCCCCAATCCCTCCCAGCATCAGATTCTTTTCCAGTGAGTCAACTCTTCACATGAGGTGCTGAAGTACTGGAGTTTCAGCTTTAGCATCATTCCTTCCAAAGAACACCCACGGCTGATCTCCTTTAGAATGGACTGGTTGGATCTCCTTGCAGTCTAGGGGACGCTCAAGAGTCTTCTCCAACATAGCAGTTCAAAAGAATCAATTCTTTGGTGCTCAGCTTTCTTCACCGTCCAACTCTCACATCCATACATGACTACTGGAAAAACCATAGACTTGACTAGACGGACCTCTGTTGACAAAGTAATGTCTCTGCTGTTGAATATGCTGTCTAGGTTGGTTATAACTTTCCTTCCAAGGAGTAAGTATCTTTTAATTTCATGGCTGCAGTCACCATCTGCAGTAATTTTGGAGCCCCCCAAAATAAATTCTGACACTGTTTCCACTGTATCCCCATCTATTTCCCATGAAGTGATGGGACCAGATGCCATGATCTTCGTTTTCTGAATGTTGAGCTTTAAGCCAACTTTTTCACTCTCCACTTTCACTTTCATCAAGAGACTCTTTAATTCTTCTTCACTTTCTGCCATAAGGGTGGTGTCATCTGCATATCTGAGATTATCGATATTTCTCCTGGCAGTCTTGATTCCAGCTTGTGTTTCTTCCAGCCCAGCGTTTCTCATGATATACTCTGCATAGAAGTTAATTAAGCAGGGTGACTATATACAGCCTTGACGTACTATAACCACCTGTAAGATACCTGAAAAAAGCATTCAAGGTCTTTATGAAATCAAGAAGAGGGGGGAAAAGAAAACCCATCTCCTCACTTAAATACCAATATCACTCAAGTAAAAATAGCCAGTATAGTGGAAAGGAAAAGTTAAAAGGGCAGAATCATATGAGGAAGAAAGAAAACTAGCCATGGTATTATGCCTACCAGCTACAATAATGACAAAACCACATACCACAACATGGTTAATTCAAGAACCATAGCTTTATTAATCATTGACTAAATTGGACTGCCATTGAGTTGATCAAATTAAAGCCAGAACAAATCAAATCTACTTCAGTCTTACTGATTAAACCGTTTTAAGTAGGGTTTTGATGCAAAGTCAGAAAGATACCTGAAACAAAAGCTGGATTAAGCTGTCCTTTAACCATGATATCTAAGGGTGTTTGGAATAGTTCTTGGCTGGTAAGTAGCTATTTTCTTTAGAGCACCTCAATGCTCTGTGTGTGTGTGTGTGTGTGTGTGTGTGTGTGCACGTGCACTAAGTCACTTTAGTCATGTCTAACTCTTTGCGACCCTGTGGATTGTAGCCCGTCAGGTTCCTCTGTCCATGGGATTCTCCAGGCAAGAATACTGCAGTGGATTGCTATGCCTTCCTCCAGGGCATCTTCCTGACCCAGGGATCAAACCGGTGTCTCTTACGTCTCCTGCATTGGCAGGTGGGTTCTTAACACTAGGGCCACTCTGTGGGTCACTTTAATCCACTGTCATATGGCCACAGGTTTTCAGTCCTGGCAAATATGCTTACAAGGTATTGGTTGATCTTTTTGACCGAGTAAGTGTAGGGAGCTCAAGCAATCTATCTTCTTTATTGAGCAGCTGGCAAAAAGTGTAGTATGCTTGTTCCAATAATTACAAATTAGGGCTGGAAGATGCTAAGCAAACATTTTAAATGTGTTTTTTAAAAAATTGTATTGTTATTATTTAAATATTTATTTGGCTGTGCTGGTTCTTAATTGTGGCACATGGGATCTTCAATCTTAGTTGCAGTGTGGGGGATCTAGTTCCCCAACCAGGGATCAAACCTGGGCCCCTTATATTAGGAATGAAGAGTCTTAGCCACTAGCCCACCAGGGGAGCCCCTGCTAAGCAAACATTTTTTTCTTCTCTCTTTGCTCTGTCATTTACTCCTCTTCTCTATACTATACTGCTTTATTGAAAATTACTATTAGTTTAATTACCATATATTATTTAGGGGAAAAAGTTAAACTGATACTTGAGGTTTAAACATCTTCTGAAAGTAAGTTAATCATAAATGACATTCAATGAAATGTTCTTCATACTCAGGCTGATACCTGAGCTCATTCATTTACCAGCAAAGGAGAGAGATTTATAAGCCAAACTTTAGCTGGTGTCCAAGTTTAGGAAAGATAAATAAAACTGAAGCTCCTCTGCATACCAGTTTTATTCTCTGATCACCAGAACTGGGACTCTGAACCACCGGACAAATCCCAAAGCATCAGCTACCTAGAGCAGAACTGAGCAGCTCTTTGAGAGTGGGATGCCCCAAATTTCATCCAAAATAAGCTCAGTTTGGTACATTCTTTCCATATTTTAGAAGAACCTGAAGGACCATCCTGCTTTCTGCCTCTGCTTTTACTGCATTCTTTTGTCTAGTTGCTCACCTCTGAACCTCTGATCCTGTCTCCTTATCTGGGGCACCTCTACATCACACCCCCAGATCATGCCCAGCTATGTTCACAAAGCACTAAATTCATAATTAGGAGATGGCTTACAAGGTTTAATAACAGTATTACCAGTTCACAGTGAATCCTTAGCATATATCTATTTTGCAAACACAATTGAGAATACAGTCACACTTCACATTTTCACAACCTTAAAAGGGTAAAAACTGACTGTCTTGTGTGTGTTACTTGCTCAGTTGTGTCCAACTCTGACCAAGCCCATGGACTATATAGCCCACCAGGCTCCTCTGTCCATGGAATTTTTCAGGCAAGAATACTGGAAGGAGTGGCTATTTCTTTCTCCAGGATATCTTCCCAACCCAGGGACTGAACCCAGGCAGGTTCTTTATCATCTAAGCCACCAGGGAAACTTGAAAACTAGCTTACCACTTTAATTCTATTAAGTCAAAAGTAAGATTTAATTAAAAAAAAATATGTTACAGGTTTCTTAACATTCAACTTGAAAAAAAATGAGGAGTCTTTACTACATTACAGAATATATGTAGTCACAACAGAAGCTAATTTATTCCCAGATGCTGGATCCTAGGATACCACTTTGTAGAAAAGAAGATCTTAATTCTGGGGGCCAAGAGTTGCTTGAAATTACAACATAAAAAGACTAGATAAGCCAAGAGAAATGCAGAAATACTCAGGTGGTGAAATAATGCCAGAGAGTATTGGTTTACTGCCCACCCAGTGGTCTCACAAGGCCAGTGTCCTGCCTGCACAGGGACAGATCTGGACACTGTAGTCCCTATTGTTGTCACAGCTCAACCTTTTCTTAACCTCCTGTCTAAGTTTTCCTTTTCTGTTCCTCTCAAACATGAGTGTTTTCTCCTCCTCACATTTTGAATTTTGCTCACTGCATTCTGATGCTTCCAGTTTTAAATATCACAAATCTTTATAAATTTCCATCATTGTTGCTTTGAGTTTACATTTTAAAAAACTATCCAGGAGTTTGAACGTGTTCCAGCAAATCATTTGTTAGTAAAGATCTTATTTTCCATGAAATAAAAGCCCTCAAAGGCATTAGTATCTCTGATCATAGAAATAAACCTATGAGCTAAGCACACAACTGGTCATTTTAATAAATGACTAAATTACTGTAGCCTGCCAGGCTCCTATGTCCATGGAATTCTCAAGGCAAGAATACTGGAATGGGTAGCCATTCACTTCTCCAGGGGATCTTCCTGACCCAAGGAATGAACCTGAACCTCCTGCATTGCAGGCAGATTCTTCACCATCTGAGCCACCTGGGAAGCCCAAGGTTAAGGAAAGCCATGGACTTATTTCAGGCCTTTATCTCAGACTGTGATTAACTCTTGGGTAACAACTGGAGAAGGCAATGGCAACCCACGCCAGTACTCTTGCCTGGAAAATCCCATGGATGGAGGAGCCTGGTAGGCTGCAGTCCATGGGGTTGCTAAGAGTCGGATACAAATGAGCATCTTCACTTTCACTTTTCACTTTCATGCATTGGAGAAGGAAATGGCAACCCACTCCAGTGTTCTTACCTGGAGAATCCCAGGGACAGGGGAGCCTGGTGGGCTGCCATCTATGGGGTGGCACAGAGTCAGACACGACGGAAGTGACTTAGCAGCAGCAGCAACAGCAACAATTGGCCAGACGGTTACTGTCATGACTGAGAGGTTATCATGGTAGAGTTACACTACGGCCAAGATCACACTGTTTCTATACCTGACTTTCTAGGACTTTAAGTTCATTAGCATTTAAACAATATAGTTTTGCTCTTCAACATATCAGACCAAAGAAACAATATGCTGATTTGCAACACAATACCAAAAAACTATGCACAAAGTTAAGTCGGATAAAACTACAGGTTCTGAGGAAGAACTATAGGTTCTGTCCAAGGTGTGTCTCTTGGGTCATCTAGTCTACAGCTCGCTGTGAAATATGAGATCGTGTGGATCATATACATCAGGCTCCAAAGTGAATTTATTAATGTCCTCCAGCTATTCAGACATCAGGAGAGAGGAAAGAAAGTCCATGCATATGAATACAAAGTGGTTTTGATGGTTTTTTACACCAAAGCCTGGAATCTACAAACAGACACGGTCATGGAGGGACAGAAAGACTCCCAGGAGGTTTTGCTCTGCTTGTGTTCATTTTATAAATAAACACTACAGAAACTCTTTTTCACTTCAATCAATTCCTTTCCTTTGGAGGAGGTACAGATCTTTACTAATACAATCTTTGTTTACCAGCTGCTCTATCCATTTTGCAAATTTAACCCTGTTGAAATATAATGCCAGGGAGAAAAATATTGAGGAAATTTCTGTACTCAGTTAATAGTCAGTATTTTCTTGAAACCAGTATAGAAGTCATCATCTGTAAAAGCTAGGGAAAGATACAAAAATAAAATTATCAGACCATCAGTCAAAGCTACCAGAAAGCTCGGTAATTGTCCTATTAGAAGTGACAAGACAAGGTAATAATACCAGAGCAGAAAACAGGCTCTGCTCTGGAAAACAGAAGGGGAGTTTCTATCTTCTCAATCCTGAAATCTTGCTCTGTCTTCCTCTCTTTGGTTTACAGGCAAGAGTCACTGTGCCTGTAAGACTGTGTCAGTGAGAATTATGCTATAATCGTCTATCTATAGATTCAAGGGATAATTAAAATATGAGTAGGAGTTTATCTTTGTTATGAGTAAGGCCTTATTTTTCTAGCTCTCACATTGATGAAAAGCAGTGCCTGGCAGAGAAAAATCCTACTTACTCTAGTAATAAGATGAAACATTAGGGAATCATCAATATTCCACCATTTCTCACCTACAAAATTGGAAATTTTCAACCCAATAGGTGAAAGAAATTTTTCTACAAATCTTTGTTTTAAAAAAACAGACTTTTCTAAATGCTGATATGAAAATGTTCCCTCACTCTGAGAACTCTCAAATGCTTTTCCAAAACCTGACTTCCCTATAGTCCGTCCATCTGGTGGTGGACACTCTAAGTGGTCATCAGGATATCGTTTGTGAATGGTGTGGATTTTGGGCACACCTTTCTTTTCTAGCATGTTACAAGAATGTTGTCATAAATAGTTCAGAACTTCCAAAACAAAACCAAAAGGTCATGTGCCTTGTGTGCTTTGAATTGAATGGAGCAGCTTGTCAGGGATTCTCACATCAAAACTTATTTGCCAACTCTACAAATCTGGAAGAGGAAAAGGAAAACTGAAAGGGAAGAAAGTTTGAAATATGTACAGTACTTATAATATTATGTATCTATTAAAATAGACACAATATTATAACAGAGGTATAGTATAAACCTCTCAGATGGACTTGAATGACTGGAGAAGATGCAGTATTGGTATAAAGCAGAATCAGAAGCACTGATTGTAATCTCTGTATGTATAGTGCTCATTTGGTGGTAGTAACATAACTGAAGTTAATCATGTTAAGAAGGGTCTATGTGTTTTAATATATAGATTTATTATGATTACTATCAGGTATGGCAAGGCAAACAGATGTGGAGATCACTGCTCTTGAAAAGTTAGCTTGTTACACTTACAAGTCACAAGAAATGAAGACATCGCCATGTAATGGTAGGGGGTGGGTACCACCCAGGGAAGCACCAGGATCAGACAGGAGGTAGAGGGAAGGGGAAAGTAGGGGGACACACCTTTACTGTGATTTCCACAGGGAGGAACAGGAAGACGGCATCAGCAGGTTTAAGATTGGCCAGTTTGAGTAATTTCAGTGGGTTCCAGGCCATAGGGACTGTCCCCAGTCACCTAGTACCTGGTCCTAAGGTGATTAGAGCAGATGGATAATGACTGGGTGTGTGAAAGTCCATTGAAGAGGTTGTTAGGGAGGTGGGCTCTGGATTGATCGGTTTGCCATCCAAAAGTTTTCTGATGAGCAAGTTGTTTACCACCTCTAGGAGCTGGCTAATTCTGAAGAGGGTAGCCCCGCCAGACCGGAAAGGCCCCAGATGTCAAAGCATAAGAACACAAAATATAAGAGACATGGTTAATCCTTTACATCATCTAATAGACTCCCTAGGTGTCAAGTCATAGGTTTCTATTACAGCTCAGTCAGTTATTACCTGTGTGATGTTACAAGGTCACTTTTCTAGTCTTTAGTTCCTCCATTGGTAATTTAAAGATGGTTTGACTACATAAATCTTAAATATAGTAGGTGCATATTTAGCATTCTTTGAGTTATGATCACATGACAAAGGGGCTTCCCAGGTAGCACAGTGGTCAAGCATCAGCCTGCCAATTCAGGAGATGCAAGAAACATGGCTTTGATCCCTGGGTCGGGAAGATCTCCCAGAGTATGAAATGGCAACCCACTCCAGTAGTCTTGCTTGGGAAATCCCACAGATAGAGGGGCCTGGCACGCTGCAGTCCCTGGGGTCGCAAAGAGACAGGACTAAGTGACTGAGCACCCAGCACCCCACATGACAAAAGGAGATGCGTTCTCACATTTAACAGGATGACTCTTATTCAGGGCAAGAATTTGGTAAATTCAGTTTGATATAGGAAAATTAGGCTTGAATGCACCTATTATTTTAGGCAATCTCCAAAATAGACAAGTCGTTACCGCAACATGCAGTCTAAAAAGCTGCAACTTAAAAGCTAGAATGCTTGCTTATGCCTCAAGGCTCCTTCTAACTACATTGAACTTGGCTTCTGGAATCTGTAAGCACTGCCAAGTCCAGGACTCCAGGAGAACTATATATTTCATTTTTACTGACTGATGACATAAGTAGCAACTGTATTTTATCTTCCTCATATTCACCTTTCATATAGCAACAAGGATATGGAGAGCACACTATATAGCTGGTAGACAATAAAATTATGCATAACTTGGTAACCAGCCCACTAATAAAGTGCCTTAAAGTAAAATACCAATATAGACTTGACATTGTAAGATGAAAACTGTAATGTTGTTCTCAACCATATGGGAAAATACCGCCCTATTTCTGTAGCATACCTGAAGTGACATATTTCTTCAAACTGCGTTGGTGCCTCTATCATGCTAAGCTGGGGATATGATCCTTATGAAACATTTACACACCTGATATTTCTAATTTATAAATAGTCATCCTTTACCTTTCCTACTCCTAAATAGAAAGCCCTCTGATTAGACATTATTCAACATATTTATGCTTTGGTTGCTGTTCAGTTGCATAGTCGTGTCTGACTCTATATAAGCGCATTTTTGAAACAGAAAGATTCCAGTGGTATGTGCGCTTGTGTGTGAACATGCTTGTGTGTGTGTTTCTGGGATGAGGGGATCAGGTCTATACAGTATGATCATATCTTTGTAAAACTAAACAGATATATTTAAAGGTATGGAAAATATATATATAGTCAATTGTAAGCAGATTTCATCCTCCAGTGATGAAATTGTAGTGATTTTAATTTTCTTCTTTGTACATTTTGGATTTTATGAATTATTTGCAATGAACATGCATATATTCCTTTACAATGGGGGAAAATTAAGTTACTTCTATTTTGAAAAAATAAATATTCCCACATCTTTACATAATTTTTGTGAATATATAATGATCACTCATTTAGATTTATAGATTCACCATACAGGTTTTTCCCCAATTTTTAGGACCCTCAGTTTCTAATTACTAAAATCTTGGCGTATTATATAGATATGGAGCCTGGCAATCTACAGTCCATAGAGCCTCAGAGTCAGACATGACTAAGCCATTGAGCACACAGCATCAGTTCAGTTCAGTGGCTCAGTCACGTCCGACTCTTTGCGACCCCATGAATCGCAGCACGCCAGGCCTCCCTGTCCATCACCAACTCCCGGAGTTCACTCAGACTCACGTCCATCCAGTCAGTGATGCCATCCAGCCATCTCATCCTCGGTCATCCCATTCTCCTCCTGCCCCCAATCCCTCCCAGCATCAGAGTCTTTTCCAATGAGTCAACTCTTTGCATGAGGTGGCCAAAGTACTGGAGTTTCAGCTTTAGCATGATTCCTTCCAAAGAACACCCAGGGCTGATCTCCTTTAGAATGGACTGGTTGGATCTCCTTGCAGTCCAAGGGATTATCAAGAGTCTTCTCCAACCCCATAGTTCAAAAGCATCAATTCTTCGGCACTCAGCCTTCTTCACAGTCCAACTCTCACATCCGTACATGACCACAGGAAAAACCATAGCCTTGACTAGATGGATCTTTAGTCAGCAAAGTGATGTCTCTGCTTTTGAATATGCTATCTACGTTGGTCATAACTTTTCTTCCAAGGAGTAAGTGTCTTTTAATTTCATGGCTGCAATCACCATCTGCAGTGATTTTGGAGCCCTCCAAAATAAAGTCTGACACTGTTTCCACTCTTTCCCCTTCTATTTCCCATGAAGTGATGGGACCAGGTGCCATGATCTTCATTTTCTCAATGTTGAGCTTTAAGCCAACTTTTTCATTCTCCTCTTTCACTTTCATCAAGAGGCTTTTAGTTCCTCTTCACTTTCTGCTGTAAGGGCGGTATTATCTGCATATCTGAGGTTATTGATATTTCTCCCAGCAATCTTGATTCCAGCTTGTGTCTCTTCCAGCCCAGCATTTCTCATGATGTACTCTGCATATAAGTTAAATAAGCAGGGTGACAATATACAGCCTTGACGTACTCCTTTTCCTATTTGGAAACAAGCTGTTGTTCCATGTCCAGTTCTAACTGTTGCTTCATGACCTTCATACAGATTTCTCAAGAGGCAGGTCAGATGGTCTGGTATTCCCATCTCTTTCAGAATTTTCCACAGTTTCTTGTGATCCACACAGTCAAAGGCTTTGGCATAGTCAATAAAGCAGAAATAGATGTTTTTCTGGAACTCTCTTGCTTTTTCCATGATCCAGAGGATGTTGGCAGTTTGATCTCTGGTTCATCTGCCTTTTCTAAAGCCAGCTTGAACATCAGGAAGTTCACAGTTCACGTATTCCTGAAGCCTGGGTTGGAGAATATTGAGCATTACTTTACTAGCATGTGAGATGAGTGCAATTGTGCTGTAGTTTGAGCATTCTTTGGCATTGCCTCCAGGGGCAGTGGCCGAGAGGATCCACCCCGCATTGAGGTCAGGGGCGGTGACCGGGAGGAGCAACCCCACATCCAAGAAGCGGTGGGTACACAGGCACAGGAGGGCCTAGAGGAGCTATTCCAGGTTGAAGGTCAGGAAGGGCGGCGGTGAGGACATACCCCTTGTCCAAGGTAAGGAGCAGCAGCTGAGCTTTGCTGGAGCAGCCGTGAAGAGATACTCCACGCCCAAGGTAAGAGAAACCCAAGTAAGATGGTAGGTGTTGCAAGAGGGCATCAGAGGGCAGACACACTGACACCATACTCACAGAAAACTAGTCAATCTAATCATACTAGGACCACAGCCTTGTCTAACTCAATGAAACTAAGCTATGCCTGTGGGGCCACCCAAGATGGGCAGGTCATGGTGGAGAGGTCTGACAGAATGTGGTCCACTGGAGAAGGGAATGGCAAACCACTTCAGTATTCTTGCCTTGAGAACCCCATGAACAGTATGAAAAGGCAAAATGATAGGATACTGAAAGAGGAACTCCCCAGGTCAGTAGGTGCCCAATATGCTACTGGAGATCAGTGTAGAAATAACTCCAGAAAGAATGAAGGGATGGAGCCAAAGCAAAAAACAATACCCAGCTGTGGATGTGACTGGTGATAGAAGCAAGGTCTGATGCTGTAAAGAGCAATATTGCATAGGAACCTGGAATGTCAGGTCCATGAATCATGGCAAATTGGAAGTGGTCAAACAAGAGATGGCAAGAGTGAATGTCGACATTCTAAAATCAGTGAACTAAAATGGACTGGAATGGGTGAATTTAACTCAGATGACCATTATATCTACTACTGTGGGCAGGAATCCCTCAGAAGAAATGGAGTAGCCATCATGGTCAACAAAGGAGTCCGAAATGCAGTACTTGGATGCAATCTCAAAAACGACAGAATGGTCTCTGTTCGTTTCCAAGGTAAACCATTCAATATCACAGTTATCCAAGTCTATGTCCCAACCAGTAATGCTGAAGAAGCTGAATGGTTCTATGAAGACCTACAAGACCTTTTAGAACTAACACCCAGAAAAGAGCACACAGCATATACAAGGCAATAAACCCAGCCACCTATGGTGGAGACTGTAAGTAAAGATTGCTTCCGATCATAACTCAGTAAAGCCACCCTCTGTTCTAAAGGCCACAAGAGTTAAACTAAACGGAGAGCATTTTAGTATTCAAAAGAATTAAAATAGTTCATCAGCGACTGCCAAGATCTCAGTCCAAAAAATTTCTCGGCCTTCAGAGAAATTGAGGTTCTCAGGGTTCACTGTGTAGGCAACTGAGTATGACAGTTCTGTTTTAAAGGTTTCCTTGCTTGATTAGAGTTTCATAGTCATGAAACCATGGTCCCAAGAACATTCCTCTTACCAAGTAGTTTTACATAAGGAGCAATTGTTTTGCAGCCACAGACTGTGCCAGGGTAACAGCCAGGTTTTCTGCAGAAGCTAGGTTCACAAACAGAGGAAACTGGCAATAAGCGCGTGGCAGTGTGTGTGTTCCGTGGCTCAGTCCTCACCGACTCCTTGCGACCCCATGGACTGCAGCCTGCCAGGCTCCTCTGTCCATGGAATTTTCCAGGCAAGAATATTGGAGTGGCTTGCCACTTCCTTCTCCACGGGATCTTCCTGACCCAGGGATCCAGCCCACGTTTCTTGCATCTCCTGCATTGGCAGGCAGATTCTTTACCACTGGCTCCACCTGCGAAGCCCAGCACGTAGCTAAAGCAGCACAAATTTATGACTATGTTTTCAAAAGCAGCTTAAGGTTGCTTCTGTGATAACAAGTCAATAACAGCTTTAAATCAAAATACTAGAAATTCTAAGGTGAGACTAGAGTACAGACTAATCATTTTAGGTGTCTTTTAAATAAACCTCCTGCTCAAAGCAATGGAGAAGCTCCCGTGATTCTGATATCAAAGGGGTAAAATAACTCTGAGCTTGATGCTTTGATTTCCATTCCTTGAGTGAAAAGTGAAAGTGTTAGTTGCTCAGTCATTTGATGACAGACTCTTTGCAACCCCATGAACTGTAGCCAGCCAGGCTCCTTTGTCCATGAAATTCTCCAGACAAGAATACTGGAGTGGGCTGCCATTTCCTTCTCCAGTGAATCTCCCTGACCCAGGGATTGAATCTGGGTCTCCTGCATTGAAGGAGGATTCTTTACTGTCTGAGCCACCAGAGAAGCCCAGTCTTCTAAGCCCTAGAATATTAAGATGGTATGTAAAATCTGAAAAGTCAGAAGGAAGACCAGACCGATCTCCTCAATAGGTAATGAAAGCAGCAGTCACTCTTGATGTCGTCTTGCTCATTCCTGTTTGTTATCTATGTCAGACTTTGTGGTTCTCACTTATTTCCATGAGTAACTACAAGAGAGACTAATTTAAACTGGGTGAAACTTTTGCAAGGAGCCATATTAAAAATTATCATGGTCTTTATAGAAGCACTAATTGAGTTATTGTCATTGCCTACAACACAGGAAACTCCCAAAGTCTGTACTTTAACTGTTAATCATGTCAGTAACAGATATCACAGATATTTTATCGAATATGCTAAGGCTGAAATTATTTTCATTAATTAATTACACTTTGAAACCATCAGGTAAAACTTCATGCTGAGAGCTAAAACACTGTCAAATACACTAATCCCCACCATTTTCCGTTAAGTGAATATTATTGAAGTGAAGTGAAGTTGCTCAGTCGTGTCCGACTCTTTGCGACCCCATGTACTATAGCCCACCAGGCTCCTCCATCCATGGGATTCTCCAGGCAAGAGTACTGGAGTGGGTTGCCATTTCCTTCTCCAGGGGATCTTCCCGACCCAGGGATCGAACCCATGTCTCCCGAACCCAGGCAGACGCTTTACCGTCTGAGCCACCAGGGAAGTCAGCATATTATTAGCCCTGTTCAAAAGTCAGTTGATCTGAAAAGCCATAAAGGACTGTCATTTGATAGACAGAGTCAAGGCTACAATGCAGACGTAATGATTTATAGACCACGGTGCTAAGTTTTATCCAGTCAGTATTTTTATATGTTCTAAGATTAAAGGTCATATATCTTCCCTTTGATATGTCAACGATAGCATGATTTTGCCAGATGGAATGAGAAGTAATTGACTGGTGTTGATAATTAAACTCTAAGTATCCACCAATAAATTTATGATCAATTTATGATGTGGAATGTAAGTGTGGTACAAGATCATTACCTGCCAAGTAATACAGTAAATGTTTTCTTTGGAATTGTTTGGATAATACAATGGCTGACCAGATAAAATAAAATACCTGAAAAGATTGATAACAAATGCAAAGGAAAGATCTACTTTTAACTTTAACTTCTTATGAAAAATTTTAAACCAAAGAGCATGATGAATCCTCATGCTCTCAGGTCTCTGATTTAAAAGTCATCAACTCGTGGTCAGCTCTGTTTCATCTCTCCCCTTCCCTGTACTGGAAGATAGTACATACATATTCCTAAAAACTAAGGACTATTTTATATACAGTGCCATAATGCCATTGTAATATCTAAAAATGAAGTAACAATACTTCAATATCATTAAATATCTTGAAAGTTTCACATTTCCAATTGCTTAATAATTTTTAAAAAGTTTTCCAGTTGTTATTTTTTTTTGAACTGGAATCCAATAAGACTCACCTCACAATTAATTGCTTTATCTAAGTTGCTGTTAATTTATCAGATACCGTTCTACTTTTCTTCATTCTCTTTGAAACTTAATTGTTGAAGAAACTATGGCATCTGTCCTGTTGTCTGAATATTATTATTGTATCCACTGGTGGCATTTAACATGTTCCTTTATAAACTCCATAGTTCTAAAATTGGCAGTTAGATCTAAAAGCTTGAGCAGAATCAGGGTCAACTTTTTCTAGACTACTTCACAGATGTGATAACATTCTTCCAGGAGGAACACAAAATGTCCAATATTATCCCTTTTTATGATGTTAAGTCATTGATGATTATTAATTAAGTTGAATAATTTATTAGAATTTGTATAATGATGATTTTTCACTTCTACCATTTTTTTTTCATTTTTTAAGCTGGAATTCCTTTATAAAAAGGATATCTCCTCTATTAATACTTGGCTAAAGAATGATACACAGTTGGTAAGAAAGATGGGATAAATAATTTATTTCTTCCTTTATTGACTAGTTTATTTACCAGCTTACCTTAATTGTCACAAGTTAAGTCTTTGTTTTTTAAGTATGAAAACTTACTGTAAAGGGTCTTATACTGGTGAGCACATTTATGGCAAAAAGTTGAGGATTTTTGTAAAAAGCCAATGTATGAAGTTGTCACCTTGTATACTGTATACTTTATCCTCCTCACTAAATGTGTTCAAATTAATAAAATATTACCAAAGAGAAAATAGAGAGATGTATCAGGTGTGATAGGTAGACCTTTTCTTTACTAAAAGATTGCTAGAGTCTAACAGAACCTGCAATGAAACTAAAGGCATATTTTACTGGAGGCTTAAATGTTGACAAGGCAGAAAATGACTTACCCACCCATGACAGGAATACCAATTTCTTATGTGGTTATCTTTTCTTCCAGTATCACTGAGATATAACAGACATACAGCACTGTATGAGTTTAAGGCAGAAAGCATGATGATTTAACTTACATACATCATCAAGGGTTTCCCTGGTGGCTCAGACCATAAAGAATCCGCCTACAATGCAGGAGACCGGAGTTTGATCCCTGGGTCAGGAAGATCCCCTGGAGTTGGTAATGGCAACCCACTTCAGTATTCTTGCCTAGGAAATCCTATGGACAGAGGAGCCTGGCAGGTTACAGTCCAACGGGTTGCAGAGTTGGACACAAGTTAGCGACTAAACCATCACCACATAGCCGAATGATTATCACAGTAAGTTTAGTGAACATCCATTGTCTCATATAGACACAAAATTTTAAAACAGAAAAAAAAAATATTTTTCCTTGAGATGAGAATGCTTAGGACTTACTCTTTTAACAGCTCATAAGTAACAGACAGCATTGTTAGTTATATTTAGCATGTTGTACATTACATCCCTAGTACTTATTTATCTTATAACTGGGAGTTTGTAACTTTTGACTGCCTTCATCCAATTCCTCCTCCCCTCTGCCTCTAGTAATCCCAAATCTGATCTTTTCTATGAGTTTGTTTGCTTACTTGTTTTTGGAGTATTATAACTGACCTACAACACTATGTTAGTTTCTGTTACATAACATATTGATTCATTATTTCTGTATTCATCATTTCAAAATAATCACGACGGTAATCTAGTTATTATCTGTGACTGTACTTTGTTCCCCACACAGTACATTTCGTACTCATAACTCATCATTTTGCAACTGGGAGTTTGTACCTCTTAATCTCCCTGTAATATTTCTTTCCTTCACCTCCTTCACATTATATATGTGTATATATATATATATATATGTATACACACACACCATCTCTTTATTCATTCATGGACACTTGGATTCCTTCCATATCTTGGTATTGTAAATAAAGTTATAATGGAAATAGGGGTGCATGTGTTTTCTAATCAGTGGTTTTGTTTTCTTTGGATAAATGATCAGGAATGGAACTGCAGGATCATACAGCAGTTATGTTTTTAATTTTTTGAAGACTATCCATACTTTCTCCTTAGTTGCTGCATCAGTTTACATCCCCACCAATAGGGCCCAAGAGTTTCCTTTTTCCACATCCTCAACAACTCTTGCTATTTGTTGTCTTTTTGATAATAGTCATTCTAACAGGTCTGCAGTGACAGTTCAGTGTGAGTTTGATTTCCATTTCCCTGATGATTAATGGATCTAACAGAAGCAGAGGATATTAACAAGAGGTGGCAAGAATACACAAAAGAACTGTAAAAAAAAAAAAAAAAAAAAAAAGATCTTCATGACCCAGATGATCACAATGGTGTGATAACTCACCTAGAGCCAGACATCCTGGAATGTGAAGTCAAGTGGGCCTTAGGAAGCATCACTATGAACAAACCTAGCGGAGGTGATTCCATTTGAGGTATTTCAAATCCTAAAAGATGATGCTATGAAAGTGCTGCACTCAATATGCCAGCAAATTTGGAAAACTCAGCAGTGGCCACAGGACTCAAAAAGGTCAGTTTTCATTCCAATCCCAAAGAAAGGCAATGTCAAAGAATGCTCAAACTACTGCACAATTGTACTCATCTCACACGATAGCAAAGTCATGCTCAAAATTCTCCAAGCTAGGCTTCAGCAGTATGTGAACTATGAACTTCCAGATGTTCAAGCTCGTTTTAGAAAAGGCAGAGGAACCAGTGATCAAACTGCCAACATCCACTGGATCATGGAAAAAAGCAAGAGAGTTCCAGAAAAACATCTATTTCTGCTTTATTGACTATGCCAAAGCCTTTGACTGCGTGGATCACAAGAAACTGTGGAAAATTCTTGAAAAGATGGGAATACCAGACCCCCTGACCTGCCTCTTGAGAAACCTGTATGCAGGTCAGGAAGCAACAGTTAGAACTGGACATGGAACAACAGACTGGTTCCAAATCGGGAAAGGAGTACATCAAGGCTATATATTGTCACCCTACTTATGTAACTTATATGCAGAGTACATCAGGAAAAACACTGGGCTGGAAGAAGCACAACTGAATCAAGATTTCTGGGAGAAATATCAATAACCTCAGATATGCAGATGACACCACCCTTATGGCAGAAAGTGAAGAACTAAAGAGCCTCTTGATGAAAGTGAAAGAAGAGAGTGAAAAAGTTGGCTTAAAGCTCAACATTTAGAAAATGAAGATCTTGGCATCTGGTCCCATCACTTCATGGCAAATAGATGGGGAAACAGTGAAAACAGTGGCTGACTTTATTTTTCTGGGCTCCAAAATCACTGCAGATGGTGACTGCAGCCATGAAATTAAAAGACGCTTACTCCTTGTAAGGAAAGTTATGACCAACCTAGACAGCATATTAAAAAGCAGAGATATTACTTTGCCCACAAAAATCCATCTAGTCAAGTTTATGGTTTTTCCAGTAGTCATGTATGGATGTGAGAGTTGGACCATATAGAAAGCTGAGCGCAGAAGAATTGATGCTTTTGAACTGTAGTGTTGGAAAATACTTTTGAGAGTCCCTTGGACTGCAAGGAGATCCAACCAGTCCATCCTAAAGGAGATCAGTCCTGAATATTCACTGAAAGGACTGATGTTGAAGCTGAAACTCCAGTACTTTGGCCATCTGATGCGAAGAGCTGACTCATTTGAAAAGACCCTGATGCTGGGAAAGACTGAGGTGGTAAGAGAAGGGGCCAACAGAGGATGAGATGCCTGTATGGCATCACCGACTCAATGGACATGAGTTTGAGTAAACTCCAGGAGTTGGTGATGGTCAGAGAGGCCTGGCATGCTGTAGTCCATGGAGTCTCAAAGAGTTGGACATGACTGAGTGACTGAACTGAACTGAACTGAACTGATGATTAATGCTGTTGAACATCTCTTCATGTGCTTATTGGCTATCTGTATGTCTTCTTTGAAAAAATATCTGTACAGATGCTCTGCCCATTTTTCAATTGAGTGATTTTTTTTTAAATGTTGAGTTGTATGAGTCCTTTGAATATTTTGGTATTGACCCTTTATTCATATATCACTTGCAACTATTTTCTCCTATTCAGTAGATCGGTTTTGTTGTTGCTTTGCTGTGCAGAAGCTTGTTAGTTTGATAGAGTCTCATTCATTTATTTTTGCTTCAATTTCCCTTGCTTGAGGAGATACAACCAAACAAATGGAGATACAGTCAAAAAAATATTACTAAGACCCATGTCAAAGAGCTCACTGCCTATGTTTTCTTCCCTAAGTTTTATAGTTTCAGGTCTTTCATTTAAGTCTTTAATCTGTTCTGAACTAATTTGAATTTATTTTTACTCATGCTGTGACAAAGTAGTACAGCTTGATTCTTTGCTCTCCAAATCAGGAGGTGGGTCTGAACAGTCTCCTCTCAAATGACTGCTTCTGCCCTGGGTCCCAAAGTGTGTGAACCTCTGTGCGTACCCTTTAATAGGAGAATCTCTGTTCCCCACAGCCCTCTGACTCTCCAGAAAGTAAGCCCTGATGGCTTTCAAAGCCAAATATCCTGGGGGCTTGTCTTTCCAGTGCAGAATGCCTGGGCTGGGGAGCCTGACATGGGGCTCAATCCTCGCTTCTTGGGGAGGACTTCAGCAAATGTTATTTTCCTCCCCTTATGGGTTGACCATCCAGAGGGTGTGGGTCTTAACTGTACCATCTCTCCATCCTTCCACCTATCTCACTGTGGTTCCTTCTTTATATTTTTAGTTGTAGATTTTTTTTTTTTTTTTTTGCTAGGTTTCTGGTCTTTCTCATTGATAGTTGCTCTGTAAATAGTTGTAATTTTGGTGTGCTCATAGGAGGAGGTGAGCTCAGGGTCTTCTAACTCTGACATCTTGGCCACCCACTCTCTTATCTGTTTATCTTGAAGATTAAAAAGAAAGAGAGAGATGTCATGGCTAAAGTGAGGAAGTCTCTGGCTGGCCAGTGTTGATTTCAGGGGCCCCTTCTTACTTCCTCACAGGCTGGTGGTGTCTTAAAAAGAGCATCTACTCAGAACCCTACTGATTAGCATACAGCCAGGTTCATCACTGCATATGGTTCTAGTGGGTCAGGGAGGAGAATATTTTTCCATTTATATCTGAAAGGGAATAAAGCTAAAATAGAGCCTGAGCATACTGTGGCTTGCTGAAATTCTTCAGTGCCTTGACACTGCTCATGGGATAAACCCTACTTGTGTAACCAGCTAATCAAGGCCACTATTATCTGGCCTACCCCTGACTATTCTAAATAGCATCCTCTATATTTCTTTCATAGTCTCCCCATTAGTGTTCCCATGAACTAGAGGAAAAGGAATCAAATTTACTACTCTTCTCCATTACTTGAAACCCTTCTTTTCTGGGTCTGTTCACGCTGTTTTAGTTTTCTTTTTATGAAACCTTCCCACCCCCCTTCTGTGGTTAGGTCGAAGGACAGCCCCCAAACTTGTCTATATCTTAATCCCTGGAACCAGTGACTATGCTGCTTTACATGGGAAGGGGGAATTAAGGTCACAGATTGAATTAAGTTTGCTAATCAGCTATTTTAAAACAGAAATTATCTTGGATTATTTGCATGGGTTTAATGTAATCACAAGAGTCTTTAAAATGGAAACAGGAAGCAGAAGAGTATGTCAGGGTGATGTGATGTGAGAAGAACCCAGCTCATCATTATTGAAGAGGGAGAAAAGACCAAAGAATGCAGGTAGCCTCTTGAAGATGGAAAATTCTGCAAGGAAACAGATTTTCCCCTAGACCCTCCAGAAAGGGACACAGATCTGTTGACACCTTGGCTTTAGCCCATGAGGACTGTTGGAATTCTAACCTAGATAACTTAAGGTAAACTACTGAATTTTTAGTGATATGTTACAGCAATCTTAGAAAACTGATGCGCCATTCATTTTACCCACATGGCACTTTGTGCCACTATTTTAGCTGCGTAACTGGAGGCAGTAAATGTAATACATCAGAGTAAGATTCTACCTGGATGCAAATTTCTGCTTTGCTACCTGTAAGCTGTAAGATTTTGGACAATTAAGAAACTTCTCTGAACCTCATTTCACATCAGATCATCTGTTTGTAGCCTTCCATTGCTCCGAGCTCCTGTCCTTTGAGGTATTTCTCACAATTATAATTTGAATAATCACTTGAGTGCTTAATTAAATGTCTGTTTCTCCCTGGAGATAGTGGTTTCCCCAAGGGAAGAAGTTCTAACTATCTTGCTAATATCTTGTATCCCTAGCACAAGCTCCAGTGCTAAGCGAAAGCAGGCATTTAAAAATACTTGCTGTTTAAATGGATTTGATTAAACATATCAGCCTTGGGTGTGATGTAGACAGTGCGTGCTGCTCAGCCTCTCAGTCATGTCTGACTCTACAGCCCCATGGATTGTAGTTCCCCAGGTTCCACTGTCCATGTTACTTTCCAGGCAAGAATACTGGGGTGGATTGCTATTTCCTCCTTCAGGGGATCTTCCCAATCCAGGGATTGAACCCACATCTCCTGCATCTCCTACACGGGCAGACAGATCACTGCGCCACCTGGGAAGCCCTGATGTAGACAATACTGTCCAGTAAAATATCAATACATTCAGAATGTAAAAATAAATATTCACTGTACCAATGTAACTCAGGGATTTAGGGAGCCATGACTCAAAAGAGATTTCATAATCTTATCTTTTGAATTCCCATTTTTAAAGTTATTTCATTTTGTTCCCCATGCCCCACACTTTGCTTTCCTAACAAGGAAGTGTTTCCACTATTCGGTATACTTAGAACAGATGGAAAGTTTCACAGCTATAAGTAGGGCCTCCCCAGGAATCATCTCTCTGGTAGACTTCCCATGAGGCCAGGGTCTGATACTCATACTTACAGGTAAAAAAATGCAAATTTATTGTGATAAACACTAGAAGACTGATTCAGCTCAATCAGCTAAAAGATCATTCATCAATTTACAATGAGAAGTCCTCCAGGAGCAAAAAAATATTTATGTGCACTGAATCATACCTTCTTTATCCAGCAGGAACATTTATTAGGGAAAATATTTTTAAGTTTTAAAAAAGAGGAAAACAGACAAGCACCATGCATCTAACAACGTCTAAATACAAAACACATATAGTGAGTGCTCTTATAAGCAAGTTCAGTTCAGTTCATTTCAGTCGCTCAGTCGTGCCCGACTCTTTGCAACCCCATGAATCGCAGCACACCAGGCCTCCCTGTCCATCACCAACTCCTGGAGTGCACTCAGACTCACGTCCATTGAGTCCGTGATGCCATCCAGTCATCTCATCCTCTGTCGACCCCTTCTCCTCCTGCCCCCAATCCCTCCCAGCATCAGAGTCTTTTCCAATGAGTCAACTCTTCGCATGAGGTGGCCAGAGTACTGGAGTTTCAGCTTCAGCATCAGTCCTTCCAAAGAAATCCCAGGGCTGATCTCCTTCAGAATGGACTGGTTGGATCTCCTTGCAGTCCAAGGGACTCTCAAGAGTCTTCTCCAACACCACAGTTCAAAAGCATCAATTCTTCGGCGCTCAGCCTTCTTCACAGTCCAACTCTCACATCCATACATGACCACAGGAAAAACCATAGCCTTGACTAGACGGACCTTAGTCAGCAAAGTAACGTCTCTGCTTTTGAATATACTATGTAGGTTGGTCATAACTTTTCTTCCAAGGAGTAAGCATCTTTTAATTTCATGGCAGCAATCACCATCTGCAGTGATTTTGGAGCCCCAAAACATAAAGTCTGACACTGTTTCCACTGTTTCCCCATCTATTTGCCATGAAGTGATGGGACCAGATGCCATGATCTTCGTTTTCTGAATGTTGAGCTTTAAGCCAACTTAATCACTCTCCACTTTCACTTTCATCAAGAGGCTTTTTAGTTCTTCTTCACTTTCTGCCATAAGGGTGGTGTCATCTGCATATCTTAGGTATAAGCAAGTAGTACTCATAAAAGAATGATTTGGACTTTAATGCATTCAGAATTGGCATTTGCTGTTCAGTGATCACTATAAATGGTCAGTAGATCATACAATAATTGTCTTGCATCCAAACCATAGGAAAGAAAAGAATCTTTCAAAATTTATAACAATGGCAATTTAATATTTTACATCCTGTTTCTAAATCTTAAAGACATTTTTGTACTCAACAAATACATATCAGGCATTCTCTAGGAATGGATCCCTGCAAAGCTCTTGATATAAGCCCTGTAGACACCACCAATATGTGAAAGGGAGACTATGAAACCTGCTAGTAATTCATCACTCTAGATTTTTGAAATTCAAGACTTGAACAGAGCCCAAACCCTTAAGAAGCCACACATGTGTCCCAGAGAGTTTTGAATCCCTTTAAAATCAGTTTGCTTTCACTGTGTTGGCCCTTCAGACACTATGAAGTTTGTTTATAAGGAATAGTTAATGTGAAGAATGTGTCAGCATCCCTTCTAAAAGAAATTGGGAGATGCTGTGTCTTATACTGTTCACTATACCTGTACAATCACAAAGCCCTGAATTATCAATCAATGAAATAAGAGTCTTTCTCAGCCTTAAGCTAAATGATTAGCAAAGAATTAAAACAATAATGCAAGCAGCACCAATATCCTTGAGGCCCCAAATATCAGACGCAGCTCTCAGAGTACACATTTCTGTTACCTGAGCTCATTTGCTTTCAGAATTATGCTGTCTAATTGGGTACAAGTTAAGCACAGAGAAACCAATGAACAGAGAATCAGAGTAGGAAATGGCAATCCACTCCAGTATACTTGCCTGGGAAATCCTATGGACAGAGGAGCCTGGTGGGCTACAGTCCATGGGGTTGCAAAGAATTATGCCTCATTCATCACACATACAGATCTGTTCTGGCTACATAATTAAATTCTATACTTCATTGCGCTTCCCTGAGAGCTCAGCTGGTAAAGAATCCACCTGCAATGCAGGAGTCCCTGGTTCAATTTCTGGGTGGTGAAGATCTGCTGGAGAAGGAATAGGCTATCCACTCCAGTATTCTTGGGCTTCCCTTGTGACTCAGCTGGTAAAGCATCTGCCTGCAATGTGTGAGACCTGGGTTCGAGTCCTGTGTTGGGAAGATCCCGTGGAGAAGGGAAAGGCTACCCACTCCAGTATTCTGGTCTGGAGAATTCCATGGACTATATAGTCCATGGGGTTGCCAAGAGTCAGACATGACTCAACTTTCACCTTCATTTCAACACAGATACAGCACATAATTCCATAAATTTCAGATTTATTTATAAGACTTAAACTAGGTAAACCAAGTTCAATTCAGTTCAGTCACTCAGTCGTGTCTGACTCTTTGTGACCCCATGAACCGCAGCATACCAGACCTCCCTGTCCATCACCAGCTCCCAGAGTTTATCCAAATTCATGTCCATTGAGTCGGTGATGGCATCTAACCATTTCATCCTCTGTCCTTTCCTTCTCCTCCTGCCTTCAATCTTTCCCAAAATCAGGGTCTTTTCACATGAGTCAGCTCTTTGCATGAGGTGGCCAAAGTATTGGAGTTTCAGCTTCAACATCAGTCCTTCCAATGAACACCCAGGACTGATTTCCTTTACAATGGACTGGTTGGATCTCCTTGCAGTCCAAGGGACTCTCAAGAGTCTTCTCCAACACCACAATTCAAAAGAATCAATTCTTCTGTGCTCAGCTTTCTTTATAGTCCAACTCTCACATCCATACATGACTACTGGAAAAACCATAGCCTTGACTAGACAGACCTTTGTTGACAAAGTAATGTCTCTGCCTTTTAATATGCTGTCTAGGGTGGTCATAAATTTCCTTCCAAGGAGCAAGCGTCTTTCAATTTCATAGCTGCAATCACCATCTGCAGTAATTTTGGAGCCCCCCAAAATAAAGTCTGACACTTTTTCCACTGTTTCCCCATCTATTTCCCAGTGAGGTGATGGGACTAGATGCCATGATCTTCATTTTCTGAATGTTGAGCTTTAAGCCAACTTTTTGACTCTCCTCTTTCACTTTCATCAAGAGGCTCTTTTGTTCCTCACTTTCTGCCATAAGGGTGGTGTCATCTGCATATCTGAGGTTATTGATATTTCTCCCAGCAATCTTGATTCCAGCTTGTGCTTCCTCCAGCCCAGCATTTCTCATTATTTGCTCTGCATATAAGTTAAATAAGCAGGGTGACAATATACAGCCTTGACGTACTCCTTTTCCTATTTGGAACCAGTCTGTTGTTTCATGTGCAATTCTAACTGTTTCTTCCTGACCTTCATACAGATTTCTCAAGAGGCAGGTCAGGTGGTCTGGTATTCCCATCTCTTCAAGAATTTTCCAGTTTATTGTGATCCACACAGTCAAAGGCTTTGGCATAGTCAATAAAGCAGAAATAGATGTTTTTCTGGAACTCTTTTGCTTTTTCCATGATTCAGCGGATGTTGGCAATTTGATCTCTGGTTCTTCTGCCTTTTCTACAACCAACTTGAACATCTGGAAGTTCACAGTTCACGTACTGCTGAAGCCGGGCTTGGAGAATTTTGAGCATGACTTTACTAGCATGTGAGATGAGTGCAATTGTGCGGTAGTTTGAGCATTCTTTGGCATTGCCTTTCTTTGGGTTTGGAATGGAAACTGACCTTTTCCAGTCCTGTGGCCACTGCTGAGTTTTCCAAATTTGCTGGCATATTGAGTGCAGCACTTTCACAGCATCATCTTTCAGGAGTTGAAATAGTTCAACTGGAATTCCATCACCTCCTCTAGCTTTGTTCGTAGGGATGCTTTCTAAGGCCCACTTGACTTCACATTCCAGGATGTCTGGCTCTAGGTGAGTGATCACACCATTGTCATTATCTGGGTCGTGAAAATCTTTTTTTGTACAGTTCTTCTCTGTATTCTTGCCACCTCTTCTGAATTTCTTCTGCTTCTGTTAGGTCCCTACCATTTCTGTCCTTTATCGAGCCCATCTTTGCATGAAATGTTCCCTTAATATCTCTAATTTTCTTGAAGAGATCTCTAGTCTTTCCTATTCTATTGTTTTCATCTATTTCTTTGCACTGATTGCTGAGGAAGGCTTTCTTATCTCTCCTTGCTATTCTTGGGAACTCTTCTAAAAGCATTCCTGTTCCGTAAGTTAATGTTTGCACAAGTTCAGGTCAATCTTACCTCAGGCATCCCTGAGGAAGGGAAACTAGTTACAGACCCAGTGGTAAATCTTTCCTGGGCCCATATTAGGATCCTTTGGGTAAACAAGCTACTGAAAGAAGTCAGCAATAGACAAATCATTCTGTCTCTTCTCTCTTAAAAAGATGTTGAATAAATAAATAAATAGAATTATTAATTCAAAGAACATGTAATGCTGACTTTTATGACAATAGGAATTACATAACACAACTCTCCTTTTTTTGGCTTTAGCGTCTACAATATCATGCCTTAAATAAATACATAATCTTAACACTATTTATACCCAAGGTTTTATATATAATTACCTTCAATCTCACATACCATATGATTTTTTTTTCCTTTAGAAATGGGTCTTCTACCCCCTACACTTTTGGTAGAAATGTAAATTGGTGTCGCCACTATGGAGCACAGTATGCAGTTTCCTTAAAACACTAAAAATAGAGCTACCATATGCCCCAGACATCTCATTCCTGGGTATATATCTAGAAAATGAAAACTCTAATTCAAAAAGATACCTGCGCCCCAATAGTCACAGCAGGACCATTTACAATAACCAAGACAAAGAAATGATCCAAGTGCCCATCAATAGATGCTCAGCTTAAAAAGATATGAGAGATACATATATATTATTCATTCATTAAATAAAATGAAATATTGCCATTTTCAGCAACATGGATAGACCTAGAGAATATTATACCCACTCCGCAGGTAGCACTAGTGGTAAAGAATCTGCCTGCCAATGCAAGAGATGAGCGTTCGATCCCTGGGTCAGGAAGATCCCCTGGAGAAGGAGATGGCAATCCAGTATTCTTGCCTGGAAAATTCCATGGACGGAGGAGCCTGGTGGGCTGTAGTCCGTGGGACTGCAAAGAGTCAGACATGGCTGAGCAGCTGAGCACATACAGAGAATATTATAATTAGTTAAGTAAGCCCGGCAGAGAAGGACAAACACTGTAATCACCTTTATGTGGAATCTAAAACATAACACAAGTGAATCTACATACAAAACAGAAAGACTCACAGACATAGAAAACAAATTTATGGTTACCAAAAGAGAAAGAGATGGGAGATTAAATTAGGAGTTTGGGATTAACAGATATAAACTTCTAGCATGAAATAGATAAGCAACAAAGATTTACTGTATAGCATAGGAAACTAAATTCAATATCTTATAATAACCTATAATGGAAAATAATATGTATATAACTAAATCATTTTGCTATACATCCAAAATTAACACAATATTGTAAATCAGCTATACTTTAGTGGAAAAAGAACTGCACCTTCTGTTTTAAGCAACTTCAAACAATTTTTGTAATAAATTCGAAATAGCTAAAAGTTGTATGTTTATGTAAAATAAAATTACAATTGACTTCTTATTTCTGATAGCAATATTGCTTCTCTTCTACATCTGTCTCTTCATCGTCTTACACTTTATTTTCACAAATTACCACCAATACACATCATAGTCAAAGATTATGGAACTTATTTCCTGTTATTGGATATTTTCCTTCCCTACCACCTTTCCCAAGGCAAAAGCTCTGAGTTAACTGCATCACCCTCACCCCATAAACACAGTGACCTTGATCAACTGTTTTTTGTTCACTGTTAAATTCCAAAGTTCTTGGTTGCTGGAGGAAACAGAAATTCTGATCCATGAGATTTGAATAACTGCTCATGGGCTAATGGCAGGATCATCATACTGAGAGGAGTGATAAGAGATGAAGGCCATCGGGGGAAGACACAGTGGAACAGGGCTGGCATTTTATGATTGGGTAAAGAGTTTAAAAGAAAGTACTCAGATTACTGAGAAGGGAATAAAAAGACCAATATTCAACCAAGCATATAACTGTTTTTTCCCTGTATTTCAGTAGTTCAGGTATGCTAGAATTCTGAAACATTCATATTAAAGGAACTTTAGAAATCATATTATCCAGACTCTTTATTCAAAACTATTTAAGATCAAATTGGGAAGGCAAAAGACTAACTACAGTGGCAAAGCAAATCTTTTCCTTCCCTCTCTAAATCTCTTATTCTTCTTTTAAACTTCTTTTATTTGCCTTATAAATTTTTGAGGTTGAGCTTTTTTCTCTTTTCTTTAATAGTTCCAAGTGCTTTAGTCATAAGTTAGCTTTCTCCATTTCTAGTTGATACAGGAATTCATTGTTTTTCTGGTACATACATAGGTTTTATAGAATTTTTAATTTTTAAATATTCAGATATCTGTTCAATCAGTGGATTTTATTCCTATGTATAGTTGGAGGTTAGAATTTAATTTTATCTTTTTTCAAGATTTTTTCCATTGAAAAATTTATCTTTCACCATTGATTTAACATACATACATTATCCTACATACTTGGATCTAGTTTTTTAGTTTTCTGTGTGTTTCCTTAGAATGTCAGTCAGTCTATATTAACGCATCACTCTGAGCGTGCGTGCTCAGTTGCTAAGCTGTGTCTGACGCTTTGTGACCCCATGAACTGTAGCCCGCCAGGCTCCTCTGTCCATGGTATTCTTCAAGCAAGAATACTGGAGTGGGTTGCCATTTCCTTTTCCAGGGGATCTTCCCAACCCAGGAATCGAACCCACATCTCCTGCAGCGGCAGGCAGTCTTTACCACTGACCCACCAGAGGCGTCCATGCACCAGTCCACATTGTTCTAATTAGAGGTTTATGTAGTATGTTTAGTATCTATTCCTGCTAATCTTCTTACTTCCTATTGCCCTTTTTCTCCTATTTTTTTCTCTCCATAGTAATTTGAGCTTCATTATATTTTTTAATATAACCTTTAGATTCAGTTCATCTAATTCTGTCATTTTTTTAAAAGGTATTTTTATTAGAGTTTATGTTATCTTGGATAGAATTAACATCTTGATGATGCTTATTCTTTCAAATAATATGGAATACCTTTCCATTTGTTCAAATATAATGTACATTTCAAAAGTATTTTAAGGTTTTCTCTATAACTTTTTCAAATTTGTTAACTTTATTTTTTCCTGTCCATTTTTCAGCTGTTTCTATTTACTCAAACCATTGAGTTGTTTCTATTTACTCAAAGCATTGAGTTGTTTCTATTTACTCAAACCATTTAACATTTACATTCTAATATTCCACCTTTATTCTCATCTTTATTTTACTCTTGGATGTATAATTAAATACATAAAACAATGTTGACTAGAAGGGTTTTGCTAAAATTACCTCTTTTAAAAAATTCATTTATTTATTTGGTTTTGCTGAGTCTTTGTTGTGGCATGTGGGATCTAGTTTCCTGACCAGGGATTGAACCTGGGCCCCATGCTTTAGGACCACAGAGTCTTAGCCACTGGACCATCAGGAAAGTCCCTTAAGTTATCTCTTGATTGATTGTTCTCTGGCAGATTCCTCAGGAAAAAATTGTAAGCGCAACATTCCAAGTTCTTACATGGTTAAAATTGGTTTTCTATAGCTATAAAAACTGAAGCATTGCATATAAAACCCTTGGCTCACACGTTCTTCCTTGAATGTCTTGAAAATATCACCCTATTTTTATCTAACATTATATGCTATTGTTGACAGTTTTCAGCTTCCGCTTTGTGGTTGTCTTTTACATCCTCGGTTACTTGTTTAATTATATTGAGTTCATTTTTCAGTATTGTGTTACAGTTTCCTTTTGTATTATGGATTTTTCTCGGGGCAAGGCAATTATCATTATCTTACACAACTCTTCTATTTTTCTTTCCTTTACTGTTTTATACAATAAAATTGTGTTCTTCATCTCAGTTAGAGCAGGATGAGAGATGATTCAGTATCAAAGTAAAAAGTTGCACAATTTTCCATTATTACTACTTGGTAGGACTTCACCTCCCTTACAACTTGATTTTCTCTCCCTGGGACTCGGATGTCTCTTTGCTATCAAATAAACCCTCTGGCTGATTGCCCATTACCTATTTTCAATTATTCTTGCCAATGCTGTCTTCAGTATCAGAAATGATGAGAAATTGAGCATTTTTCCCTTGGAGAATATTACTTGAACACTATCTTGCTAGCTGAGTTCTACATATCCAAAATCAATATCCTCAGTTTCTTCCCACATTCCCTAAGTTTTAAAGAAAAATTAGAATGCTGTAAATAAATGTGATACCAGATGCACTCCAGCAAATGATAGCTCTTGGAATAGCATCTGAAATGACAATATGTACTCACTTGGAATTCAGAAATGAAAATGTCCCAGTGCCTTCCTTGCTTCATTACTGAAGGGAATCAGCCTTCTACCACGGCAATCGCCTGTTCCCACCAGCTGACAATGAAATGAATACTCTGTAGGAGCTGAGATGATTGTGGCATTAAACTAGCATTCTCTCCATGATCCTGCAAGACTGCTGCTGAATCTAAACTAAATCAGTTTTGAGAAGAGTCTGTACAGAGCTTGCTCATCATTTAAAATCTGGAGGGGAAAAAACTGAGTACAATCAAATGAGGTAGGAGAGAGATTATCAGCTAAGAGACAACTCAGGGATCTGTTTTAGATCAGGCGGAGAGGACAGGACAGAATCAGCCAAACAGCCTGGGGAGAGTGGACATCATCCGCCAAAGCCCGAGACATTGTTTTATTATTGTCATCAGTTGCAACGGTGATGATAATAATAGTGATCTGGTGTTCAGCGCACACAAAACACTACAATAGCAACAGCACTGGTTACAGAAAGAAAAGCATGATACAGCCTCCCTGGCTGCTAAGCTTGGCATCTAAATTACCCAGACTATGACCCACAGCAGGGACACTGAGGGAATAGAGTAGATGCCCGAGATAGGGAAGCACCTGACGTAGCATGACATCAGCTGGAGGTGACGGATCTTAGTCCTTTCATCCCCCGTGTGGAAGGGTTATCAGTGACTTTAGTCCTAGCGAGTAACAGGAGGTTAAGGAGCATGGTGTGAGGTAGTGGGAATGTTAATATCTCTGGGTAAAGTTTTCGGAGTGTATCTCATTTAGGATTCACAACAATGCAATCGATTATGGCTTTATTATGGCTTCCATTCTGCTTAGTGGGTAACCAAGGTTTGAAGAAGTTAAAAGTGTCCAGGCTTCAGGTAGGAAGGAGAGAGAGCAAAGCACAGGCATGAAGCCCAGTGAGGCAGAGCTGCAACCTTCTGTATTGAGAGGCTTGGATAAAACTGGGCAAGGAGAGGAAACAGAAGATGCTCCAAGATGTGATCTCTGCCCTACAGAAGGTCTTCATCTACATGGGCCTGCTGGGAGTCTCTTGTTTTATATTAAAGAAACTGGACAGTAGCTAACCATTGGGCACTCTATGTGGAAGCATGACAGGAAAACCTGACTACAATTTCTATCCACCAAAGAGACTCTTTAACTTCCACAGCTAAAACAGAACACTATTTATAAAGTGTGATAAAAAAAAGTCTTCTGGTCGCAGTGAACCTTACGTTTGTTGTATTCAGCCTCTGTGAATGTTGATATAACTGTAAATCAGGCCAGACTCCATTTTCCAACAACTATTAATTGTAAAAGAATTATGTCAAACTGGCACTGTCTTGTAAGTCATTTCTGTTCACATTTTTACCTCTGTCCAGAGGATTTCTGTGGAGGGTCTTTTACAGTTAGTTATGGTTTATGAATGTGGATAACCACAATGACATCTAAGCATAAGACCATTGGTCTACATTTTTTTAAATGAAAGAACTTTTTGTATGCTCTATTCATCAATTATTCAGAACTATGATTAAATATACCATTATATTTTGGATTTCTCTATTTCTTTTGTAAATCCTTAATGTTTTCTTAATGTATTATGAAATTTTTTTATTAGATACATACAATTTTAAAATATGAATTAATACTTTAAAAAATTATGATATCGTTTATCTTTAAAAATACATTTTGCTTTTAAGATTCCTTCGTATGATGTTAATCTAAGTATATCAATTTTCATTTATTTGGGAATATCCTTTTATATTCTTTTTAAATTTTCTTTATATGATATGATACTAATATAAGTATACCAAATTTTGTTTAGTTAGGAATATCTATTTTTACTCTTTGGTTTTCAGAATTTCTGGATCATTATGTTTTAGATGTACCTCTTATTAACAAGATATAATTGAGTTGTATTGCATGTGTTTTTAAATCCATTCTGAGAAAAACATCAACAGACCCAAAATGCCAATTTTTCAACTGGTGTATTTATTCCGTTTATGTCCATAATGGGTATTGATACATTTGAATTTATTTTTGTGGTTTTGGTTTCACTTTCAATGTTGCTTTTTCTCCTTTCTTGCTTTTTAAAATATTTATTATCTTTTATTATTCCATCTCTTTTCAGTATAAGTTTGGAGATAAATACCACATTCCTATTCTTAGAGTAGTTACCTTAAGCTTTCTATCATGAGCACTTGGCTTCTCAAAGTTTGAAATCAATTAAAATACTTATTATCCTTCCTACAATGCAAAGGTCTTAGCACTCTAAACACATCTGATCTATTTGATGCTGTTGTGGAGTATCTTAGTTCTTTGTGGTGGTTTTCCTTTTATTCCATAATACCATGCTGTTGTTTCCTAGTCAGTGTTGGTTAAGCAAATTCTTTGTTCCTTATTCCTTTGCTCATGTCAGATTGTTCTGAGATTACTCTTTGTCTGAAGCACAACCTTTAAAATTCCTTTAGTAAGGATTGTTTGAGGACATTCTTTTAGTCAATTACAATTTTCTTACACAATTTTTTCTTGTATTAATATAATTATCAAAATCAGAAAAGTAACACAGATCTAAGACCACTATCTAGTCTGTAGATCTTACTCAAACTTTGCTGTGAACCCGAGTAATGTCCATTATGTGCTCTTGATCTCCTTTAAGTTGAAACCACCCTTGATTCTTACTGTTTTTCATGAGTTTGCCATACTGGAACAGAATAGGTCAGTCAGCTTATAGAATGACCCTCAATTTAGGTTTGCCCAATGGTTTCTCTGGTTCCAAATAGGAAAAGGAGTATGTCAAGGCTGTATATTGTCACCCTGCTTATTTAACTTATATGCAGAGTACATCATTACAAATGCTGGGCTGGAAGAAACAAAAGCTGGAATCAAGATTGCTGGGAGAAATATCAATAACCTCAGATATGCAGATGACACCACCCTTATGGCAGAAAGTGAAGAAGAACTAAAAAGCCTCTTGGTGAAAGTAAAAGAGGAGAGTGAAAAAGTTGGCTTAAAGCTCAACATTCAGAAAACAAAGATCATGGCACCTGGTCCCATCACTTCATGGGAAATAGATGGGGAAACAGTGTCAGACTTTATTTTTGGGGGCTCCAAAATCACTGTAAATGTTGACTGCAGCCATGAAATTAAAAGACGCTTATTCCTTGGAAGAAAAGTTATGACCGACCTAGAAAGTATATTCAAAAGCAGAGACATTATTTTGCCAACAAAGGTCCGTCTAGTCAAGGCTATGGTTTTTCCTGTGGTCATGTATGGATGTGAGAGTTGGACTGTGAAGAAGGCTGAGCACCGAAGAATTGATGCTTTTGAACTGTGGTGTTGGAGAAGACTCTTGAGAGTCCCCTGGACTGCAAGGAGATCCAACCAGTCCATTCTGAAGGAGATCAGCCCTGGGATTTCTTTGGAGGGAATGATGCTGAAACTGAAACTCCAGTACTTTGGCCACCTCATGCGAAGAGTTGACTCACTGGAAAAGACTCTGATGCTGAGAGGGATTGGGGGCAGGAGGAGAAGGGGACGACAGAGGATGAGATGGCTGGATGGCATCACTGACTGGATGGACGTGAGTCTGAGTGAACTCTGGGAGTTGGTGATGGACAGGGAGGCCTGGGGTGCTGCGATTCATGGGGTCGCAAAGAGTAGGACACGACTGAGCGACTGAACTGAACTGACTGAAACCATTTTTATTTCTTAGCACTTCAAAGGGAATTTGTCAGGTTTCAATTAATTTTTTTTTGTTTTCTCAAATGGCAAAATGAAAGCTTGACCTATTTGGAAAACAATTGCAAAGCAGAAAAAGAAATATAGTTAAGAATTGGTAATGAAATTTGAAAAATTCATGTCTAGTTTCCTAAAAATATCAAAGTTACTAATAAGATTTTATCAAGGAATTTTGAAAGAATGGGAGTAAAATTTCTCACCAAAGATGTCAACCTGTATAAAAACAGTCAGAATCTTATCAAGTTAGGAACATAGCTAAAGGCATATTTCTTCCCTGTAAAATTTTATTCAACATGAAATTTTATTTTGCTTTTATTACAACAAATTTTGTCCTAAATTTTCCTTTTGGATAATTATTAGGATAATGAGTGGAATACTTAATTTATCTTCTGTACATTTGATCACATCAAAAATATTTTAAAACTACTAAATTCATCTTGATTAATGGTGTGGCCTCATTCCACAGAGTTTAAGTTTATACAAGGGTTAATATTTTGTCATTTCAGAAACATTTTATTGCTGTTTCATTGATCTATTCCTTAATCATTATTGATTTATTGGCCCAATTGTTATTTTATTGAATAGTTTTTAAAATTTATGCATGTCACTTTTTTTTAAATTTACTTTTTTTCTAGTTTTATTGAACAGTTGTCTGAAAATACATTCTTCAGATGTCTGCATTTGAATTTATGTAAACTTTCTTTGCTTTCTGTTATACAGGCAATTTCAATATGTAAACGGTGTGCTTAAAATGAATAATTTTTATTTATGGTGTATACTTTTTGGTAAATATAAATTCTTTCCTATTATTAATGATTTATTTTCTCTATATTCTTGTTTTATTTTAAAGTTGCCACAAATAGTACCAAAAAAAACAACAACAACAACAAACAAACATCCGCACAGTGTGTGGAGAAGGCTGTGGGCACAAATCTCAGGCCCAGTATTTCTGTGTGATTTTGCTCAAATTGGGCTTCCCTCGTGCCTCAGTTGGTAAAGAATCCGCCTGTAATGTGGGAGACCTGGGTTCGATCCCTGGTTTGGAAAGATCCCCTGGAGAAGGGAAAGGCTACCCACTCCAATATTTTGGCCTGGAGAATCCCATGGACTGTATAGTTCATGGGATCGCAAAGAGTCAGACATGACTGAGCAACTTTCACTCTCCCTTCACTTTGCTCAAATTATCTGTCCTTTCTGTCACTCGATCTCATTACCTGAAAAATGATGATAACTGTATATGCCACATAGACTTTATATGAAGATTAAATATTTAAGAGATACACTTTAACTTGTACATAAAATCAGTACTATACAATGTTAGCTATTACTATTATAGTTGCTTTAAATTCCACTTGAAACTTACATTCATTTTTTTCTTGTTTCTTTAACCTTTTATTTTTAATGTTTTTTGTTTCAGTGTTATAGTAATACAAATTATGGTATTTTATTCCTTTTCTATACACACTACCCTATTTTTGGCGAGGAATTTAGACATCCTTGTCACAGATGTAGTCCCTATGCTAGTCCAATCACAGATCATTCTTTTTTTTTTTTTTTGCATATGTCATTCTTTATTGACTTTATGTAAATGCATACTTTTTTTAGGGGTAAGTCTATATTATCTATGATTCCACTTGTTATATAGACTTGCTTTTAGTTTTGTAACATTAAAATTTTATTATGCTGTTTTGAAAACATGCTGAAATAAACAAATGAAGTCACTTACCAAAACCATTTCCAAGTTAATCATTGATTTTGCCTCACAAACAAACTCAACAACTTTGATCCCTTCTGTAACAGAGGAAGTTTTTAATAATTTTTGGCTTTTCTTCTATCTGACCCCTGCTTTCTCAGTCTAATCCAATTCAGTGGGGAGGAAGAGGGAACTGAATAGAGCCCAGCTTTTGGTTGAACAATTAACTAAAATAATCAACCACCATCTGCTCTTTTCTTCGTCCTAGAATTTCTTCTTGTTCTCTCAGCTCATTATTTTTCTTTTTGTTTATTTAAATTTCTGCAGAAAATAAAAAAGTGAAGTGAAGTGAAGTTGCTCAGTCATGTCCGACTCCTTGCGACCCTGTGGACTGTAGCCCACCAGGCTCCTCTGTCCATGGGATTCTCCAGGCAAGAATACTGGAGTGAGTTGCCATTTCCTTCTCCAGGGGATCTTCCCAACCCAGGGATCAAACCCGGGTCTCCTGCATTGCAGGCAGACGCTTTAACCTCTGAGCCACCAGGGAAAATAAAAGGTACTTTCTCCAAAGAAGACATACAGATAGCTAACAAACGCATGAAAAGATGCTCAACATCACTCATTATTAGAGAAATGCAAATCAAAACCACAATGAGGTACCACTTCACACCAGTCAGAATGGCTGCGATCCAAAAATCTGCAAGCAATAAATGCTGGAGAGGGTGTGGAGAAAAGGGAACCCTCCTACACTGTTGGTGGGAATGCAAACTAGTACAGCCACTATGGAGAACAGTGTGGAGATTCCTTAAAAATTGCAAATAGAACTGCCATATGACCCAGCAATCCCACTGCTGGGCATACACACCGAGGAAACCAGAATTGAAAGAGACACGTGTACCCCAATGTTCATCGCAGCACTGTTTATAATAGCCAGGACATGGAAACAACCTAGATGTCCATCAGCAGATGAATGGATAAGAAAGCTTTGGTACATATACACAATGGAGTATTACTCAGCCGTTAAAAAGAATACATTTGAATCAGTTCTGATGAGATGGATGAAACTGGAGCCGATCATACAGAGTGAAGTAAGCCAGAAAGAAAAACACCAATACAGTATACTAACACATATATATGGAATTTAGAAAGATGGCAATGACGATCCTGTATGAGAGACAGCAAAAAAGACACAGATGTGTATAGCGGACTTTTGGACTCTGAGGGAGAAGGAAAGGGTGGGATGATTTGGGAGAATGGCATTCTAACATGTATACTATCATGTAAGAATCGAATCACCAGTCTATGTCCGATACAGGATACAGGATGCTTGGGGCTGGTGCACGGGAATGACCCAGAGGGATGTTGTGGGGAGGGAGGTGGGAGGGGGGGTTCATGTTTGGGATCACATGTACACCCGTGGTGGATTCATGTCAATGTATGGCAAAACCAATACAGTATTATAAAGTAAAATAAAGTAAAAATAAAAAGTTAAAAAAAAGGCAGCTATTTTTGCATTACAGGGTGAACTAGAGGCTGCTGTTTTGTTTAGGAAAACACTTATACCAAAGCAAGGCCTCTTCTGGAAAGAAAGAGGTAATCTAGATTAACTGAACTGCTCCACTAAATAATAGGAATATGATTTTATTTGTGGACTGGGTGGCATCTTCAAAAGATAAAATTTTGAGCTGGGGGAAGTAGACCGATTGAGGATTCTGGGGTTGGGGGAGGGCATGAGAGAACGGCGACATGAAAGAGCAAGTGCTCCTGAAAGAGGAACGTGCATGGGTCTCGAAGCTTGGGGATGAGTCTGACAAATCTTTGTGAAAGAAAAGATCAGAGGGATGGTAGCTCTTGGGAGCAGTGAGTCCTGATATGCAATTCAAAGTTATCTTTGTTGTTGTTCAGTTGCTAAGTCATGTTGACTCTTTTGCAACCCTACAGACTGTAGCCCTCCAGGCTCCTCTGTCTATGGGGTTTCCCAGCCAAGAATACTGGATTTGGTTGCCATTTCCTTCACCAGGGAATCCTCCTGACCCAGGCATCAAACACATGTCTTCTCCATTGAAGGTGGATTCTTTTAAGCACTGAGCTACCAGGGAAGCCCCAAAGTTATCTTTACGTTGTTAAGATTACTTGGAAGATTCAGTCCTGGCCATTCCCTACCATAGCCAACAATTTGCTCAGACCTGGGGGATGGCAGGCTTATCTTGGTGTGAAGCTGACTGGCCTCTGTCCATTGTGGTACAGAGGTGACCAGGTATGTCAGAAAAGCCCTCAGCAGCATCTGGAACAAGAAGGGAGGAGAGATGTGCTCCATACGTGTACCCCAATGCCCTCACAAACAGTGTGGGACATGGGAGTGCATTTCCTACAGTCTCCCGGTATGGGAGCTGGAAGCTAAATAAAACTGTGACGATGGAGTATAGAAAACATTGGAAAGCTATGGATACATTTAAGATGATAATTTTTCTCTTAGATTATACTAAAGTCCTTAACAGATTCCCAATTTGAAAACTGTCTTTTAAAATAAACATGGCTCTAAAAATTGTGGAAAACATTCTCTACTACGATAAAGGTTTTTAAAATTTTAGAGTCAGAGATCTCTAATAAAAATGATAAAACATTGGATCTTTTCATCAGAAGAAATGCATCTATACATATACATATAATATTTTGTCTAAAATTTAAAATTTTTATTAAACAAATCCAGAAACCCTTATTTTCTCTCCTTAAAATTTAATAGTTTTATATGGCAATTTGTTTCTGTTGGTTACTTTTTTGATATTACAATGAGTACCTTTACCCACTCCTAGTTATACCTTTGATGATTGATTGTTTCATTTACTCTATTTTCAGAAACTTCTATTACTTCCATTAATGTTTTCTTGCATATCATCTTCCCTCACACTCTCTTAATATATTTTGATTGTGTTCCTCACACCTGCCTTTTGTGAGCTATGCTAGAAACTGCGTAAGAGGGTGAGGAGTAGAATCATTTTGTTCATTACTTCATCCCCAGCATCTTGCACAACAGCTGGACTTGTCTGATACTCAAATCAATATGAAAATAATCATTTCATTCATTTCTTGTTAGCATTTACTAGTAAAACACAGATTCCTAAGGATTCTGCCTAGGAACCATCATATTTTTTAAAGCACAGATAAATCTGATGCAAGTGGTCCACAGAAACATCACTCCTCTTCAAAGAGGAAAATCTATGAGAGCAGGTCAAAAGTAAGGAACAATTCAGTTTGAGGGAGGGGCACCCACGACCAGTGTATTTCTAAGGCCCTTACTGAAGCATTCTACAAGATGAGCAAATGAGGAGCCAAAAGGTTCTCTCTTTCAATTCTTGGTTCTTATGGTGGCCCCAGGAGGCCCCAGCAATGGGCAGCAGGAGGAAGGATGCTGTGCCCATTACGCTGGCAGTGAGTCTTAGCAATTTGAACTCCCCTAAACTTTGGGTTTTTCCAGCAGTCCTCCCCATGCAAATTCTTTCTATTGGGATTTCCCCTGCCCACTGCTCCCTTTTCAGTGTGACAGACCTAAGAGAACACAAGGGAACTTATTAACAGTAAGTACCAAAGAATCCACCTGTAATGCTAGGAGATGCAGAAGACGTGGGTTTCATCCCTGGGTTGGGAAGATCCCCTAGAGGAGAACATGGCAACCCACTCCAGTATTCTTGCCTGGAGAATCCCACGGACAAAGGAGCCTGGTGGGCCACAGTCCCTGGGGTCGCAAAGAGTCGGACACAGCTGAAGCAACTGAGCACACAGCATGTACTAAAGGATTACCCTGATGTGTGAGTACTAAAATTCGCATTACATTTCTTCAGAATCTTACAAAAATCAACATTCTTTTGGTCATATTTCACCCTGAAGAATGTGGGAGGGGGAGAAAACTATTACCAATATCATTTGGCGACCTACAGATAGGAAAATGTTAACGGAGTCTGCCAAATAATAATCTCCACATGGGCAGGAAGATTTCCCCCCTAATTTTTTTTTACTGTGCTAAAATACATATAACATAAATATTTTCTCTTAAAACCATTTTAGTATACAGTTCAAAGGTATTAAATGCATTCATACTGTTGCGCAACCACCGTCCATCTCCAGGGCTCTTTTCACACTGCCAAACTGAAACTCTGTATCCATTAAACAATAATTCTCCATTCTTCCTTGCCCCTAGCCCCTGACAATCGCCACCCTACTGTCTGTCTCTGAATCTGCCTACTCTAGGTGCCTCTTATAAGTGGAATCAGATAGTATCTGTCTTTTTGTGACTAGTTTATCTCACATAGCAAAAGGTTCTCAAGGTTTATCCATGTTGTAACATGTGTCAATTTCCTTCTTTTTTAAGGCTGAATGATATTCCACTGTATGTATATACCATTAGCTTATCCATTCATCCATCAGTTGGTTCATGAATAGGAATTTTTATCTGTTTTGTTCACTGCCATAGCACTAGTACTTAGAAGAGTTTCCGGCTTCTATTAGGTCTTCAGCGATTATTTGTTAAATAAATGAGTAATGAACAGTTAAAAATGTGGTCTTGAGTATTCTTAAAGCAGCGTTATGTCCACTGAATTAGTTGCAAATATTGAAACGAGTCTACTTCTTGCTCAGTGGTGTCTTCTAATCTCTTCTGTTCCTCCACTTTATCCTTCTAATTCTTTCTTTTTATTATCTCTTCGATATCTATTTTATTAATTCCTCCTATCTTTTATTCTCCATTTCTCAGACAAAATCAATAAAGTACTGCTACATTACACAGCAATGTGAATAAAGGCAGGGTTGATGATCCAATAAATAGTATTGGGTTGGCCAAAAAGTTTGTTCAGGTTTTTTTCTGTAAAATGTTACAGAAAAAACTGAAATTTTTGGCCAACCTAATATTTGAGTACCAGGTCCCCTTACTAGCATTGCCTCCTAAGATCTTAATTTAGGACTGTATTTTCAGATCTTTAAAATGCTGACCATTACTCAAATGAAGTTCAGTTATAAGTGTCAGTCGCTCAGTTGTGTCCAACTCGTTGTGACCCCCATGGACTGCAGCCTGTCAGTCTCCTCTGTCCATGGAATTCTCCAGGCAAGAGTACTGGAAAGTGAAAATGAAAAGGAAGTCGCTCAGTCGTGTCCGACTCTTTGCGACTCCATGGACCATAACCTACCAGGCTCCTCTGTCCATGGGATTTTCCAGGCAAGAGTACTGGACTGGGGTGCCATTTCCTTCTCCAGGGGATCTTCCCAACCCAGGGATCAAATCCAGGACTTCTGCATTGCAGGTAGATTCTTTACCGTCTGAACCACCAGGGAAGCCTGTGTAAAGTATTTACTAAAACTGCTTAATTCAAGCGATAGGAAATCTATTTTAAAGACAATATTTCCTAAAAGTAATGATAAAGTTTAATGTCTACATTTATCCAAGTTAAAGTACCTTTGAAGAGCATTTTATCACACTTATATATACCAAACACATATCTGAAAGAAATTGACTTCAATGTCAAGTCGAATGAGCTTGGGCACATTCAGAGTAGTTTGGAGGCAGAACAATTTGCAAGGCCTAGAGTTAAAAATAATTGAAGGCATATTATTCAATTTTTTTTGAAATTGCTTGCCGGCTAGAGTCTAGTGTATATTGTTTCAGGTCTAACTGGATTTTATAAACACCAAAAGATGGGAATTGGCAGTGTCAATAGTGACAGAACAATAGCTCTATTGAGCTCAACAGAATTCAATCTTGCAACAGAATTTCCTGTTTTCCTCCTTGTTTTTTATACCTTCAACATTACAACTTACAAAAAAAGAAAAGGAAAAGATAAAGCATTCCTTTCCTAGACTCAGAAATGTTGTGTCATGTCTCTTTTCTCTAAAAAACAAACCAAGAGCCTTTTGCCCTTCATCTTTTCAGATTCCTAGATTCCTTAAGCGAGGCCTGTCTCCACTGGAGCATAGCGAACACAGATCTTCATGCCTTACATCAGCAATCATGCCCTGATGGACTTGATACTGGTTGTGGCAGTTTGATAGGTTTAGAGTCGCTCCACTGTAATATCCCATCAGTGTTTCAAAACAACAGAACTGCATGAAATACAGAAGAGGTTCTCAAAGCATGGAACAGTAATAGCATGCAGATCAGACAGAAAATCATATGGTCAGTAGTTAATTGTGCTTGTAAACAGTTTAATATGCATGGGATCAGGCTGGATATCTGACGTAAAGCCACCGGAGGGTCCCCAAGGCAATCTTCATGTCCCTGAAATAGTGCCCGCACATACTACCAATGTTCTCTCCAACATAGCCTGAAATATCAACCAGCTTTTTTGGGTTATACAACTAGCTAGTTATTTTCTTAGAAACAATCCTGAAGTTTATCAAATGGTTCAAGGAGATGTTGAAAAGTCCTCCATATATTAGCATGAATTATTATGTGAAATTATTAATAGCTCTTATCACTTTGAACATATCACAGGTCCTAGGAAGGTGGAGAGACCTAAGATACTAATCTGAAATTCTGAGGACTTTTACTAAATTTTTTATTAGTCATTTTTTTCTTGTTTCCTCTAGCTTGATAAATTTGTAAGTGAATGTTGGAAGGTATGAAAACTTCTGGGGACATCTTGCTTCTTTTAGTAAGCAGTTATGGTAAGGAAAATTCACCTTAATCCAGTCTGAAGTTGAAACTGAGCTTAGTTTGAAGCTGAGTTTAGCCTGCAGTGTGGGTCAGTTTATTTCTGGTTCATCATTACTATTAAAAGAATAACTTGTTAGAAGTCAAAAGTGAAGTTCAAATTGTTGATTAGGTCTCTGCTCCATAATGATCGCTGAATTCCATTTTTGTCTCTCAAGCTCTGGTCTGATTTCTGACCAGTCATCCTTCAGTTACAAATTTGCAAATACCTGAGAGTAAAGGCATCACAGAATGTTGTGTTGGTTTAGTTTCCTTCTCTTCTCTTTAGCCATCTGACTTTCAAGTACTTGCTGCCTTAGAATTTCTCCAGTATCTTCAAACAGATAATGGGTGATGTGTGTGTGTGTGTGTGTGTGTGTGTGTGTGTGTGTGTGTGTGTGCGCGTGTGCATGCATGTGTATTTTAATCTAGCTTTTCACTTTTCTAATTTTCTTGGAAAGTTGATTGGTCTGCAATAAGCTAGTCTGTCAGAGCCAAAGCAGAAGTCTTCAGGAATATTTGTAATTAACATAGCATACCAAGGGAGAAGCCATGGAAAAGGAAAGAGAGAATAAGCTTTCATATTTTTATGGACTCTTTTTCACTTCCAGGAGTTTCTTTCTACTCACTGACTTGCCATTTGCTCAGACTCCTCTTCATAGTCTCACACACTGTCCTGCCTCTAAGCACCATTCCTTCAGAAACAGTACCTTAATGGCTATAGTGAATTACATTTTGAAATCCTTTTGAAAATTGATTTTGAAAATTTTTCATTCATCCCTGTTGTGTGCCTTGGGCATTCTCACTGGAGAAAACTTCAAAGAAATAAGTATCATCCCCAAAATTTTTCATAGCAAAGGATAAGTGGTAGTTCTTCCATCACTTAGAAAAAAATCACAGGCCCATGGAATCAGTAAGGAACTTTGAAAATTCAGTCTAGTTTCTCATGAAGATGCCAACTTGCCTGAGGTATCACACTATTTGAAGAGAGGAACAGTAAGTGTCTTCTTTTTGTCCACGGCTCTTTCAGAAAGAGCCTATTGCTTGCAGTAAAGCAGTTACTTCATGGGAAGATTTAAGATGATAATAACTCTTAGACTCTACATCTATAATGTCTTCTCTGGAGAGAAAAAAATCTTTTGTGATTGTTGCCTAACAATCTCGTCCCATACCCTAAACTTTCTGGTCTAGACTGTCCAAGGATGACTGTAATTTTAAAACTTACATGTTGCTGTGTAAGTTCAGTTCTCCATGAAACAGACATTTGCATGCAGAAAGCTTATTAAGAAAGCTTGCAAGGGAGTGTAAAAAGGCTGGGCAAAGGGGGTGAAACTACAACAAAGGCTCACTCAATCATGTGAGTACTCTGGAGCAGGATGCTGCCCTCACAGTGGTCCTGACCTAGGCAGGGAGGAAATCTACATGTTTCAATCAGTCAGATGATGCAGGCTGACCTCAGGGAAAGGGTGTGGCCTTGAGCAGAGTGGCTGTCTTTGGTGAAGGATATTTCCCAGAGAAGGACTCACTTGAGAGCCATTAAATGATAAATCTTTCAAGGCTCATTCCTGGAAGGGCAACTTGGGAAATACCATACAGCATCTACTATGGGTTCTTAATTAAACCAAAATCTAGAACAAGTAAAAGCTGAAAGGAAGTCATTAAAGATAAAATCCAAACAAACTAAAATGCATCTCTATTTGTCTCTCTGTTGTCTTTGAAATAAATAGCAGAGAACAATAGTCTGAAAGTGAAATAACCTAATAGTTTTATTCATAAATGTTTTATACTTGTTATCGAAGAGAAGCCATTAAGAAAGCTTGTAAACTTCACATTCATCTGTCTGATGAAGGATATCAGAGTTCGGGTAATTGCTTTCTAAAGGGTACTTTCACTGCTTTTGTGTGCCTTGTGCAGGTTTTACTGAGAGGCTTAATAAAATAATTGTACTGAAGTCAAAGCAACTAAAAAGCAGACATCATTCTCCAGTCATGCGCATCACCATCTGAAGAGCGGAATAAATATTCATTTACTAAGAACAGTCACTGTATAGTCAAAAAGGAATTTTGTATTTGACCTTAGCAATGATGGCAAGTATCCATTAATATATTTAACGAAAGGAGTTAATGCTCTTCAGTACAAGAGCTATCATGTTAATAGTTTTATTGAATTAGTTTAAGAACGTGAATAAAGTATATGATCTCTAAAATTGTCAAACTCCAAATTTTTTGAGAAATAATTTAAATGATCAACAAAGAAAACTTTTGTAATGAGTTATTTAGAAACAATTTCAACTTCTTCTGTTTCAGTCAAATTAAATGTAAGCTTTTATTGCTATCTTGAAATTCTAAATGGTATATCCTCTTTATCCTGAAATGACTACGTTCAGTTAGGTCTTTGCATGTGTGCAAGTATTCTTAGAAATCAAGTTGTACAGGACATGAATTTGAGACCATTATGTTATTAGAGAGAATGGAGAAATATTCTTTTATATGAGCACATCAAATAAGAAATTAAGGAACAATTTGAAGGATGAAAAAATCTCTTATTAATATTCATCTGTGTTTCCTTTAAGAAGTCTGAGGATCCTGATTTTTTACCCCCAGTCTAATTTAAAAACAAAAGCTAATGACTGGAGGACTATAAAACCATCTGATTTTCTTGTGTTCTCAAAGTCTAAGTCATGAAAGAAACCCACATAAAATTTGCAGAAATATGTGTATGATGTGACTCACGAAATTTCTCAAAACCATTTTTCATTCCAATCCCAAAGAAGGGCAATGCCAAAGAATGTTTACCACACGATTGAACTCATTTCACATGCTAGCAAAGTAATGCTCAAAATCTTCCAAGCTAGGATTTAACAGTACGTGAACCAAGAACTTCCAGGTGTTCAAGCTGGATTTAGAAAAGGCAGAGGAACCAGAGATCAAATTACCAAAGTCCGTTGGATCATGTAAAAAGCAACAGAGTTCCAGAAAAACATCTACTCTGTTTCATTGACTACGCTAAAGCCTTTGACTGTGTGGATCACAACGAACTGTGGAAAATTCTTAGAGATAGGAATACCAAACCAGCTAACCTGCCTCCTGTATAACCTGTATGCAGGTCAAGAAGCAACAATTAGAACTGGACATGGAACAGCAGACTGGTTCACAACTGAGAAAGGAGTACATCAAGGCTGTATTGTCACCCTGCTTATTTAATTTATACGCAAAGTATATCATGTGGAATGCTGGGCTGGATGAAGCAAAAGCTGGAGTCAAGATTGCCAGGAGAACTATCAATATCAATAATCCCAGGTGTGCAGATGACATCACCCTTATGGCAGAAAGCGAAGAGGAACTAAGGAGCTTGATGAAGGCGAAAGAGGAGAATGAAAAACCTGGCTTAAAGCTCAACATTAAAAGATGAAGATCATGGTCCCATCACTTCATGACAAATAGATGGGGAAACAATGAAAACAATGACAGATTTTATTTTCTTCGGCTCCAAAACCACTGCACATGGTGAATGCAGCCATGAAATTAAAAGACTCTTGGTCCTTGGAAGAAAAGTTATGACCAACCTAGACAGCATATTAAAAAGCAGACACGTTACTTTACCAACAAAGGTCCATATAGTCAAAGCTATGGTTTTTTTCAGTAGTCATGTTGGATGTGAGATTTGCACCATAAAGAAGGCTGAGCACCAAAGAATTGATACTCGTGAACCATGGTATTGGAGAAGACTCTTGAGAGTCCCTTGGACTGCAAGGAGATCAAACCAGTCAATCCTAAAGGAAATCAATCCTGCATATTCATTGGAAGGCCTGAATCTGAAACTGAAGCTCCAATACTTTGGCCACCTGAGGTGAAGAGCCTGCTCATTGGAAAAGACTCTAATGATGGGAAAAGTGAAGGCAGGAGGAGAAGGGGATGGTACAGGACGAGGTGGATGGAGGGCATCACCGACTCAGTGGACATGGGTTTGAGCAAGCTCTGGGAGATGGTGAAGGACAGGGAAGCCTGAAGTGCTGCAGTCCATGGGGCCACAAAGAGTTAGACATGACTGAGCAATTCAACAACAACAACAAATACCTGATTTTAGATATCTTTCCCCAAACAAGCTCCCAAAGTTTTGCCTTTTAATCTGTCCAGATGTTCCCTCTATTGGAGGAAGTAATTGGAATGCTGTCATCTTTAAACATGATACTTGGAAGGGAGCCCAGTCACTGGGGTAATTTTTCTGCACTTAGTATTCTGCTTATTATTTGATGCTTAGATATATTTTTGTTGTTGTTAACACTGAGCAATTTGGCAAATTATCTATTGGAGAGAACTGAGCAAATAATAGAACACAGTGGTTACTTTTCAGTTAGAAAGGAAGGACTAAGAAGAGATTGGCAGGGAAGGTGGTGGGCGTTTAATGGAGGAGACCTGAGCATACATTGCCAGGAGATGTGAAGAACATACAAATCTATCCTGTGGATTTCTCAGTTTTCCCTGATGCCAATGCTGTTAGCAGGCCTCCTATTTTCTACTGTTCTCTCAAGTGATAACTTTCTCTGACTTACATTGTGGGGCCCTTGCACCTTCTTTAAATATGCTTTACCCTATTAACCACGAGAAATGTTCATATGCCTCCAGTTCCTTTCTCTTCTTAGTGCTGGAGATTTTTATTTATTCTTAATGCAGGAGCCTGATAGGCTGCAGTCCGTGGGGTCGCTAAGGGTCGGACACGACTGAGCGTCTTCACTTTCACTTTTCACTTTCATGCACTGGAGAAGGAAATGGCAACCCACTCCAGCGTTCTTGCCTGGAGAATCCCAGGGACAGAGGAGCCTGGTGGGCTGCCATCTATGGGGTCGCACAGAGTCTGACACGACTGAAGCGACTTAGCAGCAGCCTCAGCGGCAGCAAGCACTACCAAAGACCACAGGAAGAAGTAAAACTTAAAATGTTGCCACTTATTAAGCAAAGTGTTGTTACTTATGCTTCAGGATCAATGAAGTAAGAAATAATATCAAGATCCAAGAAGCAGCTTACTGTCTTCCATTTCCAAGCTAAGTATGTATTCTTTCCTCATTCATTCTTAACATGGATCATTAGGGACAAACTGATAGGATCATACCTTGTAACTATTACCATTTTTGAAGTACAGTATTCTGTTGGAAAGTTCTCTGGTGATTCCAATAATTGTTCTTCTTATATTAAGATCCTCTGGTTCTAAATATTTAAAAACCCAGTATCAAAGCACTTATAACTTTTGGTGAAGAAATAAAAAAACATTTTCTGACTAATCAGCCTCAGTGCTTAAATACAGATTTTTAAAGTAATAATGGCCATCATAATTGTATTTTTGAAATGAAATCCATAATAAGTATCTCAGTCGAGATACAGATGAATTTCTGCTGCGTCATGGTCTCCTTTTACGTGAGGGCTATTATTCTGTGAGCTGGTTATACAGAAACTGTCTGAGCATTGATCTGACTTGATAAATTTTATTTAAAATATTTTGTGTGTATCGTGTATGGTGATGGAATTAAAACTCTGGGGGAAAAGGCTCTCTCTGTGCGTGTGTGTGTGTGTGTGTGTGTGCATCCACATTTGTGTATAAACTGGTAAACTGGTATACGTATGGGGAGGTACCTATCCATGTAAATACTGTAAGACAAGAATTTTTAATGAGCAAAATTTAGGAATTTGAATACTTATCTTTAGACAGTATGTAAACATGAATTTCTAACAATTTTCCAAAGCCCATTACTGTCTGTTTAAATCCTAGAAATAGAAATGATCTGCTCATATAATACTGCTTCTTTTTAGGTTCTGGGGGTTTTGAGTATCTGAGGTTCTAAGAGCAACTCCACAGGCATACTAGAACTTTGAATGTTTTGAGATTTAATGTGAGCAATTTCCTTGCTCTTTTGCCTACCTGGTAAATCATTTACTCCAGTAGGCAAAATTTTTCTTTTAAAAATTCTTCCATTGAAAAAAAAAAAAAAGCCTCAAAATAGAGTTGAAATAGAAGCACTGTGTCCTTTCTCTGGACAAAATCCTACCAAAGTAGAAAAGAATGGTCGACTTTTTAACTAAAAACCCAGCGGGAAAACAGGAGGAAGGAATTTTTAATAAGAAAGATGTATCTAAAAATCTTTTCTGCTAAGCAGAAGGAAAACAACAAATTATTGGGTAGAGGTTAAATACTGGTATTAATGGAAGTATAGAAGCATACATTCTGTTCCCAAAAGACCCTGAGGGCAAAATAACACTTGGTTCTGGAGCTGAATATCTAGACCTATTCATTCCCTGCCCCCCAGCTTTAGCAATAGAACAGTCCTACTGGGATCTGACAGTCCCGAGTCGGAGTTACAGGCATTCCAACAGCACCTGAGTTTATTTCTTATACAGAATGGAAAGGAAAATAATTTTCAGAACCAAAATCATCACCAGAGAGAAGTATTAAAGAGGGAGCCAAATCTATACCATAGCTAGATATTTCTTTTTGTGTCTCAGAGAAAACCTTAATCTATTTTCTTTGCCATCCTGTTGATTCATAGATTTGACATCACTCTGAATTTCATGTTATGTATATTTACTTTCTGGCTTCCCTGGTGGCTCAGATGGTAAAAAATCTGCCTGCAATGCAAGAGAACTGGGATCGATCCCTCTGGAGAAGGGAATGGCTATCCACTCTAGTATTCTTGCCTAGGAAATTCCATGGACAGAGGAGCCTGGTGAGCTACAGTTCATGGGGTCCCAAAGAGTCGGACATGACTGAGCGAGTAACAATTTCACTTTCTTTCATGTTCTATACACACACACATATAGGGCTTCACTGGTAGCTCAGATGGTAAAGAATCCACCTGCAATGAGGGAAACCTGGATTTGGTCCCTGGGTTGGGAAGATCCCATGAAGAAGGGAACAGCTATCCACTCCAGTATTCTGGCCTGGAGAATACCATGGACAAAGGAGCCTGGTAGGGTACAGTTCATGGGATCACAGAGAGTTGGACATGACTGAGCAACTTTCACATATATCTATATATATGCATATATATTTGTACAGCATGCTATTTCCTTGGTCTGTAGCGGCATCACTCTAATCCCTGCCTCATCTTTCTCTGTCCCACAGGGTTGCCAGGTGATGGGAGAGGCTGGCTTGGGAGTAGAGTTTGTCTTGAGCAGATGTCCCAGCTGGGAGAGTATCATCAGATCTCACGACTTTACCAGCAGTGATCACCAAGAGGACCACTTCATAAGCGTTACCTCCCCCTAAGTTCCATGGTAGAGCTGGTCACTGTGTCTTGCTTTAGACCATCAGCCAGTATCATGTTTGGTGTTCATTGTGCAAACCCTCCAAACTCTTCAAATAAGAGCTGCCTAATCCACAGACTCAACCAGGATACTTCTGAGCACCGACCTGTAAGTGCCATCCAAAGAGATTTTTAAAAGCAGTCATTGTTAGGACTGAAGTCTTAAACTTTGGAATGTGATGGAGACTTTATTGCCGGTATAACACAATTCTCAAGATTTCAACATTTATATCTGTCTAATACCCCCATTTTATGCAGTATTTTCATTCCTAATACGTTAAGAAATAATCTATTAATATACAATGTAACTTGTGCAACTACCCATGCTATTAATAACAAGAAAGAAAAAAAATAGATAGACTGAAGTGTTCTCAAAGCTGAAGAGGAAACAAAAAGAAAAACAATAGGAAAATTCATTATCTTAGTTATTACAGCAAAATTATACTGGTTCGTGACTTATCAATCACAGATGAAAGATGTAAACAACACCAGAAATCATCCTTTCAGCAGAGACATCAGTCATAAATGAGGATTCATCATTGATATGCTTGTCCAAAGTGGTAATTTAGAACTACTGCCACCAGCTCCGGCTGTATCCAGAATGATAATTATGAATTAAGTGGTGAGCAGATGCTTGGAAATAAAAGTTTGCACTGGGGTGCCAGGAGCCTAAGGACAAACCTAACAGTCCCTATAAACTGCTAGTTTAAAGACGGAATTGTCAATACACAAGTTAACAACTTGCTAAGCATCAATGACCGTGACATACAAATATGAATAATTTTAAGAAAAGAAACTGTCTCTGATACATAATCCTTTTTGCTTTTCTTTCTATGGCTCTGTGCCTACTCTGAATATCTTAGAGCAGCAACTCAAAATTTATTCACAAGAAAAAAAGAGAAACAGGCTAGTAAAAATTGTATTTATTAGCTCACAGCAAGAAATATGTGCTTAAAATGGGATTTATTCTTTCTGATTGCTATCGGAATGGACACTTAATTTTCTCCCTACAATGAAACAAAACTTTTAGAAGATTTATGACTGCTGGGAGAGCAGTTTCTCACATGCCAAGCTATGTTAGCAAAGTTGGGAATAAATCGTTGAAGAAATCTGGCTAGTAGTACACAGTTCATGCAAAATAGTACTTTGCTTCCTACCCACATGAAGCAACTGTAGGACAACTGTCATTACTGAGTTCCCTGCAAGCTAGAAAATGACATCCTTGAATCACAGACAATTAGTATTCTTCCTTTTTTCTTGGTGTTGAGGTGAGTCCTTTGTACCTTCTCTTCTTCTGGTCCTCTCTCCATTGCGACTTCTCATTCTGATATCAGAAGGTTTGCTCAGCTACCCTCATGCCCTCAGCTTTCTCCCCTCCTCGTTTTTCCCTCTTTCACTGGTATTATGTGAAGCTTCATTTAAGGAAGCTGCTTTCTTAGAAGTCCCTGTAGATGGCAATGAACATAACCACACACTTGTCCTCCATTTTTCCAGACTGTTGTCATCCCATGTGCCAAATGGCATTGTTCATTCCTAATGAGAACAGAGACTGATATGCTTTTTACAAATAGGCTTAGATTTCTACTCTTTTTTGCCTCAATGTATATTGAAATTTTTATCCAAACAAATTGAAAAACACCTGGCTAACAATTACATCATTTCAAAGTTCTGGGTTGAACGGTTACCTTTTCTATTTTCTGGCTTCTAACAAATATTTCACCACTGGGTGAGAAGAGAAATTCCTGGCCAATAAATACATGATGAGTCTCTTTTATATTTAAAAAAACAAAAACAAAACAAAACCCTCAGCCAACTGGGTAAGATCTCATTATGACATAAGAAAACAGGTAACATTAACCATTATTTTTCAATAGCTTATATTATGTGCCTGAAACTGCATTTGCTATTTAACACACACTGCTCTTCACTGTGCTATCCCTGTTCCAGCAACGAACACATTCAGTCTCTGAGAAGTCACAATCCCTAGCCAGGTTCTACCAGCCAACTCAGCCTCTCATAGCCTCAAATACCCATTCCATTTTTATTTGCTCCTCATGACTTAATATCAGACTAATTTGAGACATGATTTTATTCCTAGAGAATGTAATCTACTATACAGAGACATGTTTTATAACACACTGTGACTATATTTTGATTTCTTTCCTATAATTCTTACTAATAAATGGCTCTGGATGTGAGATTCTTAAACCAGGAGACTGGAATCTGCACTTTTCCTTTGTGGTGCCTGAACCTCTCTCTCTCTCTTTGTAAAGCTTACACCTTTCAAGGAGGACCACCCTGTCAGCTTAGAACCAGGTTCTTGCCAAAAACTTTTTGCTAACTCATGTTCTGTTTAATCCAAGGGGCAGGGAGACAGAGATTTCTCCTTAGTCATCACAGTAGCAATTCTGAAGGGGAGGAGAATGCTGTGGAGGGAAAAGCTTGCCCTTTGGAAGGAAGATGGTACATGTTTCGCTCCTTGAATTCAACTTGTCACGGGGTAGTCAGGTAATGATGAAATCAAGTTAATTATCTCTTTCTATAAAAAAGTGCTCTGACTGTACTAGTTAAACATTAAGACGCGCAGGAATCAATTTTTAAAAAAGCCTTCCCTAAAAGTTATGGGCTTCTCTGGTGCTCAGCTGGTAAAGAATCTGCCTGAGATGAGAGAGACCTTCCCTAAAAGTTATTGCAGAGGGGGAAAAGATATAGAAATAATTCAGGAGTAAAGTTGTATTAACAGACACATGGCCCTTGCACCCACATGATGTGTGGATCGATTGAAGGAAAGGTTTTGTTGTCGATCTGATTCTTCATCCTCATTGTCTACAAGGCACAGAGTTGGTGCTGAGTTAGAGTCAATCAAGAGAGGCATGAGAGTGTTGTTTTCCCAAGTAGAACCCCAAACACCTGGACAGCACATAACTTGTTGTATTATTATCATCTTAGCATTTCCAGGGTCCAGCACAGAACCTAAGTAGTTGTTCAATTTGTGTTTGTTGAACTGAAACAGAGTGAAAATCAAATGAGATAATTATAGTAAATGCTTCTCTAATAAGAAATTTTATATATGGTAATAATATAAGACTGAACTGAACTGAATATATGATTGATATAATACTAAATACATAATTATTTTTTATAACAAATGCATTTAATTTTAATAAATGAAATATGCCCTATTTTTATCCCCCATTTTATAGATGGGAAAACTGAGGCAAGGAGAGTTTAATGAATTTTCCCAAAGTCACATATCCAATAATGGGCTCACCTGGGATTTGAACCCAAGTTCTCTTGCCCCAGAGTCCATGTTCCTAACCATTTAGCAATACCTACCCCCTTATAAAGTCTCATAAAAGAATTCAGGTCCTATGTATTTGTTCATGCATGCAATTGTTATTTTCCTTATTGTGCTGTGAGCTCTTGAACTCTTCTGAACTCTTCTAGGAAGGGCCCTGGGGATACTCACCGGGATCAGCAGACCCTTGAACATATTAGTCTGTTTTGAGTTGAATAAATACATCAAACCTAAATCCTCATCTCAGAGGAAAAGACAACCAAATGGGACTTCAGAGTGATGATGCATGGGTCCTGAATTCTCATTCATTCAGATATCTCATGACTAACCTCCCCTAAGAAAGGAAAAGTGGGGAAGTGACCAACCAGAACCTAGACCAAACCAAGGAACCCTGGGCTCTTTAGGAAAAAACATGAAGCACACCGAAGGAAAGTACAGTTTTCTCAGAGTCAGGTTAACCTGGCAACACTCCAAGCAATTTGGTTGAGATAAGAACAGCAGCAGCTTAGCAATGTCTGCCAGTGGCAACACAGAGAGAAAATCTTTTCCTATTGGATCTTTCAGCATCTTCTGTGAGCAGATTGATTAACAGTCTATCAGATTAGTCAGCAGGCACCTGTGGAATAACATATGGAATGGGAAGGTGTTAGTGTGTGAAGCAGGGAATTTAAATGGCACAAGAATAATGGCCTTTAGATACCAGGGGGCCTGCAGGGCTCAGAAGACCTCTGGTGGCAGGGAGCCTGAAGAAACACCTTGTCCAGTATTTGTACGTGTATGTGTGGGTTATAAAGATGTATTTTGGTAATACACATAATGCATAAAATATTATACTAAGTGTAGGAAGACCTGACTTTTCTTCAAATGGTGTAACATTGAACAAGTGGCTATATTCTTTGGGTCTCGGTTTCCTCATCTATAAAATAGGAGGGACTGGACTAGATGATTCCTGTGGCTCCTTCCAGCTCTAACATGTGGAGAATCTACTGCGAGTCATTAGGGCCAAAATCAGCTTTAATCACTCAGTGTTCAGGAAAAGAAAACAACAACAAAATAAGAAAAAAGGAAGGAAGAAACAGAGGAAAGAAAGGAAGGAAGAAGGAAAGAAGGACGGACTTCACTGGTGGTTCACTGGTTAAGAATCCGCCTTCCAATGCAGGGAAGGCTGGTTTGATCCCTGGTTGAGAAACTAAGATCCAACGTGCCACAATGAGAGAACTCACGCACTGCAGCTAGAGAAGCCCAAGTGCCGTGACGAAGACCCAGTGTGGCCAAAATTTTTATTTTTTTATTTTTTCTATTTAAAATTTTTATTTTTACTTTATTTTGCTTTACAATACTGTATTGGTTTTGCCATACATTGACATGAATCCGCCACAGGGGCACATGAGTTCCCAATCCCAAACCCCCCTCCCACCTCCCACCCCACATCATCTCTCTGGGTCCTCCCCGTGCACCAGCCCCAAGCATCCTGTATCCTGTATCGAACATAGACTGGCGATTCATTTCTTACCTGATAGTATACATGTTTCAGTGCCATTCTCCCAAATCATCCCACCCTCTCCCTCTCCCACAGAGTCCAAAATTCTGCTCTATACATCTGTGTCTCTTTGCTGTCTTGCATACAGTGTTATCATTACCATCTTTCTAAATTCCATATATGTGTTAGTATACTGTGTTGGTGTTTTTCTTTCTGGCTTACTTCACTCTGTATAATAGGCTCCAGTTTCATCCACCTCATTAGAACTGATTCAAATATATTCTTTTTAGTGGCTGAGTAATACTCCATTGTGTATATGTACCACAGCTTTCTTATCCATTCATCTGCTGATGGACATCTAGGTTGTTTCCATGTCCTGGCTATTATAAACAGTGCTGCGATGAACATTGGGGTACACGTGTCTCTTCCAATTCTGGTTTCCTCGGTGTGTATGCCCAGCAGTGGAATTGAAAGAAAGAATTGGTCAAGAACTTGTGCCACCTGAGAAGGTAGAAGGCCCAACCCAGCCCTCCCACTGTACTGTCCACTACTCACTTTGCCGTTGATGAAGCTTCCTGTTTTACCATCTTTAAAAGCTACCCAGAACTAAGGTACCTTAAGTAAATAAAAATGTAAAATTAAATTATAAGTAATGAAAATCTTCTGAAAGGAAGAATTGAAAAAAGGATGTAAATGGTTACACTCATTTCAGAAGTCTCTTCAACTATTAAAAATAAACACTACAAAACCAGAAATAATTAGAATTGTATAATATTCCATCACACCAAGGTTGATCACTGTATCAAATATGCAAACACAGTGAAAAATTTTCTTCTGATCTCCCTAAGGGTCCAGAGACTTGAATTTCTAAATTCAGGTCCATCATTTCCTCCAAGAAACTGATAAATCTGACATGAAAATAAGTTACCTACAGAGAAGATGTCTACAATCATAGCCTATTTATTTACAAATGTATACTGTTCTTACACCATATGGTTTGAACAAAGACATCAAAAAGTGAAAACAACAGCAGGTCTAGGGCAGAGCAGCCACAGAGACAGCTCAGTTTCCAGGTCTGGGATGTTCTCAGAGACACATCCACTCCCAATCTGTTCAATCACAGACACCTCTGTTTTAAAAACATATCCACATATCTGTACTTTCCTCTCCCCTATGGATGAATTAAATTCACGTTTCACCCACCAGATCCAAAAGAGAAAACGATCCCCCCAGTTCTAGTGGGTCCTTCCTTTCAAGAATACTGTTTTATTTGGCTATTCCCTCCCTCCCTCCAACACTTTGGTCACCTGAGGTGAAGAACCAGCTCATTAGAAAAGACCCTGAGGCTGGGAAAGATTGAAGGCAGGAGGAGAAGGGGACAAGAGAGGATGAGATGGTTGGATGGCATCACCGACTTGATGGACATGAGTCTGAGCAAACTCCGGGAGTTGGTGATGGACAGGGAGGCCTGGTGTGCTGCAGTCCATGGGGTCACAAAGAGTCGGACACGACTGAGCGACTGAACTGAACTGAACTGATACTATTTGAGAAGAACAGGTGGCAAGGGCCCACCAGACTTAATGATGGGAATAAGAGGCGTGTGTGTCTTCAGGCACATCCTGTCACACATTTCTGATGCCTCTGCTCTTCCTTGTCTGAGTGACCTGATTGCTGCCTCTCTGTTCCTTCCCTCTGCCCCTCCCCATGTGGTTCAAACCACACTGGTTAGCTCTCCTCTGGCTCTGCACCCCTCTCTGCTGCAGGGAGGATGTGGCTTGGAAGAGCTTCTTGGCAGTTCAGTCCAGCAGACTTCTAGGTATTAACACTGGAGCACAGAGGTTTCATCAGAGAACCTCCAAATGTCAATATCTTGCACCATATCCTCCTGTTTATCCACTGATCCCCCCTCCCCATTTTATCTTTTCTCCTTCCTCTCTGTCCCACTCTGGGTCCCAAGGGCTATGTACCCAGTCTCCCTAAACAACTGCAGCGTGGTGGGAGGCACCAGGGGGATGTTGGTGAGCAGAAGGCAAAGGTCAGTGTCTCCCCTCTCCCACAACTCTCTCTACTCAGCAAAAGGCTCTAGCAGCATCTAGAACTCTCCACACTTCACCTTCTGCTGAGAGGGCTTTGCCCAACTATTAGATTTCTCACTGGCTTCTGTTTTCCTCCCTGTACCTTCAGCCTTGGGGATATGATGGCTTCCTACCAATGCTGGTTGCTAGGCGACTCATCCCTCCCTCATCTGTTCGCTTACAAACTGTAAGCAGTTCCTCCATTAATGTCTCTTCGTCTGAATCATCGAGAATCTGCTTTCCTGCCAGGACAGTATCCACGAGTGTTTTCTTTGGAACACTTGTCTTTCTCCAGTGAAGAATTCTGTAATATTTATCCAGGGGATAGAGGAAGTATATACCTGACTCTGAATGCTCACACAGTAAGGAACATTAGGGTAGGCATTCAACTTTCCATATCATCTTTATTGCCTCTTTATCATTTATCGTTTTATTACAGTAGCTCTCCTTTATCTGCTGTTATCCTTGGTGTTTTTGAAATTTACTCTTTTCAATGGAAATTTCCGGTTTCTTGGTGGGGTTGGGCTATGGGGGATGGAAGAAAGAATCATTAGGTCTGACCATCTCTCAGAGATTTTCTTACGAGTTCTTGTTTTTTCTAACCCCTAGTTTCATTCTAGCCTTATGTAGAAATAGGTACCTTTAAGTTCTGAATTTTTCCCAAGTTCTGTGGTATGAATTGATCTTCTTACTGATATATACATGCCATGCTATAAATTTCCTTCTAAAAACTTTTTATGCATCCCCAAATTTTGATAAGCTATATGTTTATTTTCCTTTAGTTGAAAACATTTTATAATTTCTCTTGAGATCTCTTCTTTGATGCATGTGTTGCATAGAAGTGTGTTGTTTGGGCTCTTCCCTGGTGGTCCAGTGGTGAAAACTCTACACTTCCCATGAGGATTGTGTGGGTTTGATGCCTGGTCAGGGAACTAATTGCCCAAGTGCTGCATAGCAGAAGTGTGTTGCTTAATCACCAAGTTGGTTGGGAATTTCTGACTATTTTCTGTTCCTGATGTCTTGTTTAACTCCATTGCAATCTGTATGATTGCTTTTAGATGTGTTAAGGTGTGTTTTATGGCCCAGAATGCAGTATGTCCTGGTGAATGTTCCATGCGAGCTGGAGAAGAATGTGTACTCTGCTGTTGTTGGACAAAGTGCTCTATAGAGGTCCATTAATCCAGTGGTGAATGGTACTTTCCAAGTTCAGCTGTGTCCTAACTGATGTTCCGCTTGATGGATTGCTGAAGACTCCAAGTATAACAATGGGTTAATCTATTTCTCCTTACACTTCGATCAGTTTTTACCTCCTGTATTTTGAGGTTGTTTTGTTCCATCCAGTTACAATATAGATTGTCATGTCTTCTGGGGGTAGAGGGGAAAAAACAAAAAGGTCAAATAGAGACTTTTTATGAAATTTATGAACTGTTTTGTGTTATAAAACCTCTCCTTCATGTCCTCCAAAAATCTTCCAAACAACAACACAAAACTTGTTATACTCACTTATGATTTCTGCCTTGGGGAGGCTCTAAGGGAAAAGGGCTGAATTCCATTATGAGGTTAGGGCGCACATGGAGACAAACAGTATTTGGGTTCTGTTGCTCTTTATTTTCCTTCCTTTATTTCTTTTTGTTCCCTTTCTTCCATTCAGCAGATATGCACTATATACTCAGGTATTATACCAGCTGCTATGGATTATAAATATGTGCTTTCAATATATTAACAATAGAGTTGGAGATACTGAGATAGCACTGATATTATGGAAAATTTTGAAGAAAGTGTGTGACATGTACAGCAGAGAAACAGAGAGAGTGCTTGGTGTAGAAATGAACAAACCAGTCTGTGGGCTTCCCTGATGGCTCAGCAGTAAAGAGACCATCTGCAATGCAGGAGAAACAGTTTTGATCCCTGGGTCAGAAAGATCCCCTGGAGAAGGAGATGGCAACCCATTTCAGTATTCTTGTCTGGGAAAGCACGTAGACAGAGGAGCAGAGTTCCAAAGAATAGCAAGGAGAGATAAGAAAGCCTTCCTCAGCGATCAGTGCAAAGAAATAGAGAAAAACAATAGAATGGGAAAGACTAGAGATCCTTCAAGAAAATTAGAGATACTAAGGGAATATTTCAGGCAAAGATGGACACAGTAAAGTACAGAAATTGTATGGATCTAACAGAAGCAAAAGATATTAAGGAGAGGTGGTAAGAATACAGAGAAGAACTATATGAAAAAGATCTTAATGACCTAGATAACCATGATGGTGTGTACACTCACCTAGAGCCAGACATCCTGGAATGCCAAGGTCAAGTGGGCTTTAGGAAGTATCACTATGAACAAAGCTAGTGGAGGTGATGGAATTTCAGCTGAACTAATTCAAATCCTAAATGATGATGCTGTGAAAGTGCTGCACTCAATATGCAGCAAATTTGGAAAACTCAGCAGTGGACACAGGTTGGGAAAAGGTCAGTTTTCATTCCAATCCCAAAGAAAGGCAATGCCAAAGAATGTTCAAACTACCACACAATTGTACTCATCTCACATGCTAGCAAATTAATGTTCAAAATTCTCCAAGCTAGACTTCAATAGTAGAACTGAGATTTCAGCACAAGTAGAACAGAGAACTTCTAGATGTTCAAGCTGGATTGGAAAAGGCAGAGGAACCAAAGATCAAATTGCCAATATTCGTTGGATTATAGAAAAAGCAACGGATTTCCAGAAAAACATCTGCTTCATTGAGTATGCTAAAGTCTTAGATGGTGTGAATCACAACAAACTGTGGAAAATTCTTAAAGAGATGGGAATCCCAGACCATGTTACCTGCCTCCTGAGAAACCTGCATTCAGGTCAAGAAGCAATGGTTAGAACTGGACATCTAACAGACTGGTTCCAAACTGGAAAAGGAGTATGTCAAGGCTGTATATTGTCACCTTGCTTATTTAACTTATATGCAGAGTACATCATGTGAAATGTTAGACTGGATGAAGCACAAGCTGGAATAAAGATTTCTGGGAGAAATATCAATAACCTCAGATATGCAGATGACACCACCCTTATGGTAAAAAGCAAAGAGGAATTAAAGAGCCTCTTGATGGTGAAAGAGGAGAGTGAAAAAGCTGGCTTAAAACTCAACATTCAAAAAATGAAGATTATGGCATCCAGTCCCATCACTTCCTGGCAAATAGATGGGAAAACAACTGAAACAGTGATTTGGGGAGCTCCAAAATCACTGCGTATGGTGACTGCAACCATGAAATTAAAAGATGCTTGCTCCTTGAAGGAAAAGCTATGACCAACCAAGGCAGCATATTACAAAGCAGAGACATTGCTTTACTGACAAAGGTCCATCTAGTCAAAGCAATGGTCTTTCCAGTAGTCATGTATGGATGTGAGAGTTGGACTATAAAGAAGGCTGAGCACCAAGAAATTGATCCTTTTGTACTGCGGTGTTGGAGAAAACTCTTGAGAGCCCTTTGGACTGCAAGGAGATCAAGCAAGTCCATCCTAAAGGAAATCAGTCCTGAATATTCATTGGAAGGACTGATGTTGAAGCTGAAACTCCAATCCTTTGGCCACCTTATGTGAAGAACTTACTCATGGGAAAGAGTGAAGGCATGAGGAGAAGGGGACGGCAGAGGATGAGATGGTTGGATGGCATCACTGAATCAATAGACATGATTTTGAACATGGCCCAGGAGATAGTGAAGGACATGGAAGCCTGGAATGCTGCAGTCCATGGGGTTGCAGAGTCAGACATGACTGAGCAACTGAACAACAGACAGTCTCCATCCACAAAGGGCCCACATTCTAGACAAGGGAGGGTGGAACCTAAGCAATACCAGGAGAACTAAGTAGAAGATAATGTTCTGGACCACGCAGAAGTTAAGTGCAGGGCCAGTAAACCTGAAGCTGGGTGACACATTTCCAGGTACCCATTTGGTATTGGTGCAGGGAAGCATACAAGTGGGAAATTGTGCAAGGTGAGCCTAAGGGCAGACTGGGGAAACTAGTGTGTTTTGAACATCATTCTGAGCACTGTGGAGAGATCCTCAAGAATGTTAGGATGAGAGGTGGGATAGAAACAGATTTAGATTACTAAAAGACCACTTGGCAGCACCGTAGTGTATAATGAAGTGGGGCGAGGTAGAGGCACAGAGACCAGAAGAGAAGCAACTGCGGTCCAGTCCTCATAACAACTGCTGTCCACGATGGTGACGTGCGAACATTGGCAGCGGGTCCAGAGATGAAGGAGACAGTAGGGCAGGGAGGATGTTGTGGTGGGTGGTTAAAATCTAGCCTGCACTCTCCGCAACTAGATAAAAGCCCACGCAGAAACGAAGACCCAGCAAAGCCAAAAGGAAATAAATAAATAGATAAAATTAATTTGTAAAACTTCTATGATAAGCCATCAGTTCAGTTCAGTTGCTCAGTCATGTCCGACTCTTTGCAACCCCATGAATCACAGCACGCCAGGCCTCCCTGTCCATCACCAGCTCCCGGAGTTCACTCAGATTCACGTCCATCGAGTCCGTGATGCCATCCAGCCATCTCATCCTCGGTTGTCCCCTTCTCCTCCTGCCCCCAATCCCTCCCAGCATCAGAGTCTTTTCCAGTGAGTCAACTCTTCGCATGAGGTGGCCATAGTGGAAAAGAATATGAAAAAAAAAAATGCGTATATATGTATGTATAACTGAATCACTTTGCTGTACAGCAGAAATTAGTACTACATTGTAAATCAACTATACTTCAATTAAAAAATAGATAAACAAACATAAAAAATCTACAGAATCTGGTCATGGGTTATCAGTATGGAGGAGGAAGCAGAACTGAGGCTGGACACATCTGAAAGGGTGTGGGGAAATTTCACTGAATATCCTGGGAAACTCCCTAAAGGATTGCTCAGAGTCCCTCATGGGAGTCACAGGAGAGGCCATCAAGTGTGTGCTCTTATAATTGCATATAAAATGCAGCTGAATAGGCAAATCTGTTGAGACTGAAAGTAGAATCCTGGTTGCCAGGGACTGGGAGGCAGGGCAATAGGGAAATGAGGAGTGATTGTTAATGAATAATAGGGTTTCTCTGGTGAGTGATGACAGCATTCTGGAATTCAATAGTGCTGATGGTTCCTCAGCCTTGAGAATATATTGTGCTCAGTTGCTCAGTTGTGTCCGACTCTTTGTGACCCTTTGAACTGTGGTCCACTAGGCTCCTTTGTCTATGGGATTTTTCAGGCAAGACTACTGGAATGGGTTGCCATTAAATGCCACTAAATTGTAAACTTTGAAAAAGCAAATTGTATGGTTTGTGAGTTATATCTTTATATATATATACTCACACACACACGTATATATTTACGCACACATATAACTAAGTGTCAGGGCCCAGGTGCCACTAACTTGACCATGTGGGACATCTCCTTGTCTTAGGACCTTTGGATCAGTGCTCTGCCCTCTGAACTGGGCTCAGCTCATCTCACTGGAAACCTTTTTTCTTCACCAGTAGAAGCTTTAAGATAGTGGCCTTAGAGCAATGGAGACTCAGATGTAGAGAAAAGATTAGTGGACACAGAGAGGGAAGGAGAGGATGGGATGAATGGAGAGAGTAACGTGAAAACATATATACTACCATATGTAAAATAGCCAGTGAGAATTTGCTGTATGACTCAGGCAGCTCAGTGACTCACAAAGCAGGGCTTTGCAACCACCCTGAGGGGTGGGATGGGGTGGGAGGTAGGAGGGAGGTTCAAGAGGGAGGAGACATATATATACTTGTGGCTGATTCATGTTAATATATGGCAGAAACCAACACAATATTGTAAAGCAATTATCCTTCAATTAAAAATAAATCAATTTTTTAAAAAAGATAGTGGCCTTAATCATATATCCAAAGAAAACTCTAATTCAAAAAGAGACTTGTATTCCAATGTTCATAGCTGCATTAAAGACGCGGAAGTGACCTAAATCTCCATCAAGATATGAGTGGATAAACAAGATGTAGTATACATGTGCGTGTATATATATACATGTATATGCTTAGGCATAGAAAAGAATGAAATAATGCCATTTTCAGCAACATGAATGGACCTAGAGATGATCATACTAAGTGAAGTAAGTCAGACAGAGAAAGACACACATCAAATGATATCACTTATTATGGAATCTAAAGTATGGTACAAATGAACTAATTACTAAACTGAGACAGACTTGCAGACACAGAAAACAAATGTATGGTTACAAAGGGGGAAAGGAGATGGGAGAGGGACAAATTAGAAGTTTCAGATTAGCAGATACAAACTACTATATATAAAATAGATAAACAACAAGGTCCTACTGTATTGCACAGGGAACTATATTCAGTATCTTATAATAAACCATAACAGAAAAGGATCTGAACAAGAATAAGAGATAGAGATAGAAATATATATATATATAAAATTGAGTCACTTTGGTATATACCAAAAAATAATGCAACATTATAAATCAACTGTACTTTAATAATCTCAATACATAATAATCAATCTTTTTAATTTTTTAAAAAGAAAGTGGACTTAATAACACTCTTGGTCATCTTCTTCTCTTATCAGCTTCTCTTATCCTTAGAGGGGGAGCCCATTATCTATGGACAAAAATAGGAGGAACAGGGAGAGAAGACAGTTATTGCAGCCAGCCCAGATGAAAAGTATCTGCAATTCCCAGCTGACAAGTGTCCATTATCTGTAGGCCACTGAGACTTAGTTTGTCAAAGAAATAAACGCACACACACACACAGTTAACATGTATCTACCAAGGAACTGAAACCTTCATCTCCTTTACCTTCATTATGTTTAAAACCTAATGAACTTCTCAGGAGGGAGGGAAAGATGGCGGAGGAATAGGACGGGAAGATCACGTTCTCCCTCACAAATTCCTCAAAAGAACATTTCAATGCCGAGCAAACTCCACAAAACAACTTCTGTAGGCTGGCAGAGGACATCAGGCAACCAGAAAAGCAGACCATTGTCTTCAAAAACAGGTAGGAAAAAATATAAAAGACGAAAAAGGAGACAAAGGAGGTGGGGAGGGAGCTCCGTCCCGGGAAGGGAAGCCCGTCCCGGGAAGGGAATTTTAAGAAGAGAGGTTTCCAAACACCAGGAAACACTCTCCCTGCCGAGTCTGTGGCGAGCCTTGGAAACACAGAGGGCAACATAACAGGAAGGAAAAATAGATAAATAATTAAAACCAAGAGATTACAAGCCCACCAGTAACTCCCCCAGCGGAAAAGCAGCACAGACGCCTGCATCCGCCATTGGGAAGTGGGGGCAGGGCAGGGACGCGCGGGAGGCGCGGGCTGCAGAGCTCTGTAAGAATCGGGCAGGAACGCCCCACGCGCAACCAGAACGATCTAACTTGGGCTAGCAAACCAGACTGTGGGATAGCTACCGCACGAAAAGCTCGAACATAAGACACCGCCAGGACCGAGCACAGAACAAAGGACGGAACGGAAAAAGCCGGCTGCAGACCATCCCCCGCCGGGGACAGGCAGCCAGAGCCGTAAGGACTGGAAAGGGGCAATTGCAGACCCGGAGAGACTTTACTTACCTAACTGCAAGCAAGCTCCTTTGCTAAGACTTCTGGGGGTGCTGGACAGTCACAGTCTGCCTCACAGGGTGCACCAGCGGTCCACCAAGAGAGCTGAGCGGCAGCGGTGGAAAAGGTGACAAGCCGCGGCGATCGCGCTCGCCAAACTCCTGAGCTACTCGGACCTGGGAAGGGCACAAAGCGCAGTCCCAGCCGCATTTGTGCCTCTGAGGGCTGCCTGAGCGCTGAACCTGAGCGGCTTGGACCGGGGAAGTGCACGCAGCCTAGGGCCGGCCCCAGACGGTTCCCGGCTGAGCATCGTAGAGCCGGAGCGGTTTGTGCGCCGCGAGAAAGGACAGGTCAAGCGGGGCAGAAATACTGTGTGCACACAACAGTGCTATTTGTTTGCAGCATCCCCCCTCCCCACAGCGCGACTGAACTAGTGAGCCTAAAAACCAGCAAACAGAAGAAGTTAAACAGAGGGAACCACCTTGGAAGTGAGCCCACAAGGCCCATCACATCAGAGAAGAGCCAGATATATTTTTAATTTTTAATTTTTTTAAAATCATTCTTTTTTTTTTGTTTTTTTTTCTTTCATTTTTTTCCGAGCTTTTTTTTAATTGTTAAGTCTTCTATTTCTCCTCTAATTTTTATTTCTATAACCTAGTATTACTATTTTTAAAAAAAAAAAAGACTTTTTTTTTTTTTTAAGGCAAACACCATATATACTCTTTGGATGGTTGTTGGTGTTTTGTTTTGTTTTTTTTTCTTTGTTTGTTTTTTAATAATTCTTTTTTTTTTCTCTTTCTTCCTTTTTCCTTCTGCTTTTCTTTAATATTGTATCTTTGAAAATCCAACCTCTACTCCAGATTTTTAATCTTTGCTCTTAGGTTTTTGTTGTCAATTTTGTACATTTAAAAACCCAAACTTCACTACCCAAGTTTACCTGAGAGCGAGATTACTGGCTTGACCACTCTCTCCTCCTCTGGCCTCTCCTTTTTCTCCACCAGGTGGACTCTGTCTCTTTTCTCCCCCATCTCTTCTCTATCCAACTCTGTGAATCTCTGTGTGTTCCAGACGGTAGAGAACACCTAAGGAACTGGTTACTGGCAGGATTTGTCTCTCTCCTACTCATTCCTCTCTCTTATCCTCCTGGTCACCTCTGTCTACTTCCTCCCTCTCCTCTTCCCCGTATAACTCTGTAAATACCTCTGAGCGGTCCAGACTATAGAGCACACATAAGGAAGTGACTACTGGCTAGCTTGCTCTCTCCTCTCTTGATCTCACCGCATCTCATTCCAGTTACCTCTAACTACCCCCTCCATCTTCTCTTCTCCTTGTAACTCAGTGAACCTCTCTGAGTGTCCCTCAATGTGGAGAAACTTATCATCTTTAACCTAGATGTTTTATCATCAGTGCTGTATAGATGGAGAAGTCTAGAGGCTACTGTAAAAATAAAACTGAAAACCAGAAGCAGGAAGCTTAAACCCAAAGCCTGAAAACATTAGAGAACTCTTGAATTCAGGGAACATTAAACAATAGGAGCTCATCAAATGCCTTCATACCTACACCGAAACCAAGCTCCACCCAAGGGCCAACAAGTTCCAAAACAAGACATACCACCCAAATTCTCCAGCAACACAGGAACACTCCCCTGAGCCTCAATATACAGGCAGCTCAAAATTATCCCAAAACCTTTGATGTCTCATAACCCATTACGGGTCACTCCACTGCACTCCAGAGAGAAGAAACCCAGCTCCACCCACCAAAACTCCAACACAAGCCTCCCTAACCAGGAAACCTTGACAAGCCACTGATAGAACCCCACCCAAAGTGAGGAAGCTCCATAATAAAGAGAACTCCACAAATTATCAGAATATAAAAGGCCACCCCAAACGCAGCAATATAACCAAGATGAAGAGACAGAGGAATACTCAGCAGGTAAAGGAACAGGAGAGTTGCTCACCAAACCAAACAAAAGAGGAAGAAGTAGGGAATCTACCGGAGAAGGAATTCCGAATATTGATAGTGAAAATGATCCAAAATCTTGAAATCAAAATGGAAACACAGATAAATAGCCTAGAGACAAGGATTGAGAAGATGCAAGAAAGGTTTAACAAGGACCTAGAAGAAATAAAAAGAGTCAAAATATAATGAATAACACAATAAATGAGATCAGAAACACTCTGGAGGCAACAAATAGTAGAATAACGGAGGCAGAAGATAGGATTAGTGAAATAGAAGATAGAATGGTAGAAATAAATGAATCAGAGAGGAAACAAGAAAAACGAATTAAAAGAAACGAGGACAATCTCAGAGACCTCCAGGACAATATGAAACGCTCCAACATTCGAATTATAGGAGTCCCAGAAGAAGAAGACAGAAAGAAAGATCATGAGAAAATCCTTGAGGAGATAATAGTTGAAAACTTCCCAAAATGGGGAAGGAAATAATCACCCAAGTCCAAGAAACACAGAGAGTCCCAAATAGGATAAACCCAAGGCGAAACACCCCAAGACACATATTAATCAAATTAACAAAGATCAAACACAAAGAACAAATATTAAAAGCAGCAAGGGAAAAACAACAAATAACACACAAGGGGATTCCCATAAGGATAACAGCTGATCTGTCAATAGAAACTCTTCAGGCCAGGAGGGAATGGCAAGACATACTTAAAGTGATGAAAGACAATAACCTACAGCCCAGATTACTGTACCCAGCAAGGATCTCATTCAAATACGAAGGAGAAATCAAAAGCTTTACAGACAAGCAAAAGCTGAGAGAATTCAGCACCACCAAACCAGCTCTCCAACAAATGCTAAAGGATATCCTCTAGACAGGAAACACGAAAGGGTGTATAAACCCGAACCCAAAACAATAAAGTAAATGGCAACGGGATCATACTTATCAATAATTACCTTAAACGTAAATGGGTTGAACGCCCCAACCAAAAAGACAAAGACTGGCCGAATGGATACAAAAACAAGACCCGTCTATATGCTGCTTACAAGAGACCCACCTCAAAACAAGGGACACATACAGACTGAAAGTGAAGGGCTGGAAAAAGATATACCACGCGAATAGAGACCAAAAGAAAGCAGGAGTGGCAATACTCATATCCGATAAAATAGACTTTAAAACAAAGGCTGTGAAAAGAGACAAAGAAGGCCACTACATAATGATCAAAGGAACAATCCAAGAAGAAGATATAACAATTATAAATATATATGCACCCAACATAGGAGCACCACAATATGTAAGACAAATGCTAACAAGTATGAAAGGGGAAATCAACAATAACACAATAATAGTGGGAGACTTTAATACCCCACTCACACCTATGGACAGATCAACTAAACAGAAAATTAACAAAGAAACGCAAACTTTAAATGATACATTAGATCAGTTAGACCTAATTGATATCTATAGGACATTTCACCCCAAAACAACGAATTTCACCTTTTTTCAAGTGCTCATGGAACCTTCTCCAGGATAGATCACATCCTGGGCCATAAATCTAAACTTGATAAATTCAAAAAAATCGAAATCATTCCAAGCATCTTTTCTGACCATAATGCATTAAGATTAGATCTCAATTACAGGAGAAAAACTATTAAAAATTCCAACATATGGAGGTTGAACAACACACTTCTGAATAACCAACAAATCACAGAAGAAATCAAAAAGAAATCAAAATATGCATAGAAACTAATGAAAATGAAAACACAACAACCCAAAACCTGTGGGACACTATAAAAGCAGTGCTAAGAGGAAAGTTCATAGCAATACAGGCATACCTCAAGAAACAAGAAAAAGTCAAATAAATAACCTAACTCTACAACTAAAGCAACTAGAAAAGGAAGAGTTGGAGAACCCCAGAGTTAGTAGAAGGAAAGAAATCTTAAAAATTAGGGCAGAAATAAATGCAAAAGAAACAAAAGAGACCATAGCAAAAATCAACAAAGCCAAAAGCTGGTTCTTTGAAAGGATAAATAAAATTGACAAACCATTAGCCAGACTCATCAAGAAGCAAAGAGAGAAAAATCAAATCAATAAAATTAGAAATGAAAATGGAGAGATCACAACAGACAACACAGAAATACAAAGGATCATAAGAGACTACTATCAGCAGTTGTATGCCAATAAAATGGACAACGTGGAAGAAATGGACAAATTCTTAGAAAAGTACAATTTTCCAAAACTGAACCAGGAAGAAATAGAAAATCTTAACAGACCCATCACAAGCACGGAAATTGATACTGTAATCAGAAATCTTCCAGCAAACAAAAGCCCAGGTCCAGATGGCTTCACAGCTGAATTCTACCAAAAATTTCAAGAAGAGCTAACACCTATCCTACTCAAACTCTTCCAGAAAATTGCAGAGGAAGGTAAACTTCCAAACTCATTCTATGAGGCCACCATCACCCTAATACCAAAACCTGACAAAGATGTCACAAAAAAGAAAACTACAGGCCAATATCTCTGATGAACATAGATGCAAAAATCCTCAACAAAATTCTAGCAATCAGAATCCAACAACACATTAAAAAGATCATACACCATGACCAAGTGGGCTTTATCCCAGGGATGCAAGGATTCTTCAATATCCGCAAATCAATCAATGTAATTCACCACATTAACAAATTGAAAAATAAAAACCATATGATTATCTCAATAGATGCAGAGAAGGCCTTTGACAAAATTCAACATCCATTTATGATAAAAACTCTCCAGAAAGCAGGAATAGAAGGAACATACCTCAACATAATAAAAGCTATCTATGACAAACCCACAGCAAACATTATCCTCAATGGTGAAAAATTGAAAGCACTTCCCCTAAAGTCAGGAACAAGACAAGGGTGCCCACTTTCACTGCTACTATTCAACATAGTTCTGGAAGTTTTGGCCATAGCAATCAGAGCAGAAAAAGAAATAAAAGGAATCCAAATTGGAAAAGAAGAAGTAAAACTCTCACTGTTTGCAGATGACATGATCCTCTACATGGAAAACCCTAAAGACTCCACCAGAAAATTACTAGAGCTCATCAATGAATATAGTAAAGTTGCAGGATATAAAATCAACACACAGAAATCCCTTGCATTCCTATACACGAATAATGAGAAAGTAGAAAAGAAATTAAGGAAACAATTCCATTCACCATTGCAATGAAAAGAATAAAATACTTAGGAATATATCTTCCTAAAGAAACTAAAGACCTATATATGGAAAACTATAAAACACTGATGAAAGAAATCAAAGAGGACACTAATAGATGGAGAAATATACCATGTTCATGGATTGGAAGAATCAATATAGTGAAAATGAGTATACTACCCAAAGCAATTTACAAATTCAATGCAATCCCTATCAAGCTACCAGCCACATTTTTCACAGAACTAGAACAAATAATTTCAAGATTTGTATGGAAATACAAAAAACCTCGAATAGCCAAAGCAATCTTGAGAAAGAAGAATGGAACTGGAGGGATCAACTTGCCTGACTTCAGGCTCTACTACAAAGCCACAGTCATCAAGACAGTATGGTACTGGCACAAAGACAGACATATAGATCAATGGAACAAAATAGAAAGCCCAGAGATAAATCCACACACATATGGACACCTTATCTTTGACAAAGGAGGCAAGAATATACAATGGAGTAAAGACAATCTCTTTAACAAGTGGTGCTGGGAAAACTGGTCAACCACTTGTAAAAGAATGAAACTAGATCACTTCCTAACACCGCACCCAAAAATAAACTCAAAATGGATTAAAGTTCTAAATGTAAGATCAGAAACTATAAAACTCCTAGAGGAGAACATAGGCAAAACACTCTCAGACATAAATCACAGCAGGATCCTCTATGATCCACCTCCCAGAATTCTGGAAATAAAAGCAAAAATAAACAAATGGGATCTAATTAAAATTAAAAGCTTCTGCACAACAAAGGAAAATATAAGCAAGGTGAAAAGACAGCCTTCTGAATGGGAGAAAATAATAGCAAATGAAGCAACTGACAAACAACTAATCTCAAAAATATACAAGCAACTTATGCAGCTCAACTCCAGAAAAATAAACGACCCAATCAAAAAATGGGCCAAAGAACTAAATAGACATTTCTCCAAAGAAGACATATGGATGGCTAACAAACACATGAAAAGATGCTCAACATCACTCATTATTAGAGAAGTGCAAATCAAAACCACAATGAGGTACCACTCCACACCAGTCAGAATGGCTGTGATCCAAAAATCTGCAAGCAGTAAATGCTGGAGAGGGTGTGGAGAAAAGGGAACCCTCCTACACTGTTGGTGGGAATGCAAACTAGTACAGCCACTATGGAGAACAGTGTGGAGATTCCTTAAAAAATTGCAAATAGAACTACCTTATGACCCAGCAATCCCACTTCTGGGCATACACACCGAGGAAACCAGAATTGAAAGAGACACATGTACCCCAAAGTTCATCGCAGCACTGTTTATAATAGCCAGGACATGGAAACAACCTAGATGTCCATCAGCAGATGAATGGATAAGAAAGCAGTGGTACATATACACAATGGAGTATTACTCAGCTGTTAAAAAGAATTCATTTGAATCAGTTCTGTTGAGATGGATGAAACTGGAGCCGATTATACAGAGTGAAGTAAGCCAGAAAGAAAAACACCAATACAGTATACTAACACATATATATGGAATTTAGGAAGATGGCAATGACGACCCTGTATGCAAGACAGGGAAAGAGACACAGATGTGTATAACGGACTTTTGGACTCAGAGGGAGAGGGAGAGGGTGGGATGATTTGGGAGAATGACATTCTAACATGTATACTATCATGTGAATTGAATCGCCAGTCTATGTCTGACGCAGGATGCAGCATGCTTGGTGCTGGTGCATGGGGATGACCCAGAAAGATGTTATGGGGAGGGAAGTGGGAGGGGGGTTCATGTTTGGGAATGCATGTAAGAATTAAAGATTTTAAAATTTAAAAATAAAAAAATATATATATATTAAAAAAAAAAACCTAATGAACTTCTTGATTATGTTAGAGAATAATAGCAGTCTTTTAAATTTTCACTTCGGTAAGATTGGACTGGGTTTTCTTTACTAAAAACTAGATAGCACATGACTTAGGCTAGTGTGATACAGTGACAAGGTCATGGGCTTCAAAGTCAGTAAGAGACGAGACTCACCTGTGGTAGTTTGCGGTCTTGCACAAGTTCTTTGGAACACCATAAGCTTTCGATTCATAAACTCTAAATTGAGGATAGTACCTACCTCAGAATATTAAATGCCATAAAACATGCAAAGTGTCTAGCAGCATTTGGCATGATGTTGTCAATGAACATTACTCCTTCCCTGCTATGACAAAGAGAATACAGTTCTCTGGTCTTCTCCCTCTTTCTGCCTCTCTCTCCACCCCATCTTCCCTCCCTCTCTTTCCCTCTCTTCTACCTTCCTCTAAAAATATGGATTATCTGACTTGCACTAAAAAAAAAATACCAAAATTTAAGAAGGAAAAGGGGATGACAGAGGATGAGATGGCTGGATGACATCACTGACTCGATGGACGTGAGTCTGAGTGAACTCCGGGAGTTGGTGATGGACAGAGAGGCCTGGCGTGCTGCAATTCATGGGGTCGCAAAGAGTTGGACATGACTGAGCAACTGAACTGAACTGAAGACTCTTTGAATGTCTTCTTTAAAAAAAAAAAGGAAAAATGCTATATTAATTTTTACTTGTTTCTCTGAGTCATAGAAACATAAAAAGTGGAAGATTCTGGTAGCTCAGTGATTTTCCATTTCTCACGCATAATAATGTAGCTGATAAGTCTCTCTGGCCCTTTCATCACTACTTTCATCCAAGCTATGTTCAGTTAGGATATCATTTGCATGTTGGCAAGATGATTACTTTAATATGCAGTCGTGAAAAAAAAGACAGAACCCAAACAGGAAAATAGAATACCTTTTAAATAACTGTGGTATTAAAAGAGGGACAGTTTTCTTTCATGAGAGTATATTACTTGACCTTCTGCAAAGACAAGTTCATTGGATCTAATTTTAAGGAACCAATTACATTTTTTTCTATCCAGAGAGATGGTTTGACTTGATTGAAATCTGGTTAGGATGCAAAGAGGCTATTAAAATGATTTTTAGCATTTTTTTCCCAGAAAGTGATCTATTAATTGCCTGTGAATATTCATCGCTCAAACCTCCTACTCTATTAGGCTCAAACCAGCGCTGTAAGATTATGATGTTTTATTGATACAATTAATAACAAATGTTACCCATTAACTTGATTATCATCAAATTGAACAATTGGCAAATGTACTCAGGACCTTACTCCAGTGAATTTAAAATAAATAAGAGGCAACATATTGACCTGAAAAGATGAAATCAGGAATGTTACTGTAGAAATAAAAAGTGAAGAAAGCACTTTACCAAGCTTTGGAAAAATCTAAAAATAATGATTTTTAAAATGAATTCTCTTTAGATTTCTCTGAACACAATGCTCAAATAATTTAAGACATCTGTTCAATATATGACATCAATCGAAATGATAAAAGATAGTTTAGAACACCAGATGCGAGAATACCACAAAAAGCAATAATATGCAACATGCAGAGATTAGATTATGAAAAAAAAATAATAACCTACCATACCGCTTTACTTCACTCCTCACTCTACAACCAAGAATCAAGTTCTGTGTAATCAGAAAATCTCAGAAGTAACAGCAATGAAATCTTTCTGCCCTATTGTAATGCTGCAAATTGTAACCTTGAAGAGCATACTCAGATGGGCACCAGTGGATCTTAATTGCAAAACAGCATAAGGAATGAGATTTGTAAATACAGTCTAAGGACCTAAAATAAGATTTTAAATCAGGCTACATTATTTGGAATTCATCCATGTGTTGATGTTTGCCTTTATGTTATTTGAAAGAAAAATCAAAATGTATCCAGGATTTTTCTTTTATTAAAAAAAAAAATAGCACCCTTTGATAGCTCAGTTGGTAGGGCAGAGGGCTGCAGAGGTGATTTTAAAAAAACACACAAAACAGATGCCTTTTCAAGCTTTAAACAATAAACTTCACTGAACTAACCTCTGCCCTACATGCACAGTCAGGGTAGGGATGGAAAGAAGGTGAGAAACAGCCAAAGAGTGGGACACACATGGCGACTTGAAAATTAATAGTAGATAGAGAAGAAATCCAGTTCCTTGAGGCCCGGGTAATTACTGTCTGATCCCATTTTACAGATCAGAAACTGAAGCTGACCAGTTACTTCTGCAAAATCCCACAGCTGAGAATCAGTTCTGAGGGATTTTCTTTTACCCCTAACGCCCCAATTTTTCCTGTTAGACTCTCTTCAGAAAGATAATGCAAGGTTCTCAAAGAGTAGCTGATTAACAAAACCCTTCTATGATTGATTATCCTTCCTGCAACTAGAAAATGGAATGCTGACCAGGTTGGCTCGAGCGTCCCCACCTCCTACTCTTTTCAATGCTCTGTAGCTGAGACTGGGGCTTTGGGCTCAGACAGTAAAGAATCTGCCTGCAATGCTGGAGACATGAGTTCTATCCCTGGGTCAGGAATATCCCCTGGAGAAGGAAATGGCAATCCACTCAAGTATTCTTGCCTGGAGAATTCCATGGACAGAGGAGCCTACCATCCATGGGGTTGCGAAGAGTCAGACACGACTGAGCAACTAACACTGCTGAGACTGGACTGTTTCCTTGGTGCCCCTGGGATATATCAATATGAATAGAGGTCTCAACAGCTAGAAACCAAGATGCCCCCTCCCTCACAGGTCAAAGTCAGCTGTAAGCATCACTGTTAGGCATTGTGTAGGGGCTCAGAGAAATAGAATACTATTGTTGTTGATAAGATGCTTCCAGGCTGATTAGAAAACAAGGCAGGATCATCCCACTAAAATAAATATAATGAGAATCCCAAGCAACTATGGAGGAAAGTTGAAAGAGCTATTTTTGCTTCAGGACTTTGAGAGAGCCTACGTATTAAACTGGGCTTCCCAAATGTCTCAGCACTGAAGAACCTGCCTTCAATGCTGGAGATGTGGCTTTGATCCCTGGGTTGGGAAGATCCCCTGAAGAAGGGCACGGCAACTCACTCCAGTAATCGCATGGACAGAGGAGCCTGGTGGGCTACAGGCTATGGGATCACAAAGGGTCAGACGCTACTGAAGTGACCAAGCATGCACACACATATTAAACCACATGAGTGACAGTCCAAGTCCCAAATGCATAAGGACATGTGGATCCATCTAGGTGTGAAATAGATGGGTGTTTTTACTCCATTCCTTTTCTTTACCCTGTTTTCAGTGCTTTTACACCCCTCATCTTATTGCTCACCCAGTGACTCCAGATGCCTAAGCCCTGCCTTGACTGTGCAGGATAGTTTTATGCTCAACATCTTTTCCTTTCATTCCTTTCCTTTCCAAACTTACTAGTTCTATTTCTCCATTCTCAGTACTCGGCTCTCTTCTCGGAAAATTCAAACTTAACTGTCGGATATCCCAAATAAATATTATGCCTTTACAGTTACTGGGAATTACTTTTGTTGGCAATCAATTTAGGCTGTGTAGAAGAAGATCTGTGTAAAGATCTGTAGAAGAAGAAGATCTATGTAAAGAAGATCACAAAAGTAAGTTCCAAACAAGTGCTTATAATGTATCCTTGCTCAGATTCAGATGATATCAGGACAATAATTCCCAAACCAAACAATCTCAGGAAGTTTCTTGATTAATTTAATTTTGCTTAAAAATAGAAAGCAATTAGTATTCTTAATGCAGCATTTAATTTGACCTCTGTTCAGTTCTTTTTTTTTAGTTCAACAAAAAATAAAAGACCCAAGTTACCTTGCTTAAATTAGTCAAAAATAATTCATTTTAGACACTTCAAATGTTTTAATATTTTGTGTATGACTAAGTAAAAAGAAACTTATTTTGGCTGTATCTTCAAATTTTCATTGTATTTTACAATTATTATCCTTAGTAAGTTTTGAAAACTGAGACTTCAATGTATTTGAAGTCCCAGGACACCTGCATACATATAAAACAAACAAATAGAGGCTTGTAGAAAAATCCTATCTTGGAGAAACTGAAAAAGTGGAAGACTAAAGTTGCCATTTAAATTGCATGCATCAGAATATAACCAATTTCAATCACTTTTATAAACCTATATAGCAGTTTCAGATCCAGTGTGTATGTGCTCAGTCTCTTAATCAAGTATGACTCTTGGCTGCCCCATGGACTCTAGCCTGCCAGGCTCCTCAATCCATGGAATTTTCCATGCAAGATTTCTGGAATGGATTGCAATTTCCTCCTCCAGGGGATCAGGTACAAATACAAACACTCAGTTCAATTCAGTTTAGTCACTCAATCATGTCCAACTCTTTGGGAACCAATGGACTGCAGCTTGCCAGGCCTCCCTGTCCATCACCAACTCCCACAGTTTACTCAAACTCATGTCCATCGAGTGGGTGATGTCATCCAACCATCTCATCCTCTGTTGTCCCCTTCTCCTCCTGCCCTCAATCTTTCCCAGAATCAGGGTCTTTTCAGATGAGTCAACTTTTCACATCAGGTGGCCAAAGTATTGGACGTTCAGCTTCAACATCACTCCTTCCAATGAACACTCAGGACTGATCTCCTTTCAGTTCAGTTCAGTTCAGTCGCTCAGTCGTGTCCGACTCTTTGCAACCCCATGAATCGCAGCATGCCAGGCCTCCCTGTCCGTCACCAACTCCTGGAGTTCACTCAGACTCACGTCCATCGACTCAGTGATGCCATCCAGCCATCTCATCCTCTGTTGTCCCCTTCTCCTCCTGCCCTCAATCCCTCCCAGCATCAAAGTCTTTTCCAATGAGTCAATTCTTTGCATGAGGTGGCCAAAGTACTGGAGTTTCAGCTTCAGCATCATTCCTTCCAAAGAAATCCCAGGGCTGATCTCCTTCAGAATGGACTGGTTGGATCTCCTTGCAGTCCAAGGGACTCTCAAGAGTCTTCTCCAACACCACAGTTCAAAAGCATCAATTCTTCGGTGCTCAGCTTTCTTCACAGTCCAACTCTCATATCCATACATGACCACTGGAAAAACCATAGCCTTGACCAAGAGTCTTCTCCAACACCACAGTTCAAAAGCATCAATTCTTCGGCACTCAGCTTTCTTCACAGTCCAACTCTCATATCCATACATGACCACTGGAAAAACCATAGCCTTGACCAGACGGACCTTAGTCAGCAAAGTAATGTCCCTGCTTTTGAATATGCTATCTAGGTTGGTCATAACTTTCCTTCCAAGGAGTAAGCGTCTTTTAATTTCATGGCTGCAGCCACCATCTGCAGTGATTTTGGAGCTCCAAAAAATAAAGTCTGATACTATTTCTACTGTTTCCCCATCTATTTCCCATGAAGTGATGGGACCAGATGCCATGATCTTCATTTTCTGAATGTTGAGCTTTAAGCCAACTTTTTCACTCTCCTCTTTCACTTTCACCAAGAGGCTTTTGAGTTCCTCTTCACTTTCTGCCATAAGGGTGGTGTCATCTGCATATCTGAGGTTATTGAGATTTGTCCCGGCAATCTTGATTCAGTTTGTGTTTCTTCCAGCCCAGCGTTTCTCATGATGTACTCTGCATAGAAGTTAAATAAGTAGGGTGACAATATACAACCTTGACGTACTCCTTTTCCTATTTGGAACCAGTCTGTTGTTCCATGTCCAGTTCTAACTTGCTTCCTGACCTGCATACAGATTTCTCAAGAGGCAGGTCAGGTGGTCTGGTATTCCTATCTCTTGAAGAATTTTCCACAGTTTATTGTGATCTACACAGTCAAAGGCTTTGGCATAGTCATTAAAGCAGAAATAGATGTTTTTCTGGAACTCTCTTGCTTTTTCCATGATCCAGCTGATGTTGGCAATTTGATCTCTGGTTCCTCTCCCTTTTCTAAAACCAGCTTGAACATCTGGAAGTATTCTCCAAGTTAAAGATGTGTAAATAGGCTACTCAGAGAACTATATTTCCCAAATCTTAACCAGCATTTTCTGATACCTCATAAAAGTAAAGCATTTTGAAATATAATTAAGTTAAGAGAACTATGAATTTGGAAAATATTACAACTTTTAAAAGAAAGTACCTTACTATAAGGGCTAAAAATGTCAGTGACCTAGTCATTCTAAACATAAAAATTAAATAGCAAAAATTTATCAGTGTTTCCATCACTCTCTAAGGGACTGGATAATTTTCCTCTAAAAATAAAGTTCTATAATGAAGAAGTGATGGTTCTTCCCTATTTTTTTTTGCATAATTTATGTTTTGGGGTTTTTTTAGCCACTCACTTCACATGGGATCTTAATTCCCTGACCAAGGATCAAATTCATGCCACTTACATTGCAAGCATGGAGCCTTGATCATGGACTTCCAGACAGTCCCTAGGACTTCTCAATTTTAATGATTCTTTTCATTGTCCCAAGAGACTGTGTGACTCCCAAATCCAGAATAGTATAGTTACCATGAGGCCTTCTAGTATTGATCTTTCTTTGTAAATAAACTTTCCTATAGGAAACACAACTTACTGTCTAGTTCTGTGGGATTCTAGTCAACTTCTCATTGTTTTCGTCATAAATTAATAAACTGAAATTTTCATATATAAATAAAATCTTTTAGCATCTTTCAGACCTTACTTAGCCCTAAATAAATGTGAAAATTGAGTTCCAGTACCTGAAAATTGCTGGATATGTGGTCAACTCATCAATAAGTAGACACTCTTTGAGTCTCAAGCTCTGGACATCTTCTTTCTCTTTCACTTGGCATTTGCCTCATGAATATGGTCCAGTTCAGTTCAGTTCAGTTGCTCAGTCATATATGACTCTTTATGACCCCATGGACTGCAGCATGCCAGGCCTCCCTGTGCATCACCAACTTCTGGAGTTTACTAAAACTCATCTCCATTGAGTTGGTGATGCCATCCAATCATCTCATCCTCTGTTGTCCCCTCTAGCCTTCAATCTTTCCCAGCATCGGGGTCTTCTTGAATGAGTGAGTTCTTCATTCATCAGGTGGCAAAAAGATTGGAGTTTCAGCTTCAACATCAGTCCTTCCAATGAATATTCAATACTAATTTCCTTTAGGATGGACTGGTTGGATCTCCTTGCAATCCAAGGAACTCTCAAGAGTCTTCTCCAACACCTCAGTTCAAAAGCATCAATTCTTTGGCGCTCAGCCTTCTTTATAGTCCAACTCTCACATCCATACGTGACTACTGTAAAAGCCATGGCCTTAACTAAGTTGACCTTTGTTGACAAAGTAATGTCTCTGCTTTTTAATATGCTGCCTAGGTTGGTCATAACTTTCCTTCCAAGGAGTAAGCATCTTTTTATTTCATGGCTGCAGTCACCATCTGCAGTGATTATGGAACCCAAAAATATAAAGTCTGCCACTGTTTCCACTGTTTCCCCATCTATTTGCCATGAACATGGTAAAAGTTAATTTTTAAGATTAAGTATCATTACTTTCATCTGTTTTGCGTACATGTTTAGGACTAATTTCAGTTGTTTTCTTCTCACTTTTGGAAAAATAAATGACTCACAATATTTACACTGATGTCTTAAGAAAAAAAAAAAACTGTAATCCAGTAGATTTTAATGGTGTGTGTCAGACATCATTTAAGAAGGGAATTGGGCTCTGAAATCAATCAGTAAATGAAAGAAAATAACTCCCAAAACATTATGGGCTCCCTTTCTGGACCTATAAGTTCTGTCTATAGGATAAAGCTGTCGATACAAATACTTAGGACATTTGGAGTGAAAAAGCCCAGCCTGAAGCTCTTGGGCAAACAGAACATGCTTAATTTATAACCCACTTACTAACGGCTACCAAAACCTATGACTTGTTGCCTTTTGAAAAACTGTAGAGGGATTTGCCTGGCTGTCCAGTGGTTAGGACTCCACGCTTCCAATGCAAAGGTCTTGGGTTCTATTCCAAGTTGGGATCTAAGATCTGGCAAGCTGCATGGCAAGGTCTCACCCACCTCAAAACAAAACAAACAAACAAACAAACAAAAATAAACAAAATAAACAAACAGAAAACGGTAAAAATTTGGAGACAGGTGATAATTTAGTGATGATTAAGCTGGATCTTCCCTGGTGGCTCAGATGGTAAAACGTCCACCTACAATGCGGGAGACCTGGGTTCAATCCCTGGGTCAGGAAGATCTCCTGGAGAAGGAAATGGCAACCCATTCCAGTATTCTTGCCTGGAAAATCCCATGGATGGAGGAACCTGGTTAGGCTACAGTCCATGGGGTCTCAAAGCGTTGGACACGACTGAGCTTCACTCACTTTAAGCCGCAGGAGACCTGGGATCCACCCTTGGGTTGGGAAGATCCCCTGGAGAAGGGAATGGCAACCCACTCCAGTATTCTATTCCTGTTTAGAGAATTCCATGGACAGAGGAGCCTGGTGGGCTACAGTGGAATTGCACAGTTGGACACAGCTGAGTGACTAACACTAAGCCCTATGCTTAATCTTTCTAAAAAAGGGGTTGTGAGAAGTTCCAGGGCTTGCCTGCAATCACACTATCTCCCAGGAGTAAACTGGACCCTTCACTGTAGAATTAGAGCTTCCTACGGCCCCAGCCTTCTTTCCATTTTAACTTGCACTGATGCACACAACTCATGTGCTTTAATCCTGTGATTTCATCACTTAGAAGCATTATATTGAGCAGAGGTAATAATTATTTTATGTGGATCTAATTAAGTTGCATTTGCCCCAGACCTTCTTTGTTCCTTGGAGTCCTGATATGAGCAATTGAATCTCTTCAGTTCGACATGTATTTGGGAGGCATAGGCATCTACTTGGGGTAGGAGAGAAGGGACCACCACTTGGCTGAGCAGAAAGTTTCAGTTGCTAGAAAAAAGTGGACCAGAACTAAGACATTCCAGCTTACAAGATAAAGGAATCTCCCATAGAAAAGCTAGTTCGAAACCAGGTTTACATTAACTGTCTTTACTTTTAGGTTAAAAAGAAAAAAAACAAAACTCTCTGAAGAATTGCTATCCTGTGGTAAGTAGAATATGTATTGCTTCATTTTAAATAGTCCTAAATTGTAGCTAAAGAATCTTTTTTCACAAGAGCTCAACATTAAATGAAGAATGACTCTTATCTAGAATGTAGCCTACCATATATGAAAATAACTTATGAAGGATAGTAGTTTTCCAGTTTTTTGATGTTTGTTTTTCATTTTTTGGCCACAGCATGGGGGAATCTTAGTTCCCTGGCCAGGGGTAGAAGCTGGCACTTCTCGCACTGGAAGTATAGTCGTAATCATTGTATCTCCAGGGAAGTCCTCCAAACATTTCTTTTAATATCTTTTAAATAATTAACTATAGGTTAGACTTTAAGTGGAGTCACAGATATTTATCTTTATTTGGTAAATAGGTTTGCCTACTATTTCTTCTTCCACAAATTCAATGTAACTCACCCGTTCTGTTCCTCAAAAATACAGCAGGGCTATGAGAGAGAGAAGATGGCTCTGGGCAATTTGCCTGTGGGGACAGTTCAGTCTGAGAAGTGTGTCATTAGGATCTTATAGTGTGAAGGACAACTCCTTCTCCTCCAGCTAAACTAATGTCTGATGCTAGGCAGGAATCTTGAAGTCACTGCTAAACTTTCAGGACTCTCTTTGGAATTAATGCATAACTCTTCTTAATATCCATTTACTCATAGAAACATTAATCAGTCAACTATAAGCCAAATATTGTGCTAGGTGTTAAGAATACCAAATCAAATACAACAGGACTCTTGCCCTAAAGAGGTCATAGTCTGGTTTCAAGTTCTTATTTAGTCCAACACACCAGTGTCATTTGAAGCTGGTTTCCATTCTGATTGATTGACACCTATGTCCTACTGATGCTTACATATTTTAAATATCCTCTAGCACCTTGCTGTCTATAATCGCAAATTGTAGGAGCATGCTGCTAAGTCGCTTCAGTCGTGTCCGACTCTGTGCAACCCCAGAGACGAGAGCCCACCAGACTCCCCCATCCCTGGGATTCTCCAGGCAAGAACACTGGAGTGGGTTGCCATTTCCTTTTCCATGGAAGAACTTAAAAACATGCCACTGAGTGAGATTCAATAGACATGCATACAAGGTCCAGTGGAAGAATTGAATAAGGAGCGGTGAAATTCACATGATGACAATCAAGGAGGCTTCACAGAGAAGATGATATTAGAACCTTAAAAAATGAAGTTTGGGAGTGAGGGTGGGAATGGAGGGAGGAACTTGGAGGAGTAGGAGAAGTCTGGGCATTACCAGAATTACCAGGACAGACTTCTTCTTGTCTTTCCCTGGTGGCTCAGTGCTGAAGAATCTGTCTGCAATGCAGGAGACATGACCCAGACACTTCCTGGGTTGGAAATATCCCCTAGAGAAGGAAATGGCAACTAAATCCAGTATTCTTGCCTGGAAAATTCCATGGAGAGAGAAGCCTAGTGGGCTACAGTCCAAGGGATCACAGAGAGTCAGATATGACTGAGTGACTGAAAAACAACTCCTTCTTACTGAATAATATTTGGAAGCACTCAAGTACTATTAGCACAAGGTATATAATATAGTTTTAATAATTAAATACAGCAATTTCATTTAGTTGAAAAGATAAGACTACTTTTCATGATTTGCCAAAACATTCAAGGATATTTGAGAGCATTGGTTTAAAATAAATTAATAGGGTAAGAAAGCAGTAAATAACTTGAGAAAAGGAAAGACTGTCATTCAAAAATTTTTAAAGAGCTTCTTAGAAGGACCTTCCTCTAACTTCCCCATTCCTGGTTGCTGGTCTTCACTAGTCATTTAATTCTGACTAAGGATGCTCAGGAGGAATTGTAGGGAACATGTCTTGGCTGCCTGCCAGCCTCTGAACTGAAGATAATAAAAACACTAAAGTACAATAATAATGGTAAATTATTCTGTCTTGTTCCAAATGATTTTAATTTTTTTTGGAGAGCTTTCAAATGCTTTTGGATTAAGAGAGTGATTGCAATCCTAAATTTTAGGAACGTGACAAAACTTAAAATGATCCTATTAATTTAAAGTTGAGGTATCTTCATTCTTAACACATGTTATTTTACAAGTGCTTGCATATTTTATGGCCTAAATAGATTTTTTTCAAATGTTCTTAGGGCCCTAACTTCTTTATTATAACAGAAATAATAGAGACTCTTTCTTAAATGTAGAAATTGAATATATATTCAAATACCCAATAGCAGAAAATGTTGTATATTAGCTTGTTAGTTAAATCACATTTTGTGAGTAAACAAATTTAGAGCTTATGAATGATACCAGATGGGGAACTCAAAGTATCAGTGTTTGCTGTATTTTGTCTGCAAAGTAGTTACTGAGGAAGCTTACCTAACACCATGCCTCAACCCTGACCTCCAGAGGCCTTTCTAAGAATGACAGAGGGTTTCTAACATTTAACCATTGACTGAATATAGTTAGCTAGGGGGAAGATGCTGTATGGCTTGGTGCTCTGTGCTGACTTGGCTGAGTGGGCGGGGGAGGGTGGAATGGAGGCTTAAGAAGGAGGGGATATATATATACTTACAACATATCTGATTCATACAGTTGTATAGAAAAAAATAACACAATATTGAAAAGAAATTATACTTGAATAATAAAACTTTGAAGATTATTTAAAAGCTATCAAATTAGAACTGATTCAAATGTATTCTTTTTAATGGCTGAGTATACTGTCATGTAAGAAATGAATCACCAGTCTAGATTCGATACAGGCTACAGGATGCTTGGGGCTGGTGCACTGGGATGACCCAGAGAGATGATATGGGGAGGGTGGTGGGAGAGGGGTTCAGGATTGGGAACTCACGTACACCCATGGTGGATTCATGTCAATGTATGGCAAAACCAATACAGTATTGTAAAGTAAAATAAATAAATAAAAGCTATCAAATTTGTCCAGGCTTCCCAGGTAGCTCAGTGGTAAAGAATCCACCTGCCAGTGCAGGAGACGCAAGAGACGCCGGTTCAGTTCCTGGGTCCGGAAGATCACCTGGAGAAGGAAATGGCAATCCACTCCAGTATTCTTGCCTGTAAAATTCCATGGACAAAAGAGCCTGGTGGGCCACAGCCCATGGGGTCACAAAAGACTCAGACATAACTTAGCTCTAAACAACAACAACAAACATTCCCAAGATATATAGAATATGAGTCCCACAAATATGCATATGATCAGATTTGAGGACTTGTTATTATGGCCAAATACCTTGCTGAGTATGACACTGCGATTTACAAGAAATATATGTAGAAACGATACTAAAGCAGAGACACTTATGTTGGGGGAAAAAAAAGGAGCTGGCGATACAGGTGCATTAAAGAAAAGCAAAACTTAACCTTACCTGACATAAACTGCAGGAAATTGACAGCCCTTCTCAGAAATCAGCAGAGGCCAGCCAGCCAATCTACAAATGCCAAGTCTGCTCACACCACCTCTGAACTTCCTTGTTCCCCTTCTTTGTTCCCCTCAGTAGCCTGGCCTGATTCAAAAAGAAAGAAGACCATCAGGCGACCAGTCAGGTGAAAAAGACAAATAATTCCCCCATTTAACCCATAAAAACCCTTCAGTCTGTAAACAGCCGGGAACTCACTGCTCCCATAGCTTTGAGTTTCCCTGCTTGTAGGTCGAAACCCTTGCCATAAACTCATCTTTCAGCTTTGCTTCACTTAGTATGCAGTTTGGTTTTTCACATTCAGATGACCAAAATATATTTATCATATATATTTTAACTTCACCCGTGGTTTCTAGTTCACAGCTCCCCAAACCTTTGGAATTTCCTGAATGAGTGGCAAGAGCAAAGGAAGCATCTTTTGTTATAACATTTGGTCTCTTGTTCCCAGTTTCTGGAAACACTTTAGAGCCACAAAGGTAAAGTAGGTGTCTTGTCATTTGTAATAAGCCCTCTATCATTACTGTGTTTATGTTAAGGATGTGACTTTGGGATAGCACATAAGGATGGGGCTGGTTGCCAGAAGAATAATTGAAAACCAACTAATTTTTCCAAAGTTAGTTCCACTTTCTTACATCTTCCCTACCAATTCCTCTAGCAGTGAAATAAAACGAAACAAATTTACTTAAATATAGTCAAACTTGGCCTTTCAGCTAAGATCAAGCGGTGGCTCAGGCGGAAAGCGTCTGTCTACAATGTGGGAGACCTGGGTTCGATTCCTGGGATGGGAAGTTCCCTGGAGAAGGAAATGGCAACCCACTCCAGTACTCTTGCCTAGAAAATCCCGTGGACGGAAGAGCCTGGGGTCGCAAAGAGTTGGACGCGACTTCACTTTTTTTTTCACTTTCACTAAAGATGGCAAAGAATATTTTCTAAGCAGGGCAAAAAAACGGGAAGGAATGATTGGCCAGATAATAAAAAATTTATATTTTTCAAAGATGTTGCTAAAATCAAGCAGTCCCTGCAGTGTATGAAATTGTTCAGTTGCTAGGTCACGTCCGACTCTGCAACACAATGGACTGTAGCATGACCGTCTCTTTTGTCCTCCACTATCACCTGGAATTTGCTCAATTCATGTCCATTGAGTCAGCGTTGCTAACCATCTCATCCTCTGCCACCCCCTTCTCCTTTGGCCTTCACTCTTTCCCAGCATCAGGATCTTCTCCAATAAGTCAACTCTTTCTATCAGGTGGCCAAAGTATTTGAGCTTCAGTATTGGTGTTGTGGGCACCTCTAAAGTGATGGGACTGCTCAGAATTCATTAAGAAGTCCATTCTGAAGGGGAATGAATAAGAACAGAACGAGAAAATCTTGCTCAAGAAGTCAAGTGTGCACTCAAACTCTCTCCTGTGTCCTGGTCAGTGCGTTTTCTTGGAATTCATTGTGTTCACACCAGAATGACAGGGTGGCACCGAGAACCCCACAAATCAGCTTCCACCGCCCCCAGCAATGAGCGCAGAGAAGAAGTCGGAGAAGAGTTGCTCTTGGAATATCAAGCCCTCTCTTTCTTTGGCCATAATAGGAAAGATTGACAAATCTATTTTAAAGGATGTTTATTGAGGTAAACTTTTAGCATAATTAAAGGAGTAAAATTTTAATCTCCTCATAAATACTTTCTCACAAGTAACTGGAGAGACAAGAGGATGTGCTACCCTCTTCTGCTCCAGTAGAGGAGAGTCCCTTCCCACGAGAGACATGAAGGTAATGATTCGCCATGAGATTAATTTCCCATCTCTTTCATTACAATTTGTTTCTCTCAGTTGGGAGGATCGTTTCGATTTTTGGTGAACGTTTTTAAAAAATCAGCTAATGTTTTGCCAAGTCTGTAGGGATTAGTCAATTAACACACAATATGATCATTAGCTGGAAGCAGCTTTTGGAATAATCTTGAATTAGATAAATTAGTTATTTTATTTTAATGGAGAAAGAAAAACATTTTCCTATGGAATAAATTTTTTTAATTGATTTCTTCTCAAAGTTGTAAGATGTTAGCATTCACATCTCACCTCTGCTTTACAGCTAGACATCACTTTTTTCATTAGGAAAAGGAAATTATGACTAGCACTCAACAGTAGGAATATTGCCTGATTGTTTACCTCATTAAGGCTTTCAGAATGACTTCTGAGATGATGATATGTTATTTTACATTCCAGGAAAAGAAGAGACAACTGTAACTATAGTTACCAAGTGTATAAAGGACCTCTGATTTCCAGAATAGCCTCCAGACTAAGTATTTCTTCAAGGGAGTTATCATGTAAACACACCAAGGGGCACGAGGTTAGAGAAGACTTTAAATGCACCTGTCACAAACATTTTTATATGCAACTGTTCTTCATTTTTTTCATAAAACGCTATGTGCTTTGAAAACCGCCCTTAAGAGATATGCTCCCTCAAGCTGTCTAGACAAAAACTGTTAGATGGTCTTAGTCCCAGTACAACAGGTATTTATTTTCTAGACTTTGCATGTCCAGGATGGAATGCTCATAGATGGTCTTAACTTAATTTTTAAGTGGAAAGAGGGAGTTTCCTATTGTTTCAGAAGACAGAAAGGAGAATGTCCGACTCTCCTTACCTCTAGAAAACACTCCCACTACTTACTTTATGGATATAAAATTCCAGTGTGCTAGGTAACTTCTGGAATTAGTGTGTCTTTCCCTGGGGCTGTAGGCTGTGTTTTATTTACTCTACATATTGATGAACTCAACCTGTTTGGCTTATTCAGAGTGTATAAGAACACAGGATTTAAAATCAGGTAAGGTCCGTCTAGTCAAGGCTATGGTTTTTCCTGTGGTCATGTATGGATGTGAGAGTTGGACTGTGAAGAAGGCTGAGCGCCGAAGAATTGATGCTTTTGAACTGTGGTGTTGGAGAAGACTCTTGAGTGTCCCTTGGACTGCAAGGAGATCCAACCAGTCCATTCTGAAGGAGATCAGCCCTGGGATTTCTTTGGAAGGAATGATGCTAAAGCTGAAACTCCAGTACTTTGGCCACCTCATGAGAAGAGTTGACTCATTGGAAAAGACTCTGATGCTGGGAGGGATTGGGGGCAGGAGAAGAAGGGGACAACAGAGGATGAGATGGCTGGATGGCATCACTGACTCGATGGACGTGAGTCTGAGTGAACTCCGGGAGCTGGTGATGGAAAGGGAGGCCTGGTGCGCTGCAATTCATGGGGTTGCAAAGAGTCGGACACGACTGAGCGACTGAACTGAACCTGGACTTGAACACTGGATACTTCATTCACTAGATATGTGAATATGTCCAAGTTACTTGTCAAACTCTATTTTCCCATCTGTAAAAAGAAGAAAATAGTAGTATCTTCCTCAAAGGTCAGTTTTGAGGATTAAATGAGGTAACTCTCCAAGGTTTAGTATCTTCCAAGATTTCTCTACCGGCATTTAGAAAGGAGAAGATAATCTTTCTCGTTTTCCAAGACAATGAGTAAGAAATAATTCTTTAAACACACTCACATACACCTCCAAAGGAGAGAGGTGAAATCTAGAGTCAATATAATATTGAAGGAACTATTTTCCTTAAAAAAGCAAAGTACAAAGTTCATAACCCATAGAGGTACAGCCTGATATTATTAGGCACAGCAGCATGCATTTCCTTTTGTTCATATATTTGATATCTGTATTACAGCCCTAACCTTGGGCTCTTCATCCTGGTAGGGTTTTAACTGTTTGAAAATGAAGGTAAAAGTCTTTGGAGAACTTCAGTTATTGCTACTGCCTTAGCCAAAGTTGAGGGGAACCCAGGACTACACCCAGGGCCACTGTTGCTCCTTTGTCAGGAGCCAATAGAAGTCTTAGAAGTTTTAGTGCACAGATTGAGCCTTGTTTTTCAGGCCAAATTATTGAATTAATATTCTAGATGTAATGAGCTTCAGTTCCTTCCTTTTAAATGTTCTAGGCATAAATGTAACACTAAATTATGATAATGCCAATGCTTCTCATCTAATATGTATTCATGACCACATTCTTAGAGGGAGCAATTTTATATATACATTTTCATTATTGATGTTGTTAAAAAAATACAAGTTCAAATATTGGCCAAAAATATTTGTTTTGTTTTTTTTGTTTGTTTTGTTTTGTTTTTCACTTCACTTCTTTTTTTTTTAATTTTTATTTTTACTTTATTTTACTTTACAATACTGTATTGGTTTTGCCATATATTGACATGAATCTGCCACAGGTGTTCATGAGTTCCCAAATGACCATTAGTTTAAATAGAAAGAAATTTCAAATCACACAAAAAAGAATAATAAAATAATTTTATTCACTTAAGTAAAAGTCAAAAAATATAAAAAGAAGAATATAAAGAAGACAGCAGAGTAAAAATTAAATAGGGCTTTTGCTCCTGGACTTGACAGAACAAAGTGGTTCAAGTATCATTGCCTCTGATGCTATAAACAACTATTAAACTGTAGAAAATACGTAAAATAACCATTATCAGGAATTAAACAACAGACAGCACAGCACTGGGATTCTCCAAAAAGAAAAACATACAAGCTGGGCATCATGATAGCCGTAGAGCTCTGCTTAGAGGTTATTTTTCTATTTCGGACTCAAGGAGGAGTAAAAGGCATTAAGGAAGCAGAGACTGAAGTTCTAAGTTGCTGAAGCGATTGGCTTTTAAATGGAAGTCACCAGCGGGTGGTCAGCAGAGAGATTGAAGGTGGGCTATTGGCTTGAATATGCACAAGATGAGACTTTGGGAACCTTAGCGGAGATTGTCTGCTATAGGGCTCCCTTTTGGTTCAACGAATTCTGTAAAGGCATTTTCCAAGTAATTAACATTCATTTGAAGCTGAGCACAGGGAAGATATTATTAAAAATTATCTTCACCCAACCTAATCAGAAAATTTAAATAAACATAGAAGCTTAGTAAATGGAGAAACTAAACGAGAAAGCCATTCATTTTGCAAAATAACTCAGAATGCACAACAATCAGGCCCATTTGTAATATTACACATAAAGACACTTGAAGAAGTGTCTTTAAGCTTGTTTCAAGAACCATTTCCTAGTAAGTCATATTCAAATTATAGATCTCATGTTTAGAGATCTTTAGCTAATTAATATCATGGCACGTGACTCATTTCTCATTTGTGCGCATCAGTTCTGTTCTTACTTTTGCTGGACTATCAAAGCAAGAACAACCAGGGACTAGTACTTACGACTCCTGGTTTCTTTATGTAAACTAGAGGCAAATAACTGTGGTATTCAGATCCTAAAGCTACTGAATAAACATGTTTTGGTTATTTGAGCTTATACTGCCAAAAAGGGCTATAAACTGCATACAAATCATCGTTTTATTATATTTTGCTGATTACCTCATTCAACAAATTATTTTTTAATGTTAACATATGGCAATATTGTTTTGGGAACAGGAATTAAGCAGTGAACAAAACTAACAAAAATCTTAGCCCTTATGGTGTTTGAAGATAATCATAGTAAGAAAAGTTAACAGTACTTAGAGGGTTGAGTTTGCTTTTTTTTTTTTTCTGGCTAATATTTTTAGGAATAAGTTACCCTTGTGATTTTTTTTCATTCTTTGGCTTTATTCCTTATCTTAACAATTTAGGCTGCTTGTTAAAGAAAAACTGCATTTGATTCATTCATGATAGTCATGTATCCAGACTTCCCTGATAACTAAGTTGGCAAATAATCCACCTGCAGTGCAGGAGACAGCTGGGTTCAATCCTTGTGGATTAGCTGGTAAAGAATCTGCCTGCAATGCAGGAGACCTGGCTTCAATCCCTGGGTTGGGAAGATCCCCTGGAGAAGGGAAAGGCTACCCACCTCAGTATTCTGGCCTGGAGAATTCTGCCTGGGTTGCAAAGAGTCAGACACCGACTGGGCAACTTTCACTTTTAATCAAGTATCAATAAATAGTTTTAGACATGTATAATATACTTGAGACTTTATACATACTGAGAATTTATTCTGAAGAGATAATTCAAAATGGATAAAAGTATTTCACCAAAAGGACATTCATCACAGGTTTATTAGAGCAGATTTTATTTTCTTTATTTTGTTTATACATATATTTAAATTTTTCTACAATGGTGACTTTTGTTAGAAAAAGAATATTATTTTTAATTCTTTAAATGTAATTCCTTGTACCATCTATGGAAAATTAGGTCATGAATAAATAAACATCAAACTTTTAAAGCTTTTAAAGTAACATTTTTTGAACCTAGAAGTCTATAGGTATGCCTATACCCTAAGCAAATTATGAAATTTGTGGAGGCATCTTTGGCTGAAAAATCAGGACATTTCTTAAAGCAATGGACTGAAGAAAAAACTTGTTGTGAAATATTCCTTGGGTAATCAAGTTTTAACTTAGTACTTTTTGATGAGCACTGCTATATGTTTTTACATGAATGAGAGTTAATTCTTAGGCAGGTTGATAAGAAGTCCGGGGTCCCCATGGAGGAGAGAGGGGTCTGAGGCACTTGAGAAGGAGAAATGAACAAACTTTTTTCTACATTCCTTCATCTTAGTCACATACAACTCTTTTCTTCTTTAAGCCCAGAGCTAATGATTACACAACAGAACAACTCATCTTGCTCAAGGATATGTTTTTCCTTAAACTCTGTACCAGTGATTATATAACAACAATATATTCTGCTCAGTTCAGTTCAGTTCACTCAGTTGTGTCCAGCTCTTTGCAACCCCATGGACCGCAGCACACCAGGCCTCCCTGTCCATCTCACCAACTCCCGGAGTTCACTCAAACTCATGCCCATTGAGTCGGTGATGCCATCCAGCCATCTCATCCTCTGTCATCCTCTTCTCCTTCTCAATACCCTGCACAAAGGCACGTTTCTCCTTTTTAAGAACCTTCTGACTAATTCTGTCATCTTAAAATGTTTATTGTGGGAGTGGGTCTGGTAAGATCTTTCTATTGTTAGTTCTGATCCCATTATCTTAAAATGCATATTGTGGGAGCGGATCTGGTAAGACTTTTACAGCCTTGAGACATTCTTTTGATTTATTGTAATAACCAATTGAAAAAGTATATAGTTCCCTTGCTAGACTAGCCAGGGAGGCACTCTCTGTCCCCCTTCTGATGTCTATGTCAGAAGCTTTCTCTGTCCCTCTTTATACTTTGATAAAACTCCGCTACACAAAAGCTCTTGAGTGATCAAGCCTGGTCCCCGGTCCCAAAGTTAAAGCTTCTTCTTTGGAGATCATGAATCCAACATTGTTCACCGTAAGCTGTCAGTGAAGGAACACTAATTTATAGGAAATAAGCTTTCTATTGCTTAAATAGAAATGCAATTACATCAGTGACAATTGTCCTGAGTTTAAGAATTACTCTGGATGAATAGCGAAGTCCTTCACTGTTAACACTCTGCTAAAAGTGATGGCTAAGGATTTTTTTTATTGAAGTCAGGTGAGTACAAAGATATAGATTCACATATTCTGACTATCTGTGTCAGGAAAGTTTAAAGTAAACTGGAACTACTATTGAAAGTTGAGTTAATATTTGTAGGTATAGGTCTCTCTTTACAAAAAAATAAATAGAAAGGCTTAGCTATTGAAAGCTGTCACTGAACTGGGCTAAAGTCAGTCCATGCTGAGCCCCTTTATATGAGTGCAGCGCTCTGTGAGTTGGCATGCATTAGGTTTGAAATGATTGGTACATGAAGGAGTAATGGAATGTACCATGTTTCTTCGTGCCCAGAAATATGATCACTGGCAACAAGAAATATTTGCTTTTACCATATTAGTTAGATTAGATCGAAGAAAAATTTCCCTAATTTTCATTTCAGATTAGAGTTTACTTCACTGGTTGCTAACATCTGGATTTTTTTCGTAGAAATTTAAGAAACCCCATTTCTTTTGCAGAGGTAATTTAAGCTCTAATTATGGATACATTTACTTATTTCATCAGCACACTTGCTAACATAGCAGAAAAAACTACTATCTGGAAATGTCCTTTAGGATCATAAATCTGTAAATCTAGTGCTTTTATGTTCTTCCTTCATGTTAGAGTGTGTTCTCCATTCATATATCCTGATTCACTTTCTCTATGGCTACAAACTAGACCACCAAAAATACCAATTTTTAAACTATATCACTGCAAATATCAATAAGTCAAGCCATCATATGATGCATGAGATTTTAATACACTATCTGCAGCTGAATCCTTTCAAGTCAATATTCCAGAGAAATAAAATCTCCTGACCAGTCTTTTAAGATTTCCAAAAATGGAATACACAAATGGCATTTCATTGACTGTCCACTCAAGCCTAGACTTTGCCTAGTGCAACACTTCCAATGTGTCATAGTGGTGCCAGTGTAGGGTGAATTGTGCAATTGTGCCCCCCTCAAAATAGTATGTTGATGTCCCAATCCCAATATCTGTGAATGAGACTTTATTTGAAAATGGTATCTATGCAGATACGATCACGTTAAAAGGAGGAAATAAGGAATTAGAATGAGTTTTAATTGAATTTCCTTCTTATACAAGGAAAATTTGGACAAAAATACAGACTGGGAAGAAAGTTGTACGAAAATGGAGGCAGAGATGGGAACTATGTGTCTACAATGCATGAAACACCAAGGATAGTGGCTCAGATGGTAAAGAATCTTCCTGCAAGCAGGAGATCCGGGTTAATCCTTGGGTTGGGAAGATCCCCTGGAGAAGTGCATGGCAACCCACTCCAGTATTCTTGCCTGGAGAATCCCATGGACAGAGGAGCCTGGCAAGCTACAGTCCATTGGGTCACACAGGGTCAGACATGACTGAAGCAACTTAGTACACACTCACACACCAGAAGCAAAGAGAGGACTTTGAAAAAGACACTTTCTCAGAGCCCCTAGGAAAAACCAGCCAGATGGACACTTTCACCGTGGAGTTCTAGATTCCTCAACTGTGAAAGAGTAAATTTTTGTTGTTTGAAGCCACTCTGCTTGTAGTACTTTATTATGCAGGACCAGGAAACCAAAGCAGGTGCCAATGGCTTTATGCAAGGGGACAACCACACAGAAAATGTTCTTAAATGTAATATGCAGATTATCATTTTTAAAAGACAGAACGAAAAAAGCTAACTAAAAGGGGAGATTGATTTATATTGGGAAGACAAAAAATAGCTAGTAGACCCTTCAATTCTTAAAATTCTCTGGCTCTTAAATAAGAAAAACTGTGTAATCAAGCAGTTATCCACACTTTATTAGTCCTCATGAGATTAACTGACTAATGAAGGAATCCTCTGACATGGAGCATGCTAGTCTGGCAGTCTGAGTCGAGACCCCTTCATTTGTGCTCCTTGGTGAAATGTTATGTCAATGTTTCTTTATACCAAAGGAGAACTTTGGCCTAAATTATCCATCTTACCTATCAAAATCAGGCTTCCCATGTGACTCAGTGGTAAAGAATCCGCCTGCCAATGCAGGAAACTCAGGAGATGCCGATTTGATCCCTGAGACAGGAAGATCCCCTGGAGGATGAAATGGCAACCCACTCCAGTATTCTTGCCTGGAAAATCTCATGGACGGAGGAGACTGGTGAGTTACAGTCAGTGGAGTCACAAAGAGTCAGACACAACTGAACAATGGAACAGACACCACATGCACGTATTAAAATCACGTGTGTTACATAAACATGATTTTAGTGTTCATATAATTGTTTTTCAGAATCTAAATACTTAACATTCTTTAAACCAGGGAAGCCACTTCTGGGATACATATATTTCTAGTATAAATTTTTTAAACAAATAAAAATAGCATAAATCTTTTCAAGAACTATAATTTAAGCTTGAACCAAATAAAAACATTTTCTTGGAGAGACATGCTCCCACAAAGCAAAAAAAGAAAAATAGAAATAGTTTTAAACAAAAGTGCTTGATTTAAGACAAACATAAACAAAGCAAAACAGAAAAGGTCTTGCTCCCAACCAAACACTGCATAAAATGTCAGTATAACAGAAAATGTCAAAAGAGGAAAAATTTAACCTTTTTTCAAATCCCATTCATTTCCTATACACTGTGAGAATCTTTCCTTTTTAAATAAAAATTTGCTTCCTTTTTCATTTTGCAGGAAAGAATATAAATCAATCTGGCACTGCCCTATAAAACTTAGGCTTGCACTAAACAGAATCAACAAAAGTGTGAAATGATCTTCCCTTCCCCACTGCTGCCTTTCCTTCAATGGACTTAGAGCATCAATAACAGAGACCGTTTACAGTTCAAGGTCGTGCAGCAGAGAACAAAGTGAACCTTAAGTTTACCCTTTCCTTTGCCCAGGGCAATAGAGCAGAGTGGAAGGGCTGCCATTCACACAGCACCAGGAGGGCCCTTCCCATCACACGGTCTACGTTTCCAGCATCTCAGCAGAACAGTTCAGAGTTGACCTCTCCAGTGAGTGGGTGAGAGCCAGTGTGGCTTCATCACTTATTAGCCATGTCACCATGGCAAGTTACTTAAACCTAAGCCTCAAATTGCTCATCTACTAACAAGATAATAACATTCTGTGATCACAGGATGGTTAAGGAGCAGAAAATAATGCAAGTACCAGGCATTACTTGAAGGAACTCAACAAATCACTGAAGTATTGTTAATATATATAAGCTTAGGGGAATGGAAAGTTAGAAAAGGTTAAATCTCCCTTCTGGGTCTCTCCTCTACAAGTGCCTTCATATATATGTTCCCCACCCTACTTCCTGACATTCTCATTTACTTTGTTCTCACAACACTTTTATTAAACAGCTAAAGCTCCAGTTATGAGGTGATAGATGCCTTGATAGAAAAGAGCCGTTACCTCAGCTAGGTATGGTAATAGAGATTCAGCTTCCAGTTCCCTACAAACCGTGAAAGGCACGTAAGCCTCTGCTCTGATGCTCTGTCAGTGGCCTAGAGAAGTGACCAGAATGAGTGAGGAGAGGCTGAGTTAAAGACACACGTAAGCTGGAGCCTTTGTGGATGCTCACCCATAGATAATCGGGGAGTTAGTAATGAGATGAGTGTCCTCTCTGCCAGAACACTGGTAATTTTTGACCCAAGAGCCAAAAGTCTCAGGTGGGCTGCTGATCCCTCAACCAGTAAGCCTGAAGATGTACACTGAATTTCAGCTACATCAAAATGAAGGATTTTACCCAAGAACTAAGACAGAAAAAGCAAGCTGACTCTGGGTACCTCCCTTAAATGCCAATTGGTATGTCAGCAATCTTGAAATGAAACTGTTGGACCAAGTAGACATTTTCCTCAGTGCAAACAGTCCTTCGAATATGTGACACATTAGATCTATGTGAAGGTATCAGCTATAAAAGAGATTCTTATATTAAGTCACAATAAAAATTTCAACTTTCAGAATTAATCTTTTTGCCTTCATTCACTCAGAAGCCTGGTGTTATTTTGGCAAGCCTTAAAATTAAGTCCTAGATTTGATAGAAGTAGAACAAGTAAAAATTTTAGTGAGTTTTTGTTTGGAATTGGGGGCTTTAGAGTGGGTCATATTTATAGCTTGTTATGTATTCTAAGAAAATGCTAGAAGATGGGTTTGAATAAAAATTGCAAAGAAAAATTATTTCAAAATGAAATTCAAATCTTTTTATTCTCCATTAATCAAAGTGTGTACTGAGATTTCATTTGACAGTCAACTATAATTTTGAAAATTTAACCAAAAATTATTATTTTTAAAACTCACTGGAATATAAGCATACTAAAGAGAATTAACATGTTAAATATCTTATGAAATTTCTTGCCTTTGCTGCATGAGCTGTTAATATTTTTTTAAAAAGACAAAACCATTATCCATATATGTCATTTATATACTATATTTGTTTTTCTCTTTCTGATTTACTTCACTCTGTATAACAAGTTCTAAGTTCATCTCAACATATATACACCACCGTGTGTAAAATAGATAGCTGGTGAGAAGTTGCTATATAAAACAGGGATCCCAGCTGGTGCTCTGTGATGATGTAAAAGAGGGGGTTGGGGATGGGAAGGGAGGCTCAAGAGGGAGGTAATAGCTGTGTAATTATGCCTGATTTTCATTGTTGTATGGCAGAGACCAACACAACATTGTAAAGTAATCTTCCTTCAATTAAAAAAAAGTCTAGGAGAATATGTAATAAAATGATAACTTCAGAAGAAAACAAAAACAAAAAACTGTCATCCAGTTTAGAAGGATAGCTCTGATTATTACAGAGAATGGTCTTCCCAACCTATAAAAGTGCAAAAACAAAACAAACAAAACTAACTTACTGTGTGTTAACAAAGTAAGAATACATTGTTGGAAGTCTGTGTGAAAGTTGGTTATAGAGACAAGTTCCACTCATGTTTTGCTGTGTGTCCTTTGTGAAATGAAGGCTAATGTTTCCTTAATGAACTGCAATAAACTAGCAATTATGCTTATTTAGTCATTCTCAAAGATGAAGATTTACTGTGAAGATAATAAAACACATGTAGTTAATGTGGTGACTACGGTTCTCAGAAAAGAATTTATCTATAGAGACATAATAGTCAAACCACCTTTTTGAAAATGTGTACCCTAGTCAAGGCTATGGTTTTTCCAGTGGTCATGTATGGATGTGAGAGTTGGACTGTGTAGAAAGCTGAGCACCAAAGAATTGATGCTTTTGAACTGTGGTGTTGGAGAAGACTCTTGAGAGTCCCTTGGACTGCAAGGAGATCCAACCAGTCCATTCTGAAGGAGATCAGCCCTGGGATTTCTTTGGAAGGAATGATGCTAAAGCTGAAACTCCAGTACTTTGGCCACCTCATGCGAAGAGTTGACTCATTGGAAAAGACTCTGATGCTGGGAGGGATTGGGAGCAGGAGGAGAAGGGGACGGCAGAGGATGAGATGGCTGGATGGCATCACTGACTCGATGGATGATGAGTCCTAGTGAACTCCGGGAGTTGGTGATGGACAGGGAGGCCTGGCGTGCTGCGATTCATGGGGTCGCAAAGAGTCGGACATGACTGAACGACTTCACTTTCACTTTTCACTTTCATGCATTGGAGAGGGAAATGGCACCCACTCCAGTGTTCTTACCTAGAGAATCCCAGGGACGGGGGAGCCTGGTGGGCTGCCGTCTTTGGGGTCGCACAGAGTTGGACACGACTGAAGTGACTTAGCAGCAGCAGCAGCAGCAGCAGTTTAAAAAAATGACTGTATTGAAGTGTTCATTATATAGCAATATATTTCAATTTATGTCTAATGTGTCCTTTTTCTACAATACACTATGAACTTTTAGAGAGAAATTTGAGACAAAACATTTCCTTTAATATTTTTGTAGAAATGTACTCATGAACAGAATGATTTTTAAATGTCATTAAATGAACTGAAATTCACACTGCATTGGCCATCACTCTTTAAATGATAGAAACCAGATTCAAAACTTACTTAACTCCATGAACATTCTATTTAAGAAGGGGAAAGAATTAAAGGTTTATTCTGAATGTTATGTTTCCCTATAGTAGGAATAACATGAAGAATTACATTTAATGTTTACAAAGAGCCAGATATAATGCCTAGTGTTTCATGCAGCATTCTATATCTTCATTTTGAAGTTGCAAAAAAAATTCCATGCAATAAACTGAATAACTTTCCCTGGCACCCAGGTAGATAAGTAGGAAAACTGGGATTTGAAAGCAGAGTTCTGACTAAGAACCAGTGACCTTAGCCACTGCACTTCAGACTCTAAAACTGAGCACTTTGATACGCAGGTTCTACACGTAGATGTGAAAACAGTAGAGGTCAAGAATAAATTTTCTATTTTTTGTAGCATGGTATGAAAAATTCATATTTTTCCAGTTTCCGATGAAAATGCAAAAGCTGTCATTAGGAAGACAGAAATACTTGATATTTGTGCCCTTATTCAAAAAGAAATCAAACAGAGATGATTTCCTCTTTATTCCCAATTCTGTCCTGCCTCAAGCCTCCACTATATTTCTCAGGAATCTGTCCTTAGCTCTCTTTCTTACTTGCAGTCCCTGTTTCCTTATTTCCATGTATTTCTGATGATTCCTAAATTATAACTCAGGCTGCATCCACCAGTCTCCTGAGTTCCACTCCCCAATCCCCACTGCTTCCTGTATATCCCCTTTGCGTATTTCATAGGTACCATATCTTACGCAAGTCCCAACAAAGTTTACCATCTCTCTTCAAGCCTGCTTCCCTATTCCATCATCAATCCTTCTTGATCGGTGCCATCTTTACCCTTCAGCTCTCTCAAATTTAAAACATCAGGGTCATCTTCTTCCACCCAACTATATTCAATTCCCTGCTGGCTAAAATGGTAAAGAATCTGCCTGTAGTGCAGGAGACCCAGTTTGAATTCCCGCATTGGGAAGATCCCCTGGAGAAGGAAACAGTAACCCACTGCAGTATTTTTGCCTGGGAAAATCCCATGGACATAAGAATCTGGTGGGCTACAGTCCATGGAGTCACACAGGGTCAGACATGACTGAGCAACTAACACTTTCACTTTCATTTTCAATTCAATAATTGACCACTTAAATCTAACATTCTGCTTCTAAGGTGTTTCTTGTATTCACTATGTCTTCATATCTATTCTGCTTCAAGCCCTTAACATTTCTTTTCAGGACTCTTGCAACAGAATCTTTAATGGTTTCTAATCTCTTCCTCTCCAATTAATTCCCTAAATATAATAGTAGGCTGTGATATTGTGACTTACAGTGTAGAACTAAGCTAAAGTGGAGTCACTTATGTTGAGGACAAAATGGAGTTGGCCAATGTAAGTGCATTAAAGAAGATGAAACAACATTACCTAACATCAGGCAATGGCACCCCACTCCAGCACTCTTACCTGGAAAATCCCATGGACGGAGGAGCCTGGTAGGATGCAGTCCATGGGGTCACTAAGAGTTGGACACGACTGAGCGACTTCACTTTCACTTTTCACTTTCATGCATTGGAGAAGGAAATGGCAACCCACTCCAGTGTTCTTGCCTGGAGAATCCCAGGGATGGAGGAGCCTGGTGGGCTGCCATCTGTGGGGTTGCACAGAGTTGGACACGACTGAAGTGACTTAGCAGCAGCAACATCAGTTGAGGGAATTTAAAGCTCACTTTAGAAACCAGAAGAGGACATCACAAATCCTCAAACATCAAGTCTGTTCCCAGCATGTTTGGACTTCCTTGTTTCTCTAACTCAGTTACCCTGATCCAAATAAGGAAGAAGACCACAGGCAATCAACCAGTTGAAAAAAGATAACTTCCAATTTACCACATAAAAAATGCTTGGTCTGTGAGCAACTCAAAACTCAGCCTTGAGTTTCTAGATTGAAACCCTTGTAATAAACTCATCTTTCAGCTTTGTTTTCTTTGGTGTGCAGAGTTTTGTTTCTGACAGTATGAAAAAAATGTATATCTGATCTTCATCCCTGTTTCTGGCATGGAGCTCCTAGGATACATGGAATTTCTAAGTGATGAGAACATAGAAGTGTGTTTTCTCATGTTAAGGAGGTGACTCTTGGAAAGTGTTTAGGATGGGGGTTGGTTGCCAGCAGAACCAAGCATCTGATTAAAGGGTTAAAACCTTCAATAGCCCCCTACCTGTGCCATCTCCCACTGCACCTCCAGACAGAGGAGAGGAGATTGTCAGCAGCATAGCCAACAAAAGGCAGAATGAGTGTTGATGAAAACTGGACTAGAATTATAAAAAGGTAGTGAAGACTGTCAGGTGCCTGTGGGAGGCTTCCCAGGTGGCTTAGTGAGAAAGAATCTGCCTGCCAGTGCTGGAGACACAGGAGACCTGGGTTTGATCCTTGGGTGGGGAAGATCCCCTGGAGTAGGAAATGGCAATCCACTTCAGTATTCTTGCCTGACATAAACCATGGACAGTGGAGCCTGACAGGCTGCAGTCCATGGGGTCACAAAGAGTCAGACACGACTGAACAATTGAGCATGCACATACGCAGTGACAACTAGTTTAGACTAACACCAGAAAGTGGCTCAAAGTCTTGAAGGTTTACAGATACATTCGGAATGGCAACCACAAAGTGGTCTGAAGGGAGACATTTTGAATATAGAAATTGCAATTCTTCTCAACAATCTCCCTATAGAACCATTAAGGTTTCACAGCTCCTTGGTATTCTTTCCACCACGCCTCAATGCCTGAAAGTCAAAGGTGAGTGAATACTTGGCTTCAGAGTTCCTGGGCTCTGAGATACGCCGCAGTTATGACCTTTGACTTAGTTAACACTTCCTCAGGGTTAAAATCATTCTTGACTGTCTGCTTTCCTCTCTAACTCAGATTTAGCAGATTCATTTTTAGTGACTAGTAAACCTTAAGCTAGAGATCTGTCTGAGAAATCCCAAGTCGTTTAAAATGCTAATGTATTTATCCTCTCACATCAGTTTGTGAAAAGGGGAAGATAAAGACTAAAATGCCTAACAGAATTATAGAAAAGAGATAGACCCATTAAACTTCTTGATAGTACTTTCTCAATCCCCAAATGGATGCAGTACACTTTTAGCAAGAGAAAGGATTCATGTTTTCATTTATCAATAAATTCATCTATTCAGGTCAGTTCAGTAGCTCAGTCATGTCTGACTCTATGCGACCCCATGAACTGCTACACGCCAGGCTTCCCTGTCCATCACCAACTCCCAGAGCTTGCTCAAACTCATGTCCATTGAGTCAGTGATGCCATCCAACCATCTCATCCTCTATCGTCCCCTTCTCCTCCTGCCTTCAATCTTTCCCAGCACCACAGTCTTTTCCAAGGAGTCAATTTTTTGTATCCGGTGGCCAAAGTATTGGAGTTTCAGCTCAGCATCAGTTCTTCCAATGAATACTCAGGACTGATTTCCTTTAGGATGGACTGGTTGGATCTCCTTGCAGTGCAAGGGACTCTCAAGAGTCTTCTCCAACATCACAGTTCAAAAGCATCAAGTCTTCCACACTTAGCTTGCTTTATGATCCAATTCTCACATCCATACATGACTACTGGAAAAACCATAGCCTTGACTAGATGGACCTTTGTTGGAAAAGTAATGCCTCTGCTTCTTAATATGCTGTCTAGGTTGGTCACAGCTCTTCTTCCAAGGAGCAAGGGTCTTTTAATTTCATGGCTGCAGTCACCATCTGCAGTGATTTTAGAGCCCCCCAAAATAAAGTCTGTCACTGTTTCCATTGTTTCCCCATCTGTTTGCCATGAAGCAATGGGATCAGATGCCATGATCTTAGTTTTCTGAATGCTGAGCTTTAGGCCAACTTTTTTACTCTCCTCTTTCAATTTCATCAAGAGGTGCTTTAGTTCTTTTTCACTTTCTGCCATAAGCGTGGTGTCATCTGCATATCTGAGGTTATTGATATTTCTCTCAGCAATCTTGATTTCAGCTTGTGCTTCATCCAGTCCAGCATTTTGCATTATGTACTCTGCATATCAGTTAAATAAGCAGGATGACAATATACAGCCTTGACATACTCCTTTCCTGATTTGGAGCCAGTCTGTTGTTCCATGTCCAGTTGCTTCTTGACCTGCATACAGATTTCTCAGGAGGCAGGTAAAGTGTTTTGGTATTCCCATCTCTAAGAATTTTCCTAGATATTATATTCAAAAGCAGAGACATTACTTTGCCGACTAAGGTCCGTCTAGTCAAGGCTATGGTTTTTCCTGTGGTCATGTATGGATGTGAGAGTTGGACTGTGAAAAAAGCTGAGCACCAAAGAATTGATGCATTTAAACTGTGGTGCTGGAGAAGACTCTTGAGGGTCCCTTGGACTGCAAGGAGATCCAACCAGTCCATTCTGAAGGAGATCAACCCTGGGATTTCTTTGGAAGGAATGATGCTAAAGCTGAAGCTCCAGTACTTTGACCACCTCATGCGAAGAGTTGACTCATTGGAAAAGACTCTGATGCTGGGGGGCAGGAGGAGAAAGGGACGACCCAGGATGAGATGGCTGGATGGCATCACAGACTCGATGGACGTGAGTCTGAATGAACTCCGGGAGATGGTGATGGACAGGGAGGCCTGGCGTGCTGCGATTCATGGGGTTGCAAAGAGTCAGACACGACTGAGCGACTGAACTGAACTGAAGAATTTTCCACAATTTGTTGTGATCCACACATTCAAAGGCTTCATGTTTTCATTTATTAATAAATTCATCTATTCCAAGGACATTAATTAAACATACTCTAGACACCAAGCATTTTATTTTGACACATAAGACATTAAATTTTTTAAAAATAAATAAGCTGCAGTCCCAGTCATTAAAAAGGTTGAGGAGACAATCAGTTAAGGAGCAATGACAATATAATGCAATATAATGTAAGGAAAGCACTGATAGAAGTAACATGGATGCTATGAGAATCCTCCTATGAAGTCAAGGTATCAAAGGGAGTGAGCTAGGAGGAGAGCAGGTGGTGGCCTCAGAAGCAAAGCTTGAATGTGAGATTAGAGATGGTTGCCCTGTAGCTCTTTTGTCAGCTCCCTTACTATAAGAAAGTTTTTTCTCTCCTCAGGAGAAGAGGAAACTCAATTAGAGTAACAATTGTCTCTCTTTGTGCCTTAACTCACTGTACCCTTATGCAGATTCAATGGTTGATATGAATGTAAATTAGGAGGAACAACCCATGCTTGTCTTGACTCCACCCTTTTTCCTTTTGGAAGCCCTGGCACCATTCTTCTCATGTGCTCATGCAGGGCTCCCTCTGTCATGGGAAGAAGCGGAGGGAGAAAGGCAAGCTCCTGCCCAGTATTGCTAGGAACTACGTACTTCTTGATTCTTGGGTTCAAAATTATAAGTTTACATGGCATATGAACCTAATAATCCCATAGAAGATGGAACTGCTCCTGAGGATTTGAAACCCAAAGTTGATTCTATTCCAGAATATATGCCTCTTTGAGGTGGCTGAATCATCAGCTTTAATTTTTTTTTTTTTAATTAAACAGAACAAGTTTAAGAGTCAAGTGTGAGTGAACTTAGGACCCATATAAGAAAAAATCTTCTTCTCATAGTGATTATTCTAAGGGACAAGCAGGATGGTTTGGAAGCCAAGAGTGGAAGAGGGTGTGTATCAAGACAGTCACCAACTCTTCATTTCGGATGTAGCATGCTTGCAGGGAATACCGGAAACAACATAGTTTTGGAGTAAAATAAAGATTCCAGTTCTACAGTTGCCATTTGCTTGTAAGCTTCTTTAAGCCTCATTTTCTCGTCTACAATATAAGACCTGCTCATGCACACATGCTTGGTTGCTTCAGTCGTGTCCGACCCTTTTCAACTCCATGGACTGTATAGCCTGCCAGGCTCCTTTGTCAATGAGATTTTCCAGCAAGAATACTGAAGTGGGTCGCCATTTCCTCCACCAGGGGATCTTCCCAACCCAGGGATCGGGCCCACTCTTACATTGATAGGCAGATTCTTTATCACTGAGCCACCTGGGAATCCCACAAAAAAAGTACACTAATACCAAACTTGCCAGGATATTATGAAGATTAGAAGTGTGTTTGTAAATGTATAGCAGCATCATGTGTTTATGATGTAATCATATACTAGACGGAAGCTGAAGGAAGATGTCTCCTTGTAAAATGAGAAAAATGATAGGGATTGAAAATAATTGTGCCATGATTTAAACCTATGCCAAGAAAAGGAAGTACAAGAAACTTGCCTCGATTTGATACAGTTTGCCTTCTCCAGTTATTCACAACATACAGAGGTTTAGTTCTGTCACAGAGACACGAGCCAGCCTCGTATGTGCAGCATGGAGAAGGAGAACCTCCTGCAAGAGGTGGAAGCCAGTGTCTGTGGACCTTGACAGATGTGCCAGGGAGTTAACCTGAGTCCTCAGGTTACAGCAAATCTGAGAACACACCTAGCATCAGTTTAAAAATCTAAATATGACAAAATGCCAACTCTCTCTAAACATCTCATTTTTGTTTTCCAAATTCTTATTAACAGATACTCTTAACTTAGACGTCACTGAAAAAGTATTTATGAGCCTATAAACATCTTTTCAAATGTACTCAGCTAAATTAAAGTATGTTTAAGCAAATCTCTTCCAATCTTTAGTAATCCCATATGCTAAAATTTCTCTATTTTAAATAATTTAAAGTAGAAATTTCAATAACACAGTGAGATAAACTGTTAATACAGTAAACTTGTATAAAAATAAATATTGTCATAAAAGTAAAAATATATATTCATTCAACAAATATTGATTGCATGCTAAATACACATACTGATCTTGGTACAACAAATAAACAGCATGAAGGTCTTTCTTTTAGTTTCTCCTTGAGGCTAAAAAGATTCAATTCCAAGTCAGTTTGTTCAACAGTAATTCAAAACTGGTAAACTGATCAAAGACTGATTGCAGAACTTAGCAAATTTTGTAGTTCCATCAAGGAGACATTCAGGGGCAACAAAGGACGGACTCTCCTCTAGAGCCTTGGTGTTCAGTCACTCAGTCATGCCCGATTCTCTTGCTTCCTGACCCAGGAGTCAAACCCATGTCTTGTGCATTGCAGGTGGATTCTTTACCACTAAGTCACCAGGGAAACCTTGGGACCTAATTAACAGTTGCACTTTTCAGATTTTTTTGATAAGTTACCTACTGACTCTGTACCTCAGTCTTGGGCTGAATGAAAGATGGCTAGATTAAGCATCGGAGGACATTTGTACAAAGAATAATTTTAACTGGATTGCAAAAGCAACCAATTAATGAAAAAATGAACTAGTGAAAGTGTTCATGTCTTAAAGAAGACTTACTCTACGAAGAGAACTGATTTAATTCATATCATCCCTGTCTGCCTCTTAACAGTTCAAAAGGCTTCTTCCCATGTTTGATGTTTTCTTGCCAAAGCATTGTTTTGTTTGTTTGTTTGTTTTCAACCCTACTGCTATTAGCTGGATTTTTTTTTTTTTTTTTTACCAAACTGGAGAGGAAAATTCACAAGATTCATTTTCCTCTCAGTATCTCTAAAGTTTACTTAAGTAAACTTCATCTCCACATTTACTCTAATTAATCCCTATTCAAGGATTTTCTCTGAGAACACAACCATATCTTTTCCCAAGGACACCATCATTGATTGTCTATCAGTTAAAAAGTAAACTCGAAAGAGTTTGCTCAGGTTGTACGTTTATATAACCATTTCATTCCAAGAATTGCTGAGACCTCTGCTGGCAAAGATACCACTAAGCAAACGCAGCATATGGAGATTCAGTTTCACCTAAAAGATAAATTGAGAATACTTTTCTTTACAAAAAGAATTGCTGCAGGCTTTGTTCTGCCAACTGTGATGCATACCATCAAACACATTTTAAAAACATTATTAAAACTGGGACTTCCCTAGTGGTCCAGTGGTTAAGATTCTGTGCTTCCTGCATGGAGCATGGGTTTGATCCCCAGGTGGGGAACTAAGATCTCACATACCACATGGTTTAGCCAAAAAACTTTTTATTTTAAATTATTAAATACTGTCTAGAAGTTCATTCTGTGAAATACAGTGGAGAATGACTGCCCTCAAGGAATTTACAATTCAGGTGGAATAGAGCTACATAAACAACTAACTATAGCTCAAAAACTTTAAATCAACCGGAAGTAGGGGTTCAAACAACATGTTGTAAACATAGAAAGCAGAGAATAATACACTCTGATTAAAATGTTAGTGAAGATTTGCCAATTACCATATCATAAGCATTAACATATCAGAAACATTTTGATAAATGCTGCAACAGACTGTCTTGGTGTCCTGCTCAGAACTCCTGCCATCCCTGATGTATCCAAGCCCTAGTTGCTGTAGGGTGCTTCAGCTAACAATTCACACCTCCAGCCTTCTTTGGAGGCATACCTGGGATGACTGAAGCTATCTTGACACCATTTGTCCCACTGCAATGGCCAGTGATTGACTGGACAGGAATCTAACAGCTCCACTCCCAGTCTCAAGATGGGACAGTGTTTGTGGTACAGTTTACATTTCAGAATTCCCAACCATATCATGATGACACTAGACTCTTCCTGAAACTACCAGGGATCGGATTCTTCCATAGCTCCTTCTTGTTCTCTATATTGTTTCCATCCCTCAGATTTTACTCTGAAGGAGTTATAGGCCCCAGATTCTACTAGCTGGAACCAGGAAAATATGTCTGGGAGGGTTGCAAAGGGTGCTGGACCAAGGGGTGGCAAACCATAAGGCTGGATAAAGCAGAGTTTATCAATATGAGGGCACACTTCCTGTAAGACAGACTCTAATATCCTGTCAAGAGCCTCAGTCCTGAAGCACAGCTGGGGAGGTTTTTAGATGCTTGGGAAAGTGTTAGCTCCCATTAGATGGGTAGCAATACCAGAACAGTCTGGCAGTGTGTGAAAAGAGAACAAAGGCTCGGAAGACGGGCTTGCTAGAGTAGACCAAAACTCCCAGTGGACTGTGTTTTTGGAATTCCCAAAGGACTCTCCTTTACTTGGTAGATTAGCTCCTTGGTGGTCTTGACCTCAAAGAGCAGACCCTAAGGTAACAAGCCTTGTCCCTCAAGGCAGATCTTTCCAGTTGTTGTTGTTCAATTGCTCGATCGTCTCTGAATCTGCTACCCCATGGACTGCAGCATGCCAGGCTTCCTTTCCTGCACTATCTCCTGGAGTTTGCTCAAACTCATATCCATCAAGTCAGTGATGTCATTCAACCATCTCATCCTCTGTGGTCCCTTCTCCTCCTGCCTTCTGTCTTTCCTAGCATCAGAGTCTTTTCTAATGAGTTAGTTCTTTGCATGAAGTGGCTAAAGTGTTGAAGCTTCAGCTTCAGCATCAGTCCTTCCAGTGAATATTCAAGACTGATTTCCTTTAGGATTGACTGGTTTGAACTCCTTGGACACAAGGGAGTCTCAAGTCTTCTCCAGCACCAGAGTTCCAGAGCATCAATTCTTCGGAGCTGAGCCTTCTTTTTGGTCCAACTCTCATATCTGTGCATGACTACTGGAAAAACCATAACGTTGACTATACAGATCTTTGTTGGCAAAGTGATATCTCTGCTTTTTAATACAGTGTCTAGGTTTGTCATTCCTCCAAGGAGCAAGCGTCTTTTAATTTCATGGCTGCAGTCACCATCTACAGTGATTTTGGAGCCCAAGAAAATAAAGTCTGTCACTGTTTCCATTGCTTCCCCATCTATTTGATCTCTCCAGCGTGTATGATAAAGGAAGCCCTGGTCAGTATGGCCAAATGGAAGGAGTCTGAATTGCAGTATATATAGATCAGCTGTCCTTTAAAAAATAAAAATGCATGGGGCATAAGCGAAAAAAAAAAAAAAAAGGAAGGAAGGAATTAAAATCTTTCCATGAAAATCAGTGAGACTAGAAAAACGATTTTGAATTAATCAGAAATGCCCCCCACCCCTCGCTTAGAGAAGAGCAGCAACAATGGATGTGAATTCAATTCAGAGGGTTTATGTCAGGGCCAGATCAGACCCACATCACCCAGTCCCTTCTCTGTTCAACCCTGTATCTCAGAGTCGATCAGGGACCTGATACGTAAACATGAGGCAGCACAGAGCAGAATCTCTCTATTCCTGCAAAAGCTCTTTCCCACCAGTAGGGAAAACCCTGTTGATGGGACTGAGTGCATAACAAGAGCAATTACAGCATGAGCGATCACAGCCTCAAAGATTGGCGCTTCTGTTATTCCATCACAGAAGGTGCATTTGGAGGCACTGACACATGGTTTGTTGGGAGGAACATAATGTTGGCCCCAAGAAAGGTGCTCCGTAGCCATGAAAAGTATAGCCCTCCTCCCAGCAGCATCTGTCACCTTTGCCGTACCCAAAGTGTTGTCACTGTGGCTTTTTTCAGAATGCATGTTAGGCTTTCCTTTTAGTCAAGCTGTCACACTCACATCGCCATCGACCCTATTACAGCATTTGCAGAGACATATGGAAAGAAGAGCGAGGAACAGGATAGCTTTGGGAAAAGTGAGAAAAGGGCAGAGCCAAAACTGGTTCTCATCGTTAACCCAGAGTTTACCCAGCATGGAATTCTAGAAGCAAGAATGTTTGCAAAACAGAAGAAATGTTCATTGCTTTGATATCATAAATGTCTTGAAATAATCTCTGTTTAACAGCTGTCATACCTGTGCTTGAAGATCATATAAATCAGTACAATATATACAAAATAAGGTGCTCCGAGTTTGCACACACTGGCAGCTCCACTCTAAACACCACACATGATCTGTATGCCTTTGGTTATTACCAAATCTTTCCTGTTACATAGGGAGCTCAGGCCAGTGCTCTGTGACTGCCTAGAGGGGTGGGATGCGGGGGGGGGGGGGAGGATGGGGAGGGGATGGGGGGGAGGGAGGCTCACAAGGGAGAGGATATCCATATATTTATGGCTGATTCACATTGTTGTAAGGCAGAAGCCAACACTTTAATTGGAGCAATCATCCTCCAATTAAAAATAAATTTTAAAACATTAAAAATCTTTCATGTTAATAATTTTTTATTTGAAATCAGTAGAGCCTATTGCCTCTTTAAAAATGCATTGAAAACAGCAAATCTGGTTTGATTTAACTTGACTTGTTCCTAGATTTGCTTATCACAGCAAAGCAGCCACAAGATAGTACCACAATCCTTTGTGACTTTATGCCAACCATCTAGTCCCTCTGAGCTGTAAATGTGTCATCTGTCTCCTCTTGGAATTTATAACTATAGAACTGTTGACTTTTGGACCTGATATTCATGTGTAAGTTATTTGCACGGTCATGAAAAACCCATGCCAATAAAACTGAATTAAAGTGGTCTATGGCAGGTTTGGTTCTTCAGAAGCAGAGATGAGGTAAGAGATTGAGGGGGTTGTTTATTAGGGATGAACACCTGGGAAGAGAATAAAGAGGGAGTAGGATGGGGTGGAGGAGGAAAAGAAATAGCGATGTAGGACAAAGCCTCTGCCAACCCAGTGGGGTGATCTGGAGTGAGTATTCCAAATGGGGTAGGTATAGCCAGGCCATTACACCTGCTTCATGATCTCTTGAAGATCATATAAATCAGTATGAAAAGTGAAGTTGCTCAGTCGTGTCTGACTCTTTGCGACCCCAGGCTCCTCAGTCCATGGAATTTTCCAGGCAAGAGTACTGGAGTGGGTTGCCATTTCCTTCTCCAGGGGATCTTCCCAGCCCAAGGATCAAACCCGGGTCTCCTGCATTGCAGGCAGACGCTTTACCATACGAGCCACCAGGGAAGTATAAATCAGTATAATATATACAAAATAAGGTGCTCAGCATTTGCACATACTAGAAGCTCCGCTCTAAGCCCCACAAGTGATCTGTATGCCTTTGATTATTGTTAAATCTTTCATGTTACACAAGGAGCTCAGCCCGGTGCTCTGTGATGACCTAGGGGTGGGATGGGGGTTGGCGGTGGAAGCGAGGCTCAGGAGGGAGGAGATACATGGATACCAGTGGCTTCCTACAGCTGAGTGGCTTCCTACAGCTGAAAGAAGCTGAATGCAGTGGCTTCCTACAACTGAGCAGAACCCAAGTGGATAAAAACTGGAGGTTGTCTATTCAGCACACTCTCTGCAATGCAGCAGCAAGTTTTCTCTTGAAACTGGATCTAGATGCTAAATCTGTGTCAACCACACAGTTTCAGAGTAATGCTACCCTCTGGGTCCCAGCAGAAAATATTTTCTGGGGGTAGTTCTTCCTGATTCATGCCTCTTAGATTAAGTTCAGCCAAGTATGAGTTCAAAACAATAAAAACAGCAAATGCATAAGCAAATAAACCAGTGTGAGAGACAACTGAAAAAAATAATAAAATATATTGACACCACACAAGACTTGAATACTAACTAGAAAATGTTAGCTTAATTTGAATTTTAAAAGTAAAGATATATTGAAAGTATAATTGAGAAATAAAAAGCTGTCATATTGACTGGGTAACTTCATATAATTTTCTGGAAATAGATTTGAAATTCTAGTATAAATTATTAGTCTAATAGGACAATTAATTTAGCAGAATTGGCCCAATTGAGATAAAAAGTCCAAAGAGACCTTTAACCATAAAAAGATTAAGAAAATTGTAAAAATAACTTTCATGTTAAAATGTATGAAGCTCAACTAGTTTCACAAGGGAATTTTATTGGATTTTTTAAGATCAAGTAATCCTAAAGCTATTTTAAATTATTCTAAACCCTAGGAAAAAAACTGAAAAATTATTTTTATGAGGCAGATTCACATTTAATGTCAAAATATGTTAAAAATTGCACTAAAAGTATAGAAAGATATCTTTTGAAAGACATCTCCTTTCAGAAAATTAGTACAGAAATTTTAAGTGATTAGCAAGGACACTTGAAAAATGAATTAAAAAGCAATGTATCATAACCAACTAGCATTTACATCAGGACTCTAAGGTGATTCAGTGTTGGGAATCCAATAATATATTTACCACACTTAAAAAGTAAGGAGAAAAATCATGAATTTTTAATGAAAATTTGACAAAATTCAAACTCCATTTAAAAACCCCAGTTAAAAACGGTAACCTACTGAATGAAAAAAATATTTGCAAGTCATACATCTGATATTCAAATACATATTCAAAATACATAAACAACTCATACAGCTCAACAGCAAAAAGAAACCCCAAACAATTTGACTAAAAAACAGAGAATCTGAAAAGACATTTTTCCAAAGAAGACATACATATGGCCAACAGTTACATGAACAGATGCTTGACATCACTCATCAGGGAAATGCAAATTAAAACCACGAGATATCACCTCACGCATGCTAGAATAGTTATTATCAAAACGACAAGAAATAACTAGTGTTAGGAGAAGGCAATGGCACCCTACACCAGTACTCTTGCCTGGAAAATCCCATGGACAGAGGAGCCTGGTAGGCTGCAGTCCATGGGGTCGCTAAGAGTCAGACACGAATGAGCGACTTCACTTTCACTTTTCACTTTCATGCATCGGAGAAGAAAATGGCACCCCACTCCAGTGTTCTTGCCTGGAGAATCCCAGGGATGGGGGAGCCTGGTGGGCTGCTGTCTATGGGGTCACACAGAGTCGGACACGACTGAAGTGACTTAGCAGCAGCAGCAGTGAGAACATGGAGAAAAAGGAATATTTGTGCACTGTCAGTGAGACTGTAAATTGTTACAATCACTATAGGAAACATTACAGAGGTTCCTCAAAAAATTAAAAATAGAACTATCATATGACCCAGCAATTCCACTTCTGGATATTTATCTGAAAGGAACAAAGACACTATTTCAAAAAGATATACACACCCCCATGTTCACTGAAACATAATTTTATAATAGCCAAAACATGAAAACAACTTCAGTGACCCTTGATGGATGATTGGACAAAGACTGAAATCAGATTGATTATATTCTTTGCAGCCAAAGATGGAGAAGCTCTATACAGTCAGCAAAAACAAGACCGAGAGTTGACTATGGCTCAGATCATGAGCTCCTTATTGCCAAATTCAGACTGAAATTGAAGAAAGTAGGGAAAACCACTAGACCATTCAGGCAGGCCCTAAATCAAATCCCTTATGATTATACAGTGGAAGTGAGAAATAGATTTAAGGGATTAGATCTGATAGACAGAGTGACTGATGAACTATGGACGGAGTTTCATGACATTGTACAGGAGACAGGGATCAAGACCATCCTCATGGAAAAGAAATGCAAAAAAGCAAAATGGTTGTCTGAGGAGGCCTTATAAATAGCTGAGAAAAGCAAAGGAGAAAAGGAAAGATAAAAGCATCTGAATGCAGAGTTCCAAAGAATGACAAGGAGAGATAAGAAAGCCTTCCTCACTGATCAGTCTAAAGAAATAGAGGAAAACAACAGAATGGGAAAGACTAGAGATCTCTTCAAGAAAATTAGAGATACCAAGGGAACATTTCATGCAAAGATGGGCTCGATAAAGGACAGAAATGGTATATATCTATACAACGGATCATTGCTCATTTGAGAAAAAGAAGAAGATCTTGTCATTTGTGACAACATGATAGACCTTAGGGCACTATGCTAAGTGAAGAGAAAAATCAGAGAAAACAAGTCAGAGAAAAATCAAATGCCATATGATTTCACTTATATGTGGAATCTTAAAAAACAAACAAACCCTAAGCTCATAGAGAGAACAGAGTGCTGGTTATGAGAGGCACAAGGTAAACGATGGGAGAGATGGTTGATGGTGGTCAAAAGGTACAAACTTCCAGTTATAAGAAAAAAATGAATCTCGGAATGTAATGTTCAACATATCACAATAGTTAACACTGCTGGATAACACACAGAAAAGTTGTAGTTAGTAAATCTGAGTCCTCATCACAAGGAGAATATTTTCCCTTTATTTTTTTCTCCTTTCTCTTCTACGTATTGTGTCTGTAAGAGAAGATGGATGTTAGTTGAACCTATTGTGGTAATCATTTCACAATATATGTAAATCAAGCCATCATGCTGAACTCCTTGAACGTACTTACACATTTTCCAACCTGGTACAAATCTGCTCTTGTCTTCCTGCTTAGAACTGTAATTTGATAACATTAAAATTGCTTACCCATGACTTTAGGGGGTATAGATGATTCAGACTCTAGGAGGAAATCTCTCAGCGTTTCAGCAGACTTTTCTACTCTTTTGAAGTAAATCTTCCTCATTGCATCTTTCTGATGTAAAATCTATTGCCTTTGCTTTGAGCGTTGGCAGGTGAGAAATCCCCCTGAAACTGTGTGCAGTGGACTCCTGACAGGAAGTGAAGGGAGCCTGAATAAAGCACGGAAAATCATGACTAAACAATTCAATGGCAGATTGCTCTATGACTAGAAAGAGAATTGTAACTTGGAAAATAGCAAGGCATTTAAGGCACTTACAGCCAGTCCTCCTTTCTGTACCCTTAGAACTCCATACATTCCACTCCATGAACAAAACCAGGTTCTTAGGTGTGAACCTTTAAGCTCCTCTTGGACTCCTCCCTTTGCTCTCTCCACACCAGGTAGGTCAGCTGGTCTCAGTGAGTCTTTTCTCATGTGGTCTCCCAAATCCATCCCTCCGTTTCTGTTTAGAACTGCACTAATTCCATTTTGAGTCACTACTTTTCTTTGCTTCTCCCAAATATCCCATAAATTGTAGCTGGTTGGAGATCAGAAGAATGATGATCACTGTTTCCATCAAATCAAATGTTGACTCATCTGTAAAGTTCACAATACCTACTCTCCAGAGAATGACATAAAGGAAACTGGTCAAGCCAACTTTTTCTTTCAGTCTGAAAATTAGTTGCCTTTGGCAATCCTGGCTCCTCAGCTTTTTTATGTTTTTGAAAGTGTCCCTGTTTGGGGCACTAAATTCAACCTTTTCATATTTACATCAAATTCAAATTACTCACTGGCTATGTCCTCCCAAAGGACATATATCATCTATTCGGATTATTTATTTTAAAAACATAAGAGAGAGAGAAGATGAAATAAATGAAAAGGAAAAAAACCCTAGTGAGTAGAACCCAGAGTCAGTGGGTACATTTAAAATCCACTCAATTCAGCCACACATCAAATACTCTTTTCACTATACTCAAGTCCAAACTCTCTTTCATTATACTCAGGCTTTTGCCACTTCTCTCTCTCTCTTAATCCTGTATCCCATTATATATACAATCACTTGGCCTGGAAGTAGGGTTGCTTCACTAAGTCCTGCTTTACTATTTACACAACTACAAGGCAATTAGCTTTTGCACACTACCAAGTAACTGAGTATTTCCCAAACAATTCAAATACTCCTTGAGTCCTATACTGACCTATTCACTCCCAGACAGGGTTTTATCTGCAGAACTGCACTCATTAAAGGGACAGTGGGTTACTTCAGAGTCCATGAACATGGAGTTGGCTGAGGTGTCACTCACCTATTGAAATGGAACATTTATATGAATAAGCTAGGGAAAGCCTGCACAACATTTTGCATCCTTCCATTGACAACAGACAACACTAAAGCAGGAAAAGTCAGAGTCCCCATTTCTCTGCCTTGGGCCTGACTTTCTGTATTGGCCACGAAGACACACTTCAGAGAATTCATCCATATGTTACTAGTTTTGCAGGTCCTTTTGTACTTTAATTTAGCTGTAATTCAAAAAGCATATTTTTGGACATGTGATGCTTAGAACCATGCTGGGCTTTGTGGGAAACATTATTTCCTTTATAAGTTAAAAAAAAAAACCTGAAGAAAGCAGGAATGTTATTTAGCTTGAAAATGCATCATTTTTAACAATACCAGTTAGAAGTATGTACTTAGAAACTAGAGTAAGGAGAAGAATGTGATTTCCAGGCTGTTTTGGTCACTATCTGAGAATGTAAGAATGTGTTCTACTCCTTATCAGTCAGTTTCCAGTGAGGAAAACAGAAATTGTTCTAGGTATTTCCAACAAAGAAGGATTTTGTTCAGGGAATTGGTAACAAATGTGTTAGCAGGTCTGGCTGAGCAACACAGAGACAGGGTGTCACTCAAAGACCAGGAAGCTGCTGCCACTGAGGCTCCAGAGCCAGGAGGTTAGACTCACCACTGACCCTACTGGAGACTCAGCCACTGCAACGGGGAAGGACTGGTCCCAGCTGCTTGTCCTGGGTCTCCAGTGCCAACTCTAGAGAGCAGCTGTCGCCAAGGCTGCTGATCCACCGCCACCACTGAAGAATCCTGCCACCTCCAGGGCCAGGAACAGAGGAGCACTACCTTCCTCCTGCCTTTTTGTTTCACTTCCATTATTCCGACTGGAACAGCTATCTGAAACCCAGCCCTCAAAGGATTCTAAGAAAATGGTTCCAGTCTTCCTGCAAACAGAAGACTGCAGGGAAGAGAGGGGTTGTGGCTGAGTATTAGCAAACAGGGGACTTCCCGGGGGCTCCTAGTGGTAAAGAACCCACCTGCCAAGGCAGGAGGCATAAGAGATGCAGGTTCCATTCCTGGGTCGGGAAGATCCCCTGGAAGAGGGCATGGCAACCCACTCCAGTATCCTTGCCTGGAGAACCCCACGGACAGAGGAGCTTGGCGGGCCACAGTCCATGGACTCACACTGAGTAGGACAGAACTGAATGACTTAGCACGCACACACTAGCAGACAGTCCCTGGCACACTTAGAGATTTTATAAAGAATATAAAGAAGGAATTATACCATTAAACTGGCTTGTATCTTAACAGTTCCAGGTTAATACATGTCTTTAAAAATACTCGTTAAAAGAACTGCACATAGTTTCAAGAAAAACTTCTTTCTTAGAGAATCAGTTCAGTTCAGTTGAGTCACTCAGTCATGTCTGACTCTTTGCAACCCCATGGACTGCAGCATGCCAGGCCTCCTTGTCCATCACCAACACCCGGAGTTCACTCAAACTCATGTCTGTTGAGTCAGTGATACCATCCAACCATCTCATCCTCTATCATCCCCTTCTCCTCCTGCCTTCAATCTTCCCCAGCATCAGGGTCTTTTCAAATGAGTCAGCTCTTGGCATCAGGTGGCCAAAGTGTTGGAGTTTCAGCTTCAGCATCAGTCCTTCCAGTGAATATTCAGGACTGATTTCCTTTAGGATGCACTGGTTGGATCTCCTTGCAGTCTCCTTCTCCAATATCGCAGTTCAAAAGCATCAATTCTTTGGTGCTCAGCTTTCTTTATAGTCCAACGCTCACATCCATACATGACTACTGGAAAAACCATAGCCTTGACTAGATGGACCTTTGTTGGCAAAACAATGTCTCTGCTTTTTAATATGCTGTCTAGGTTGATCATAACTTGGAGAATACTACATATTAAAACAAGCTATTGACTCTTGTTGGCTTTTAAACTCTACTTACTAGAAAAAATAAGTAAAAGCCAAGTTTATGTGGTGTATTATTAAGCCAATCTTCAGTTAAAGAGATTTCTAATGTGAAACTTTACTTCGCAGTGAAACAAGAAGCTAAAACACAACATCATTCATTAATCCACTCAACAGTTGGAAAGGGATGGCTCTATTATTCTGTGGATAGATCATGAGAATACCCACGGCTTCATCTATACCCGCACAATTGAGATAATCTCCCAATGAATAATCACAGCATACTGTAATGTGGTATAACAGACGTTTGCACAAAATACAATAGAGGCAGAGACGGAGCGAGAGAGAGCATTAGAAGGCAGGAGTAATAGTACACACAAAGCTACAGATGCATGAAAAAAAAAAATGTGGTGGGTTTGGGAAGTGCTACTGAGTCTCCCAGTATCAATTTCATCTTGTTACTTTTCTGTATCTCTGACCTTCCATCAGCCTCCCTTAACAGTAAAAGTCGTTACAAGGCCCTGTGCACTTTGCCCCCTGCCTGCCACTTGGAATTCATCTCCTGCCCCACTGGCTTTCTTGCTGTTCAAGCCTCAAGGTCTTGGCTCTTTCTGTTCCTCTGCACAGATCTCTCCACCTCAAGGTATTTTCCTGGTTTACTCCTTTGCTTCAATTAGGTTGCTGTTGAAATACATCCCATCAAAGAGCCTTTCCTGACCACTGTTACTAGTAGAACTTCTCTCTTCTAACCTTAACTTTTCTTAATGGCATTTATCTCCAGCTGACACTATATATTTATACTTTTATCTTTCAATATAGTCAGCCCTCCGTATCCATGAGTTCCACATCCAGAGGCATGGAGGGCCAACCATACTAGCTATTTTATATTCAATATAAGAGATTTAAGCATTCCCTGGTGGCTCAGACAGTAAAGAATCCATATGCAATGCTGGAGACCTGGGTTTGATCTCTAGGTTGAGAAGATCCCCTGGAGGAAGGTATGGCAACCCACTCCAGTATTCTTCCCTGGAGAAAGCCATAGACAGAGGAGCCTGGCAGGCTATGGTCTATGGGGTTGCAAAGAGTTGGACATGACTGAGCAACTAAGCACATCACAGCACAAGCATTTGCAGATATTGGTATCTGCAGGGGTTTGGAATCATTCCCAGATGTTATACTAAAGGACAACTGTACTTATACATACTTATGTATTTGTACATTACATACATATCCACTCACACTACGTGTTACTTATCCATTATTTGTCTCCTCCCCTAGACACACATATGGGTTCAAGGACACTGCTTCATTCACATACTGTTGTGCTGTACCTCAGCACCTAGAACAGCCAAGTACTCGGCAGATACTCAACAATCACTTGCAAAATGAATTAATACATAACCAAATAAGCAAAAGAACTGACAAGTAGCAGAAAGAGTGAAGACCTGTATATCTGGTAGGAAAACAGAATGTAATATGAAGGAATCAGAACCTTATATTTGAGATCAAAGAAGTGCCATCAGAATGAGTGACTACATGGGAGGGTAAGAGGGAGCCCCCATCCATTTTTCCAGGTTCCGAATTTTGCTTAGCACTGGCCCTTTGGCAAATCATTGTGGCTTTTCGATTCAAAAAGAAATGCTTTTGCTATACTTAGGAGACTTGCAAGGGAGAAACTCTACCTAGTGTTACTTCAAACTTCAGCCTAAAAAAAAGGAGATATTTGCCTCTAAACATTGTAGCCAGAATAAATTATGCAAAGGATAAAAATATCACAGAACTCTGGTTGTAAATCCCCTGCCCATCCTCCCTCACCAATCATTGTCTCCCACAATAATTGCAGGGAAATCTCTTGGAGATACATGTAGTGGAAGCAATCAGTTCTAAAGACAAAAAAAAAAAAAAAAAAAGAGGAGCTGTGGAATTAAAATTAGAATGATGACATGGCAAGTAAAATTAACACCAGAAAGGGAAAAGGGCTTGAAATCCAAGTCAGCCTGACAAGCAACAAGCAACAGTACCACTCACACATCTATTCCCCAGATGTACTGGTAAGATTGGAGAAAGTTCTGCCTTTCTCTTTCCCAAAGAACGTCTCCCCATTAACCACCCTGGGTATTCCCACTCCCAAAATCCTCACCAGACACTCTCATTCCTTGCCTCTGTCTCCCTGACTTTGAATCCAGGCTTGTTTTCCTTGGTGCCTTGCCAAGAAAAAGATGTAAATTCCACATAAATGTGAAACAGGACCATGAAGCCCCTCCTTGGTCTAATAAATTGTCTTTCCTGGCTGAATATTCATTGGAAGGACTGATATTGAAGCTGAGGCTCCGATACTTTGGCCACCTGATGTGAAGACCTAACTCATGAAAAAAGACCCTGATGTTGGGAAAGATTGAAGGCATGAGAAGGGGACCACAGAGGATGAGAAGGTTGGATGGCATCACTGACTCAATGGACATGAATGAGTTTGAGCAAATTCTGGAATGTAGTCAAGGACAGGGAAGTCTGGCATGCTGCAATCCATGGGGTTGCAAAGAGTCAGACATGACTGAGTGACTGAACAACAACCTGGCTGCTTACTTAACTGGAGCACTAGCATATAGATTTTTCTCAATTTATTCAAAATGTAAGACACTTAACAGTAGACATCAGGGAATCTAGATGGGGAAGGAGGATACCTTCTGAGCCCCAGTAGGGCTTTGTAAGATGGTTGAAACACAATACAAGCAGCTTACCCTGTTATAATCATTATAATGATGTAAATTACTTATATAGATAAGCACAGATGAAAGTGAAATTAAAATGCCATTAATGAATATCACCATGCTCTGTTTTGTTCTGTTCTGATGCACTTTAAAGCTTTTGAGAATGAAAAGGCATGTTGATGAAGATGAAGAAAGTGTACTAGAAGAGATGCCTAATTAATCACTTTTCTGGTTTAATGAAAGTTCTCTTCAATTCTCTGCCTTTTTTCAAATGAATTGGGATACATAAATGCAGAGAATTACCACTACAGTAGACTTGATAGATTTAACAAAAATACAGCAAATAAACATTCAGATTTAACTGGCTATTTTGTGTGTTATCTGGCAACTCCGCCCCATGAGGCGCTTGTCTTATTCAGTGTCACGATCAAAAGCATGGCTTAGAGACATACAGCTCTGTTACCTTAGTAGATAGTTTAACCTCATCAAATTTTTGCTCCTTCATATTCAGAATAATTACTTAAAATATACCTCATAGAATTATTTTGAGAATTAAATAATTCAGAATGGTGTTTTACTCATAGAAAATGCTCAATTTTTTATCATCAGCACCATCATTATTATCAAGGGATGATAAATTTTTAAGCAGTTAATGAAATTAATTTACAGAGGATTATATATAAGTAAAAATTCAAGCAAGTTTCCATATTTTTATTTTGCTTTGTTGTGTTTTTAACTTTAGGAATTGTTCTTGAAACTAAGAACAAAGAGTATATAAAATTATTACATAAATATTAAAAATATCAACTTTTAATTTCTATATTGGCTACCTGGGAGGAATGGGGAAGGGAACGGAACAGGGGATGATGAAATAAACAAAGACAAAAGCAAGCAGATGTGCTTGGTTTGGACTGCATGGTATCTTAAAAGTTATTTTACAACCCAAGACTTTCAGGTTGTTTTCCAACACTTAAAGACTGGGAGAGTTCACATAAATATACACAGTTCTGGCTCCTCTGGACAAGTCAGACCCCCAGTCCTTGAGTTGCCCTTATTTTTTTTTTAATCTTTTTTGTTTGTTTGTTTGTTTTACTTTACAATATTGTACTGGTTTTGCCATACATTGACATGAATCTGCCACAGGTATACACGTGTTCCCCAACCTGAACCCCCTCCCTCCTCCCTCCCCGTACCATCCCTCTGGGTTTGCCCTTATTAAATGAAGCATGTGCATTCCAGTTCAGCCCCTACTATCCACCAGACTCAGGCTTAGTTTCTTAGTTGCCATCACTCATTGTACTTGGTACTGTTTTCATTCTTAGACCTCATCTGTTTTCATTCTTAGACCTCGTCAGCTTCACTCATTTATGTTACCTGCTTGGCAAAACAGGGGGGTCCAGGTGTGGTTTCTGATTGCATTAAACCTACAAAATAATCTCTAACACAACTCCAAGCCACCCAAATAAATGAAACATGCAAGCAAAGAACTGGTGGGCTTGATGAGATAAATTGACTTAAGACAAATCACCAAGACCAACAGACTCTGAATATCTTTGCTTAATTACCTCCTAGAGGAATTTTGAAACCTTTGTACCTCTTGTACATTTTTATGTTGAGATTAAAAAAAATGCTGTCATATGGTTTAACAGTTGAAATGATATAATTTCTAGCATAATGTAAGTACTGTTTTAAATAGAACTCATATCATTCCTTTAAAGGCATCTGATGGACTCTAAATAGGATTGCATATTTTCAGCATTTTATACTGAAATTTTAGATTTTAAAATTCAAAGATAGTATAGAACGCTCTCTGAGCCCTTCCCCCAAATTTTTCTAATGTTCATATCTTACATAATTTTGGTATAATTATCAAAACTAAAAATTAACATTGCTTTAAAAAAGTATTAACCAACACTAATGAAGAAAGGCTAGATTAGACTGCCCTAGCTTTCCCACCAATATCCCTTTTTTAGTCTAGGGTTCAATCCGGGGTGTGTATTTATGTTCAGTGGCTCAGTCATATCTGACTCTGCAACGTCAAGGACTATAGCCAACCAGGCTCCTCTGTCCATGGAATTTTCCAGGCAAGAATATTGGAGCAGGTTTCCATTTCCTATTCCAAGGTATGTTCCCAACCCAGGGATCAAACCAGTGTCTCTTGTATCTCCTGCATTGGCAGACGGATTCTTTACCACTTAAGCCACCTGGGAAGCCCATTCAGGCTACCACATTGAGTTTAATTGTCATGTACCCTTAGCTCCTCCAATCTGTGACAGGTCTTTGGTCTTTCCTTACTAGCTTTCAGTATCTTGACACTTTTGGGGAATACTCATCAGGTATTTTATAAAATGTCCCTCAATTTGGGTTGGTCTCATATTTTCTCATGTTAATACAAGGTCATGGATTTGTGGGAGAATCCCACAGAGATGATGTTCCCTTCTCATTGCAGCACATCAGAAATTACATGATATATCAATATGCCTTATTCAGTTCAGTTCAGTTCAGTCGCTCAGTTGTGTCCAACTCTTTGCGACCCCATGAATCAAAGCATGCCAAGCCTCCTTGTCCATCAACTCCCGGGGTTCACTCAGACTCACGTCCATTGAGTCTCAGTGATGCCATCCAGCCATCTCATCCTCTGTCGTCCCCTTCTCCTCCTGCCCCCAATCCCTCCCAGCATCAAAGTCTTTTCCAATGGAGTCAACACTTTGCATGAGGTGGCCAAAGTACTGGAGTTTCAGCTTTAGCATCATTCCTTCCAAAGAAATCCCAGGGCTGATCTCCTTCAGAATGGACTGGTTGGATCTTCTTGCAGTCCAAGGGACTCTCAAGAGTCTTCTCCAACACCACAGTTCAGAAGCATCAATTCTTCGATGCTCAGCCTTCTTCACAGTCCGACTCTCACATTCATACATGACCACTGGAAAAACCATAGCCTTGACTGGATGGACCTTTGTTGGTAAAGTAATGTCTCTGCTTTTCAATATGCTCTCTAGGTTGGTCATAACTTTTTTTCCAAGGAGTAAGCGTCGTTTAATTTCATGGCTGCAGTCACCATCTACAGTGATTTTGGAACCCCCAAAAATAAAGTCTGACACTGTTTCCATTGTTTCCCCATCTATTTCCCATGAAGTGATGGGACCGGATGCCATGATCTTCATTTTCTCAATGTTGAGCTTTAAGCCAACTTTTTCACACTCCTCTTTCACTTTCATCAAGAGGCTCTTTAGTTCCTCTTCACTTTCTGCCATAAGTGTGGTGTCATCTGCATATATGAGGTTATTGATATTTCTCCCAGCAATCTTGATTCCAGCCTGTGCTTCTTCCAGCCCAGCATTTCTCATGATGTACTCTGCGTATAAGTTAAATAAGCAGGGTGACAATATACAGCCTTGACGTACTCCTTTTCCTATTTGGAAACAGTCTGTTGTTCCATGTCCAGTTTTAACTGTTGCTTCCTGACCTGCATATACGTTTCTCAAGAGGCAGGTCAAGTGGTCTGATATTCCCATCTCTCTCAGAATTTTCCACAGTTTATTGTGATCCACACAGTCAAAGGCTTTGGCATAGTCAATAAAGCAGAAATAGATGTTTTTCTGGAACTCTCTTGCTTTTTCAATGATCCAGCAGATGTTGGCAATTTGATCTCTGATTCATCTGCCTTTTCTAAAAGCAGTATGAACATCAGGGAGTTCACAGTTCACGTACTGCCGAAGCCTGGCTTGGAGAATTTTGAGCATGACTTTACTAGCATGTGAGATGAGTGCAACTGTGCGGTAGTTTGAGCATTCTTTGGCATTGCCTTCCTTTGGGATTGGAATGAAAACGGACCTTTTCCAGTCCTGTGGCCACTGCTGAGTTTTCCAAATTTGCTGGCATATTGAGTGCAGCACTTTCACAACATCATCTTTCAGGATTTGAAATAGCTCAAATGGAATTCCATCACCTCCAGTAGCTTTGTTCATAGTGATGCTTTCTAAGGCCCACTTGACTTCACATTCCAGGATGTCTGGCTCTAGGTAAGTGATCACACCATCGTGATTATCTGGGTCATGAAGCTCTTCTTTATACAGTTCTTCTGTGTATTCTTGCCTCTTCTTAATATCTTCTGCTTCTGTTAAGTCCATACCATTTCTGTCCTTTATTGAGCCATCTTTGCATGAAATGTTCCCTTAGTATCTCTAATTTTCTTGAACAGATCTCTCGTCTTTCCCATTCTGTTGTTTTCCTCTATTTCTTTGCATTGATCGCTGAAGAAGGCTTTCTTATCTCTCCTTGCTATTCTCTGGAACTCTACATTCAAATGGGAATATCTTTCCTTTTCTCCTCTGCTTTTCACTTCTCTTCTTTTCACAGCTATTTGTAAGCCTCCCCAGACAGCCATTTTGCTTTTTTGCATTTTCTTTCCATGGGGATGGTCTTAATCCCTGTCTCCTGTACAATATCACAAATCTCATTCCATAGTTCATCAGGCACTCTATCTATCAGATCTAGGCCCTTAAATCTATTTCTCACTTCCACTGTATAATCATAAGGGATTTGATTTAGGTCATACCTGAATGGCCTAGTGGTTTTCCCTACTTTCTTCAATAAAAGTCTGAATTTGGTAATAAGGAGTTCATGATCTGAGCCACAGACAGTTCCTGGTCTTGTTTATGTTGACTGTATAGAGCTTCTCCATCTTTGTCTGCAAAGAATATAAAGAAACTGATTTCAGTGTTGCCCATCTGGTGATGTCCATGTGTAGAGTCTTCTCTTGTGTTGTTGGAAGAGGGTGTTTGCTATGACCAGTGCATTTTCTTGGCAAAACTCTATTAGTCTTTGCCCTGCTTCATTCCGTATTCCAAGGCCAAATTTGCCTGTTACTCCAGGTGTTTCTTGACTTCCTACTTTTGCATTCCAGTCCCCTAAAAGGACATCTTTTTTGGGTGTAAGTTCTAAAAGGTCTTGTAGGTCTTCATAGAACCGTTCAACTTCATCTTCTTCAACATTACTGGTTGGGGCATAGATTTGGATTACTGTGATATTGAATGGTTTGTTTGCCTTGGAAACGAACAGAGATCATTCTGTTGTTTTTGAGACTGCATCCAAGTACTGTATTTTGGACTCTTTTGTTGACCATGATGGCTACTCCATTTCTTCTAAGGGATTCCTGCTTACAGTAGTAGATATAATGGTCATCTGACTTAAATTCACCCATTCCAGTCTACTTTAGTTCACTGATTCCTAGAATGTCAACATTCACTCTTGCCATCTCTGGTCTGACAACTTCCAATTTGCCTTGATTCATGGACCTGACATTCCAGGTTCCTATGCAATATTGCTCTTTACAGCATCGGATCTTGCTTCTATCACCAGTCACATCCACAACCGGGTATTGTTTTTGCTTTGGTTCCATCCCTTCCTTCTTTCTGGAGTTATTTCTCCACTGTTCACCAGTTGCATATCGGGCACCTACTGACCTGGGGAGTTCCTCTTTCAGTATCCTATCATTTTGCCTTTTCATACTGTTCATGGGGTTCTCAAGGCAAGAATACTGAAGTGGTTTGCCATTCCCTTCTCCAGTGGACCACATTCTGTCAGACCTCTCCACCATGACCCACCCATCTTAGGTGGCCCCGCGGGCATGGCTTAGTTTCATTGAGTTAGACAAGGCTGTGGTCCTGGTGTGATTAGATTGACCAGTTTTCTGTGATTATGGTTTCAGTGTGTCTGCCCTCTGATGCCCTCTTGCAATACCTCTTGTCTTATTTGGGTTTCTCTTACCTTGGACGTGGGGTATCTCCTCACAGCTGCTCGAGCAAAGTGCAGTCATTGCTCCTTACCATGGATGAGGGGTATCTCCTCACTGCTGCCCCTCCTGACCTTGAACGTGGAATAACTCCTCTAGGCCCTCCTGCACCAGCACAGCCACTGCTCCTTGGATGTAGGGTAACTCCTCTTGGCCACCGCCCCTCGGGCATGGGGTCCTCCTGGCTTCTGCCCCTGACCTCTGACATGGGGTAGCTCCTCTCAGCCACGCTATGTGTGCCGCCGCAGCTGCCTGCACTAAGAACAACTTACTGATTTTAATATGTAATAATATACCAGACCACCTAACCTGCCTCTTGAGAAATCTGTATGCAGGTCAGGAAGCAACAGTTAGAACTGGAAATGGAACAACAGACTGGTTCTGAATAGGAAAAGGAGTACGTCGAGGTTGTATATTGTCACCCTGCTTATTTAACTTCTATGCAGAGTACATCATGAGAAACGCTGGACTGGAAGAAACACAGGCTGGAATCAAGATTGCTGGGAGAAATATCAATAACCTCAGATATGCAGATGACACCACCCTTATGGCAGAAAGTGAAGAGGAACTAAAAAGCGTCTTGATGAAAGTGAAAGAGGAGAGTGAAAAAGTTGGCTTAAAGCTCAACATTCAGAAAACGAAGATCATGGCATCCGGTCCCATCACTTCATGGGAAATAGAAGGGGAAAGAGTGGAAACAGTGTCAGACTTTATTTTGGGGGGCTCCAAAATCACTGCAGATGGTGACTACAGCCATGAAATTAAAGATGTCTACTCCTTGGAAGAAAAGTTATGACCAACCCAAATAGCATATTAAAAAGCAAAGACATTACTTTGCCAACAAAGGTTTGTCTAGTCAAGGCTATGGCTTTTCCAGTGGTTTCCTAAGGTTATTGATATTTCTCCTAGCAATCTTGATTCCAGTGGTCATGTATGGATGTGAGAGTTGAACTATAAAGAAAGCTGAGTGCCAAAGAATTGATGCTTTTGAACTGTGGTGTTGGAGAAGACTCTTGAGAGTCCCTTGGACTGCAAGGAGATCCAACCAGTTCATCCTAAAGGAAATCAGTCCTGAATATTCATTGGAAGGACTGATGCTGAAGTTGAAACTCCAATACTTTGGCCACCTGATACGAAGAACTGACTCACTGGAAAAGACCCTGATGCTGGGAAAGATTGAAGGCAGGAGGAGATGGAGACGACAGAGGATGAGATGGCTGGATGGCTGGATGGCATCACCTACTCAGTGGACATGAGTTTGGGTAAACTCCGGGAGTTGGTGATGGACAGGGAGGCCTGGCGTGCTGCAGTCTCTGGGATCACAAGGAGTCAGACACAACTGACGGACTGAACTGAACTGAACTGATCTTCCATCTGTAGTTCCTTTCACATCATAGTTAATTTTTTCTTTTTATTTACATGCAGCAAAATTCTCTCTTGGCGGTGGACTGTTCTGTGAATTTTTACACAGTCCTATATCTAATACCATGATCTTAACATTTTGCTGTTTATTAATTTTTTTCTATTTAAGTCAAAATTAACTTTATAGTATTACTTCCATCTTATCTGGGATGGAGTACACCACTAGAATGAAAAGCCTAGTTTTCCAGATCATGGTCACTGTTTAGACTTCATCTACTTCACATTGTTTTTCTAAAGGCCAAATGAGATCATCATATAATGTTGTGTGGTAGGAGAGAACTGGCTTCAGGCTTTTGGACTATCATATATTTCTTTCTCCTACAGAAATATAGTTTTGGCTCTTGTGGATATTATAATGCATAAATTCATCTTTAAAAATAAAATGAAATAAAAATAAGTGATCTTTCATTATCCAGGCTTATTATAGGATCTCAGGGATCCATATGTTGATTCTAAAGATACTTTTCAAAAGCCAAATCCATACATAAATTTACACTGGCAAGAGTCCTTTCTTCCTGCTGTAGTGCTTTAAAATTCAAATGCAAAGAGACCATCCTGAAATTATCTTGCCTTGTGAGTGACATCCTCCATTAAGGCCTAAATTTACCTCCAGCCCACATAGATCCAGTGTTCACAGAGTTTGCTGCTATGAATTTTAATAGCTGGAGCGAAGAATAGTGAAATAGAGGTTTGAGAGATTACTTGTGCTGAAAAACCTTAGCCTCACATCAGTTTAGGTTTCCTTTCTGAACATTTAGTTTCAAAGAGGGAGATTTACAGAGAAACCGATTACAGACTTGGACTCCAGAAAAAATAGGAGGCATGAGTCAATACACCTACAGAGGGTAGCCTGTTTTTTGTCACCTGAAATCAAGAATGGCCTTGAGGAAAAGTGCCTTGTGGCACCTCTCAGACAGTAAAGCTGGAGTTAAAGAGAACGAGGTGAAATAAGATTTCTATACTGTATCCCTATATAAAGAATGTCAAAATTTATGATAATATCTATGAAAATAAAAGTCTTCCCAGGTGGCTCAGTGGTAAAGAATCTGCCTGCTAAGCAGGAGACCTGGGTTCAGTCCCTGGGTAGGGAAGATGACATAGAGAAGGAAATGGCAACCCACTCCAGTATTCTGGCCTGGAAAATTCCATGGACTGAGGAGCCTGGTAAGCGGCAGTTCATGGGGTTGCAAAGAGTCAGACATGACTGAGTGACTGAGCACACATACATGGAAATAAAGAATAAATATTGGGTACAAACTTAAGTGTAATATTTCAGGTATCAAATGAGAAACTGTCATTTTAAAAATGCTTCTCCATCTTCTCTTGCAATGGAACAGAAAGCATAAGCATAGACTGTGACATGAAAAATGATTGGCTAAGTAATAGGAATTTCCCACCTGGGAGGACTTGTAGACTGTGGAATGGCCAACAAGTGAAGGTGTTTTCATTAGTGAAAGCATTTTGGAATCCATATTCACTCTTACATTTGTTGCCTCCTTTTTGGGGAGGGAGGGTGGCAGGAAAATGCACTGGATCACTAGAAGAGTTCACCTCCCACTGATTATGAAAAGAACAAGACTCACGTCTGCCTGCAATGTGGGAGACCAGGGTTCAATCCCTGGGTCGGGAAGATCCTCTGGGAAGGAAATGACAACCCACTCCAGTACCCTTGCCTGGAAAATCCTATGGACAGAACAGCCTGGTAGGCTACAGTCTATGGGGTTGCAAAGAGTCGGACACGACTGAGCGACTTCACTCACTCATTCATCATAGAAATAGAGAGCTAAGAAAACATAGATAGTGAACATTATTGGAAAAAAGTCTGAGGTGAAAAGGGGCTTGTTTATAAAGTGGACAAAGTCTGATGTTAGCACAGTTCGCCTCCCAGTTTCCTCTCATTCTTATGTTTTCAGACCCTGCACCCTGCCTCCTTGTCAGCCAGTTCCTCTAGCGTCCTAACACATGGGGTTAATCCTTTCTCTTCTCTAGCCTCCAAAACTCAGAAATCAAGGGAGGTTTTCATGCGTGTGGACCTCTTCTTGTTCTTTTCCTTATATATGCCCACAAATGCAAGCTGTATCTTTGTTTTCTTATTTTGTAACTCCTGAGGAGTTTTTCTTCCCTTCTCTGTCATCCTTCCTAAATATCCTCATATTGTGTTTTAAGTTTCCTAGATATTGACGGTGTCTTGTGAAGATGCAATAATACATGTAAACCATAGGTTGCGCATGTGTCTCCAGACACTCCAGGATTCTACCCCAGAAATTCTGACTCACTAAGTTCAGATTTTTTTAAAGATGCTTTGGTGATTGCAATGGACTCTCTACTTGGGAACAAGTGATCAATAGATATTTCAAAGGGAAGTTATAACTCACCCTAACATTTACACCAAAATGAGAAACAGTTATCTTGATCAAGTACTTATAAAAGTACTAAGTACTATATCTGTTTTCAAGTTGCAGCAGGCTCTCATCCTTATGTCTGTAGGTGTTTGTGTGTAAGTGCATGTTATAATCTCATTCTCTCTATAGATAGATTGATATTTGCTTCTTTCCTTTTTCTACTTTCCCTCTACTTTAATCCCTTTTCCTACTTTTTTTTTTCCCTCTTACCTCCTTTGCCATACTATAGATTTACATGCTCAAATGTCTACAGAAGTTAGGCAAGTGATGGCCCCAGAAATTCTGCACCAGGAGAGCTAAAAGCCAGCAATAATGTGAGAAAGGAAGGCAAATTCAGCAATTTTCAACCTATGGCCCCGGGACAAGGAGGGCACATGGACAACTATGAGGGCACATGGACAACTTTTAAAACTTCCTATAGTTTTAAAGGAATTAAATTCACATACCTCCATTATTCATTTGCATTCTTTCTAACATCAAGAAGACTCTACTTTCCATCTCCCTTTTCACAATATCTCATCTCTTAGCAATGTGAAAGAAAATATAAATGCTGAACATGGATTTTTTTTTTAAAACTTAAGTGTGAGCATTTCCATTTTTTTCAGTATTCACCCACAGAATGAGAGATTAGGTGGAATAAAAAGTTCCTGTAAATAACCGAAGAAGAAGTATCACCTCATTCTAATTACAATAAGATCTGCAGATGCAAATTTAAAGTTATATCATCTAAACTCAGAAAAATTAAAGCATACAATGAAGTAATAAAATTAAAAACCTAGTACAGTAAAATGTATATAGATATACACACATGTCTCATAATATATATATACATTATATATAGTATATATAATAAAGTTTTCACTACCACCTTTTAATTTACTTCATAAAATGTTTAATATTTAGCATAGTCTATAGTACATAAAAATACACAGTAACTACTGGGTCAGTTAGTTTTTAGTAGTGTATACTTCTTTCTTTTATTAGTATCAATACATCAGAAAAGTTTAATCTTAAAATCGAAAGAAATTAATGGACCTACTTTTGACATTTCATACATAATTCTTTTTAAATTATTCCCTAAAGCTGAACATTAGTCTAATATATGAATGTACACCCATTTATTCAAGCAATACTATGCCTTTTAGCATCTTTGTTTCATAAATAATATTAGCTAGTCACCCAATGCATTAGTAAAATTAAGTAGTGAATAATAGCGTATAATTTATTATTGTCTTTAAAATTCTCTAAGAACTTAATTACAGTAGTTATATTAGCTACAGTAGTATTCATTACATTAGTCTTTATATCATTTTAACCTTGAATTGACTGCTTTTCATAATCTTTAATGAGGTTTATTCCATAATTTATCTCAGTTTTATAATATCCTATAAGTTCATATTTAGGTAATTGTTTATGTAAACTGCAAAAGAGAGCCAGAATTTCTGACAGAAATGAAATCTAATTTGACTGACTGTGCTGTCTTTGAGGATATATACGTAAGCTCAGTTGCTCAGTCATGTCTAACTCTGTGACCCTAGTCCACCAGACTCCTCTGTCCATGGGATTCTCCAGGCAAGAATACTGGAGTGGGTTGCTATTTCTTCTTCCAGGGGATCTTCCTGACCCAAGGATTGAACCTGTGTCTCTTATATCTCCTGCACTGGCAGGCAGGTTGTTTACCACTAGAACCACCTGGGAAGACATGCGTTCCAGCATACAATTCATGAATTTAAGTGATTTAATGACATCGCCAAAAAATTGGAATTCCAGTTTATATAACTTTTTGTTGCAGAGAAGTGTGACTGCGATCAATAAAAGACTTTCAAGCACTAATATATACTGATTTCATCAAGATAAAGTTCTGTGAGGCAAGAAGAATTGTGAAAATATAATGTACATGTCATCCTTGAAAAGGTGGTTACATGGACTATGAGGAATATCCAATTGCTATAGTATTAGTTTCACCTTGGAAAACAGAAAAAGCATTATTCCCACTTTTGCAACAAAGAAAAACCTGAAAAAAAAAATGTCAAATTAACAAGTTTCCTTTAACCAATAAGATCACTGGGGGCACAAGGCAAACAAAGGACAGAAATCTGATGACAGATGCCTACAGGAAGAAGTAGTTGCTTAACTGTGGTGGATGCTGTCAGATACCACAGACACCAGTAGAGAGCCAGCTGAAAAAATTTGATAAGTTACAAAGGGACGAGCGTAGGCTAGTGTGACAAGGTGAAGCTCTTGAAGGCCAGAAATCCACAGATTAAAGGTCTTGAAGTCTCTTGCATGCTTTCCTCCATAAATCCCACAAGGCACACACTGAACTGATGGGGAAGAATCTAGGGAAAGTTCCCTCGTGGTTTAGTTTGGGAGAGGCTCAGCAACTGCCACAGAACTCTGAAGAACCATTTCAGATGTTACCCTTTGCCTGAGTCTATCCAAATTCGGGTCTGGTTTGTGTTTCTTATAGACTTAAAATTCTGGAAATGTAAGCACCACAGACATTGTCTGGGTCAAATGTTTCATTGCAAAGACAGAGAAATTAAGTTGCTTATCCAAAGTTAAACACATAGCACAATGCAGCATCAGTACTAAAGCCCAAGTCTCTTCAAGTGTGCCACGGATCCTTTCAACAACACCTTCTCATTCTCTAGCTTCTTTATGAATATACATTCAAGCCTAAACAACATATATGGAAATATTATAAAACTGTAAGTGGGATATGCTATTAAACCTTCAGAATCAATCACATTATTCTAGCTAATTTGTGTGTTTTAGAGCCACACGTGATGCTAACTGGCATTTCTACTTTGGACAGGTGATTTCTCTAGGCATTTTTCTCAGGCATTTCTCTACCTGAGCATTGCTGACAGATAAAAATACAGACCGTTGCACAACGTTCATTATTTGGTTTCCTGAATGGCACCCCTTCCCAGAGATATGGTCAATCTCTTTCAATAAATATGAACTTTTCAGAGGCATATTTAGTTTTGCTCATAATATCTCATCAGAACAATTCAGAGAACAGGAAGAGAAAGTGAGAGAGAAAAGGCAGAAAACTTGGAATGATTTGACATTAACAGTTTAAAACATTCAACATCTAGATTTCATAGATGAATAAACTACTAAAATAAATTTTGTTTGAGTGAACACTCCTTTCTTAGATTGAATAATTTTAAAAACCTAATAAATTCAGTCAGTCTGATATACTCATGCATTATTTCAGAGGATGTAATTTTATGCCCAAAGTCAAATCACGCATTGTATACATAATTGCATGTGAATAAGAACCTGCCTCAAACTTTTCTTCTTAGAAATGTGCCTTTAGGTTATATGAATCTGGGTAATATTATGTACAGAGTCAAATAAATAAAAGATATATGACTGAATCTTCATCTTGGAAAATAATGATTTTATTCAAAGAGCAGCACTTGGCTGTTTAGCATTTTTATAAAATAAAACTATATTGCATTTACAACATATTGCATTTGTTGAATACAGCTAAAGCACTGCCTAGAGGGAAATTTATAAGATGAAACTAATCTATGAGAAAAGAGATTTTACATCAATTTACTAAATTTCACTTGAAGATTAGGAAAAAATAAGTAAATTAACCCCTCAAAACTAGAAACAATGAATCAATAAAAGAGCAAGTGCCAATGAAATATACAGCAAACAATAGAGAAATTCAATTAAGTTACCAATAAAAGAAGGGAGAAAAATCTTTTCAATAAATGATATAAGAACAACTAGATATCTTCCATATTAATAAAAAAAGACAGAAAACTTTAGAACTAGAGTAATTTCCAGTTATTAGCCTATTACATTTGAGTTACATCATTCAAACTTTGATATTATGCACAGGATCATTGATTTTTATATATGATTTACAAGCATTTTAAATAGAGTTTGAAAAGAGGATATGCAGAAAACACCAATTCATTGAGAGTTTTACCACGTGTTATTCAAGAGTGTTAACATTCTAGGGAAGGGGGTGTAAGATGAAGGACAGAGAAAGTGAAGGAAGAGAGAAAACTATTGCATGTATAAACTTAGTATCCAATATAAATTATTATAAATATTTAATCTGTATTATTATTTGAATATTTTTCATCACAGGCATGAGTTTATATAAAATAAATTTCCTTTATAAGTTCAAAAGAAGAAATTGAAAACCAAACAAATAAAAAATTTAAAAAAGAAATTTTAGTCAATCCTTATTTCACATAATGTACAGAAATTAATTCAAGATGGATCAAGGACCTAACTATAAAGCTTAAACTAGAAAGTAGAAAGAAATAATATCTACTCAACTTTGAGGAAGGAAAACTTCTTAGAGTGGAAACAAAAAGTATAAACTGCCAGAGGAACAGTTGATCAGTTGGATTTTAACAAGTTGCAAACTGTTACTTGTGAAAAGACATCATTAATAAGATTAAACAGAGAGCCATAAACTAGGAGAAAATATCCAAAATACATGTATCTAACAAAGGACCTGTATCCAGAATTTATAAAAAAAACATTTACACCTAAATAATAAGAAAAACAATTTAATTAAAGAGTGGGCAAAACACTTGAAAATACGTATTACAATAGAACGCATAAGAATGATCAATATGAACCTGAGAACTGTTCAACATCATTAGCCATCAAGGAAATGCAAATTAAAATTACAAAGAGATGTCACCTATCTCCAGCAACAAGACAAAAAGGCCACCACCACCAACTGCTGGTGAGGATGCTGAGCAAAGAAAATTCGTGTATGTTGTTAGTGGGGGTATAAAATAATACAACCAATTTGGAAAATCAACTAGCATTTTCTGCTAAAGTCAGATACACATAGCCGACAACCTAACAATTTCAATTCTTTATATTTAGTCAACAGAAATGAGAGCATATGTCTCTTAAAAGGCTTGATAAAAGAAAGGAGATCAGTCCTGGGTGTTCATTGGAAGGACTGATGTTGAAGTTGAAACTCCAATACTTTGGCCGCCTGATGCAGAGAACTGACTCATTTCAAAAGACCCTGATGCTAGGAAAGATTGAAGGCAGGAAGTGAAGGGGACGACAGTTGGATGGCATCACCAACTCGATGGACATGGGTTTGGGTGGACTCCGGGAGTTGGTGATGGACAGGGAGGCCTGGCGTGCTGCAGTTCATGGGGTCACAAAGAGCTGGACACAACTGAATGACTGAAATGAACTGAAAAGAAAGTTCATAGAAGCTTATTTATAACAGCCAAAAAAAAAAAAAAAAACACTGGAAATAATCCAAATAAAATATCACTCAACAATAAATATGAACAAGCTGCTGAGACAGCCATTAGTGAATCTTGGAAATGTTATATTGAGCAACAAGAAACTAAGCACAAGAGTCTTTTATAAAACCTAAGAACTGGCAATGCTATTATTGGATGATTGAAATCAGACAAGTGATAGTCTATGGTGGGTAGGAACTGATTATAAAGTCATGAAAATACTTTCTGAGGTAAAATAAATGTTTTATAACTTGACAGTCTTATTGTATACACAGGTGTACATATTTTTTAAAATCCATTGAATAATACATTTGGGATCCACACATTTCACTGCTTGCAAATTTTACCTCAACAATAAAATGAGGCAGTAAAATTAATTTATGTACACACTCAAGTCATTGAAAATAAAAATTGTTATTATAGGTATTATTGGGGGATTTGGGATCCTTTTCATGAGTCAGAGGTTGCCAGATTTATGTCTTTTAAAATACAGTTTTTACTTTAAAAAAAGAACAGTTTTTTGCTAGCTTTTATCATAGCATTTTTATTAGCATGTTGATGTTTTTAAAACAAAGTACTGTTATGATGTGTCAAATACCCCAGGTCACTTTCATTTTCTGCACTTCCGTAACTCATGGAGAAAGACTGAAGAGTATGTGGCATTTTGGCCTACATAAGAAAGTTTATCCTTAAGCGTTAGTCACAAGGAAAAGATGGTTTAAATGGCAGATCAAAATGAGTTAAGTCAAATAATAATGTCATTTAAAAGCTGGAAAAAATAGCAGACATTAAACTGTGATAAAAGTAGTATCTTTGGAATTTTGTCCAAAGAAAACAATTACAAAAATATATTGTTTATATAAAAAAGGTGAGGATTTTGTAAGCAAATAAGCATTTTTTAAATTCTTTATTAGAAAGCAACTTAATTTTTTTTTTTTTCAATTCAAAGGTCTTTCTGGCTACTTGCTATGCATCAGTTCAGTTCAGTTCACTTCAGTCACTCACTCATGTCCGACTCTTTGTGACCCCATGAACCACAGCAGGCCTCCCTGTCCATCACCAACTCCCACAGTCCACTCAAACCCATGTCCATTGAGTCGGTGATGCCATCCAACCATCTCATCCTCTGTCGTCCCCTTCTCCTCCTGCCCTCAATTTTTCCTAGCATCAGGGTCTTTTTAAATGAGTCAGCTCTCTGCATCAGGTGGCCAAAGCATTGGAGTTTCAGCTTCAACATCAGTCCTTCCAATGAACACCCAGGACTGATCTCCTTTAGGATGGACTTGGTGGATTTCCTTGCAGTCCAAGGGACTCTCAAGAGTCTTCTCCAATACCACAGTTCAAAAGCATCAATTCTTCTGCACTGCATTATAGTCCAACTCTCACATCCATACATGATTACTGGAAAAAACATAGCCTTGACTAGACGGACCTTTGTTGACAGAAATTAAATAGTTTCTTACACTGGGAAAGCAACTCTAGTCGGTTTTATTCATATCAATTTAAAAACAAGTAAGAAGAATAGAGCTATCACCATATATAACATTTTATTCTAATAATCGATATTTTAAAAACTTTTACATTGTCAGAGAATATTTGCAAACTAATAAAGCCTAAAAACTTTAAGACCACATGCACTGCTTTGTTTCAGAGCCTCCTGAAGTTTGAGAGAATTACCGGCTTTACAAATTAGAAAAGAGAGAATTAGCGAGTTGTTGTCTTCCTAAAATTGCCCAGCTGCCTCTAATTTGGGAAAGATAAATGCAGGTTAGGAAGACCATTGGGAGCTGCCAAACAGAAGCATTAGCAGGAAGCCAAGCTGAGTGGGAGGAGAGACAGAGCAATCCATCTGCAGATAAGGCCCCTGTGAAGTTGGGGAGGTTTTTTCTGAGTAAGTGCCACTGAGAGTTCATAATAACTTCTTGAACACTTGTACAGTTTATAGCTGCAAGATCTCAGCGGTAGCTAGTCACATTTTCTACACCTGAAAACTTCACCTCCAGAAGGTAGAGTTCAATTCTCTTGAATCACTTTCGTGTACATTAAAAGGAAACAGTGAGGACAAGGGATGACACTTGGGCCGAACTAGGATACAACGGCTTTGGACAAATGCCCACTGCACCATGTCACTATTGTACATTAATAACCAGGTAGCGTGCTAAGAAAATGACCAGTCATTGAAGGGTAAGCCTAATATCGTGTGTCTCCTATCAGCATATTGTTTTGCTTGACATATGGCCCCAAGGCATAATAACTAACCCATATTAAACTCAAGAAATATATGTTGAATAAATGAGTAAATAAATGAATGAAGTGCAGTTGGGCTGACCTTGAAAGATAACATAGGACTGGAATAAGCAGAAGCAGGGAAGTGAAGGTAGAAAAGATAACCGGTGAATATCTAGCACGTGAAAAAGCATTCTATCAAAGAGAGACAGGCTTATAAGTAGAGATGAGAACAATTTGAAGAGCTCTTAGGAAAAAATAACCCAATTTCCTTCTTTCCATTACTTGTTCTTATACCTAATTCAATTCACAAATCTAATACTGATGTGAAATGCCAAATTCCAGTATATTGTTTTGCTGGAGAGTCAGAAAAAACAAGGACTTCTGAGTTGTACAAAACTTATATTCTGTTCAGATTGATTTGTGTCTGCATCCCCTATATTCATCTTCACATCAAGTAACTTGAATCAGCAGTGATTAAACATTGCTGAATTCAGTTTTGATACGCTCTTACTTCAGTTTTGACATGATGTAAAAACGTCAACTCTCTAGAATCTGAGAACAATCACTCTTTGCATGTATTTGTTAAGATTATAATTTAATTCTGAATTGTATGTGGGAGAGAAGAAATTCAAATTCAGTTTACATTTCACAAACATCTTGCAACAGCTGTCTACAAGATCCTATGAAAAGCAGATTTTGAGGCTTTGTAATTATCACAAACTGTTCATGTTTAAGAGGTTCATAATTCATATATTTTCCTTTCCTGATTATATAAATACATATTTATGAATGAAAATATTTAAAAAGATGAAAATATTTCCTTTGAACCATTAAGATTGAAAGTTGAGTACAAGTATATATTTTTTAAGTTAACATTCCTTGATAATATTTTAATCTATTTTATGTGCATCAGATGTTGTATAAGAAATGTTTTGAAATATTGACAGTGCATTAAATTTAAGTTGGTAAAAGGATTATCAGAATTCTCTCCAAGTCAAGAGCATCCAGGGGACTTCTAATTTCCAGTGCAGCATGTAAAAGTCTAGAAGTCAGCATTCTGCCCTAACAAGTAAAAAGCTAAACAAACTGAAAAATCAACAGGTCTTCTTATATCTGTAAGAAAAGTAAGGTCACAGGATGAACCCCCACCCCCAATAATGGAGAGAATGACAGACAAATACAGAAAATTACAACCTATTGGAGCAGAAGCCTCTATGGGAACCAGTGCCTGGACAGGGACCCTGAATTATAATTGATGAATTGCTACAAGCTCAGTGTGGACCCCGTCTGAGAGACAGAAAATCCAGGGGGTGGTCCTAAGATGGCAGAGGAATAGGACAGGGAGACCACTTTCTCCCCAACAAATTCATCAAAAGAACATTTGAACACTGAGTAAATTCCACAAAACAACTTCTGAATGCTGGCAGAGGACATCAGGCACCCAGAAAAGCAGCCCATTGTCTTCGAAAGGAGGTAGGAAAAAATATAAAAGATAAAAAGAGAGACAAAAGAGGTAGTGACAGAGATCCGTCACGGGAAGGGAGTCTTCAAAAGCGGAGAAGTTTCCAAACACCAGGAAACACTCTCACTGTCAAGTCTGTGGCAAGCCTTGGAACCTCAGAGGGCAACATAACTGGGAGGAAAAATAAATAAATAATTAAAATCCACAGATTATGTGCCCAACAGTAACTCCCAGTGGAGGGAGGTGGGAGGAGGGCTCAGGATAGGGAACACATGTACACCTGTGGTGGATTCATGTCAATGTATGGCAAAACCAATATTGTGAAGTAAAGGAAAAAAAGAAAGAAAATTCATGGGACCAAATCATCAGAGATATCCACATATTTGTAAGTTTTATTTCCTGGAGCTTTACAAGATTCTCACAGTGAACACGAGACAAAAAAACCCCTCATGCTTCTAGAAAGCTGCATAGGGAAATGAATCATTTCAAAATATGCCAGATTATTCTTTTCTTCTGAACATAGTCTGCCCTCTGGAGAAACTAACCAGAGGCAAATCTACTAGGACTTTATCAGAGCCTAACTGACCTGGGAGAAGGGAAATGCCCAATTTTGTCTCACTCTAGTCCATCCTGTCCCACTAAGTGAGAAAGAAAAACAGAAACCAGTGAATACCTGTGAAGTCACAAACCAGCCTCACTAAAAGACTGACACTCAGTCATGCAACCAGAGAATACTTCCCCTCCCCCAACACCTTACCACCACATTACTGAAGTCCCACATTACAGCAGTCCTTTTTACCCAATTAGTGCCCCATTACTAATTTAAAAAAAAATTACAACACACACTAAAAGACAAAAAACACAGTTTGAAGAGATAGAGCAAGAATCAAAGCCAGACCCAGATATGGCAGGGATATTGGAATTATGAGATCAGGAAACTAACACAGCTCTAATTAATATGCTAAGGGCTCTAGTGGACAATGTAGACAATATGCATGAATAGATGGGCAATGTAAGGAGAGAGATGGAAATCCTAAGAGAGAAACAAAACAAAATGCTAGAGGTAAAAACACTATAATAATTGCAGATAAAATTAAAACTTTTGTTATTCTTGTTCTTAATCTAACAGATAAATTTGTTAGATTAATTAAGAATAATTAATTAGCAAAATGTATTGACTATACACACATATATATGCTTATGTATGACAGTGAAAGTGAAGTCGCTCAGTTGTGTCTGACTCTTTGAGGCTCCATGGACTGTAGCCTACCAGGCTCCTCCATCCATGGGATTTTCCAGGCATTAGTACTGGAGTGGGTTGCCATTTCATTCTCCAGAGGATCTTCCCAACCCAAGGATCGAACCCAGGTCTCCTGCATTGCAGACAGACGCTTTACCCTTTGAGCCATCAGGGAAGTCCTTATCTACTACTTATATACATAATATCTAGATACATTCTAGGTAGCATATTAAAAAGCAGGGACATTACTTTGCTGACTAAGGTCCGTCTAGTCAAGGCTATGGTTTTTCCTGTGGTCATGTATGGATGTGAGAGTTGGACTGTGAAGAAAGCTGAGTGCTGAAGAATTGATGCTTTTGAACGTGGTGTTGGAGAAGACTCTTGAGAGTCCCTTGGACTGCAAACAGATCCAACCAGTCCATTCTAAAGGAGATCAGCCCTGGGTGTTCTTTGGAAGGACTGATGCTAAAGCAAAACTCCAGTACTTTGGCCACCTCATGCGGAGAGTTGACTACCTGGAAAAGACTCTGATGCTGGGAGGGATTGGGGGCAGGAGGAAGAGGGGACGATAGAGGATGAGATCGCTGGATGGGATCACTGACCTGATGAACGTGAGTTTGAGTGAACTCCGGGAGATGGTGATGGGCAGGGAGGCCTAGAGTGCTGCGATTCATGGGGTCACAAAGAGTCGGACATGACTGAATGACTGAACTGAACTGAGATACATTATATCTACTACCTAGGGCAGGAATCCCTTAGAAAAAATGGAGTAGCCATCATGGTCAACAAAAGAGTCCAAAATACAGTACTTAGAAGCAATCTCAAAAACAACAGAATGATCTCTGTTCGTTTCCAAGGCAAACCATTCAATATCACAGTAATCCAAGTCTATGCCCCGACCAGTAATGCTGAAGAAGCTGAATTTGAACAGTTCCATGAAAATCCAGTTGAGCTATTTCAAATCCTGAAAGATGATGCTGTGAAAGTGCTGCACTCAATATGCCAGCAAATTTGGAAAATTCAGCAGTGGCCACAGGACTGGAAAAGGTCAGTTTTCATTCCAGTCCCAGTGAAAGGCAATGCCAAAGAATGTTCAAACTACCCTACAATTGCACTCATCTCACATGCTAGCAAAGTAATGCTCCAAATTCTCCAAGCCAGGCTTCAGCAATACATGAACCGTGAACTTCCAGATATTCAAGCTGGTTTTAGAAAAGGCAGATGAACAAGAGATCAAATTGTCAACATCCACTGGATCATGGAAAAAGCAAAAAAGTTCCAGAAAAACATTTATTTCTGCTTTAATGACTATGCCAAAGCCTTTGACTGTGCGGATCACAATAAACTGAAAAATTTTTTAAGAGATGGGAATACCACACCGCCTGACCTGCTTCTTGAGAAATCTGTATGCAGGTCAGGAAGCAACAGTTAGAACTGGACATGGAACAACAGACTGATTCCAAATAGGAAAAGGAGTACATCAAGGCTGTATATTGTCACCCTGCTTATTTAACTGATATGCAGAGTACATCATGAGAAAAGCTGGGCTGGAAGAAGCACAAGCTGGAATCAAGATTGCTGGGAGAAATATCAATAACCTCAGATATGCAGATGATACCACCCTTATGGCAGAAAGTGAAGAGGAACTAAAAAGCCTCTTGATGAAAGTGAAAGTGGAGAGTGCAAAAGCTGGCCTAAAGCTCAACATTCAGAAAACGAAGATCATGGCATCTGGTCCCATCACTTCATGGCAAATAGATGGGGAAACAATGGAAACAGTGTCAGACTTTATTTTGGGGGGCTCCAAAATCACTGCAGATGGTGACTGCAGCCATGAAATTAAAAGATGCTTACTCCTTGGAAGGAAAGTTATGACCAACCTAGATAGCATATTCAAAAGCAGAGACATTACTTTGCCAACAAAGGTCTGTCTAATCAAGGCTATGGTATTTCCAGGGGTCATGTATGGATGTGAGAGTTGGACTGTGAAGAAAGCTGAGCACTGAAGAACTGATGCTTTTGAACTGTGGTGTTGGAGAAGACTTTTGAGAGTCCCTTGGACTGCAAGGAGATCCAACCAGTCCATTCTGAAGGAGGTCAGTCCTGGGGGTTCATTGGAAGGACTGATGCTAAAGCTGAAACTTCAATACTTTGGCAACCTCATGCAAAGAGTTGACTCACTGGAAAAGACCCTGATGCTGGGAGGGATTGGGGGCAGGAGGAAAAGGACACGACAGAGGATGAGATGGCTGGATGGCATCACTGACTCAATGGATATGAGTTTGAGTAAACTCCAGGAGTCGGTGATGGATAGGGAGGCCCGGCGTGCTGCGATTCATGGGGTCGCAAAGAGTTGGACACGACTGAGCGACTCAACTGAACTGAACTGGATACTTACATAAGGGAAACAAATGACGGCCACAATACAATGGATGAAAGGGAGGAATTAGGATTATTTTGTTGTTATAAGTCACTACAACTACCTGTGAAGTGGTACAGTGGTATTTGAAAGTGGCCTCAAATTAGTTGTAAAGGTATATGGCCAACTCTAGGATAATCACTGAAGTGTGAAAAGATTAGTTACTCAGTCATGTCTGACTCTTTGCAATCGCATGGAGTGTAGCCCATCCAGCTCCTCTTGTACATGAAATTTTCCAGGCAGGAGTACTGGAGTGGGTAGCTATTGCCTTCTCCAGGGGATCTTCCCAACCCAGGGATCAAAATTAGGTTTCCTGCATTGAAGGCAGAATCTTTGCCACCTGAACCACCAGGGAAGTAAACCACTAAATAATATGCGAACTATGAGAAAATTTAAACAACAAATGTATCTGATGAGACCATAAGAATATTAGAGTAAATATAACTAAGAAAAGAGAGACAATAGATCCATATAAAATACTGTTAAAACCAAAAACAGCAGAAAAAGAACAGAAAACAGAGTAAGAACATAGAACTTATATAACAGAAAGAAGGTAGTAAAAAACATGAAAGATATTAAAATTACTCCAGCTACATTAACCATCACTTTGAAAGTCACTGGTTTAAATGCACCAATTAAAACACAGAGATTGTCAAGGTGTTTCATCAAACAATACCCACCTATATGTTGCCTCCATAAAGTGAAAGTGAAAGCCACTCAGTTATGACTGACTCTCTGCGACCCCATGGACTGGCTCCTCTGTCCATGGAATTCTCCAGTCCAGCATACTGGAGTTGGTAGCCATTCCCTTCTCCAGAGAATCTTCCCAACACAGGGATTGCAGGTCTCCTGCATTGCAGGTGGATTCATAAAACTCACCTCCATAAAACTCACTTTAAATACAAAGACAATTTTAATACAGATGAAAAGTAAATGAGTGGAAAAAGCTACTCTGTGCTAATACTAATCAAAAGAGAGCATGAGTAGCTACATTAATTTCAGATCAAGCAGACATCAGAACAAGGAAAGCTCAGGGATGGAGAGCGGCATTGTGTGTGTGTGCATGCATACGTGTATGCTCAGTTGTGTCTGACTCTTTGCGACCATATGGACTGCAGACTTCCAGGCTCTTCTGTCCATGGGATTCAGGCAAGAATACTGGAGCGGGTTGCCATTTCCTACTTCAAGGGATCTTCCTGACCCAAGGATAGAACCCTTGTCTGCCTGCGTCTCCTGCGTTGCAGGCAGATTCTTTACCACTGCACCACCTGGGAAGCCCCATAACGAGTGGCATTACATAGTGATAAAGGGGTCAATTATCCAAGAGGACATAACAATCCTTAACGTGTATGCACCTAACAACAGAGCCTCAAATTGCATGAGTCAAAAACTGATAGAACTGCAAGAAATAGATGAATCCACTCTCACAGCTGGAGACTTCAATACCCCTCTATATAAATAGATCCAGTAGGCAGCAATTCAGTAAGGACATAATTGAATTCAACAACACCCTCAATCACCTGAATATAATGGATATCTACAGACTATATTCTCCAACAGGATATACATTTTTCTCAAGCCAAGAGCATTTACTACATTATTTTCTTTTGTTCTTTTTTTTTTTTTTGCTAAACTCTTAAAATTTTTAATATACCTCTTTAACTGTGAAATAGTTTAAGTCTGAGAACTCTGTAAGAGTCCATGATGCCTCACTACTGTACCTTAAATAAAATTTTTCTGCCCTTCAGGACTAGACTTTTTCTGTTCATATATGTCAAATGAACCATAGTAGGCTGCTATAGTGGATTGAATGGTGGTTCCTAAAACCAAGTAAGTGTGACTTTATTTGAGCAAAGAATATTTCCAGATGTGATCATGTGCTGATGTGAAGGATCTTGAGATGAGATCATCCCAGATTAGCCAGGTAGGATCTTAATCCAATGACAGGCATCCTGATAAAGGACAGAAGAGAAGACACAGACACACAAAGAGGAGAAGACGAGGTGACAACAGAGGTATAAACTGGAGTGATGTGGTCTAAACAGCCTGGAAAGAACGCCTGGAGCCAGCAGAAGCCAGAGGAATTCTCCCATAGGACACAGAGGGGGAAAGAGGCTCAGCTCACACCTTGATTTCAGGCCTCTGGCCTCCAGAACTATGAGAGAAGAAATCCCTGTTGCTTTAAACCACCTAATTTATGGTAATTTGTTACAGACTCCCTAAGAAACTATTCAATAATACAGCTGTCCATTTCATGCCTGTGGATCTGATTACCAATTAACCATTGTTATAAATCCTTGCAGGGACTCTGCCCCTAGGGTTCTTATTATAACTCTGCCCACAAGTTTCCTGATGGTTAAGTTTCAACCTGGCTTCTAGCACTGAGGATTGCATTATTCCCTTTAAATCAGGCTGTCAGATATCACTGCAGCCACCACAGTCATCTCCAGTTTTCATGGAACAACCACCACAAATTTTTCAAGGATGCTAGTAATCCATTTATGCTCGTATTTCTTAAAGCCTTGGTGAAGATCCTCTTTTTGTGCAGTGTAGACACCTTTAAGAAGTGTCTAAGAAAGCTGCACATAACACTGCGACAACTCAATTTCCTGAGTAATGTTTTCCAGTGAAGTTCAGGCATTTCAAACTCACTGATATAGGCTACTTTTGCGTTTAGCCTCCAGGTAACATATCCAGCAATTCTCATGGCTTCAAGCCAACACATTAAATCCTGAATTCTAGGCAAGAACTTCAATTTGGCTTGATACTATCTTGTGTTTTACCCTTTTCAAGCTCATACCCTTACAAAAATTCTTGTGTGGACTCCCCTGGCTCTAAGTAAGAATTTACATAATCCTGCAACTCTTTCGGTATACAGTACAGGCTAACTCATACCAGACCATACCTTTTTCTTCCTCACTAGTATACTTACCTTAGCAGGAAATCTAACCTAGGTGCACATCTGTGACAACTCTACACACCTTACAATCAGGTTCCAGACTTAATCCTTAGCCATTTCTTCCCTCTATATACAGGAGATAATTTCTTTAGAGTTTTCTTAAGGGCTTTCCAAATTTCTGTCTGGGTCTGTGTTGGACATTGAAGATTTTCAATATATCTTTTTCTTTATGGATTCCCTCTAGCGTAAGAAAGACCATCTTATGACACAATCTTTGTCATCAAACTAATTGCCTCAGCCCTTTGACCTCCCTAAGCTTATCTTCCATCTTCACCCCATTCCATTCCTCCACTGGTGATGCACTGAGAAATCATGATGTTATTGCACTCTGCATATTCAGTTCAATTCAGTCGCTCAATCATGTCCAACTATTTGCGACCCCATGGACTGCAGCATGCCAGGCCTCCCTGTCCATCTCCAACTTCTGGAGTTTACTCAAACTCCATGTCCATTGAGTCAGTGATGTCATCCAACCATCTCATCCTCTGTCATTCCCTTATTCTCCCACCTTCAATCTTTCCCAGCATCAGGGTCTTTTCAAATGAGTTAGTCCTTTGCATCAGGTGGCCAAAGTAATGGAGTTTCGGCTTCAGCCTCAGTCCTTCCAATGAATATTCAGGACTGGTTGGATCTCCTTGCAGTCCAAGGGACTCTTAAGAGTCTTCTCCAACACCACAGTTTAAAAGCACCAAATTTTTGGTTCTCAGCTTTATAGTATGCATATTCTATATATTCCACATATTACTAGTGTACCATTTCCTGGATGGAGGGTACCTTCCTGCTCCTCAAAACTGTGAGCGGCCCACACCTAGGATTACATTTTAAAATCCATTTGCTGGGACTACAACTGGTACCAATTTCTGTTTTGTTCAGGGTCTAGAAGGAACCTGTTGGCAGACTCAAACTGGCTAATCGAAGAAGTACTTAATAAAAGGACTATTTACAAAGATGACATGGTTTAAGGAAATAAAAAAAGTGAAGCACCTTAAGCTAGCTACAAAAGAACATCATTATGATCCATAAGCTGAAGAAGTAAAAAGAAGGAATGATCCCCAGAACTCAAAGAGAGTTGTAGAATAGGAGGGTTGGCCATCCAACCAGAGCTGGCATCTCGGGCCGATAAAAGAAGTCACTTGCCAACAACTGACCAAAAACCAGGGGAATAAATATCCCAACCTCTTTCTCTCAGACCCCAAACTTCCTTCTGATGCTTCCTATTGACCAAATCCTACTAAGTGATATGATGCACTCATTGAGGCAGTGCGTAAAGATCAGCCTCCGACGGCACAAAACTGAGAAGGGAAGGAAGGAAGGAAGAGCTGAAGAGGCACATGAAGACTATCCAGGGAAACCAAATACTATTACCTTCTAATACATTTTTGGATTTGGTTTGTTAATGTTTTGTTTAGGATTTTTGCATCTATATTCAAAGTGAAATTGGCCTATCGTTTTCTTTTTTGTATTATCCTTGTCCAATTTTGGTTTCAGGGATACGCTGGTCTCATGAGGTGGGGAGTATTCATTATTTTTATATATATTAGAAGAAGAATATCTCGTAGAATCAGAATCTTTCCTTCCATCATTGCTCAAAAGTGACATGAGATAATCTACCTAAATTACATAAAGCAAAAGCATTGTTACATAATCCTGCCTCACTTCAAATGGTTAGAGAATTGCCATCACCCACCCAGTGTTCCTGGAAAGACAAGAAAAACAGTATTTTCTACTTCTTGACTCATTTCCGGAGAAGGCAATGACACCCCACTCCAGCACTCTTGCCTGGAAAATCCCATGGACGGAGGAGCCTGGTGGGCCGCAGTCCATGCGTCGCTAAGAGTTGAACACGACTGAGCAACTTCACTTTCACTCTTCACTTTCATGCATTGGAGAAGGAAATGACTCATTTCTCTCTTTTTTCATTTTGAAGGTTTTCTGAGTCAAGAACTGTGAAGTATCTGAAATGTTACACTAACTGCAAGCTAACAAGTTTGGTGCTGCAAATTCATAAACGATAGAAGACATGAAACTCCTGGGTCAGAGATAAAGCACAATTTATTGTTCACAGAAACAACAGCAGCCAGAATCTCAGCATTTTGCCCTAATTCCCTCAGGGTGACACATTCCCTCAGCAGCACACAGTGAGCTGCTTTACAGGCTGAGAATGCAGGCTAAGAGATGCTGAGTCTTTTACAGTGAACAGTAAACACTACCTCTGTCTTTTAAGACTGCTTGTTTTACAAATATCCTTGGAAAAAAAGAACTAAGTACTTCTACTCAAAAGACATGCAGAAACATTAAAAAACCTGTGGAGAATTGTTTCCCAACTGACTTTTTGTTTTAAACCTACTTTCATACCTAATGTACAGATTATTAATTTATATTCTGAAAAACAATTTACCAAAATTAAGTAACTTCTTTTGCTCTGTTATTTTTGTTCTCAATTTTATCCTTGAAATGAATATTGCCAATTATTTTGGAGTTATAGGAGGTGTCTATTTCCATATGACTGATATAGTGTTGCTCAGTTGAGTTGAGTTCAGTCGCTCAGTTGTGTCCAACTCTCTGCAACCCCATGAATCGCAGCACGCCAGGCCTCCCTGTCCATCACCATCTCCCGGAGTTCACTCAGACTCACGTCCATCGAGTCAGTGATGCCATCCAGCCATCTCATCCTCTGTTGTCCCCTTCTCCTCCTGCCCCCAATCCCTCCCAGCATCAGAGTCTTTTCCAATGAGTCGACTCTTCGCATGAGGTGGCCAAAGTACTGGAGTTTCAGTTTTAGCATCATTCCTTCCAAAGAACACCCAGGGCTGATCTCCTTTAGAATAGTGTTGCTAAGTACCCTTAAATGTCATTTTATTGGGGATAAATATCTGGCACACATAATTCACTCCTTTGAAGCCACATGAGAATAACTGTCCTTTACTAGAATTTTAACCCACTCAAATGTGTGCACTGCGATATTTTTAATCTTGTTTTTCTCTCATGTATACCTCCTTCCTCTTAACCTAAAAGACAAGCATACACACAAAACCTCTTTATTTCACAATAGTTCTGTTTGCTGCTGTTCCCTCGTTTCTCTAGAAATGTGGGGTTTATAATTCCATCTTCATTCAGATAGGAGTTGCCTTTAAATTTTTTAACTACATATTTGAGTATCTTCTTTCCTACATACTTATCCATTTGCTCATCTCCCCTTGAAAAGATCTGGAACACTTTACCCCCCTGGATCTTCCTACAACAGAATTTAGTTAGAACACTCAGGTTATTTTTGTGTTTCTGATTCAGATTTTTGTTTTTTGCAGTGGAGACTTTTTTGAAAAATTATTTGTGTTCATTACATTGTTCCATAACCATTCAAGTGATGATCCTTTAGAAAGAATCTTGAAATTTTGGTGCTCACCGCCAATTCTCATACAGACTATCATGCCCAAGTCATTCCTCCACAGTGTCAAGGTCAGCTGGAGTACAGAATGAGTCCACACAGAGTGATGACATGCCTCTTGCCTAACAATGTCTTCCTGTTGTTTTCATCCCCCACCCCCCCCAAAAAAAAATTGCCTGAAAGTAAAACTCTCAACTCATTTTTTTACACTCAAAATTCAAAATTCTTCAACAGAAATGTTCCTCCTTTACCTTCTGGCATTTAGCACTGGGGAAGATAAATCTAATGTTATTGTTACTGACTTTGTGTGTGTGTCTGTGGTTTTTCCTCTCCAACTTGAATGTTTGGAATTTGTCCAAAATTTTTGAAATCCAGAAATGTCATGAAGTTGTGTCTATGTGTGTCTCTACATTAATTTTCCCAGTTCTTGGTAGACACTTTATACCGCTAAGGATATATGTCTTTTTAGTTAGGGAAATCGGTTTTAAATCTTCGTTGTTTCTCCTTCTATACTCCATTTTAGGCTTATGCTATTTCTAGGGTGGACAAAAAAAGAAATCTGTTAAACTTATTGTTTTGCTCATTTACCTCATTTCTCGGAATTTTCCTCTGAATTCCAGGGGACTATCTTATGCTAAATCACCCAATCTCCGTGTTAGTTTTAGCTTTCAAGTACCAGATCTGTTCTCCATTGCCATCTGTGTGTTTTTGTGATTCAGCAACTATTTTATTGTATCTATTTATTTATTGTAATTATTTAAGTAATAGTAATTTTTCCTAGTATTTTTCCAAAGGATGAAAAATGCTATTAAATGTCCTTAACATAGTTAAGAGATTTGTTAAATAAATACGTATTTTCACTCCTCAAAAGGATCTCTTTGATTTTTGAATCTTTGTGTATATGGTGACTCTCCTTTCCCTATCAGCTTGTTTTTGTGACACTGGGATATAACATTTTGTTCTGTTCTGTGGTTTAGGCCTTTATCCATATAATATAGTCTTCCTGCTGCTGCTGCTGCTAAGTCGCTTCAGTCGTGTAAGGAGGGAAGGAAACCCCTTCTGTGGGTTTTCATTTGTTAGTGGGCTAGGGGAGGCATGCTCATCAGGTAATAAACTAGAGGAATGCAGATAGAATGCAGATACTTTACTTCAAAGGCATGGGAATTAACTTCTTAGCTAGTTGCTTTCAGGTATCCTGAGGCCAGGGTTCGGTAATAGCAGGCCACAACTGAACTTCTTCCCTGTTGACTGCCCTCCAGCCTGACACCATCTCCTGCCCCTTCTGCTATGGATATTTGGACATTTATATAAAAAGAGAGCTGTAGTTTTAGCGAGATGGAAAAGAATTTACCAGAAGACCTGACTTTATTAAGGAAAGTCTCTCTGCTGTTGAGCCTATCTTTTTCACTCTTTGTGGTTATTTTCCTAGCCCTAAATTGAGGTGCTGCCCTTTTTCATGTATGATCCAACAGCTCTGGTTGCTCCCCCACCTCAGTTGTGCTCCACCATTCATTCTCCCATCACTGTGAGCAAGTGCTATATAGTCAGAAGCCTTACTCCAGGGCAACAGAGGAATGCTCACAGTACTCTACTTGCCCTTCTCTGATTGTTTGTATATTGATTTTACCTCTAATATGATGTACATGAAATTTTAAATAAATTAATGTAGAAAAAGTAAAAATAAAATGTTCTCTTTGAAATGTTAATTTCAGTAACAAAATTATATTTAAATTTCACACTATCTAACAATAAAGCAATGGGGATGTTTTCTCCATAAAACATGTTATGACAGTATAACAATTAAAATCAGTAAAAGGATAAAATTCTACTTCTGTAGTGTGTGACCTCTGTATTACTCTATTAGCTGTCGACAAATATTCTGATCATCAAACAGAGTCCTGGATCTTCTAAGGACCAGGCCTGTGGACTTCTAAAATCTTAGTTGTTGGTTCTGACTGATGCTTCTTTCTGATTTCCTCTACTTCACCATCATCAAGTAAAAATGAAGCCAGTAGCGGAATTTGAGAAAAATAGTTCTTAGCCAGGAAGTGTTTGTGTTTGATCTTGTGAATAAACAAGGGTTCATATCCCTGAAAAGACAAAAAGTCAGATTGTATTAAATGTCATAGATAAATCTTGCCAAACAAAAACACTTTTATGCCTCAGTGCCTTTGCTTGTCAGTTCTTAAACTTTTTTTCCCCTCACTTTGTCCATCATTTTACAGGGCTCAGCTTTCAATACTTAAACCTGGAAGTCTTTCTAGATTTTCTCTCTGACCTGAGTCCAAACAAACCCCTCCTTCTTCCATACCTGCAAGCACTTTCATGTATTTTTTAATGTAATTTTTAATTCATTCTGCCTTGGACTTCACTATCTACTTGCAAGTCTCTTCCATGATAACAAAGAAGACTCCTTAGAGATTCAAACTGGGTCTTTTTCATACATGTGTCTCTGGGCACCTTAGGTAAACAGTCAATCAATATTTTTGTGTGAATGCTCTTGTCACCTTGGTTCTCTTTAAATCTATTTCAATACTGATACAATTACCAACTTGAAGTTTTTTCTAAAATTAGTCCTTCTCCCTATATCTCCAGAGTTCAAAATAAAGATCACAATGTACAGCAGAAACTAATTCAACATTGTAAAGCAATTATTCTCCAATAATAAAATTAAAATTAAATAAATAAACAATGGTGCTGTGACCATGTAAACTTCTTTTTTGTCACTCTTTTTACTACCCACAGATGTGTCTGAACTATTTCTCTTCTGTCTTCTAAACAGAAAATAATCTTCCTGCCTCTAACAAATTTTTGTGCATTTCCATTTTTCTTTGTTATTAACTAATATTTACACTTCCTGTCTCTCCACAGCTGTAACAGCACTTTGAACTTTCTCTGTCAGGTAGCTTTGCCACACTACAGACAAAGAAAACATCTGTTTTCTAATAAAAGGGGCACACTGCCAAGTTGCCAACCCAATATTCATTCTCTCTTCCGTTCATATTTAGAGGCCTGATTTTACACATGGGCCCGATTGTGTATTCTGTGACATGCTTAGCTTTCTTAGCCTTTATTATAGCTAGGGTTGATCATATGACAAGTTTCTGACATTCCTTGAGAGCTCAGTTGGTAAAGAATCTGCTTGCAATGCAGGAGACCCAGGTTGGATTCCTGGGTCGGGAAGAGCCACAGGAGAAAGGAGAGGCTACCCACTCCAGTATTCTTGGGCTTCCCTGGTGACTCAGCTGGTAAAGAATCTGCCTGCAATGTGGGAGACCTAGGTTCAATCCCTGGGTTGGGAAGGTCCCCTGGAGAAGGGAAAGGCTACCCACTCCAGCATTCTGGCCTAGAGAATTCCATGGACTGTGTAGCCCATGGGGTTGCAAAGAGTCGGACATGGCTGAGAGAATTTCACTTTCATGTACATGTGTGTAGATACATATATATATGCACATATATACACATACACACATATATATACATGGCAGAAATATATATATGTGAATATATATACACACACATATGTATATGTGTACATTTTTTAAAAAGAAGTCACTGGATAAAGCTTACAAGGACGTTCTTTGGGAGTGGGAAGCCTCACCTGTCAAGTACCTTTAGGCTTTTGCTGTATCTAGGAGTTGGGTATAATGCAGGAGATAAAGTAGCTATCTATCTCTAAGGGTACACAATCATTAGGATTAAAGCCAGTTTAAATATGGCTGTGGAAGAAGTTAGAGGGCCTGAATTTTTGAGAACACTGTAGAGCTACCATACAACCACCCTGTCATTGCCAAACTCTGGATTCCTTTTATATAAGAAAAGCAGCCCCATATTTGGTTAATTTGTTAAATTAACTTGCTTGCAAATTGCTTAATTTGTTATTTACAGCTAAGCTCAAATGCAACTGAGATGATCAAGAATTGTGTCCATTAGATTTCTCTGTTTTTCCCCAAGCACTCATCACAGTAACCCTCAGATTCAAAAGCAAATTCTGGTTGAATTAACAAACACCATTTATTTTCTTTATTAATTTTACCTGACTCTTTTCAACCAAATCACAAAGACTATCTGTGCCTCCTCCTAAAATTTGTTTTCTGAAAGGCCAGATATCTCCTTCCTAAAGATGCTTCCACAGTGTCAAGGTAAATAAAGCCCTCGAGAAAAGGAGCCAGAGGACACGACATTCTTACAGAAAGCATTACATAGAAGTATCCTGGGCTTATTTTAAGGTTTCCTCTCCAGGGTATATATACATATATACACAATGGAATAATATGCAATTAAAAAAGAAAGAAAAGCTGCAATTAACAACACAGATGGACCTAGAAAGCATTATGCTTAGAGGAAGAAGTCAGAAAGAGAAAGAAAATACTTTATATTATCACTTACATGTGCAATCTAAAAAATAAAGCAAATATACATACCAAAACAAAACAGAAACAAGTCATAGATACAAAGAACAAACTAGTGACTACCAGTGGGAAAAAGGAAGGTGCGGGGCAAGACAGGATTAAGAAACACAAACTACTTTGTATAAATAGATACGCAACAAGAATATATTGTACAGCACAGGTAAATATAGCCATTGTTTTATAATGACTTTAAATAGAATATAATCTATAAAACTATTGAAACATGTTTTATACTTGAAACTAACTATAATGTTATAAATCAACTATACTTTAATTAAAAAAAAAATGCTTCTCTACAGACAAATTCACCTAGGGAGTTCACTGGCATGCCAATGGTTATCACTCCATGCTCCCAAAGCAGGGGGCCCGGGTTCAATCCCTGATGAGGAAACTAAGATCTCACGATGCATAGTGTGACAAAAAAAAAGAAAAAAACCCTCATCTAACCTCCTTCCAACACTTCTTAGCCCATATTTCATTCAAGGAGTACTGACACATTTATGTTATATTAATATTAATACAACATTAAACAATACACATAGAGAACCTTATAGATTTTCAAAGTGCATAAACAAAGCCAAATCAATCATTAAAGAGAATATCACATTATGTTACAAACAATAAAAAGAACAATAAGTAACTCTTAAAGAATAATATAATATGGAAAAATATCCAATATTCATCATCCCTACGTTATATATGAAAAAACTGGGGTATTGAGTCAGCAACAAACTTGCCCAGCTTCTTGCAACTCATAAGTGATAGAGTCAGAATTAAAGCTAAGGCTACTCTTACCCTCTGTGACTTGCCTGGTGGCTTAGACAGTAAAGAGTCCCACCTGCAGTGAGGGAGACCTGGGTTAGGAAAAGCCCCTGGAGGAGGAAATGGCAGTCCACTCCAGCATTCTTGCCTGGAGAATCCCAAGGATAGAGGAACCTGGCAGGCTACAGTCCATGGGATCACAAAGAGTCAGATCCGACTGAGTGATTAAGCATAGCACTCTAATCTTCTATACCAGATTCATGTTTTTAGCTAACTTTTATAAAATTTTACAAAGCAAAGAAGGCAGGTCCTAATGTCCTGTGGATCCTCAGTGACAGATGGGGAAATACTAGGTCAGATCTTCTGACTTTAAATCCACCATTTTCCTACTTTGGCCAATGTACACACTGTGAGAAACTGAACTACCTCATATACAGTTCAGAGAACAGAAACCTTTTTCCATGCTTTTCCTACAATTTGTGTCATGACTGACTGTAGGAGTCAAGATTATTTTAACTGTTAAGTAATTTTTTTCTCAATGAGATAGCAAATGTGTCTTAAGTCGCTTCAGTAGTGTCCGACTCTTTGCGACCCTATGGACTGTAGCTCACCAAGCTCTGTTCATGGGATTCTCCAGGCAGGATTACTGGAGTGGGTTGCCATTTTCTTCTGCAGAGGATTTTCCCAACCCAGGGATTAAACCTGCCTCTCCTATGTCTCCTGGACTGGCAGGTGGGTTCTCTACCACTAGTGCCACCTGGGAAGCCCTTTGATAGCAAATAGCTCTGTGTATTTAGGAAATTCTGGAAATGTTTTACTTTGCCACAAGACATAAACTGTTCTTTAACTAGGATGAATATTAATACTTAAAAGATTACACCAGCCCCAAACCATAAAACAGCAATTTAGTTTGTCTGAAATAACAATTATGTTTGAAGTTACTTCTTTATTTACACTAGGCTTACTTAGTGTAAATGGAGCTCTATTTACAGAAATTCAGTAAGATCCTGAAATTAGAAATGCATGTGAATAAAACATTTAATTTGATACTGCAGTAACTTGATTAAATGCACAAAGGGAGTTTGCGCATTAATTGAAGAAGCAGCGGAATATCACCTTTGGGAATGAATTTCAATTCCACTATGGTTCCTATATGAAATGATTCTGCTAGTATTGGCTAGGTTTCCAGTGATTGAATATTTATGGGGCAGCTTAGTTCACTAAATATAATATTTAACATGGCTTCAGTTTGTTACCCTTTCCTCCAGTCCCTAGGGTGAAATTTTTCTTATCCTGGCATCTACTGGAAAATTATTCAAAAAAGCGAACAATTTAATTACTTCCTCCTCTTTACACCTTCCCCCTCCCCAATAAAAACACATACAGGGAAGAGCATGATTCAAAATGACTATTATGTTTGAAGTCATTTCTTTATTTTCCCTTAGCTGACATCTTGTATCGAGTAAGTACAGCAATTTAATCAGTGGGAAGCAGAGATTCAGTATCAGCTGTTGGGATCATAGGTTTACTTAGTGCAAACAGAGCTTTCTGAGAACTCATCAGGGACCCCTCAATTCTATTCATCAAAATGTTTTACAGATTGCATCTTGTAAGTTACTGAAATTAAATGGTGTTTAATTTTTATAGCACTTTTCCCACTTCTAGCTAGTTGAAAGAAAATGAAAAATTAAGCCTCAGAACTACACTCCATTGGTAGGACTGCCGTTTAGGACACAAAATTATGAACAGAATTTATCTGAGAAGTTAGTGTGCTTTTAGGCAGACCTGTGAAGAATAATCAAAGGACAGATTCTAGGTTCCATAATACCTATCTGGTGATAGTATTCATTTATTCATTCAACAAATACATATTAATTATCTACTCTGTGACACTGTTGTAAGTATTAGAGATATAGACACAAAAAAACTAAACAGTGTCCCTGGCTCTTGTGAAATTTACTGTGGGACTAATGTGCTTGAACTTGCTATTATTAGGAGGGAGTGGTTTCATATGAGGTACTTGTAAGACTTCCGGATGTCTTATCTTTATCTCTTATGTGCCTTGCTGCCAAGCTGCTGCCAAGTCACTTCAGTAGTGTCCGACTCTGTGAGACCCCATAGACGGCAGCCCACCAGGCTCCCCCGTCCCTGGGATTCTCCAGGCAAGAATACTAGAGTGGGTTGCCATTTCCTTCTCCAGTGCATGAAAGTGAAAAGTGAAAGTGAAATCACTAAGTCATGTCTGACTCCCAGCAACCCCATGGACTGCAGCCCACCAGGCTCCCCCATCCGTGGGATTCTCCAGGCAAGAGCACTGGAGTGGGGTGCCATTGCCTTTTCCCTTATGTGCCTTAACCTCCTTTAAATTTCAATTTCTGCCATACATACCATCCAGGTATTTGTTGCTGTTATCCATGGGTTCTCTGTTGCTTAATCCAATGAAACCATTCAAATTATGCATGGAATGTAGTAAAAGGCAGTCAAGTGAAAGTGAAAGTTGCTCAGTCATGTCCAACTCTTTGCAACCCCATGGACTATAGAGTCTATGAAATTCTCCAGGCCAGAATACTGGAGTGGGTAGCCTTTCCCTTCTCCAGGGGATCTTCCCAACCCAGGGATCAAACCCAGATCTCCTGCATTGTGGGTGGATTCTTTAACAGCTAAGCTATCAGGGAAGCCCTAAAAGGCAATCAAGGTACTTCTAATAATTCCAGTGATCTAACTAAGGTCACAGATTGACTTTCTTACCTCTTCAATACTCTTTAGTTTGAGATGAATAGCGCCTTCATCTTTGGTAAGAAGAATGCAGTTCCAGGGAGACCATTCCACAGACTTATCCCATCTGACCATGACCAGATCATTGAGATCCTTCCAAGCACTGAGCACAGACTGGGATGCCCAGATATTCTCTGTCAGGTACTGAATATCTTGTAGCTGCATGTCAAAACATATTTTTAAAATAAAAATATTCTAAACATAAAATTTTATTATAACCATAAAATTTCTTTAAGACTATTATATTCCTTGAGAAAACAAATTCAGTGTATTTTTTAAAGGGAAACATTATTCATGAGGTTTTCAGCACACATGGTGGTGCTGGTGGTTTAATCACTAAGTCATGTCCGACTCTTGGGGCCCCATGGACTTAGCCCGCCAGGCCCCTCTGTCCATGGAAATTTTCAGGCAACAGTACTGGAGGGGGTCACCATCTCCTTCTTCAGGGGATCTTCCTGATCCAGGGATCAAACCTGGGTCTGCTGCATTGCAGGAGATCTGCACTGTAGGCAGATTCTTTACCAACTGAGCCACCAGGGAAGCCTTTCAGTGCCCATGTGTGCGTGCTGTGCTTAGTTGCTCAGTTGTGTCTGACTCTTTGTGACTTCATGGACTGTAGCCCACCAGGATCCTCTGTCCATGGGGATTCTCAAGGCAAGAATACTGGAGTAGGTTGCCATGCCCTCCTTCAGGGCATCTTCCCAACCCAGGGGTCGAACACAGGCCTCCCACATTGCAGGTGGATTCCTTACCAGCTGAGTCACCAAGGAAGCCCAAGAATACTAGAGTGGATAGCCCATCTTTTCCCCAGGGGATCTTCCCAACCAGAGAATCGAACCAGGGTCTCTTGCAATACAGGTGGATTCTTTACCAGCTGAGCTACCAGGGAAACCCAATCTCTGCTCACTCTGCCCAAACTATGTTACCAGTCTCACAGTCATGACTGCATCCAGAGAAAGCAGTGTGTATTTCTTCCAACATGCTAATTTTACCTTATATTTATATGGTATTAAGTACTTTCTAAAATTCATTAGTAACTTTCAGCTTATCCTCAGGGTTACTTGCAGATCATTTTATTCCCATTTTAGAAATTAGGAAATTAAGATGTGAAAAAGAATAAGCAATTTATTTAGTGTTATTAAAAACATCGTTTCAGTGAAAAAAAAAAGAGAACAAGGGGGAAATAAAATAACTGCTTATAAACTTTTTAAAAATTTAAACCATATTAGCTACAGCTCTTGAAATGACTTTTTATCAAGAGGACTGCATATATAAACTTAGGACTGCCAGAGGGGCAAGCTTCAGAAAGAATAAACACAGGAAGAAGAACCATTATTTTAAAAGGTTTGGATGGGAAAGCAGAAATCTTTTCTGTAAAATCAATGAACAGGTTTCATCCATGATTGGCAACATTTACTCATCATACCTGTATCAGGAAAGCAATTTCAGAACCATCTTCATAATCAGCTTCTGAACAGTAGAGCCGTTGAAGTAAACATTTGTACTTCAAATATGATTCTCGTTTTCGACTCTCATTGTCAAGGTTAATGCACTGACGACACTGGTAAATGCGGTGTGAGGTGGATGATACAGGAAACTCTGCAGAAGGCAAATAGAGCTGGCAACTGTGGCAAAAGTAAATTTTCCTATAGAACTTCAATGGGTCCTGCGGGACCTAAACAATAAAAAAAAAGAAACAAAGAAAGAAAAGTTTAATAGCCAGGCCAAATGTTAAGGGCTAACTTATCTTAGAATGAGATAAATAGTTGGTTAATTTTAAAGTTATATTTTTCCCTAACTTTCTACTCTATGAAAAATTTAAATTTCAAGTCATATTCATTCACTCTGTCAAAATGTTAAAAATCTATTGTTCATCAACTTTTAGATACATGTGGTAAAATCACCTAGAAAATTAACTGGCTGAAAAAAATGAGTAGTTAGAGGCTTTGAGTTGCAATAGTAAGAAAACCTTCCAGAAAGAACAGGAAAAAAGTCCTTTGACACTTATTTATAGAAGAATTTAGATTTTTGGTGGTATTCTGTATTAATTTTTCTTACAGGCAACAGATAAATTCATATATAAATAAAAGCCCACTAAAACAAGTGTTCTCATTTCATTCCAACTCCACACTAAATTTGGGCTGGCTCATTCATCAGTGTTCAAACTTTGAAATTCTGCATTATATAGTAGTTCTGTTTCTAGAACTATTTGAAGAACCTCCATAATGGCAGTACCAATTTACATTTCCACTAACAGTACACAAGGATTCCCTTTTTTTCACATCCTTGCCAATACTTGTTATCTTCTGTTATTTTAATAATAGACATTTCAACATTGAGGGGGTGATATTTCATTGTGGTTTTGATTTGCATTTCTCTGATGATTAGTGATAATGAGTGACAATTCTTCATATATATGTTAACTATTTGTATGCTTTCTTCAGGAAAATGTTTGTTCAGCTCCTTTGCCCACTTTTAAATTGGATTAAAATTATTTTGCTATTGAGTTGTACAAGTTGTTTTGGATATTACCTCATCTGATACATTAATTAAAAGTACTCTTACTCAAAGATGCTATCATCTGAGTCTTATTTTTTTCTGGTGGAAGGTCTTGTATTTATTATATTTTTTAAGTATTGAAATATATAGTTGATGTACAATATTATGTTAGTTTCAGATGTTCTACACAATGATTTGACAAAATGATTTGGTGAGAACTGCCAATACCATGGTGAATAAAAATGGCAAGAGTGGGCATCCTTTTCTTGTTCCTGATCACAGAGGAAATGCTTTCAGCTTTCTACTATTGAGTATTATGTTGGCTGTAGGTTTGTCATATATGGCCTTTATTATGTTGGTGTGTTCCCCCTATATCCACTTTGTTGAGAAATTTTAATCACAAATAAACATTGAAGACTGTCAAAACTCTTCCTGCATCTATTGAAATGATCATATAATTTTCATTCTTCAATTTGTTAATGTGGTATATGATACTGATTTACACTGTTGAAACATTCCTGCATCCCAGAGATATCTCTCTTGATCACGGTGCATGATCCTTTTAGTGTGCTGTTGAATTCAGTTTGCTAATCTTTTGTTGAGGACTTAAGCATGTATGTTCATGAGTGATATCTGTGTGTAATTTTCTGTGATGTCTTTGCCTTGTTTCAGTATCATGGTGATGCTGGCCTCAAAGAGTGAATTTGGAAATATTCTTTCCCCTTCAGCTTTCTGGAGTAGTTTGGGAAGGATAAATGCTAATTATTCTTTTAATGTTTAGTACCATTTCCTGTGAAGCAGTCTGGTCATGAGCTTTTGTTTGTTGATTATTGATTCAATTTCATTACTGGTAATTGGTCTGTTCACTATTTCTATTTCTTCCAGATTCATTCTTGGGAGACTGTATATTTGTAAGATTTTCTCTATCTCTTGTAGTTTGTCCACTTCATTGGTATATAAACTGTTCATAGTAAAGTCTCTTACAATCCTCTGTATTTCTGTAGTGTTGGTTGTAACTTTATTTCCTTTTTTATTTCTGATTTTATTGACTTGGTACCTCTATTTTTCTTGATGAGTCTGTCTAAAGGTTAATCAATTTTGTTTATCTTTTCAAAGAACCAGCTCTTAGATTTATTATTAATCTCTATTTTATTTATTTCTTCTCTGATTTGTATTATTTCTTTCCTTCTACTAATTTTGTGTTTTGTTTGTTCTTCTTTTTCTAGTTTGCATAGGTGTAATGTTAGGTGGCTTATTCTTTTCTTATTTCCTGAAGTAGGTTTGTATCACTATCAACTTTCCTCTTAGAACTGCTTTTACTGCATCTCATTAATTTTGGATCATTGTCTTTTCATTTTTATTTGTCACCAGGTATTTTTTGAATTTTCTGTTTGATTTATTCAGTGAACCATTGGTCATTTAGTTCACATTGCCTAACCTCCCAATGTTTGTGTTTTTTGCAGTTTTTATTTTTTCTTGTAGCTGATTTCTATTCTCATACCATTGTGGTTTGAAAAGATGATTGATAGATTTCAGTCTTCTTAAATTTGTTGAGACTTATTTTGTGGCCTAGCATGAGATCTATACTGGAGAATGTTCCATGAGCTCTTGAAAGGATTGTGTATTTCACTGCTTTTGGAGGGAACGTTTCATATTCATATATCTATTAGGTCATTTGGTCTCAAATGTCATTTAAGGCCACTGTTTCCTTATCGACTTTCTGTTTCAATGATCTGTCCATTGATGGAAGTGGGGTGTTAAAATTCCCTACTATTATTGTTACTGTCAATTTTTTCCTTTATGTTTGTTGCATTTCCTTTATATATTTAGCTAATCCTGGTTTGATACATATATATTTACAATTGTTATCTTCTTGTTGGATTGATCACTTTATAATTATGTAATGTCCTTCTTTGTCTTAGCACAATCTTTGTTTTAAATTCTATCTTGTCCCTGGTGGCTCAGACATTAAAGAATCCATCTGCAATGGAGGAGACCTGGGTTTGATCCCTGGTTTGGGAAGATCCCCTGGAGGAGGGCATGGCAACCCACTCCAGTATTCTTGCCTGGAGAATCCCCATGGACAGAGGAACCTGGCGGGCTACAGTCCATGGAATTCACAAAGAGTCAGACATGACTGAGCAAATAAGCACAACTAAGCATGCACTCCAGTTTTCTTTTTGCTTTCATTTGCATGGAATACCCTTTTCCATCCCTTCACTCTCAGTCTGTCTGTTTCTTTAGATCTGAAGAAAGTCTCCTGTAGGCAACATATACATGGCTCTTGTATTTTTTTATCCATTCAGCCATTCTATATCTTTTATTTGGAACATTTAGTCCATTTACATTTAAAGAAATTATTGATAGGGATGCACTTATAACCATTTTGCTTATTGTCTTCTGGTTGGTTTATGGTTTTTATTATTATTTTTGTTGCTCTTTTCTTCTTTTGTTCTCTTCCTCTTATGATTTGATTACTTTCTTTAGTATTATGTTTGAATTTTCTCTTTTGTGTGTTTATCTATTATAGGTTTTTGGCTTGTGGTTACCATGAGGTTAATATACAACAACATGTATTATTTTTAAGTTGATGTTCCCTTAAGTTCAAACATGTTCTAATATCCCTGTATTTTTATTCCACCAGCCACCACTGCCATTGTTAATATTTCTGACATTATAGTTTACATCTTTTGTTTTTTGTATCCTTTAATTACTTATTGTGGATAGATGATTTTACTACTTTTGTCTTTTAACCTTCCTACTAGCTGTCTAAGTGGTTGATCTACTATCTTTACTATATGTTTGCCTTTACTAACAAGATCTTTGCTTTCATAATTTTCTTATTTCTAGCTGTAGTCTTTTCTGCTTAGAGTAGTCCTTTAAAATTTCTTATACAGGTGGTTTAGTGATGCTGAATTATTTAAGCTTTGGTTGTTAGTAAAACTCTATCTCCCTTTCAAATCTGAATGATAGCCTTGCCAGGTAGAATATTTTCGATGGTAGGGTTTTTTTTCCCCCCTTTTCTCACTTTGACTATATTATGCCAATCCTTTCCGGCCTGCAAAGTTTCTGTTGAAAAGTCAGCTGATAGTCTTAAGAGTTTCCTTGTATGCTACTAGTTGCTTTTCTGTTTTTCTTTTGAATGGAATCTTTTTATTTTTTTGAGCAGTAGGTCTCAACAGTGTGCTTAAAATATTAACATTAACTAAACCATGGTTAGAAAAAGATGTGCTGTTATATAAACTCTGTTGTTCCATTTACAGAGCACAAGCAGAACAGCTTGGTAATAAATCTTAAGGGCCCCTAGTATTTTCAGAATAGTAAATGAGCACTAGTTTAAACTTAAAGTCACCAGGTGCATTAGCTGAGAGAGTCAGCCTGTCCTTTAAGGCTTTGAAGCTAGGAATTTGACTTCTCTCTAGCTATGAAAGTCCTAGATATCATCTTCTTCCAGTATAAGGCCATTTCATCTATACTAAAAATCTACTGTGTAGTGTAGCCATCTTCATTAATTATCTTGGCAAGATCTTCTGGATAACTTGTTGCTTCTACGTTTATGTTATGGAGAGCTCTTTTCCCTAAATCTCATGAACCAACCACTGTGAGCTTCAAACTTTTCTACTGCAGCTTTCTTACCTCTCTCAGCCTTCAAGAAAATGAAGACCATTAGGGCCTTGCTCTGGACCAAGCTTTGGCTTATGGAAATTTTATGGTAAGTCTGATCTTCTATCCAGACGACTCAAACTCTCTACATACCAGCAATAAGGCTGTTTCAATTTCTTATCACTCATGTGTTCACTGGAGTAGCACTTTCAATTTCCTTCAAGAACTTGTCCTTTGCTTTCACAAGTAGGCTAACTGGTGCAAGAGGCTTAGCTTTTGGCCTATTCTCATTAAGTTTAATCATTTCCAGCTTTTGATTTAAAGGGAGAGGTGTGCAACTCTTCTTTTCACTTAAACCCTTAGAGGCTTTTGTAAGGTTATTAACTCGCCTAATTTCAATAATGTTGTGTCTGAGGGAATAGGGGTTGTCTGAGGAGAAGGCCTGGTGTGCTGCAATTCATGTGGTTGCAGAGTTGGACATGACTGAGTGACTGAACTGAACTGAACTGAGGAGAGGAAGAGAGAAGGAAGAACCACCAGTTGATAGAGCAGTCAGAATACACACAGCAATTAAATTTGCTGTCTTATATGGGCAAGGTTTATGATGTCCCAAAACAATTATAATAGCAACATCAAAGATCAATGACCACAAATCACTGTAACAAACATAATAAACATGAGGAAGTCTGAAACATTCAAAGAATTTACCAAACTGTGACACAGACACAAAGTGAGCAAAAGCTGTTGGAAAAATTGTGCCAATAGATTTGCTCAATGAAGGGTTGCCACAATCTTCAATTTATTCAAAAGAAAGAAAGAAAGAAAAATAGCATCTGCAAAGTTCAATAAAGCAAAGTGCAATAAAACATGGTATGCTTGTACATATCATATGATTCCATTTATAGGACAGGGTTAGGTATAACTACAGAAATAAAATGCTGAACAGTGTTTGCCAAGGGTTAGACATCCAGGGGAAGGACTGATTATAAAGTAGCATAATGAGGGAATTTCAGGGAGGTGAAAAGACTATTTTATCTTGATTGTGCTATTGGCTGTTGATTACACAACACTGCATTTGTCAAAACTTATCAAAAACGTTGGATTTTACCAAAGGTAAATTTAAAAAGTGAATAAAATGGTATAATGTTATGTGAATGTATAGAACATTGAATTCTATTATACTACCGCAAGCATATGAAAATTGTATAAGTCCACAGAAGACTAAAAAGTAGTTTGGAAACACAGAACAATGATAAATATTTTGATGGTCAACTTTTCTCTTGAACTTTTGTTACATTTTAAAGTTCTCCTGCAATATAACTAAGTTTCAAAAATTCATTAAAAGAAAGAATATAAAAATCAAACACTTTTACTTTTTCTAAAAGTTTCTAAAAGCAAAATAGATGTTTGGTCAGCTTCTTAAATTATTAGAGATTATTACTCTAAAAATAATCACTGGAACAACACTATTAATATTTCAAACTCTTTAACAAGCACCTCAAAAAATTTACTAAACGTGTTTTAAATAGTCTTGCAAAGTAAGACAGCAAAGTTTTTAGAAAGAAAAATCTCCAAAGACGGCTAAGCATATTGGAGTTGGAAAAAGCAATTTAATTCAAATACCTATTACATTTGAAGTTCTTGCAGGATATCTACGTGAATCAGCTCAGTAATAATTATAACTATGTGGTAAGTATTATAAAGGAACACAAAGGTGCATGTAGAATCTCAGAAATGAAGAGATTAACTCTCTCTGAGGCCTAATGAAGAAGAGAACGTGTGAACTGAGTCCTAAAAAATAAAGAGGAGCTGGCTGCGTAAAGTCAGGGACAACATTCCAGGTGGAAGCACCAGAATGTGCAAAAGCTGGAAGGTGTGAGAGACTGTGAGGTATTCAACATAGTATAGTATTCAAGTGGACACTTGATCCAGAGAGTAGGAGAGAATTCAAGGTCGGAAACACAAACAGAAAATGTTAAATGGTTCATTTATCAACAGAAAAAATATCATTCAAAGAAAATTTCATCAATAAGATGATCTTCCACATGGACCCCTAGTAGAGTACTAAAGCAAAATTGGAATATACCTCATTTTACTACAGCATGAAAAGTGAAGTCGCTTAGTTGTGTCCAACTCTTCGCTACCCCATGGACAGGAGCCTACACCAGGCTCCTCTGAGCATAGAGTTCTAATAATGGAATACAGGGCAGGGAAAGGGTAGAGTACCTTAAGGTATCTTGCAACTTCTGGATTAAACAGAGGTGTTTTGATGTAATGAAAAAAGAGTGTTGCGATCCTTTTTCTGAGTCCTTCAAGATTCTGATGTTTGACTCCTCTCATCATAAGGTCCACCTCCCTGTCAATCAATTCCAGGATTTCCTGAGTCAGTTTACATTCATGTTCCTGTGTAAAATACACACACATATTTTGTATAGAACATTAAACATCATCAAGTTAGTTTCTAAAGTTATCATCCAAACAAGCTAAAACTAGATTCCAAAAGTAATGAACCATTGCTAACATAAGTATAGACAAAAGTGAAAGTGAAAGTCGCTCACTCATGTCCAACTCTTTGCGACCCCATGAATAGTCCATGAAATTCTCCAGGCCAAAATACTGGAGTGGGTAGCTATTCCCTTCTCCAGGGGATCTTTCCAACCCAAGGATTGAACCCAAGTCTCTCGCATTGCAGGTGGATTCTTTATCAGCTGAACCACCAGGAAATCCCATAAGTATAGATGGAGACCGCTAATTTGGAAAAGAAATTGACATTATCTACTGGAATTTAAGATATCCATATTCTACAACCCAGCAATTCTACTAAAGTGCTTTAAAGAAACATTCACGGAGTCATTGTTCAAACCAGTTCAAAATCAGAAATAACCAAATATCCATAAATAAATTGATTGCATAAATAAGTGAAAAAGTAGGTGGCTCAGATGGTAAAGAATCCACTACAACACAGAAGACCCAGGTTCAATCCCTGGGTCAGGAAGATCCCATAGAAGGGAATGGCTACCCATTCCAGTTTTTCTGCATGGAGAATGCCATGAACAGAGAGAAGCCTGGTAGGCTACAGTCCATGGGTTCACAAACAGTCAGACACAACTGAGTGACTGTGAGTGATTAACACTTTTGGTTCATACAATAAAGTATTATCTAATATACAGAAATGAATTAACTAGAGCTATATACAACACCAAATTTAAATCTTACAAATTAATGTTTAGCAAATGAAGCAAGGCACAAAATAATACTTACTGTCTCATTCCATTTAAATAAAATTCAAAAATAAGCAAAACTACAGTATATTAATTAGAGATGTATCAGTTCAGTTTAGTAGCTCAGTTGTGTCTGACTCTTTGTGATCCCATGAACCACAGCACGCCAGGCCTCCCTGTCCATCACCAACTCCCGGACTTTACCCAAACTCACATCCACTGAATCGGTAATGCCATCTAGCCATCTCATCCTCTGTCGTCCCCTTCTCCTCCTGCCCTCAATCTTTCCCAGCATCAGGGTCTTTTCAAATGAGTCAGCTCTTTGCATTAGGTGGCCAAAGTATTGGAGTTTCAGTTTCAACATCAGTCCTTCCAATGAACACCCAGGACTGATCTCCTTTAGGATGGACTGGCTGGATCTCCTTGCAGTCCAAGGGACTCTCAAGAGTCTTCTCCAACACCACAGTTGAAAAGCATCAATTATTTGGTGCTCACCTTTCTTTATAGTCCAACTCTCACATCCATACATGACTACTGGAAAAACCATAGCTTTGACTAGATGGACCTTTGTTGACAAAGTAATGTCTCTACTTCTTAATATGCTGTCTAAGTTGGCCATAGCTTTTCTTCCAAGGAGTAAGCGTCTTTAAATTTCATGGCTGCAATCATCATCTGCAGTGATTTTGGAGCCCAGAAAAATAAAGTCAGCCGCTGTTTCCCCATCCATTTGCCATGCAGTGATGGGACTGGATGCCATGATCTTAGTTTTCTGAATGTTGAGCTTTAAGCCCACTTTTCCACTCTCCTCTTTCACTTTCATCAGGAGGCTCTTTAGTTTTTCACTTTCTGCCATAAGGGTGGTGTCATCTGCATATCTGAGGTTATTGATATTTCTCCCGGCAATCTTGATTCCAGGTTGTGCTTCTTCCAGCCCAGCGTTTCTCATGATGTACTCCGCATATAAGTTAAATAAGTAGAGTGATAATATACAGCCTTGACGTACTCCTTTTCCTATTTGGAACCAGTCTGTTGTTTCATGTCCAGTTCTAACTGTTGCTTCCTGACCTGCATATAGGTTTCTCAAGAGGCAGGTCAGGTGCTCTGGTATTCCCATCTCTTCAAAATTTTCCACAGTTTATTGGGATCCACACAATCAAAGGCTTTGGCTCAGTCAATAAAGCAAAAATAGATGTTTTTTTTCTGGAACTTTCTTGCTTTTTCAATGATCCAGTGGATGTTGGCAATTTGATCTCTGGTTCTGCCTTTTCTAAAACCAGCTTGAACATCTGGAAGTTCACGGTTCACGTACTGCTGAAGCCTGGCTTGGAGAATTTTGAGCATTACTTTACTAGCATGTGAGATGAGTGCAATTGTGTGGTAGTTTGAGCATTCTTTGGCATTGCCTTTCTTTGGGATTGGAATGAAAACTGACCTTTTCCAGTCCTGTGGCCACTGCTGAATTTTCCAAATTTGCTGGCATATTGAGTGCAGCACTTTCACAGCATCATCTTTTAATATCTGAATTAGCTCAACTGGAATTCCATCCCCTCCACTAGCTTTGTTTGTAGTGATGCTTTCTAAGTCGCACTTGACTTCACATTCCAGGATGTCTGGCTCTAGGTGAATGATCACACCATTGTAATTATCTGGGTCATGAAGACCTTTTTTGTATAGTTCTTCTGTGTATTCTTGCCACCTCTTCTTAATATCTTCTGCTTCTGTTAAGTCCATACTCTTTCTGTCCTTTATCGAGCCCATCTTTGCATGAAATCTTCCCTTGTTATCTCTAATCTTCTCGAAGAGATCTCTAGTCTCTCCCATTCTAATGTTTGGTAAATAGGAAGAAAAATCAAGGAAATGGCTACCATGAAAAGTAAGTATGGGACTTCTCTGGTCGTCCAGTAGTTGAGAATCCACCGGCCAGTGCAGGGGACACTGGCTTGATCCTTGGTCCAGACAGATTCCACAAATTGCAGGGCAAGTACGCCCACACACTTAGAGCCTGTGTTCCTCAACAAAAGAAGTCACCGTAATGAGAAGCCTGCACACCTCAACTAGAGAGTATCCCCCGCTTGCCGCAACTAGAGAAAGCCTACATGTAGCAACAAAGATCCAGAGCAAATATAAATAAATAAATAAACAACATTTTAAAAAAAAAAGAAAGCATGGTAATTATTTTTAGAGGATGAGAAAGTAAATTGAAAATATGAAGAGAAAGGACGATGCTGACAAAGTCCTGTTTTGGGCCCAGGGAGATGGCAACAGGGTTGGTAGTTTTACATTTGCAGATATATACTTGATATGTTTATTTCTATATATTTACATAATTCACAATCATTTTAAATAAAATACTTGAAATGATTGAATAAGAAAGGCTAAATAAGAGTTAAGTGATTAAAGTAGAAGTATTTAGAATTAATAAAATAGAATTAAGTTGCTCCAACTTCCCAAGAGGGACTACAAGAAACATAGTTTGAATGAAGGAATCAGAAGGTAAAGTCAGTAATTATAAAATGTTCTGTTTTTTTTAATGCATACTTAGTATGGCTAATGAATGGATCTGCATCGGTGGTCTTTGAGAGCACATTACAATGACCTGGAATGATTTTTTAAAATCTTAACATTGCTATCACACTTGAGTATCTGATTGACCTGTTCTGAAATGGGGTCTAGACATCATTCCTATTAATTTATTCTCATATTCTCTCTCCCCATTTCTCTATATAACTCTTTATCTCTTTCAAGCTGTCCAGATGATTCTAATGTATATTCAAGTTCAAGATTCACTGGTCTGTATGAGTAACTGTCATCAAAATAATACTTCTTACTTATTGAGGGCTCCCTATTTGTAAATATTGAGACATACAAATTATATATTTTATTTATATTGTATATACAGATGTATGTATAAGTATATACACAGGTATATATTTATATCCTCAAAGCAACTAATTTTACAGATAACAATAGTTTCAGAAATATTCAATAACTTATCTAAGGTTGTACAGCCACAATAAATAGAATCAGAATTCAAATTATGCTTAAAGACCTTGATCCTTTATCAAATATCGTTCAGTAAATGTGTATGTGGTTATGTTAGGTTAAATGTATTAAGATATGCACAACTTATCTTTTATGAGTCTATCCTCTGACTCTTTTAATTAACCAGCTAATGGTCCTAATTACATCAGGTAAGAGGATTTCTACTGTACTCCCTTCCGGAACTCTCTTTTTTCCAGTTTGGTCATTTTATTGCCCTCTAGAGATATCATGTTTATTTCCTACCTCTGAACCTACTGCTTCTCCCTCTCCTCCTAACCATCTTTAACTTCAAAGACATAGTTACAAGACACACATCTCTGAAAAGGCAGCCAGTACTTGAGTTCATGCCTTTGCTTTCAAGATGGGCAGTAATGTGAAAGAACTATGGAGACTGACCTTTCGATCAGACACATTTACTCAACTACTTAATGTGCCTTAAGTCAATAACTGATAAGGAAAAAGAAATAAAAATACTTATATACAAATTCTGCTTTAAAATGGATAAAAATAAAATTTTCATCACAAATGTCAAAATATCTAGACAATAATTGCTGTTTCATTGAGTATTAATCTCATGTTATATATATCTGCATTCATTAGAGAGACATTTATATTTAGACTATTCACTGTGTGATATTTACATTAGTATGTATCATAATACATAGTTTAAGAACTTTTAGATAAATACTAATGCATAAACCATATCCTCCCCAAATTGTACCCAAATGATATATTGTTGACAAAATAAAATTAATAATTTATTATCTTTATAATTACTTAATAGAAAGCATCTTATTTATTTTAGTATTCAATATTTTTACTGGTGATATGACACCCAAAACCTAAGAGAAGGTTAATGTACCTTTACTGTATGTTTAAGCGTTAAGAGTACGTCCAGCCTCTCATCTTGAGAGACATTCTTCAGCATGATGCAGCTATAGATGTTTTGCAGCTCTCTGGCTCTGATGGTAAATTGTGTATCCATGTCAATTATTTTGCCATCAAATCTTCTCCATGTCTTTGGAGCTGAACACTTAAAAAAATAATATTATAACTATCAGTTAATTAAAGTTTCAAAAATAATCTTATTCTGTCTACTGTAAGTTAACCTTATTATCAGGTGATTTATGAATAAAAATATTACTAAAACTTTGTTGTTCAGTCACTAAGTCAGCTCTAACTAGAAATTAATTAAATAATTGGTAGACCACAGGAAAGTAAAACAATTTAGGAGGAAAAATATCAGAGGGCTTCAGTCTACAGAAGTGCAAATGTTTTCTCAGGATTCAGAATGTGCTACTAATTTGTACTAACTAGCATGATTGCTGGGTTTCCCTGGTGGCTCAGTGGTAAAGAATCCGCCTGCTAGTGTAGGAGACGCAGGAGGCTCAGGTTTGATCCCTGGGTCCAGAAGATGCCCTGGAGGAGGAAATGGCAACTCACACTAGTACTCATGCCTAGGAAATGCCATAGGCAGAGCAGCCTGGGGCACTACTACAGTCCATAGGGTTGCAAGAGGGTTGGGCACAACTGAGTGGCTAAACAACAACAAAGCATGATGGCTAGCTTGACGGATTTGTGACATAACTCATTACCTCCTTGGGAAAAACATGCTATTTAGAATGCTAAAAAGATAGTGCACTTGGTTCAATTATATTGAATTGGATGAATGTGCCTTGACAATCGAGAAAAACCTTTGTGGAACAATTGTTACAATCCTCAATGTGTCAGACCTACAACTATAGTGAAATGGAACTCAGTTATAGTTCCGTTTCCCATAAAGATAAATCCATAACAAGTTCACAGTTCTTTACAAAGCAGATGTCCACAGTAAAACATCTGTATTTAGCTATCTTAGCAGTGCTTTGGCCCCTGCCTCCCTGGTGATCGGTAAGATTCTCACTTTCTATTTCCAGATCTGGCTTGGTGCATCTCAACCTAGCCCACCTCCTGAACTGAAGGTCAAAGACAGAGTTAATTTTTCCTGAAGCTCATATAGGGAGTCCCACTCTAAGAATTCAGAGACAGGAAATAGTGAGTCCTAGCTGACTCAGCACACCACAGAATATTTAAAGACTATGTTTGCCAGTGCTATTGTTCCCTCCTGCCAAGACTACCACAACTTTAAGGGAAGATTTGTTGACCTAGAAAGAGCATAGTGAAAACTCAGTGACTCTTCTATTTTAAGGCATAAAGGTGCTGAGTTTCTTTCCCTGATTATAATTTATCAAAAAAGGTGACTATGTTGATCAGGACTTCTAACCATTCAATGCTCTATTTTTTGTAGACTGATAATTTGAGGCTTGGGAGACCTGTAGTTTAATTTATGTCATACTTGCAAGCATTTCAGTCTCAAATTTGATTCAGTTTAAAGCTTAAAGAGAAGCCCACATATTGGAACAAATCATCAGGAATGTAGAATAGCCAGATAGAGAAACTCTTCAAGCCTGTATTTATTTAGTATGACAATAGTATGAGGAATTCTTAGTTACAGCCTCAATTTACCTTTTTTTTTACATTTCATATTAGCTCAATTACATTGAAAACTACCAAACTACTATTTAACAACAAATGTATTTGATATGTTTTCAAAGTAATGGCATCATTTTCTGATCAAAGGTAAAGTGGATGTTGTGCAGAGCTAGGAATCTTCATTAGAAACTTTAGATCCTCAGTTCTAGTTTCAATCTAGCAAATGAAAAGCTGCAGCTCTCTGATTAATTTCTATTTTTAGAACACAAATCTAATATTAAATAATGTAAAGTTAGATAGATAGAATTAATAAGAATTATTAAGATTATAAGAGGGAAATAACTCAATAAAAATATTTTATGATTTAATTATTATCACTTGGAAATTTTTTAAATATATTGTTTTCATGGATATACTCTTGTTTGGGGTAGATCTCAGAGTGTTATTGAAATACAATATTTATTGCAAAGCTCTTTTTGAAACTTCTAAGGAATAAGCAATCTTAGGCTACATTTCATATCGCAATCTTTTAAAGTCTAAAGCCTTAATCTGCAGAGTTTTACTCAGGGAAATGCTATTAAATGTAATTTCTTTTCTTTTCTTCCAGTAATGTGAACAATACCTTCAGCTCTGCAGGCTGATAAGTTATTTCATTTGTAATAATCCAAATACAATAACCTTTTAATGAAATGCTTAGTTCATCTACTCTATTCTGGTTCTTCTCAGCTGGGCTGTTGATTTAATTCGACCTTTCCTCCAAGTTTTTGGTCCCATTTAAGATATTACAATATAGTAATACTCTGTATTTTTTCCAAATATCAGTTCACTTCAGTTCAGTTCAGTCACTCAGTCGTGTCCCACGCTTTGCAACCCCATGAATCCCAGCACGCCAGGCCTCCCTGTCCATCACCAACTCCCGGAGTTCACTCAGACTCACGCCCATCCAGTCAGTGATGCCATCCAGTCATCTCATCCTCTGTCGTCCCCTTCTCCTCCTGTCCCCAGTCCTTCCTAGCATGAGGTGGCCAAGTACTGGAGTTTCAGCTTCAGCATCATTCCCTCCAAAGAAATCCCAGGGCTGATCTTCAGAATTGACTGGTTGGATCTCTTGCAGTCTAAGGGACTCTCAAGAGTCTTCTCCAACACCACAGTTCAAAAGCATCAAATCTTTGGCACTCAGCTTTCTTTACAGTGCAACTCTCACATCCATACATGACCACAGGAAAAACCATAGCCTTGACTAGACAGACCTTTGTTGGCAAAGTAATGTCTCTGCTTTTGAATATGCTATCTAGTTTGGTCATAACTTTCCTTCCAAAGAGTAAGCGCCTTTTAATTTCATGGCTGCAGTCACCATCTGCAGTGATTTTGGAGCCCCCCAAAATAAAGTCTGACACTGTTTCCACTATTTCCCCATCTATTTGCCATGAAGTGATGGGACAAGATGCCATGATCTTAGTTTTCTGAATGCTGAGTGTTAAGCCAATTTTTTCACTCTCCTCTTTCACTTTCATCAAGAGGCTTTTTAGTTCCTCTTCACTTTCTGCCATAAGGGTGGGGTCATCTGCATATCTGAGGTTATTGATATTTCTCCCAGCAATCTTGATTCCAGCTTGTGCTTCTTCCAGCCCAGCGTTTCTCATGATGTACTCTGCATATAAGTTAAATGAGTAGGGTGACAATATACAGCCTTGACGTACTTCTTTTCCTATTTGGAAACAGTCTCTTGTTCCGTGTCCAGTTCTAACTGTTGCTTCCTGACTTCCATATAGGTTTGTCAAGAGGCAGGTCAGGTGCTCTGGTATTCCCACCTCTTTCAGAATTTTCCATAGTTTATTGTGATCCACACAGGCAAAGGCTTTGGCATAGTCAATAAAGCAGAAATAGACGTTTTTCTGGAACTCTCTTGCTTTCTCCATGATACAGCAGATGTTGGCAATTTGATCTCTGGTTCCTCTACCTTTTCTAAAACCAGCTTGAACATCCCGAAGTTCATGGTTCACGTATTGCTAAAGCCTGGCTTGGAGAATTTTGAGCATGACTTTACTAGCGTGTGAGATGAGTGCAATTGTGCGGTAGTTTGAGCATTCTATGGCATTGCCTGTCTTTGGGATTGGAATGAAAACTGGCCTTTTCCAGTCCTGTGGCCACTGCTGAGTTTTCCAAATTTGCTGGCATACTGAGTGCAGCACTTTCACAGCATCATCTTTCAGGATTTGAAATAGTTCAAATGGAATGCCATCATCTCCTCTAGCTTTGTTCGTTGGGATGCTTTCTAAGGCCCACTTGACTTCACATTCCAGGATGTCTGGCTCTAGGTAAGTGATCACACCATCGTGATTATCTTGGTTGTGAAGATCTTTTTGTACAGTTCTTCTGTGTATTCTTGCCACCTCTTCTTAATATCTTCTGCTTCTGTTAGGTCCCTACCATTTCTGTCCTTTATCGAGCCCATCTTTGCATGAAATGTTCCCTTGGTATCTCTAATTTTCTTGAAGAGATCTCTAGTCTTTCCCATTCTATTGTTTTCCTCTATTTCTTTGCATTGATCACTAAGGAAGGCTTTCTTATTTCTTCTTGCTAGAGGAGCTATTCCACATTCAAGGTCGGGGGTGGGGGCGCGGTGGTAAGGAGATACTCCTCGTCCAAGGTAAGGAGCAGCAGCTGCACTTTGCTGGAGCAGCCATGAAGAGATACCCCACGCCCAAGGTAAGAGAAACCCAAGTAAGACGGTAGGTATTGCAAGAGGGCATCAGAGGGCAGACACACTGAAACCATAATCACAGAAAACTAGTCAATCTAATCACACTAGGACCACAGCCTTGTCTAACTCAGTGGAACTAAGCCATGCCCGTGGGGCCACCCAAGACGGACGGGTCATGGTGGAGAGGTCTGACAGAATGGTCCACTGGAGAAGGGAATGGCAAACCACTTCAGTATTCTTGCCTTGAGAACCCCATGAACAGTAGGAAAAGAGAAAATGATAGGATACTGAAAGAGGAACTCCCCTGGTCAGTAGGTGCCCAATACGCTACTGGTGATCAGTGGAGAAATAACTCCAGAAAGAATGAAGGGATGGAACCAAAGCAAAAAACAATACCCAGCTGTGGATGTGACTGGTGATAGAAGCAAGGTCCGATGCAATACAGAGCAACACTGAATAGGAACCTGGAATGTCAGGTCCATGAATCAAGGCAAATTGGAAGTGGTCAAACAGGAGATGGCAAGAGTGAACGTTGACATTCTAGGTATCAGCGAACTAAAATGGACTGAATGGGTGAATTTAAGTCAGATGGCCATTGTATCCACTACCGCAGGCAGGAATCCCTCAGAAGAAATGGAGTAGCCATCATGGTCAACAAGAGTCCGAAATACAGTGCTTGGATGCAGTCTCAAAAACAACAGAATGATCTTTGTTTCCAAATATATTCAACATCAAATCCTTTCTACTGTTCAATTTTTAACTTAAATCCTAACTTTTTTGTAAAGATTCTTAACTACTGTGGTATGAAACCACTGAAATTACTATTATCCAACGTTCTACTGTATGTGTTAAAAACAAACACACACACAGAATATGCAGTATCTATGTTTCAATAACTCAGGGCAATGCAATTTGGGTCCAAATAGTTCCATAATTATTTTGTTTGCTAATTCTATTTCTTCTTGCAGAGTATAAGAAATAAATTTCTTATGTAGTTTTATGTATTTCACAGGGCCTAAAATATTCACTCATTCATTCAAGAAATATTTACTGTGTTTACTGTATATTGTTCCATGTACTAGGTAGCAAGTAGATAAATTTCAATTTCAGGAACTCCAGTCTAAGGGCATAGAAAAATTTAAAAATAATTGAAATAAAAGTTGATTATGCTTCTGATGCCGGTAAACAGGTAACTTCAAGTTGATATGAAGCGCTTAACTGGTGAAAAGAAAATAATATCTAAGATAAAACTGAAGAATAACTAAGAATTAGCCAGATTAAAAGTAAACTGTGTGATACAATCAAAGAGTCCTAGATTCAAAGTTTGAGTTCCCTACTGTCAACACTGAAAAGATATTTAAAAAAAAATCTTTGGCAAAGTTGTTTTGATACTTAGATATATTACTGTCAACACAGATAACATGGTCTTCAAGTCTAAGCTTTTTTGATTTCAATCTTTAAGGTATTTTTTTAAATTACTCTGATGCAGGAAAATGTCAACTTTCCTTACTTCTCTTTTCTATTTTTTTTTCCTTTGAATGCTGTGGCTGTAATAACAGATGTACAATAGTCATGTTGTTAAATTGCTTCAGAAAACAAGAACATAATAAATTCCATTTAGGTGCCAACAAATGAGACAGCATAGATTCTGGAGGAGAGAAACAGAAGAACAGCAGGAAGACACACTTTGAGGATGGGATGGTGGTGAGATAACAAAAACCTTGAGAGCAGCAAGCTTCCACCAAAGAGAAGAAATGGCTACACTGTGAGAGGAGGTCTTTCCTTTTCCCTAAATTAATACTCTAGTCCCTCAGGGCACAAATTAAGAATAACACTAACCCCCAGAGCTACTGGGTAGTGATCAACTTTTCTTTTACACAGCCAAGGGATTTTGTTCATCCACAGAGGACACCCCTGTGTACTGTGGTGCTGAGAGCGAGCCAAGAGCTGGTTGCATTTTCCCATCCCATCAGCTGCTGGCCACCTGAGTGAGGAGAAAAACAAAACTAAATGACACAGTTAACAGACTGCAGTTTTTCAGCTTGTGATTCTGAGACACGGCATGTGAATCAAAGAGATTCAAAGAAATAAATGGCCTTGACTCCAGGGAAAACCTCTTGCAGAAATTCAAATTCAAATTGTCTCTTTACACAGTTTGGATAAGCAGCACCCAAGATATATTAGAAACTGGTTGATGATTTTTCTTTAAAATTTCTTGACCTGAATTTCTTCACCTCTGTCAATTTATGAGTTTTTAACATTTGACAATCTGTGGCTGTCAATGTTTGATAGGATAAAATTAGACTGTTTAAATAATGCTTCAAAAATCTTAAAGGGTTAAATAGATTAACCCTTTTATGGAGAATATAGGCTTAGTATAGAACCCCTAATAGCTGATTAGTTCAGTGCTTTTATTGGACTAATTCAAAACAATAATCATTCATTACTCAAGAGAAATTCTGTATCCTTGATAAAATATAACTATTAATTCAATATACTATATAATACTTAGACACATTGAAATTAAACTAAAACCAAACCATGAAATTTTATTTTCCAAAGTTATTTTCAAATTACAGGAAAGTAAATATTCTCTTTACATATCTGTATGTTATGGCACTAAATGTGAATCTTAAAATCTACATCATGACCCTGGTTGTTAGTATTTACATTTCAAAATGCTCTAGCCTTGAGGATTAATTCAAGCTATTTTTTTCTTAGCAATCAAAAAACCCTATAGAATAAGTTACTTCAAGTTTTATGAAATCAGTGCTGACTCCTCCTGAATACTTATTAGAGTCATTGCCAGGCATGGGTAGGGTTGGGTGGGAAGAGGCAGACAGGCATGAAAAGGAGGAGAACTGGTATCAGAATTCATAACAAAGGACTAACTGTAAAATCCACCTTAACTGTTTTCTACGATGTTCATTATGGCACCATATACAAAAAGGTAATTTAAATTAATTTTGTGTTAGAATAACAAAGATTTCACAATTTACTGTAGGAGGTTAAAAGCAGGCCAAAAGCCACCATTAGTCAATATTTTTAGAGAATGGATGAATTATGTTATCTCATAAAATGAGGATTGACTTCAGGTGAAGTTGTTCCAGTCCATGGTGTGTTCTTCTTGCCCTATATAACATTTTGGTCAAAACTGAGGCAAAGTTCTCTTTCATCAGCTAAAACGTCCATTTCTTCTGAGTCTTAGCCTGGAGATTGGTGAGATTAAGTGGTTTATCAGCTGGGGTAACCATAGGTTCAGAACCCCAATTCTAAAACCTCCAACCCAAGAAAACCCTTTTTCGTAATTTCTACAAGTTCTTGTGGCCAACTTTTTCATCCTTTTTGCAATCTTCTGATCTTGCATCTTTGTATGTTGCCCTGAATCAGTCTGGATGTTAAGGCCTAGTCATTCTCTTGTTCCTTTTCCTCTTACGTTAAAAAAAAAAAAAAAAAAAAAGAATCTTCTTGCACTAAATACTTCTATTAGTTAGTGATGTAATTAATGAAATTACAGAAGCCACACTGTGCTCCACTGACTTCTAACTGTATTCTGCCCTTCCTATCTCTCCAGCAACACTCAAAGACGTCCATGTTTCTGGCACAATTACCTGGCAATTCTTCCTATACTCAGGATCATTGAGGGTCTCAGATTTTACCCCTAAACTAATCAACATATTTACCAAACAAAAACAAAACAAAACAAATACAACAAAATAATATCTTCACAGGAATTCTCATGAACAAAATGTCCCCATCTCATCTTTCTTGGAAAAATTTAAAGAACTTCTTAGCTATACTTGACAACAGGAGTAACCATCATCAACTGGCTCCAGAAGCTCAGACCATGAGCTCCTTATTGCCAAATTCAGACTAAGTAGGCAAAACCACTCGACCATTCAGGTACGACCTAAGTCAAATCCCTTATGATTATACAGTGGAAGTGAGAAATAGATTTAAGGGGCTAGATCTGATACACAGAGTGCCTGATGAACTATGGACGGAAGTTTGTGACATTGTAGAGGAGACAGGGATCAAGACCATCCCCATGGAAAAGAAATGCAAAAAAGCAAAATGGCTGTCTGAGGAGGCCTTACAAATAGCTGTGAAAAGAAGAGAAGTGAAAAGCAAAGGAGAAAAGGAAAGATATTCCCATTTGAATGCAGAGTTCCAAAAAATAGCAAGGAGAGATAAGAAAACCTTCTTCAGCAATCAATGCAAAGAAATAGAGGAAAACAACAGAATGGGAAAGACTAGAGATCTCATCAAGAAAATTAGAGATACCAAGGGAACATTTCATGCAAAGATGGGCTCGATAAAGGACAGAAATGGTAGGGACCTAACAGAAGCAGAAGATATTAAGAAGAGGTGGCAAGAATACACAGAAGAACTGTACAAAAAAGATCTTCACAACCAAGATAATCACAATGGTGTGATCACTCACCTAGAGCCAGACATCCTGGAATGTGAAGTCAAGTGGGCCTTAGGAAGTATCAATACAAACAAAGCTAGTGGAGGGGATGGCATTCCATTTGAACTATTTCAAATCCTGAAAGATGATGATGTGAAAGTGCTGAACTCAATATGCCAGCAAATTTGGAAAACTCAGCAGTGTCCACAGGATTGGAAAAGGGCAGTTTTCATTCCAATCCCAAAGAAAGGCAATGTCATAGAATGCTCAAACTACCGCACAATTGCACTCATCTCACACGCTAGTGAAGTCATGCTCAAAATTCTCCAAACCAGGCTTCAGCAATATGTGAACCGTGAACTTCGGGATGTTCAAGCTCGTCTTAGAAAAGGCAGAGGAACCAGAGATCAAACTGCCAACATCCTCTGGATCACTGAAACAGCAAGAGAGTTCCAGAAAAAACATCTATTTCTGCTTTATTGACTATGCCAAAGCCTTTGCCTGTGTGGATCACAATAAACTGTGGAAAATTCTGAAAGAGATGGGAATACCAGAGCACCTGACCTGCCTCTTGACAAACCTATATGGAGGTCAGGAAGCAACAGTTAGAACTGGACATGGAACAACAGACTGTTTCCAAATAGGAAAAGGAGTACATCAAGGCTGTATATTGTCATCCTGCTTATTTAACTTATATGCAGAGTACATCATGAGAAATGCTGGGCTGGAGGAAGCACAAGCTAGAATCAAGATTGCCGGGAGAAATATCAATAACCTCAGATATGCAGATGACACCACCCTTATTGTAGAAAGTGAAGAGGAACTAAAAAGCCTCTTGATGAAAGTGAAAGAGGAGAGTGAAAAAGTTGGCTTAAAACTCCACATTCAGAAAACAAAGATCATGGCATCTGGTTCCATCACTTCATGGCAAATAGATGGGGAAATAGTGGAAACAGTGTCAGACTTTATTTTCGGGGGGGGCTCCAAAATCACTGCAGATGGTGACTGCAGCCATGAAATTAAAAAACAGTTACTCCTTGGAAGGAAAGTTATGACCAACCTAGATAGCATATTCAAAAGCAGAGACATTACTTTGCTGACAAAGGTTCATCTCATCAAGGCTATGGTTTTTTTCAGTAGTCATGTATGGATGTGAGAGTTGGACTGTGAAGAAGACTGAGCACCGAAGAATTGATGCTTCTGAACTGTGGTGTTGGAGAAGACTCTTGAGAGTCCCTTGGACTGCAAGGAGGTCCAACCAATCCATTCTGAAGATCAACCCTGGGATTTCTTTGGAAGGGATGATGCTAAAGCTGAAACTCCAGTACTTCGGCCACCTCATGTGAAGAGTTGACTCTTTGGAAAAGACCCTAATGCTGGGAGGGATTGGGGGCAGGAGAAGGGGATGACAGAGGATGAGATGGCTGGATGGCATCACCGACTCGATGGACGTGAGTTTGAGTGAACTCCAGGAGTTGGTAATGGACAGGGAGGCCTGGCATGCTGCGATTCATGGGGTTGCAAAGGTTCGGACACCACTGCGTGACGGCACTGAACTGAACTGAAAGGAAATAAAGCAGCAGATAAAGCACAAGCAGGAAACCCTGCACAAGGTTCAGTCTTAAACAAGGCAGGTAAGTGTCACCTTCTTCCCAGTCCACTGGCACTTCAGAGGCCTCTAGCTCCTTCTTGAGCCCTGGGTTCATGCTGTCCTCTTATAGTTAACAATCAGATACATAAGGATCACAGTACCCAGTGATGATGCTGGATTCAACAAAAAGCAACATGCTAAAAGGAATTATGTTTAGTTCAAAATATGACTCAGGAGAAGTGTGAATATTATGGCTTCCATACAGTAGGACTCATCGTTTCTAGAATGAAGATATTTAAGCATTTGAAACGATAGCATCTACATTGCATATTTTCTTATAGTACTTGAAATATATAACTACAAAAGGATTATTTCTGTTCCTTATTCTTCCTCCCTACCTTCCTCCACAAGCATGTATTGATACTCTGTGATGACTACTGAGCTAGGATATGAGGATATGGAGATAAAAAGATAGCTCTTGCCTTAAGAAGCTCAGATCCAGGAGGATTCAGACATACTCCTGACGATAAAACTGAGCGCTATGCACTAAGACAGAAGCGAAAGGAAGTCTTGTGAAGGTATATGCGCGCAAGTGTGCTAAGTCGCTTCAGTCATTCCTGACTCTTTGCAACACTGTGGACTGCAGCCCGCCAGGCTCCTCTGTCCATGGGATTCTCCAGGCAAGAATACTGGAGTGGGTTGTCATTTCCTTCTCCAGGGCATCTTCCCAACCCCAGGAAAGAACATGTGTCTCTTATGTCTCCTGCACTGGCAGATGGATTTGTCACCACCAGCGCCACCAGGGAAGACCATGAAGGTATACAGTACAGGCTAAAGCAGGAGGGTCAGTAGTCCTTTTCGGAAGAAGGGGTCTCTGGGCTTGTTTTGAAGGGTGAGTAGCCGGTTACTGAGGAAGGAAAGAAAGGATGCTACCTGCAGAGGCCACAGAAGAAGCAAAAGCGCTGAGAGCATGTGGTTTTTCTGTGAATGTGCAACTGAGTGAAATTGGAACAGTCTGGCTGTGGTGCATGAGCAGGGATGATGGGATGGGTCAAGTGTGCCAAGAATCGACAATAAACGTCCTTGTTCCCAGAGGGCAAGGGAGGAGCTGTGTGGGATGAGGTCCCTATGGCAGCAATATGGAGGATGGGGGAGGGAATAAAGAAGTGAACCTGGAGGTTGAAAGCCTCATTTGGGGACATAAAGGAATCCAGAAGGGAAAGAAACCAAGATCCAAGTAAATCAGTATCCAGCTCTCACAGCCAAGGTGAAACCTTCCCATGACAGCCTCCCAGGGAGAGAGAGGGAAGCAGGAAAGCCGAGGTGCTCCATAACATCTCAGAAGCTTCCCACCCTCTTGAGTTCCAGCAGGAGAACAAGGCACTCCACCAAGACTCACATTAGCTGCAGTTCAAGTCTCTGCCTATATGGCCTGTTTAGAGACATGCAAGGTCATCAATGTGGCATGGCAGAGCCACCTCCCTGCAGGCAGTGGTAGGCCATTAGTAAGGAAGAAGTAAAGAATTGAGGCAATGATTAAACTAAGAGACCAGAGAAGATGGTGACTAAGTAGGACATCAAGAATAACGCCCAGGTTTCTGCCTGAAGCAACTTAAGTGCACGATGAAACCTTCATGGAGATAAACTATGTGAGTGCTACAGAATAGGAGCCTCAGTTTGGAGGTGAGGGGACAAGGAATGGTAAGACAAGATGAAGCAGGGGTTGACATGTCAGCTTGAGTTGTACTGTGGGACAACCAAGGAGCAAGAGAGTAGGCAATTCAGTACATGATTTGCAAGCTCCTAAAAACGACGCTTACTCCTTGGAAGGAAAGTTATGACCAACCTAGATAGCATATTAAAAAGCAGAGACATTACTTTGCCAACAAAGGGTCCGTCTAGTCAAGGCTATGGTTTCTCCAGTGGTCATGTATGGATGTGAGAGTTGGACTGTGAAGAAGGCTGAGCGCCGAAGAATTGATGCTTTTGAACTGTGGTGTTAGAGAAGACTCTTGTGAGTCCTTTGGACTGCAAGATCCAATCAGTCCATCCTAAAGGAGATCAGTCCTGGGTGTTCATTGGAAGGACTGATGCTAAAGCTGAAACTCCAATACTTTGGCCACCTCATGCGAAGAGTTGACTCATTGTAAAAGACCCTGATGCTGGGAGGGATTGGGGGCAGGAGGAGAAGGGGACACAGAGGATGAGATGGCTGGATGGCATCACTGACTCAATGGACATGAGTTTGAGTAAACTCCAGGAGTTGGTGATAGACAGGGAGGCCTGGTGTGCTGCAATTCATGGGGTTGCAAAGAGTCAGACATGACTGAGTGACTGAACTGAACTGAACTGAAGAGAGTTCTGGCCTGCAACTGTAGGGAGCTCCAGGATGCAGGTAGGAGTTAAAGCCAAAAGAAAAACTGAGATCAAACAGGAGAGCATACGAGATGAGTAGGAGGCATTTATAATATCAAAAATTATGGTTTTTTAAATAAATGTTCTCAAATAACAAGAATCACATAACTATTAGAATCATTACCGGCAAATATTTTAAAGAACTCCATCCCTTTTCTTCTTGTGGCTGCATAGGCTTTTAATTGTTTGGAGAGATCAAGTTTATAAAAGGAAATTGGTCACTATGGAAACAGGCTATCCAATATCAAACAGGCAGTTTTACCACAAAAGGGTAATTACTTTAGTTTTTCGCTTAATTGTATGTTTTCATGGTTTTCAATAATCACATATCCTTTTGGTTAGAAATTTTCAGTCAGTTAATGACCTGATAAGCAAAAGTAGAAACACTAATCCATAGCTCTTTGCCCAGGTTGCTTACTATGGGCACCACAGATCCATACATTCTGTGACTGCTATAGTCTACATTTCAGTGGGGTGTGCAATTCACCTAATTTCTATAGGCAGCCTAAGTCTAAATGAACAGAGTCACTAGGATGGTGTCTCCATGTTTTCCTTCACAGCCAAAGCTCGTTTGTTAAGAACATGTTAATTTCATGTTACTTATCAACCATTATTCTAGGCTGCAGTGAAAATCTAAAGCTGTATAAGAAAAGAAGAAAAATTATACAAAATTTCAATAATTTCAAAATTATACAAAATTTCAAAAATTATGTCACCAAAAATACTAAACAAAACTCATGAAAATTCTTACAATGTAACTGTCTTCTTTAGTTCATTCCTCTATATTTTTAAACTCAGGACACATTCATATATAAATAATGTTACTTCACTAACCTTATCCAAAAAACTTTGTATCTCTGCTTCCTGGTTCTCTGTGTAAGTGATATATCTATGTCTCCCAATGGAAGCAATTATCTGCGTCTCTTTTTCCAGAAGTTCACACAAAGCAGCTTTCCTTTCAGCTCCAGTCAAAAATTGGTTAATGCGTGTGAGTTCTTCTTGCCGCCAGACTAGAGGAATAACATGAGAGACTCTTGAGTTTTTAAACACCCACATCTTTACAGAGCATTTTTTACTATCACATCCTCACAAGCAGTATTTTATTTTTATATCAATTTAAATAAAATTATACATGAATAGCATCACTCATATTGTACACCTGATACATGAAAAAACAGGATGAAATGGAAGCTGAGACCCAGCAATAAAATAGAGTCAAGCAAACACAAGTCATAAGACATCAGGACAGATGATGTCAAATTATGCCTCCAGGTAAGCATACACGCACCCCCAGTATTGGGAAAAAGACAGCCTGGATGTAAAGCAGCCACGAATGCGTCTTGCTCAGCTTCCCTCTAAGAGAGTGATTGCAGCTAGGAGGCAGGTGGCTGACAGTATCAGCTACAGCATTTCAGATCTGCACCATGTTGGAGCAGAGGCCATACTCTTCTCACTAAGCTGTCAGTCAAAAAAGTAAGAACCATGGGAGAAGGGCCTGGCCACGGCTGCCCAACAGTGGCATCTTCTGTGGCCAGTTATTATATCAGAGCTGACCATCTGGCCGGCTCAGATTGCCTCAGAGTTCTGTCTGTCTGAGGATCTCCATCCCCCATCCTTTTCGTTCCCTCTCTCAACTTTCACAGGTGTCAACTCCTATCTCAATCTGAAGACTCTCGGTCTTTCCCTGCTCTCTTCCCTTTATCTTTACTTCAAACTCCATCCTAGTGTCTGCTTCTGCCAGTACCCAAATTGACAGTTTTATGTAGAATTGTTGACTTCAATTGTTTTCTTCATTACTAGCACTTTTAGTACCATTTTCCATCTCTTTACAAAATCCTAATTGTATCAGCAAATGTTATAAAATAATTACATTTACACTGAACTCAAACCAATGAATTAAGTTAAAATAATATTTACAACATTTTAAAGTGCGGGTTTGAGGACTTCTCTGGTGGCTCACTCAGTAAAAAGCAAACCTGCAAAGCAGGGTTTGATCCCTGGATTAGAAAGATCCCCTGGAGAAGGAAATGGCAACCCACTGCAGTATTCTTGCCTGGGAAATTCCATGGACAGATACCTTGGTGGGCTACATTTCATGGGGACACAAGAGTTGGACATGACTTAGTGTTGGACACCACCAAAATGTTGTTGCTGTTATCCAGTCCCTCAGTTGTGTACAATTCTTTGCAACCACATGGACTGCAGCATGCCAGGCTTCCCTGTCCTTTACCATCTCCCAGAGTTTGCTCAAACTCATGTTCCTTGAGTTGGTGATACCATCCAATCATCTCATCCTCTGTCGTCCCCTTCTCCTCCCGCCTTCAATCTTTCCCAGCATCAGGATCTTTTCAAATGAGTCAGCTCTTCACATCAGGTGACCGAAGTACTGGAGCTTCAGCTTCAGCATGTCCTTCCAATGAATATTCAGAGTTGGTTTCCTTTACGATTGATTGGTTTGATCTCCTTGCAGTCCAAGGGACTCCAAGTGTCTTCTCCAATACCACAGTTCAAAGGCATCAATTCTTCAGCTTTCTGCTTCTTTATGGTCCACCTATCATATCCATACGTGACTAATGGAAAAACCATAGCTTTGACTATAATTTGTTGGCAAAATAATGTCTCTACTTTTTAATACACTGTCTAGGTTTGTCATAGCTTTTCTTCCAAGGAGCAAGTGTGTTTTAATTTCATGGCTGCAGTCACCATCTATAGTTATTTTGGAGCCCCCCAAAATAAAGTCTCTCGCTGTTTCTATCGTTTCCCCATCTATTTGCCCTGAAGTGATGGGACCAGATGCCATGATATTAGTTTTCTGAATGTTGAGTTTTAAGCCAGCTTCTTCACTCTCCTCTTTCGTCTTCATCAAGAGGCTCTTTAGTTCCTTTTTGCTTTCTGCTAAAGGATGGTATAATCTGCGTATCTGAGGTTATTAATATTTCTCCCCACAATCTTAATTCCAGCTTGTGCTTCATCCAACCAAGCATTTCACGTGATGTACCCTTCACAGAAGTTAAATAAGTAGGGTGACAATATACAGCCTTGACATATTCCTTTCCCAATTTGGAACCAGTCTGTTGTTCCACGTCTGGTTCTAACTGTTGTTTTTTGACCTGCATACAGGTTTCTCAGGAAGCAGGTAAGGTGGTCTGGTATTCCCATCTCTTCAAGAATTTTCCACTGTTTGTTATGATTCACACATTCAAAGTCTTTAGCTTAGTCAGTGAAGCAGAAGTAGATGTTTTTCTGGAATTCTCTTGCTTTCTCTATGATCCAGTGGATGTTGGCAACTTGATCTCTGGTTCCTCTGCCTTGTCTAAATCCAGCTCGTACATCGGGAAGTTCTTGGTGCACATACTGTTGAACCCTAGCTTGAAGGATTTTGAGCATTACCTTGCTAGCATGTGAAAAGAGCGCAACTGTAAAGTAGTTTGAACATTGCTTGGCATTGCCTTTCTTTGGGATTGGAATGAAAACTGACCTTTTCTAGTCCTGTGGCCACTGCACAGTTTTCCAAATTTGCTAGCATATTGAGTGCTGCACTTTAACAGCATAATCTTTTCAAATTTAAAATAGCTCAACTAGAATTCCATAACTTCCACCAGCTTTGTGCATAATGATGGTTACTATCAATAAAAAATGTGTTGCACACTACAAGTGTTAGTTATTATCAACAAAGAATGTATTGCACACTACAATATATAAAATAGATAATCAACAAGGACCTACTGCATAGCAGAGGTAATTGAACTCAGTACTCTATAATAATCTATAGGGGAGAGGGAAAAGAATCTGAAAAAGAATATATATATGCGTGTGTGTGTGTATAAATCACTTTGCTGTATACCTGAAACTCACACAACATTGCTTCCCTGATAGCTCAGTTGGTAAAGAATCCGCCTACAATGCAGGAGACCCTGGTTTGATTCCTGGGTTGGGAAGATCCCCTGGAGAAGGGGGAGGCTACCCACTCCAGTATTCTTGGGCTTCCCTTGTGGCTCAGCTGGTAAAGAATATGCCTGCAATTTGAGAGACCTGGTTTCAATCCCTGGGTTGGGAAGATCCCCTGGAGAAGGGAAAGGCTACCCACTCCAACACGACTAAGCGACTTTCACACAACATTGTGAATCAGTTATACTCCAATATAAAAAAATGTTTTTAAAGAATGTGTTACATGAAATACACTCTAAAAATAAATCATAAAATGCCAAATAATAGCATTTTTATAGACTTAATTTACCTAAAGATTATGCTATAGACTTAAAATTAACCTGAGAAAACACAGAGTACTAAATCCTACCCCAAACTTAAACAAATCAAATTTCTGGGCTCAGATATACTTATTTTAACTAGCACTACATTCATTTCTTATACATGCTAAATCTGGGGAAGAAAACTGTTTTATATCCAACATTGCAAAAAATGTCAAAGTTACATTAAAGGAAAAACTGTGTTGGAAAGAACTTTAGAAATTAAACAGTTCAACACTCGTCCCCATGGACGAGTGGATGGATTCTCCTCCTAGCAGTGTGGACAGATTTAATTTGCTCACCCTGGTCCTAGTCCTAGCCTGTGAGGCAAAACATAGTCAGTCTACTCTGCACAACATGGCACCAAAGATAACTGTCGGAGACCACTTAGATTTTCTCTTTTCCAGACAAAAACACTTCCCTTTCTCAAACTGTATATAATTTGACATAATTTCATGTCCCATCCACGTCTAGTTTCTTTTTAATATATGACAAGCCAAGTTTCTGACAAGATGAAGGTTTTTATACAGGCTGCTAGCTGCCCTCTCCTACGTTCTTCTAGAAATGATACAAGAAATATGAAATAGGGGGAGGAGAAGGAGAGACTGGAAGCAATACTAGAAATCAGAGAAAGGTGTGATCCATGTGGTAGAAACTTTCAGGGAAGTTCTTTAAGACATAGTTGCAGCTACCACCGGAAGACACTCAAGGAGGCACAAGTGTCCCTCAAACAGCTGCTGTCTCATCTCAGAAAGTGAACGCTCTAGCAGAAGGTAGTAAACCTTAATTCAAGGACTCAGAACTAGAGAAAAGGGGGGGCTATAAATCCATCTGAGCTTTTACCTCTTTTAAGAACATCTTTGACAAACTTTTAAGAAGAAATAAAAAAAGAATGCTTACATTTCAAATCATTGCAGAAAATATTAACAATCATAAATGTTTGTGCAGAAAAAGACCCAAAAATTAGAAAAAAAATGCATAAAGCAAGATGAGAGAAGCAAATCAGGCATAATGGTTACATTTAAAACTATGAAACGGCTCAATTTTTGACTAAAAATAAAATGTTATGTATTTTTTTAAATCCAATGACATAATATTTTCCAAAGGTACACTTAAAGTGATGCCAAAGACTAAGGTTAAGCACAAAAGGATGATAAATATGAACAACAACAAAAAAACAGATGCAGCTATATTATTTTGAAAATAGGAGGGAAAAGACTAAAAATTCAAACCTTGGAGAAGATAATTTTATGATGAAAGGTATGACTTTCATCAATTTTATGATGACCGTCATGAATATTTATACTGAAAATCACAGCCCATCAAGCCATATAAAGCAAAACTTCTATCAGTTATAAACACTACTGTGGTGAGTATATTTTATTTTATATAAACAGAATATAAATGAGTTAATCTATGAGAGTCAAATAAAGAGTTAAAAATCAAACTGCCAAAACAAAAAAATCAAATTGCCACAGTATGATTAACAAGTTGAAATTAATATACATCAAGCTCTAAACATCAAAGATGAAAGTAATCTTATTTTCAAAGCTCTATGAAGCATTTATATAAATTCAAGTAAATTCTAAAAATTTAACTAAATTTAAAGAAAATCAACCTTGAATTTTCATTGGAAGGACTGATGCTGAAGCTCCAATACTTTGGCCACCTGATATGAAGAGCCAACTCACTGGAAAAGACCCTGATGCTGAAAAGACCGATGTCAGGAGGAGAAGGGGCAATAGAGGATGAGGTGGTTGGATGACATCATCAACACAATGGATATGAGTTTGAGCAAACTCCAGGAGATAGTGAAGAACAAGGAAGCCTGATGTGCTGCAGTCCAAAGGGTCACAAAGAGTCAGACACGACTCTGAACAACAAGAAGAAATAAATTCTAGGAGTAGGAATGGAAGAAAACATAAACCCTCAAAATCAGAAATGACAAACACTGCATTTTTTTGGACACAGTGCAATTCAACTACAATTAATAACAAAGTTTAAAAAAGAAATATATTCCTATCTGCTTAGAAATGTAAGAAATTCTATCAAAAATAATACTTAATCAAAAAAAGCTATGATTATCAACCATTATGGAAATAAAGGGGCTTCTCTGGTGGCTGAGACAGTAAAATCTGCCTACAAAACAGGAGACCCAGGTTGGATCCTTGGGTCAGGAAGATTCCCTGGAGAAGGGATTGCTACGCATTTCAGTATTCTTGCCTAGAGAACTCTAAGGCAATATTAAAAAAAATAAAATAAAGCACTACGTATCACAATGCATGGGGTGAAATAAAAATTGCAAAAGGTCAATTTGGGAGGATTTTATATAATTAAGCCTCAAATATAAATCGGGCTTCCCCAGCGGTTCAGACGATAAAGAATCCACCTGCAATGTGGAAGATCCCCTGGAGGAGGGCATGGCAACCCACTGCAGTGTTCTTGCCTGGAGAATCCCATGGACAGAAGTACCTGGTGGGCTACAGTCCATGGGGATTCAAAGAGTTGGACATGACTGAGCAACTAAGCACAGCACAGCACAAATTTAAATCAGGCACCTGAACATTGTGAATTGGGGCAGGGAGGATGGTGAGAGAGTCAATTCCTAGCCAGGCTGATAAGAAGTCTGGGGGTCCCCGAGGAGAGAGGGGTCTGGGATTCTCAAGGAGAAGATAGGGGTCTGGAATTCACAAGCAGGATGAAAGGACAAACTCTTTTTCTTTTTTTTATCTCTACATTCCTTAGTCTTAGTCACATAAAACTTTTTCCTTTAAACCCTGAACTGATGATTACACAACAAACAACTCAGTTTAAACTCTGTACTAAGGATTATATGTTAGGTCCATGTTAGGCTCATGAATGTTAGGTCCATGAATCAAGGCATATTTGAAGTGGTCAAACAGGAGATGGCAAGAGTGAACGTCGACATTCTATGAATCCGCAAACTAAAATAAACTGGAATGGTTTAATTTAACTCAGATGACCATTATATCTACTACTGCGGGCAGGAATCCCTTAGAAGAAATGGAGTAGCCATCATAGTCAACAAGAGAGTCCAAAATGCAGTACATGGATGCAATCTCAAAAACGACAGAATGTCTCTGTTCATTTCCAAGGCAAACTATTCAATACCATGGTAATCCAAGTCTATGGGCCTCCCTGGTGGCTCAGCTGGTAAAGAATCCGCCTGCAATATGGGAGACCTGGGTTCGAACCCTGAGATGGGAAGATCCCCTGGAGAAGGGAAAGGCTACCCACCTGAGTGGCTCAGAGGTTAAAGTGTCTGCCTGCAATGCAGGAGATCCAGGTTTGATCCCTGGGTTGGGAAGATCCTCTGGAGAAGGAAATGGCGACCCACTCCAGTATTCTTGCGTGGAGAATCCCATGGAGGGACAGGCCTGGCAGGCTACAGTCCATGGGGTCACAAAGAGTCGGACATGACTGAGCTACTTCAATTTTACTTTCCAAGCCTATGCCCCAACAAGTAACACTAAAGAAGCTAAAGTTGAAAGGTTCTATGAAGACCTATAAGATCTTTTAGAACTAACACCCAAAAAGATGTCCTTTTCACTATAGGGGACTGGAATGCAAAAGTAGGAAGTCAAGAAACACCTGGAGTAATAGGCAAATTAGGCCTTGGAGTATAGAATGAAGCAGATCAAAGGTTAATAGAGTTTTGCCAAGAGAATGCACTGGTCATAGCAAACACTCTCTTCCAACAACACAAGAGAAGACTCTACACATACATGGACATCACCAGATGGTCAACACCGAAATCATATTGATTATATTCTTTGCAGCCAAAGATGGAGAAGCACTACACAGTCAGCAAAAAGAAGACCAGGAGCTGACTGTGACTCAGATCATGAACTCTTTATTACCAAATTCAGACTAAAATTGAAGAAAGTAGGTTCAGGTATGACCTAAATCAAATCCCTTATGATTACATAGTGGAAGTGAGAAATAGATTTAAGGGACTAGATCTGATACACAGAGTGCCTGATGAACTATGGACGGAGGTTCGTGACATTTTATAGGAGACAGGGATCAAGACCATCCCCGTGGAACAGAAATGCAAAAAAGTAAAATGGCTGTCTGGGGAGGCCTTACAAATAGCTGTGAAAAGAAAAGAAGCAAAAAGCAAAGGAGGAAAGGAGAGATATAAGCATCTAAATGCAGAGTTCCAAAGAATAGCAAGGAGAGATAAGAAAACCTTCCTCAGAAACCAATGCAAAGAAATACAGGAAAATAACAGAATGGGAAAGACTAGCAATCACTTCAAGAAAATTATAGATACCAAGGGAACATTTCATGTAAAGATAGGCTCGATAAAGGACAGAAATGGTATGGACCTAACAGAAGCAGAAGATATTAAGAAGAGGTGTCAAGAATACACAGAACTGTACAAAAAAGATCTTCATGACCAAAATAATAACAATGGTGTGATCACTCACCTAGAGCCAGACATTCTGGAATGTGAAGTCAAGTGGGCCTTAGAAAGCATCATTACAAACAAAGCTAGTGGAGGGGATGGCATTCCAGTTGAACTATTTCAAATCCTGAAAGATGATGCTGTGAAAGTGCTGCTCTCAATATGCCAGCAAATTTGGAAAACTCAGCAGTGGCCATAGGACTGGAAAAGGTCAGTTTTCATTCCAATCCCAAAGAAAGGCAATGCTGAAGAATGCTCAAACTACCGCACAATTGCATTCATCTCACACGCTAGTAAAGTCATGCTCAAAATTCTCCAAGCCAGGCTTTAGCAATACGTGAACCATGAACTTCCAGATGTTCAAGCTGGTTTTAGAAAAGGCACAGGAACCAGAGATCAAATTGCCAACATCCACTGGATCATCGAAAAAGCAAGAGAGTTTCAGAAAAACATTGATTTTTGCTTTATTGACTGAGCCAAAGCCTTTGATTGTGTGGATCCCAATAAACTGTGGAAAATTCTTCAAGAGATGGGAATATAAGACTACCTGACCTGCCTCTTGAGAAACCTATATGCAGGTCAGGAAGCAACAGTTAGAACTGGACATGGAACAACAGACTGGTTCCAAATAGGAAAAGGAGTACGTCAAGGCTGTATATTGTCACCCTGCTTATTTAACTTCTATGCAGAGTACATCATGAGAAACGCTGGGCTGGATGAAGCACAAGCTGGAATCAAGATTGCTGGGAGAAATATCAATAACCTCAGATATGCAGATGACACCACCCTTATGGCAGAAAGTGAAGAAGAACTAAAGAGCCTCTTGATGAAAGTGAAAGAGGAGAGTGAAAAAGTTGGCTTAAAGCTCAACATTCAGAAAACGAAGATCATGGCATCTGGTCCCATCACTTCATGGGAAATAGATGGGGAAACAGTGGAAACAGTGTCAGACTTTATTTTTGGGGGGCTTCAAAATCATTGCAGATGATGACTGCAGCCATGAAATTAAAAGATACTTACTCCTTGGAAGGAAAAGTATGATCAACCTAGACAGCATATTCAGAAGCAGAGACGTTACTTTGCCAACAAAGGTCCATCTAGTCAAGGCTATGGTTTTTCCAATGGTCATGTATGGATGTGAGAGTTGGACTGTGAAGAAGGCTGAGCGCTGAAGAATTGATTCTTTTGAACTGTGGTGTTGGAGAAGACTCTTGAGAGTCCCTTGGACTGCAAGGAGACCCTACCAGTCCGTCCTAAAGGAGATCAGTCTTGCGTGTTCTTTGGAAGGACTGATGCTGAAGCTGAAACTCCAATACTTTGGCCATCTCAAGCAAAGAGTTGACTCATTGGAAAAGACCCTGATGCTGGGAGGGATTGGGGGCATGAGGAGAAGGGGACGACAGAGGATGAGATGGCTGGATGGCATTACCGACTCGATGGACATCAGTTTGGTTAAGTTCTGGGAGCTGGTGATGGACAAGGAGGCCCGGCGTGCTGCGATTCACGGGGTCACAAAGAGTTGGACATGACTGAGAGACTGTACTCTTCTGGGATTATATAACAACAATGTATCCTGCTTGAGGACAGTTTCTCCTTCCTGAAAACCTTCTGGCTAATCCTGTTATCTTAAAATGTAAATTATGGGAGTGGGTCTAGTAAGATCTTTAGGACCTCCAGACATTCTTTTGATTTATTGTAATAACTAATTTAAAAAGTATATAATCTCCTTGCTAACATGCAATTTTTTCTATTTACATAGAGATGATTTATTACTTTATTGTCAGAATGATGAAGCTTCAGAATCTCATGAACTGCACTCTGGCCATAGATTCAAACCTATTTTTTCTCTGAACTTCAAAAGCCTAGTTCCCTGATCAGGTATTATACTTGCCTAAATCCTATCACTTCCTTGCCAATTCAAAATACTCAACAGTAATTTTTGAACAGTTATTATCTGAAAGGAACCTTATAAGGTTTGATGGTACATACAAAAGTGAGAAAGGTATAATGCCTTCTCAAAGAAGTGAACATGTCTCTTTGCCTGTCGCTCATTGGAAAGACCATAAAATCCTTCCACTGGGACAGAATTTTTGCTTTTCATTTCAGTTATCTTTACCCAAAAGCCTATCATTTTTCATCATTAGGTTTAAAGACTTCCTTTGGGTAAATATCCTTTGACATAAGGTTACTTCCTCTTACATTCTATTACATATAATTCAATTAAGTACAGTGTACTCTCAGTTGTTACATTCCAAGCATGATTATTACTCACGTTGCATTGCAAGGTTATTTCAGAATACATTACATTTATATATAACTTACATAATTAGAATTTACACTTTCCTTTCATTAAAAGTTTAGGTTTACTTTTAACACTAGTCTCTGCATCGAAAGGTTAAGTATCTGAAGCCGTTAAGTGTTGTTTCTGGCCCTCTTCTGTTAAAACCACTAACTTTCATGATATCCAGTTTACAGTTTTGTCAGATTATTTCTTCCTCCTCTCAAATTTCAATTTGAAATCATCCTGCTAAGGTCAAAGACTTGTCAGTCATGCTCTTTATAAGAATCCATTCTGTCCTTTACCAGGAATACATTATTCAGATACTGTACAGCTTGGTCTATTTGTGAATTTAAAAGCTAAATTGTATTCAGCAAAAGGGTTGTAAATTTAAGAACTAAATTATGTTATGAAGTCCAGAAAATCCATGATTGATGAGTAGTTTTTACCAGTAGTTTTTAAGAGTAATTTTACCAACCAAAAAATTTTAAAATTTGACAATATCTATATACTAAAAGGCAGTATATGAATAAAGATGAAAATTGCTTGCTTGTGGAAATAACTGAGAATATTTACCTCATGGGATTATATGGATGTTCCCAGAAAGCAAATAAAAATTGAATGGTATTAGTAAGCATATTTTACTTCCTAGTTTTACATTAGAAATTTTTGGTACTGGTAATATATTTAAGCCACTAGAATATTATTTAAACTATTTTGCCAACCTCAAAAAGCAATATGCTGGTTAGTTAGATTAACTAGGTGAATCTATACCTATATATATATGTTTTCAAATACTTTTATATCCATATATATTCAGATTTTACATTTTGTTTAAATTATTAGTATGACTTTAAAAAAAGAAACAACCCAATGAGGCTAATTAGAACTATGAAAATAATGGATCTTATTTCCAATAAAATTCTCTATTAGATGAACAACCTCCATGTAAAGCTTAAAACATGGCATCAGAAAAATACTATAACTCAACTACCAATAAGGAACAGAAAAACACAGGAACCAGGAACAGCTATAAAAAGCTGATTTTATAACTGATTTGACAGTTTCTAGAACTATACACAGAAGACAATGAGAAAGATGAGAGAGTCTTCCTAGTCTTATAAAATATTTGCTCCCTGGGAATGATAAGAAAAGCAAACAAACAAAAAAATTGGAATCCTGCATTAGTTTGCTAGGGCTGTCATAACAAAGTACCACAGTCTGGGTGGCTTAAAGAACAGAAATTTATTTTCTCACAGTTCTGAGGGATAGGAGTACAAGATCAAGGTGACGGCTAAATCAGTCTCTCCTGAGGGCCTCGCTCCCAGGTTCATAAACGGGCACCTTCCTCCAGTGTCTCCACACGGTCATCCCTCTGTGCAAACGTGTCCTTATGGCCTCTTCTTAAAGTCATACTGGATCTGGGTCCCATACGACCCCGCTTTTTCTTCATTAGTTCTTTAAAGAACCTAGTTCCAAATATTGTCACATTCTAAGGACTGAAGATAGAGCTTCAACATTTGAATTTGAGGGGAACACAATGCAGCCCATAACAGATGTCAGTAACCTCCAGTATTCTCAAAGAAAAAGATATTAAAGCAACTGGTTCATTTGAAAGAATGCAATTATCTTCCCCGGTCTCAAGTTTAACTATAAAATGAAAGGGCAGTAATAAAATATAAAGTCCATACACACTCTAAAATTTCTGATATAGAATTAACTTGCTATTTTCAAGCAAGAAACAGCAGAATATACAATACTGTCCCCATCACTGGCAATTTCTATGCATTTGCTTTTAAATTTCTCATGACAAACTGGAACCCTGAATGGAAAGAACCAAGAAAGAGTCATATTGAATCCCAGGGTCAGATCTGTCAATGGATGGAGCCCATGGAGTCGCCAGAGGCTAGAAGTCAAGGGACCTTGAGATTAAGAGGTAATAATTAAAAAAGAGAACACCATTAGCACAAGTTCAAACAAAACAAAGGGTCACTTCAGTTCAGTTCAGTCGCTCAGCTGTGTCCAACTCTTTGCAACCCCATTGACTGCAGCACACCAGGCCTCCCTGTCCATCACCAACTCCCGGAGTTTACCCAAACTCATGTCCATTGAATCTGTAATGCCATCTAGCCATCTCATCCTCTGTTGTCCCCTTCTCCTCCTGCCCTCAATCTTTCCCAGCATCATGGTCTTTTCAAATGAGTCAGCTCTTCGCAGCAGGTGGCCAAGGTACTGGAATTTCAGTTTCAACATCAGTCCTTCCAATGAACAATCAGGACTGATCTCCTTTAAGATGGACTGGGTGGATCCCTTGCAGTCCAAGGGACTCTCAAGAGTCTTCTCTAACACCACAGTTCAAAAGCATCAATTCTTCTGTGCTCAACTTTCTTCATAGTCCAACTCTCACATCCATACATGACTACTGGAAAAACCATAGCCTTGACTAGATGGACCTTTGTTGGCAAAGTAATGTCTCTGCTTCTTAATATGCTGTCTAGGTTGATCATAACTTTTCTTCCAAGGAATAAGTGTCTTTTAATTTCATGGCTTCAATCACCATCTGCAGTGATTTTGGAGCCCCCAAAAATGAAGTCATCCACTATTTCCACTGTTTCCCTATCTATTTGCCATGAAGTGATGGGACCGGATGCCATGATCTTCATTTTCTGAATGTTGAGCTTTATGCCAACTTTTTCACTCTCCTCTTTCACTTTCATCAAAAGGCCCTTTAGTTCTTCACTTTCTGCCATAAGCGTGGAGTCATCTGCATATCTCAGGTAATGGATATTTTTCCCAGCATTCTTGATTCCAGCTTGTGCTACATCCAGCCCAATGTTTCTCATGACGTACTCTGCATATCAGTTAAATAAGCACGGTGACAACATACAGCCTTGATGTACTGCTCTCCCTATTTGGAACCAGTCTGTTTTTCAAGGTCCAGTTCTAGCTGTTGTTACCTGACCTGTATACAGATTTCTCAAGAGGCAGGTCAGGTGGTCTGGTAGTCCCATCTCTTAAAGAATTTTCCACAGTTTGTTGTGATCCACATAGTCAAAGGCTTTAGCATAGTCAATAAAGCAGAAATAGATGTTTTTCTGGAACTCTCTTGCTTTTTTGATGATCCAGTGGATGCTGGCAATTTGATCTCTGGTTCCTGTGCCTTTTCTAAAACCAGCTAGAACGTCTGGAAGTTCACAGTTCACCTATTGCTGAAGCCTGGCTTGGAGAATTTTGAGCATGACTTTACTAGCGTGTGAGATGAGTGCAATTGTGCGGTAGTTTGAGCATTCTTTGGCATTGCCTTTCTTTGGGACTGGAATGAAAACTGACCTTTTCCAGTCCTGTGGCCACTGCTGAGGCCAAATTTTCCAAATTTGCTGGCGTGTTGAGTGCAGCACTTTCACAGCATCATCTTTCAGGATTTGAAATAGTTCAAATGGAACGCCATCACCTCCACTAGCTTTGCTCATAGTGATGCTTTCTAAGGTCCACTTGACTTCATATTCCAGGATGTCTGGTTCTAGGTGAGTGATCACACCATCATGATTATCTAGGTCATGAAGATCTTTTTTTGTACAGTTCTTCTGTGTATTCTTGCCACCTCTTAATATCTTCTGCTTCTGTTAAGTCCATACCATTTCTGTCCTTTATCGAGCCCATCCTTGCACGAAATGTTCCCTTGGTATCTCTAATTTTCTGAAGAGATCTCTAGCCTTTCCCACTCTGTTGTTTTCCTCTTTTTCTTTGCATCGATCGCTGAGGAAGGTTTTCTTATCTCTCCTTGCTATTCTTTGGAACTCTGCATTCAGATGCTTATATCTTTCCATTTTCCTTTGCTTTTTGCTTCTCTTCTTTTCACAGCTATTTGTAAGTCCTCCTCAGACAGCCATTTTGCTTTTTTGCATTTCTGTTCCATGGGGATGGTCTTGATCCCTGTCTCCTGTACAATGTCATGAACCTACGTCCATAGTTCATCAGGCACTCTATCTATCAGATCTAGTCCCTTAGATCTATTTCTCACTTCCATTGTATAATCATAAGGGATTTGATTGAGGTCATACCTGAATGGTCTAGTGGTTTTCCCCACTTTCTTCTATTTCAGTCTGAATTTGGTAATAAGCAGTTCATGATCTGGGCCACAGTCAGTTCCCGGTCTTGTTTTCACTGACTGTATAGAGCTTCTTCATCTCTGGTTGCAAATAATATCATCAGTCTGATTTCGGTGCTGGCCATCTGGTGATGTCCATGTGTAGAGTTTTCTCTTGTGTTGTTGGAAGAGGGTGTCTGCTATGACCAGTGTGTTCTCTTGGTAAAACTCTATTAGCCTTTTCCCTGCTTCATTCCGCATTCCAAGGCCAAATCTGCCTGTTACTCCAGGTGTTTCTTGACTCCTACTTTTGCATTCCAGTCCCCTATAATGAAAAGGACATCTTTTGGGGGTGTTAATTCTAAAAGGCCTGGTAGGTCTTAATAGAACCATTCAACTTCAGCTTCTTCAGCGTTACTGGTTGGGGCATAGACTTGGATTACCCTGATACTGAATGGTTTGCCTTGGAAATGAACAGAGAGCATTCTGTCGTTTTGAGATTGCATCCAAGTACTGCATTTCAGACTCTTTTGTTGACTATGATGGCTACTCCATTTCTTCTAGGGGATTTCTGCCCACAGTAGTAAATACAATGGTCATCTGAGTTAATTCACCCATTCCAGTCCATTTTAGTTCGCGGATTCATAGAATGTTGATGCTCACTCTTGCCATCTTCTGTTTGACCACTTCCAATTTGTGTTGATTCATGGACCTAACATCCAGGTTCCTATGCAATATTGCTCTTTACAGCATCGGACCTTGCTTCTATCACCAAAGGGTAGAAGAGTCAATTCAACAAACATTGCCTAGACCTAATGAGCAAGGTTCTATCTGGTGCCCTAAAGTACGGACATGGACAGTTAAGAGAACAGTATGTACAGAGTCACAGGGCAAGGGAAAGATCTCTGAGCACAAGCCATGCCGTTAATTTCCTCAGGCTGATATCTACAAGTCATCTACTGTTACTGAGATAACAGTAACAGTTTAGATAACAAAAGAAGTCACCCTCAGCATACTGCTATATATGTATAAAAAAAAAAGACATAAAAATCAAACGTTGCCCGAAGATAGTCTTGTCTTTGATATAGCATATTAACTTACATAGTTAAAACCATTCTCCTAAATTGACTTATTTTGCTTTATTACTGAGGAACAGGTTATCTGGAGAAAAGTTAAACTTTGATATCAGTTTTACAAAACTATGCAATTGTTACTACGAACCACAAGAGGGCAACAGTTTCAAAGACCAGAGTAAAGAATATAGAATGAAATTATTATAAATTAGTTTGTGAACCAGAATTTTAATTCCCCCCCAAAAGCAGAACTTTAACATTATTATTCTTAAAGTTCTTATTCAGAATTTTAGGCCTAGAAGAAAACTAAAAGATGTCTCTTTTGTGTAAGAAATTCCATTTTCATTTTCTTCCACATAAATCATCTAAGTCGCGTCCAACTCTTGCAACCCCATCGACTATAGCCCGCCAGGCTCCTCTATCCATGGGATTCTCCAGGCAAGAATGCTGGAGAGGGTTGCAATTTTAGCCATATAAAATATCTCTGTTCTTCTTTAATTTAGATAATTTATATAAAATTATTTACTGTATAACAGTAACTTACAGATGCATATATCTTCGTATTTTTTAAGTACTCTCATAAATGTAATATTTTGTATTTTTCACTTATAAAGCCCTCTGAAGTAGATATGCCATAAATTATTAAGTCCTTTTATAGATAAAGAAACTGAGGCTTAGTAGAAAGGAGTAACTTGTCCAAGTAAATACCATTAATAAGTAGAAATGGTAGAATCTCATTAAGCATATTTTCCACTAGTTTACACAGTTGCCTGTTAACCAAACAAGATAACAATGATACCTTTTGGTCTATCCTTATAAATTCAGAATATTATTCAAATAGAGCCCTGCTATAATACAACTTTACTTTTATACTTGTCAATAAGACCTTTCACAGACAACTTGCAAGCAGTGCTCACTATTTAACTATTAACACTAGGAAACAAACTTTGCTTTCATCTGAGAGAAGATGGAAATAGAAGTGACATTTAAAATAAAGCAGTATTTGCAGAGGTCAGTGATTAGGAAAAAGGGAAAGCAAACACAGAAACCTCAGGAACAAGTTTAACTGTTACCTCCAAATACTGTCACATTCCCAAAGCCATTCAATTTTGCATGTTATAAAAGAGACAGATGTATTAATACTATTGCTTTGTTAAACGTGGTGTTTAATTGTTTCATCTTCAGGAAACAGCACAGTATCATAGAGCTACTTAAATAGACTCAACCTCTGACACCTAAAATTGTATTCGATTAGAAAGGAAAGGATGACATGAGTAACAGAACACGAAATGACACCCACAAGCACACAGTATATAAAGAAACAAAGTGACAGTATGAAAAGCTGCTTGAAGTTAGTGTTGTGAGCAGTTACAGAGATGTCAGAGACTATTATTTCTTTGGATAAAAAGGTTGTATTCAACTAAAAAAAAAAAACTGTGGCTATTTTTAATTTTTTAAATTCTTATCTGTTATCCCAAGAGCGCAACTTTACTTTCTAGTATCTAAGGTAATAAATAACTCTTCTGGTTACTTCCACTTTAGAGGTATTGCTGGGAAAGGAGAAGCTAGAGACAGCTGAATTGCTACATCCTTGTGTTCCCCCTCATTCATTCATTTAATCATTCTACCAATATTTGTTGAGGTAAGTACAAAAAAAGAGATCATATAAAAAAATAAATGAGTCATTTGCTTATGGAGCTGACAATCCAGTGGTAAAAATTAACATTAAAAATGTACTGTTACTAATTGTGGTATTATAAAGTAAAATTGGGGGTGCAGTGAGAACCATGATATAATAATTTGGATATCCAAGATGCATTCTCTGTCACAGAAGCCTTTGTGTAGGTGACATTTAAGATGAGATTAGAAGCTGGGCACTGAGAAAAGGCTTCAAGAAAAATAGTGTATCCTGCCCAAAGTAGGGAGTGATTGGCTTGTACAAATAACTGAGGCTTTTTAACTGTGTCAATGACTAGCACACATCCTGTGGAAGAAATAAGCCATAAAAATCCAACGTGCAGAGAATACATATGTGTATGTGTGTGTGTGTGTGTGTGTGTGTGTGTGTGCGCGCGCGCGTGTGTGTGCTGAGTCGCTTCGGTTGTGTCCGACTCTCTGCGACCTTATGGTCGCAGGCTCCTCAGGCCAGGCTCCTCAGTCCATGGGATTCTCCAGGCAAGAATACTGGAGTGGGTTGTCGTGCCCTCCTCCAGGACTTCTTCACATCACAGGACTCAAACTCGTGTCTCTTACATCTCCTTCATTGCAGGTAGTTTCCTTACTGTTACTGCCACCTAGGAAGTCCTATGTATGTGTATACACACACATATATTAATATGTATAATCATTGTAGAGGGGAATAGAAAAGGTATCTCCTCTAAAGAGGAGAATCAGAGGCAGGATGCTGGACTGAGGGGTTCAAGACAGTCCAACTCTGAGTTCACAGATTTCTAAGACCATTAAGACAATCAGACTGGACAATACTTTCTATCTCACAGGGATAAGGATCAAATGAGATAATACACTAAAACTGAATAGTTTATTTACCTGCTGTTAATATAAAAGCATTTTCAATTTTACTCTGGCCTTAATTCCTGTCCCAAATCTAAGACACTATTCATATTTTAAAATTTTCTAGTCCAGATTCCCCAGACAACTTCTTAAAATAACAAGGTCTTCCTTTTGTCTTTAGTAAACTTGTTTTTCCTACTAATGAAAAATTAATATTTTATGCAAAGGCTATTTCAAACTTACGTTCTAGTGCATTATAAAGAAGTTCAAAATCTTCTTTTGTTTGAGGATTATGCCTCCGGTAATAATCCAGTTTCATCCACTCTTTTTTTTCTCTTATCTTCCTGTGTTCTTCCTCTGCTTCCCATTGCAATCTGAACATTTTCTGTCTTCTTAAATCCTCTACCACAACTTTAGCATGCCATCGTCTGTAGTAAGTCTGTATCATGATTATCTATAGTTAAATTAAATAAAATAAAATATGGTCAACCTTATTAGACAAGGAAAAGAAACAATGATTATTTCTATTGCAATTCAACAAGTACTAAAAAATACTGAGTGTCCAGCTTTAGCTCTATGCCATAAATTCTCACATACATTCTAACAGAAATACAACAGCTATCTGACTTTGAAATCTAGTAGCAAGTATACCTTCATCAGTTCAGTTCAGTTGCTCAGTCGTGTCCGACTCTTTGCGACCCCATGAATAGCAGCACGCCAGGCCTCCCTGTCCATCACCATCTCCTGGAGTTCACTCAGACTCACGTCCATCGAGTCCGTGATGCCATCCAGCCATCTCATCCTCTGTCGTCCCCTTCTCCTCCTGCCCCCTAATCCCTCCCAGCATCAGAGTCTTTTCCAGTGAGTCAACTCTTCGCATGAGGTGCCCAAAGTACTGGAGCTTCAGCTTTAGCATCATTCCTTCCAAAGAAATCCCAGGGTTGATCTCCTTCAGAAAGGACTGGTTGGATCTCCTTGCAGTCCAAGGGACTCTCAAGAGTCTTCTCCAACACCACAGTTCAAAAGCATCAATTCTTTGGCCCTCAGCCTTCTTCACAGTCCAACTCTCACATCCATACATGACCATAGGAAAAACCATAGCCTTGACTACATGGACCTTAGTCGGCAAAGTAATGTCTCTGCTTTTTAATATACTATCTAGGTTGGTCATAACTTTTCTTCCAAGGAGTAAGCGTCTTTTAATTTCATGGCTGCAGTCACCATCTGCAGTGATTTTGGAGCCCAAAAAAATAAAGTCTGACACTGTTTCCCATCTATTTCCCATGAAGTGATGGGACCGGATGCCATGATCTTCGTTTTCTGAATGTTGAGTTTTAAGCCAACTTTTTCGCTCTCCTCTTTCACTTTCATCAAGAGCTTTTTAGTTCCTCTTCACTTTCTGCCATAAGGGTGGTGTCATCTGCATATCTGAGGTTATTGATATTTCTCCCAGCAATCTTGATTCCAGCTTGTGTTTCTTCCAGTCCATTGTTTCTCATGATGTACTCTGCATAGAAGTTAAATAAGCAGGGTGACAATATACAGCCTTGACGTACTCCTTTTCCTATTTGGAACCAGTCTGTTGTTCCATGTCCAGTTCTAACTGTTGCTTCCTGACCTGCATATACGTTTCTCAAGAGGCAGGTCAGGTGGTCTGTATTCCCATCTCTTTCAGAAATTTCCAGTTTATATACCTTCATAGGAGACAGTTAGGATGATGTTAAGAGCACAGACTCCGGAATAAAAATTAGTTTAAATCTTCCCTCTTCCTACTACTCACTAGTTAGTTAATTTTTGGTAAGTTACCTGCCATCTCGGATTTAGTACCCTCATCTGCAAAAGAGTGATAATAACAGTATTGTGCACATAAGTGCTTAGCTCAAGCCTGGTACACCACAGGTCCTCAATAAATACCACTCTTGTTATGAATATTAATTTATCTCTAGTTTTTCTTGTCATTAGCTTAGGCTCATATCTTTTAAAAATGGTGCAGTCCTAAAGGAAATCAATTCTGAATCTTCACTGGAAGGACTGATGCTGAAGCTGACACTCCAATACTTTGGCCACCTGATGCAAAGAACTGACTCATTGGAAAAAACCCTGATGCTGGGAAAGATTGAAGGCAGGAGGAGAAGGGGATGACAGAGGACAAGATCATTGGATGGCATCACCAACTCAATGGACATGAGTTTGAGCAAGCTCTGGAAGATGGTGAAGGACAGGAAGACCTGGTGTGCCACAGTCCATGGGGTCACAGAGTCAGACATGACTGAGCAACTGAACAACAAGCACATAGCAGGGCTTCCTAGGTGGCTCTAGTGGTAAAGAAACCACCTGTCAGTACAGGAGACATGGGAGACATACATTCAATCCCTGGGTCAGGAAGATCCCCTGGGGAGGGCATGACAACCCACTCCAGTATTCTTGCCTGCAGAATCCCATAGACAGAGGAGCCTGGCGAGCTACAGTCCATGCGGTTGCAAAGAGTCAGACACAACCGAAGTGACTTAGCACGCAGCCACACAGCACATAAGTTACACTTGGTGGAAACACCAAAGCAAACATGTATTTACTAAATTGTGAGAAAAATATATATGTCTGGAGATACAGTATAGTACTAGAGTCTAAAAAAGCTTGTGACGTAAGTGAGAGAGTTTTTGTTTTTTACTTACTAAGTTTGCCAACTAAGGTCCATCTAGTCAAGGCTATGGTTTTTCCTGTGGTCATGTATGGATGTGAGAGTTGGACTGTGAAAAAAGCTGAGCACCGAAGAATTGATGCTTTTGAACTGTGGTGTTGGAGAAGACTCTTGAGAGTCCCTTGGACTGCAAGGAGATCCAACCAGTCCATTCTGAAGGAGATCAGCCCTGGGATTTCTTTTGGAAGGAATGATGCTAAAGCTGCAGCTCCAGTACTTTGGGCACCTCATGCGAAGAGTTGACTCATTGGAAAAGACTCTGATGCTGGGAGGGATTGGGGGCAGGAGGAAAAGGGGACGACAGAGGATGAGATGGCTGGATGGCATCACCGACTCGATGGACGTGAGTCTGAGTGAACTCCGGGAGATGGTGATGGACAGGGAGGCCTGGCATGCTGAGATTCATGAGGTCACAAAGAGTCGGACAGCAACTGAACTGAACTGAAACTCATTTTAAAAAAGGTAAAATATAGAGAGGTTAGATAAAGATTGAGAGTAGAGAATAGGCTGACACATCCTTTCCCCTCATCCTAATCCCTAATAATTACATAAAAATTACAGGAGCAGAAATAAGTAAAGACACTGGATCATACTGAAGGAGTCCTCCAACAGAACAGAAACTGTGAAAAAAATCCCTTTAAGAAAGGAGACAAGTGGAGTAAATTGAAGAAGGAATTAGTGTTACGGCTCTTTCAGAATTTTTCTAGCAGGATTTCCACTCTGTACTGGAAAATCCGCCATGGAGAGAAAACACTGAAGGAATCTACAGCCTAATTATGTACCGGAGAGGCTAGCTAGAAAACACAGAAGTGTATCTAAGATGTTTCAGTCCCAGAATTGATGGATCCTGTGAGGAGAAGGAGCCTTAGGGTAACTAAAAAGATGACTGCTTGATAAATGCAAAAGAGACAGGCTCCTCTAAAGCAACTCAGACAGAGATTACCAGAGGTATCTGCCTCTAAGTTAGGTAAGAGTGGGCTTTCCTGGTGCTTCGGATGGTAAAGACTCTACCTTCAATGAAGGAGACGTGAGTTCAGTCCCTGAGTCTGGAAGATCGCCTGGTGAAGGGAATGGCTACCCACTCCAGTATTCTTGAGAATCCCATGGACAGAGGAGCCTGGTGGGCTACAGTCCATGGGGTTGCAAGAGTTGAACACGACCAAGTGACTAGCACACACAAGAGTGGTTAGGGTCCCAGAAGGCTGGTGACAGCCAGGATGAATACAAGCCTCCTCTCCAGAAAACCAGATGCCATCCAGAATTAAGCCTTGCCCATCCCCTAAAGCCACTGGGGTTAGTTAGGCTACAGTAAAGAAATATGTTATAACACACTGGACATCAGGAATTTCAAATACTCTGGAGTACACCTCCAAGAATAGACAAAGATTTGAGAGGAAACAACAATATAAAAGGTTCTTCATTTAATGTAGAAGAAATTACATTTGTGTGGAAGAGAATCACTAAAACGAAGGTTCTCAAAGTATGATGATCAGAGTACCAGCAGCAGCAGCAACTAGAAAATTGTTAGAAACGAAAATTCTCAGGCCTTACCCCAGAGTTACTTAATGGAAACTCTGGGGTAGGCATGGATTCTGTATATTCACACATTTTCCAGATGTTCTGATGCCTGCCAAAGGCTTAGAACCATTCTTAAAGAGAAAAATGAAACAAAAAACAAGACCAAACTAGACAGTTAACATTTTCAGAGGGAAAGAAAAAGCCACTAAATCAACACAAAGGAAGCAACAAAAGACTGTGACCAAAGTTTACTTTTTGAAATTTAAAAAAAAAAAAAATCAGTATAGTGGGTTTAGCTTGGGGGCTATTAAACTTATTGAACTCATTAAAAATACTAAGACCCAGTTGTTTAAACAACAGTTTTTCCCTTCTCATGTGATAATCTAGGGATTAGGCCTGGATTGGCAATCAGTTTAGGGCCAGTAAGAAGCTCTGTGTTAATATTACAGGTGGCTTCCTCCTTGCATATCTTAGGGGTTGGTCAATTTATCATCATCTTCTAGCCTGTCGAAAGGGAAAAAAGACAAAAGAACTGCAACCCAATCACTTCAAGAGCAGTATCCAGAGTGGGCACATGTCATTTCCACTCCCATTTCTTTCCCCAGGCTTCACCAACATAGAAAAGAGGTTGTAAAATGTAGTTTTCAACATTATAGCCTCTTCTGTGCTGTGCTGTGCTCAGTCGCGCCCAATTCTTTGTGACCCCATGGACTACAGCCTGCCAGGCTCCTCTGTCCATGGCAGTCTCCAGGAAAGAATACTGGAGTGGGTTGCCATTTCCTCCTCCAGAGGATCTTCCCAACCCAGCAACTGAATCCGCGTATCTTGTGTCTCCGACACTGGCAGGTGGATTCTTTATCACTAGCGTCACATGGGAAGCCTGTTCTAGTTTCAAGCCCAGCTAAAGATTTACTACAATGAGAAGAATAAGTATCAGCCAATAATTATTAATAGAAGTTTATTCTGCTAATCTGCAGAATATGTGGAGTCTAAGAGGGAAGCCTTTTGATGAAAGTGAAAGAGGAGAGTGAAAAAGTTGGCTTAAAGCTCAACATTCAGCAAACTAAGATCATGGCATCTGGTCCATCACTTCATAGGAAATAGATGGGGAAACGGTGGAAACAGTGTCAGACTTTATTTTGGGGGCTCCAAAATCACTGCAGATGGTGATTGCAGCCATGAAATTAAAAGACACTTACTCCTTGGAAGGAAAGTTATGACCAACCTAGATAGCATATTGAAAAGCAGAGACATTACTTTGCCAACAAAGGTCTGTCTAGTCAAGGCTATGGTTTTTCCTGTGGTCATGTATGGATGTGAGAGTTGGACTTTGAAGAAAGCTAAGCGCCGAAGAATTGATGCTTTTGACTCTGGTATTGGAGAAGACTCTTGAGAGTCCCTTGGACTGCAAGGAGATCCAACCAGTCCATCCTAAAGGAGATCAGCCCTGAGTGTTCTTTGGAAGGAATGATGCTAAAGCTGAAACTCCAGTACTGTGGCCACCTCATGCGAAGAGTTGACTCATTGGAAAAGACCCTGATGCTGGGAGGGATTGGGGGCAGGAGGAAAAGGGGACGACAGAGGATGAGATGGCTGGATGGCATCATTGGCTCAATGGACGTGAGTTTGAATGAACTCCAGGAGTTGGTGATGGACAGGGAGGCCTGGTGTGCTGCAATTCATGGGGTCTCAAAGAGTCAGACACAACTGAGCGACTGAACTGAACTAAACTAAAGAGGGAATCAGTAAGCAAGAAACTTAGGCAAGAAAATCTTTTAGAACACAGGGTGAAAGGTTGTAAAAATTAGAAAGAATGGAGGAAAATCGAGAAACATGGAAGATAAATGCAGACACACCAAAATATGTTTTATACAGGTTTCAGACAGAACGAGGAAAGTTGGATTAGAGAAATAGTTCAAAATATAATGGAAGAACATTTCACCAAACTAAAGATAGACTCAGGAAGAAAGGAACCATCACCACATCTAAAGCACATCACAATAAGATTAGTTCGTGCTCATTCAGTCATATCCATCCAACTCTTTGCAACCCCATGGACGGTAGCCCGCCAAGCTCCTCTGTCCGTGGGATTCTTCAGGCAAGAATACTTGAATGGGTTGCCATTTCCTTTTCCGGGGGTTCTTCCTAACCCAGGAATCAAACCTGTGTCTCCTGCATCATAGGCAAATACTTTACCCATTGAGCCATTGGGGAGGCCTACAGATTAAAATCCTAAAAGCTTCCACAAAGAGGAAACAAAGAACTGAGAATCCCATTTACATCAGATACACTATCTTTGTACCTGTTTTAATAAAAAACTGCTACAAAAGTATAAAAGAAAATAATTCTGAAAATAAGTTTGAATCTAACCTACGATACCCACTCAAACTAAAACCCAAAATGAGGTTGATTCAATAGGACTTACATGGTTCACCTCAAATGCATAATAATCTCTGAAACAATTACTAGAAAATATGCACTAAGAAGAACAATAAATTGAAGATGAAAATTTAAAGAAGTGAACAAAAACTTTCAAAAAAGGTTTTAGGCTATAACCTTTATTATTTGAAAAAATCATATATAATATCAATGTAATTATATAAGAATAATCTGAAGTCATAATTATATTGTAAATTACAATGATATATATACAATTGTAATTCCAATATCAAATCCTCACTGAATGGAAGAGTGAAGGAGAAGGATAAAGAAATGAAAAAAAGCCAGCTAGGGTCCTTGACTTATTCATGGAAAAAAATATACAGCCTGATTAAATATGCATCTGGTATAAAAAAATTGGGGCTTCCCTGGTGGCTCAGATGGTAAAGAATCTGCCTGTAATACAGGAGACCTGGGTTTGATCCTGTGTTGGGAAGATGCCCTGGAGAAGGGAATGGCTACCCACTCCAGTATTCTTGCCTGGAAAATTTCATGGACAGAGGACCCAGGCAGGCTATGTAGTCCATGGGGTCGCAAAGAGTTGGACACGACTGATCAACCGACACTTTCACTTTTCACAAAAATTTTAGGTGCATTAAAAACTTTATGAGTAGCCACTAAAAAATAGAAACAAAGTACCTACTTCTAAACTATGAAAGAACAAAAAAATGAAAAGTTTAGTCAAATCAAAAAAGTAAACTAAGTCACTAAGTCAAATCAAAAAAGGTAATAAACAAACAAGAATAAATAAATAAAAAGCAAAATGATATGAATGGAAAGAATGACTAGAAAAATATCAGTAGTCAAACACACTATAATCTTATTCACAACAAGAAAGATTTAAACTAAATACTAAGCATTGAGCTTAGTATTAGAAGTTCAAGAATAAAATAAACATAACAAAATATAGAAAGGAATCAATCAAGATAGAAGAATTTATTAAATGGAAATTTACTCCTTATTTTAACCAATCCCTCTGTCTACAGCTCACATTTCACTTCTGTCTTCCACAGAACCTCCAATTCACTTTCAAGATTCTATGGGGCAAACTAATTTGGTTTTTGATGCCATCCCCCTTGGCAGGCATTTAGATTTTCACTTTCTCTGCTCAAGTAAGTCAAGTTAACACTTCTCCATCTGCTTTGTAGAACTTTAAAAAATCGACTGACATTTACTGTTCTCTCTTATCATATATTCTTTGTTCCTGTATGTTTATAATTTTCTTATTCCTTTAATATCACTTTATTGGAGTCTGAAAAGTATTGTAGTGAAAACCTGTAGAGAAAACCTAACAGCTTTTCTCTCCTATTTCCATATAAACTTCAATCTTGCTCAGGAGCAACAACATAAATCTTTAAAAATGTAATTATCACATACTCCCAACATGGACAATCACATGACCCAGTTCAGGCCAATGAGCTATAACCTGAATCACTGGCTTTCAGGGGAAATTGCTGAATGGCCTCCATGAGACATGCTCCATGACTTTTTCCTTCTTGCAGATGCAGACATTATGCTGAAGGTTGATAAACCATTTTATCATCACAATAGTACCAAGCTCACGATAATAAGGTGTGTGTGTGTGTGTGTGTGTGTGTGTGTGTGTGTGTGTGTGTGTGTGCGTGCACGTGCGCATGCATTCCATTGTGTCTGACTCTGTGACCCCATGGACTGGGGCCACCAAGCTCCTCTGTCCATGGAATCTTCCAGGCAAGAATACTTGAACAGGTTGCCATTTCCTACTCCAGAGGACCTTCCCAACCCAGGGATCAAACCCATGTCTCTTGCATCTCCTACACTGGCAGGCAGATTTTTTACCACTGTGCTGCCTGGGAAGCAATAATAAGATTAATGGATTGGAAGGTAATAAGAGTTCAGGTTCCTAATGACATCACAGAGCCACCAGCCACAAAAAATAATAATTAGTTTGGACTGAGAAAATAAGAATCTATCGAGCTCAAATACAAGGCATAAATAAAGTCAGCTACAAAGTTAATAGGAAATAATATTTCTCCCAAGGACACTCTGCAGCTATAAAATGTCATAACAAACCCCTTATTTGAGTCATGATTTTCTTACCCTGAGAAACTTTGTTTCCTAAAATCATAATCTATCACAAACTTTGCTGTCTGAAATTAGATCACTAAGAATGAAACATCCCACTCTTGCCTGGAGGATCTACATTATTTTGACAGAGAGAAGCAGCCTCGATTCTCAACCAACGTGCTGAACTTCAGAGAAGAAACAACATTCCATATCTCCCTCCTAACTTTGTTATGAAAGGAACAGGACTCTGGTCCATGTCTCAGTCCAGACCTGACGTTGATCCATCTACACACAACCTGTTTTATACCAAAACAGTATATCAAAATACTGTATCACTTAAATTTCACCAAAATGTCACTCCTCCCCAAATCTCTGTAATAGCTCCATCTTCTCCTTTTGTGAAAATTAGTTTCGACTGAAAAAATAAAAATTATTTAGGTTGAAATAACTTCAGGCGTTGATAAAGTCAGCTATAAAGTTAGTCCTGTGGTCCCCCTGGCGAGCAGTCTCCCTCAGTACCATGAGTCAACAGACACAGTAAAGCCTCATCTCTCAAGGTTATGGGCTAATTGCGTTAGAACAGCAGTTTAGATCCAGGTTTCTTGTCACACAAAAAACAAAATCACTACTTTCAATTCTTTTTACTGAAGCAAAATGATGCTAGGAGGTAACACAGATAAATGTATCTGCTTCATATGTCATGTTTAACTGAAATTCCAAATGTTTAATAGGGTAAAGATGTCAATTTTAAAAAATACAGATACACAAATTTGTGTGTATACAAATACACACAAACTTTAAAACAAAGTTATATTTATGACTATTGGGTGATACAGCCTTCTATAACAATATATAAAATGCAAAAACCATAAAAGGGAATATTATTAATAATAAATTTTACAATAAAGACATCATAAAGTAAGTATGATTGATAGGTTGAGAGAAAACATAAAAATATATGTAATATCTATAAGGAGACAAAAAATTTTAAATGTTACGTGCTACTGTGAAGGGTACTCCAGTACCCTTGCCTGGAAAAATCCCAGGGACGGAGGAGTGTGGTAGACTACAGTCCATGGGGTCGAAAAAAGTGAGACACAACTAAGCAACTTCACTTCACTTCACTATGAAGTCAGCATGGAATGGGCTCTTATAAATGGTTTCTGGGCATATATTTTTGTACAATATTTCTGAAAAACACTGGAAATATCTTAAGACTTCAAAAAAAGTCATTTTTCTCCTAGTAATTCAACTTCTAACATCTCTAAGTATTTTTTAAATGCACATTACAATTTATGGAGCATTAAAACATGTCTACATGTCCTACAAAAGTAATTAAATTACACTGTTTATATTGTGGCATAATATAATGCCATTAAATTATTTATAATAAAAGGTAGAGAAATGTTTATGATATAATGCTATGTGTACAAGAAACTTCTATAAAATTCTGTGCATAATTATCTCCCAATGGAAAGTAAGAAAAAGAAAAATCTGACTGAGAAATTTTCTACTTTTTTTTTCTTTAATGTCATTTGCAGGGCTTCCCAGGTGGCGCAAGTGGTAAAGAACCCACCTGCCATCACAGGAGACATGAGATGCAGGTTTGACCCCTGGGTCAGGAATATTCTTGCCTGGAGAATCCCATGGATAAAGGAGCCTGGCAGGCTACAGTTCATAGGGCTGCAAAGAGTCGGACACAACTTAGCATTCCAAATGCAATGCTATTTGGAAAAACAGAAGGGAAATACCATACTGACTATGTTCAGGGTTAGAGTTAGGGTTAAACAAAAATTAAATAAATTTTTGTTTAAAATATATTGTCAGGGAATATCAATAAAGACACAGAAATTTAAAAAAAAAAACAAGTAGAAATTTGGGGTTTGACAGTAAAAAACTGAAATGAAAATACAAAAAAACAGGCTCAACAGCAGATTTTAACTGGCAAAAGAATGAACTTGAAGATAAATCATTAGAAACTATCCACTCTGAAGAAAAGGGGAAAATGATAAAGTAAAAGAGACTCAGAGACCTTTAGGATACCATCAACTAAACCAGTGTACTTAAATATAGAGAAAAGTCTTCAAACTGAAAGAAAATGATATGAGATGTTAATTTTAACTCAAGTGAGATGTAGGTGATTGCTATTTGCTTTTCTTATTTTTAATAAGCATGTTTAAACAAATATATACATTTAAACTTAAAAAATAAAAGTCAACTGCATAGAAACAATAATTATAAAAGGAATTATAAGACTTAAAACATACAAAGAATAAACATGTTCGTATGATGATAGCAGAGCTAGCACAAAGAAGGGATAAACAAAGTTCTGTTGAAGCAAAGTTTCAATTTTTATTGAATTTCAGTTAGTATTAATATGAAGTATGTTGCTATAAAATGAGATATATATTCAAAGGCCTAAATTATACTTGGAGCAACCGCTTAGCAAATAATTTTTTTTTAATTCTTACACAACAAAGCAGTAATAAAAAAACTTCATTAAAATTGGGCCAAGTATCTGAATATACATTTCTCCTAAAAGTATATATGCAAGTTGTTTATAAATACATGAAAAATATTCTGTATCATTAGCCACAGGGTATGCAAATCAAAACCACAATGAGATACCACTTCACACTCACTAGGATGGGAATAATCCAAAAGTGTTGATAAGGATATGGAGAAATTAGAATCCTTACACACTGATGGTGTGATATAAATATGGTAAAACTGCCTTGGAAAACAGCCTGGCAGTTCCTCAAAAAGTTACAGGGAATTACCATTTGATCTAGCAGATACATTCCTAGGCATATACTCAAGAGAATGAAAATACATATCTGTATAAAAATTTTTATGTGAATGATTATAGCAGTTTTATTCCTAATAGCCAACAGGTGGGAAAAAAATCAAATGTCCATCAACTGAAAAATGGATAAACAAAATGTGGTGTATATATATTGACCTACCTACAGTAAGTATATACAATTGGGTATATACAATGTACGTGTGTTAGTCACTAGTCATGTCTGAATCTTTGCGACCCCATGGACTGTAGCTCACAAGGCTCCTCTATCCATGTCAAGAATATGGGAGTGGATTGCCATTTCCTTCTCCAGGGGATCTTCCTGACCCAGGATCGAACCTGGGTCTCCTGTATTGCAGGCAGATTCTTTACTATCTGAGCTCCTCATGTCGCAACACAGAGACTATACATTGTATGATTCCACGCATATGAAATATCCAGAATGGCCAAATCAACAGAGGCAGAGAGTATATGAGTGGTTGTCTAACGCAGAAAGGACTGGGAGACAGGGTCTGGCTACTGTTAGATGCGGTCTTTCTTTCTGGGATGATGATGTTGTTTCATCAGTAAGTTGTGTCTGACTCTTTTGCAATCCCATGGACTATAGCCCACCAGTCTCCTCTGTCCGTGGGATTCTCCAGGCAAGAATACTGGAGTGGGTTGCCATTTCCTTCTCCTGGGGATGTTCCCAACCCATGGATCAAAGTCGTGTCTCCTGCATTGGCAGGTGGATTCTTTACAAATGACTCACCAGGGAAGCTCTCTAGAATGATGAGAATATTCTAAAATTGATGTGGTAATGGTTGCATAACTCTAGTTACATAGTAAAAAAAATTTTTAATTACTGAATTGTACACTTTTTTTAAAAAGTACACACTGTATGGAAAATAAAAGTTTTAATTAAAAAAAAAGAATTAAGATGGTACTAGAAAACACTTATTTAACATAAAAGGAGGCACTAAATGAACAGGGGAACCAGAGAGCCACACAGCATATAGAAAACAAATAGCAAAATGGCTGATATACTCGTCTTATCAATAGTCACATTATAAATATAAATTTATTAAACATTCCAATCAAAAGGCAGAGATTATCAGATTGGATAAAGAGACACGATCCAATTATATGCTCTCTAAAAGAAATATACTCTAGATTCAAAGACTCAAATAGATTGAAAGCAAAAGGATAAAAAAAGAAAAACAGATCATGTAAACAATAATATAAAAGTGATGGAGTGACTTTCTTAATATCAGATAAAATAATTTTAATATCCAATTGACCTATTAGTTTATAAAGTTCCATATAGGTGATTCAAATGTCAGAGGGTTCAGGCCAAAGGACAGAAGATTGAAGCCAAGGGATAGAGAGGACAAAGCTAATAAAAAGGAAAGGGATTTATTAAAGGAAAGGGAAGGATTAGGAACATTTAGGATTCTGGTTCCTTATCCCGGGGTGTGACTGTATACAGTGACTGCTTTTTAGTAGCATTAAAACTTGACTCACACTGGGCTTTCCAGGTGGTGCTAGTGGTAAGAAAAAAAGAAAAACTCTCCAACACCGGTGGTTGTAAGAGTCGTGAGTTCAGTCCCTGGGTTGGGAAGACAGGAGGAGCCAGTATTCTGGATCAACCCGCTCCAGGATTCTTGCCTGGAGAATCCCATGGACAGAGAAGCCTGGCAGGCTATAGTTCATAGGGTCGTAAAGAGTTGGACACGACTGAAGCAACTTAGCGTGTGCGTACACACACACACGCACACACACATGCACACGCACACACACGCACACACACACACTGACAACTTTCTCTTCTTGATCTCATTCTAATTAAGTGCCCTTCAGCTTTTCTTCCAATGAGGCCTTGATTTTTGGCCTTCTCTGTTCATCAATGAATTGTTCAGTTTTAGAAAGAGCCCAGCTAAATCGGGCTTCCCAGGTGGCGCTAGTGGTAAAGAACTCGCCTGCCAATGCAGGACACATAACATATGTGAGCTCGATCCCTAGGTCAGGAAGATTCCCCTGGAGGAGGGCATGGCAACCCACTCCAGAATTCTTGCCTGAAGAATCCCTGGGACAGAAGAGCCTGGCAAGCTACAGTCCACAGGGTCTCAAAAGAGTCAGACACAATGAAGCGACTTAGTATGCACACACATACCAACTAAATCAGCTTAACCAGAAATCCCACCTTTGACATCTGATCATCCTTAGTTGACTAATCACTCTGGCCTATTAGACTGGTTTAACCAGGATTCCCCCATACCCCAGATGTTTTCTCTTTGTAATTTTCCATTCATTGACCCCCTCCTACACTGTTCCTTGATTATATTTTCCCCCTTTTCCTTATTGCACTCAAAGTTGAGCCTAATCTCTCTTCCCTATTTCAAAACTCCATTGTAATATTCCCTTTTGAATTATCTGATTACCATCGTTAACAAGTGTTAAGAATAATTTTTTCTTGAACAACAACACCCATGTGAGTTCCATAAGCAAGTGTGCTTAGGGAAATACACACAGAGATACACAAAAAACAACTGGCTTATAAATTTACTTTTTGATATTTCCCTTTTAATAAGTTATCTTACCGCCTGTAATCTCTTAGCATGGTATTCTGCTGCTGAAAAATATTTTCCTGGTTCTACCAGTTTGTCAGTAATATTTGATACATACACACCAATTTTAGTCATCTGTGTGGACGTTGTATTTGTAGTTTGCTGGAGCTTTCCTCTCTGAAAAACTGTCTAAAATAAAAACAAAAAAATTAAGTACACACTACACATAAATTGAGCAAAGAGCATATTTTGTACATATTTAATGTAGTATTTTTCATTATTTTAATCACCATATAATTCCTTAGAAGATTTTAATTTTAGAGAGCTACACAATATAACCTGTGCTGATTCTGCAGCTTCAAAAATCTATATGAAAAAATAAAAATATTACCTGCGTATCCCTACAAAAAGCATTCAGTTTTTCAGGAATCTTTTTAGGTACAGTTTGTGTTCCAGCATTGTGATATTCTATTCCTGTTATTTTATGTCTGAATCCACCAAGAAATGGTTTGTGAAAATCAGATTTTATCATCTCAACAGCTACTTCCTGGTACTGATCAATGCCTGAGGAGATAAAACCAAGTTTAAATGAAAGTTCAACTACAAACAGACTCTAGAGTTATTTATCTAAAAGATATCAAATAACAAACCAGTTTGTACTCTGACTGTTATGATCTGAGAGGCTTCAGCTGGTCTAGCTATTCTTCTGACTGGGTATAGATCTGGATGTGAAGAAAACATTTCCACTTGCACAACATCCTGGGGCTTAATTCCATGCTGTAGTAGCGTCTCATGATTTTTAAGAACTGTTCCTGAAAATGAGATAAAATTATAAGAAATATTATGATAAAGAAACGATTATATGTACTCATTTTAAGGAATGTTAAACATCAAAGGTGCCTATATGAATGTATATTGTTTAATTACCAAATAAAAATATTGATGATGTCCATCTCTTGCTGTATTGTTAGCATGGAAAACTCCGCAATGGAAAAAATTAAGGTGGTATTCCTGACCAAGAATTCAGCATCAAAAGGAAAGTAAAAATACAACTCTCAACTCATCAGAAATACAAATATACAATAACCATGCAACTAAAAACATTTAAAAATTAAAAACACATTCTATAATATGAGCAAAATCATATTCTACGCAATGATTCTCTAAAAAGAATCACAATGTGTTATACATTAAGCATAGATCATATCCTTATCTGGGAAAGCCTGATTAGTTTAACATACCTTCTCTCGAATGCAGAAAAGTATATACTCAGAGTCTAAAGAATCCCTTCCTTTCTGTTTCTATTATCAGAAATTCATATAAATTAATTCATGCCAAGGTGGAGCTAAGCCTGTTTCTTGCTGAAAAAAAGGGGTACATGATCACTTTATTTTTATGTTTATTGCTTGAACTTACACCTTCAATCCACTGGTTTAGTTCATAAATTCACTGTAAATTTATTTCTATATTTTAAGGCATACAGAAATACATACAATGTTACTGGCTGCTGCTTTGTATACTGACAGAATCTATATCAATCTTTCCAATGTATGTTCATCCTAAATTACAATTAGGAATTTAACATAGCAAAGGTTTGTTTTACTCATTCTTAGAAATATGTCAGATACCACTAGTCTATTTTAGCTATGTTCAAGAAAGCACATTCAAAAAGTTTTGAGTTTCAATTTCACCTTAAATTCTTAATTTTAAAAAATTAACATTATAGGGCTTTTGTGATAGGTTGAATAATGGCCTTAAATATATCCATGTACTAATTCCCAGAATCTATGAGGGGTAGATTATCCTGAGATGATGATACGACAAGTAGAGATTTAAATATGCTATGCAGCCGGCTTTGAAAATGAGGAAACTCAAGAATGCAAGAAGTGCAACTCTAGAAGACGCAAAAGGCAAGGAAACAGACTCTCCCCAGAACCTCCAGAGAGCGAAAAGCACTGCTGACACCTTGACTTTATCCAAGCGAAATTGATTTAGGATATTTGGACCCCAGAACTGTAACCAAAATTACTGTGTTGCTTTAAGCCAATAATTTTGTCAATTGCTACAACAGCCATAGAAAACTAATAGAGAATCCTCTCCAAACGAACACAGAGCTCTCTTCATTCTTCTAATTGTTTCTAGAATAGGCTTAGCCCCACCAAACCTGAACTTGTTATAGTACTAGAAGAAAGTACCTATCTTAGAGTATGGTTGGCACAGAATCAAGCTTTTATTATTGCTGCTGACGTAAGTCTGTTATCCAGTGGCAATGTGCAGTGCTGTGCTGAGCTTAATCGCTCAGTCATGTCCTACTCTTTGCGACCCAATGGACTGTAGCCCACCAGACTGCTCTGTCTATGATGATTCTTCAGGCTAGAATACTAGAGTGGGTTGTCATGACCTCCTCCAAGGGATTTTCCCAACCCAGGGATCGAAGCCTGGTGTTCCGCATTGTAGGCAGATTCTTTACCATCTAAGCCACCAGGAAAGCCCAGTGATGCATGGTACTTACACATAAAGACGAAAGGTCATGAAATGCAAAGAAAGATTCTTAGGTACCACTGGCTAGCTACTCCAGTCTCAAAACACTCTCCTTCTCCAGTTTTGAACTTCACCTTATAGTTAATGCCAAGCAGTTCCAAATTCCCTTTTTGGAATCATGCCTACAGTTAAGTTCAGACTCTGACATTCATAAGCTGTGGGAATTTGCACAAGTTTCTTAAGCTTTAGCTTCCATCTCCCTTCAAAAAGGTAACAGTAATATCTACCTCAAGGGATTGTTGTGTAGACTGAATGATAGTGTGATAACGTAGACAGAACATTTTGTAAAAGGACTAGCACATGCTGCTGCTGCTGCTAAGTCGCTTCAGTCGTGTACGACTCTGTGCGACCCCACAGATGGCAGCCCACCAGGCTCTGCCATCCCAGGGATTCTCCAGGCAAGAACACTGTAGTGGGTTGCCATTTCCTTCTCCAATGCATGAAAGTGAAAAGTGAAAGTGAAGTCGCTCAGTCGTGCCCCACTCTTCACCACCCCATGAAACACAGCACACCAGGCCTCCCTGTCCATCACCAACTCCCAGAGTCCATCCAAACCTATGTCCATTGATGATGCCATCCAACCATCTCATCCTCTGTCGTTCCCTTCTTCTCCTGCCCTCAATCTTTCCCAGCATCAGGGTCTTTTCAAATGAGTCAGCTCTTCGCATCAGGTGGCCAACGTATTGGAGTTTCAGCTTCAGCATCAGTCCTTCCAATGAATATTCAGGACTGATTTCCTTTAGGATGGAATGGTTGGATCTCCTTGCAGTCCAAGGGACTCTCAAGAGTCTTCTCCAACACCACAGTTCAAAAGCATCAATTCTTCGGCCCTCAGCCTTCTTCACAGTCCAACTCTCGCATCCATACATGACCACTGGAAAAACCATAGCCTTGACTAGATGGATCTTTGTTGGCAAAGTAATGTCTCTGCTTTTTAATATGCTGTCTAGGTTGGTCATAACTTTCCTTCCAAGGAGTAAGCGTCTTTTAATTTCATGGCTGCAGTCACCATCTGCAGTAATTTTGGAGCTCAGAAAAATAAAGTCAGCCACTGTTTCCACTGTTCCCTCATCTATTTCCATGAAGTGATGGGACCGGATGCCATGATCTTAGTTTTCTGAACGTTGAGTTTTAAGCCAACTTTTTCACTCTCCTCTTTCACTTTCATCAAGAGGCTCTTTAGTTCTTCATTTTCTGCCATAAAGGTGGTGTCATCTGCATATCTGAGGTTATTGATATTTCTCCCAGCAAGTTTCTCATGATGTACTCTGCATATAAGTTAAATAAGCAGGGTGACAATATACAGCCTTGACGTACTCCTTTTTCTATTTGGAACCAGTCTGTTTTTCCAAGTCCAGTTTTAACTGTTGCTTCCTGACCTGCATACAGGTTTCTCAAGAGGCAGGTCCGGTGGTCTGGTATTCCCACCTCTTTCAGAATTTTCCACAGTTTATTGTGATCCAAAGCTCACTAAATTAGCCATCATCATCATCAATATCATCTTCATCAGTATCATCATTGTTATAATAACTATTTAAATTTTAGCTTTGTTTTCTCCATCAAACTTTTTTTTTCCTCCATCAAACTTTAATAACCAGTTGTTTGAATACACTGACATCTTACTATTGGGGTACATTCATTATAATAGTTTTCTAAAAATAATCTTGAAGTTTCTCTGATTTGACAAGGAGGAAGAACCTAATAGGTATGGCTTCTTCCTACTTAGCACTTAGAATTTCCCCCCAAAAAATGTTCTTATTATTGCCCTAGAAACTTTGCGGCATCTTTTTAAGTTAATATGAAAACTTTTAAAAAACAAAATGTCATGATCTGTGTAGGCATAGTCTACAGAAACATTTATTGAGCTATGCCAATCTGTTTAATTCTATCACAGTTATTATGACTACAACCTGTCATGATACAAGGCTAATATAAGACGTGGTACTCCATACTGCCCACAAAATATAAATAAATTTGAACATCATCAGAACCTGAATTGACCTTAATGTACAGAAGACTGATAAATCATTTTTAGTCCTCTTCTCTTTCTATACATGCTCATTCATCATTTATTTTTTTAACCTCATTTCTTCCTACTCTCCATAAATAATTTACTTGTAGTACCTCTAAACTTCTTACCATTTCCCCAAAGACCCAGGTTTTCTCACCTCTTTCGGACTTAACACAAGTATTATCACTTTAATTAGATGAAGCTTTCTAGAATCTCCCAGTTTTCTTCCTCCTTGTTCTCACAGTTTTTTTTGAGCACATCTCCATTAAAACATTTACACGATGTGTAGTAAACACTGCATATGCCTTCTTCCTTCCTAGTCTATGAGCAACTTGAAAATAGGGATTTTATTTCATGTTTCTATCTATCTTTGGTTCTTAGCAAAGTATTCAGAACTTTGTCCTCAGTAATAATTCGTTGAATGAAAGAATGTATATAGCAGCAATATAATGTTCAAACAGTAAACATCAAGATATTTAGTTTTACAAATCAAAGATCTTGCTTATTTACATGTTAAGACTAAAGAAGTCTTTATAAGTTTTATTAGCCTCCAAGCTTACCTGCACATCTTATCTGTAGGACAAAAGCTGGGACACCTAACAGGGAAGAAAAATGATCCTTCAGGCAATTTACAACAGTGTTAACTTTAAAGGGAATTACAATTTCCTGGCCCACAGGAAGAAGTACGACTTTTACTGTAGATAAAAAGAGAAAGAAAGAGCCATAGTTAAATGCAAGGGTCAGCATCATATAGTATACACACAGATAGAGAATTATGGGACAATTTGTGATCAAAGGAATTCAAGTTGCTTTCACATGTCTCCCATCATGCCTCCACGATAAGAGTTAGTTTTCACTTTCTAGGAGGAGAAGTAACAAACATTCATTTGCAACATTTTTGCTTTGCAAATCAATCCATAATCTCAAGAAACAGCATCAATGGTCAACGCCTGCTCCCCCAGCTCCAGCTCGAAGTTCAGCTCTCTCTTCCACTGCCTACTATGAGGATCTGTGCATGTTCGAGATTACCTCCTCACCCAGAATACCACGAGAAATAGGAAATGAGACTAAAATGCTTTTAAAGATTCTTTTAAAATCATTTAAATTTTTAAAGATTCCCAATATCTGGTAGATACTATTCAGATATCAACATAGGGAATGTCTCAGAAAAATCAAGCGTTTTTGTGTGGTATTCCAAAGGGAGAACCTGAGACCTGAACTTAGAAATGTACGTGCTTTGATTACATATCGGCAACAGGCATCAGGAAATCAATGCGTATTCATGAAGTTAAGAAAAACCAATAGGGAAATTTTCAGAGAAAATTTTCTTTGACCTTGCAATGACAAAAGATCATCTAAGTCCATTCTTCTTTCCATAATTGATCTGTGTCTGTAACTGGCAGAATGTAAAACAGAAAATCACTGTTTATTATAAATATCTGGAATAACTATGCACAAATCTACTTGCCACAAAAAAATAGACATTGTGTAGTTTACTTCTGACTCCAAAATAAAAATCAAGGCACTTACATGTCAAAAATTGAGAAAAACTATTACTGTAAAATGATTATCTGTTCACAAATTGTAGGAAGGAAATAAAGTACAAAAATTATTATGAGGTAAACTGTTTACTTTTATATCTACAAACTTTATATGTTAATGGGGAAGATGTCATAAGTAAGATGGAATGAAGAGTTCACATTTCAAACAAAAACAGTTTTGTATATTTCTAGATGTCTGACATGACAGTTTTCATAAAGGTCTATGAGACATTTATCAGTAATCCTAGCATGAAATGTAACAAGGTATTGTTGATGCTAAGGTTCTTTAAGCTTATTTTCACAGCTCTTTCTCAAGAAGAACAGTCTTACAGATGTTAAATTATCAGAAGGCTATTTTAATTGTTTCCTGGGTTCAAAGTTCTACAAGTAATATATGTTAAACTTTTCATGGCAGTGATTTCCTAAGCTTTGGGAAGGGAAACAGTGTTCAGGAATCTATGAGTCTCAGAAAGTACAGGACCAAGACCACTTCTTTAAATCACCACGTGTTTGTTATAAGCTATAATCATAATTGAAGAAATACCAAAAAATGATGCCCAAATTTACACCAAATAATGAAACTGGGGGATAACAGCTTCAATGAGGTATAAATGAGCTTGATTACTTTCTCCTCCATCTCCTTTATATTCTTTACTTGAGGGATACACCATGCAAGAGCTAATACTTCCCTGGAAGCCACATTTTACCAGCCAGACTAAGCTGCTGTTATTGTTAAATGATGGCCCATGTTCTCCACTCTATGGATGGAAACTTTCTCAAAACTTATGAACAACGAGGAGAAGGAGATGTCAGTTTTACTACCCAAGTAGAATTATCTGTGTAACCACCTTCTTGCTGCTCCCCTTCTGCTTTGCTACCAGCAAAAAAGTAATAACTTGTAAATGCCATGCCATCAACATTATGTCTTTAATATTAATCCATAATGAAAGACAACAATGACTTTTCTGAAGCTGAATATAAAGTTAACACTAAGAAATATTGAAATACATAAGAGCAACAAGATATATGGAATGAGCACTGGAGAAGAAACTAGAAAAATACAGTGTCAAGTTCCCATCCCACCTGTTGCTGGCTGTGTAGCATGAATTCCAAGATGGCACACAAAAGAATTACAATTATACTCAAAAATTTCTCCCTAAACATTTAAAGAATCTATTTTATTTGGGAAACACAGATTAACTATCACTTTAGGATTCATTGATTTTCCTTTATTTAGGGAAAGGAAATACTGCAGCATAGAGGAGAAGCTTCACACAAAATTAAAAGATTCATTTGGCTCAGCCACAGAATAGGATAAGGGAGTGGGAAAGTAATACCAAGTATAAAATAAATCGACAAGCAAAAAACAAAAACAAAAATCAAGCAAAAAAAAAAATTAGTCTGTCTTGCCTAGGTAATACCTGTTGCTAAAGAATCTTTCGTTGGTATTCTCAGAGATTCCCTCACAGCCTTTACTTTTTCCATAAATGTCAGAGACGCTTTTAAATATGGTCTGGCTGACTGCACTGCGCTCCCAGATTTCGATAGAGAGCCTCCACCATCTTCAGCTCCTTCAGCTATCATAACGCTGTCCATGAGTTGCTGGACATCGTTCAGTTCCAGGCTTGAAACGCTCTGGTCACTCAGGTCCTCAACGCGTTTTTCACGGCCTCCACCAGATGGATCTAGTTCAGATTCATAGCCTTCAGTTTGATCTGACTCTGAGGGAACTGGAATATCGATAGACCCCAGAGCATCCTCTGTTTGTTTTGATGAGTCAACAGCATTCTGAGAATCAGCTTCTTCCTCCTGCTCAGACATTGTCCTGAATTGAAAAAATAAATAAGTATATTCACTACACACAAAACTTCTATACCAAATATAAAATTAATTGCTGGTATACTGTAATACTTATAATATACTATAATGTGGCTCATTATATATTTAAATATTCTCTTAGTAATGGTATTAGGTAAAAAAACACATTGGTGAATTTTTAATTAAAACACCACAGAAAGTAAAAATGTATACCAAAAAAAGAGACTCTCAAAACAATAAATTTGAGAGAAATCTTCTGTGAAGAAAGTAATTTTAAAACATTCTAAAATATACTGTCATTTCTTATTCAATGACCAATCAATTCTTCTTGCGAAAAATCTTTTCAATAACTTTTTCTAAAATATTTGTTTATTTATCTGGCAGCACTGGGTCTTAGTTGTGGTATGTGGGACCTTTCAGCTGTGGCATGTGAACTCTTAGCTATAGCATGCAGGATCTAGGTCCCTGACCAGGCATCAGACTCAGGCCCTGTGCACTGGGGCATAGAGTCTCCACCACTGGATCACCAGGGAGGTCTCTATAAGCTTTTTTTTTTTTTTTTCATACAAAACTAACACAGGATTTATGCTTCTGTGTTACAACTGAATAGAAGCATCAAGAAACCTGTTATCTCCATAGCAACTATATGCTGGAAAGTATACACTGGGCTTCCCTGGTAGCTCATATGGTAAAGAATCTGCCTGCAATGCGGGAGACCTGGGTTGGATCCCTGGGTTGGGAAGACCCCTGGAGAAGGGAATGGCAACCCACTCCAGTATCCCTGCCTAGTGAATTCCATGGACAGACCATGGGGTCGCAAAGAATTGGACACAACTGAGCGACTAACACATACACACACACCCTCTATACAGCTCTGCTCTCACAAACTCTAGCAGAGGTGTCCAATGACCTCTGCCCACAAAACACACACATCAACAAACAAATGTGGGTTGATCTTGGAGCTCACTAAGGCCTTAACCACAGCCACCAAATGCTTTGGCTTGGGAATCAGTGTGACAGTATACAGAAGGTTGGGCCAGGATGGACCAGAGCCTCCCAGAGCCAGGTTTCAGAGCCAAGAGATGGATCAGAGCACTGAGGACCCAGGGTGGCTGGGAGCCTGCCTATAGATGCTGCCAGGAAGAGGGGATGGGAAGGTGAACTTGAGGCTGATTGCTGTGGCAGCACCACAGGGAAGATTAAAACTTGAAACGGTAGTGAGATGGGAAAGCTGTGTTTGGAACTTCTACTTTAAACATAGATCCTTATATAGAGAAAAAAATTTTTAATGAAAAATTAATAAAGCAAAAGAATATTTAGAATAAAAATGTATACTTGTTGAATTTAATGAAAACAGCATTAAAGCTGAAGAGAGAAGCAGTAAACTGGAAGATAAATGGAAAGATTTTATGTAGAATGTTGCAAAGAGAGAGGATATGAAAAATATAAGAGATTAAGGGCCATGAAAAAAAGAAAGAAACAAAGTCTAGCATATATTTCTAAGCATTTATTAATATCTTGCCTTGAGCTAAGAATAGCTTTGTACTATTAAAATAAAAAACAAAAAAAAGTGTAAAACAGAGACTGCCTGTGGCCTGTGAAGCCCTTTTCAGAAAAAGTCTGCCAGCCCCTGATCTGGCATATGGCAAATTGGAGTCCTAGAAGAAAAGAAAGAAAGAAAATATTTTAAAAGCTAAAGACTGAAAAATTTTTTAACTAATTATAAATATGAACCTACAGGTCCAGGAAGCACCATATAAAAATATACCTAACAAGATAAATAGAAATAATTCATATCTATAAATTATAGTAATGTTATATAACATTGCTATAATTATGTATATAGTTATATATTATAACTAAATTACAGAATAACAAAGACAAAGATCTGAAAAACAAACAGTGATAAAGGACATATCATCTTCTCTTTTGAATCATATTAATCTGGTGGCATTAATGAAAAGGAAAGAAAAATGAAATCATTACAAATTTCTCATCAGAAAAACAGAAGTCAAGGCAATAATGAGCTAATTAAAAGAAAGCAACTATCAACCCAGAATTGTACACCAAGCAAAACTACCTTTAAAGGAGAAAAACAACATTTACAAGCAAGTTATCACCAAAATATCTGCTGTAAAGGAACTTTTAAAAGGATACGCTTGAGGAGGAGTAAAATGGGCCAAGTATAAGTCTGAAGTGCAAGAAGGAAAGGCAAACAAATAAACCATAAACCTATGGGTAAACCCAAGTAAATACTGTCAACACAAAATAAAAACAGCAGAAAATTAAAATATGAGACAATAAAAACAGGTACCTTGGAAGGGAAAGATGAATAAACTATTATCAATTCCTTATACTATTTACAAAATTGACATATGATAGTATTAATCCTAGATACGTTAAATTAAATATGCATAGTTAAATTTCAAGAACCAATAAAAGAACTGAAATAAAGTTTTAAAATTCCAGAAAAGGAGGGAAAAAAATGAAATGAGACAAAGCTGAACAAGGTTTTAAGAAGTTCAAGAAACCTCTTTAGGCTGTCACCCACAAATCTTCCTTTGGATTTTTTTTCTCCTATAGAGAAAAATTTAAAAATATACCTAACAAGATAAATAGAAAGCAGCATAAAGAAGGCTTAACTCCTAGTAACATAATTATCTGCCCTTTTTGGAGAATCTGAGGTAATGCTTTCTATCTGGTGGGTCATTCTCCCTATAAAAAATGGCCACAATGGCATCTTCTAAATGGCAATAGTAACAAATCAAGAACTTAAAAAGACAACTAGAAGAATCAAGTCAAACCGTACACTCGGATGTAACTTTTTGCAAAACTCATATTTCATAAAAGACTCATATCCAGAATATATGGCGGCATCTCTCATGGCTCAGATGGTAAAGAATCCACCTGCAGTTCAGGAGACATGCACTGGCTCAGGAAGATCCCCTGGAGAAGGGAATGGCTACCCACTCTAGCATTCTTGCCTGGGAAATGTCATGGACAGAGGAGATACAGTCCATGGAGTCACAAAGAGTCGGACATGACTAAGCGACTAAACACAAGCATGATCCAGAATAAATACAGAATTCTCAAAACTCAATAGTAAGGGAAAAAGAAAACAGTGAAATAAAATGAGTAAAAGATTTAAGCAGATCCATCACCAAAGAATATACACAAAAACACAAATAAGCAGGGCCAGGACAAGACTGAGACAAATGAGGCATCTGCTCTGCCCCATATGTATTTCTGTGCCTGAGAATAAATGCCACCTAAAATTTTCAATCTAATTGCCTCAGTTTCCTGTGTCTAATCCTGACCTCAAGGACAATCACATGAAAAGATGCTCCATATCATTAGTCAGTGGAGAAATGAAACTTCAAAGCACAATGAGATTCCAAATTAGTCCAAAAATAATTTCAGCCCAACAATAACTGGTGAGTATAAATATGAGTGGAAAACTCTTGTATCTTGATCGTGAAAATGAAAATGGATATAGCATTTGAGGTAACTGTCAGCTTCTTGTAAAATTAAACACATATTAATCATATGACCCAGCAATTCTGTGTCCTTTACTCAGGTGGAATAAAAAACTACAATCACTCAAAACCTCCACATGTGTGCGTGCTTAGTCATGTCCAATTCTTTGCGACCCCATGGACTGTAGGCTGCCAGGCTCCTCTGTCCATGGGATTCTCCAGGCAAAAGTACTGGAGTGGGTTGCCATGCCCTCCTCCAGAGGATCTTCTCCACCCCGGGATCAGCTAAACTCTGATCTCCAGCAGCTCCTGCACTGAGGCCAATTCTTTACCCCTGAGACACCAAGGAAGCCCCAACACAAAAGTTATTAAAGTTTTTATTTTTAATCACCAGAGACAGGAAACAACACAAACATTCCTTAGCTAAGGAATGAATAAACATACTATAATGCATTCATAAAATGGAATACCACCCATCAATAAAAAGGAATAAACCACTGATACACACAACAACACGGGTGACTCTCCAGTGAATTATGCTAAATGAAGAAGCCAGTTCTAACTTACTACTTACTGTATGGTTCCCTTAAGCGGAAAAAACAAAGCTCTTGGTTCGAAACCTCTAGAATTCTCTGGGTAAAGAAGAAAGTGAGCTTGGTACACAGCGGATAAGGATAACTGAAGAAAGAGGCAGACCACTTCAGGCTGTTAAGTGGCAAGGAAACTTACAAAGAGGATTGATTTGGACAGCCTAAAGAAAGTAAATCTCAAAATCCACCACCAAAATTCTAAGAGTTTATGAGACCTTAACTGGATTCAGTCATAGTATAGTTTCATTGGTCTCAATAACACATCTCTCCTTCAGGAACAATGGGGGAAGGTACATTCCAAGGACTGGAGGGGGAGAGAGTCTCCAACTGCCCCCACTTGGGTAGTGAGTAAACCCGCGGTCATGTCCTTTCAATGACTCCCAACAAAAGCACATGCCACTATATACAACGTTACAGACACAACTACATATTTGCATATGCTCAGAATACTCTGGAAGATGAACTGGAGGGCAAGGAGTTGGGGAACATGCGTGGAAGGCAGATTTTCACTATTCATTCTCTTTACTGTTTGAACTTTACTGTATTATTATGTATTCAAGCATAAATATTATCTAATTTCAAAAACTGTTTATAAAGAAAAAATACTCTCACTGCATACAAAAACGTTCCCCTTTCACCTACAATGTATATTTCGTTGATATATCTAAGCTTAAGTAGTAAGACAAAGATCCAGCTTTGCCTTCTACGAAATAGCCTGTTGAATTTTTAAGTTGTTTAAGAAGTGCAGCAAAGACCTTAGGTGGAGAGAAGTGAAAGAGGAGAGTCTGGAAGCGCTCTACTTACTAAAAGCTGTAAATGGCCACAAAGATGGCTAAACAAACGGTTTCTAATAGGAAACCTGGGTTGCACACACGTCTTGCTTCTCTGTTATTAACCATGATAAGCACTTGGGGTTGGAGGGGAGGTAACCTCCTAGATTGATGCTGCTACTTCCATTCCCAAATTATAGATCCGGAGCCAGAAAAGGAACCAAGAGATGGATGCTTTGCACAGTTGTTTAGGCAAAGGTGGAACATTCCGGACTGGCCAGTCCCCAGGGCCCAGTCGGCTTCAGCACCCCTCACAGAGCCCTCAGAGTCCGCGCCTTAGCCACCCGCTCAGAATTGGTCTAGGATCGGGCCAGTAGAGGGCAGCCAGAACCTATCCTCCTACCTGACCAAGAAACGCAGTTAGTCCAGCGGAAGCGGTTTCCTGGCTCCTAAAAACCGGAGTCCACACTTGCCGAATTTTGTTACCGGCCGTTTCCTAGCAACGGCCCTGGTACCACCCCCTCCCACTAGGACACAGTTCGCGCGAGAAGAGGCGGTACCCGCGCTGGAAGGGTGGGGGGTTGGGGGAAGACAGAGAGGAGGGGCGGAGCCAGGGAGAGAAGGGGCGGAGAGAGGGAATGAGGTCTGGGGAGGGGCGGGGCGAGGGAGCGAAGGGGTTTGTTACCTACTTATTCAGTTCAGTTCAGTCGCTCAGTCTTGTCCGACTCTTTGAGACCGCATGAGTGGCAGCACGCCAGGCCTCCCTGTCCATCACCAACTCCCGGAGTTCACTCAGACTCACGTCCATTGAGTCGGTGATGCCATCCAGCCAGCTCATAGTCGGTCGTCCCCTTCTCCTCTTGCCCCCAATCCCTCCCAGCATCAGAGTCTTTTCCAATGAGTCAACTCTTCGCATGAGGTGGCCACAGTACTGGAGTTTCAGCTTTAGCATCATTCCTTCCAAAGAACACCCAGGACTGATCTCCTTTAGAATGGACTGGTTGGATCTCCTTGCAGTCCAAGGGACTCTCAAGAGTCTTCTCCAACACCGCGGTTCAAAAGCATCAATTCTTCGGCGCTCAGCTTTCTTCACAGTCCAACTCACACGTCCGTACATGACCACAGGAAAAACCATAGCCTTGACTAGGCGGACCTTTCTTGGCAAACTAATCTACTCATTACCTAGATACTAAAGTGGTTCTGACAGTAACCGCTCTCTAAGATGTCTTTTCATACTTGTGAAATGGAACGGTTCTCCAAAACAAATACTGACATCAATCTGCCCTTTATGAAAAATGTAAGAGGAAATGTAACTATGAAATGAGAGGGAAGACCTAGGCAGGTACAACAGCAGGTGCCTACTTGCTTTTGTTAAACTAAGAACTTGGCTCTTGCTTCCCTGGCAGCCAAAGACAAAAGGGAGATAGGTGCTATTAAATAATTCCTCTTTTAAGTCTGAAGAAGCAAAGCTATTGTTAATCATTGGATTATAAAAGAATTATTCTCTATCACTATAAATTCCTTCAATTGAATTTATAGGTTTTTAAAGAAGCACATATCATTGAGGGAAAAGATCAATTTTATTTCTAATGTAAATTTAGCAAAAAATAACCTCATGTGCTTCATAATAGCTAGCATTTATTGTGTTATTTGTTGCTAAGAACTTTACCTATACTTCTAATTTAATTTTTACAAAGATTTTACTAAGGAAGAACTGTGATCAGCTTCGTTTTTCTAAGAAGGAAACTAAAGCCCAGACATGTTTGGTAGGGAAGCCAGAAATAAACCCAAGCAGTCTGACAGCAGCACATCCTCCATTTTAAACCACTATTCTATGCTGCCTTTGACCTAACACTGTTTGATATTTTAAAAGGATGTAAGATTACATGCGACCCAGATAATCACAATGGTGTGATCACTCACCTAGAGCCAGACATCTTGGTTTGTGAAGTCAAGTGGGCCTTAGGAAGCATCATTACGAACAAAGCTAGTGGAGGTGATGGAATTCCAGTTGAGCTGTTTCAAATCCTAAATGATGATGCTGTGAAAGTGCTGCATTCAATATGCCAGCAAATTTGGAACACTCAGCAGTGACCACAGGATTGGAAAAGGTCAGTTTTCATTCCAATCCCAGAGAAAGGCAATGCCAAAGAATGCTTAAACTACCGCACAATTGCACTCATCTCACACCCTAGTAAAATCATGTTTAAAATTCTCCAAGCCAGGCTTCAGCAATACATGAACCGTGAACTTTCAGACGTTCAAGCTGGTTTTAGAAAAGGCAGAGGAACCAGAGATCAAATTGACAACATCCAGTGGATCATGGAAAAGGCAAGAGAGTTCCAGAAAAACATCTATTTCTGGTTTATTGACTATGCTAAAGGTTTTGACTGTGTGGATCACAATAAACTGTGGAAAATTCTGAGAGATGGGAATACCACACCACCTGACCTGCCTCTTGAGAAACCTGTATGCAGGTCAGGAAGCAACAGTTAGAACTGGACATGGAACAACAGACTAGTTCCAAATAGGAAAAGGAGTACGTCAAGGCTGTATATTGTTACCCTGCTTATTTAATTTATATGCAGAGTACATCATGAGAAATGCTGGGTTGGATGAAACACAAGCTGGAATCAAGATTGCCAGGAGAAATATCAATAACCTCAGATATGCAGATGACACCACCCTTATGGCAGGAAAAGAACTAAAGAGCCTCTTGATGAAAGTGAAAGAGGAGGGTGAAAAAGTTGGCTTAAAACTCAACATTCAGAAAACTAAGGTCATGGCATCTGGTCCCATCACTTCATGCCAAATAAACAGGAAACAGTGGCTGACTTTATTTTTCTGGGCTCCAAAATCACTGCAGATGGTTGATTGCAGCCATGAAATTAAAAGATGCTTACTCCTTGGAAAGAAAGTTATGACCAACCTAGACAGCATATTAAAAGGCAGAGACATTTCTTTGCCAACAAAGATCCGTCTAGTCAAGGCTATGGTTTTTTCAGTGGTCATGTATGGATGTGAGAGTTGGACTGTGAAGAAAGCTGAGCACCAAAGAATTGATGCTTTTGAACTGTGGAGTTGGAGAAGACTCTTGAGAGTCCCTTGGACTGCAAGGAAATCCAACCAGTCCATGCTAAAGGAGATCAGTCCTGGGTGTTCATTGGAAGGACTGATGTTGAAGCTGAAACTCCAGTACTTTGGCCGCCTGATGTGAAGATCTAACTCATTTGAAAAGACCCTGATTCTGAGAGGAACTGAGGGCAGGAGGAGAAGTGGACGACAGAGGATGAGATGGTTGGATGGCATCACCGACTCAATGGACATGGGTTTGGATGGACTCCAGGAGTTTGTGATGGACAGGGGGGCCTGGCGAGCCGCGGTTCATGGGGTCACAAAGAGTTGGACACGACTGAGCATCTGAACTGAACTGATGGAGGCAATGTTATACAACTCAGTTTTACAATATAAGCCTAACTTAATTGGTGTCTACTTGGGTTGCAAAGCACATCAAAATCACACACACACACCCGGGTTCGATCCCTGGGTTGGGAAGATCCCCTGAAGAAGGAAATGGCAACCCACTCCAGTACTCTTGCCTAGAAAATTCCATGGACGGAGGAGCCTGGTAGGCTACAGTCCATGGGATCACAGAGAGTCGAACATGACTGAGCAACTTCACTTTCACATGTATATATACACACATACATACATACACAAGTATATGATTGTTTGGTTATACAAAATAGATGTAAATGCCAGCTGAAAACAACCAATCAGACCCTCAAGTCTGGAGATGGAAAGGTAATTCAAAATACCATTTTCCATTTTACTTTTCACAATAAATCTATGTAGTTTTCTCAGGATTTATTGCCCAAAATAACTTACCACTGTTTCTCATGAAATAGGAATCCACTTTTATCTCAGCCTTTATTTATTCAACGAACATTTATTTTTACAAAGATGCCATCTAGTGGCTTTATGAAATCAAGCATTTCAAAATATTCCCATTGTTACATCAGGCTAAAATATATTTTGATGTAAATGATTGAATTAGAGAAAAAAAGCATTAGAAGAATTTAAGCCAAGGACCTGAAAATTATCCTTTGGAAATTATCATTATGAACTGAATTTGGATCATTATACCTTCATGAGCTTAAGAGGCTAGAAGTACATAGTCCCTTTTCTGTAACCGTAAGGGACAGATGTGTTTGAAATCTAGGTTCTTTCAGATTTTTTGGTATGCTCAGTTGTGTCTGATTCTTTGGGGCCCTATGGACTGCAGCCTGCCAGGCTCCTCTGCCAATGGAATTTTCCAGGCAAGAATACTGGAGTGGGGTTCCATTTCCTACACTATTTTGAATGGCAATATGAATATATACTGGGCTTCCCTGGTGGCTCAGATTGAAAAGAATCTGCCTGCCATGCAGGATACCCAGATTCGATCCCTGGGTCGGGAAGATCCTCTGGAGAAGGGAATGGCAACACACTCCAGTATTCTTGACTGAAATATTTCATGGGCAGAGGAGCCTGGTGGCGGGCTACAGTCCACAGGGTAGCAAAGAATCAGACACGACTGAGTGACTAAAACACACACGGATATATACTATATATTCTGTAAAACATTCAATGGGTCTGGGGAAATACTCCAGAATCAAATATATTAATACTTCTGTGGCAAAATATATTCATAATCACATTAAAGTGGGATAAAGACCATAAACAGCCTTATATCAATGCAATCAGGTTTTACTTGCAAATGAGTTATGAAAAAACTTTCCATTTTTAAAAAATTTTTGAAGTTTATAGACAGGGAATTTACCCTAAGAAAATGAATTAAGCCTCCTTTGCTTATTAAAGAAGTGAAATATTCTATCATAAAACAGTAATGTTTATCTTTTAAAATGGCTAAAATGTTCACTTGAAAAAGAAACCAACATATTCGAAGATTATGAGAAATCCCTAAGATACTTTTCAGCTAGTTATGTATAGAAGGAAGCTAATCCACTATACATTTCATGTAAGCACACCACAATAGTTGAGCAGCTAATGTAAGCTGAAAGACCACTTGGAAAATTCATTAGCAGTACATAGCAAGCTAAATTTGAGCTTTATAGTATATACCAAATTTTTTAATTTTGTTTTTCTGTTTCATGTTTCTATATGTGCTTTGCATATTCCCATTCCCCTCCCTCTGTGTTTATAAAAAGCATGTGTTGAAATGTCCTTATTTTCAGCTTGGTCCCTTGTGTGACTCTTGAGCACTACCATTCCATGTCATGTCATTTTAAGTCTTAGACCAGTCAGAAGAACCTAGAAGACTAGAGGAAAATGTCTTCCTCCTTGACAAAGTCAAAGTGGGAATGTAATATAGGAATTATTGATGGGGACTGGAGAAATTTATTTGTATGTTTTTATTTAGAAGTTATTAGCCACTTCTTATTGAAGGAAATGGCAACCCACTCCAGTGTTCTTGCCTGGAGAATCCCAGAGACTGGGGGGAGCCTGGTGGGCTGTCATCTAGGGGGTCGCACAGAGTCGGACACTGCTGAAGCGACTTAGCAGCAGCAGCAGCAGCAGCAGCCACTTCTTAGTGAAGGAAATTATGAGAAAAATCGTGAATTGGAATAGGCTTTCCTTAAATCCTAATTGTCTTAATACAAGAAGTTTGTTTTCTTATGGGGTGGCAGTGCTCAAGAGACACACAAGGGATTCAGGCTAAAAATAGTGACATTTCAACACATGCTTTTATAAACACAGAAGCAGGGGAATGGGAACATGGCTGGCTTAAAACATTCAAAAAACAAAAATCATGGAATCCAGTCTTATCACTTCACGGCAAATAGATGGGGAAGCAATGGAAGCAGTGTCAGACTTTATTTTCTTGAGCTCCAAAATAACTGCAGATAGTAACTGCAGCCATGAAATTAAAAGATGCTTGCTCCTTGAAAGCAAAGCTATGACAAACCCAGACAGCATATTAAAAAGCAGAGACATTACTTTGCCAACAAAGGTCCATCTAGTCAAAGCTATGGTTTTTCCAGTAGTCATGTATGGATGTGAGAGTTGGACTATAAAGAAAGCTGAGTGCCAAAGAATTGATGTTTTGAAGTGTGGTGTTGGAGAATACTCTTGAGAATCCCTTAGACAGCAAGATCAAACCAGTCAATCCCAAAGGAAATCAGTCCTGAATATTCATTGGAAGGACTGATGCTGAAAATGAAGCTCCAATACTTTGGCCACCTGATGCAAAGAACTGACTCACTGGAAAAGACCCTGATGCTGGGAAAGATTGAAGGCAGGAGGAGAAAGGGACAACAGAGGATGAGATGGTTGGATGGCATCTCTAACTTGACGGTGAGTCTGAGCAGGCTCTGGGAGTTGGTGATGGACAGGGAAGCCTGGCCTGCTGCAGTCCATGGGCTTGCAGAGAGTCAGACATAACTGAGCTACTGAACTGACTGAAGACACAAGAGAAAAATCAGACACATTTTAATATGTATTCATGGGAGTGACCCAGAAACACCCAAGTAACTCAACCAAAATGGCTAAAAACCTCACATTGCATACCATCTTCACCAGTTACTCCTTGGAAGGAAAGTTATGACCAACCTAGATAGCATATTCAAAAGCAGAGACATTACTTTGCCAACAAAGGTCTGTCTAGTCAAGGCTATGGTTTTCCAGTGGTCATGTATGGATGTGAGTTGGACTGTGAAGAAAGCTGAGCACCGAAGAATTGATGCTTTTGAACTGTGGTGTTGGAGAAGACTCTTGAGAGTCCCTTGGACTGCAAGGAGATCCAACCAGTCCATTCTAAAGATCAGCCCTGGGTGTTCTTTGGAAGGAATGATACTAAAGCTGAAACTCCATTACTTTGGCCACCTCATGCAAAGAGTTGACTCACTGGAAAAGACTCTGATGCTGGGAGGGATTGGGGGCAGGAGGAGAAGGGGACGACAGAGGATGTGATGGCTGGATGGCATCACCGACTCGATGGAACTGAGTTTGAGTGAACTCCAGTAGTTGGTAATAGACAGGGAGGCCTGGTGTGCTGCGATTCATGGGGTTGCAAAGCATTGGACACGACTGAGCAACTGAACTGAAAGACAAAAGAGGATACTGCAGGTGTGGGTTGGGACTTCATGGGGAAGACAGCACTGCACAAGTATATAGAAAAATAAATGTTTGGTAAATGTTTGTTAGGCCATGCAGAGTATGATACCGGAATTTTAACAGACTTTGCTAGGTTCCTCCCTGTCTGCACACCTAGTTCGTATTATAGTTATGTATGGGGATAGCCTCCTTCAAAATTTCTTCTTGAGTCTTTATGCCTTGTTTTCAGCTCAAAAATAATCAGCATACCAGAGACTTAGTGGGGTAGCATGTTTTACTCCTCTACAATTTGTGACTTCTACTTAAAATAAAAACTCTTCATCCTCCTTTAAACCAACTCTTACCTTCTCAATTTACTTTTGTCTCATAAAATTACTGTAATTGTATTTTAGGCTGTAATCCCACTAAGTACTGAGCTTCAAAGGAAATTCCGCCCTCAAATGCAAAATACTCATGGTATGTTCAATGATTTGCTGTTCTATCCTAGACCCCAGAACACACTTGCACTGGTGGTTTCTTTAACTTCTATTTGTTGATATAACCATAGAAGCTGGAAGAAAATGAAAAGGCTGATTAATATCAGCCTAATTAGCCTACATGTGGGAATTTTCTTCTATGGAGCAGTGTTGATTTTCTCCCTTAGAAGAAGGGAAAAAAAAAAAAAAAAAAAAAGATTAGCAACTACCTTCCAGTGATTGAGATCTGATAATATTAATAGATAACTGGAGAATTGGCAAGGGTTCAGGATCTAAAGTCCTCTTTCTGCAGTTAAACATTAAGTCCCACAAGACCTACAGATTTTGGCTTCTTGAGAATAATGAAAATGATCTTCAATTTATGGAAGAGAACCTTATGAAACAGGACAGACTCTCCAGAATACCATCTTGCTTGTCAGAAGGCATTAGAAGAGCTGGTCCTGTGGGAAGGCTCATTTGAAAAGCCTGCTGAAGCAGCAGGTAAAGGAACTTAACATCTGAAGGCAACCTAATAAGTCTTCCCCTTATAGTACAGGTCCCCAGATCTGCTACGGGAAGAATCTGGTGACAAGACCAAGGTGGACCTGAGGGAGCCGCCTGGAGCAAGTGAGAGGCAGGTCCACAGCTGGGTTGACCACAGAGAAGACGGTCAACTTCTTGTTGACCCACTTGTGCCCCACTTTGCAAATATGGACCAGGGAGCCCTCAGGGAAGCCAGCTCAGACATGGAGGCCAACAGGTTGCTCACTCCTGGCCCCACCAGCATCACAGAATAATGTTAGTTGCCTTCAATGGTGAAAAAAATAAAAATACTACCTTTGAAGTAAGATCTACCAAATTTAAGTATTTAGACATGAGAGGCAGCTATTAGCAAAAACAAAAGGTGAGGACAAATGAAAAGTAATTTTATTTTTGTTTAACCTTAAACTTACCAAACTGCTTCTTTCTTTGAACAGCAGTTATCTTGTTTGATATCCAACTGCACTTATACTTAGTGAAAACTTAGTTTTCACTTAAAATTAGTGAAAACTACTTAACAATTCCACTTTGAAGTTATAAGCATACAACTAAGATGTTCTGAATATAAGCCTATCTGTATGTCAGATAAACTTTAGGAACTCTTAGTGTCTCTTCTTTTACAGAAATTCTCTCTCTATCCTGATATACTTTGGTTATCAAAAAAACTAAGGACTAAGGGCCAGAAAACTAATTTCCTTAAATGAGACAAAAGGAAAAGATTTTCCAACTACTACTATAATCTTCCTTTCAAATACCAAATCAATTTTTCCAAGTATATGATCAATTCTAATTTGATGGTTTTTTCCTTACTACTTCACTTTAAATGGTGACCTATTAATTTGTTTAAATAATAATAATTATCTTTTCTGTTTTTCCAGAATAAAAAAGATACTACTTAAAATACTTCACCTTTCAAATATGGCCCCTACACTGAATATCTATAGGAATTTTTCCAATTATGTTTCAATCTTCCCACAACCTTTTTTTGTTAATTACCTTTGAAATAATTTGAATGAATGCTCTACAAATCAAAAACTGAATTCACAAATTACCATCATCATCAACTTTAACAAGTCGCTTTTGTTCTGTATCAGTTTTCTTGATGGTAAGATAATATGGAAACATTTTTTAACATATAACAGAATATTTAATGACATCAGTCTCCTATCAACAGATAAGTTAGTTAATGCTGTTTATATTGGCCATTTCCATTGGCTGGCTGGAGGCTCTTCCACTAAAGGCTCCCATGGTTTCCACTGGATCATTTTTCTTGCCAGACTTAGTTCGTTTTCAGCCTGTTAATAAAAGATTTTTAAAAGATCATTTGATTGTTTAGTAGGTATTAATCATAGCTAATAACTAAAATATAACTATTAGAACTACTTCATACATGTTAATACCTGATAAGCTGTTTCATCATCAAATGTGGAACATACTTAAATAAATTACCTTCATCATCATGAGTGAGAAAGGATGGCTTTTTCTATTTGACTAAAATTTGCTATTAGAGTGTTCAAAATTTAGTTGGTGAGTAAAGGATTCATGACATACACATATAACTAAAACAAAACTAAAAATATCATTACCTTTACTAGCTGTCATACTCAATTTTCTGATGAATGTTAAAAAAAAAACAAACAAACTAGTCACAGTCTACCTAATTGATTTCATGATCCATAATAACTTTAGACCAACAATTTGTAAAGCAGAGCGCTACAGAATATAATAATAGAACACAACAGGTATATTTTTATTGATCAATTGAATCAGTTTCCTTAATCAGATTATGCTACATTTATTGTCCTTTTAAACACAATTTATAACATATTTAACAAATATATTTTAGCTATCTTTTTGCTTCGCATTTTCTATAGCAAAAAACCTATGACACCTCTGGCCACTAGAAGAACACTGCTGAACATCTGTCAGAACATCAGAGAAGGAATTCAAACACAGAACGAGTGCTTAGTTTCTATGCCAGTGATGCAGAACAGGCAAATACATTTAGTGGTAACAGTCCAAAATGTATACAAACAATGAGTTAAAGAATCAGTTCAGCTCAGTCACTCAGTCGTGTCTGAATCTTTGCGACCCCATGGGGTGCAGCACGCGAGCCCTCCCTGTCCATCACCAACTCCCAAGGTTTACTCAAACTCATGTCCATCAAGTCGGTGATGCCATCCAACCATCTCATTCTCTGTCATCCCTTTCTCCTCCTGCTTTCAATCTTTCCCAGCATCAGGGTCTTTTCAAATGAGTCAGCTCTTTGCATCAGGTGGCCAAAGTACTGGAGTTTCAGCTTCAGCATCAGTCCTTCCAATGAATATTCAGGGGTTGATTTCCTTTAGGATGGATAGTTGAATCTCCTTGGAGTCCAAGGAGTCTTCCCCAATACCAAAGTTCAAATGCATCAATTCTTCAGCACTCGGCTTTCTTTATAGTCCAACTCTCATATCCATACAAGACTGGTGGAAAAATCATAGCTTTGACTAGACAGACCTTTCTCGGCAAGGTAACGTCCCTGCTTTTTAATATACAGTCTAGGTTTGTCATAGCTTTTCTTCCAAGGAGCAAGCGTCTTTTAATTTCATGACTGCAGTCACCATCTGTGTGATTCTGGAGCGCCTCCCCCAGCTAAAAAATAAATTCTCTCACTGTTTCCATTGTTTCCCCTCTATTTTCCATGAAGTAATGGGACTGGATGCAATTATCTTTTTTTTTTGAATGTTGAGTTTTAAGCAAGCTTTTTCACTCCCCTCTTTCACTTTCAAGAGGCTCTTTAGTTCCTCTTCACTTTCTGCCATAAAAGTGGTGTTATCTGCATATCTGAGGTTACTGATATTTCTCCTGGCAATCTTGATTCCAACTTGCACTTCATCCAGCCCGACATTACACATGATGTACTCTGCATATAAGTTAAATAAGCAGGGTGACAATATACAGCCTTGACGTACTCCTTTTCCTATTTGGAACCAGTCTGTTGTTCCATGTCTGGTTCTAACTGTTGCTTCCTGATCTGCATATAGGTTTCTCAAGATGTTTCCTTAGTATCTCTAATTTTCTTGAAGAGATCTCTAGTCTTTCCCATTCTATTGTTTTCCTCTATTTCTTTGCATTGATTGCTGAGGAAGGCTTTCTTATCTCTCCTTGCTATTCTCTTGAACTCTACATTCAAATGGGTATATCTTTCTTTTTTTCCTTTGCCTTTCACTTCTCTTCTTTTCTCAGCTATCTGTAAGGCCTCCTCAAACAACCATTTTGCCTTTTTGCATTTCTTTTCCTTGGGGATGATTTTGATCACTGCTTCCTGTACAATGTCAGAAACCTCCATCCATAGTTCTTCAGGCACTCTGTCTATCAGATCTGATCCCTTGAATCTATTTGTTATTTCCACTATATAATCATAAGGGGTTTGATTTAGGTCATACCTGAATGGTCTAGCGGTTTTCCTGACTTTCTTCAATTTCAGTCTGAATTTAGCAATAAGGAGTTTATGATCTGAGCTATAGTCAGCTCACAGTCTTGTTTTTGCTTACTGTATAGAGTTTCTCCATCTTTGGCCACAAAGAACATAATCAATCTGATTTGGGTATTAACCATCTGGTGATGTTCATGTGTAGTTTTCTCTTGTGTTGTTGGAAAAGGGTGTTTGCTATGACCAGTGCGTTCTCTTGGCAAAAGTCTGTTAGCCTTTGCCCTGCTTCATTTTGTACTCCAAGGCCAAATGTGTCCATTACCCCAGGTACCTCTTGAGTTCCTCCTTCTGCATTCCAGTCCCCTATGATGAAAAGGACATCTTTTTTTGGCTATTAGTTCTAGAAAGTCTTATAGGTCTTCATAGAACTCCAGAGTTATCTGGGGTCAGAGGTATTTATTGCTGAAACTGGGAAAATATTGATTAAAGATATCCCTAAGGAGTACTCTTTTTCTGACTGCCCTGTGGCCTGTTTCTCTCAAACACTCATCTTTCTCTATTTCCCCAAGTGACAGCAGGCTGCAAAGGGTTGTTGTTGTTTGGCAGAGAAGTTGTCTCCAATTCTTTTGCAACCCCATGAGCTGTGGCCAACCATGCTCCTCTGTCCATGGGATTTTCCAAGCAAGAATATGGAGTGGGTTGCCATTTCCTTCTTCAGGGGACCTTTCCAAGCCAGGGATCGAATCTCTGTTTCCTACATTGGCAAGTGGTTTCTTTGCCACTGAGCCACCTGGGAAGCCCAGGCTGGGGAAAGTCCATATCCTTGAACATCACTGAGGTCAGCCCTATCTCACAGAGCTCAACTCAGCTACATGGAGCTCTACTCCCTCCCTCTTCTCCAGCCTTCAACACACCATCCTTTCCTTATTTCTCTCATACTGTCCCTCTAGAAATGGGCTGTCCAGTAACGTAGCCACTTCCTACCTATGACTATTGAGAGAGCACTAAAAATAAAGCTAGTTCAAATTCAGATGGGCTGAGAGTATAAAATACACCCCAGATTTTAAACACTTAGTATTCAAAAAACGTTTTTCAGTGTCTTACTTTCTAGATTGCTGATATGTTTCAATGATATTTTAGATCTCTTAAATAAAACATTATTAAAATTAATTTGACCCTAATAATGCCCATGAAGATGTGAGAATTACACAGCTAACTTAAAAATATTTAGTGTACCCTAAGACTTTAATTGCATGATAAATTTATGTATCAACTAAAGTCAAGATCCAAGTGAAATCAGGTATAAAAGAGGAATAGGAGGAAAATAATAAGCGTGCAGCAAGTTCCCACAATACTATATCTAGAGTACCATATCCCACCCAGCAAAGGAATAGAAAGGCCAGGACAACAGGCCTTTGAGTGACTGAAACAGTCTACATTCATAGAAAACTATGTGAATGCTCCATTCCTCTTTTAGGAGACACCTCCAACAATTCTTTTGAATTTGTGTATCATTGGTATATCACTGTATATCACGTATATCACTGTACAATTATATATGATTGTATATCATTGGTAATACACTTTGATACAAAGGAAGAAAAAATAAGAAATGGCTCTAGTTTTTTTTAAATATAAAAAAAATTTAATGAAACATAGTTGAATGTTTATTAGATTCTTATAAGGGGAAGACATTCTAAACCTATAATATTGGGAAGGAGGGCAGATTGTAGGGGAGGTGAGAAAGGGGAAGGTGATTTTACCAAATAAAAAATTTAAAAATCTCTACATATGGGCGAAAATATTTAACTGAAGTCAAAAGGCAAAGACAGACACTGCATGGGGTGCAGGTGTGATCCCTGGTTGGGGAATTAAGATACCTTCATGCCATGCAACACAGTCAAAAAAAAAACTCAAAAAGAAAACATAAAGAGAAACACAACAAAAACATTAAAGATATAATTTACAAAATATGAAATACAAAAGAAAGACAATGTGCTATAAAAATTTAACCTTCAATAGTCAAAATGATAATAAATATTTAACTGACAAGCGTGTCAGAAGTATGTATGTTCTTGTGTGACTAGTCTTATACTTGATGAGATGATATAAATTAAAAGTTTTAGGTTTCCTTTCTTTCTGGAAAGTCAGTTTTATACCTCTATATATTGTGCCTTTGCACACTTGAAGCCAAATATCTGAACGCTCAATTTTTTCTTTACCTGAAGAATCACCTCTTCTATTTGGCCACCCTGCAGTTGCTCTTCTAGTTTTTTAACATCTGGTTCCTATAATTTAAGGAGAAAAGAGAAAAACATATTTAAACAAAGCAGCACATAAGCAATTAATGTGACAGACATAATTAACTTTTCTTTCACTGTACTGTTGCTACTTTTCACCAAATATCTGGTGAAGAGCCATTTTGTCTCTCTACTATTTTATTGCTTTTCTGTCTTAATATTAAAAAGGTTAAACATTCAATGATATGCTTATCAAGGGTAAGAATATGATGTTTAATTCAGTTTTTCTGAAATACAGATTTTAAATAATGCTTTATTCTCTGAGTATTTCCTATCCTTTAAACACTAGCTACAAATAAATGCTACCCTATGACCCAGAACTCTACTCCTAGATAGATATCAAACAGAAATGCATAGTACGTTAACCAAATGACAGGTTCAAGAATGTTCAAAGTAGCACAAATTACAGCTCCAAACTAAAAACAATCCAAATGACCATAAATAACAGAATTATAATATTTGAATATAATACCATAGAGCAATGAGGAAGAACAAACTAAAACTACACAACACAGATAATTCTCTCAAACATAATATTAAGCAAAAGAAACCAAATACATATTGATGACTCCACTAATAAAATGTTCAAACCAGGCAAAATGAATCTGTGGTATCAGAGGTAAGAAGTAGCTATCTTTAGGAGGGTAATAACCTTGAGGGGAAAGAGGGGGTTTGGGCATTCTGGAATTGTTCTCTTTTTTGATTTGGTGTTGATACATGAATTGCTTTGTGAAAATACATCAAGTTCTATACTTATGACTTCTGCACATTTATTTCTGTATATTATTCAATAAAAGGTTTTGTAAAGAGAGATGTTAATATAGTAACTAGAACATCCAATAACATATATTTATTTTCTAGTAGACTACACTTTTGAGAGTCAGAAACCATGTCCTATATATACATGTGCAAATGTAAACACGCTATTTTCTTGCCTTAATAAATAGAATGAAAAGAGGGAGGGGAAAAAAAGTTATTTTCTATAGGACTGACATCTGTATTAGGGCATCTGCTGGCTGACCCAAGGTATCTGTATGCCATGTTCCTCCACTTTCATCAAGGTCTTCACTCATACATCTTCTTAATGGGGAGTACTCTGATAATGTATACAGTGGTAGGCTGGAACAATGCCACACAAAATGCACATGAACTAGTCCCTGGAATCTGTGAATGTTACCTTATATGGCAAATACTTTGCAGATGTGAGTACAGATCTTGGAATAGGGAGATTATCCTAGATTATCTGAGTGGGCCCTAAATATGAATACAATCATATGTGTCCTTGTAAGATAGAGGCAGAGAAGAAAGTAATGTGGCCACAAAGGCAAAGACTGGAAAGACTTCGTCATAAGCCAAGGAACCAAAAGTCCACCATTCCTTAAAGAGGCAAGGAATGAATTCTATCCTAGAACCTCCAAAGGGAGTGCAGGCCTGCTGACACCTTGACTTGGGCCCCGATATTACTCATTTTAGACTTCTAGTTTCCAGACAATACATTTCTGTTGTTTTAACTCACCAAGGTTGTTGTAATTTGTTATAGCAGTCATAGGAAACTAATACATACTGTAACATCCCTCATCACCCTAGTACCTCCTATACATCATTCTTCTTTAATTTCCTTCGCTTTATACTATATTCTAACATACTATGCAATGCAGTTCTTTGTTCACTGTTTATTTATTTATTTGCCTCCCATCATTAGTGTATAATCTCCAAGGCAGGAATTTTTATGTTTTGTTCATTGCCATGTAGGCACTAGCTTCCCTGCCCAGAACCATATGTGGTATATGACAGACATGCAGTAAGCGTCTCCTGAATACATACAAAATAGAAAAGGAAAAAGAAAGCAGATGAATAGATATGATAGACTGTTTAACTCAAAATGACTGAGCTACGAAGCCTAAACAGGGAAGCTGGTCATTATTGTAAAGATCTAAAGGGAAGAATATAAAGAAGGCAAGGAATATTCAACATCATTTTCAACTCAGGAAAAACCTGTGTTGGAAAAACAATTCAAAATTTGTCTTACTTGAGTCAATAATGTGATTTTTATTTACTAACAGTGTAATGCCATCAAGCTTAATAAGGTACCATGGACTGAATGCTCCCTATATGCTTGCAACTGTGTTAAGCAACTGTACATGTATCACCCATTCAGTGCTAACAAGTGATGAATGAAGGTATTATTACACACGTTATAGATGAAATTGAGACAGAAAATGGGCCATATGCCAACTCACCAAGTAAGTATTAGACCTGAGATTAAAATTTTGCAAAGACCACAAACCAATGCTTTTCACCACTATGCTATTACTATCTCCCTAGTATAATCTGGGGGAAAAAAATTTATTGTTATTTCCATTTTAAATTTAGTAAATACAAACTTTATCAACATTACAACAGTCAGTGAAGATTCTATGGCTCTATTGGGAGAGTATAAAATCCGTGCTGATTTTATCAAACAGGATTCAGCAATACAGATATTATTAATACACAGTGCTTGATGTTCTTAAAAACTATTTGTAATAGGCACTTTGGATAAACAAACATTTCTAAGGAACTTATTAAATGTCAGGCACTAAACTAGATTTTTGAGATAAAAAGAAAAATGCAATCTACAAGTACCTTATAGACTACTAGAGACGTTATAAAGGCTTCCCAGAGGAAGCGACAGATCTGGAGAGCTGAGTGAGAACTGCCTGGCAGAGAAAGTAAGGGTATTACAGGAAAGAGGAACAGAAAATACAAAGATATAATCGCATGGAATTCATGTAACGGTCAACAGTCTTGTGTTAGTGAAGGATAGTATACAAAACAGGAAATGACAAAGTAAGATTGAGAAGATAACTGAGAGCCAGATCTTAGGGGGCTTCCAAATGATGATAAGGGCTTTATCCTCTATGCCACTGGTTCCCAAACCTGGCTGTACAGCAACATCATGCAGATAAACGTAGCTGGATGGTTAAACCAGCCAAGCATAAATTCTTAAACTCAGCCTTTGAGAAAACACCAAACAGGAAACCAGAGTAAACCAAAATAAAAAATGATGGAACTATACACAGTCAATTTAGTTGTAAGACAACTGAAATAAGACAACAGGTCAGAGAAAAGAATTTTAGAACTAAGTGAAAGCAGTAACACTGAACTATTCTTTGCCTAACATTGGCAAAAGTAAAGAAAACATAAGGACAGGTTTTCTCTAAGGTAAGAAAAAGCTACATTTTGAGGTTAATTGAAAGATAATGATAAAATGGGAGACTAAAAGAAAAACAAAGAAATAATTAAAGGGGAAAAACATTACAGAGAAGAACAAAAGAGAAGACTCTACACATGGACATCACCAGACGGTCAATACCGAAATCAGATCGATTATATTCTTTGCGGCCAAAGATGGAGAAACTCTATACAGTCAGCAAAAACAAGACTGTGAGCTGACTGTGGCTCAGATCATGAACTCCTTATTGCCAAATTCAGACTGAAATTGAAGAAAGTCAGGAAAACCACTAGACCATTCAGGTATAACCTAAATCAAACCCCTTATGATTATACAGTGGAAATGACAAATAGATTCAAGGGATCAGATCTGATAGACAGAGTGCCTGAAGAACTATGGATGGAGGTTTCTGACACTGTACAGGAAGCAGTGATCAAAACCATCCCCAAGAAAAAGAAATGCAAAAAGGCAAAATGGTTGTTTGAGGAGGCCTTACAAATAGCTGAGAAAAGAAGAGAAGTGAAAGGCAAAGGAGAAAAAGAAAGATACACTCATTTGAATGTAGAGTTCGAGAGAATAGCAAGGAGAGATAAGAAAGCCTTCCTCAGCAATCAATGCAAAGAAATAGAGGAAAACAATAGAATGGGAAAGACTAGAGATCTCTTTAAGAAAATTAGAGATACCAAGGGAATATTTCATGCAAAGATGGGCTCAATAAAGGACAGAAATGGTATGGACCTAATAGAAGCAGAAGGTATTAAGAGGTGGCAAGAATATACAGAAGAACTATACAAAAAAGATCTTCATGACCCAGATAATCACGATGGTGTGATCACTCACCTAGAACCAGACATCCTGGAATACCAAGTCAAGTGGGCCTTAGCAAGTATCACTACGAACAAAGCTAGTGGACATGATGAAATTCCAGCTGAGCTATTCAAATCCTGAAAGATGATGCTGTGAAAGTGCTGCACTCAATTGCCAGCAAATTTGGAAAACAGCAGTGGCCACAGGACTGGAAAAGGTCAGTTTCCATTCCAATCCCAGAGAAAGGCAATGCCAAAGAATGCTCAAACTACCGCACAATTACATCATCTCATATGCTACCAAAGCAATGCTTAAAATTATCCAAGCCAGGCTTCAACAGTATGTGAACCGTGAACTTCCCAGATGTTCAAGCTGGATTTAGAAAAGGCAGAGGAACCAGAGATCAAATTGCCAACATCCGCTGGATCATGGAAAAAGCAAGAGAGTTGCAGAAAAACATCTACTTCTGCTTTATTGGCTATGCCAAAGCCTTTGACTGTGCGGATCACAATAAACTGTGGAAAATTCTGAAAGAGAAGGGAATACCAGGCCACCTTACCTGCCTCCTGAAAAATCTATATGCCGGTCAAGAAGCAATAGTTAGAACTGGACATGGAACAATAGACTAGTTCCAAACAGAAAAAGGAGTACGTCAAGGCTGTATACTGTCACCCTGTTTACTTAACTTATATGCAGAGTACATCATGAGAAATGCTGGGCTGGAGGAAGCACAAGTTGGAATCAAGACTGCTGGGAGAAATAACAATAACCTCAGATATGACACCACCCTTATAGCAGAAAGCAAAGAACTAAAGAGCTTCTCAATGAAAGTGAAAGAGGAGAGTGAAAAAGTTGGCTTAAAAATCAACATTCAGAAAACTAAGATCATGGCATCTGGTCCCATCACTTCATGGCAAACAGATGGGGAAACAATGGAAAAAGTGACTGACTTTATTTTTATTGGCTCCAAAATCACTGCAGATGATGACTGCAGCCATGAAATTAAAAGATGCTTGCTCCTTGGAAGAAAAGCTATGACTAACCTAGACAGCATATTAAAAAGCAGAGATATTACTTTGCCAGCAAAGGTCCATCTAGTCAAAGCTATGGTTTTTCCAGTAGTCATGTACAGATGTGAGAGTTGGACCATAAAGAAAGCTGAGGGCCAAGAATTTATGCTTTTGAACTGTGGTGTTGGAGAAGACTCTTGAGAATCACTTGGACTGCAAGATAATCCAACCAGTCCATTCTGAAGGAAATCAGTCCTGAATACTCATTGGAAGGACTGATGCTGAAGCTGAAACTCCAATACTTTGCCACCTGATGCAAAGAACTGACTCATTGAAAAAGACCCTGATGATGGGAAAGACTGAAGGCGGGAAGAGAGGGGGAGACAGAGGATGAGATGGTTGGATGGCATCAGCAACTCAATGAACATGAGTTTGAGTAAATTCCGGAAGTTGGTGATTGACAGGGAGGCCTGACGCAGGTCATAGGGTCGCAAAGAGTCAGACACGACTGAGCAACTGAACTGAAGGTTATCGAGAAGGAAAGGCAAAGAAAGAGAATACACAGATGAAGAGGTTCACCTCATGAAATAAAAAAAGTGAAATTTCTTATTTAGAGATGGGAGAAAATACATCAGCCCATTTTCCTTAAAAAGAATTGAAAAGAAATGTTAATATCTCCCTTAGATATATAAAATCTGCAAATTACTTTCATACCTGCCAAGATAAGAACAGAAATTCCAAATCAAATTCCACTGTTTTGCCATATACCTGCAGAAAATACAAGAATTTCCTCTGGACTACAGAGGTTGGTGATCTAATAATAAGAAAACTTTATTAGGGCCACTTACTATATGCATGTAAATTACTTTGGGGGTTTATGGACACTACTTGGGATAATAACAAAAGTCCGTGAAATAACTGCTAGTGTGGAAATTTACCAAGAGTGCATAGTTTGGTATAAAAGAACTGGCAGCAGTCTATTGTGTGCCTGTCTAGGGTCTATGATTTAGAAGCTACAAAATGTTTCTATTAGTCTACCTGGGCTGCCATAACAAAATACCACACACAGACTGGATGGCTCAAACAAGATTTATTTTCTCACAGTTGTGGAGACTGGAGTCCAAGGCCAAGGTACAACAGAGTCAGTTTCTGGTGGGAGCTCTCTTCCTGGCTTATACACATTGACCTTCTTGCTGTGTTCTTACATGGCAAAGAATGCCAACTCTCTGGTGTCTCTTCTTATAAGGACACTAATCCTATTGGATCGGGTACCACTCTTATGCTCTCGTTAATCTTAATTACTCTGCACTGGTGGTTGGGGTTTCAAAATACAAATCTGGGAGGACACACTCAGTCCATAACAATGCTCAATATAATTTCTAGCAGTTAAGAAACTAACTTGGTCCTTTTTTTTTTTTTGGTAACAAAGCCCTTTTTAAAATAGCTAGTCTTGACAGGTGTTAAACACAACATACATATTTTTTTTTCCGTTTTGCTTTCATTCTTCTCTACTCTAAAACTAAAACCATGAAATAAAGATTGACGTATCGATAGATAAGAGGTAAAGATCAATAAAGGACTCGACAGGTAACAGAGGTAAAAGAAAGTTATAATGTTAATGTAAGGAAGGGACTTGATCGTATTCTTTCAATCCTGTGTTTAGTAGTGCTTGTGATATAAAAAGTATTCAGATAGACAGGAGTCTGATGAATGAAAGGGAGAAACAATGGAAGAAACACACGAAAGGAAGAATAGAAATGAGAGAGGAAAGTGTGCAGAATATGCAAAAACTAATCAAGTTAATTTGCTCTGTTAAATGTTGCACTGCATACCAAAAATCCTAGAAAGAGAAACCAAGTTAGCTACTTACCGCTTTAACAATACTCAGCTTCTCATTTGTAATCTGTTCTGTATACTTTCTATAAGCTGCATTTTTAGGGATGTGTCCAAGAACATCAAGAATTTTTGTATACAATATTTTTAGCCTCTGAAAAGACAACATACATATTTCCAGTTTAAAATATCACCAAAGATTTAAAAGTTTCACAGATGACACTAAAAAAAAAATAAAAAAATTCACATCTGTTTTTAAAGAAAGCATTTAATTATTCCTTGCTGCAATTTCTTCTCCTTTATGCTTGTCTATACCCTTTTGATGCTGCCACTCAGTCACTCAGGTGTGTCCAACTCCTTGCGACCCTTTGGACTGTAGCCCACAGGCTGCTGTGTCCATGGGATTTCCCATGTAAGAATACTGGGGTGGGTGTCATTTACTCCTCCAGGGATCTTCCCCATCCAGGAATCAAACCCTGGTCTCCTGCATTGGCAGGTGGATTCTTTATCACTGAGCCACAGGAAAGTTAATTTAGAAGATCCGAATTCACAACAGTACATTAATAGTAAGTAAAATCATAAACATACCAAGCAATGAAAAATTTTTCCTTATTATTTCTTTGCATTTGAAATTTGTTTTACTTTAATTGTGTAACATCATAGGTGCAATACCTAATTTCATTCATATATATTCACCATACATATGAATAAACAAAACCAACCTTGAGGGCCTCTAAGAATCATTTTTATTAAAAAGTACTCTGCATATTTAGAGTTTATACTTGACTATGATGTTCCATAATAGTATTTTACTATACTAACGTAGAGCTTGTCAGATAACATATAATCTGAACTGTGTTGTGGCGGGGGGCGGGGGGGGGGGCGGTTTAGCCTCATTTTTTAATTTAAGGGCATGACAATACAAGGTCTTGTAAGAGACTTAGGTTCTAAAATGGGGGAATTAATATCACCAATTTCAAAGGATACTGTATAACTTAGAGCAGTACCTGGCACACATTAAGTTTCAATAAATAATAGCATTTTTATTCTATTGGGGAAAGAGAGTCCATCAGTAGATATCAGAGGTTTACTAGGAAAGGCAGCATCTGAGACAGACTGGAGGGATGGCAGGACTGAGACACTTGAAGATGTCAGAAAAGGCAATCTTACACACAGCATACATACAAAGACTGAATGGCAGAAAATATAGGGAGCCTTAAGTAATTAGTACCTAGCTCTACTTCCCTACAACTGTGTTGTCCAATATCAGTTCAGTTCAGTTCAGTCGCTCAGATAGCAGCCACTAACTAAATTTGGCCACTGAGCACTTGAAATGTGACGATTCTGAACATGCTGTTAACTACACACTAGATTTCGAACATTTAGCATGAAAAGAAGACTATAAAATATTAATTTTTTATATTGATTATATATTGAAATGGGCTTCCGTGGTGGCTTAGACAGTAAAGAATCTGCCTGTGAAGCTGGAGACCCAGGTCCGATCCCTGGGTGGGGAATATCCCTTGGAGAAGGAAGTGGCTACCCACTCCAGTATTCTGGCCTGGAGAATTCCATGGACAGAGGAGCCTGACAGGTCCCGGGAAGCACAGAGTTGGACATGACTGAGCAAATAACACACACACACATATTGAAATGGCAATATTTTGATATATTGGTTAAAAATATATATATATTAATCCTTTATTAAAAAAGTAATTCCTAGAAAATTTGGAATTATTAATACAAACATAGTTTACATTTATGACTCGCATTATATTTTCATTGGACAGCATGAGGCTAGAGTTTAGTACACATAGGAAATGCTTAGGAGATAAGGTTAGAGAAAAAGCGAATCAGGTTGTATGTGGGTTCTGCATGTCACAGAAAGCATTTGGGCTTTATTCTGTGGGCAATTAAAAGATTTTTGGGAATTCTGACTAGATGTGTGCCTCAGAAAAATTAATCTGGCACTAGTGAGTTAAAATAAAATGATAAAGGAGCAACAAAGAAGACCAGTAACAAAGTTGCTGCAATTCTCTAAACAAGAACAAGGGACCAAACTGGTAATGACAGCAGGAAACGGAAAAAAAGAGGAGAGATGGCGTGATTATGGAGGGAGGAAAAAGATCAAGGGAGGTTTTTTGTTTATTTTTTGGGTTTTTTTTATGGAAGCATGACAATATTAGCAGGAAAGTCCCACTAGAAGAGAAAACTGATGACAAAAGGGTGCAATTCCTAGAGTGCTAGTGCTGCTGCTGCTGCTAAGTTGCTTCAGTCGTGTCCAACTCTGTGCGACCCCATAGACGGCAGCCCACCAGGCTCCCCCGTCCTTGGGATTCTCCAGGCAAGAACACTGGAGTGGGTTGCCATTTCCTTCTCCAATGCATGAAAGTGAAAGTGAAGTCGCTCAGTCGTGTCTAACTCTTAGCGACCCCTTGGACTGCAGCCTACCAGGCTCCTCCATCCATGGGATTTTCCAGGCAACAGTACTGGACTGGGGTGCCATTGCCTTCTCCGCCTAGAGTGCTATCTTAGGTAATCGAAAGTGTATAGAATCTAGGGCATTTAAGTGAGGCAGAGGAGAAAGGTGGAAAAATGGCGATTTAGACTCGGGAGAACACACACAAAAGTACAAGTGACAACACGAGAATGCCACGGAAAAAGTCAACAAGAAAAGTGATTTGAGAAAGAGATCATGGCAACAAAAACAATAAAAAGTGGCACCAAATCAACGAAGCACTAAATACCGCTATTGTCTTAAGAGTTCACGCCGACTTGAAATCCGGAGCCGGAAACATCGTATTCCGTTGCTGCTGCTACTGCTGCTAAGTCGCTTCAGTCGTGTCCGACTCTGTGCGACCCCATAGATGGCAGCCCACCAGGCTCCCCCGTCCCTGGTATTCTCCAGGCAAGAATACTGGAGTGGGTTGCCTTTCCTTCTCCAATGAATGAAAGTGAAAAGGGAAAGTGAAGTCGCTCAGTCGTGCCTGACTCTCAGCGACCCCATGGACTGCAGCCCGCCAGGCTCCTCCGTCCATGGGATTTTCCAGGCAAGAGTACTGGAGTGGGGTGACATTGCCTTCTCCGTATTCCGTTAACCACTCAATAAAGAAGGGCTCTAGGCTTCCTTGGAAACTCAAGAAGGAAGGAAAGAGGTACATACCTCATGTGGAGTTTCACAAACAGCCAATCCCACCAGGCCAGTGGTCTATTCAAAAACCAAACAAGAGTCATGCTGTTAACTACAATTCTGAGGGTTCCCACGCTAAGAAAAGCAAAACCATCACTGTCTTGGCTAAAACTGGCCTAAAACCAGCTACCGGTGTCTCAGAACCTCTGGTTCGGAGTTTTTTCCTGCCTCTTCAATCGAGGCCGCTAAACTGGTCACCCATAGGGGCACAGCAAAATGAGTCTCCAAGAAGTATCGCTAGCCCGCACCAGTTCAGGCCACCACCCGCGGACTGACTCCATTCCCCCAGTCTAAACTCCAGCAGTGACCTCCACCCGTCTCACCTTCTTCAGCAAGCCCGCCATGACGGCGCCGAGAAGCCGGGACGCGCAGCCCTCTGGGAACCTCTCTCAGACCCGCTCAATCCACCGCCGAGGCCGCCGCTCCATCCACCGCCGAGGCCGCCGCTCCGTCACCTTGGAAACAGCTTGGCCCCGCCCCCTGAGGCTCTGCCGGGGAGCAAAAGGCGCTGCACCGCCCACTCCTATGAGGAAAATTGATGCCTGAGTAAGGAGTGCACCAGTCTCTCAATCAAGCACAATCAGGGAAAGAGTTCTCTTAGATGTCTCTCGTCTCAGTTCCTGTACCTTTACAAAGATCTATTGAACACCCATTGTGTGTTAGTTTCTGGGACAGATTTTGTACAACAGGATCTCACATCCCGGAATTCACAGAACAATGACCAAAACATGCTTTAATAAGTAATGGGCTAAGTGTTCCAAAAGAGGTTTGTGCCAAGTGCAGTGGTAGCAGGTAAGAGGAAATGACTAAAAATTGTAGGGCTACTGTTGTTAAAAGGGGAATTTGCTTAAAAAGTCAATGAGAGAAGAGCACAAAAAATTGAGACTAAATATAGCTTCAGTTCAGTTCAGTTCAGTCACTCAGTCGTGTCCGCCAGGCCTTCCTGTCCATCACCAACTCCCGGAGTTCACTCAGATTCACGTCCATTGAGTCAGTGATGCCATCCAGCCATCTCATCCTCTGTCGTCCCCTTCCTCTCCTGCATATAGCTTAAGCATCAATAATAAAACAGCCCACAGAATGGGAGAAGATATTTGCAACCACATACAATCACCAAAAGATAAGTGGTGCCTAGAATATATAAGGAATTTTCTTCAAACAGCAAGAAAAGAACTAATAACCACAACAAGTCTTCCTGCTTCAGTTCTTGCCTCTCTCTCTCGTCAGAGGGAGATTATATATCAAATGAGTTTGTAAATATATAAAGGGCCTGGCTCAATGCATGGAACATAGCAACACACAGGTGACTGTGTTTTTATTTTGCTGTTATTATTCTCAACCCAGTAGCTAGACTAATCCTTTTAGAAAGTATTTTGCTCTTCTGTGATTTTTCACTCAAAGTGTAGAAACCAAATTCCTTGCATCTGCCTCCATTGTCCAGCACTGTTGCTCCCTCTGCCCTTCTCCCCTCAGACCTAACCTCCTATTCCCCTCTCCCTACCCAGATAGCTGCTCTTCTAACCCTTTTCTTGGGAAACTCTTCCACCAGATGGGTGCCTGGTTCATTCTCTCACCTCTTTCAAATATTTGCGCACTGTTACCTTCCCAGTGTGTCCTGTCCTGGCTTTGAGATTTAAAATTGCAAATCATCACAAAGACACTCTTTACCCTCTTTGTTGCAGTTTTCTTTGTAGCCCTTTTCACCCTCTAATATGCTGTCTAGTTATCTTATATTGTTTTTATGTATCATCATTTTCTAAAATATAAGCCATGTATGGGTTGGAATTTTTTTTCCTACCATATCTCAAGGGCCTGAAATAGTACTTAGTACATAATGGACACCCAGTTAATACAGGTTTAGTGAATACAATAGAAAAAATAGGCAAGAGAAAGAAATAAACCATTGGCAGAAATGGAAACAGGAACAGTCAATAGACATGAAAAGGAAAATGCGAAGTAATAATTTCACTGCTGTCTTATGGGCAAAAGTTAAGGACCAATTGTTAACTAGGATGTGGAGCAACAGGAATACTCATACACTGCTGATGGGAGAGAATTAGTATAATCACTTTGGGGAATAATTTTGCAGGAGTTAGTTGAAGATATGCAAAATCTATGATTGAGAGCTATTGGTGAATCTGAATTGTGTCCCCTCAAAATTCTGTTAGAAGTCCTAACCCCCACAACAGCAGAATGTGACCTTACATGGAAATAGGGTCAATGAAGATGTAAATTAGTTAAGCTGAGGTCATGGGAGTGGGCCCTGGTCCCAAATGACTGGTGTCTTTATTAAAAGGGGGAATTTGGACATAAATGATACACACAGGGAGAACATCATGCAAAGATGAAAGCAAAGACCGAGATGATGTTTCTACAAGCCAAGGAACACCAAAGATCTCCAGAAAACCACGAGAAATTAGGGGAGAGGCCAGGAATGAATTCTCTCTCTTAGCCCTTGAAGGAATCTAACCCTGCTGACTCCTTGATCTTGGACTTCAGCCTCCAGTTCAGTTCAGTTCAGTTCATTTGCTCAGTTGTGTCCGACTCTGCAACCTCACGGACTGCAGCACACCAGGCCTCCCTGTCCATTACCAGCTCCTGCAATTTACCCAAACTCATGTCCATTGAGTCGGTGAGATCCAACCATCTCATCCTCTGTCTCCCCTTCTCCTCCCCTCTTCAATCTTTCCCAGCATCAGGGTCTTTTCCAATGAGTCATTTCTTCACATCAGGTGACCAAAGTATTGGACTTTCAGCTTCAACATCAGTCCTTCCAATGAACAGTCAGGACTAATTTCCTTTAGGATGGACTGGTTGGATTTCCTTGCAGTGCAAGGGACTCTCAAGAGTCTTTTCCAACACCACAGTTCAAAAGCATCAATTCTTTCTTTATAGTCTAACTCTCACAGCCATACATGACCATTGGAAAAACCATAGCCTGACTAGATGGACCTTTGTTGGCAAAGTAATGTCTCTGCTTTTTAATATGTTGTCTACGTTGGTCATAACTTTCCTTCCAAGGAGCCTCCAGATGGCTGAGCAAATAATTTTTATTCTGTTTAAGCCAGTTTGTGGTATTTTGTTACAGCAAACCTACAAACTGAGTAATAGATTAGTTTAATCATATGATTCTTCTCTGAAAGGATAGCTGCTCCTAGACACATGAGCTAGGGGGATATAATCTTTCTAGTTCAGATTACCCAAGAATTTGTTATTTTGTTGCTTGATTGCTAAATTGTATCCAACTCCTTTGCATCCCCATGGACTGTAACCCACCAGGCTCCTCTGTCCATGAGATTTCCCAGGCAAGAATACTGGAGTGGGTCGCCACTTCCTTCTCCAGGGGATCTTCTGGACCCAGGGATCAAACTCACATCACCTGCATTGTGGGTAGTTGCTTTACCACTGAGCCACCAGGGAAGCACACAAGAATTAGGCTTTACCATAACTTCCATCATAATTTCCAACTTTTGGGAGGCCCACTCCCATGACCTCAGCTTAACTAATTACATCTTCAATGACCCTATTTCCATATAGTACAGTATAGTGAACTCGCTCAGTCGTGTCTGACTCTGCGACCCCATGGACTGTAGCCTACCAGGCTCTGAGGAGCCTCTCAGTCCAAGGAATTTTCCAGGCAAGAGTACTGGAGTGGGTTGCTATTTCCATATAAGGTCCCATTATGATGTTGTGGGGGTTAGGACTTCAAACAGAATTTTGAGGTGAGGGGACACAATTCAGATTCACCAATAGCTTTCAATCATAGGTTTTGCATATATTTTAGTATTTAAATCATCCACAGTTACCGTTCAGGACAGAGGAAATACATAGAAACAAATATGCATGAATAATGGCATTTTAAAGATACACAGACACATGTGCATGGACATACACACATACATAAATGTAAAGAAACTGTTGATTTGGAACAAACCACCTGATGCACACATTTGCTCCTACAAAGGTAACACGTATATCTGGACATACTAGTTTAGATTCAGGAAACAGCATTAGGACTAAGAGGAAATGTCCTTTTTCAAACCAGATAATGCTGAAAGAGTGACTGGAACTTAGATACATAGAAGTTTATGAGGTCACAGTCTTTGTTCCCTGTCCCTCCAGATTCTAAGAATTTTCACCATTGTAGGGTGTGTTCTAGAATGTAGAATCATGTGATTATAAAAGATGCATGTGTTTTCATTGGTTGTAACTTTGAGTTTGGGCTTCTGCTGTATCACCTTTGCTAAAGACACCACAGCTAAACAGACCTAGCTGATCCTGGCTAAGGTACTGCACAGCTAATCAGTTCTATGTGGTGGGAAAATGTGTAGATTTTCAGAACTAACCCTTTGCCAGGCTATGCCTGAAGGGGTTTGATAGTGGTGTCCCATGGCTGGTGGCGGTAGATTTAGCTACAGAGGGAAATCAACCTTGACATCTATGATATCAGAAGGGGATTTGGGAATATCTTATTGTGAGTAGCAAGAGCATCAAATGCACTATATTCTCGGGTAAGAGTTCCCAGAGGGGTAAATATTGGAGATAGATGTTGCGGAGTTATTCAGCAAATAAAGTTAGCAGGCCAGGTGACTTAGAGCTAAAATCTGTAACACAGTTTGCTCTGCAGGAACTCTAGCCTAGCCAATAAAGTGAAAGTGAAGTTGCTCAGTCGTGTCTGAAGGTCTTATTTCTCTAAAATTAATTAACTAAGAGAGTTAGAACCGCCTACACTGCTTCTTGGGCTTCCCAGGTGGCAGTAGTGGTAAAGAACCTGCCTGCTAGTATAGGAGATATAAGAGATACAGGTTCAGTCCCTGGGTAGGGAAGATCCCCTGAAGGAGGGAATGGCAACCCACTCCAGTATTCTTGCCTGGAGAATCCCATGGACAGAGGAACCTGATGGGTTACAGTCCATGGGGTCACAAAGAATCAGACACGACTGAAGCAACTTAGCACGTGTGCACGCACGCTGCTTCTTAATGACTCAGAACTCTTGTGTGGAGGGCTGGATCTTACCAAAGTTAGAGTATTTCCTTAGAAGATATGGCTCAGGGACCTCTTACTTGAGAGAACCATGAGACCAAATGACTGAGAAAGAAGAAAACACCTCAATTTTCAGAGCAGGAGGAGTTCATTCTTCAAAATCGAGAAATGATGAGGCCTGTCTTGGGCATGCTCACCTTAGTTCTCATGGCAGGAACGGGGCGAAAATAATTCCATTTAGGGAGTGTTCTCTCCTCTTCTAACTTTGTAACAAAAAAAGGTCATTTTTCTCAAGTGAGTTCTTAGAACAGACTGACGTGTTAAAATCCTAATAGTTTGGATATTATCCATCTCTAATGCTTCCATCCATAACAATTCGGATTTCTTCCTGTCTTCTTCTCTATCTGTGCTATGGATACTTCTAAAAAGTGTTTGTAACCAGATAATTAGGTGTTTCTGGTATGGTGGGTTTTAGAACCTCATTCTAAATTGGGCTGTAAGTCAAATTAAAGCCATTACCCAGTTTTATCTGACTGGCTATTGGCTTCCAGATGTTTGAGTTATCGAACATGTCAGAATGGGACCATCCAACACTCCCACCTGGGCTTCCCTGGTGGCTCAGGCAGTGAAGAATCTGCCTGCAATGCAGGAGACCCAAGTTCAGTCCCTGCATTGGGAAGATCCCCTGGAAAAGGGAATGGCTACCCACTCCAGTATTCTTGCCTAGAGAATTCCATGGACAGAGGGGCCTGGCAGGCTACAGTCCATGGGGTTGCAAAGAGTCAGGCATGACTGAATGACTAACACAACACTCCCACCCAGATTTGAATTAAGCTTAACAACTGAGATTAAACATAGTTCAGTTCAGCTCAGTTCAGTTCAGTTCAGTCGCTCAGTCGTGTCTGACTCTTTGCATATCTCCATTGAAAAATAGAGAGAACCTACAGGACGAAGGAATAATAAAGATGTTTGAGGGGGCATGTCTGTGTACTTAAGTGTGTACTTAACACTTCTTATTTAAAAGCAGGAAAGAAAGTAAAAAAGTGATGAAAAACGAATTTTTTTAAGGAGATAAAAAACTGTTGTTTGAGACTAAAATAAGTATTTATTAATATAAAAGGTAATAATATACTAAAAATGGTAATAAAACTATTTTAAAAATAAATTTCTTAACACAATTTAGAAATAGGAAGATAAAATGAGGTACAAGAAAAAAGTTGAAAATGGTGAAAAGGTAATCAACATTGTATTTTTTAACTAGTTCTTCCAAAGTAAAAGGACAAATTAAGTGAAATAAAATAACCAAGATAAAATGTGGGGGAGGGAGGCACTAACTAAAGCAGAGCAAGAACTTCAGAAATGTGAGAAGAAGCATATGACTGCTTTTAAAAACTGGACAAGCAACAGGAAAATAAAATAATGATTCATTAAACAAATGTATATTGATTGCTTACTTTGTATCAGAAGCTACCATGGGTCCTAGGGTCTGTCAGTGGACCAGGTGGCCAGGTCTCAGTTATCAAGGAGCTTTGTTCTAGTGGCTGGACATACAGTAAACATATAAGATGATTCATAAATAGAATTACCAAATGTGATTATTTTCAAAAGGGAGTAAAAATAATTATTCGCATAATCTCCATCCTCAACCTCCAGACTGTCCACCTTCCACAGAGACCTGTCAGGACTGCTGCTGGCACAGAACACATGTCTGCAGTCACGTGATGCCTTCTTGACCGACCTTTATTTGAAGGATATTCTAGGCATGGGAAAGGAAAGCTGAATATATTAAGAAACTGGGTTTCCATGTACTCATTTACTGCAATAGGCATGCCTGCTCATCTTTACCTGCTGGCTGAAACTAATACACCTCGACAAATTATGGTCTGAGCAGATTGACTGTAGAGTCCTTTAGTTAACCAGCAATTAATTCTGCAAGGGACACAACACAAGAAAGTTACCAAAGCAATTTCTCTCTCCCCATCTTAATTTGGAAGAATCAAGTAAGCTATATATCTAACTTCTTCAGCCCTGCCCATTCCCCATTCCCACTGAAATTTATATATTCCTTCTGAAACATATACCCCACCCATTTACTCAAAATAATTATGAACTGAAAGGAACTCTAAGCAGGAATACTGGCTGCACTGTTTACCAGCTCTATGACCTTTGTGCGTGCTCAGTCACTTCAGTTGTCTGACCCTGCAACCCCAGGGACTGTACCCTGACAGGCTCCTCTGCTCTTGGGATTTTCCAGGCAAGAATACTGGAGTGGGTCCCCGTGCCATTCTCCAGGGGATCTTCCTGACCCAGAGATCGAACCCAAGTCTCCCACGTTGCAGGCAGATTATTTACCACCAAGCCACCAAGGAAGCCCAGCTCTGATTTAGGAAGATCCTTTCTCTTCTCTGGATCCAGACGAGTATCTCCATCTATAAAGCTCATGATGGTTGGTCTCGGGCTTCATTTCCTAGCAAGTAGTGGTAGAATCCCTAGCTGTTCCAAACTGTGTTCCCGGGCATTCCAATCAATATATGTTATGATGATATTTGTTTCAATTTATATTTTTAAGTAATAAAAATTCTTTTAAATTTCTCATTAAAATGGAAATATTTGAGCTCCTCCAATAGCACAGCAAGTGACTATGTGCTGTGGTTCGTGAAAGTCAGATTATTAGGGAACAGTTCATTGCTCCTATACAGAGAAACTCTGAATAATTTTGAATGTTATTCAGTATTGTTTTTGTTTTTAATTGTGGAAGGGATGTTAACATTTATACAAGCTGTTGACATTTATACAGTTAAGATATGGAGCTTCCATTATTGTAAGGATCTCTCAGGTTACCTTTTTAGTAACTACTCCTAATTCTCTCTCATTCACCAACACCCATCTCCCCACCCCCCACCCTGCTTCCGCCTCGCCCTTTAGCTCCTGACAACCATTAATCTGTCCTTCATTTGGAGAAAGTTCTGTAAATGAAGTCATACAATATGTAACCATTTGGAATTCACTTTTTTCACTCAGAATATTCCTCTAGAGATTCATCCAGAGTGTTAGTGTATCAATAATCCTTTCCTTTCTATTGCTGAGTAGTATTCCACACTATGGATATACAGTGTTTGTTTAACCATTTGCCTATCAAAGGATATCCAGCTTGTTTCCAGTTTTGGGCCATTACAAACAAAGGTGCTATGAACATTTGTATTCAGATATTTGAGTCAGCATAAGTTTTCATGGATCCCATATAAATGTTCAGAAGTGCATATGCTGGGTCGAATGATAGCTATATGTTTAAGTTGTTAAGCTATCAGACTATTTTCCAGAGTGGCTATATTATTCTACATCTCTCCCAACCATGCATGAAGGATCCAGTTTTCTATATTTTTGCCAGTGTTTGGTGTTGTTACCGTTTTTTGGTTTTGTTGTGTTTTTGTTTTTGTTTTTTTGTCATTCTGATAGATGTGTAATTATATCTCATTGTGGGTATAATTTGCATTTCCTTAAAGGTTTATTGATGTTGAACATCTTTTCATGCATTTTATCATTTGTATAGGCTCTTCTCACTCAAAAAATAAAAAGGTAGCTGTATGAGTGATCAGTAATGGGTATGTTAACTAGCTTATGGCATCATTTTATAGTATATACGTTCATCAAATCATCACACTGTACACTTTAAATTTATACAGTTTTGTCAATTATACATCAATAAAACAAAAATTACCAGCACACCACTAACTTTATTTAACGTGCTAATTTCTCACTTCTTTGATTTCCTTTGTACTCCTAAGTTAGTACCATGCAGCTTAAAAATAGTTTGATTTCTGCTTGCTCTTTCCTAATTTTGAGAGCAGAAAGCATGATTTTTACTACTTGCACTTTCCCATTACATTTTTCTACAGAGCTAGTCAGAAAGTAGGTGTGCCTAACAAATATACCTAAATTAATGAATAGATTGTTGAAGCTTTGAGGGAGTCCTCAGCAATTGTAAGTGATGGAAGAAACTTAGATTGGAGAACCATTGTTGTTTTACCATCAGTATTTATTTTTACTTTTAGTATTTCAGGCTTAAAGATCACTGAAGGAAAATATTCATCCAGGCTCTGAAGAAGTGTTCCGGAGCTTGGGCATAAGCTGTTCTCTATTCTTCACAAACACATCTTGGGCCTGAGGCTGCACTATTTAATTTTTATTTATTTATTTTTTAGTAATCTCTATTTGCTCTAGCAGTTCATTCAGACAGCTAGACAGTTGATTCCTTCACCTACTGTGTTTTGTTCAGAAGACCTTGTACCTTGTACCTCTTCAATATTTTTTCTTGAGTGAATTCATTTCTTATCCAGGAACAGACTATATATAACGTGTTTAAGTTCTTACAGTCTCATTGTCCTTCATAGGACTCTTTTAGTTTACTTTGAAAGTATTAGTCACTCAGTCGTGTCTGACTCTTTGCAACCCGATAGACTTCTCCAGGCAAGAATACTGGAGTGGGTGGCCGTTCCCTTCTCCTGGGGATCTTTCTGACCCAGGATTTGAACCTGGATTTCCTGCATTGTAGGCAGATTCTTCGGAGAAGGCGATGGCATCCCACTCCGGTACTCTTGCCTGGAAAATCCCATGGACAGAGGAGCCTGGTAGGCTGCAGTCCATGAGGTCGAGAAGAGTCAGACACGACTGAGCAACTTCACTTTCACGCATTGGAGAAGGAAATGGCAACCCACTCTAGTGTTCTTGCCTGGAGAATCCCAGAGACAGGGGAGCCTGGTGGGCTGCCGTCTATGGGGTCGCACAGAGTCGGACACGACTAAAGCGACGTAGCAGCACCAGCAGCAGGCAGATGCTTAATCATTTGAGCCACCAGGGAAAGCCCCTATTTTAGTTTACTTTTACTTTATTTTTTTGTTTCAGTCTTGAAGACTTGATTGGATTTAGATCCAACTCTATTTCCTGCCTGCTCCCTTGGACTCTATTTAAGACACATTAAAAAAATACGGAGAGAAAGGTAAGAAACCACCATAAATATGTCAAACTGATTCTTTTCCTTAATCAATGGTAAGCTCATTTTCATTTAATGAATAACAGATATGTTTGTTCTGGTTTTTGTAGTTTTTAAAATGATCTTTTCCTATGAATCTGTTTCTGTTTTTTATGTTGTTCAGATATTTAGGAAGACGACTTTAGTTTTTGTTTCATGATTACGTTTATAATATTATTATGTGTCTCTCTTGGTTTCCAATTTTCCTAGACAATTTCATAGACAATTTTACTGTCAGTTTTCTACTAGGAAAAATTGATAAAATTATGAGGTTTCTTTTTTGTCTCCTCTGCTCTGCATTTCCTCTCCTATTCAATTTTAGCACACACACACACACACACACACACACACACACACACACACAAAATTACTTTTCTCAGTGTTCACCTTCACATGTTAAATATTTTTATACTCTGACATTTGGTATGTCAGATTTGCTTTTTATCACTTAACTCCCAGCTACACCAGAGGAAGCAATCTCTGCTACTTACCTTCTTTTCCTTTCTGTCCCAAATTTATGTTCCAAATAATTGTCTCCTATCTGTGTTGTCAGGGCATATAATATCAACACTCCATTCTGTCATCCTAATTCCTACATTTCTTTTTCTACAGTCAATATATTTTTTCAATATTCTGTGCCATCAAGGATGGGAAATTTTTCCTTACTCCTCTTGGTTATTTTGGCTGGTCTAATAATTAAATGGACATGAGGCAGATTAACAGGGGAAAGAAATAATTTTGTATGTACAGGAGTTCATACAAATATAGACTCAAATAAGTGACCAAAGCAGGCAGCTATTACACCTTTTAGACAAAAAAAAACAATAAATTTGTGAAGAATTGAAAAGAGAAAGAAGTTTGGACTTGAGGTAGTAAATTGGTAAAGAAGTAACATATTTTGTTTATACAGCCTTCTTGGCCCTGAACTTCATATCTCTGGAGATCAGGATGTCTCTTTGCCTTCTGGTTCAGAGAAGGTTCCTTTCACAGGGGAGATTTATTTCCTACTTTCAAGGGAGCAAAAGAGAGTCAGAAGGTCCTCCTCACACCAGCTGTTTCTTAAGTAACTTTAATTCAAAATAATCAACATGTCAAAGTGGCATATTTGGGGGCATCCTGCCCTGACCTCCATTACTGCTAATCCATATGCCATGTTTACCCCTGTCATTTATTGTTTGGCAGATTTAATCCTTCAGACACTTCTTTTTTTTCTCTATAGGTTATTATCAGATCTCATCTGAATTTATGCTGGTTCTTATATGTGTCAGGAATTTCTGATGTTCAGCCATGATTATATGCCGTGATACATATGCCAAGCATATATAATTTGCACATAGAAACTGCTATTAAAATACTGAGTGAAGAAATGGATATATGAATAATAAAATCAAGTTCAAATGATAAAAATTATTCACAATCCATACTGGATAATCTAGACCTAACTGCTCACAAACCATCTGCTTATATTTTTGCATCAGCTTAAAAAAATCATGGCAATTTCCCTTCCAAAGCTTCCTGATGCCTTTTTCATTCTCTGTCTTGTTCAGACTTTACTAAAAGTAGTTCTTTGATCAAACTGACTGTTCTTCAGTCTACAGGAAATAACTCCCCTCAGCTTAGATACCTGTCATTTTAATATTCGCCATTTACCTGATTTGTGAACATAGGTTCAGCAGTAAAGAATCCGCCTGTCAATGCAGGAGATGTGGGTTCAAGTGCTGGGTTGTGAAGATCCCCTGGAGAAAGAAATGGCAACCCACTCCAGTACTCTTGCCTAGGAAATCCCATGGACAGAGGAGCCTGCCAGGCTACAGTCCACGGGGTTGCAAAGGGTCGGACACCACTTAGCAACTAAACAACAACAAAACTGTGAACATACTATTCTTTCCTGCTTCTACTTCTTTCTCTTTAATAAACTGTTAAACTGTTAAAAAATTCCGTAGTTTTAGTACTTGTTCAATCATTCCTTCATTTATGCCATCTCAGTTAATTTGAGGCTTTAGCTTTTAACATTATTAGCACCAGTCTTTATATTTATCCATATTATAGGGGCCTTTGTCATCTTTTATACAGGCCCTTTTAATATCTGAGCTCATTAAAGAGATTGCTATGAAGCCCAGGAATTTCTTGCAATGCCTCACCCTTTCCTTTCTCAGTCAAATTTGTTTGCTTGGTTAGAATTTTCTATCCTATGGTCTTCCCTCCTCCTTGTGGACAACTGAATCACTGTCATCTGGAAACTGTATGAATTCTAGGTCCTCTTATTTCCTTTCTGAAAAATACAATTTTTGTTTTCCTTAGTGTAAATCTGTGGTAACACAATTTATATATGATGTATTTTATATGTAAAGATTAAGAATCAAGTAACAGTGTTAATAGTAGATGTTATACAATATATAAAAATGTGAGTCGTGTTTATTTTACCAATTATATTTGAGTACATTGATTCCATAGTAACAGCATGTTTTCTTTGATAATTTCAAAGCTTAATGAGGAAAAATTTTAGATGAAAAATATCTTCTTAGCTAGGATTGAAGAATAAGGATCTTAAGTTTATTTTTTAAATGAATATCTACTGTTAAATTTCTACATTGCTATGTACTCACTGAAGAGGTTATAATAGTTATGTTCTCTGAATTCTTTTTTATTACCAATCCATTTTTATGCAAAATAAATCCTCCATAAATATGTTCAAAAATATTCTGAATGGCTTTTCTGTTTGTTTTCTTCTTTTTAACCCTACCTGGCTTTAGCTTGAGGGCCAAAAAGGTAATTGTAGTCAAAATAGAAGTTTAAAATCAATTCAGAACTGGTTTGTAACTCCCTGATACCAAGGGCTTTGCAAATCTATAACTCATTCAGCTCTTGGAAGCTGAGTTAATTATGGCAAATCACACTAATTAAATTATTTACAAGGTCTTTATTAAAAACAAATCTATTATGTTTAGCAATGCATTGTGGATTTGCCTTGAAACTCCCAGCTGTCTTTCCCAACAAACTTTGTAGTTAGACATTTAGTTTAAGTGAGAACCTTAAGCATATGGTGAAGCTGCAGGTTTCTCTGGCTGCTGTTTAGGTCCCCAGGCCTTCAATTCAATTCAGATTTATTGAACACCCGTGTTGTTCAAATCCCATGTGTTATATTTTCTGTCCTCAGAGTTTCCAAATAACAGCTGATGTAAGAAATGTACATAAATGACTACAATTCAAGGCAAACAAAAAATACATCATCAGAAAATAAAAAAGAAAAACAGATGGGCTCTGACAGGGTTAGAACTTCATAGAGATGAAGAGCGAAGATTTAGGCTGGGTCTTAAACGAGCAGAACCTCTGCTCTGCAGGCAGAAACAGGGAGTGGCACTGAGGGCCTTTGAGACAGGTCACAGAGTGAGTAGGACCCAGAGGGAAGAATGTGCAGAGCCTGATCAGAGAGCAAGCAAGTTGAGCTAGGGGAGCCAGGGAAGACTTGAGGGGCATAGCAAACCCTTGGGTCTCCACTGCAGTGCTTGGTAAGAATGTGGTTTCGCTATTTGGTTGAGTTGCTTGAATTACTGAACAAAGCAATTACAGTATAATCAAACTTGCTGGGATTGAACTTGCTGGGTACAGGGATAGCTCTAAGCTTGCCTCTGCTTTGGGCCAGTTGAGCAGGGGCTACTCTGTAGTGCAGTCACTGAGTGACATCTCTTGCTCCACTATGGGAATGGAGAGGGCAGTGATTCCACATGAGAGCTTGGGTGCACACACTCACACACACCCTCAGTCACATTCCTGGGAGGCCTCTAGCACGTGGGCCAGCCTGACTATGTTAAAACTGTAGCTCTGCCCCTAGTAGCCATGCAAACCTGGGCAATTTACTTAGCCCCCTAAGTTTTGCTTCCTCCTTGAAAGTCTTCCTTCCTCCTACATTGCAGGAATGTTGTGAGGATTTGTTGTTATTTAGTCACTAAGATGTGACCGGCTTTTTATGACCCCATAGACTGTAGCCCATCAGGCTCCTCTGTCCATGGGATTTCCCAGGCAAGAATACTGGAGTGGGTTGCCATTTCCTTCTCCAGGGGATCGTCCAGACCCAGGGATCGAACTGGGGTCTCCTGCATTGCAGGCATATTTTTTACCATCTGAGCCAAAACGCAGAATTGGAAAGCAAATCCCTAAGTAGCCTTCTTGTGTGACTCTCCTCCCACTAGGTGGCGCTGTCTTCCACACAGTTTCCGCTTCCGCTTGCTTTGTTGAAACACCTCCGTTTAGAAAATGGCTTTATTTACCAATCGTTCAATCAATAGCGACTTGGTATCTGTGACCCACAGGCTTCCTTCAACTCCTTGGAGGTGTTATGTCTCAAAGTGTATACTTAAACAGCGCTTCAAGAAGAGTCTCACTAGATAGTGGAAAGCTGAGGGAAGGCTATCAATTGTTGTGAAAAAAAGCTCCATTAATTTCCTAACTCTTTGGATTCAAAACCAGAATGCTGTGAATAATTTCTTTTACAAGTAACGGAACCACTTTACTATCTGACGACCTATGACATTGCTAGAGTGTGAGTGTGGAGGCAGGACATGATAATTCAACTGTGTGGTTATAAAAGTCAATCTCCAATACCTAGTCTCAACACCAGAAGAAGATTCTGCTCAACTAAAGTCCTAAAACTGTGTTTTTGTTATTATTATCTTTATCATTTTTAAATGTTTTTGGTTCTAAAGCACTTGTGAGCTTCACTACACATAAAATAAGTTTGGGGGAACTCTCGGTTAAAGTTATATACATCAAATTATGAGGATAACTTGCTACTTAAGTTATTTAATAAACTATAAACTGAAATTTTCCTTTTATTGTTGTTTAGGTCTAGTTGTGAATACAACATATATGTTTCATAGTTTCTGTCTTTTTCTGTCTTTTTCTCAATCTCAAGTCTGACAGATTTGGAGTGGAAAATACAAAACTTTGTGGGTATTTTTCAAAAGATTACTGCAGACCACTTAAAATGAATTACATTTTTAAGTAAAGCAAATGGATTAACAAACTGTAAAGAGCCTTTTGACTGCTCCTGCCAAGGCAATGCTGAGGTGTATGTTGTGCTGCTGGTGCTCCAGGTCCATTAGCATACAGAGCACCTCTTATTCATTTGGAACAAAATCTACATCTCAATTTTAGTGGTTAAATATCTGCAAAATGAGAAAAGGGAGGAAAAATTGTGAAATCAGATCAGGGCATTGTCCTGCCTGGAATGCTCCTGTAGCTTCCTCTTGCTGGGGCAGTTCTCAGACTCAGATGCTTGCAGGATAGACTCATTCCCTAGCATTTGAAGCTTACATCTTTGTGGAAGGAAGGATGAGCGACTAGGTTATATTAGAATATTGAAAGGGAGTGTATGTTCAAAATGTTCAGACCATACACACAGCCTTTGAGATTCTGGTGAATAATACCACATACACTAGTTCACCCCAGAGAGAAAGCCCGTTCTCATCTCCACTGCCCTAGAAGAAGAAATAAAATCCTGAATTCCCCTAGTTCAGTATATAACACCCTACATATTATGACTCCTGCCTAAGTCTCCTGCTTGTCTACTGCAGGCTTCCTTCCCACTGCATTCTGTGACCAGCAATTACCCATCAGTTCAGTTCAGTCGCTTAGTTGTGTCTGATTCTTTGCGACCCCATGAATTGCAGCACGCCAGGCCTCCCTTTCCCCATTGGGGTAATTCACAATTACCCGCCATGTATGTGTTTTCCTTTAGATCAATGTGCATTTTTTTTCCTGCCTTGAATACTTGTCCTTTTTTTAGATTATTAAAAAAAAACCTCATCCTTCAAGTCTCAAGCCTTTATCTTCTCTGTGACACACTCTTATCCTCTCCTGGAGGCTGTTTATCACCTTCTTTTGGTCATCTCTTTATCTATTCCATTAACTGATACTAAAAATGGCCTTGTTTAGTATTATCAATGTACCAGGAACATAATAGCAAATAAACACATGACTAGTGAATAAATGAGTGTAGTGCTGTTCAAAGGGGATACATGTCATCTAGTTTACTCAGAAATAATAATAACTTAGGACTGTGAAAGAAATCAATGTAAATCTTATTTAAGAATTAATTAGCCTTTTAAAATCTAATTTAGATAGAAGGCAAAGAGATGGCACGCATCACAAACAGAAATACTTTAGCAGGATCTGAAACTTTGAAAGTAAAACATTCAGGCTATAGAAGATGAAATGATAACATTACAGATTCTTAAAAGAGAAATTCAAGCTCATGTAGTTTCAAGCCTAATTTCAATATTTCAGCTGAGAAAGAGGATCCCAAGAAGTAAGAGACTGACCCATTTCAAAGAATCTCGGAGCTTTCCTTTCTGATGATCTTATATCACAGGAAGCGATATGGAAAGTGAGTTCTCAGGACAAGCTGGAAGTAAGGGCCGTGAAGCACAGCAAAATTCTAAGAAGCCTAAGAAATCCTCTTGCACGGCGGTCACCATGGCACAGTCCTGACGTTCACCTCGAACATCAGGACTGTGTTTGCTTCTCCTGTGTTTGATGATTTTTCTTCGGAAGTATAATACAACAGTTTTCAATTCTACTTCAGTTTCTGCTTTTTGACATCCTTTTAATCCTCAAGTAGCTGCTGATATAAACTTTAAAAGAACTGATTTTAATAGATCAATGGCCCTTTTTCACAAAGCGAGACAAACAAAATGAGCTGAGAGATTTTTCTCAGAGAGAAACAGCGACCCCATAGACGGCAGCCCACCAGGCTCCCCCATCCCTGGGATTCTCCAGGCAAGAACACTGGAGTGGGGTGCCATTTCCTTCTCCAATGCATGGAAGGGAAAAGTGAAAGTGGAGTCGCTCAGTCATTCCCCACTCTTTGTGATCCTATGGACTGCAGCCCACCAGGCTCCTCCATCCATGGGATTTTCCAGACAAGAGTACTGGAGTGGGGTGCCATTGCCTTCTCTGGAGTAAAGAAAGTAATGTTCCTAAATTTAAGGAAATTGTACGTGGGTCGTAAAAGCCCCTCAATGTAAGAACCCTGTGTCTTTTATACTGAGAAGAAGGGGGGAGAAAAGATGGAAAACCTCTGGAATGAAGTCAGTTAGGGAGATGATTCTGGAATAGAAGACAAACTGACAGTTTGCTGAGTCCCATGGTCAGTTCTTAGTCCTTATCTTACTTGGCCTGGCAACAGAATTTGATACAGTTAATTGCTCTCTCCTGCTGCAAATATTTTTCTTCCCCAAGCTTGCATTCTATTCTATCCTGAGACTTTGGTTAGCACAAGGCTAATCCCTTGAATGCCTGCATTTTTATGCCTTTGTATATTCATTTGGTGAATTTATCCAAACCTCACGGCTTTATGTATTACCAGCTCAGACTCCCCTGCCTAAATGTGGACTCACATCCACCTGCCTCCTTAACCTTTCCTCTTGCTTGAATTTTAACAGGTATTTCATGCTTTACATGATCCATGCTGAACTCCTGTTCTTCCTCTTTAAACCTGCTCTTTCTGGGACCTTTTTCATCTCAGCTGATGGCAACCCTATCCTTCTGGTAGTTTAGGCTCTATCTTTCTCCACCTCGTACACCTGACATCAAATGTAAGACAAAGTCTGTAAATTTTACCTTCAAACAGAGCAAAATACCTTCATATTAGCTGGTGAAATATTATGCTCTTTCCTGTGTCCTGTGCTCAATCACTCAGCTGCATTCAACTCTTTGCAGCTCCATGGACTGCACATAGCCTGGCAGGCTCTTCTGTCCATGGGATTTCCCAGGCAGGAATACTGGAGTGGGTTGCCATTTCCTCCTCCAGGAGATCTTCCTGACCCCAGGGATCAAACCCATGTCTCCTGCATCTCCTGCACTGCAGGCAGATTCTTTACCACTGAGCCATCTGGGAAGCCCTCCTGTATCCTGAGTACCCAGAAAAGAAAGCCCCCTAGAAAGTATTCACTTACCTGACCCTGGATGCTCCAGATCTTCAGGACTGGAGAATTACCCAGACATTCCAAACTGCATCCAAACATTTGCACCAAATCTCAAAACTCAACTTGATTTTAACAGTTTTGAATTATAGCCCAAGTGAAGGAAATGTGGAAATGTGCCTTATTTGTATTGTAACTGCACATTAAATCCTCAAATCAAGTTACAACTAAGCTGCATATAATATATGGTAGTAGACATTCCATTTTGGAAAAATCAGAGTGTTTTATTCCTGGACTGACACTATTTACTAGAGGTAAATCTAAGTCTAGCAGAAATAATCACATTTTTCTAGTTTCCTGAAAGAATCACTAAGCTTAACTTTTATATTGAAATTGTTTGAACAAAATGGTAAGTCAATTTTGATATGTAAAAAATAAAAGATCTGAATGCAAGTGGGGTATTAATGTATCTCTTAATGGCAATGAATTTATGTTGAAATTTTAAAATTTTAACATGGTAGTTTTTATTCATCAAATTCTTATAATTTTCCCATAACAGATAATGTCAAAATGCTCTTTTTCATAATTAACTATTAATTGGGGAAACGTCATACACTAGCAACTTCAAAAATCAAAACATACAACAAGCGCGATTCTTTTCAGAAAGAGCAGAATACTGAATTTTCAATAATTCAAGTTTTACTTTGGTTGTCAATATGAAGCTCTGTTATACAGTCTTGATTATGATTATGTTCAATTGATATAAAAAGATACCAAGAATAGTGAGAGTCTCCTTAAGTCACTATCAATTTAGGATATGTAAGAGGTTAGAATTAGAAAAGATTAGAAGTAAAGGACTCAAAATACTTCGATTATCCACTAATGTAAAACTGATCTCTCTTTTAAAAACTCAAACGTGTATCTGTATGAGTCTTTTATTCTCTGACCCCCTCTTCTGTAGCCTACTTATGTCTTATCTCTCTTACCAAATTTGGGCCTCTTTGCTACTTATTTTTCTCTGCAAGATGGTAAACTTCTTCAGGACTAGAGCTGCATGTCCCAGCCATCTTGGTGTGCATGCCTTGAGCGGCCTAGCACCACATTCTGCGTATACTAAAATCTCTGCATTTATAGCATAGATAACCAAATGGACAGTTGCTTTATGTTCATTTTATATCCCAGAAGTATGATACTATTAGTATGTACTGTGTCTGTACAGTGATTACTATTTTTCAAGGAATTTCCATAATTATGCTCTTGTTTTATTCTCACAATGGTGGGAAGTAGAGAGCAGCATTTACACAGGTGGGAACTAAAGTGCAAGCATTTCAGTGATTTGCCTTAATTCACAAAGTTATGGACAGATCTGAGGCTAAAATAGAAATTCCCTGCCTTCTTTTAATTTAGAGTTCTTTCTCTTAGATGCATTGAAATGTCTCTCGTGATGTTGAAAATTAAGAGCTTTGCTCTAAAAAAGAGAGAAAGAAAGAAAGATCAACTCGCTTTCTTAAAATTCACCTTAAGTTTTAACTGAATCAGCCTTTAGTTAAGTGAGACAGGAAGTAACTGCTAACCCAGTGTTAGGCAATAATAAGTCACCAGTGTTTGGCAGAACATTTAGCACATATTTGGTGTGTGCTTTCTACGTGGCAAACTCTTTACCAGACACTGTTGATGAAGTGGTAAGTATAACCGGGAGCCAGGGCAGAATACTGCCGCTTTTTGCCCTCATTAGTTCAGTGTGCCATCTACAGCACTGTCTTACTAAAAACTACCTTCTCGTCACTTGCCTTTGTCCCTCCGCGTGGAAACAAAATGACAGTGATGTCGACAGTGCAGGTTCTCCCAGGGGCCTGTGACATCAGCGCTACTGATGGAAGGCAGCGCTAACACATTTGACTCAGTTTAAGTCGTTTCTCAGTCTGGGAGAAAACAACCACCGCAATAGAAAGCACAACAAATACAAACAACCGATTATCAAAGTGCTAGGAAGCACACTAAAATAAAAAGCATACTTTTCTCACAGTTTTCTACCCTGTTTTATACCCAACTGAAATAAAATGTGCATTTTTTTAATAACAGCCCCCAAGACCAAACTAACGAACAAGTGTAGAAAGGGGGGAAGGAGGAGAAGAAAATCTGAGCTATCCTAAAGTAAAAATGAAACAGAGTGAGGTACACAGAACCACTCACTAAACTACAGAATAACAGAACAGAACAAAGTAGCGTTCTCCAAGGTGTGTGAACAGCCCCATTTTGCTCCGGAGGCAAAGATAAAGCTGTGCTCTGATAAGGCTTTTATGAATAAGGGGATATATTGAAAGGGAATATGGTAATGGCCTTGTGGGGTAGATGGCATTATATAGCTTATCACTGCAAGAGTGTATGTTAAAAGTCACAGTCAAAGGCCCACAAGCCCCGCGCCAGTTTTCAGGAACACAGAGTACCTGTGGGCAAGTGAGAAGTGTGGCAGCATGCGTGTCTTAAACACGAAGGCCAGGAAGCCATCTCACTCCCTAGGAGTTTACCATACAGTGCTGCCCAAACCTCCCGGCCCCCAAGTTCCAGGGACAGTCCCTTTAACAATGCGTTACAACCATTTCCCCCTAAGCCTCCTGGTGTCAGTTGCTAGAATTAGCATCTTGACACAGGACATGCATTTCTTGCTATATATAGATAGAAGGGACACGTATTTGGATGTTGGTATCATTGTGTGTACCTTCTCAGAACAATGATAATATTCGATAGCCCTTCACTGCCTAATCACACTCCTCACTGAAACTCACTCTAATCTACAAAACAGGGGTGCAAGGTTCTTTGTTTCCATCTGAGAAAACCAGCAGGAAAAGTCAGTTTCCAAAACAAGCAAATGTGGAAGTGATTATTACCATTATGAAAAGCTCACTTTCTTAAATACTTGAATTACTCAAAGCCTATTTTACTGTGTGTATATAGATGATTAGGTACTTGAGGAATAAATCTCATAAAAATGGTGAGTGCCAAGGTCAATGTGTTATTATTTTTTATTATTATGGTTTTGATTATTATTAGCCCCATATTACAGATAAATAAACTGAATCTCAGAGCTTTTAAATAGCAAATGTAAAGTGACAGAGTAAGAGGTAAGGCAAGACTTGTTCATAGATCTCTGTCATCAGTAGCATATTTTCATTGATTTGATACACTCTCTTCTTTTCTATTATATTAAGCATTATTTTTAATATTGTGCAACATAACTAGATCCACAGTAATCATTATAAAAATGCATAAAAAGAACATAAATTTATTCATATAAGAGCAGAAATGTCCCTGAAATGTGCCAAATCACATTTTTAAATGTTGAGTAGAGATTTTTCTTAACCTTCATATAAATTTTTAAATATCGTAAGTTAAGAAAAGCTCAATAAAAAGTAGAGTTTCACAATGCTGCTTGCTTTTTATAAGAGTGCTTCATTGAAAAATTCCAAATCAGATTAATAATCATAAAACATGCACAGTATTCTAGCCTTCAACTTTGATTATTTAAAAACATGGTAATAATGACATAAATATAAAATATTTCTTAGGGTTTGTTCCAAGGCTGACAGAAATATAGCCTTTTTTTTTTTTTTAATCACAAAGAGAAGATAGAACCTCTGATTTCACATTTATGGTTTTCCACATTTTGAAATAAACCTGATAAATCCACTACAGACCATGTGTTTATTCCTTAACACTAAGTACAGAGTGACACAAAGACAAATCAGAGAGGCACAAAGAAAAACTGATGCATATAGTACTCCCCGAAGCCAAGGGAGTAGGAGTTCCAGGAAACGAGGGAGGGAGAAAGAGCAGGAAGCCCAATAGAGGGCCTGAAAAATAAGAAACAAAGAGCGTCCATCAGCCTTAGACACGAGCAGGTCAATGAGACCCTCGAGACGAGTTGTTTTAGTGGAGTGGTGGGGACAGAAGCCAGATGGCTTTGTGAATGCTGACAGTGACTGAGTTAATCCAAGGATACCCATGTCAAAACAAACTTCAGGCAGATTATTTTCATTAGAAAATCAGTGAGACCGTAAACTTTATTTTTTTAATAGAAAACAAACAACTCTTCCCGAGTGAAAGAATTTTCTCTTGCTTTACCCCTGCTGCTCACTTTCTATGTTTTCTAACTTGACATTAGAAGTCTTGATCAGATTACGTGTCGTTGCATATCATATCCCCATCTGTGTATCAGACTGGCAGCTTTGACATGCAAATCAAATCAAAACCAGTAGATTCCTACAACAAGAAGATTGTATGTAATGAGATTTGACGTGAGTCTGAAAGATGAAGAATGAGAAATAATGTGTGTTTAAATTGACTAAAAGTGGACTGGAGTCTGCAGACACAGAGAGTCACAGGTTTGTTTCTTGAACCACTGATTTTAAAATATTTTTAAATTTTACTCAGCTGGTTTTGCTGTGTTCCTTCAGCAAGGACCCCGGGTTGGCAGATCGTTTGTTTTCATGAGAGCTCTTTGAACCAATGAGGATCTGGATAATCTTATTACACCTCTGTGGCCGTGTGCTTCTTGTGATGAGGGTCCAGAGAAGTGGTGGGTAGCACTTCACTGTGTGCCAGGAATCGCTCATGTTTCAGTTGTACAAGGTCAGAGCTTAATTTAGCCACCAACTGGGTACTTAATTTTAGATACACAGAGGAACACATTGGCTCCAGGGCACTTCCTCTGATTTAGGAAGGCAAGGCCCTGGATAAGAATGACAAGACGATCATTCCAAAAGGTGAGATTATGAAATATTTGATCTGTACCTCATCAACTAGCTTCAGTAGTTTAGTATCGGGAATATTTTGAAGGATGGAAATGTATTGTGATCACTTGTCATTACCTTCTTTCTGATTGATCACTTGTCAGTTTGCTTGTCAATGGCGTTTTTAAGTATAGAATAAAGCCAGGGTTGTTTTGTTTGTTTACAGAATATTAACTCAATTGCATAATTATTAAGCTTGATAAAAAATAGCATCATGAGTAAAGCAGATCAAGAATGAATATGCTTATAAGTATCAATATATACACTGTGGAATGTCTTTGCTAGCTTTGGTTTCTGAGAAAAAACTAAATGATTTTTGTAAATAATTAAATTTCTCTCAAGGCTTTTTAAAATCACATAACAAAAAAATGAGTTAAATTTTTAAAATTAATTTATATTCAGATTTAAAATTCCTTTAAATTCTTTTAAGTCAGATGGAAAACAAAGGAACTCAATAGAATTGTAAATTAACTTCTGGAAGTTCAGTCATAGAGTCTGGAGGCTGGAAAGTCCTTAGAACTTATCTGAGACCATCACTCACCTGATTCTTCAGTGAACAGGTAATTTCTAAGGAACATTCTACATCTAAAATAAAATGGTTCCTAGGAAACAGCAGTGTGCACAGAGAACACTTTTTTAAACACATTTTTTGCTGAGAACTTTGTATAATTGTCATAAAATATCGTAATTCTACACTTTGTTGTTTTTAATGGAAATACCTTGTTTTGAATGAAAACATACCTAAAATATTTAGTTTTACTAGAGTTGTTTGGTAGTTTGCTAGTTGCTTGCTTAAACTCATTAGAAAATTTTTTCTGAGGCTTATGAATATTTAGGTTATAGAATAAGATCCTTTGGTATTAATTCCGAGTAGGCAAGTCATCAGTTACAGTACAAGGGTCAAGTTGTGTGACCTCTAATGTCAAATGCCTCAGTTCACATCTCCATCTCCATCACTCAGTAGATATTCAAGCTTGGACAAATTACCTAACCATTGTGTGCCTCAGTTTCCTCATCTGTAAAATGAGAGGAAAATGTGTCATAGAAATTATATGACATAATCTATTTAGCATACTTAGCCTAATGCATGTCACAGGGAGGCACTTAATAGATATTACATATAATAATTATCAAAATTGATAAAACAAATATTTATTGAGGACCTCCTGTGTGCTTAACTCTCTGCTAAACCTTTGAAGGAAGGGCAGATATTGGTGTTGTTTCTGGGGAGAATGCATTATTTAAAGGCAGCAAATCCTTAAGGCATGGATCCTATTGTCTGGTGTCTAGCAGTGTGCCTGAAATATAGCAGATATTGAATATTTTTGAATAAACAAATAGGATGATCTGAAATTCCTAAGAGAAATTAATAATAATTATTGAGAACTGGTGAGTCAGTGTTCCTCATTTGCTTTCTTGTCTCAGTGGAGAAGGAGAACGTAGTAGATACTATGTATCTGTATTTCAACAAGATATTTGACAGTATCTCTTGACGACGGTCTTGTTATCAAAAAGGAGACATTAATACTAGACGTGGTGTCTTTGGGAGGATTTGTAAATGGATAAACAGCCTTTCTTAAAGGGTGCTAAATAATAGATCAACATCAACCACTGTCCTACGCCAGTTTCTGTTCAACATTTGTCATTATTAATGGAGCAGGTAGACATAGAAGACTTGCAAATATAACAGTAATACTTGGAGGATAGAAAATGCATTTTCTTTTAGCTGATTGAGATAAACGTCAAGTCCAAAAGAAAGAAATAAATGTAATAGGACTAAATAGAGAGTCCTGTATAGAATTGTGCAGCAATAAAGTGGATGGAAAAAATGACATGTAGAATTTAGGGCAACAGGAATCCAAATCAAGTCTGTAACATGAGAGCCCCAAACTCATCTGAATGGGGGTTAAATTAACACCTCTTCAGTGTCCAGCAAAAGGGAAGTGGTCACAGCCGCTTAATGTTGTGTTGGTGTGACAGTAGCTGTTGTGTTGCCTTCAGAGTCCATGGTCCAGAGCTGCTTTTAGAAAGAGATGGATAAACAAGTGTGTTTACAGGAAAGCAATCAACATGGTGGAGGGAGGTAAACTGTTCACAGGAGGAACAGTTGTCCAGGCCTGGGCGGAGAAGGTTCAGTGCAGACTGGCAGCCTTCCTGAGGCCCCTCATGTAGCAGAGGACAAATATTTTCTCAGCGTGGCTCTGAAAAATAGAACTAGGAGTATAGAATACTGATTTGAGGAGGTGGATTCAAGTTCAATATATTTTCCAATTGTTAAAGCTGGCCCAAGATGAAGGGTTGTGTGGGGTATAGTAATCTGCCTGCTACTTTGCTTTTCAAGCTGAGGCTGGACAATTTCTAGACAGCATCTGTAAATGGAATTTACAAGTGGGGCTTACCTAATGGTCTTCAGCTCTGAAGTCTGGTGATTCTAGAGAAAAGAAAGAAAGAAGAAAGTGAAGTCGCTTAATCGTGTCTGACTCTTTGCGACCCTGTGGACTGTAACCTATCAGGCTCCTTATGGCAGCTTGATGGGATTTTCCAGGCAATAATACTGGAGTGGGTTGCCATTTCCTTCTCTAGGGGATTTTCCTGACCCAAGGATCAAACCCAGGTCTTCTGCATTGCAGGCAGACTCTTTACCATCTAAGCCACCAGGGAAGCCCCGGAAATAAAATAATGAGTGTGCCAGAGAACCTGCCTAAGATAAGGATTAGAGCTCAAACCACCAGACAATCCCTAGAATTCTACCTCCTTGTTCCAGAGGGGTTCAGTCACAGAATAATAACAGGTAACAGGTAATGTTTCTTGACTACTTGCAACATGTCAGACACAGCTAATAAGGCAGCTAAGCCAGGAAGGCAGGTTCAACTACTGTCTCCAGAAGAAAGAAATCAATAGCCTGTATATGATTTCAAAATAACATATGAAGAAATGCAATGACTCATTATCGTTTGAGTTTTGAATAGAAAAGGATTTGATGAGCACCAAACAGACCACAGTCCCTGAGGTCACAAAGAATCTGACATGACTGGGCATCCGAGCATGCGTGGGAGCAAACAGGAAGTTCTACCGTGTTCAGTGAAACCTTCCAGGAACAAATATTTTTAGAGAGAGAATATATGTGTATGTATATATGTATTTGGACTTCCCTGGTGGCTCAGTGGTAAAGAATCTGCCTACAATGAAGAAGACGCAGGTTCCATCCCTGGGTCAGAAAGATCCCCTGAAGGAGCAAATGACCACTCACTCCATTATTCTTGCCTGGGAAATCCCATGGACAGAGGAACCTGTCAGGCTATAGTCCATGGGGCTGCAGAGTCAGACACAATTTATTGACTAAACAACAATAACAATATATGTTTTTGTATATGTACATGTACATATATGTGTATATATGCACATTTTTTATTAAGGTCTAAAGATATTATTTTTATTGTTGTGGAGAAGGCAATGGCACCCCACTCTAGTACTCTTGCCTGAAAAGTCCCATGGACTGAGGAGCCTGGTGGGCTGCAGTCCATGGGGTCGCGAAGAGTCAGACACGACTGAACGACTTCACTTTTACTTTTCACTTTCATGCATCGGAGAAGGAAATGGCAACCCACTCCAGTGTTCCTGCCTAGAGAATCCCAGGGATGGTGGAGCCTAGTGAGCTACCGTCTATGGGGTCGCACAGAGTCGGACACGACTGAAGCGACTTAGCAGCAGCAGCAGCAGCAATATAATCAGAAGATTTTACTCACCCTACACCTCAATTGTGTAATAAAATTGTATAAATAGAGTGCAGCTATTTTATAATCTGTAACTGGCTTCACCATCCCCAGGAGCTGCCACTCACTGATCAGTGCAAAATAAATCTGGTCTCATGCAGATGGCACAATAACTTAGGTGATGAAACCTTTGCTTGGATGACTCATGTAAATGGATCAGTCTTTCAGATTTCTGCTCCTTCTTCCCTAGTAAGTATTAAGAGAAGTAAAAGTAGCTCAGTTGTGTCCGACTCTTTGCAACCCCATGGACTATACAGTCCATGGAATTCTCCAGGCCAGAATAATGGAGTGGGTAGCCTTTCCCTTCTTCAGGGGATCTTCCCAATCCAGGGGTCAAACCCAGATCTCCTGCATTGCATGGATCCTCCTTCTCTGCTTTACTATAAATGAGGGCAATTTTCTCTCCTCTCGACCTCACAAAGTCTGGCCTGCCAGGAAGCGATCTATCTTACCACCTATAAGATTTACCCCATGAACCAGATATCAGGCCTGTTTTCTGGAAGATTTTGTAAGATTTGGCTCGATAAAGTCAGTCATAGTTCCCTCACAGTGTCTGGTCGTATCTGATTACATGAACCTCATTCTCTTATATGATACTTTATCTACAGTATTAAATATTCTTCAAGGATGTGAATGTTAATAGCTGTATAGTTTCCCATAGCTTGACTGCACAATAATATCTTCTACAAATTCCCTCTTGTTGGACATTTTATATTGTTTCTAACGATTTGGCAGTTCAACTATGCCTGTGATGAACAATTTTCACATACAAATCTTCTTCCACATCTCTGAATCTCTGTAAGATAAATTCTTGGAATTAAAGACAAAAGGGTGAGTCTTTAAAAGTATCAAGTTATCATGCCAGCTTGTGATAAGGACACATCTATGAATAACACATCTATGAGAAACCCAAGTAAGATGGTAGGTGTTGCAAGAGGGCATCAGAGGGCAGACACACTGAAACCATATTCACAGAAAACTAGTCAATCTAATCACACTAGGACCACAGTCTTGTCTAACTTAATGAAACCAAGCCAAGTCCTCAGGGCAACCCAAGACGGGCAGGTCATGGTGGAGAGGTCTGACAGAATGTGGTCCACTGGAGAAGGGAATAGCAAACCACTTCTGTATTCTTGCCTTGAGAGCCCCATGAACAGTATCAAAAGGCAAAATGATAGGATACCAAAGAGGAACTCCCCAGGTCATTAGGTGCCCAATATGCTACTGGAGGTCAGTGGAGAAATAACTCCAGAAAGAATGAAGGGATGGAGCCATACCAAAAACAATACCCAGTTGTGGATGTGACTGGTGATAGAAGCAACGTCCAATGCTGTAAAGAGCAATATTGCATAGGAACCTGGAATGTCAGGTCCATGAATCAAGGCAAATTGGAAGTGGTCAAACAAGAGATGACAAGAGTGAACGTCAACATTCTAGGAATCAGCGAACTAAAACCGACTGGAATAGGTGAATTTAAGTTAGATGACCATTATATCTACTACTGCAGGCAGGAATCCCTTAGAAGAAATGGAGTAGCCATCATGGTCAACAAAAGAGTTCGAAATTCAGTATTTGGATGCAATCTCAAAAACAACAGAATGATCTCTGTTCGTCTCCAAGGCAAACCATTCAATATCACAGTAATACAAGTCTATGCTCCAACCAGTAATGCTGAAAAAGCTGAAGTTGAATGTTTCTATGAAGACCTACAAGACCTTTTAGAACTAATACCAAAAAAAGATGTCCTTTTCATGATAGGGGACTGGAATGCAAAAGTAGGAAGTCAAGAAACACCTGGAGTAACAGGCAAAATTTGGCCTTGGAGTGCGGAACGAAGGAGGGCAAAGGCTAATAGAGTTTTGCCAAGAAAATGCACTGGTCATAGCAAACAGTCTCTTCCAACAACACAAGAGAAGACTCTACACATGGATATCACCAGATGGTCAACACCAAAATCAGATTGATTATATTCTGTGCAGCCAAAGTTGGAGAAGCTCTATACAGTCAACAAAACCAAGACCAGGAGCTGACTGTGGCTCAGATCATGAACTCCTTATTACCAAATTCAGACTGAAATTGAAGAAAGCAGGGAAAACCACTAGACCATTTAGGTATGACCTAAATCAAATCCCTTATGATTATACAGTGGAAGTGAGAAATAGATTTAAGGGACTAGATCTGATACACAGAGTGCCTGATGAACTATGGACGGAAGTTTGTGACATTGTATAGGAGACAGGGATCAAGACCATCCCCATGGAAAAGAACTGCAAAAAGCAAAATGGCTGTCTGGGGAAGCCCTACAAATAGCTGTGAAAAGAAGAGAAGCGAAAAGCCAAGGAGAAAAGGAAAGATATAAGCATCTGAATGCAGAGTTCCAAAGAATAGCAAGAAGAGATAAGAAAGCCTTCCTTAGCAATCAATGCAAAGAAAATAGAGGAAAAGAACAGAATGGGAAAGACTAGAGATCTCTTAAAGAAAATTAGAGATACCAAGGGAATATTTCATGCAAAGATGGGCTCGATAAAGGACAGAAATGGTATGGACATAACAGAAGCTGAAGATATTAAAAAGAGATGGCGAGAATACACAGAAGAACTGTACAAAAAAGATCTTCACGACCCAGATAATCACGATGGTGTGATCACTCATCTAGAGCTAGACATCCTGGAATGTGAAGTCAAGTAGGCCTTAGAAAGCATCACTACGAACAAAGCTAGTGGAGGTGATGGCGTTCCAGTAGAGCTATTTCAAATCTTGAAAGATGATGCTGTGAAAGTGCTGCACTCAATATGCCAGCAAATTTGGAAAACTCAGCAGTGGCCACAGGACTGGAAAAAGTCACTTTTCATTCCAATCCCAAAGAAAGGCAATGCCAAAGAATTCTCAAACTACCACACAATTGCACTCATCTCACACGCTAGTAAAGTCATGCTCAAAATTCTCCAAGCCAGGCTTCAGCAATATGTGAACCATGAACTTCCAGATGTTCAAGCTGGTTTTAGAAAAGGTAGAGGAACCAGAGATCAAATTGCCAACATCCACTGGATTATGGAAAAAGCAAGAGAGTTCCAGAAAAACATCTATTTCTGCTTTATTGACTATGCCAAAGCCTTTGACTGTGTGGATCACAATAGACTGTGGAAAATTCTGAAAGAGATGGGAATACCAGACCACCTGACCTGCCTCTTGAGAAACCTGTATGCAGGCCAGGAAGCAACAGTTAGAACTGGACATGGAACAACAGACTGGTTCCAAATAGGAAAAGGAGTGCATCAAGGCTGTATATTGTCACCCTGCTTATTTAACTTCTATGCAGAGTACATCATGAGAAATGCTGGACTGGAAGAAGCACAAGCTGGAATCAAGATTGCTGGGAGAAATATCAATAACCTCAGATATGCAGATGACACCACCCTTATGGCAGAAAGTGAAGAGGAACTAAAAAGCCTCTTGATGAAAGTGAAAGAGGAGAGTGAAAAAGTTGGCTTAAAGCTCCACATTCAGAAAACAAAGGTCATGGCACCTGGTTTGCACACTCCAAATCACTGCAGATGGTGACTGCAGCCATGAAAATCACGAACATTGAAGAATTGATGCTTAACTGTAGAAGACGGCTGAAACTCCAGTACTAGAAGAGTTGAGTGACTGAACTGAACTGAACTGATGAATAATTTGCCTCTTCACAGGCCATGCCACATAAAACCTATCGTTGCATAGTATGCCATCTTCCTCCATCTGTCATGATTGAAATTGCCTTGGAAATCAATATTATGGAGTAAAAATGTCTAATGTTGTAATATGGAACTAGAGATAAAGAAAACTAGTATGACAGGCTTTATCATAGTGTATTTATCTAGAAATGAAGCCTAAGTTAGTGCAGTCCTGAAATTGGAAGTGAACTTGGCAAAAACATATGTGTGACATGGAGAAAAAACACAAGCTTAATCTATCTTTTTGCTAATTTTACGAGTGTGTATTTGATCATTCCATTTTTTACTCGTTCAGCAAATACATAGTGAATTCTTATTACATACCAGATATCATATGTAGTGTCTAGAGAAAAATATATCTATTTTGGCTTTCTATATCATTTCTAAAATGTTGAAGCCATTTTGTTGCTGTTGTTCAGTCATTGAGTTGTGTCTGACTCTTTGGCAACCCCATGGAGTGTAGCTCACCCGCATGGCCGGCATATTCCTTACCACTGAACCACTAAGGAAGCCTTGAAGACATTTTAAGGCAACATAAAAAGTAGAATCGAACTAGCTGTGCTGTTAAGAAGTCTCCCTGTCATCCATAGGATTTCTCTCTAAAAGACAAATATCATGAAGAGGGAATGACTGTGACTTATTATTTGTAGATAGAAGTTACTTGTGTCTGTGTGTTAGAAACCAATTCCGACAGTTTTACCTCCTCCTGAAATCTCTTGGGGGCTCACTGACTCTGTTGCTGAAATGAGCCTAATAAAGCTGAGTTGCCGCTTTGTACTACAGGATTCTGAAGAAGCAAACGTGTGTAGCCACCAAATAAAAAACAAAACTGTTGCAACATTTTATTTATTTCTGTATGTCTTCAGAATTACACAAGTGAATGGTCAAAGTGCAGAAAAATGAAAATGAGTATTGTTTTGCATACACTAACTGTGAAATCTTCACAAAACCAAAATGTGACAACGCCTTTTAACTAAAGCTACTCTTCTCGTAGGACGAATCCTGATGATTCTCTCTGGAATCTCCAGTGGATGATTTTCTCTGGGACCATAGCAGTTTCAAGGTAAAAGAAAATGTCCTCAGAATATCAGCACTGCCCCTACCCCCTGCCCCCCTGCCCCCGTGCCCCTGTTTCAAACAGCAGAACCTCAGAGCATTTGGAATTGGGCTAGCCCTGTATAAAGAAAACCAAATTTTACTGTATTGCCCTTTTCTTATCCTCTCCTGTTACCTCCCCCTAGATTCAGTCTTAATGAAAGTGAAAGAGTTAGTTGCTCAATTGTGTCCAGCTCTTTGTGACCCCATGGACAACGGCTTGCCAGGCTCCTCTGTCCATGGAATACTCCAGGCAAGAATACTGGAGTAGCTTGCCATTCCCTTCTTTAGGAGATCTTCCAGACCCAGGAATCGAACTCCGGTCTCCTGCTTTGCAGGTAGATTTTCGTTACTGTCTGAGCCATCAGGGAAGCCACCAAGATTCAGTCTTAGATCGTTTACCATCTTCCCCATCCCATTCAACCCTCAGCAACTATTCCAAGAGATCCTGATTCTACACTGGGGGCCACTATGGTGCTACTGGCGCTTTAAAAGGGGCAACTGGAAGATGGAACAATAAGCCACAAAGGACAGAATTGCTCACTGATGTAACAGAATTGCACTGGTGTGACAGGTGCTGGGGCAGGGTGATATTTATGAACACAGAGTCCTTCCTTGCATCATGGAAGCACCTGTCCACTCTGGGAACTCTTAAGGCCAGCCCTGTTTAGGACCCACAGAGATGGTTTCAGTTTTTTATGCCCCAGACAGAGCATGTGAGTGAGAGGGGTGAAGACTTAATGTAATCGGAAACAAGCCAACCAGACAGTTCACAGGGGACAAAGTTATGTTGGCTCTGGTCCCGGTAAAAGGAGAACCTTGAGCCCATGTTCTGGGAGCTCCCATGTTTCAGGGGAAGGACTGAGAGGCCTCACACACTTATCAACAGTAGAGGAGAAGCCTGAATTGTGGATTGAGGGTGGTTTAGAGAATTCAGGGCTGAGAGGCATCATATACCCATATTCACCTCTGCCTCATATCCTGTAACATTGTCCCAACCCCCGGCCACTTCAGGCAGGCACCAAATGGAATGTTGATCCAAGTTTTTAGACAGTAATGTTTAGAAAAGAATACAGAGTGAAAGCAAGTTTAGGACACCACATCCCCCCTAAGCAAAACAAAGCCTTATTGCACAGAGTCAACGGTAAAGACTCATGTATCCCTGGAAGCTATGTTTTATTTTTGGAAGTTATTGTCATCAAGAGCTGGCTGACAAGATCAGAATGCTTTCTTTTAAGGACAACATACTGTGGGGGTTTTTTCCTGCAGCTCTGGAAAGACATTAAAATGAAGGTACCATTCTCTGTCCAGACTCTACTTATCAGCTCTGTGACAATGGGTGGGTCTCTTAACCTCAGGAAGTCTAAGTTTCCACTTTTGCACGATGAATCTCTAATACCTAGAAAGTAGAACTGGAGGATTTAAAGCGAGACAGCATAGGCAAAGTGCTTTACATGGTGCTGGAAACAAAGCAAGCCCTCACTATTATTATAACCACCATTTTTATGATTACCAAAGTTATTCTTTCCCACTATCTAAATCTAGGATTTCACTCAGTCCATTCTGAAAGTAAACGAATAATTCCTGGTCTCTGAATAATGCATTTGGAAATCCTTAATTTAGTAGTTCTTAGACTGGGACACAAGAATGGGCTTCAGAGAACCCATAAATGCCCTACAATTTTATGCAAACTTTTGAGTGACATACATCCCTCTGGAGAGAGAATCCATTGCTTTCATCAAACATGTTCCTGACTCTAAGAAAGATTTGCTTTGTTCAGTCACTCAGTCACGTCGGACTCTTTGTGACCCCATGGACTGTAGCCTGCCAGGCTTCCCTGTTCTTCACCATCTCCTGGAGCTTGCTCAAACTCATGTCTGTTGAGTCGGTGATGCCATCCAACTATCCTATCCTTTATTGTCTCCTTCTCCTCCTGCCCTCAATCTTTCCCAGCATCAGGGTCTTTTCTAATGAGTTGGCTCTTCTTGTCAGGTGGTCAAAGCAAGATTAACCAGTGCCTGAAGTGAAAAGGCTAACTTTCCATTAGGATTGTCCCAATTATTTCATATATCAGCTACTTTGAGAATAATTAAATTTCAATAGTGGGCTTTTCCAGAACAAGGTTGACAAACTGTTATCTAGAAAGAGTCAATCATCTAGATAGAGAAGTGGGGCTCTCATGAATATGTCTTCAGTTCAATTCAGTTCAGTTCAGTCGCTCAGTCATGTCCAACTCTTTGAGAACCCATGAATCAAGCACACCAGGCCTCCCTGTCCATCACCATCTCCCGGAGTTCACTCAGACTCATGTCCATCGAGTCGGTGATGCCATCCAGTCATCTCATCCTCTGTCGTCCCCTTCTCCTCCTGCCCTCAATCCCTCCCAGCATTAGGGTCTTTTCAGATGAGTCAACTCTTCGCATGAGGTGGCCAAAGTAATGGAGTTTCAGCTTTAGCATCAGTCCTTCCAATGAAAACCCAGGACTGATCTCCTTTAGGATGGACTGTTTGGATCTCCTTGCAGTCCAAGGGACTCTCAAGAGTCTTCTCCAAAACCACAGTTCAAAAGCATCAATTCTTCGGTGCTCACCTTTCTTCACAGTCCAACTCTCACATCCATACATGACCACTGGAAAAACCATAGCCTTGACTAGACAGACCTTTGTCGGCAAAGTAATGTCTCTGTTTTTGAATATGCTGTCTAGGTTGGTCGTAACTTTCCTTCCAAGGAGTAAGCGTCTTTTAATTTCATGGCTGCAATCAACCATCTGCAGTGATTTTGGAGCCCAAAAAAATGAAGTCTGATACTGTTTCCACTGCTTCCCCATCTATTTCCCATGAAGTGATGGGACCAGATGCCATGATCTTCATTTTCTGAATGTTGAGCTTTAAGCCAACTTTTTCACTCTCCTCTTTTACTTTCATCAAGAGGCTTTTTAGTTCCTCTTCACTCTCTGCCATAAGGGTGGTGTCATCTGCATATCTGAGGTTATTGATATTTCTCCCGGCAATCTTGAAGGATGTCAAATATTATTTGGCCCTTTCTCAGACTGCTGGCTGGTGCTTTGTTTGAATAGTTTTAAACAAAGCCTGACAGTAGATAGGCTCTCCTTTTGCCCTCCTCTGCATCTTGACGTCTCTGGTTCTGTTCCACTGATGCTTCTTTGATTGTCTGCCTGACACCTTCATCCAAAGCTTTCAGGAAAAGGTTGAAGACAGCTTGTTTTAGATGGAGGTTGCTCCATGTAGTAGTAAGAGTTTTCTCTCCATTGAGATCCTGCTGTTGTTAGAGATACCAAACAGTTGTTGTGTGTTTGTTGCTCAGTTGTAACTCTTTGTGACCCCATGAACTGTAGCATGCCAGGCTCCTCTGTCCATGGAATTCTCTAGGCCAGAATACTGGAGTGCGTTGCCATTCCCTTCTCTAGGGGTCTTCCTAACTCAGGGATCTAACCTGAGTCTTCTGCGTTGCAGGTGGATTTTTTTTATCATCTGAGCCACCAGGAAAGCCCACAGAAGAGTTAAGAGTTTTAGATAATTTCCTTCTTGGTGGTAGTTAAAAGACATTTAAAAGAACTTTTCACAGAGCAACTCAGTTCTCTAAAGCAGGGGTCCCCAACCTCCTGGATCTAATGCCTGATGATCTGAGGTGGAGCTGATGTAATAAGAATATAAATAAGGTACACAATAAATGTAATGCACTTGAATCATCCCAAAACCATCTCCCCAGCCCTGGTCTGTGAAAACAAATTGTCTTCCATGAAACCAGTCCCTGGTGCCCAAAAGTTTGGGAACTGTTGCAGTAAGGAGTCTGTGATATCTCACGTACTGGAAGGCTAAATTTCAAGCAGGTTTAGCGTTAAGCTGGTGATTTAAATAGGCAAAAGGCTCTGTATCCTATTACTAATCCCAGAGCTGTGCGATCCTCCCCCCATCACCACGTGACATTAGTGAGAGAGGCGACAGGCGATGCCATGCATCTAACTTCATCATCCAGTCCTGCTACCTGAAGACACTCAGGACTTGTCTGCCAGTAATGAGTCAACAGCTGTTTTCCAGTGACCCTGAGAATAGCCATTTCCTATAGTTGATTAGGAGTGGGAGCAAAGAGAAAAGATATATGAGACAGAAAAGTCAAGACTTTATTCCCCTCAGAAAATTAATAGTCCTGGTGAGAATACAAAATACAAAAATGTAAAGAACTTGCAAAACTAATACAAAATGATTGTAAATTCAGTTGGAAAACACCAGGTGAGCAGAGATACTCAGGGATTAAAAGGACCAGAGAGGAATTCAAGAATTCACCGAAGGTTTCCACAGGAGGAGTGGCTGGAGCCAGGCTTGAGGCTGTGGGGACCATGAGTGTGAAGTAGCTGGGAGGGCCTTGTGAATCAAGTGAGATAAGACAGAAGACATGAAAGCGCAGAAGGGCGAAAAATGAAGCCTAACACAGAATGGGTAATCAAATTCATCTAATTAGAATAAAGACTCCAGGGACTTCCCTGATGGTACTATGCTTAAGACTTCACCTTCCAACGCAGAGTGTACAGGTTCGATCCCTGGTCAGCAAGCTAAGATCCCACACGCCTCATAGTCAAAAAACTAAACCATAAAGCAGAATCAATATTATAACAAATTCAATAGAGACTTTAAAACTGTTCCTGTCAGAATAAAGACTCTCCATACAAAAAATGGTTAGTTCTAAGAATAAAGCAGAGCCTAGATTATGTTAAGTTCATTTATTAGCTCATTCATTCATTTTTTCCATTCTTTCAACATGTGTTTAGAGTCTCTGTACCTTGAGATACTGCTTTCCTAGTCTCTGAAGGTAGACTAATTCTCTACTGATTACAGTACATTCTAGGTGGAAGAGATAGATAATGAACAATAAATAATGATAAGCAATAAATTTTTTAAAATGCCATCTGAGTCTATTTGGTGAATAGGGTCCCAAGCCCATGTGTCAAGCTTTTAGGGTTGCTAAGATACCCTGGTGTGAGCGACATGCTTAGTGGAGTGCTATTACTATCTCATGGACATCCTCCAAATATTATCACTTTTCTCCCCTTTCTGTTTCAAGGTTATAGTAAGGCCACTGGTGCAGAACAATAAGCAATAAAGTCATGATGCCACTGAGTTCATGTGCAGTCTGTCCGCAGGTCAGAGACCTTGACTGTCAGCATGTATAGAACTGCCCTTAAGATTTGAACAGCAAGAAGAGGCAAAGCAAAAATCAACTGTGTTTTGGAAATTTCCCACCGAATACTATTTGTGACTTTCCCCTTGATAACACACTGGACAATGTAAAATCTTGCATAGATAATACATTTTGGCTTGAAAAGTGTTATGGCTCAAAATAATTTCCTGTGATTATCAGCCAACCTAGCTGTAGAACTGGCTTCCCAGGTGGCGCTAGCACTCAAGAATCTGCTTGCCAACGCAGAAATGTGTTCCAATGCCAGGAAGAGACATGGGTTCAATCCCTGGGTGAGGAAGATCCCCTGGGGAAGGAAACCCACTTCAGTATTCTTGCCTGGAGAATCCCATGGAAAGAGGAGCCTGGGGGGCTATAGTCCATGGGGTCACAGAGTCAGACATGATGAAGCAACTTAGGACAAAGCAGCTGTAGAACTATTTTGATGTGTATACTTACTAAACTTTCCCTTTATAAAGTAAAGCAATTGATCCAGCTGTAATGGGAGATACATACTCCTCTAATTTGATATCTGAAAGAAATAAGACAATGAGAAATAAGCTATATTTTTGTGTTTGTCTTCAGCGGAGCTGGGCCAGTCAATAGTTGTAGCTTGTAATAGAACAGTGCTAGGGAAGAAATGGGGAATCTATAGGAGGGCTGATCTCTGATCTGGCCATGGAGTTAAAATGACCCAAATTTTAACTGTTCAAATGATGCTGAGACCCAGTCAGACCTTAGAACTTTCCCTGTAAAACAAGGCAAAAGAAAATATGAACCAAATAGTAGCTGCATAAAATTTCATGAATATCATGGGTATGGTATCCCTATCCTTTCCGAAGGAGACTAACCAAATTCTGAGGTCCTTCCACTTTGGGAGAGTATTGAAGACTAGATGATAAAAGATGTTATGTCTGTTTCTCCTCATTTTTTATCTAAAATACTAAATAACTTGGCCACTGTTTGTTTAACTTTCTGATGTGAAAAAATGCTTGACTGAGTTGGGGAATCCCACAGGCTATAAGCCCTTTGGTGCAAATGAAGAAAAATGCTGCTTTCTTGGGGTGTGCAGAGTGGCCTGCCAGCGGGCATAGCTCATGTCGGGGAGGCTTGGCTGGATTTTATCAGCCAGGAGCACTTGCGCTGTGTGCAACCTGCGCTCCCATTCGTGGTGGCTCTGATTTGGTTGAAACATGGATTAGGGAGAAAACTGAAACAGCCATCAATAAATTAAATAAGTCAGTCCAGAAGTTTTTCTGTTTTGACTGTTTTCTTCAAAAGCAAGAATTCAGTTTTAATTCAGCTTTGTGTTTGCCAGTTCCCACATTTAAACCTCACTGGATAAAGCAGGTCCTTACCGCTCCCTTACATTAGTACTCCAGCATCCCTAACTGCATTAGGGATGCCTTTCTGCCAAGGTGGGAGAAAGGATCTTTCTACAGCCAGGAACACAGGTAGCCCAAGTCTGTAAATGTGGATTTCTGGGAGCATCCAGAGAGCCACATGATCTATCAAACCCATCTGGTCAGTAAGGAAGTTCTTCAAGCGCTTAAAACCATTTTTATCAGATTAATCCTCTCTTGTATTAAAGTTCTGGACTTCTGAAAGCTGTTCACTTCATTGTGAGACTAGACAGTGTTTTCTCAGGGAGAACAGGGCTGAAAGTTGTCAGTGCCTTCTATTTAAAGTTACCTTTGTGTCTTCTCCATGTACACCATCAAACTTCCTGAGGGCAGAGCTAGGTCACTATGTTTGTGACGTTCCGTTCTCTCAACTTTAATTCAACAGATGTTCACTGGGACGCTTCCTTATGCCAAGCACCTTCTAGAGTTGTAGGTGATGCAGAGATGAGTCACATAGAACCCCTCACCTCCAAGAGTGATTTTGGTAGAAGGAGTTGAATGCAAATACAGAAATAACTGCAATTCAAGGCAGTCAACTCAAACCACTTTGGGAGTAGAAAGAACTAAATCAGTGAAAAAGCACACACAGAGGACAGAGAATAAAGAAAAAGTAAAGAATGTGAAGGACTTCCCAAGTGGCTCAGTAACAAAGAATCCACCTGCCAATGCAGGAGACACAGCTTCCATCTTTGGGTTGGGAAGATCCCCTGGAGAAGGAAACGGCAACCCACTCCAGTATTCCTCCAGGGAAGCCCCAGGGACAGAGAAGCCTGGTGACCTACAGTCCATGGGATCCAAAAAGGATGGGATGCAATTTAGCAGCAAAACAGCAAAGAGAAAGGCTAATTGTTCTTTATTCCTTCCTTTGTTTGTCTTCTCAGAGTTTTAAACTTCTAATGTGTTATGTAGAGCAATGTCTTGAGGAAATGATGGGCCAAATTAGTGTAAGTCAGAAATGTAGGAAAAGTCATTCTAAGCCCAACTGTAGTCATTACTCAAAAGAAAGTGAAAAACCAGAAAACGCAGACACTTAAAGGACAGGTAATCAAAGGTTTCAAAAGTTAGAATGGGCATTTTATACATATAAAAGATAAACTAAATGTTATCTACCTCTGTATCTTTTTAAATGAGGAAAGGTGAATGTATTTTTCATTTTGCCTCTTTCGTGTTGACTCTATATGCTGTTCTGTGGCTTTTGCTGATAATAAGAAATTGCCTGCTTCGAAATTATATCCCGTCATGGATGCTAATGATGACCCTGATGAAGATCATCTTACAAGTTATGATGTTCAGCTCAGTATTCAAGAATCTATTGAAGCCAGCAAGACTGTATTTTATCCTGAAAGGTAACATTCAAATTGATGATCCTCAACTAAACTTCATGGCATTCATTTTTTGTAAGATCAAATGAATGATGTTTCCAGACCTCTCTACCTATTGTTTTGTGGCCGGAAATTCAATACCTTTACAAGAACTGCTGTGCACAGGTGTAGCCATCTGATTCTACAAATTCCCATCTCCTGTGAAGTATGAGACTACCTAGATAGGAAATTCCCAGCTCAGTTTGTTTGTATAGAATTGCCTATTTCCTCAATTCATATACAATCAAAAAGGACGGTAAATAATGTGAATGAAATTGTAAACACTGTTTATATGACTAATGTATAGATATATATACAGAATCTGTTGTGCTACTGACTCAGGCAACCTTTATAAGTAATATATTCCATTTTGCACAGTTAAAATATGAAGAATAATGCTAACTCACCTGCCTATAAGCTTAATGAGTGGGAAAAGAGTTGAAGGCTTTTGTAATATATGGCAAAGTGATATATAAACCAGAACTTATTTAATTATCTACTGTTAAAGTGACAGCAGTTAAGAAATTATACATGAAATAGGTGGTTTGTGTTGGCAAGAGTTATAGCATCTAAAACTGCCAAAGTAAATTTTCATTTTGAGTAGCACACATACTTCTGACAAAACTAAACTTTAATTTACCTTTAAATTCGATTATAGTATTTAGAATCCTGTATTCTGAAATTAGTAGTGCTTTTGAAAAGATTCAGTGCTATAAAATGATTGCTTTTGAGCTTTTGAAAAACAGACATGTTAACGGTTATATTTCTGGTCTTTTTCATTCTTCCCTTATCTCCCAGGAAGGCATTCACAACCCTGGAATACCAGTGGATGTTTCTGCTTTAATAGAGTTAAATCAATTTGTTATTCAATACCTAGTCACCTTTGAATAAACACACATCAGACAATTTCCATGAGGGTTGACAATGACCTCCTGGGTCAGTGATTAGAATTTGTTCAATAAATGCTCAGCCTATTTTTCACTAGTTTTCACAGTTGATTAAATACTAACATGCAATATACAGCATATGCTCCCAAATAAGCAACCATTAATTAGCCATTATTAAATTCAAAGCAAGAAACCTTTATTGAGCATAGAATTTTTAAAGTTGGGAGAAACCTTAGAGATCTTCCTATATAATCTTCTCATTTTACTGATGCAGGAACCACCATCCAGAGAGGCTGCTGGCCTCCTCAGGATCACAAAATCACAACATCTGAAAGCAGCTCCTCCGTCTCTGACTCCAGTTATTTACCCCCTTTTCATTGCCTACAATTAATTTCATAGACAATGTTTTAACCTTCTACTTTTCCATCTTCCCTAATGTTCATAGGTCCAGTGTATCATAAACATATTCTGTATCTGACTTTTAGACATTTACATGTCTAAAAATTTATCTACTTTTTAAAGTAGATAACATCAGTTGTGTGCATTTCTTGAAGATCCTGATTATTAAATGTATGTGCAAAAACTAAACAAATGTTTTGATGCCTTGGAGTATATCATGAATACAAATATGGCTTATATTTCTTTCCCTGCTAGATTTGTACCACTAAGCAATCAGAACAGAAAGCTTGTGGAGGCCATACAGCAAGGTAAATGGATTTATCACCTACAGTAGAATGGGCTGGAGAGTCCAGCTGGCTGAGAGATTTGTTATCAGCCCATGTGCTTATTTTAGGTCACATTCTTGAGCTCCAGGAGTATGTGAAATATAAACATGCTTTGGATGAAGCTGATGAAAAAGGATGGTTTCCATTGCATGAAGCTGTTGTCCAACCCATTCGGCAGATACTTGAAGTTGTCTTGGATGGTAAGAAAATGTAGAATGCCCTTAACCAAACTGAAGCCCAAATGCAGATGTTCTGGAGTATTCCCAATGAAAAGAATAAGCAAAAGGAAAAAGTCGAATAAAAGGTGATTTGCAGTTTGGAAAAGATAGTACCCATGCTTTAAACTGAGTACAAAACTAGCCTATTTTGTGGAGTTCAGGGTTTACCTTTTACATCTTTCTAAAAATATGACCCAGTTTGGTGGGAGGATGTGATTATCAACTAAAAGTTTATACATACCATTAATTAATTGATTTAAATATAAAATATTTTGCTTTTCAAAGTTGGTTGTAAACTTTCATCTTGAACTGAGTTGATGATAGTTTCCAAAAGAGTATTATTTTGTACAATATCTGTACAAAATTACATTACATTACATCACATTTTCTGTCCTTATATTACATTGATTTTTTCATCATGCAAACATGAATAACTGCTGTGGTATATCTACCCAAGGTTAAATGTTATTAATAATTTCTACATTTCAACAGTTTTTTTCACATCCCAGCATCTTATAAAACACTTTGAGAATGCCCTTCTTTTCTTTTTTTTTTTTTTTAATGCCCTTCTTTTCAACCTTCAACGTTGCTTCCTAGTGCTGTTGTAAGAGATAATGATAGCCACTGGATAATTAACTATCCAGCTAGTCAGCCAGCTACAAAAAGTTAAAAATAGACAGACAGATAGGATAGATAGTCAGACAGATATAGAAGATGATGTTAAGCATGGTATTTTTTTTGGTAACATATTCTGATAGGATACATCATTGATAAATACTTCTCATTCCCACAGGCACAGACTTCATTTGACAAAAAACAATTTCAGGTTCAATTTAAATAATAATACAAAGGATTAGGGAAGTTGTTCATAATTTATTAAGAAGTGAGAAGTCACAACCCATTATCTTTTTTTTGTAAAAAAACACCTTGAAACACAGACGTTGGTTTGCTAGCTGTCAACTTGATTAGCAAGCCCATGCTCATCTATTTCTACTCACCATCATTTGCTAGACTTTAATCATTTCTCTTTTTACTCTTCTCTTTTTTGTCAATTGACTTTGTCTAATCTAGTGTAGATAATATTGCATCATTCTGTTCTATATGACATCCTTTAAGTAAAGACTTTTAATTTTCCACATGCTTTCATATCTCAGCATCTTATAAGACGCTCTGGGAGTTCAAGACCTCTGATGGAGAAACACCTTTGACTTTGGCAGTCAAAGCTGGTCTGGTGGAAAATGTAAGAACTTTACTAGAGAAAGGAGTGTGGCCAAACACCAAAAATGACAAAGGAGAGACGCCCCTTCTGCTTGGTAAATGAGCTATTTTTCCTAGAACTTTTATAATTTGAGACAAATAATATTTATTCAGTATTTAATGGAAGCCACTGTGTATTGACTAAAATTATGTGACCTCATCTGTTTCCACTCTCTGATGTCCTTTCCTAACCCCCATCTCACTTGCCATAAAGTTTTGTTTTCTTCTCCCACCAGGGGGTGAAACGTGAAAGCTCTTTCAGCACCAGTTAATCAGAAGGGGTCTAATGAGGAGTTTTATGAGGCCAGGAGTGCCCGTTTTGCAGAAATAGTCTCTAAGGGGGGGTCCGGCCTCTAAGAGATATTGCATGTGTGACCTGTAGCTTAAACAAAGAGGCAGAAAGGGGACTCCAGAGAGAGACATGAGGTACAGAGCAGAATGATGAGACCAAATTTGAAGGCAGGCGAGCCAGCAGATTCTGAGCACACCCGTGTGTCACTGGGGTCACCACTGCGACACATCAAAGCAATGATTGTAAGCCTGAAGATGTTGTTTATCTGTACACAGCTTCTTCTCAGGCTTGTATATCCTGCTGTTTGTTGACCAGTAAGAATTGGCACATCTATTTGCAATACCAGAGTGAGATGAGATTAACGATAGATGACCACAGATAACCTTTCTTTCTCTCAGGGACGTAGGTGTGGAGAAAGAATTAGGGTTTTGGCATCTGAGATACTTGTATTTATTTTTCTTCCATTTTATTGAAATGTAATTGACATATAACATGGTACTAGTTTAAGGTATACAACATAATTTGATGTATGTATTACTATGAAATCATTATAACAGAAAGCCTAGTTAACATGCCTCACTTCACATAGTTACACATTGTTTTTTCTTGTGTTGCAAACTCTGTTTTGCAGACTTTTAAGATCTGCTCTCTTAACTTTCAAGTATACAGTTCAGTATTGTCATGTGAATGTTAATTCTAGCTGGGAGACTGCAGTTATGGGTCCAGCTTCCTCATGTGTAAAATGGAAATACAACATCCACCATGCAGAATTAGCCTATTATACAGAGTGAAGTAAGTCAGAATGGAAAACACCAAGACAGTATATTAATGCATATATATGGAATTTAGAAAGATGGTAATGATGACCCTATATGCAAGACAGCAAAAAAGGCACAGATGTAAAGAACAGACTTTTGGACTCTGTGGGAAAAGGCGAGGATGGGATGATTTGAGAGAATAACACTGAAACATGTATACTACCTATATGTATATGTGTGAAGTGTCCTGTCTTTGACTGTAGTCTACTGGGCTCCTTGGTCCATGGGATTTTCCAAGCAAGAATACTGGAGTGGGTTGCCATTTCCTTCTCCAGGGGAACTTCCCGACCCAGGGATCGGACCCAGGGATCGAACCCGGGTCTCCCGCATTGTATATAGTATGTATATGCATATTTCACATGTATATGTGAAATAGATCGCCAGTCCAGGTTCAATGCATGAGACAGGGTGCTTAGGGCCTGTGCACTGGGATGACCCTGAGGGATGTGATGAGGAGAGAGATGGGAGGGGGTTTCAGGATGGGGGACACATGTACACCCATGGCGATTCATGTGAATGTATGGCAAAACCGCTAAAATATTGTAAAGTAATTAGGCTCCAATTAAAATATATAAATTATTTTACAAAAAAATTAGAGAAAAATCAGTTCAATTCCATTCAGTTCAGTCACTCAGTTGTGTCTGACTCTTTGTGACCCCATGGACTGCAGCATGCCAGGCTTCCCTGTCCATCACCAACTCCTGGAGTTTGCTCAAACTCACGTCCATTGTGTCAGTAATGCCATCCAACCATCTCATCTTCTGTCATCCCCTTCTCCTCCCACCTTCAATCTTTCCCAGCATCAGGGTCTTTTCAAATGAGTCAGTTCTTCGCATCAGATGGCTAAAGTATTGGAGCTTCAGCATCAGTCCTTTCAATGAATATTCAGGGCTGATTTCCTCTAATAATGACTGGTTGGATCTCCTTGAAGTCCAAGGGACTCTCAAGAGTCTTCTCCATCACCACAGTTCAAAAGCATCAATTCTTGGATGCTCAGTTTTCTTTATAGTCCAACTCTCAATACCATTGGAGAAGGAAATGGCAACCCACTCCAGTACTCTTGCCTGGAAAATCCCATGGACTGAGAAGCCTGGTAGGCTACAGCCCATGGCGTCACAGAGGCGGACACGACTGAGCGACTTTCCTTTCCTTTCCTTTCTCAATTCCATACATGACTACTGGAAAAGCCATAGCTTTGACTAGACGGACCTTTGTTGGCAAAGTAACGTCTCTGCTTTTTACTATGCTGTCTAGGTAGGTCATAACTTTTCTTCCAAGGAGCAAGCGTGTTTTAATTTCATGGCTGCAGTCACCATCTGCAGTGATTTTGGAGCCTCTAAAAATAAAGTAACCATTTCCATTGTTTTCCCATCTATTTGCCATGAAGTGATGGGACCAGATACCATGATCTTAGTTTTCAGAATGTTGAGTTTTAAGCCAACTCTCTCACTCTCCTCTTTCACTTTCACCAAGAGGCTTTTTAGTTCCTCTTCACTTTCTGCCATTAGGGTGGTGTCATCTGCATATCTGAGGTTATTGATATTTCTCCCAGCAATCTTGATTCCAGATTGTACTTCATCCAGCCTGGCATTTTTCATGATGTCCTGTTCATAAAAGTTAAATAAGTAGGGTGACAATATACAGCCTTGACGTACTCCTTTCCCAATTTGGAACCAGTCTATTATTCAATGTCCAGTTCTAACTGTTGCTTCTGACTTGCCTACAGATTTCTCAGGAGGCAGGTCAGGTGGTCTGGTATTCCCATCTCTTTAAGAATTTTCCACAGTTTGTTGTGATCCACACAGTCAAAAGCTTTTGCATAGTCAATAAAGTGAATAGAGAAAAATATTAATATGTAAACTTCTGCCACATGGTAGATGCTCAGGAGAGGAGAGATGTTATGAAATAATGCACATGGGACAGGAGGAGGGAAAGCAGCCCTGAGATTGTTCACCAGCCATCCCAGTGCAGTTCAGTTCAGTTGCTCGGTCATGCCCAACTCTTTGTGACTCTATGGACTGCAGCATACCAGGCTTCCCTATCACCAACTCCCAGAGCTTACTCAAACTCATGTCCATTGAGTCAGTGATGCCATCCAACCATCTCATCCTCTGACATCCCCTTCTCCTCCTGCCTTCAATCTTTCTCAGCATCAGGGTCTTTTCAAATGAGTCAGTTCTTTGCATCAGGTGGCCAAAGTATTGGAGTTTCAGCTTCAGCATCAGTCCTTCCAATGAACACCCAGGACTGATCTCCTTTAGGATGGACTAGTTGGACCTCCTTGCAGTCCAAGGGACTCTCAAGAGTTTTCTCCAACACCACAGTTCAAAAGCATCAATTATTCAGTGCTCAGCTTTCTTTATAGTCCAACTCTCACATCCACACATGACCACTGGAAAAATCATAACCTTGACTAGATGGGGCCTTTGTTGACAAAGTAATGAGTCTGCTTTTGAATATGCTATCTAGGTTTGTCATACTTTTCCTTCCAAGGAGTAAGCGTCTTTTAATTTCATGGCCGCAGTCACCATCTGCAATGATTTTGGAGCCCAGAAAAATAAAGTCAGCCACTGTTTCCACTGTTTCCCCATCTATTTGCCATGAAGTGATGGGACCGGATGCCATGATCTTAGTTGAGCTTTAAGCCAGTTTTTTCACTCTTCTCTTTCACTTTCATCAAGAGGCTCTTTAGTTCCTCTTCACTTTCTGCCATAAGAGTGGTGTCATTTGCATATCTGAGGTTATTGATATTTCTCCCAGCAGTCTTGATTCCAGCTTGTGCTTCCTCCAGCCCAGCATTTCTCATGATGTTTTCTTTATATAAGTTAAATAAGCAGGGTGACAATATACAGCCTTGACGTACTCCTTTTCCAATTTGGAACCAGTCTGGAAGTCACAGTAAACCAGATTCTATGCTGAATAGCACAGTACAAATGGAATGATCATCTTTCAAAGAGTCTAGTGAGAGCCTAGATATGATCGAAATAGAAAATAAGTGTTAATAAATGCTATAACAAAGGCGTATATCCAAAGTAAATTGGGGAAATAAGAGAGCAGTGGAATCTGTGAAACTTCCAAAGAAATAGTTGTGACTCATGGGACATAGGGGGGATCAGCAACAGGTCTTTGCCCCTGCACAAAAATGTTAAATGAATAGTGTCATCACATCTTGGGAGCATTCTGCTCTGATTTCTTCTTTACTCTTCTCTTATTTGGCAGCTTTTCAGTTCAGTTCAGTCGCTCAGTCCTGTCCGACTCTCTGCGACCCCATGAATCGCAGCATACCAGGCCTCCCTGTCCATCATCAACTCCCGGAGTTCACTCAAACTCACGTCCATCGAGTCAGTGATGCCATCCAGCAATCTCATTCTCTGTCGTCCCCTTTTCCTCCTGCCCCCAATCCCTCCCAGCATCAGAGTCTTTTCCATTGAGTCAACTCTTCGCATGAGGTGGCCAAAGTACTGGAGTTTCAGCTTTAGCATCATTCCCTCCAAAGAACACCCAGGACTTATCTCCTTTAGAATAGACTGGTTGGACCTCCTTGCAGTCCAAGGGACTCTCAAGAGTTTTCTCCAACACCACAGTTCAAAGCATCAATTATTTGGTGCTCAGCTTTCTTTATAGTCCAACTCTCACATCCACACATGACTAATGCAAAAACCATAGCCTTGACTAGATGGGGCCTTTGTTGACAAAATATTGTCTCTGCTTTTGAATATGCTATCTAGGTTGGTCATAGCTTTCCTTCCAAGGAGTAAGCGTCTTTTAATTTCATGGCTGCAGTCACCATCTGCAGTGATTTGGGAGCCCAAAAAGATAAAGTCTGACACTGTTTCCATAGTTTCCCCATCTATTTCCCATGAAGTGATGGGACCAGATACCATGATCTTCATTTTCTGAATGCTGAGGTTCAAGCCAACCTTTTCACTCTCCTCTTTCACTTTCATCAAGAGGTTCTTTAGTTCTTCTTCACTTTCCGCCATAAGGGTGGTGTCATCTGCATATCTGGGGTTATTGATACTTCTCCCGGCAATCTTGATTCCAGCTTATGCTTCCTCCAGTCCAGTGTTTCTCATGATGTACTCTGCATATCAGTTAAATAAGCAGGGTGTCAGTATACAGCCTTGATGTACTCCTTTTCCTAATTGGAACCAGTCTGTTGTTCCATGTCCAGTTCTAACTGTTCTTCCTGACCTGCATACAGGTTTCTCAAGAGGCAGGTCAGGTGGTCTGGTATTCCCTTCTCTTTCAGAATTTTCCACAGTTTATTTTGATCCACACAGTCAAAGGCTTTGGCATAGTCAATAAAGCAGAAATCAATGTTTTTCTGGAACTCTCTTGCTTTTTCCATGATCCAGCAGATTTTGGCAGTTTGATCTTTGGTTCCTCTGCCTTTTCTAAAACCAACTTGAACATCTGGAAGTTCACAGTTCACGTATTGCTGAAGCCTGGCTTGGAGAATTTTGAGCATGACTTTACTAGCGTGTGAGATGAGTGCAATTATGCAGCAGTTTGAGCATTCTTCGGCACTGCCTTTCTTTGGGTTTGGAATGGCAAAGATGGGCGGGTCATGGTGGCAGCTTTTAGCCTTCTCCAATTCAGATTAATCTGGAAAAACTAATTATTATAGTCAGGGTACAGATAAAACTTCCAGAACAAAACAAGCAAACAAACACAGATACATAAACAAACGCACTGCAATGACTTCGAAAAGAAAGTTCATTCCTCTCTCACACAACAATTCAGAAGTGAGTGGTCCAGGGTTTGGCAGGATGGCTATACCACCTTTACATAAGACTTTAGATGTTACATTTTTCCATCCATCAGGGAGGAGGAAAGAGGCAGCCTTGGGAAAATTTCAGCCTCTAAGAGGATGACCTAGACGTGTACACAGCACTTCTGTTCATACCCTGTTTGTTCAGATTTTGTCACATAGTCTTAGGTGCAAGGAAGGCTGGGGTATTTAGTTTCTACCTGGATAGACTGTGAACAGCTAAAGCTTGGGAACTTCTGATTCTAAAGGAAAAGGTGAAATACAAGTACTGAAGGAGATATGGTTTTCTCTGCGTACATGTTACCAGACTTTATGTCACAGTAACATGGTGCTTTTTAAAATGAACAGAACACTTTTCCTGAGCAAGATCTACTGATACTACCAGAATATCACATATGGTTGCTTCACCACTATTAGCATGACTTATTATTTTTGTAAAGGCATATGCCATGGACTATTTGCATGTATTTGTTACTATTTCTATAGTCTTTGATTTCTGCAAAAAAGATACACTCTTCCAGAGTTTATATATTATCTCACTTTGCGAATATAAAATTATTCTCTACTTGCTATTCTTGATCCACTTAATATTGTTAAGGGACAACTAAGTCATGATTATCACTCATTCGTTTTCATTTTACTTCACTTAAAATTTCCTTTACTGCTTAATGCCCACAACAGAGCATTAAATATTTGTCTGCATTTCAAAGTCTCAATTGTTAGTCTCTCTACTCTAGCAATAACTGAAATGTGGGAAAGGAACTTTGATCATTGAGTTATAAGAATCAAAATAGAATTAATGCTTAGAAATAATATTTTTAAAAACCAAATGGTAACATCATAGATAAAACAAAAGTCTCACAGAGGAAATATTATGGAGGTGTTCACTTATGTCCCCACCAGCCGCATTGCTGGAGGATAGGGACTCCCCTTGGGATACCTTCTTTAGGCCATTCATTGTGGATTCTATGTCATCTTTTTAGGTTCATAAGAAAATGGATCTTCCATGGCACTTTCTGTTTTCCTTTTTCTTGCATTTTGAAGCTACTTGAAATATGCTACTCATAGTTTATTAACTTATAAAGGAGAGACGAGGGGGGAAAGTGCTGTTATTTTTTTAATGTATGCACAACACCATTTTTGTCTTAACCTGACATTATTATCTTTGTCTTTATTTTTGAAATATCCTTGTGTGTGCTCAGTCGCTCAGTTATGTCCGACTGCAGTAGCCCACTGGCTCCTCTGTCCATGGAATTTTCCAGGCAAGAATACTGGAGTGGATTGCCAGTTCCTACTCCAGGGGATCTCCTGAACCTAGGGACTGAATCTGTGTCTCTTGAGTCTCCTGTGTTGGCAGGCAGATTCTTTAACACTAGAGATATCCTTTAGAAAGAAAAAAGTAAATTCACTTTTGGTCCCTCAAGGGCCCTTCTTCCCCCAGCAGCCAGCTGACCCTTAATTATGGTACTTTGATATATTACAATCTTGTTATACAGTTACTTGCTGAGTGTAGATATCTGATATGTGATGATCTTATAGTTATTAAGTGTTTTTTGCACACAGACTCCTTCTCAGCCCATCCCTCTAAACTTGGTGTCGCCTTCCTCCAGTAGGACAGTCATATGATTGTCCTGGCCAGAGGGTCCCAGGGTGCAGAGGAAGCCAAGGGAACTGTCTGGTACAACAGCTCAGCTCCTCTGCTTTCCACTTTCCCAAAACATGGCGCCATTCACAGCTCAGTTAATTTTACTTCATTTTCTTTTTTACAAATTGGTATATATCCTCTTTACTCCATCTCCTCTTTCAGTCTTCCAATCTTTGTCTAGGTACTACGGAAGAAAATCTCTATTGGTATATCATATGAGTCAGATGATCACTGAAGATATTAAGTAAATTATATGGGCAAAACTCATGAAGAGTAGGACATGACTGAGCGACTGAACTGGAACTGGATGGGCAAAACACATATATCCAGAAAGAAAATGACAAAAATTTTTTTAAAGAAAGAAAGTGCCAGCAAACTATAAAGTGTTCAAAAGTGCCTATAACCTATGCAAAATGTCTCCTTAAATTCCCTAACTCTTCAACTGAGGCTTGCTCTCCTCTAAGCGTATAAAGATACATCTATTATGTGAAATGTATTCTTTACTTCATAAATTATTTAATTTGTGTTTTACTTAGTTACATTACACACATACTGGACCTTGTTAATTTTCAGTATTTTAGCCAATTATTGATTAAGGATGTCTTCACGGTTTAGCTTGGAAGAGGGGTTCCCCACGATTTTCATTATTATTTCTATGAGGAATAAAATATATTCTTAGTTCCAAAAACTGAACTAAAAATAAGTTTAATTTTCTTGGTTATTTCAAGTTGAATATGGCTTATATATGCTGTTATTTTCTTGAAGAAAGGCTAGTATCTCTAATCAACATGTTCCCTGAGTCAGACTAAAGGAAAACGGATCATAAAGGAAGAGGTTCATTATTTTATTACTGTTTTTTCTAATTAGAAAAAATGGAATAGGAGCAAGAAGATAAATGAGGGCACATTATCTCTTATTTTGTTTAAATTATTGATGTTTGCTTCGCAAGAGCACCAGCTAGGATGAGGTAATTCACTGTAATTAGAGCTGCCAGTGGCAGGTGGGTGATTCAGAGAAAGGCATTTGTCAACAGATTCTGCTTCAGACAGTGAGCAGGAGAAAAACTGAAATTTTGCTGCAGTGATGGCTTGCTTCCCTCCTGGTGAAATAGACAATTTGTCCTCATCCTCCTTTTCTGCCTTTTGGAACCATTTCTCTTGCCTTGGCCTCAGAGCCTTTCCACCTTCTGCTTCTTACCTGCCCAGGATGTTCCATGTGCCCCCACATCCCCTTCTGTCTTTCCCAGCAAAGGCCCAGTCTTTGAATCTTTTATTCAAACAGAAAATAGTATCGCTTTCACCCCCAGGCTGCAAATTCCCCAAGTGAGAACCATGTCTGTCTTTTTCCTGCTGCCCCCTGTACCTAACAAGTGACTCAGACAGTAAAGAATCTGCCTGCAATGCAGGAGACCTGGGTTCAATCCCTGGTTTGGGAAGACCCCCTGGAGGAGGGCATGGCTACCCATTCCAGTATTCTTGCCTGGAGAATCTCCATGGACAGAGGAGGCCAGTGGGCTACAGTCTACCGGATCACAAAGAGTCAGACACGACTGAATGACTAACACTTACATATAGCCAGCACATATTAACTGAATGAAAGAATGAGCAAATGAATAAGTGTTAGAGAGTAACCTTCATCCTGCTCTGTTTCTTAAAAGATTTTACATACTGATAAGAGGAAAATGCATGACATCTTGGAGAAGTATTTATATCTAACCTGGGAGAATCCATTAACAATCCGAAAGAGAAAAAGACTTGACAGTGTAATTTCAGCTACTAGAAAAAGATAAGAGAGGGAAAGAGACATCTGATTTACTGAACCTCAGAAAACATAGTACATCAGCTGTCTTGTATTTCACCTGTAAGAACAACAACTGACCTACCTGGATTCTAAACATTCCTGTTGCTAACATCTCATAAGTATGGGAAAGAAATGTTCATTTAATATTTTCTACTTTGGTGGGAAAAAAACTTTCTCTAGAGGGATAAAAACTTGATAAACATTATCTGCACAGGCGGCTCCAGGATCCTTGAAGTGAGGAAATCATAATAATAATAATGGTTATCATTTATTGAGCTCCTACTGTATACTAAGCATTTTACATACATTTTTTTTTATTTATTTAACTGATACAAAAATTGATATTATTTTCATCTTGGCGATGAAGTAGGAGTTTAGAAAGAATACAAAAAGTATCCTAACTTAGTGACATGCATCCTGTTTTCCACCAAACTCTTATCCCTCCTCAGGTCAGGGTCTTAAAGAAAAGGCAGTATCATCTTATATGCTTACATTCCTCAAGAGAAACCTGGTATGAGAAACAGAGGGGTATGGAAGATACAAGAAAAGTTGTCACTAATACCTCCCTTGATATTAAATCTGGTAATTTGTTTAGTGCCATGTAAAGCATTCATGTTATATGCCTCCTGTTGACTGTTCTTTTTAAAAATCATCTTTAAGCTGTTAAAAGAGGCTCCTATGACATGGTGTCTGCTCTGCTTAAACACAACACCAGTCTTGACCAGCCCTGTGTGAAGCGATGGTCAGCAATGCATGAAGCAGCCAAACAAGGCCGCAAAGACATCATAGCTCTGCTACTGAACAATGGAGGCAATGTCCACCTAAAAGACGGATTTGGAGTGACCCCGTTAGGTGTTGCGGCCGAGTATGGTCACTATGATGTTTTGGAACATCTGATCCACAAAGGTACGTGGAAAGGAACTGCATGTTGCTGATGTTTCTCCTGGGCTTCCCAGGTGGCTCAGTGGCAAAGAATCTGCTTGCCAAGGCAGGAAACACAGGTTCGATCCGTGGGTCAGAAGATCCCCTGGAGGAGGAAATGGCAACCCTCTCCAGTGTTCTTGCCTGGGAAATCCCATGGATAGAGAAGCCTGGTGGGCTATCATCTATGCGGTTGCAGAGTCGGACACAACTGAGCAACTGAGCACAAGCACAGTGCTTCTCCTGCCTCTCAGATCTCCTTTTCTCCATCTCTCTCTGGCCCCTCTTCCTCTCCTGAATGTATCTGGGCATCAGATTTTTACCCCATCCCTCAATAAGCCCCTATTGCATGACTCACTTGAATCCTATGCATGGGGACCTACAAATCCGAGTGCCCAGCCCTGATGGCTATCTCTGCTGCTGCTGCTAGGTCGCTTCAGTCGTGTCCGACTCTGCAGCCCCAAAGATGGCAGCCCACCAGCCTCCCCCGTGCCTGGGATTCTCCAGGCAAGAACACTGAAGTGCGTTCCCATTTCCTTCTCCAAGGCGTGAAAGTGAAGTCGCTCAGTCGTGTCTGACTCTTAGCGACCCCATGGACTGCAGCCTACCAGGCTCCTCCGCCTATGGGACTTTCCAGGCAAGAGTATTGGAGTGGGTTGCATAGGACCACATTATTCTCAAGGGTACTCTGTAGGGAAAAGACTAACATTTTGAACTTCCCCCACAATGCAACTCATTTAATTATCAAATGAGCCATATGAAATAAGCTATATTACTGTAGTTTACAGATAAGGAGTTGGAAGCTCATGGAAGTAAGTAGCTTGCCCCAAACTCTCAGTCAGCAACAAAGCCGTAATTCAAACAGACCACTTTCCCCTACATCATGTCTTCTGGTCCTCATGACATTTGAATATTACACAATTTGTGTTCTCTGATGATATTTTGTGTCATTTCCCCTCTGGGCCATTTAAGATAGTCAGGCTTATTCATCTTAGGATCTTCTGCTGGATCATGCATGGTATTTGCACATAGAAGACAGTTGATAAAGATTTGTTGAAATGAGACAGAGCATTAACTGTTGTCTTTAAAAGTCTAACTAGACCTTTTTTAGGGAGTCAATTATCATGAAAATTGACTTGATTTCTCAGATGTCAATGAGGGAAAGATTTTCCAATAGAATGAAACATGCTTCATGATTGTTTATTGAAAAGGCCAAGAACACAGATGTTCTTAATTCTGTATTTTTAAGTCCTAATCAGAAAGGAAAACAACAGTTTATTTTTGAGGAGATGATCTTGCATCTGCCCAGTGGTCACTCTGCTGCCTGTGTTATCCTGCCAGGAGGTGATGTGCTTGCTTTGGCGGATGATGGTGCATCGGTGTTGTTTGAGGCAGCAGGAGGGGGCAATCCTGACTGCATCTCCCTCCTGCTGGAATATGGAGGAAGTGGAAACATACCTAACAGAGCAGGGCATCTTCCTATACACCGAGCTGCCTATGAGGGACATTACCTGTGAGTAACAAATCATAGCATGATCACTTCAAGTTGAAAACACAGATTTGTATATATGGTATAAGCTTAAATATGTCTCCCAAAATCCAAACAGAAAAAGGTAAAATGTTCACAAGTTTTGTATATCTACGTGTTTGTTTGATTTCTCCCTTCTTTTTATATTCTTATACCTTAAAAAATTTCCACATTGAATTTATACTGCTTGTCAAATGAAAAGGTATTTTCTCTTAGAAGAAAGTTATAAGTGAGACTTCTGCACGTGCCACCCAAATGTGCCTTTTTAAAAAAATCTGTTTAACAGAAGGCTACAGGGCTTCTAAAAATTTTGCCCTTGGCAAAGGATTAAAATTTGTATTACTCCAATTTTTATCAACATCAACAGATATTATAATGTAAAATATATCCTTGAATAGAAAGGTATCATTATAATTTTAGGTTTCTTTAAGAAAATGGTCAGATATATTTTAAAATCACAAAATGTGCCACAACCAACACATCAATTGAAATCTATAATCATAATAAACTACCCACCTTGAAAGGATGGTGTTTGGCAATTAAATGTATTTCATAAATTCAAAACTGTGAGCTCATTAGGCTTCATCACTTTCAGTGGTGACGTTGGCTAAGTTAAGTGGCTAATGACAAGTAATTGATGCGAAGTGACATGTTGTTAAAGTTTACCTGGATTTACTCCCAGTGTTCATAAATTCACACCTGGTAGCTCTGAATTAGGCACAAGAGATCAAGTTCTCCTTGCCTGTGGCTCTCATACATGTCCAATTCATCAGTCAAGTGTGAAATTCACAGCTATTTGTCACAGGTTCTTAGTAATACAAGCTGCGGTTAGTTATCTCAATTGAAATCATGTAAGATTGATGGAACAATAAAGACCCTTCTTGTTGCTAATAATTCAAACTCAAGTAAGTAGAGAGGATATACATGGACAATATTAAAGCACAGATTGTTCATGGAGCAGTGAAAGCGGAATAACAAATAAAAATTCAAGTCATTACTAAATTCTAGTCATTACTCTTCTGCATCTGTGTGACCTTGGACAAGTCATTTCACCTCTCAAGTCTTCGTATGGCTGTGCTGGTAATAAAAGGGTTGGACTCAGCAATGCCCAAGGTGACTTCCAGCTCTAATTTCCTGTGACTCTGTGGTTCTAATTAATGGTCAACAATATGAAGCATTCATCTGTAACATTGAATGGACCTACTTTTCTGTTATATTTTCTTCATTAAGTAGCCTTGGTTGATTATAGATAATATGTTGTTCAGAGAAGAATTGAAAAATTGGGGAGGGTTCCTGAGGAATCGCAATTCTAGAACCAAATATATAAGATCTAGTAGGTTCCCCAGGAATATTTAGACTGGGAAGCTAAATCAAAACTAAACTGAATAGTACTAAGTCTATGGACAAAGACTGAATGTTTTTGTGTAAGGTTATCTAGAGAAAATAAACTAATCAAATTGCATTCACTTGTCCAGCACGGAAGCTGGTTTATTTCATTTCATGATTTTCTTCCTGCTATGTGGATATTTAATTCTTTTTTTTTTTTTTTAGTGCACTGAAATATCTTATTCCAGTAACATCCAAACATGCAATCCAGAAAAGTGGGCTAACACCAATTCACTCAGCAGCAGATGGACAAAATGCACAGTGCCTAGAACTGCTGATTGAAAATGGCTTTGATGTCAATAGCCTGCTTTCTGACCACATTTCTGAGAGTTATGATGACGAACGGAAGACTGCGCTCTATTTTGCTGTTTGCAATAATGATATCCTTTGCACAGAAATCCTCCTTGCTGCAGGTGCAGACCCAAACCTGGATCCCCTCAACTGTCTACTGGTGGCAGTGAGGGCCAGTAATCATGAAATTGTCCGGCTGCTTCTTGCCCATGGAGCTAATGTCAATTGTTACTTCATGCATGTGAATGACACTCGTTTCCCCAGTGCCATACAGTATGCCCTAAATGATGAGGTAATGCTCAGGCTGTTGCTGAATAATGGCTATCAGGTGGAGATGTGCTTCGAATGCATGCATGGGGACATCTTTGGAAACTCGTTTGTGTGGTCGGAGATAGAGGAAGAGGTACTGCCGGGATGGACATCTTGTGTCATAAAAGATAACCCGGTGAGTTACACCCTTCTCTTCTTCGTATTGGGTCAGCATCATAATTTTGCTCATTTAGGGATGTTCCAAGAAAAGAAAAATCAACTCCAACTTTTATATTTTTCTTCTTCTTGTGTTTTTGTTTGCAATGAGATGGGGAAATCAGCATTAAACTAAGCCCCCCAAAGTATAGTTTTCTTGAATTGGAAACCAAATGTTGAATGATTTGGAAAATGTATGCAATTAATAACTCATGCTTATTTAGTGGAATCTGGGGGCTAGAAACACAGTGAGAAGAATCATGGAAAATAGCATGGTTCTTCCACATGATGCTGAGTACTGTCACATCAGAGTCACGCATGCTCCAGGGCTCATTGTTTCACAGAAACAAACAAATCATTTACTTTGCTTTTTTGGTTCCATAACAAGAAGGGTACCTTTATTTCATGTAAAAAGGCAAAGGAAGTAATTTGTCAGAACAAAATTGTTTATCAATAGAGTATATTAAAAGTGCTACTAACTTCAATTTTATTACTTCTCTCAGTTCTGTGAGTTTATTACAGTCCCCTGGATGAAGCACTTGGTAGGCAGTGTTATTCGTGTATTAATAGATTACATGGATTATATCCCTCTGTGTGCTAAACTGAAGTCTGCACTAGAAGTACAGAGAGAATGGCCAGAAATCCGTCAAATACTAGGTAAAAGCAAAAGTTTTTCCTACAAAATTTTTTATGGAGAATGTATATAGGAAAAATTTCTTAATGTCAGTTTTGATACTTTTTCGGTGCTACCTTATATTCAGATTTATCTGTTTTCTCAAATCATCCTTAATTGTTCCCCTGATAGAAGATACTTTTTGCTTTTTCTTGACACTTTCCAACTGTTTAATTGTATAATGAACAATACCATAACTATATTAACATTCTGAATAGAACTCACTTTTTAAAAGTTAACTTCTATAATATCATAAAGTATAGGATTCTCCATGTGGGCAGGGATCTGTTTTGTTTATTTTTGTACTCTTGGGGCTTAGCATAATGCCTCATAAGCAGTAGATACTCAATACTAAATAAATGAATGAATGGAATGAATTAAAATATCCTTTTTGATCTAGTTTCTCTGGGTCTTTACTGACAAATTTGTACTATGAAAAGTATGTTTTACAGGCAGGCCATTTTGTATTTTCTAGGTTAAGGCTTAGTTACAATCATAAAAGTGAATCATATTATGAAAGTTTCAATAAAAATACATCTAAAATTACTCCAAATACATATAGAAAGTGAAGTCGCTCAGTCGTGTCCGACTCTTTGCGACCCCATGGACTGTAGCCTACCAGGCTCTTCCCTCCATGGGATTCTCCAGGCAAGAGTGCTGGAGTGGGTTGCCATCTCCTTCTCCAGGGGATCTTCCCGACCCAGGGATCGAACTCGGGTCTCCCGCATTCCAGGCAGACGCTTTAACCTCTGAGCCACCAGGGAAGCCCAAATACATATAACAACCAGAGAAAAAATTATAAATTTGGAATGTTTTCTCTTTCAAAATAGGAGTTTGGAAAAATGTACTTTCAAAACCTCCTTGGACAATTTCATGGAGGCTAAAGAAGCATCCTAGAACCTACACCTAAATCAATCTTCAATGGTATAACAAAACCACAACATCCCATTCTTTAAGATCAAGCAAATTTTATGCAAATTAGTAGATATTTTATAGTCAAAAAAATGAGATTGAAATGTTTACCTGATTTACATACCATATTTGTTATATATAAAGTTCTAGAAAAAGAAATGTTCATCTAAGCACTTAGTTTCAGTCAGTCTCATACATTAAAGTATATGATCTGAATCTGGACTGTTTTGACCATGGTAGCAACAGACGGAAGTTGGCAGAAACGGTGGAGATTTGATTGGCTAGAAAGAGTGTTAGTTCAGCTGAACACACATTAGGTGGTAAGCTTGGAGTTTCCTCACATGGCTCTTCCACTGGAATGAGTTCTAGGATAGAATAGACTTCGGGGCAACTAAAACAGGAATCTCAGAGAATCTAGTGAATGATAGAGCCTAGAAATTGACGTCTGGGGTCAGACAGGTCTGAAATAGGATGCAACATTGTTCTTGGCCTGGTATAGACTTGCTGAGCCACATAGTGCTTAGGTCACCCAGGGCTGATATTTTCATGAAAACAAGCAACAATTTAGTCTATCATTTTTGTTTCATTCAGGGGAGGGGATTTTTTGTAATGTTTAATTTCCTATAAGAAAACCAAGATAGTCATACTGGTTGTATGACTTTGAGCATGGTTACTTATTCTTTTTATATCAAGGTTTTCCCACTGCAGAATGGGGCTTGCATAGTATTTACCTGTTAAGGTTGTTGTGGGAATTAAAAGAGATGTCACATATAAGGCACTTAGCATAATGCCTACAGCATTAAAAACACTTAGTAAATTTACCTATTTTAAAGACTAAATTATTAGTATTTTTATGTTATTTTTACTACATGGTAAGGTTATATGAAGTATCTGAAATGTGTATGTAAGCATGTCATGAACCCCCACAACTTGAAGAGTTAGATATTATCATTGCTAATTTTTAAAAATTAAAAACTAAGGCTAAAGGGGATTTACATAATAGTCTGGACACTATAAATTCTTGAAGCTAGTTACCCTTCTGAACAAAAGCCCAACTTAGGAGTGAAGTCAAAATCAAGCAGGACAGATGAAGAACTGCAGCATTTTGGATCTTAAAGATTAATTGAAAGAAAGAGAAGGGGGATGGAGAGAAGGACCAACAGATTAAAAGAACTAAAAAGAACACATCAAACTAAAAAAAAAAAAAATACTGTCAATACTATAGTTTAGGGATAGCACACAAAGATAATGAAGCTGTAAAGAAAGTGATTACTATAAAAGTCTGAAGAGTAGTTTCTTACAGGGAAGAAGGAATGAAGTTTGGATGGATTGTGGAGGGAATTCTGGGATGACTGGGGAAGTTCTATTCATGACCTAGGAGAGGTTTGCAGATGTTCACCTGATAATCACTTAAGAAACTATATGTACCGTTGCTTTACCTATATTTTACAATGAAAGAGTTAAAATATTTTGGAAATTGTAAAGGAAAAAACCATAAGGCTTATAAAAATTATTTCCCAAAGTTACAGACAGAAAAATAGCAAAACAAGTATTTGAACTCTAGTCCATTTAAACACAGGCTCTTTCTCCAATACTACTGTACTTCCTGTCATAGAACAGATTTTGCTTCTAATTAGTAATACGTTGGCCATGTGTTTGTATTGGAAAAGAATGACAAATTCTTGTGACTTTAGAAAAGAAATCCAAGTAAGAATAAGATCAGAAAGTTTTCTAGTTGTTTCAGACACATCGTTGCAACTAGAGTGTAGTCAGTTGACTGCTATAAGTACAGTTAACCACTGGATGTCAGGATTTCTCCAGGTATATGTAGGGCAGAGTTTTTGTTAGAGGGAAAAATAAATTTTTTTTAAAGATAGGTTTATTCTGTCTATTTTAGTAATGATAACTTTGCCTCAATAGTTTTTGAAAAACAGTCTTATTTTTTTTAAAAAAACTTGAGTATTTATAATTGCAAATATAACAAGAAATGTGATCTCTTTGATTACTGAATTGAGTGATTGTTCACAAATGATTACAATATACCAAACACTTTTCTAATGCTTTACATGAATTAATTTGTTTGACATTTAAACAGTCCTATGAGGTGAGTCCCACTGTTATCCACATTTCCCAGGTGAGAATGCTGAGATCATAGGGGTTAAGTAGCTTGTCCAGGATAACACAAATACTATTTAAGTGGCAGAGACTTGATTTTAATCCAAGCTGACTGAGTCCAGAGCTTACCTCTAAGCCTGTGGGCAATGCTGCCTTTTCACTCACTCCTGTTGCTGGATTAATATTTCGGTACTGTAATTATACTAAAGATAAAGTTACTAGAGATAAAGTAAGAGTTGAAAAGAAAGACTTAACATCAGTTATTTGAACAACATTAGCAGGTTTTTTGAAAAATATAAAATTTTTAGGTGTCATACACTGAACCAAACCTAAGATTGAATCACTGACATATGCAATCAGTTGTATCAGATGATTCACAGATAACTATTCATCAGAAAGATTGGTAGGAGAGAACAGAAGCGAAGGAATGTATCTCTAAAATACTCAGTTCTAAACAATAAATAGTAGGAGATATGAGCATTTGCTTCCTTTAATCAAGTCCATTCATTCATTTAACATATTCTGTACTTCCCTGATAGTCCAGTGATTAAGGCCACGCTCCCACTGCAGGGAGTTTGATCCCCAAGGGAGGAAGATCCCCCATGTCACATGGCGAGGTTAAAAACAAAAACAAAAAGCATATTCTAGTTGAACACTCCCTAGAAGTCAAGCTCTGTTTTTGACACAGTTCAGTTCAGTTCAGATGCTCAGTCATGTCTGACTCTTTGTGACCCCATGAATCACAGCACGCCAGGCCTCCCTGTCCATCACCAACTCCCAGAGTTCACTCAGACTCACATCCATTGAGTCGGTGATGCCATCCAGCCATCTCATCCTCTGTCGTCCCCTTTTCCTCCTGCCCCCAATCCCTCCCAGCATCAGAGTCTTTCCCAATGAGTCAACTCTTCGCATGAAGTGGCCAAAGTACCAGAGTTTTTGACACAGAGACACACTAAATACCTACCTCAATGGAGCTTGCATTCTAGAGGAAGGGTGTGGAATGCTTAATTGCAATTTGAATTTTACTCAGTCACAAGTTACTAACATGTGCATGCTTGTTTTTTAGAATGACACTTAGTATTATTCTAAAACAGTCTGTATCTTATAGGTTCATTCATATTGTTTTTATTTTTTGCTTGTTTTCCCCATTCACTTTAGAGAATCCATGCTCATTAAAGCATTTATGTCGGTTAAAAATTCGAAGACTGATGGGGCTACAGCGGCTCTGCCAGCCAACCTCGATGGAGAAGCTCTCTCTACCACCAACTATTCAAAGATACATATTATTTAAAGAGTATGACCTCTATGGACAAGAGCTAAAACTGCCATAATTTAAAATAATATTTTTAAATGTGACTTTAAAAATATGTTTAAATGAGATTCCCTCGGAGAATTTCTTGGAATCGTTTTACATCCTGACATATATTTAAATCCACTGACAATTTTATAACTGGATCCTGGGTTCTTTGGGGAACACCATATTTCACATCTTTAAAGAACTTTACATTGTGATTTTTTTTTAAGAGAGTTAATATTTTGCATGTGATTTTCTATTGATTATCTTTGCTCGCAACAAGTCTTCAAACTCTCCTTATCAGGTGGCTCCTACAGTATCCATGAGCAAGTCTCTCCTTTGCTCGTAAAACAATCAATCACTTTCTCAAACCCCAGTTGCTGGCCCATTCTGTCCTTTCTCTTATTGCCACACTGTATAAAAGAGCTCCTCCCTGTCTCTGCAGATGCCCTCATTGTTATCTGGCTTCTACTCCCTCCACTGCCCTTCCCCTGGTCCTTATCAACTTGCTTGTTGCTACTTTCCGTGAGCATCCTCCAGTCTTTGCAACTGATTGCTGCCGCATCTGACACTATTACCTACTCTACTCCAGGAAATGGTCTTCCCTTGGTTTTCCAGGTATCTTGTTCTCTTGGCTCTCTTCCAGCCGGTCTAACCACTCTGTTTCTGGCTTCTTTCTTGTGCACCTCCTACCAACTCTTTAGTAACATATCTTAAGTTCTCTTTTTTTACGCTCCGTTCAACAGGACATTTCATCCATACCCATGGTTTTATTTACAACCTACATGTTTTTTGACTGTAAATTTATATCTGAAGTTCAACTTTTTCTCTCATGCACATGAGACCTGTGTAGACAATTGGCCTACAGGACCTTTGAACACAAAGGAACCTCAAATTCAACATATCCTAAAGCAAATGTGTTGTCTTCCTCCACAAAAAAGGGGGGGAGCTCCTTCTTTTACTATCTCTAGCTCAATTATTCAGTCGCTCAGTCATATCTGACTCTTTGTGACCCCATGGACTGCAGCATGCCAGGCTTCCCTGTCCTGCACCAACTCCCAGAGCTTGCTCAAACTCACGTCCATTGAGTCAGTGATGCCATCCAACCATCTCATCCTCTGTCATCCCCTTCTCCTCCTGCCTTCAATCTTTCCCAGCATCAGGGTGTTTTCAAGTGAGTCAGTTCTTTGTATCAGGTGGCCAAAGTATTGGAACTTCAGCTTGAGCATCAGTCCTTCCAATGTATATTCAGGACTGATTTCCTTTAGAATTGACTGGTTTGATCTCCTTGCAGTCCAAGGGACTCTCATTAACCCAATTATTGATTCAGTTTCCCAAGTCAAAACTTGCACATAAAATTTGACCATCCCATTTTCCTTATCCAAGTTTATTTCATGAAGTCATCTTCTACTCAGTCTCACTGATTCAGCCTGAATACCAGCTCTTATCTCCTTTCTTCCTGGGATATTGCAGTGTTGCCAAACTGATCCTCCTCTCTGCTATCTTGCCTCATCTAACCCATGTTCTACACAGAACATCCCAGAGTGATCTTTTACAAATGTAAGCAAGTTTCACTCCCCTGCTTAAAATCATTCCCACTGCTCTTGGGATAAAGTCCAAAGTTCTCCATCTGCTCCAAATCCCTGCCTTCCTCTTAGCCTTATCTCTTGGTGTCTCCCGTATGCCAGCTCTTTAAACATGTTAAATACCTCTGATAAGTTAATGCTTTGAACAGTGATTTTATACATCACTGTGGTGGTGGTTTAGTCACAAAGTCATGTCCGACTCTGGCAATCCCATGGACTGTAGCCCACCAGGCTCCTCTGTCCATGAGGTTTTTCAGGCAAGAATACTGGAGTAGGTTACCGTTTCCTTCTCCAGGGGATCTTCCCAACCCAGGGATAGAATCTGGGTCTCCTACACTGCAGGCAGATTCTTCACCAACTAGTCTACCTATACATCACTAGTTTCTGTTTTAAAAATAGGGTCATCTGTTTTATATATACATATATAAAATCTATTATCATGGATATTTCATAAAAGAAGGGCCATTTTAATGCCAGAAAATGGGGCTGCCTTAAACTCAATTATTAAAATTGAATTACTTTATCTTTGTAAAAACTTAACAGTTTGGTCTTCATTTCCACATTGATGAGTGAAAATTTCATTCTAGCCCAACAAGTCTCTGAGGTCTTTGATTTGGGAACCACTGTCACATTGATGAGTGAAAATTTCATTCTAGCCCAACAAGTCTCTGAGGTCTTTGATTTGGGAACCACTGTTTTAAAAGAGACTATTTTCTTGGCCCTCGGGGCCTTTGTATGTTCTTCTCCTTCTGCCTGGCATCCCCTTTCCATCTCCTTCTTCCTCCCTCCACCCCTTATCCTACAGGTCTCAGTTTAGGTGTTCCTGCCTCTAGGATGGGAGGCCCTAGAACAGCATTTCTCATGCTGTGTTACAGAAACCTATGTTCCCATCTGTCTGTCCACTAGACTGTAAGCTCTGTGAGGGCAGGGTCTATGTCCAATTTGTTTTACAGGGTTTTTTTGGGTCAAACACATTCCCTAGAGCATAGAGAGAATGCAAAAATTACTTGTTGAATACATTGAATGAGTGAATGTTATGTTGTATAAGATCCAGACAAAATTAATCAGTGACCTCATGGTAAAATGATAGTTCTGAATCTCTGAATTGGTTATATAGCTTTAATTATGTAATTACTTGGATTCATTCTTAGATTTTCTTATAGTCATTTTTATCTTGAGTTATTGTATTCTTTCAATAGTACTATCTCACTAGTTTATGAGCTATACAAATTGTATTTAGCTCTAGCTATAAGTATGAAAAAAATGTATAATTAGACATAACTTTTAACCACTTTTATTCCCTAAAGAATATATTTTCATATAGATTAAACTCTAATGTATTTAATTAGAACTATAATGTTTTGGGTATGGGATTCCTGTGATTCCTCTGTTGCTCTCCTACTTGTGGCTAAAATGCGTTGTTATCTATAATCTTACTCTAAGTAGATTTTTTTTTTAAGATTTAAGTGTACCATATGATACTTCAGATATTAAATGAACTAAAACTTGGATATTTACTGTATTTTTGTATAAATACATTCAAGATACCTCAGATATTAAATAAACTCGAGTACACAAAAGTTTGACATTTTCTTTAATGCGTTTTATGTAAATATATTCAAGAAACACTTGAATGAAAGGATATGAATTCACTGCACCTACTATGGGTTGAAAGTGGTTCTTTGGTACTTGTGAAGCAGGAGAAAAATACATTCTATGAAACTGAGACGATCACTATATTCAAAATGGATTCAACCTCTTTCCTATTACATGTCGAAATTTTCTATCAGTGTTTTTGTTTTGGGGTGAGCTGGATGGTAAGAGGATTATTTTATATCTAATTAGGACTCTGTTTCTCCAAGAATATGTCACTTTATCTGGGAGGGCAACAGCTGCTTCTCCCCAGTGAGCTTCAGGAGAAGCCAAACATTCTACATGCTGCCTGTTTAACCACTATCATGTTTAATCAACATGATAGGGTTTTGATGACATCTTCCATGCTGCCAAGATGATCATAGCTGTTTTGGTAACTGTGGATTCTGTTTTGTACCATACAGAGACTCTGGTTGGGAAGAAGCAGATATGGCCTCTCATTTGAGTGAGGTTTGTTTAGTTTTTCAGTAGGTCATCTTTAAATACTATTTCCATTTCTGACTTACAATAATTTCATAAGCTCATTGAAGCCATGTACCTCCTGAAGAATATGGGTTATTCATTTTAAATAGTCTCAGAACATGTTTCCAGGCATAAGTCAATGGTGCATAAGTTGCGACAATTGTGTAAATGTTGTACAGCAGATATTCTTGGGTAACACTTGCTTTGATGCAGGTTTTTGAAAAATCAGTGCATAAGGGTGAAACAGCATGGAAACTTCCAAAAAAAAAGATGGAGTCTTTTATGACATAGCACATGAAACCCCGCATCTGCTATTGCTTGATAAAGTCCCAATCATCAAAAAGGAAGAAGGGCTTCTTAGGGGAGAAGATGTGTAGAAGGAAATAGACTTATTTGACCTCAGTGCCCTGTGTTGTGTAATCACACGGAGTGCTAGAGATGTCTGGGGATTTGCTGTTTTCGGAAGGAGACAGTCTAGTAATTTGAATCTGGGCACTGGGAGCGCCTGAGTTCTAATGATGGATTGACCAGGGATTCCACCAGAGGCACTGGACGGGTGCTCACATTCTGTGTTTCAGATTCTAGTAGATGAGAGACAGTCATTTCTCTTTCTTTGGAAGTCTTTCATCCCAGGAGATCCCCATGATTTTAGATAAAACTCCTTGGAAGCAGCCTGTAGTGTTGGATAAGGTAGAGGGTGTGGAGGGTGATAAATATGATACTTACTTGAGGATCGAGTGGGTGTGAGACAGCAGTATCTGGTTCTTTCTGTTTGAAGAAAAGCCTGTACTGGCTTCCCGAAAAAACTTTCTCATGCTTTGTGGAAGTCAAATAACCAGACATGACATTCAGTAGTCAACAATCTATGTTCCTGATTGTTCTAGTAGCCCCTCATGATCTAGTTACCCCAATTGGTTTAATATTGTTTCAGTGAAGCACCAGCTTTAGTAATTTTTGTCTGGAGGATGGAAATATTTGCACAGGCTTTAACTCATTAGAAGCCTTTCAGCTTGGACTCAGCTGTGGCCCTAAGCCCCTTATTGGGGGCCTGACCTTCAGAGTCATCTGAGGTACCGAAGAGGCAAAAACTGAATCTGTGGGTTGGATGCCCTGATTAAATTTGAGCTGCAACTGAACTGAGTCCAACTTCATGATTGATTCTAGGATATCTGAAGACCCTCTCTTCAATGGGAAAAAAAGCCTTTTATTTGACAATCAAAAATAAGAGTCTAAAACACAAATAAATTTAAGAGAGAATCATTTAAAAATCTTTCTAAATAGCAGGGTTTGGTAAGGGAAAATGATGAGACCCCAATGACCTGGAAGGAAAAACGTAGTCACTTCCTACCCTCCTGCCATAGATCATTTGTTCTATGAATGTGGAAAGATTCTTGAGAGAAATATAGTTCATTTTAATATGTTCCAGTGTTCTTGCCTGAAGAATCCCAGGGACGGGGGAGCCTGGTGGGCTGCCGTCTATGGGGTCGCACAGAGTCGGACACGGCTGAAGCGACTTAGCAGCAGCAGCAGCAGTACTACTTCACTAACAATGCCTTTCCTTTGTCCTGTGTTTTACAGTTCATGAAGCATTTCTCACATGTCATCCCCCTTTGCTGCAGGAGCAGGACAGTGAAGGGGTTAAAGATCTCCACTCTGTAGATAAGGAAATCAGTTTCACAGTTAACTAAGATAGTAAATGCTGGGGCTAGGATGCAGTCTAGGGTTTCTGATTGCAAATCCCATGTTGTTTTCACCACATCATTTTTAGTACGGATTAGGAGAGCATTGTTTAGAACAACCCAAAAGTGGAAGCAATCCAAATGTCCATCAACTGGTGAATGGATAAAGACAGTATGGCCAGTCTATACAATGGATTACTATTTGGCAACATACTACAACATGGACGAATCTCAAAAGCATTATGTTGAGTGAAAGAAGCCACACATGAAATCACACTATTGCATGATTTCGTTTGTATAAAAATGTCCAGCCAAAGCAAATATACAGAGACAGAAAACAGAGGAGTGGTTGCCTGGAGCTCAACGGGGTGGGCACAAAGGTTGAATGCAAGTGGGCACAGGGATTTTGGGAGGTCACAGGAAATGTTCTAAAATTGAATCATGGTGATGGTTGCACAACTTGGTAAATTTACTGACAATAAGGATTGAACTTTACACAAAGTTGAGTGAATGTTATGGCCCATCAACTACATCTGAATAAATCACTTAAAAAAAAAACACACAAAAACAAACTAGAAGAGCATGTCTCTTGTTGACAGGTGGTGCCATGTTTACAACCTTGCTGAGGTCGCCCAGCTGAACAATGGAGTCACCTGGCTCAGAGGAAAGCACTCGGTTCTTGCGCTGGCAGCCCATGATTTATTAGTTTTGCTCTGCTGATAAGACCATGAAAAGCAGATGAGGACACAGCATTCAAGGGCAGTGCCTGTTGCCTTCACCAGTCTCACTGGCTCTCAAACCCAAACAAACACAGCCTGCTCTGCCAGCCTCTGACACTTCCATGAAGCTTATTTTACGACTTTCCCACCTATTATTATCTACAAAACACACAAAAACAGGCAGTTTAGAGACCTAAAAATGAAGCTTTCCTGTCCAAGTGAGGGCATAAACTGACAAGGAATCATGGTATCCTGGGATGGATGGGTGTTTCAGTTCGGATTCCCTGGGGGTGCAGTGGAAAAGAAAGCCAGGAGAAATGGGGGTAGGGATGGCGTTTCAGGGGAAATCAGATAAAGCAAGCTTTCAAAAGGCTGTGGATCTCAGGAACCCAGGACAACCGAGGAAGGAAATGTCAGTGAGGAACTGTGAGTCTGTGTGAAAAGACAGTGCCCTTGATTTTCCCGAGAAATTTGCCAATGAAAAAGCTCAGTAACCGGACACCAGCTCTCAAGCACTGACTGTGCCATCTCAGATCACACCGTGTCCCCACAATTCCCAGACTTTGACACTGAATTTACCCTTCTAGCACCTCTTCACAGTGGAATCTCAGCTGTTCTGCCCTTTCTGTTACTACTTCCCTGCAGGACTGGAGTTTTCTTAAGTGACAGTTGTCATAAACCTGAGGAGAGAGCCCTCCCAGGGAACAAATCTGTGTCTTGGGTGGTCTTGAGTGCCGATCATTCTTCCTAATACACAGTGAACAAACTGGCCCCAAACTGTCATATCAAGACGTGGGGTTACACCTAACTGGTTACTGAAATGGATGAAAGCCTCAGACCTTCCAGGATACCCCACGTAAAATTTCCTTATTCAGGATTTCATATGATATATGTCAAATCTGTTCCCGCTTCTATAAATGGAATTCCATGTTTATGAGCTGCCTCAGGAGGAAAATCTGATTGAAGAAATTCAGCTATTCTTTCTTCACTTTTGAATTTTTTCTAACAACCACTTTGTTTTGGTCTTTATAATTTTAACATTATGAGCTTGTCTATTAATTTGCACCTGGGCTCATTTTTACGTGTTTGAATTACTTCAGCAAAGGATACTTGAACCTGCTACACACAAGGCAAAGCATTAGCTGTGCTATTAAAAATTTCTGTCTTTCATCCCATCTGTCTTCTATTTTGGTACATTTTGAAATGACAAACTGGAAAATCTCAACATGAGAAGCACTCGGACTTACAGAACATAACACTAATTATCACATCGTAGCTGGGTATACTTTAAGAGACTTTTTAACCTCTCAGAACCCCAGAACCCATTTTCACCCTTTATAAAATGGGTGGCATAGTATCTATTTCACCAAGCATTGCCTCACACGCAGTAAGTGGCAGCTACACACAATTATTCCGTGGAGATCCGATTACTATGTCGGACTGCCTGGCACACTGTACGTAAAAGCATTCTGTAAACTATAAACGTTATACAATGGCAAGATATTAGCTTTATAAATAGCTCTAATAATTTTAAATTTGACTCATGCTCACAACCACAAGCTGGCACAGCTGGGAGATTTACTTGGCTGCCAAGCCTGAGAGAGAAGACTTGATAAGGATATTGCCAGTTCTCATCTGATCCATGGGGCCTGTTTGGTTGTTGTCTGTGCTGGGCCTGACCTTTGCCTGACATTCCCCCTGGGATCCTGTCTCCTGCTATCTGAGAAGCTCCCAGCAGACAGACTGAGTGAAGTCGGAAGCTTCACTTCCTTAGAGGTCATTGCGTTAGTTCTGCAGCCTTTGGATCAACCAGCCATAGGAATTGTTGAAAACCCAAATTCTTCTGCATAAGTGAGAAACAGGTTAAATCTAGTTCAGGAAGTAATCTGGCAATTGTACAATGAGAGAGATGAGCTAAGCTCTTAAACAAAAAAAGAGCAAAAATAGAGAGAAGGTGAAATTTAGGAATAACTTGTTAACAGTAGGTAGGTGATACTTGTGAAAATAAGGGAATTTCCAGTTCCCCAACTTTGTAAATGACACTGTAGCATATGATTTTCATGTTTCCTCATCAGCAAACTGAGAACAATTTAAATAAGGAAGGCATCCATGAAATGAACAAAAAAGTCATTGTGAGATATGAACACATAGCGACCAGTCAGGCTAATTTGTGAGTTTGGGAGCCACATTCAGAGGCAGACTGATCATGAAGCAGGAGCTTCTGGGCCCTTGTGAGTGTTGGGAGTCCCAGGAGTAATGGAACGTTGAGCAGGTTTTTGTGTGAGAAAGAAGCCAGGTTATAATTAGGTGCCATTTCGCTATATGCATTTCTGGCAAGCCACTTCAAGAGAAAAAGCTCTGCTTGCTCAGTTGCTTCAGTCGTGTCTGACTCTTTGCAACCCATGGACTGTAACCCTCCAGGCTCCCCTATCCATGGGATTCTCCAGGCAAGAATACTGAAGTGGGTTGCCATTTCTTCCTCCAGGGGATTTTTGGACTCAGGGATTAAACTTGAGTCTCCTGCATCTCCTGCATTGCAGGTGGATTCTTTACTGCTGAGCCACTGAGGTAGCGGTGTTTTATACACTCTTATAACTAATTTTGTTTTATATTATTATTCTTAAAGAGGTCCCCACCACTGTAAAATCACTAGACTCTATAAGACCTGGATCTACCACTGCCTACACTGGAAACCATCTGAGTTGATTTTTCAACTTTTTCTTTCTTTTATATTTTTACTTTATTTTATCTTATTTGTTTATTTATAGACTGTGCCAGATGGCACGTGAGATCTAGCCCTGTCTGGGAAAACTGACCCCCACCCCCAAATTGGGAGCCCTGAGTCTTAACCACTGGACTGCCAGGAAAGTCTCTGGGTTTTGTGCTTTTTTTGAAAACACACACACACACACACACACACACACACACACACATTCTTCTTAAACACCTGAGAACTTTAGTAGGCCTTGGGGATGATGAATGGGCAGACGTAGCTCCTTTGGGAAAAAATTCCTTTCCTGTGAAGACAAATTCAAATCAAGTGATCCCAAGTGGGAGGCTGCATAGAATAAAGTTTTGTGGGAACTTAGAGAACTAAGCTGACCTCAGGAATCAGGAAAGACCTCTCTTTGGGAGTGTTACTTAAGAGTAAAGAATCTAATGAGGTGCATGAACCTAGAGCCTGTTATAAGAGTGAAGTCAGAAAGAGAAAGATAAATATCGCATACTAATGCATGCACACGTCATGGCAAATAGATGGGGAATTAGTGGAAACAGTGGCTGACTTTATTTTTCTGGGCTCCAAAATCACTGTGGATGGTGATTGCAGCCATGAAATTAAAAGACACTTGCTCCTTGGAAAGAAAGTTATGACCAACCTAGACACCATTTTAAAAAGCAGAGACATTGCCAACAAAGGTCCATCTAGTCAAGGCTATGGTTTTTCCAGTGGTCATGTATGGATTTGAGAGTCGGACTATAAAGAAAGCTGAGTGCCAAAGAATTGATGTTTTTGAACTCTGGTGTTGGAGAAGACTCTTGAGAGTCCCTTGGCCTGCAAGGAGATCCAACCAGTCCATCCTAAAGGAGATCAGTCCTGGGTGTTCATTGGAGGGACTAATGTTGAAGCTGAAACTCCATTACTTTGGCCACCTGATGCGGAGAGCTGACTCATTTGCAAAGCCCCTGATGCTGGGAAAGACTGAGGGCTGGAGAAGAACGGGACGACAGAGGATGAGATGATTGGATGGCATTGTGGACACAATGGACATGGGTTTGACTGGATTCCGGAAGTTGGTGATGGACAGGGAGGCCTTGTGTGCTGCGGTTCATGGGGTCGTAAAGAGTCGGACACGACTGAGTGACTGAACTGAACTGAACTGAATGCATATACATGGAATCTAGAAAGATGGCACTGACGAATTTATTTGCAGGGCAGCAATGGAGAAACAAACAGAGAATAGACACAGGGAGAGGGGAGGGGAGGGTGAGAGGTATGGAGAAAGTAACACTGAAACTTACATTACCATATGTAAAACAGATAGCCAATGGGAATTTGCTGTATGTCTCAGGGAACTCAAACAGGGGCTCTGTATCAACCTAGAGGGGTGGAATGGGGAAGGAGATGGGAGGGATGTTCAAGAGGGAGGGTCTCCCCTCTCTTGAACATATGCATACCTATGGCTGATTCATGTTGATGTTTGACAGAAAACAACAAAATTCTGTAAAGCAATTATCCTTCCATTAAAAAATAAAATTTTTAAAGAAGAATGTATAAAATAGTAACTGCCACAGAGGAAAAAAGAAAAGAGCGAGGAGGAAGCAGAGGCCTCCCAGGCAAGTGGAGGGAGCATGCGAATGGCCTGGGATGGGAGCCAGGGAGCTAGCCTAGGGTTCAGAAGCTCTGAGTGGCTGAGGGTGAGTGTTGGAGGAAGTGACCCAAGTTGAGGCTGGAGAGGTGAGCAGGGACTTTTCCTGGAGTGGCCAGAGGGCACGATGAAAGATTCTTTCTGAAGGACAATGGGAGCCCTGTATGAGGGTCTTAGGTAGAGAGTAACCAGATGAGATCTGTGGTTTCAAAAAATTACTCTAGCTATATGGTGGCAAAGGAAAAGATGTCGGGCATCAGGGAAAATGAGGACAGGAGCTTAGACTGGGACCGGGTGGAGCATGCACAGATAAAGCAGGATTCAAGAGCTTGTGACTGAATATGATAATATTGGTGAGAGAAGATGACACACAGGCTCCAGAACTAGGTGGATGAGGAGACCATTTTCAGAAATTTGAGAGCTTTGGGGTGGGGGAAGTGGAAAGAAGAAAATCAGGTTACTGATTTGGAGCAAGTTGAGGTTTTCAAGCCATGAGACAACACTCTTTCCTACCCCACTTCCTGCCCACCTCCAATGAAGTTTTTATTGGTGGTTTCTTAAGAATTCCTGTGGACACAAATATTAGCTCAGTCAAATTACATGTTATTGTGAATCTTGGCCCTTTGGGGTCCTTTCAAATCACTGAAACTACGTATATTAAATTTGTGAGTGACAAGTGCCTACAGTAGAATAAAGCCAAGAACCAGGGGAAATAAAAAGGTTTATTAAATATATTCTTGTAATACATACTTTTCTTTGTGGTTATAAATTTTAAAAATGCCTATACAAACTTTCTTTTTCTTTTGTTATGACTTATTACATCAGACATTGAATATAGCTCCCTGTACTATACACTAGGACCTTGTTATTTATCCATTCTATATATAATGGTTTGCATATAAATATTTTGAAATATGAACAGTTCCTGAAATTACCAAATTCTTCCTGAAATGAGGGGGTTATTAAAGAAAATAAAGACTCAATTGACAGAACCTTAGGTGATGAAATTCCACTTGAGCTATTTCAAATCCTAAAAGATGATGCTGTGAAAGTGCTGCACTCAATATGTCAGCAAATTTGGAAAACTCAGCAGTGGCCACAGGACTGGAAAAGGTCAGTTTTCATTCCAGTACCAAAGAAAGGCAATGCCAAAGAATGCTCATACTACCGCACAATTGCACTCATCTCACACGCTAATAAAGTAATGCTCAAAATTCTCCAAGCCAGGCTTTAGCAATGCGTGAACCATAAACTTCCAGATGTTCAAGCTAGTTTTAGAAAAGGGAGAGGAACCAGAGGTTAAATTGACAACATCCATTTGATCATGGAAAAAGCAAGAGAGTTTCAGAAAAACATTGATTTCTGCTTTATTGACTATGCCAAAGCCTTTGACTGTGTGGATCACAAGAAACTGTGGAAAATTCTTCAAGAGATGGGAATACCAGAGCACCTGACCTGCCTCTTGAGAAACTTTTATGCAGGTCAGGAAGCAACAGTTAGAACTGGACATTGAACAACAAACTGGTTCCAAATAGGAAAAGGAGTACGTCAAGGCTAAATATTCTCACCCTGCTTATTTAACTTATATGCAGAGTACATCATGAGAAACGCTGGGCTGGAGGAAGCACAAGCTGGAGTCAAGATTGCCGGGAGAAATATCAATAACCTCGGATATACAGATGACACCACCCTTATGGCAGAAAGGGAAGAAGAACTAAAGAACCTCTTCATGAAAGTGAAAGAGGAGAGTGAAAAAGTTGGCTTAAAGCTCAACATTTAGAAAACGAAGATCATGGCATCTGGTCTCATCACTTCATGGGAAATAGATCGGGAAACAGTGGAAACAGTGTCAGACTTTATTTTGGGGGCTCCCAAATCACTGCAGATGGTGACTGCAGCCATGAAATTAAAAGACGCTTACTCCTTGGAAGGAAAGTTAATGACCAACTTAGACAGCATATTAAAAAGCAGAGACATTACTTTGTCAACAAAGGTCTGACTAGTCAAGTGGTCGTGTATGGATGTGAGAGTTGGACTATAAAGAAAGCTGAGCACTGAAGAATTGATGCTTTTGAACTGTGGTGTTTGAGAAGACTCTTGAGAGTCCCTTGGACTGCAAGGAGATCCAACCAGTCCAACCTAAAGGAGATCAGTCCTGGGTGTTCATTGGAAGGACTGATGTTGAAGCTGAAGCTCCAATACTTTGGCCACCTAATGTGAAGAGCTGACTCATTTGCAAAGACCCTGATGCTGGGAAAGATTGAGGACAGGAGAAGAAGGGGACGACAGAGGATGAGATGGTTGGACGGCATCACTGACTCTATGAACACGAGTTTGAGTAAACTCCAGGAGTTGGTGATGGATAGGGAGCCCTGGCATGCTGCAGTTTATGGGGTCGCAAAGAGTCAGACATGACTGAGGCTGAACTTAATTGAACTGACCTCTCAACTTTTCTGAACATTAAGAGCCAAAAGCACATAAGCCACAAGCCAAGAAACTCACCTTAAAGGGAGGGTCTCCCTCAATTATCGAGGGTTAGGCTGAAGTAGTTAATACACACCACTAGAGTTAGGAGGTGTCTGATCACTGCCTAAAAATATTACTTACTGAAATACCAGCTCTGCTGGCAGGGCCCATAGTGCTGATTTTTGGAGGTGCTGATGAGTTTTGCTCTTCTTGAGTCTCCATTAGTACCAGGACACTTGCTGGGATTAACGGTAGCTTGTATAACATTACAGATTTCTACTTAACTTTAGATGTAATAAAGTCCAAAACTCCTCGACATGACCCTTCAAATATAAAATATTCAGCATCTATATGTGTTTACCAGGTGTCAGCCATGATGGTGGTGGCTAGGAGGGGAAAAAGACGAGTTGCAGGGGAAGTAAGAACCAGGGCCAGTTTCTGCCTAGCTCCACCTACTCCTCATCTCTACTGAACAATGCCTGGCTTTGTTTGTGTTTGCATTTTTATTTTCATACTCTTGTGTGTTTGCTCAGAGGCTTCTCTCTCTTCCAGGAAATCTCTTTATGGTTCCTGTGACTTCTCCAACTGCAGCCACGTGGGCTGCCTTGCTTCTTCATCTGTATTTATTCCACAGCTCTACTCTTGTTGGCACCTCGGCGGAGCTGTCACTGCACTGTGTTACTGTCGGCTGTCTGCCTCTCTATGAGGAGCAGAGCTCCTGAGGGCCGCAGTGTCTAGATCAATTTTTATTTTTCAGTTTATAACCCTAGCTTCCAGCATAGCACCTATCCACGCAGCAGACATCTCGTAAATGGACATTGAATAAAGAAACAAATATTAGCATTTTCAAGAGGAAGTTTCAAAGGGAAAAAAAGGTTGAAAGAAAAAAAAAAACAACTCTTTTCACTAAAAAGAAAATTGCTGATGTCCTGGGAAATAGTGTATATCTGATTGACAGTCAAGAAGCATGAAAATAATTCTCTCCGAGAGAGACTGTTCTAAAGAGAAAGTGTAAATCTTCAGATGGCTTGTAGTACTGATGGCTCTAAAAACAATCCTACTGGAAAACACAATGTAATCAGGTTAAAAATCACAAAATAGAAAATGGTGATGCTCAGAGAACTTTTGACTGAGATTTTTCCCCTCGATGCAGATAAGTTTGCAAAGAAATCTAAATTTTTCATTGTACTTAGGTCTGGCCAGAGTCAGGCATTGGTGTTTAATTAGTCAACAGAATTTTATCCAATGGATTTCAAGTCTGCGGAGAAAACCTAAAGAGAGATCCAGTGAACTAAGATCATCCATGAGCTGTGATTTTTATCATAATTAGAGTGGTTTGTAATATATATACTAGGATGTCTGAATGACCATTGTTCTTCATAGAGTGTCTTGAGAGGCTATAATATTATTTTTTTTGCCAGTGATGCTGCCACAGAGCAAAACACTTTAATGTCTCCTTTTCCAGAGTTATTTTCAGAGTCATTCATGGGCTACCCAAGATTTGGAAGAAGAAACTCACATGAGAACACATGTAGTCTGCATTGTTCCAATGAGAAAACTTAAATATATTTATGGTGAGTTTTAAAGAGATCAGTTTTAACACAATAGAAAGAAAGATGTTGTAGTGATTTGAGCCCTCCAACAATGGAAGGAGTTTTTGGTAATGTACAGTTTTCACCGAAAGTACTCAAGCAAACCCTAAATGACCACTTATAGAAGTCACAGAGGATTGATGTTTTTCCAAGTCACTTTGAAAGCTGAGAATCTGTGATTCCAAAAATATCTCAGTCATTATTTTATAGTCATATTAACTGTGTATTATTGCATCAAGACCTTACTTCAGATCTGTGCTCAAAAGTCATCTTATTAAAACAGAGGTCTTCCCTACTTGAAATATTACCTGCACAATCTTCTTTCTTCCCTTTTATCCCACTTTATTTCTCGCCATTGAGCTTCTGTCTGTGCGTTCTGTGTTTACTCATTTACTTACATATTGTCTGTTTCCCCCAGTGAGACTGTAAACTCCATGAAGGAAGAAATTTTTATTTTTGGTTTTCTTCAATGCTCTAATGCCAGCACTTAATTTAGAATCTGACAGGTAGTGTATGTTCAATAAGTTGTCAGATGAAAATAATATTAAAATATTATAGAAAAACTATAAACGAGATAAAAAGTAAAACACAATTTCATATTTTTACAGTTATGCATCTCAAATTTATATAGTGGTCGGCATATCATATGTGCCTAATACATACTTGTTGAAGAAACAAAAGTATACTATCATTTTAATGTATTTTTCATCTTTTTTATAAAAAAACAGAGGCTTTTATACAGTTGTAATCATAATTCATCTTTTAACCTAAAATTTATTATTCAGCTGAATAACTCATCTTATTCATCAGATTTGGATATAATATTTCCAAAAATCAAAACTATTTTCACATAAAAAAATGTATTATCACTGAGGCTATAACAAAGGCATATGCTAAAGGCCATAAAAAAACAATGAACTCATCATTTCTAATATCATAATTATCCTAGTAGTATCACTGAAAAGAGTCATAGTTATTTTGGTAGACAGAATTTCATAATGAGTTAAGACCATAATACTTAGCCAAAACATTCTTGCAAAAGAAAAAAGTGAAGAACGTATACTTCCTGGTTTCAGTACATACTACAAAGCTATAATAAGTAAGACTAGATGGTACTGTCTTAAGAAAATAGACTCACAGATCTATAGAACATAACCTACTGTTCAGAAATAAACCCTTACATTTATGCCCAATTAATTTTCCACAAAGGCACCAATGCAATTTAATAAAAAAAATTATAAGACAATTGGACATCTGTATACAAAAAGATGAATTTAGACCATTACCCTACACAGACGCAAATATTAAATCAAAATGTGTAATATACCTCTGAAAACCCAAAACTGTAAAACTCTTAGAAGAATGCATAAAAGTAAGTCTCAGATTCTGTGTTTAGGAAAAGATATCTTAGTTATAATACCAAAAGCTCAAGCAATAGAAGAAGAAATAGATAAACTGAGCTTCATCAAAATTAAATAGGTTTACTTTTCAAAAGACAATCCACAGAATGACAGATAATATCTGCCAATCTGATAAAGTCCAGATTATAAAAATAATTTTTATAACTTAGTAATAAGACAACCCGATTTAAAAATGAGCATGAGATTTAAATGAATATTTTACCAAAATTGACATAAGATTGCCAGTAAACATATGATGTTCAGTATCACTAGTTATGGGCGTCCCTGGTGGATCAGATGGTAAAGAATCTGCCTGCAATGTGGGAGACCTAGGTTCGATCCCTGGGTTGGGACAATCCCCTGGAGGAGGGCATCTAACCCACTCCAGTATTCTTGCCTGGAGAATCTGCATGAAAGAGGAGCCTGGCAGCCTACAGTCCATGAAGCAGCAAAGAGTTGGACACAACTGAGCAACTAAACGCAGCACACATCATTAGTTATTAGAGAAATGAAATTTAAAACAATAATGAGATACCATTTCATAGGCACTGAAATAGCTATACTCCAACACTTCAGCAAAAACATGTTAGAATGTGGAGAAACTGGAATGCTCCTCATTGCTGGTGGGAAAGTAAATTGGTACAGCCATTTCAGAAAATAATTAGGCAGTTTCATGAAAAGTAAATTTACCATATAACTCAGCAATTCCACTACTGCAAACTAGATACCCAAGGGAAATAAAAACATGTGGCTACATAGACTTGCAGTAAGTGTTCAACATTGGTTATAACTCCCCAAACCTGGAAACAACCCAAACATTCACAACTACTGAATGTATAAACAAAATATCATGTATTTGTGTTGACACATATGTAGTTCTCTGTATATATACATTTTAACAGATGTTCATGTATCTGTATGCTAGGATGATATATTTATGAAACCCTGTAAACTGTGTGTGTATTTCATCACATTCACAAAAATGTGGACAGGTATATCATTTCAAATTAGCATCTCTTCAGTATTCAGCCCAGACACAAATCCAGTTGCAAATTCTAGCTCCACCATTTCTTAGCTCTGTGGTCCTGAGCCAGTTACTTAACCTCTCAGAATCTGTACTAGTAGAATATGGGTAATAGTATGCACTTCATGGGACTGTGGGATTAAGTGAGATAAATGTTTAAAATGCTTAGCACTAGACTGGCGTAGTGTCTGTTCATAATACATCTTGTCCAATATTGTTATTTGTCTTTTGGGGAGTTTTGTGTGTGAATCAAGTTGTTTACTAACACTTAGGGGTGAGGAGAAGGAAGCCATTTTGTGCAGAGGAGAGAGAGTGCAAAGGCTTCCGCCCTTCTAGCTGTCTGACTTCACTTAATTTCTCAGAGCCTCACTTGCCAAAATCTGTAAAGGGAGATAATTAATGTAAGTCATCTCTCAGGACTTATGATTTGTAAACTGCAAAATGCAACAACAGTAGAAAAATGCTATTTCATTATAACCTCTGTCCTCATCAGTGCCACCCACGGTATGTTTTTTAGGAGAACCAGAATAACGACTCTAAAGGCATGTGTAGTCATTTCTCACCCTGGAAGATTATAGGAAGAGAATCTTTTCATGACCATGGTGGTGGTAGTAAGCCATTTTAGAAATACATTTTTACCCTCTTGTTGTTTGAAAACAAAGTAAGAAGCCGGTTGCTTCCTATCTGAAGCCCTGTCTGCCTGTCCTCATGAGCCATTAGGCTCAGCTAAATATGTCCCTGGCCAGTATGTGAATAATCCCCACTGATTCTGAGACCTCCATCCACCACTGATGTGACATTCTTTGTGTTCAAATGTCTAGCTGACGTCTGATGCTTAAAACAGCCTATGCCTTCACCCCTCTCTGCATTGTCACAGCCTGTATCACCACTCTTAAAAGGCTATCGCAGGCACTCCCAGCACCAGTTGCTAACCGGCCTGCCCACTCTCCTCCCTGCCTGCTGCTGGCTGCCTTGAATGCCCGGTTCCCCAAGCTCCTTGTGGGTCTGACGAAGCAGGGACCATGTCTACCTTTGGCTACAGGAGAGGACTTAGCAAATATGAATCCATCGATGAGGACGAACTCCTGGCTTCCCTGTCAGCTGAGGAGCTGAAGGAGCTAGAGAGGGAGCTGGACGACATTGAACCTGATCACAGCCTCCCGGTGGGGATGAGGCAAAAGAGTCTGACCGAGAAAACCCCCACAGGGACATTCAGCAGAGAGGCGCTGATGGCCTATTGGGAAAAGGAGTCCCAGAAACTCTTGGAGAAGGAGAGGCTGGGGGAATGTGGAAAGGTAGGCTCTTGGATATTTTTCCTCAGCTATTCCCAATCCCCCAACCCCGAATCCAGGAATCTGTCTTATTTTTTTCTAATTTTTCATTCCTCATCACTTTTCTTATAATCTACCTGCTACTGAAAATTTTCTCAGGCTGAAATAGTCATCTAACTTTTATGACAACCTAATGGATTATATGAAAGATTCTTAGTTGGGGGGTCCTGTGATTGACAAGGATGGGATCTTCAAGAGGAAAATAATTCACAAGCAAAGCACGGGTTTAGATATTTTGCCAAACAAAAGTCTAATTTGAGTTATAAGTTAAGGATGTGGCATAATACTTATTTATACATATATATATATGGCAATAACATAAATGTATACGGCAGCTAAGTAAATCTATTTTCTTCTATAAAGACAATAGTGGGTAATCTGTTGCTTGGACTGTGATGGTGGCTACAATAAACTAATTCCTTTTTCCAACACCAGGAAACATGGGGTGGTGAGAAATATATGGGGCTGAGAGTCAGGGGACCTTATTTCTTATTCCTGCTCTGCACCGAAGTTGTAAGACCTTGAACAGAGAGTCATTTCTGCAGAGTTCTCTTTCATATCAATGGAGGGTGTTCTTCAGACACCATTTTGAGATTTTTAGGTTAAAGACTTTCCTGAGAAAATGCATGTGTGCTTGTGTAAACATACAAAATTTTACATAGAATTTCAAAATGATGGCACACATCCTGAAACCCTCCTAAGGCTCCAGGTTAAGCATCCCTGCTAGGATGATCTCTAAGATTCCTTCCTATTTTATAATGGTGATTCTGAGGCCGGAAAATGCATTTATATTAGAGGTCAGGTCTATTAAGCTCTTGTTCTCTGCCCAGGAAATAGTTAATTTGAATTTGTCAAATAAATCATTCACAGAAGGAAGTTCAAAAGACTAAGCTCTGGAAAGATAGTTATGGCAATAAGAATATAAAAATAACAAATTCCTGAATTTGTGGAAGAACACTGGTCAGGAGCAAGAGTTTAAAACCTGTGTGCTCTACTGGAATCATCTAAGATCAAAATGGCCTGAAGCCAATGGCAAGGCTTTCATAGTACTAATCCAGGAACTGTTAGATGATCTTGATGATAGAGTGTGTGGGCCACATTTGTAGCAAGATATGTGTGAGTTTTGTCCATGTCAATCATTGCAGAATGGGCCACCAGAATCAGGCCAGGGTTCGCCAAGGCCACAGTGGCGACCTGCATTGAGGGTCTGAAGGTGGTGGTGAAAAGGAAGGATACACAAAATGGGCCAGGATTTGGGTTGGTCAATTCTTCCACAAACGTAAGGTCTTTTTTTTTTTTTTTTTTTTTGATGTGGAAATGTGTGTCTGAAATGTAGTCAAATATAGGAAGTATCACATTTTCCTAACAGTTCAAGATTTTCCCTAATAAAAAAGATTAAAATTGCCTCATAATATCTAGGACAGACAGCCACTGGAGTAATCACCCAACAAAGGCATTTTAATGTCATAACGTATTCAGATGAGTGGAAAACAAAGGACAAAGCCTGTTGTCAGCTGTTGATGAAACCCACCTGCTCCTGCCAAAGGTTTTGCTGATCCCTGAGCCCTGCCAATGGCTTATCAGCTCAATTAGAGAGGCTGTGTTGTTGATGAACTTTGATTCCTTTCTCAGCTACTTAACTTTTCTCCCGCTCCCCTTTCCCTGCTGGCAAGTTGTCTCCAGAGTCACAAGGAGTGCTGAGCAGAAGTTTGCCAGTGGAGGGTGTCAACCCATTTCAACTCCAGGAAAAAGCTCAGAGCAGCTGACTGGTGGGCGGGCGGGGGAAAGGGTGTGAAGAGCAGCCCAGTACAGACCATGAGAAGGAGATGAGGGGTCATGCTTCCCAGGGGTGACAGTGGCAGTGAAGAGCAGCCCAGTGCAGACCATGAGAAGGAGATGAGGGGTCATGCTTCCCAGGGGTGACAGTGGCAGTGAAGAGCAGCCCAGTGTAGACCATGAGAAGGAGATGAGGGGTCATGCTTCCAGGCTGCTGTTGGCTGTAAATATTTATGAAAATCATGTTCAACACCTACTGAATGACAGCTTCTGCCCACCTGGACTCCCACAAACTTATCCTGCATTAAACATCTCCAAGAGGCCCTGGAGACCCAAAGGTCCAGCTCCCTGAGCTTGAGTATCTGCTGGGTGTCAGGCATAGGTGACAATAAGTACATTCACATTACTTCCCTGAACTCTCACCTTCTGGATGTGAGAAGTGAGACTGGGAGAGGTTAAGAAACTCACTTGAGATTAACAGCTTCTAGCTGAAATTCAAACCAAGTCCTGTTGGCACAAAGACTGCAGTTCTCAGAATGTGGGTACATCAGCATCGCCTGGGACCTTCCAACTCATTCTAGGGCTCCCCCAGACCAGATGAATGAAGAACTCTGAGAGTGGGGCCCAGCCCTGTGTGGCTTCTCCTGGTGCCCCTGGTGCTTTTGACATACCCTGTGGTTGGAGAACCGCTCAACTCTACTGCAGTTTCCTTGAGACTGTCTATCCCAGGGATTTAATGATTTGTCTAAAATCAACCAGCTCTTTTTGAGGCTTCCCTGGTAGCTCAGCAGTAAAGAATCTTCCTGCCAATGTGGGGGACATGGATTCGATCCCCGAGTGGGGAAGACACTCTGGAGAAGGAAATGGTAACCCACTCCAGTATTCTTGCCTGAAGAATTCCACAGACAGAGAAGCCTGGTGGGCTATAGTCCATGGGGTCACATCTTTGTGACCACATGTAGGACACGACTTAGTGACTAACACAACAAACAAAACCAGCTCTTAATGGGTAGAACCAGAACCAGAATGGGAAACCACGCTTACTGCCTCCTTCTTCATGTAATGGTGCCAGGGAAGTAATGAGGAGCAATGGCTGGCCACCCTCTTCTTGTTGCCGTATTTATTCCTTAAGTGTACCCATATTCGCTTCTCCCTATCTCCCCCTTCGGTGCCTCAAGCTTCCCTGCCTCACCCCACCCCTGACCTTTCCACCCCCATTCTTGGAAGTGTTAGTCAATCGTGTCCCACTCTTTGTGACCCCATGGACTGTAGCCCACCAGGCTTCTCTGTCCATGGGGATTCTCCCGGCAAGAAAACTAGAGCGGTTGCCATTCCCTTCTTCAAGGGATCATCCCAACACAGGGATAAAACCCAGGTTTCATGCACTGCAGTCATTCTTTACCATCTGAGCCACCAGGGAAGGCCTTGCAAGGATCTGGGTTAACTCCAGAGCAGTTGTAGATAAGTGATCCGGAACACTGCAGTCAGTCCAAATGAGAGAATTATTTTGAAAGTGGGCAGTGATTGCTTTAACATCATTCTTCCTTCTTCTCTGGATACCTTTCTCCCTTCTGCTGTTCTCTGAGATGTCCCCCGACTAGAGTGGCTAACCATCTTGGCTTGTCTGGGACTGTGTAGATTTTAGAATGCAAAACTGTTTGCTGGAATACCTTTCAGCCCTGGGGCAAACCAAGACAATCAATCACCTTCCTCCCATCCACCCCATCTGTACTCTTCTCCAAGACCTCCCCTGACTCAGAGGCTGTTATGCTGTGTTGTATCAGTTGCTCAGTCATGTCCGACTCTTTGTGACCGCATGGACTATAGCCCACCAGGCTTCTCTGTCCGTGGAATTGTCTAGGCAAGAATACTGGAGTGGGTTGCCATGCCCTCCACCAGGGGGATCTTCCCAACCCAGGGATCGAACCCAGGTCTCCTGAATTGCAGATGGATTCTTTACCAACTGAGTCACAGGGAAGCCTGAGGCTGTTAATACCAGAGGCTGTTAACCAATGCCAATTTAGAGCTACTCAGTTAACAAATTTTACCGAGCCCCTACTACCTGCTGAGCACTGTGTGAAGTGAGAACAGACATGATCCTTTTTGTCACCCTGCAAACAGTTTTTTGGGAGAAAAAAAAAACAAATAATTAAAGAGATACTTTATTGGAGGAGTTACAGCATCATGGGATCACATCACAAAGATAATTTGAGGAGATGTCAAAGAAGGCTTTCTGGAGGAAATGTCATTGAGATATCACAGGACAACTCATTGCTGGATAAGAGTTTCAGATATGATCTCTGCAAAGATATTTAACAGAAAAACATTTCTTGCAGATAAAGCCTAAAGGTCTTTGAAAAACTAGAGGGGTACCATTTAACAGTGGTGTGACAGGCAGTATACCTTGAATTTTGAGACAGGCTCCTTTTCTCCAAATACTGAAACAGCTAAACACACACACACACACACAGACACACACAGACACACACACACACACACACACACACACACACACACAGTGTCACTCTCCCTTCTGCTCCTGAACAAGTGAGTAAATTAAGACTGGACAAGCCATCCCAGGAGTGGCTGACCCCTTCCCCAGGCCATCACTTGGTGCCTGCCACTCCAAACAAGCGGATAACTGGAGGCTATTTTGTGACAGCAACTGGGCAAACAAACCTGGAGACCAGCGCAGTGTTTTCCAAAGCTCATTCCACGTGCCTCGGGCAGCAGGAGGCTGGGGTCAAAAACATTCCCATGTAGAAGGAAGAATTCTGGCTTTGGGGACAGGAAAGGGTCTCCGGGCTTTAGAGAAACTAAAGGATTAAGAAGATAGCATTAGGGAAAATTGGACTCTGTCAGCAATTGCCAGATTTTTATTTTATCAGAAAAGGTAGCGAGGCAAAGAATAAAGGGGGGGGGGGGCTCAGCTGAACTTCTCAGTACAAAATCTTGTAAACAGGAAAGACCAAGATGAAGTGAAATTGTGTTTGACTGAAAGTTTTTCATAATTGATGCCTGGTAAATAATTTAAGACCATCAGGCTGAGGCAGTGGCTTGCTTCAAAGATTTTTCTACTGTTCTCTGCTGTTCCATGTGACGGTTGAAATGTAGTTAGTGCCAAAGGCAATTACTTTCCCACCTCATGCCTTCTGAAGTCCCATCTCATTTAACCCAGTGATAACATGAGATTTCAAGCTGATTTGCTGCAAAGGATGACCCAAATGAGTTTCTGCATAGAGATGAGCTTTGACCTGCTCCCTTGGTTTCTTTCCTCAGAAAAAAGACAGATAGAGCCTCAGCTTCCAGGTGGTGTGGTCTCTGAAACCCCATGCCAGGCTCTACTTAGAGGGAGGTGCCCAGCCTCTGTATGCCCTGACATAGGACATGGCAGAAGGCTCTGGGCTCACAGAGACTGTAGGAGGCGGACTGGAGGAAGAATTCCTCAACATTAAGAAAGGGAACCCAAGGATTTCCCTGATGGTTCAGTGGTTAAGACTTTGCCTTTCAATACAGAAGGTGTGAGTTCGATCCCTGGTCAGGGAGCTAATATCTCGCATGCCTCAAGGCCAAAAAGCCAAAACACAAAGCAGAAGAAATAACGGAACAAAATTCGATATGAAGGCTTTTAAAAAATGGTCCCCTCAAAAAAAATCTTAAAGAAAAGAAAGGGAACTCATAAATGTGTTATGCATTTTTGTTGTCATTTGTATGTTTGGGATGGAGAAGTAAGGAAGGACAGAAGGGTGATTCCCCATGGGATGACTGACTCTGCTAAACTGTAAGTAGACTAGAAGCCAAGTCATTCAGGAGAGGGAGTGAAGAGAATAAGAATGTGATCAAGGGTTTTCCAGAGCAGAAGCTCCCGCTTATTTGTTAAACATTGGCAAAATGATGGCAAACTCTTATTCCATCAACTGAATTCTGGATATTTATTTTGACGAATACAAAAAATTTCTGCAGAATACAGAAAAAACTGGTGAAAGTTATGCAAGGAAATGCTAACCCTGGTCACCTGAACTAGGGAGATTAGCTGCTGGAGACGAACTTTTTATTCTTAGAAAGTTTTGTCTTACTTGCTTGTGTGTTACTTTTTAAAGAATTTATTCAGATATAATTGACATATCACATCGTGTGAGTTTTAGAGGGACCACTGTGATGATCTGATGCATGTATATAATGCAAAACCAGGTGTTACTTTTGTAAAATGTAACAATGTGCTTAAAACGGCAAACCTCATGAGGATACTCTGCCCTTCAGGTTGCAGAAGAGGACAAAGAGGAGAGTGAGGAAGAGCTTGTCTTTACAGAATGTAACAGTGAGGTTTCTGAGGATGTATACACGGAAGAGGAGGACGAGGACGAGGACGAGGAGGAGGACAGCGAAGGAGAGGAAAGAACAGGTGCGAACGAGGAAGGGATGAACGGACCTGTGCATTCCGATAGTGTCCATTCTGACAACGCGAGGCCAAAGACATTTAAAAGTCAAATCGAAAACATACATCTGACTAACGGCCACGGTGGAAGGAACACGGAGTCCCCCCCGGCTGCCATTCACCCCTGCGGGAACCCCACAGTGATCGAGGATGCTCTGGAAAAGATTAAAAACAACGACCCCGACACCACGGAAGTCAATCTGAACAACATCGAGAACATCACTTCGCAGACCCTCGCCCGCTTCGCCGAGGCCCTCAAGGCCAACACGGTGGTGAAGACCTTCAGCCTGGCCAACACGCGCGCCGACGACAGCGCGGCCAAAGCCATCGCGGACATGCTCCGGGTCAACCGGCACATCACCAGCGTCAACATCGAGTCCAACTTCATCACGGGCAAGGGCATCCTGGCCATCATGAGGGCGCTGCAGCACAACCCCGCGCTCACCGAGCTGCGCTTCCACAACCAGAGGCACATCATGGGCAGCCAGGTGGAGATGGAGATCGTCAAGCTGCTGAGGGACAACACCACGCTCCTGAGGCTGGGCTACCATTTCGAGCTGCCAGGACCAAGAATGAGCATGACCAGCCTCTTGACCAGAAACATGGATAAGCAGCGGCAGAAGCGGATGCAGGAGCAGAAACAGCAGGAGGGATACGACGGAGGAGCCAACCTTAGGACCAAAGTCTGGCAGAGAGGCACGCCAGGCTCTTCACCCTACGCGTCTCCCAAGCACTCCCCCTGGTCGTCCCCCAAACTCCCCAAGAAAGTCCAAACTGTGAGGAGCCGCCCTCCGTCTCCCGCGGCCCCGCCCCCCCCCCCCCCCCCCCCCCCGCCCCCCCCCCCGCCCCCACCCCCACCGCCACCCCCTCTTGCTCCCCAAAGGCTGCCACCCCCGCCTCCGCCTCCCCCGCCTCCGCCCCCAGAGAAGAAGCTCATCACCCGCAACATTGCGGAAGTCATCAAACAGCAGGAGAGTGCCCAGCGGGCATTACAAAACGGACAGAAAAAGAAAAAAGGGAAAAAGGCTAAGAAACAGCCAAACAATATCCTAAAGGAAATTAAAAATTCCCTGAGGTCGGTGCAGGAGAAGAAAATGGAAGACAGTTCCCGACCTTCTACCCCACAGAGATCAGCTCACGAGAATCTCATGGAAGCTATTCGGGGAAGCAGCATAAAACAGCTAAGGCGGGTAAGTAACCCAAGGGCAGGCAGGGGCGAGCACCTAGCGTAGGAGTCAGCCTCCACCGCACTCGGGTACCAAATCACCTCTCTAACACTTATCAGTATACGCCAGAGCAGGCTGCCAAATCTGGAGCATCACGAGCAGCTCACTAGAGAGCACGTTTCTGTTTGAGAGATGCGCTTGGTCCACCTTCTTGGCATCTCATTCTTTTAAGGGCCAGGCTCATCTTAAGACATTTCAACCTAAAAAAGAAAAAAAAAATCCCAATTTCCTTAATAAGAAATCAGGGTATATGTCTCCAAAACAAATTCATCACTTGACAAAAATTTTACCACCGAGTTGCAAGTGATTGGACTTCCCTGGTGGCTCAGAGGGTAAAGCGTCTGCCTGCTATGCAGGAGATTCAATCCCTGGGTCAGGAAGATCCTCTGGAGAAGGAAATGGCAACCCACTCCAGTATTCTTGCCTGGAGAATCCCATGGATGGAGGAGTCTGGTGGGCTACAGTCCACAGGGTCACAAAGAGTCAGACACAGCTGAGTGACTTTTTCCTTTTCTTTCTTTTTTGCAAGTGACTTAACACTTAATTTATAATAAAACAAAATTGAACATCACCCAGCAAAAATCTGGGTTTCCCAGGTGGCACTAGTGGTAAAGAACCCAGCTGCCAATGCAGGAGAGGTAAAAGACCTCTTGGGTTCAATCCCTGGGGAAGGTCCCCTGGAGAAGGGCATGGAAAGCCACTCCAGTATTTTTGCCTGGAGAATCCCATGGACAGAGGAGCCTGGCGGACCACAGTCCATATAGTTGCAAAGAGTTAAACACGACTGAAGCAATTTAGCACACACACACTCACAGCAATCTGAGTTCTTTCTGGAAAATACTGCTAAAGTCATACTCTACGGATATATTTTTCTTCACTTTATCATTTGCATTGTTTTTATTAAAAGAGAATCCCCTATTTTTGTAGGTGGAAGTTCCAGAAGCTCTGCGATAAGCCTGATTTTTAGAAGAGGATGCAGAATTATTCAGTTGGTATTAGATAAAATGTATTGTGAGATGTTTCTAAAATACCTTCTTCAATTTGAGATGTTCTCTGACTTTAAAAATAGCCTCACCCATTAATTCCAAAGAGAATGTTAAGAAACTACCGGCATGTTTCTTCTGTAAATATGAAAATAAACTTCTTTTTTATGTCATGAGATTTGTATTGACAAGAAGCAGTTTATTTAAATATGTTGGATGTGTTGGTAACTCTGAGCTGTAATGAGTTCATGAAATGTGCTGTTATTTTTGTAATCCTAATAAATTTGGATTGAAGTTTTTTTTTTTTAAGCGAACTAATATTTTTTGTAAGTGGATAATCACATCTGTCAGGTGTGTATGTAACTTTGCTAAATATTAAACATATTACATTCTCACCCCAAAAGAGGTTTGGGTACTAAGCATTTGCCTTTGTTTCCTCATGTCTAAGAAAATATGATCAGAGCTCTCTCTAAAGGTCCGGAATCAAGAACCCTTTTAAAGGTCTTTTTGGTAGTGAGATACTAATAAAAGCTTGGGAAAAGACCCTGCTTGACCATTGTCATCCTGGAGACATGAATATTGGACCCATAAGGCTGATAGACACCCAGAAGTCATTCAATCATCTATAATTAAAGTTAACTATTTTTGGGGAAAAAATGGCAAATTAGAAAGTTTCTTGGTAGAGATGGAACAAGTGCTAAGGGAACACCTGGAAGATAGGCCCCCTGCATTCAGAGCTGTCTTGAGGGTAATGCTAAAGAGTCACCACTCAAGTCTCCTTTGAGCTCTCCCTGTGATAAGCTTTAGTTTAGGGCAGTGGTCCCCAACCTTTCTGGAACCAGGGACTGACTTCATTTAAGACAATTTTTCCATGGAAGGGGGTCGGGGAGGGGAAGATGGTTTCCAAATGATTCAAGAACATTAAATGTACTTTATTTCTATTATTATTACACCAGCTCCACTTCAGATCATCAGGCATTATATCCTGGAGGTTGGGGACCCTGAGTTTAGTGTGTCTCTGTACTCTGCCTACCTAATGGTGATATCAGTGTCCACTACACACATCCATGGACAAGGGTGCATGCATTTGCAATCATCCTACCCCATCTCTCTTTCATTCAAGAAAGATCTGGATTTTCAGATAAGAGAAAGATCTGTCAGAGATTACCTTCATTCCACCTGATGCTGCACTCCAGCTTATGAAAGCTACAAATCTCCGCTAAAGTCCTCCGTATTATCTTTGATTAGCAATGTTTCCTTTGTGTCCTATAGAGTATGAGCTCTTGGGTCACCCATTTAATAATTGCTTCCTGGCTTTGTGTGGGGAGTGACTGACATTTTCTGAACTAAGTTGTATACTTTTCACAACATTAAAAGGTGCTCTTCCCATTTAATTCACAAGGAAAACCAGGTTCAGAGGGGCTGGGGATGCATGGGAGATTGTTCAGAAGCCCATGCATGCTCCTTCTGTATCACTGCATGTCTCTGCTTCCATCTGGACTGAGTCCTAAGGCTCCCTGTGCTTTGAAGGACAGTGGGAATGTCAGTTTCCTTTAGCAGTGACTTCAGTATTTTACCCCTTTTCATGAGTGTTCACAATTGTGCTTGAGTCCAATCCATTCTGAAGGAGATCAGCCCTGGGATTTCTTTGGAAAGAATGATGCTAAAGCTGAATCTCCAGTACTTTGGCCACCTCATGTGAAGAGTTGACTCATTGGGAAAGACTCTGATGCTGGGAGGGATTGGGGGCAGGAGGAAAAGGGGACGACAGAGGATGAGGTGGCTGGATGGCATCACTGACTCGATGGACGTGAGTCTGAGTGAACTCCGGGAGTTGGTGATGGACAGGGAGGCTGGCGTGCTGCGATTCATGGGGTCGCAAAGAGTAGGACACGACTGAGCGACTGAACTGAACTGACTGTTGTGCAAAAATAAAAGCTAAAATATAGATTTTTAAAAGGCAAGCATGTGTGTGTGTGTAGTTAATTAGCGCAGAAAGCCAAGACTGACCTTCCTTTCCCCTGACCTCTGTGTGTGCATGAGAACAGGGCTCTTCTGAATGTGAAGAGCTTTCAGCTCCACCATGATGAAGCAAAGGAGTAAATGGTTGCTGATAAATAGATCCTTTGATAAAACCATGTATGCTGCTGCTAAGTCGCTTCAGTCATGTCAGACTCTGTGTGACCCCATAGACAGAAGCCCAACAGACTCCTCCATCCCTGGGATTCTCCAGGCAAGAACTTTGGAGTGGGTTGCCATTTCCAATGCGTGAAAGTGAAAAGTGAAAGTGAAATCGCTCAGTTGTGTCCGACTCTTAGTGACCCCATGGACTGCAGCTTACCAGGCTCCTCCATCCATGGGATTTTCCAGGCAAGAGTACTGGAGTTAGGTGCCATTGCCTTCTCCAAAACCATGTATAAATCCCAGAAAAAAGGGGGTGTGCAGAGGTAAGAGGAAAAGGCTAGTTCCTGGGCTGCTAGGAGATGCTAGGCTGTGGGGACTGGCTCGGCCTTCTCGCCAAATGAGAGTGTTTGGGAGACAAATATCTCCTCCTTCAGATTGTGACCTTGCTGGACATTTTTGGGCTTCGAGAGAGAGGAGCATGCACTGATAAGGCACTTAACAAAATGGAAATAAGCATCCAGATCCCCATACTCAACCTTCAAAACATTGTAAAGCCCCTAATAAGACAAGTATGATACAGTCAGACACTAAGTTGGCATATTTTTCGTTCAAGGAAAGCATTTTTAGAATGTGATTTCAGAAGACACCACTGGAGCCAGGCAAGGTGTCATGACTCTTCAGCACAGAACAGGAATCCCAAGTTCATCGTCCCTGCAAACTCACAGAGCTGGTATGAAAGCTAGCTAGCTCATCCGCTATAAAGAGCATTCAGCTCACTGGGAGAGGGGCTGTCCAAGACCAGATGGAGTGTTTAGACCATGATTTATATCTGCACATTAATCTCTTAAAGTACACCTCATCCTGGTTGAAACAGGGCCAAAATGCTGAGTCTCACTCTGCGTCTGGAGCCCTGCTGCCACAGGTATTCAATAACTCAGTGTCAGCAGGATCGTGATTTAATACCTGCCCAGATGCAGTTGCTCCAAGTGAGGGAGAGGAAGAGGTAAAAACAGACTGCAGTGCGTGATTGAGAGGCACCATAGACAGGGGTAAATCGATATGTTCTTGAAAAGACCTCTTAACTACTTCCTTCGTGAGAAGGTCACACTGTCTTTTCTTTGTTTCTCTGAGGTTTGGAAGGTGGGTTTTGTTTTCATCAGTCGTCAAATAGTAGACGTAAAAGTCAAAGACTGACCTAAGAATTACAAAACTCAGAAATATTGCACTGATACTGAGGCACTGAACTTTCACAACTGTTCTCTGAGTGCCTGCCACGTTCCAAGTACTTCTGGACACCGAGCATGTGCAGTGAACAAAGGAGATAAAACTGCCTGTCTTCATGTCACTTACAAGTCGAGGGGAGGGACCTGACACCATTCCTTCAGGCACTGTGTGCCTATCAGGTGCCTCCTGTGGTTGAGGCTCTCTGCCTGATGCTGGGGAGATCAAGTTGAATTAGAAAGTGTCTTTTACACAGATGTGTATAACGGACTTTTGGACTCAGAGGGAGAGGGAGAGGGTGGGATGATTTGGGAGAATGGCGTTCTAACATGTATGCTATCATGTAAGAATTGAATCACCAGTCTATGTCTGACGCAGGATACAGCATGCTTGGGGCTGGTGCATGGGGATGACCCACAGAGATGTTATGGGGAGGGAGGTGGGAGGGGGTTCATGTTTGGGAACGCATGTAAGAATTAAAGATTTTAAAATTTAAAAAAAAGAAAAAAAGAAAGTGTCTTTCACTTCCAAACAGTGAGGACCCTCATTCCTTCCAGAATTTTCAGTAGGTATAGAGTCCTTTGTGAGCACTGAGGAAGCCTAATCTTCTAAAACTGGTGTTAGCAAATTTCTATAAAGGGCCAGAGATATTTAAAATATTGTATAACATATTTAAACATTTTAGATTCTGTGGGCCACTTGGTCTCTGTCACAACTACTCAACCCTGCCATTATAGGGTGAAAACAGCTACAGATAATATGCAAATGAATGAGCATGCCTGTGTTCGACTACAACTTATTTGTAGACACTAGAATTCAAATTTCATGGAATTTTCATGCGTTGTTCATATTCTTCTTTTGATCATTTTTTCAACCATTAAAAAATGTTAAAACTCTCTTTAGTCTGCAGACCGGACAGTAGAAGAATTGGATGGATTTGACTTGTGAGCCAGCCACTGTTTACCATAGACCCTTGACCATAAGCAGATAAGAGGTCAAGAAAAGCTTCTCAAGGAAGGTGACACTTGTTTTAGAATTTTAAAGAATGGAGAAGACACCAGGCTGAAAAACGAATCAAATGGTGGGGGTGATGAATGAGGAGAGACATTTAAAATAACCTAAATATCCAAGTTATTACAATTGCTTAAATAAAATACAGTAGGGTATTACAGAAAATAGAAAATCATAGGGTTAATGTCATGCTATAAAAAGCAAGAATTTGGTGAAGAGTTAATATTTCAGTCTTTCTTCTAGTATTGACAGGCTTTGTGGATTAAGAATAGTACTAGTATTTAGTTTCTGTATGGTCTTTAACAAAAGTAGTATGTGATCATTAAGACAAATTAGAATATACTGATAAGGCGAAAAACATAAAAATCTCCACAATCTCACCCATGCAGAATTACTGACAACCCTTTAGTACATCCTTTTAGATCCTTCTTAATGCATATTTAAACACACATATAACTTACATACCATCGCGTAACCTACTGTATTTTATTTAAGCAGTTGTAGTAACTTGGATATTTAGGTTATTTTGATTAGAATGCTGATTTGGAATTTGGTTTGTTCCAACTTATCTTTTTGAGTCATTCTAACATTCAACTTTTCTGAAAAACCCTTAGAAGAAATGACTGTCTGAAAAAAAAATCACAGCTGAGAAGCCATCCCCCAGTTAGACAAGGGTTTGTGAGTACACCATCATTATGGTACACCAAAACTGGAAATTAGGTTTCAACCAAACTGTCCTGTTTACCAGCTTTCTCTCTGTCAAATCATATGCCTATCTGAACCACAGAGGCATGCCTTGGTAAGCCAAATTTCCAAAAGTCCATAAAATTATCTATGTCTGAATAAAAAGGCTGGAAGGGTCTAAGAGCCACAATAGTATGCCCTGATCAACTCAGCGTAAGCTAAAGAATGGGGATTCATTCTGAGGGTCCTAGCAAGCATCAAAGAATTGCAAAAAGCGTGACATGATGTTTGTACAACTTTGCAAAAATATGGCTTTGGCCACCTGATACGAAGAGCTGACTTCATTGGAAAAGACCCTAATGCTAGGAAAGGAGGAGGGCAGGAGATGGCGGAAACAGAGGACAAGATGGTTGGATGGCATCATTGACTCAATGGACATGAGTATGAACAAGGAGACAGCAAAGACAGGGAAGCCTGGCAGGGCAGTCCATGGGGCTGCAAAGAGTTGAACGTAACTGAGCGACTGAGCAACAGCAACTGAGAGGAGAATGGACTCGGTGAGGCCCAGGCTGGTGGTAAGAAGACCAGTAAGGAGACCGCTGCAATGGTCTAGGAAGGAAGCAATCCAGACAGACTGTGAACACTGTAGGTATGAAGACATCAGAACAGATAAAGCAGAGACTGAGAAAGCACACACTCCACAGAATTTAGTGACTGATTAGATGAAGGGAGGCAGGGGGCAACAGAAGAGAGGTGTGCAGGTTGACATGCCCAGGCTGGGCCGTTTGGGTGGACAGTCGTGAAACAAAATGGGAGAACAGGATACAGCAAGTATCAGAGGAAGAAGATACGTTCAGCTTTAAATAGTGTTGTGTCTGAGGTACCTGTCCATTTGAAAGTAGTGATCATGGGGAAGATAGGTTTGTGCTGGAAATAAGGATTTGCGGGGTTGAGTATGAGTAGCACTTAAAGATGGGGGTTTGGAGGAGGTCACTCCGAGAAAAGGGCAGAAGCTGAGTATGTCTTAAGAAAAGCCAGAGGAGAGTCAGGTGGCAAAGCAGAGAGTTGTGCTAAGGAAGGGCCAGTTGGCAGCTCAAAATGCCTCAGTGTGTTCCTGAGCTCAAAGGCGATCATTCGAACTGGTGCTCTTGGCGGGAGCAAGTCCACGGCAGCCGTGAAGATGGACATCAGGTTGGAGGGGTAGAGTGCGGTAACGCTATCACGAGGATGGCAACTGTACACAATGCTTCAGAAAATGGATATGCTCCTCTTGAGGAGGGTCGGAGTGTCCACAAACCTCAGAATTAAAGGTCACATATTCCTGGTATGTCATTATATTGCATTATATTATATACATTGGGTTGGTCAAAAAGTTCATTTGGGTTTTTCTGTACCTTCTTATGGAAAAACTCAAACGAACATTTTTGGCCAACCAGATGCATTTACATACGCAAGTATCTACTATAATTTTTACCTGATGTGAGAAAATCTTATTTATAGATAATGTTTACATGTTTAAATATAAATACATGTATATATCATGTGCATATTTTTCCTCATGTCAAATAAAAATGACATATATGTGTGCAGATGATGTGATGTGATGTTAGTCACTCAGTCGTGTCTGACTCTTTGTGACCCCGTGGACTGTAGCCCGCCAGGCTCCTCTGTCCTTGGGATTTTCCAGGCAAGAATACTAGAGTGGCTAGCCATTGCTTTCTCCAGGGGATGTCTCCAACCCGGGAATCGAAGCCGGGTCTCCCACAGTGCAGGCAATTCTTTACCATCTGAGCCAGCAGGGAAGACTGTAGGTGCCGTACACATGTATTTAATAGTCAAGATAAAGTTAACTGGAAACCTCAGTGCACCTCAGTGACAGTCCAAAGAGTTCCGAGAATTCCTGGGATGAAGGGGTAGGGGCGAGAGGCTTATCTGCTCATGGTTGTCTCTGGCTCCCATGCACCAAGCATGCCTCTTGCAAACCTATGGTTGCCTGGCCTATTTCAGTCGACAGTGACCTAATGTGACGATAGACCTGTGACAATCAGCCCTCTTTCTTGGTTTCCACAGGCTGGACATTACATGAAAATTTGGGAAATGAAGGAAAGGTTGTTGTTACAGTGACTCAGTGACTTCAAGCATGAGATGTTAAAACAGTAACAGAGGGACTAACTCCCTATTTGAGATTTTCTCCCCTCACTGAAATTTTATACAACATGATAGTCTGTATTTTATTGTTAGTTTATCGCTCCTTCTTCTTCTCTCCTGATTCGTCTTCGTTACTATCCTCCTACATCACTCCTGGGAGTTCCAAGTTCTTTTCACTCTGCTCTGCACAGCAAATTCAACTCTCTTCAACCCCTGCCCAAGAGCAGCTCTGGTTTACTTTTGCATATGCAAACTGGTCAGAGTGAGGCAGATCAGAAGAAGCTTTAATTTAACAGGAGATTCCCTCAGGTTATGGCCATGAATAGAATTTCTCCTCTTAAAAATGTCATATCCTCTCCTTAACCACCATAAAAACCTTTGAGGAGTCACTCACAATCTGTTATCTGGACTGTTGCTTCTGAACTGGCTTTTTCCTAACCAGTTGCTTCCTAACTGATTTCTGTCTCCATTCTCCCTGGCCCATTTTTTCTCTACTTGCTTCAGTGATATTTTTCCCAAATGCAATTTGTGATAATCCACATTCTACAGAATAAAGCTCAGCTCTCTTGGCCTGGCAAACGTGTCCCTGCTGATCTTTCATCCTCATCTTGAGACAGGCAGTAGATGAGGCCCCCAAGGGTAAAGTGATTGGCAACTCATTCCCTATGGACCAAAATTCCAAGACAAAAATAGCAGGACAATTAAAATTGGGCCCTACCCAGACCACATATTTCTCATTCTCCAAGTCAGGAGATCTCCCCAACTATACATACTCAGGAAAGCTCCTTAGAGATCAAAATGAGAGTGATGTCAAGGGATGCTCTACCCATAGGCCTTTGTGGTATAATTCATCTTGGCTAAGAGTTGTGTGTGAACTCATGGGAGGATCCTGAGATACACCAAATATGGACTGTGACTCAGGCAAACCAAAAGGATTGGCCAAAGGAAACCCGGAAGAAATGCTCCATAAAAGTAATTCAAACTGTCAAAAGGGTGCAACTCAGCAACTCTCTCTCTGAGATAGTTCTATTTACACATACTATACTTTTCCCAACTAATAAATACTTTCACTTGTTTCACTGTGTGTGTGTTAGTCACTCAGTCATGTCCAACTCTTTGCAATCCTATGGACTGTAGCCCTCCAGGCCCATCTGTCTGAGGATTTTTTTCCAGGCAAGAACACTGGGGTGGGTTGCCATTCCCTTCTCCAGGGGATCTTCCTGAACCAGGGATCAAACCCCGGTCTCCCACATTGCAGGAAGATCCTTTACCATCTGAGCTGTCAGAGATTACTTTCTGTCTTAGTGGGAATTCTTTTCTGCAAAATCAAAGGGCCAGGTGCCCTGTCACAGACCACCGGCCTAGTGGCTAGGATCTGGTATTCTCATCACCATGACTCAGCCTCAATCCTTGCCTGGGAACCCAAGCCCAGCCTCAAGTCATTGTAGACCGAGACCACCCAAGATCAATCTGTCCTCATGCTCCCCATACTTAAGCAGTTCACTGAATCAGTGATGCCCCCTCTTGACACACACCTTTCACAGACCATCAATCTGCCTGGAATTCCCTTCCCACTCTCTACATCTAGGGACCACCTACTCATTCTTCAGCAGACCTTGAAAGATGAGTCACTTATTGCACCAAGGAGATGGGGATAGGGGCATCTTTCAAAGGAGATCTATTCTTTTCCACACTCTCCCTGGGTGACCTCATCCAAAGTCTCATCTTTAAATTCCACTCTTACCACATGATGCCCAAATTCTTACCTCCAGGACAAATACCACCCTTATGATTCTAAATCTACTCTTTTAAAAGAACAAGCGCCCAGACACAGAGTATATAAGGCTGAACTCATCTTCTTCCTCCATCATCTACCCCTCTTGTATTCTGCATTCCACAGTCTCAGCCTTGCATTATATATGCTATCTGTGTAGATGTCTTAATCTTCCTGCTCACCTACTGGATTTTATATCCTAGACATCAGGGACTTTATCTTACCTTCATTGCTAATAAACAGCAAGCACTCAATACATACAAATTGGTGGAGATGATTAGCTGTTCAGCAATGAAGAGACAGTGTGATTGTATATCCTCGCCATTCCTCCCCAGGTGGCTAAAGGGTAATGAGGAACCAAAAATGATAGTGGCTGAGAAAGGAAGTATAGAGACAAGATTTATCCCAGGGTCTATGACAGGGTGGGGCTTCTCTGGTGGCTCAGTGGTAAAGAATCTGCCTGCCAATGCAGGAGACAGGTTCGATACCTGGGTAGGGAAGATCCCCTGGAGAAAGAAATGGCAACCTACTTCAGTATTCTTGCCTGGAAAATCCCATAGACAGAGAAATGTGGCTTGCTACAGCCCATGGGATAGCAAAGATTTGGACTGAACGACCAAACCACTACGACCACTCATGACAGGGCAGGACCTACATGTGGAGAATAGGAGCTCCAAGGATGGCATCTCTAGGGAGCAGCCAAAGGTGGGCTGTCTGTTTGTGTGCATGGCAGGACCAGAGCTCTAAGAATATCTGCATCCACTCTTGCTGGCTCTCTCCCCTCGAAGCCTCACTCTACCTTCTCCTGTGGGATCACGGATCTGTACTCAGGATACAGTCATGAGTGTTTGGGTGAGCTGAGGACTGACAACTGGAAAACAGAAGTCTCGTTCTCTAAATAAACGATCCTGAGGTCAAATTTGTATAATCCTTAACCCCCTAACATTGAATTCATTAGACAAATTCGCACTCCGAAGCTGAAGTCTTTACTTTGATCTATTATCTGCTTGTTCATTGGCTATTCTGCACTAATTTTCAGATGACTAATCACTTGTCTCAGATTGAAACCTTGTGTAATTAGCCATGTAGGCTTTATGACAAGTTCAGCAGCTTCTTAGCAACACAACTCTTGTGGTTATATGTTTAGAAGTTTTAAAAATTAGGTATGTATTTGGAAAGTCTGGTCAACTCTGATCAAAATCCTGTTATCAGTAGCACCAACTGTTAAATTTTCTCTCTTCCTGAATGAAATCTCAGTTGATGCATCTGTGTAGTCCTTGTGTAATCATTAAGTTGTGTCTGACTCTTTTGCATCCCCAGGGACTGTAGCCCACTTGGCTCCTCTGTCCATGGAATTTTCCAAGCAGGAATACTGGAGTGGGCAGCCGTTTACTCCTCCAGAGGATCTTCCCAACCCAGGGATCTGAACCTGCATCTCCTGCATTGCAGGCGGATTCTTTACCTCTGAGCCACCAGTGAAGTACATAAACACAAAAATGATCTAAAGGCAGGCTCAGATTACAGTTTGGAAGTTTCCCTTCCTGCATTTCTCAAGCATCAGTTCCCCTCCAAGTTGGGGCTGGGTGGCAGCCGCACTTAACATACACGTGAACCAATAATCCAACAAACGGCAGCTGGAGAAACTCTTTACACTGGAGGAAAATTGGGAAAATTAAGCTTTTATTTTTATTTTTTTTGACATTTAAAGGAAGTGTCAGAGGGAAACTACATTCACTTATATGTATTTGTGAACGTCTTTCTGGCAGATATACTTTAATCTGCAGCTCTTTATCATCATTTTCAGCTGGGGGGGGGTGTACAGATTATGCAGGAAACCACCAGAAAACTGAAAATAACACAGTCAGGAGGAGCATGAGCAGACTCTCCAATGCATATATTTATTTTTCTCTGAATGCTGCGAAGACTTTTCGGTGACTCTTCTCTGAGACACTTGTAGAAAGTATAACAACTGTAACAAGAAACTTGACCATCAAAACCTATGGGGATGGTATCTATGCTTTTACCCCCAGAAGCTGTCATTAATATCAATAAAATTTGTTTTTTAAAATGTGAATTATTTTTAAAAGAAGCTAAAGAATAAAAGGCAAAACAAATCCAGCTTCTTCTCCATGTATGATCATCATAAGTTAAAAGTCACCATGGGGTGAAAAAATATGAAATCAATGAAAAATGCTTAAAGAAAGAGACACATTGACAGAGGTTACTTGAAATTCAGAGACAGGATTCTGAGGTAATTCCAAATAAATTCTTGTGTAATCATTTATTAAGCATTTGGGGTGACTCAAATCACTTGTAATCATTTATTAAGCATCTGGGATTATTAAGCATGCCAGTTACCTAAGCTAACATTTAAATGGAAAAAAAAATATTTTGATGGTGATGGGAGGAGGAATGGGAATTGGGGATGAGCAAACAAAAAAATGACAAAGATTCTATTCATGAATACTCCAAAGTCTGAGGCTGTGGTAATCTCAAAACTTGCTTTGGTTTTCTTCAGTGGCTGCTGGTTTAGCTGTATGATTTCAACATATTTTTTTTCCTCTCTTTTTTAATAGCATATCTAAGAGCAAAACTAGTGAAGGTGATGAAATTCCTTAAAGATGATGCTGTGAAAAGTGTTGCACTCAATGCCAGCAAATTCGGAAAGCTCAGCAGTGGCCACAGGACTGGAAAATGTCCGTTTTCATTCCAATCCCAAACAAAGGCAATGCCAAAGATGTTCAAACTACCACACAGTTGCACTCATCTCACATGCTAGAAAAGTAATGCTCAAAATTCTCCAAGCTGGGCTTCAACAATACGTGAACCGAGAATTTCCAGATGTTCAAGCGGGATTTAGAAAAGGCAGAGGAAACCAGAGATGAAATTGCCAACATCCACTGGATCACAGAAAAAGCAAGAGAGTTCCAGAAAAACATCTACTTCTGCTTTATTGACTATACCTAAGCCTTTTACTGTACGGATCACAACTAACTGTGGAAAATTCTTAAAGAGATGGGAATACCGGACCACCTTACTTGCCTCCTGAGAAATATGTATGCAGGTCAAGACGCAACTGTTAGAACTGGACGTGGAACAACAGAATGGTTCCAAATAGGAAAAGGAGTACGTCAAGTTCGTATATTGTCACCCTGCTTATTTAACTTATATGCAGAGTACATCATGCAAAATGCAGGGCTGGATGAAGCACAAGCTGGAATCAAGATTGCTGGGAGAAATATCAGTAACCTCAGTTATGCAGATGATACCACCCTTGTGGCAGAAAGCGAAGAACTAAAGGCCCTCTTGATAAAAGTGAAAGAGGAGAGTGAAAAAGCTGGCTTAAAACTCAACATTCAAAAAACGAAGATCATGGCATCTGGTCCCATCACTTCACGGGAAATAGATGGGGAAACAGTGGAAACAGTGAGAAACTTTATTTTGGGGGGCTTCAAAATCACTGCAGGTGGTGACTGCAGCCATGAAATTAAAAGATGCTTGCTCTTTGGAAGAAAAGTTATGACCAACCTAGACAGCTATTAAAAAGCAGAGATGTTACTTTGCCAACAAAGGTACGTCTAGTCAAGGCTATGGTTTTTCTAGTAGTCATGTATGGATGTGAGAGTTGGACTATAAAGAAAGCTGAGCGCCAAAGAATTGATGCTTTTTATTGTGATGTTGGAGAAGACTGTTGAGAGCCCCTTGGACTGCAAGATCAAACCAGTCGATCTTACAGGAAACCGGTCCTGAATAATCACTGGAATGACTGATGCTGAAGCTGAAACTCCAATACCTGATAGGAAGTACTGACTCACTGGAGAAGACCCTGATGGTGGGAAAGATTGAAGGCAGGAGAAGGGGATGACAACAGAGGATGAAATGGTTGGATGGTATCACTGACTCAACGGACATGAGATTGAGCCAGCTCTGGGAGTTGGTGATGGACAGGAAAGCCTGGTATGCTGTAGTCCATGGGGTTGCAAGGAATCGGACATGACTGAGCAACTGAACTGAACAGTGTGACAGCATTTCCCTCTGGGTCTTCGCATTGCAAAAGCAGAACAATGCCAAGCCTTCTACATTTGAGTAAAGATAATGGAGTAATATTTTAATTGTTTATTCAGATCATTACTGGTGTCAATGCTCTTAGGAGACAGAGAACTATAGTGGTTTAGGGTACATCTTTTGTATTAAGTCGGACCTAAGTCTGATGCTCAGCTCTGCCATCTACTATTTGTATGTGTTAGCCACTTATCATGTCCAACTCTTTGCAACCCCATGGACTGTAGCACACCAGGCTTCTCTTGTCTGTGGGATTCTCCAGGCAAGAATACTAGTGGGTTGCCATTCTCTTTTCCAGGGGATCTTCCCAACCCAGGGATTGAACCCAGGTCTCCTGCATTGCAGACAGATTCTTTACCAGCTAAGCCACCAGAGAAGCCCTGATTTACTATTTAACTTTGTGCCAATTGTTTAACTCAACTTTGCATTTGCTTGACTAAAAAATTGGAATAATAACTCTTTCATGTAAAACATTTCATGTCATGCCCAGCTTACTAAGTATTCCCGTGAATAGTGGTTAGTATTAATATTATGGGGCTTCCCAGGTGGCGCTATTGGTAGAGTCTGCCTGTCAATGCAGGAGATGCAAAAGACGCAGGTTTGATCCCTGGGTCGGGAAGATCCTTTGGAGTTGGAAATGGCCACTCCAGTATTCTTGCCTGGAAATGATGGGTCCCTTTAAACCTGATTTTTCTCAGCATCTCAGTGATGAAAGGTCTGGCAGTGGCGAAAGCACAGCCAAGGGGCTTCTGGAAGCCCCTTTACTGGCTTCACCATTATCATCAAAAAGTGGTTTGGTCTGAACTAGCTGGGTGCTCACATTTCAGTACCCTCTGCAGACAGGAGACAGGGCCAGCGGATGCCTCGCTGAGGAAGTTAGAAATCAATCTACATTGGGAATTGCAAGCAAGTGTTGACAGTGCCCTCTGGGGACAGTGTTTATTAGAAAAACATTTGTGTGGGCAGGTAATGTACTCTCCATACAAAGCAGAACCAATACTTGAAGGTGTTCTTCCCACCTTCCCCCTCTTTTTGGCCACAAGATCTTATTAATAGTTCCCCAACCAGGGATCAAAGCCACACCTCCTGCAGTGGAAGTGTAGTCTTAACCACTGGACCACCAGGGTAGTCCTTACTTGAAGGTGTTCTTGATATCATGAATACTTAGAAGCAGCCAACTTCCACTGTGCATCCCCAAGTCCCAATAATACCTCACAAGTTTCAAGAACTCACACATACAAAACCAAGTCCTCTTCTGTGCATTTTATACTCCCTAGCTAGCCCTCTTGGTTACCAATTATTATTTTCTGTCATGGGGGAGGGACGACTGGAACCATGCAACAATAGCAAAAAATTGGGTTGGATCATTTCCAGGAGAGGTGAGCAGAATAGAGGTTGTTGCTTTGAGTCAGAGAAAAAGTAAAGCTAGAGGACGACTTAAGGGGACAATGCTTTCAGGAGAAGCAGTAACTGAAGACTGGGAAGCAGCCTCGTAATTTTCTGAAACCTGTTGCTTCTTCCGGGTTCCTATTCAACATTGTGTAGTAGTTTCTATCTTTGGGGAAGATGCTGTAAAAAAAAAAAAAAAGCCATTGGGAATTAAGGCATGGAAACCAAAACTTGGGGAAAAGGTTTCTATATTTTGATCTTGACATAGCATCAATTTTGCTTCTGCAGACTTGTCAGAACAATTCTCATGAGTTGATATCATTGTTAAAGTATGAAGAATTCCACGGACAGAATATCCTGGCAGGCTACAGTCCCATGGGGTGGCAAAGAGTCTGACACAACTGAAACAACTTAGCAAGCACACACACTTTCTATTTCTAGTTGCGTCAAGGTAACAAACTACAAAAACCTACTAGGAATCTGGCAGACAGGGTTGAGACGGAAGCCTGATCTCTCAATGAGATTATATGGTCACATGAATTTAGTCTATTACCCTAAGGTAGAAATATATTAATACATGGCATGAGAGATTTATCTTGAGGCCTACTTCCAAATTACAGTAACAACAATCATTTAAAATAGTTTGGTTTATAAACACCAAGGTTCTAATGTATAGCATAGGGAACTATATTAATATCGTATAATAAATCATAATGGAAAAAATATTACAAAAGACTGTATATATGTGTATAACTGAGTCACTTGGCTGTAAAGCAGACTGGTATAACATTGTGAATCAACTATATTTCAATAAGAATGAAAAATATAATAGATAATAAGAACTTACTATATAGCACAGGGAATACTACTTAAAACTCTGTAATGAACAATATGGGAACAGAATCTTAAAAAGAATGGATATATGTATATGTATACTCACACACTAGCAAAGTAATGCTCAAAACTCTCCAAGCTAGGCTTCAATAGTATGTGAATCAAGAACTTCCACATGTTTAAGCTGGATTTAGAAAGGCAGAGGAACCAGATATCAAATCGCCAGCATCCATTGGATCATCAAAAAAGCAAGAGAGTTCCAAAGAAACATTTACTTCTGCTTTATTGACTATGCCAAATCCTTAAAAATTCTTTACGAGATGAGAACACTAGACCACTTGACCTGACTCCTGAGAAATCTGAGTGCAGGTCAAGAAGCAACTTTTTTTTTTTTTTTTAGTTTTTTATTTTTTTTAATTTTAAAATCTTTAATTCTTACATGTGTTCCCAAACATGAACCCCCCTCCCACCTCCCTCCCCATAACATCTCTGTGGGTCATCCCCATGCACCAGCCCCAAGCATGCTGTACCCTGCGTCAGACATAGACTGGCGATTCAATTCTTACATGATAGTATACATGTTAGAATGCCATTCTCCCAAATCATCCCACCCTCTCCCTCTCCCTCTGAGTCCAAAAGTCCGTTATACACAGCTGTGTCTTTTTTGCTGTCTTGCATACAGGGTCGTCATTGCCATCTTTCTAAATTCCATATATATGTGTTAGTATACTGTATTGGTGTTTTTCTTTCTGGCTTACTTCACTCTGTATAATCGGCTCCAGTTTCAAGAAGCAAGTCTTAAAATTGGACATGGAACAACAGACTGGTTCCCAATAGGGAAAGGAGTACATCAAGGCTGTATATTGTCACCCTGCTTATTTAACTTATACGCAGAGTACATTATGAGAAATGCTGGGCTGGAGGAAGCACAAGGTGGAATCAAGATTGCCGGGAGAAATATCAATAACCTCAGATATGCAGATGACACCACCCTTATGGCAGAAAGTGAAGAGGAACTAAAAAGCCTCTTAAAAGAGTGAGAGTGAAAGAGGAGAGTGAGAAAGTTGGCTTAAAACTCAACATTCAAAAAATGAAGATCATGGTATCTGGTCCCAGCACTTCATGGCAAATAGATGGGGAAAGAGTGGAAACAGGGGCAGACTTTATTTTGGGGGGCTCTAAAATCACTGCAGATGGTGACTGCAGCCATGAAATTAAAAGATGCTTGCTCCTTGGAAGGAAAGTTATGACCAACCTAGACAACGTATTAAAAAGCAGAGACATTACTTTGCCAACAAAGGTCCATCTGGTCAAAGCTATGGTTTTTCCGGTAGTCATGTGTGGATGTGAGAGTTGGACTATAAAGAAAGCTGAGCCCCGAAAAATTGATGCCTTTGAACTGTAGTGTTGGAGAAGACTCTTGAGAGTTCTTTGGACGCAAGTAGATCCAACCAGTCCATCCTAAAGGAAATCAGTCCTGAATATTCATTGGAAGGACTGAGTCTAAAGCTGAAACTCCAATACTTTGGCCACCTGAGGCGAAGTTTGAAAAGACCCTGATGCTGAGAAAGATTGAGAATGGAAGGGGATGACAGAGGATGAGATGGTTGGATGGCATCATTGACTCAATGGACATGAGTTTGAGTAAACTCTGGGACTGATGGACAGGGCATGGTGTGCTGCAGTCCATGGGGTCACAAAGAGTCGGACATGACTGAGCAACTGAACTGTACATAATGACTAGAGGAGCAAGTTTTATAGAATCAAAATGGAACTCAAATGCATAATGTTATCTCCCTACCATCTTTTCCCAAGCAGGCTATTGGAATAACTAACGGAATAATGATTGGTTTAGTATTCAGTTAGCTGGGAAGTGAGGAAACATATGAAAAATACAGTCATCCCTCAGTATCCACAGAGGATTTGGAATTCCATGGATACCAAAATTCAAGCCTGCTGAAGCCCCTTATATAAAATGGTAGTTCGGTTGTTCAGACTCTGCACTCTCATTGCCATGATCCCTGGCTGAGGAACTAAAATCACACAAGTTGCATGGTGTGGCATAAAAAATTATATTAAAAAAATACAATTTAAAAAAATTTAAATAAAAAATTAAAAAATAAAAAGGCTTAGTACAGGGAATACAATTGGCCCTTCATCTTTTGATGCAAACCCCACAGAAACAGAGGGCTGAGTGCAGTGACTCCTCTCAACAAGTTTTTGTTGTTCTGGGTTCTAGAACTCAAAGCAATGCAAATGTCAAGTAAAAAGGTTGCTGACAGGGCTCAGGTTGTATGTAGAATTTCTCTTTGCTTGTTGTTTAACTGGCATAAACCATGTCAGGCTGTCCCAGGAATGTTGGCTATAAACTGTGAGGCCCTAGTAGAGATTTTAAAGCATTCAATTGGCTCACAATCTACCTGAACTTTCTAAACATCTTGAGGCAGCAGGACCTTATAATCATGCTCTATGGGATTTGGAGGCATTAATGCATGAACAAAATAAGACTGTAACAACAGATCATTTAGAGGTGGCTTGGAAAGCAGTTTTAGGATGAGGTTTATCAGACTGTCATAATTACTTAACTATTAATGTTACCTACATCACAACCTTCAGCAAATACCCACAGCAGTCTGGCAATGTTTTTAAGAAAGTTAAAATTTTTCTATCTGAATGGACTATATTGAGCCTTAGTTGAATATATAACTAAGAAGTTGGCCTTTCTACACTTAAATCCTTGCTCAATAAACAAACAGAACCCAAATATTCTGTTGCATCAGTTTCTCCCTAACTAGTTATTATCCTTCAAAATGGAGATTCGAACCCACTTAATTTTACTTGCTAATTTTACTTGTGTTTTCTCTCAATCCCAGTCTTAAAAACAACGGCTGGAGACACAAATTCTGTGTAGACAAACACACACAAAATTCTTTTCTATGCTCTGCCTCCTTAGACTCCCACTCATTAAAAAAAAAAAGAAAAAAAAAAGGGTTGTTTCTTTTTAGGCCTGGAAGCTGAATTAAGGACCCAAGTTGCCAAATAGACAACTACAGAATTGAGACGTTATGAGCGGGTTTGTTGATTTCCCTCAAGTTAAGTGGACATGATAATGTCTTTTCCTTTCACTTAATTTCTTTCACCACCACAAATACTAGATATATTTTATTTTCCTGCCCCTTTTACAGCAAAGGTGAAGTACATGCAACCTAGTTAGAATTCTCTTGTCTCAACAATAAGAGAAGCAAAAAGTTGGATTTCAAGTGTCCAGTTTGTCCTTGTGCTCCTTGGAAGAACTCCTGGTCTTTAAATTGACAGTACAGCTGTTGGCTGATAATTAGGCAGAAAGATTAATACATTCTCAAAGTAATTTTCTGTCAGGCCATGGACCATAAGTGTTTACAAAATACTTATGTTTAAATAAAGGCAATGCCCATTTACAAGAACCTAATGAAAAGAATTTGGATGTAGAATAAAAACCTCAATTTGTTTTCAACTCAGTACTAAATGACAGAAGTGTCCTGTGCTGACTGAATGCTTGGACAATGTAGGGTGACTGCTATCACTGAGCCAAGATACTATCACATGCTTCAGAGTCAGGGGCTGGCTCCTCAAAGCCAGCCAGCTTTACTAGGCAAAGACGGGAACAGGAAGCAAGAGGCTTTTATCAACATCCAGCTGACATGTGAAAAAGGGTGAAATTTGTAGCCGTAAATCTTCCAGAAACAAAGTAAATCTGCAATTTATTCACAACTTAAGAAAAACAGTGAAAACAAGAATAAAACAGTATTATGGTATATGGGAAAGATCAACTGATTTAGTAGTCAGATCTGGCTTCTACTATTAATATTTGGCTCTAATGGGACTCAAGCAAGTCCCTCAACTATCCCATATACTCTCTCATCCAGGATATGAGTATATGCTTGATATAACTCAATGGTCTCCCAACTGTTTTTCAGTTGTGACGTAAGTATTTTAGATTTAAGGAAGGAGGGGATTAGAGACTATTGTTATATTTTAATGCCCATCATATATTTAATTTTAATAAACAGTTTAAATAAGGAGATATTGATGCTGGCCTTGATGAAAACCCTCAAACATCTATCAAGAACTATGATAAAACTGAATTTAGGTCAAGACATGCCAATCAAATTCAAGATTAAAAAATGCCAATATGACACTTGGAACTTCAGTTTCCATAATGCAATTTGATACTCCTAAAATTGTAGTTAACAAATTTTAAAAAAATCCTTACTAAGGATAAGAAATTTCTGCAGTTGTTAAAAAATTAAGAGTACTTCAAATTTACCAGAAATGCCCCAATATGCAAACACCTAAGCTAGAAACCACCTATAAGCTACTGTTATATTTTACTCAAAGTAATTGTTATTCATATTTTGACTGATCTTGACAGTGGTATACATGGCTGGTTTAGATTTACACTGGACTTGTGTAAAATGTAGTACTATATATGTATCAATAGACTGATCACTGGTGCAAATTAACACTTCTTTTTTAGTGAGTTGAGAGAGTGATAGTCACTCAGTTGTGTCCAACTCTTTGCAACTCCATGGACTGTAGCCTGCCAAGCTCCTCTGTCCATGGAATTCTTCAGGCAAGAATATTGGAATGGGTTGCCATTTCCCTCTCCGGCAATCTTTCCAATCCAGGATGGGTCTCCCATTTGAGCCATAAGGCAAGCCTGATCACTCATGTAAATTAAAAAAAAAAAAAAAATTAAGCTGCTGTTGATTTATCCAGATTTTTGTTATTTACAAATCCAAAATTTTCAATGGGTTCCCTCATGGCAAAGGAAGATGCCATGCAGCAAATACAAAAGGTACAGACAGTCTTAACATTAACTGCAAAGTAAGTTCCCCATCATATTCATAGGAGCCAGGTTATTACGCCTTTTTCTAGTGGCTTCACTAAAAAGCATACTTCAAGGAAAAAAAAAATCTAAGAATAAAAGAACAAGAGATCACAAAAAGCATGCTGTTTTGGAGGTATGATGTGACAGTGTCAATAAGGTAAGTGTGCTAAGTAAAATTTCCATAAAGAATTTTCCATTGTATTGTAATAGGCCTTTTCCCTATAGCTGTCCTTAAAGAACTCCATTTCTAAAGCAGAGTAAGTAATTTCAGGAATTCCTTCATTGAATAGATAAATATAATGTTACAAGAGCAATTCCAAGACACTTCTCTCTTTAAAAAACTTTTAAAAAGTGTGGTTAATACATTCTTAAGGGTTCACATTTGTACAACAGAAACAAATTTGTAATAGGACATATCATTATGGAAAATGTTTAAATGTGACTAATGCTTTTAGAAGGCATTTTGTGGCATCCTACACAACAGATTCCACAACTCAGCTTAATCTTCAGACACCCACTTGTGCCAGGGTCAGTAGAACAGAAAATTCTATTTATCAAAAACTGAATTTCCTGTTTAAAAGTAAGCACCACCTTTGATAGCAAGCTCTTTAAGTTCCTTCCACACGAATTACTGTATTTGGCTTTTACTGAAACTACCAGTAAACTCCACTATCACTCTGATTTAGGAAAGGACATTTTCAGTGTGCACGAGTTCCAATGTGACCTTGCAATGTGAACACTCTGTATACCATAGCAGTGGCTCCCAGGGGAACAGCTGAGCAGCTGTCACGTTTCCCGGCAGAACAGGGTGTAACATTCTTTTGCTCACCAAGTTTATTTAATGGCACACTCCAACTCTCAGGGCATGCAGTTGGCTGAAAACTTCAACCATTTCCATTCACTGCTGTGAATCCATTACTAAACAGTTTGAATTTTTTTTTTAACCCATTTTAATCTCTTAACAATAAATAAAAACACACTATTTTATACTATTTGGGTCAAATTAATTTTATTATGCTCCAAGATGAATTGCCACCAGTGCAACATCCTATTCACTATACATTTCAAAAAAAAATTCACATACTAAACAAAATTTCAGTTGATAAATGGAAATGAATGATTGAAAGTCTTTATGAATCTCATACATACAATATGTGGCTAGCTGAAATTGTCTATCACATAGCGTTTAGATATAAAAAGCCTCATGCTAGTTTGTTAAACGCGAAGGCTATCAGACAATCGTTTAGCTGGAGTGCATGTGGGAAGCTCTCAGACGACGCACAGGTATAGTGCTGTCCACGGTGCGAGGTGGTGGAGGACTGAAAACATGCAACCTTTACACTAAAGTGGATTTAGTCTTCATGCCTGGACTGAATCCCACAGCTGCTGCTTCAACCAATATTAATTTAGACTTTGTGCAACAACAAAAGTCTAATTTTTTTTTCCTTTAAGAAGAAAGAATAAACTCAATTACCATTGGCAAATTTTATACCCATCTTACATGTTTAGAATTGTGTTTCCAACTCGAAGATTTGATACCCTCTGCTCAGAGCAGCTCCTGATAAATCTTTATCGTAACAAAGTTAGCTAGAAAACCCTGCATTCCTTGCCCCAAAGTGAACAGATGTCTTAAAGTCGGCATTAAAGACATTTCCAAGATATTGTAAAAAATTTATATAATGTCTAAAAGAAAGAAACAAGAAGGAAAATGATCAATATTACTTAAAATAATTACAACGTTCTATTTACCATTTGCACAAATTCCCAATTTTATTGGTTAGTTGTTGTCCAGCCTCATCCACACCAGACCCACAGAGATTAAGCCACAATTAAAAAAAAAAAAAAAGTAAGCAGAAAAAGGTTTTTAGCAGCAGAGGGCACTGTTTTTTGCAAGAAACAAAAAGTCTAGAATCTTTCCCATGAGCTTAAATTATTCCTGCAAGGTAGGTAACATTCTCTGAATAACTTAACTATTGTACTGCACCACTTACTGCTTTCAGCAACAAAACCTTTTAAATTATTTCTCATGATAACTAGATGCATGATCACTAGAGATTATGTGATAACTGGTTAAAATTCAAGCCACATCTTGCAGGTCCAGCCTGTCAAGATCATGCCAATAACTAGATTTTGGTCGGTACAATTACAGAGAGCTTAATTTTTAGTCAGATACTGTGACTATAGTAATGAAATACATTTGGAACTACATTCTGTATATGACTCAATGTGAGAAAAATAGGTGTCTGTATTTAAATCAGATCATTTTTCTACCTAAAATTTAAAGTAGGCAGGTATGATAATTAATGCTATATATATGAAACAATCACTCTTAGGCAGACTAGTGTACTGTAGAGAGGCAAGGAAACCCTAATTTTAACACATCATGTAGCATATAAAACAAATATGAAGGTTGTAAAGTTGTAATTTTCTTTTTAAAAATCTATCATTTGGTTTTGTGTTCCAAGAAACTTGACACTGGGACCACCAATCTTTTAAGAAAAAGGTAACCCTTCACCTGACATTTGACAAAAACCTTGAGAAATTATCAAAATTAAAAAAAAAAAAACACCCAGCATATTATAGTTTCACCATTACAGGGTATACCTTTGCCAACTACGTAAGATTTCTACGGTTGGTATTTCTGAATATCTCAACCCATACAGACTGCAAAATATAAATACTTAATCCTACCTCATTTTTATACTTTTCTGAATTTTACAGTGAATTAATCAAATACCACAATGTATAGCCTCCTTCAGTTCATGTAGTATGGAATTATCTCTAAGATCCCCTAAACTTTAACATCTTAACTTTTCTTTCAGAATAATACCAAAAATACTTTTTAAAAATTTTTTGCCAAAAAGAGCCTGCCACATTTACTATAACACAAAAATAACCTCAGTCAAGTATTAGGTATGCAAGGGCTCCTTATGATTCCAGCCTCCAAATACCAAATCTGTACAACAATAGGCAATATTGCTGTAAGAGGTGTGTTACTCCTTTTCCCAACTAGCATCTCTGTAGTGATTTTATGTAGAGCATATTGCTAAAATTTGAGAACCTGCATCAGTGTAGTGATGTCTAGAGAACTGTGCAATGTATCAGTTTCAACATTCATGTGGCATGTGTTCAAAAAGAAGGGGCTAAATAAACTAAGGTTTGCATCACTTAAAAAAGAATGTAGTGCTATACTAGATTTTAATAAGAAAATTTAGGTACAGAAAAAGTAGGGTATGAAAATAGTGTTTTCCTTCTGGCATTATAACTAAATTACATTAAGGTTTTTGTCAGTCTCACATATAATATTTAAACTCCCTTGTTGATGGAATGAAAAACACTCACAAATCAAGTGAGCATCCTGGTGTAAACGTGCACACAGTCACAGGGAGTAGCTTTGCAGAGGATTATGACAAACCCTTACAGATTAAATGAGGTATTGCACAGATTAATAAAAAAAAAGCAAAAAGGCAACAAAAATATACAGCAAATTGGTAGAACATTTACATGATAATTTTACAGAATCCATAGACAGAAAGTCGTGTTTAGTATTTCACCTTAAAAATATATATATATAATATATAGATCAGTCTTCCCATTCATCATCATCCTCAAAATCTTCATCATCATCTTCATCCTCATCTTCATCTAGAAGAGAATCAGTAAGACAATTAATACACATTACATAATTGACATTATGTATTGACATAAAATGACATTACATAATTTTTGCTATTCAACTTCTAAAATATAACCTGGAGGAATCCAGTTATTAAAATGGTTTAAAATGAATCAATAAAATACATCTAAAGAGTATTTGATTGTGAGCTGAAGATTAGGAGTAAGAAGACTTGGATTCTAGTTCCTTAATCTCTATGGAACCAGTTTCAACCTGTGCTTCCTTATGTGTAAAATCACATGAGTTGATCTCTCTGAATCAGCAGGGCTTCCCTGGTGGCTCAGATGGTAAACAATCTGCCCACAATGCAGGAGACCCGGTTCAATCCCTGGGTTGGGAAGATCCCCTGGAGAAGTAAATGGTTACCCATTCCACTATTCTTTCCTGGAGAATTCCATGCAGGGAGGAGCCTGGTGGGTTACAGTCCATGGGGTTGCAAAGAATCAGACTGGGCAACTAAAACTTCACTTTCTCTGAATCAACACACATATCACAAGAAAAGCTGTAAAAAATATATATATATACTTGCACATTGTTTAGCTGATTTCAGTTATAATTCCAGTGACAGGTAGGAACTGCATCAGCACTAAGGAAAACAGAGTAGGCACCCCAATACCCAATCTCTTTTTCTACCCGATTCTCTCTTGAACCCACTGGCACTGCTCTTTCTCAGTCACCAAGGACCTACTATCACTAAAAGTAAACTTGAACACGAAAGTCGCTCAGTCATGTCCGACTCTTTGCGACCCCATGGACTGTACAGTCCATGGAATTCTCCAGGTCAGAATACTGGAGTGGGCAGCCTTTCCCTTCTCCTAAAGCTGAAGCTCAATTCTCTGTTCTCAGTTTTGTGACCCATCACACCCATCTGACCCAGATGATCACCACACCCTCCTTCAAACTCTTCCCCTGACTTCTAAGATACCACATTCGCCAGTCTTCCAAACTCTATTAGACTTTCTCTTCTCTGTTCATACCCACTTCTTTGATGATCTCATCCAGTTCTGTACCTTTAAATACCATGTACTTAATGACATGCAGATTTATATTAACAGTTCACATCTCTCCCCTGAATCTGACTCATAACCAAATGCCTACTCAACATCTACTTTTAAATTTTTAGTAAGTATCTCAAATTTAATATGTACAGAATCAAATTCCTATCTTTCCTTTCAAACTTGCTCAAATCTTTCTCCATTCTATTAGTGAAAACTTCACTCTTTCAGCTGCTCAGGTCAAAAACCTCAGACTCATCCATCACTCTTTTTTTCCCAAACCTTGTTTTCAATCCATCAACAAACCCAATGTTATCCACATTCAAAGTATAACTAGTATCCAACCACTTCTCAGGAGCTACCAATCTGATTCAAACCTGCATCATCTCCTGCTTGGATCACTGCCACTCATTACTCTGCTAAGAACCTTCCAGTGGCCTCCTACCACATTCATGGCCTCCAAAGCCTTACTCTTGGCTTCCTGTCACCTCTCATACTGCTTCCTTTTTTCTTCCTCATTCTTCTTTCTCTTTCTTCTTTATTCTTCTTGTTCCACCCCTATTGACCTCAGGGAGTTTGTACTGGCTGTACATACTTTTCTGTTTTCTACATGGTTTACTCCCTGAACTCCTTTGAGTCTTTTCTCAAATGATATCTTAGGTAAGCCTCATTATCCTATGATAAATGAAATTCTCTCTCACAGTCTGTTAGTCTTTTCCCTTTTCTGCTTACTTTCTGTCCTTAGTACATATCACTATTTAAAGTACATATTTTCTAATTTGTTTTATTTATGGTCTCTCTCTTTCTTACTGGAATGCATGCTCCATAAAGGCAGGGATTTTTCTTTTCCTCTTATTATCTCAAAATAAATACCTGTGGACTGAATTAGCCTATTCTATCTTTTTAGCACAGTATAGAAATAAAAATGCCTATTTAAGGAAAACAAATGTTGCTAAAGGATCACAGACATCCACATCCTTAAGGGGAAATCAACAGAAAGAAAACATTTATTGAGCACCTACTATGTGCTCAGCAACCTGCTGGTTATTTGCATAATAATTTGCTGTTCATATCAATCATCTGATGTATGAATTCTCTCCATGTAACAAACTGGAGAACTGAGGTCCACCACAGAGAATAAATAATAGATTTAATAAGAACAAAGATCTGCTTCTAGTACATCATGCTCTTCAGTAAATCTCAGCCATTACCACAGCAAAACCCATATTCTTTCTCTCTTTCAAAAATGATACCCATTTAATGGTGGTGTGCATATGTTTAATAACCACAAGTACAAACTATTTTATCCAAATAATGTTTTGGGAAAAAACAAAAAAGAGGAAACAAAAAACTAGGGTTCTTTAGTAAACCCCGGAAACAATATAATTTATCTCATTTCTCAGTCCCAATTCTTACAAATCAGGGAAACCTAAATTTCTTAAGTCACAAGAATGTCTCAGGAATGAGATATAGCAATGTCAAGTCTTTTTTAAGAAGTTGTTTGCCAGGCATTCTATTAATACTTCTAGTTTGGGAAATAAAACTGCCATTTTTGCCAAAACTGTTCTTCTAATTTATGGTTATGACATAGCATCCATTAAGCTTCAAACAGACTAGTCACAGTCACAACTTCTTAAAATATGTCTGAGAACCTAAATCAATAAGTTATCCAATAGCAGGAAGAAAATCTAGAAAAGACTGTGTCATAGAATAAAAAGAGAAACAGAACTTCAAATATTCAAATTTTTAGCTATACATATACAGATGCAAATATACCTGAAGAATGAATGGCTTTGCTCCTCTTCTGCATCACTTCCATTAATGCACCTACAATTCCTGAAGTGGGTGCAGGTGCTGGTGGTGTAGACTCTGGGGCATCAGTTACCTTGGAAAGGAAAGTTAGCAAAACTGAGTAATGCGTCCTTAGCAAAAAGTCTCTCTCTCCAGATAATCTTTCTCTCTTACAATCACTTTATTATTTTAAAACAAAATAAAACCAAGAAAGCAAACAATCAAGCCCAGGATAGGATTAACTGAATTAAGAAAAAAACCAAAAAAAAAAAATTGTTGCTTTAAAAGACTTATGCAAGATATATTTCCCATTCTTAATGTATAGACCATCAATAGATTTCCAAATTTAGATTAAAAATCAAACTTTTTGCTACTTGCCCTTGAAGTTGGGTTACTTCTGTTCATTCTAATACACAATGATAAGAAACTGATAAGAAACTGGCTGATAAGCAACTTTAAAACAGTTATCAAAGGATATTGTTTTATAAAACTGAGGACATATTTAGATTCCTAGAGTTACTAGGTGAGAAGCATATTTTAAGACATTTAAGAGCATTTAAAGAGACATATTTTCCTGAAAAAATCAGCTTTGCTAATAAGCTTTATAATTTTAAATATTATATTTAATATAAAGTTATAATATAAGTATGTATAATAGACAATATATATACTGTAATTCAAAATGAACCTTCTTTCTCATGTATGTGAAACTTACAGGAGATCAGATGGGTAGCCTTCAAAATGTACCTCACAAGGCAACTAACTTTCCCCAACTAAAGTACTGTTTATCTAATATAAACTACATTTGGAGAAAAAAATCAATATTAAAGGAACTCATCAAAGAGACTCCCAGACTTAAGAGAATGAACTTATGGATGCGTGACAGTTCGGGACTTTGGGAAGGTCACGTACACACTGCTATATTTAAAATGGATAACCTATTATATAGCACATGGATGGGGCTTGGGGGAGAATGGATACATGTACAAGCATGTCTGAGTCCCTTCGTTGTTCATCTGAAACTACTACAACATTGTTAATCGACTATACCCCAAAACAAAATAAAAAGTTTTCTTTTTTAAAAAAATACCCTATCAATAAGGGTCTCATTTGACAATCTAATTTCTATATAAAATAATCCCTGATTTCAACACTCCCGACTCTTTTCAACCCCATGGACTGTACAGTCCATGGAATTCTCCAGGCCAGAATACTTGAGTGGGTAGCCTTTTCCTTCTCCAGGGCATCTTCCCAACCCAGGGATTAAACCCAGGTCTTTCGCATTGCAGGATTTCTTTACCAGCTGGGAAGCCCCATTAAAAAAGAGCCTAAAGGAAATCTGTAGAAACTAAGCGGGGGGGGGGGGGGGGGGCGCGCGGGAGAGAAATGCAATTTAGAAAGTACTACTCTATGGGCACTTTGATTAAAATGAGTAGTCATTTATACAAAATACTCACAGTTTGTTAATTTTGTTCCTGACAGTATCCACAGAAAAGTATGTTACTGGTATAATCAAAAATGAAATAGGATAGCTATACTAAATAATTACACATATACATAGCTACCCTTGAATAACATGAGTTTGAATTGCATGGGTCCACTTAAATGCAAATTTTTTTCAATAAATATATTGGGACATTTTTAAAAGATCTTCTACATCTGAAAAAACTTAACAGATGAATCACATTGTCCAAATACATGAAAAAATTAAGAAAAAGTTAGACATGTCATGAATACATAAAACATATGTAGATACAGGCCTACTTTACCATTTACTACCATAAAGTATACACAAATCTATTGTAAGAAGTTAGAATTTATTAAAGCTTATGCACACACAGGGACTTTGGGAAACGCTACATACATGGCACCATTCCCTGTTAACAGAATTGTAAACAAATGTAAAGATACAGTTTTAAATCATAACTGCATAAAATTAATTGCAGAGCACACTGTACTACTGCCCTAATCTTGCAGATACCTTCTGTCGCTAATTCAGTGAGCCAAGCATGAGTATCTACTTGAAACTCCTTGTGATTCCACTAGTGTGAGCAGTTTGTCTCCCCAGTAAATTGTGCATCACAGTAAAAAGTGATCTCTTGCAGTTCTCATGTATTTTTCATTGGATTGAGTGCAATATTGCAATCCTTGAATACAACCATGGCACCCATATGAAGTGCCAACTAGTGATGCTGGAAGTGCTCCAAAGAAGTGGAGAAAAGTCATGACATTACAAGAAAAAGCTGAATTGTGTGATATGTTCTATAGAACATATAAAACCTACGGAGGTTTGCAGCTGCCCACCATTTAAGGATAAATGAATCGAGCATCAAGGATCATAATGAAAAAAGAACAAGAAATTCATGAAGCTATCACTGCAGTTAGGTGTAGGAGACCAACCCCTCCTTTTTCCTCGTCCTCCTCCTCCTCAGCCTACTCAGTGTGAAGACAACGGTGATGACTACCTTTGTGATGATCCACTTCCATTTAAGAGTTGGAAGTAATCATCAGGCCATCATCATGCAGAGTTCCAAAGAACAGCAAGAAGAGATAAGAAGCCCTCCTCAGTGATCAATGCAAAGAAATAGAGGAAAACAACAGAGTGCGAAAGACTAGAGATCTCTCCAATAAAATTAGAGATACCAAGGGAGCTTTTCATGCAAAGATGGGCACAATCTTGGACAGAAATGGTATGGACCTAACAGAAACAGAAGATATTATGAAGAGGTGGCAAAAATACACAGAAGAACTATACAAAAAAGATCTTAATGACCCAGATAACCACAATGGTGTGATCACTCACTTAGAGCCAGACATCCTGGAATACGAAGTCAAGTGGGCCTTAGGAAGCATCACTATGAACACAGCTAGTGGAGGTGATGGAATTCCAGTTGAGCTATTTCAAATCCTAAAAGATGATGCTGTGAAAGTACTGCACTCAATATGCCAACAAATTTGGAAAACTCAGCAGTGGCCACAGGACTGTAAAAGGTCAGTTTTCATTCCAATCCTAAACAGAGGCAATGTCAAAGAATGCTTAAACTACTGCACAGTTGCACTCATCTCACATACTAGCAAAGTAATGCTCAAAATTCTCAAAGCTAGGCTTCAACAGTACGTGAACCGTGAACTTCCAGATGTTCAAGCAGGATTTAGAAAATGCAGATGAACCAGAGATTAAATTGCCAACATCTGATGGATCACTGAAAAAGCAAGAGAGTCCCAGAAAAACATCTACTTCTGCTTTATTGACTAAGCTAAAGCCATTGACTGTGTGGATCACAACAAACTGTGGAAAATTCTTAGAGATAGGAATACCAGATCACCTGACCTGCCTCTTGAGAAATCTGTATGCAGATCAAGAAGCAACTGTTAGAACCAGACAAGGAACAACAGACTGGCTGCAAAATCAGGAAAGGAGTAGTCAAAGCTGTACATTGTCACCCTGCTTATTTAACTTATATACAGAGTACATCATCCAAAATGCAGGGCTGGATGAAGCACAAGCTGGAATCAAGACTGCCAGGAGAAATATCAATAATCTCAGATATGCAGATGACACCGGCCTTATGGCAGAAAGGGAAAAAGAACTAAAGAGCCTCTTGATGAAAGTGAAAGAGGAGAGTGAAGAAGTTGGCTTAAAACTCAACATTCAAAAAACGAAGATCATGGCATCTGGTCCTATCATTTCATGGTGAATATATGTGGAAACAATGGAAACAGCGACAGATTTTATTTTGGGGGGCTCCAAAATCACTGCAGATAGTGATTGCAGCCACAAAATTAACGCCTGCTCCTTAGAAGAAAAGCTATGACCAACCTAGACAGCATATTAAAAAGCACAGACATTACCCTGTCAAAAAAGGTCTGTCAAGTCAAAGCTATGGTTTTTCCAGTGGTCATGTATGGATGTGAGAGTTGGACTATAAAGAAAGCTGAGCGCTGAAGAATTGATGCTTTGAACCATGGTGTTGGGGAAGACTACTGAGGGTCCACTGGACAGCAAGGAGATCAAACCAATCAATCCTAAAGGAATTCAGTCCTGAATATTCATTGGAAAGACTGATGCTGAAGCTGAAACTTCAATAGTTTGACCACCTGATGTGAAGAACTGACTCATTGGAAAAGACCCTGATGCAGGGAAAGATTGAAGACAGGAGAAGGGGATGACAGAGGATGAGATGGTTGGATGGCATCACCAACTCAATGGACATGAGTTGAGCAAGCTCCGGGAGTTGGTGATGGACAGGAAGCTGGCGTGCTGCTCTCCATGGGGTCACAAAGAGTTGGACTGAGTGACTGAACTGAACTGATCATGTCATACAGTTAATAAAATAAACTTATCTGTTGTTTAAGTGTGCTTTTTTGTAAAAATCTAATAACGACATGACAAGAACTGTATGAAATATTTTTGTATCAACATTGCCCAAGTATTCATCATGTAAGACACAGTGTACAAGATTGAATTATATCACCATGCGGTGCCTCTCATAACTGGAGAAACTGTGTAGTTGCCTATCATCACAGGTAAGTGGTTTTGAAAGAAACAACGTTTCCAATACAGTATTAAGAATATGACTGTAGTAATATAGGCCATAAAAATTTTATAATTAATTTATTATTTTATAATAATATTGAATATACTATGCTACCATAAAGCAATCATTATCATTATCAATGTATGAATTGTTATACCTGTAAATAACTATAAATTTCTCATATTTTCATTTTCAATGTCTAGTATATTACATATAACATCTAGCATTATATAAAGAATATATATATATAAAAGAATATTGACCAATAATGACATAGGTACCAACAGACTATTCATCTTTGAGCAGATGATGTAAAGTTATAGTATCAATAAATCCAATTCAGTACTGTAAATGTATTTTCTCTTATGATTTTCTTAACATTTCTCTTCTCTAGCTTACTTAGTTATAAGAATATAGTATATAGTATAATATATATAAAACATACAAAATATGTTAATTTTTATGTTATTGTAAGGCTTCCAGATAACAACAGGCCATTAGTAATTAAGTTTTGGGGGAGTCAAAAGTTATACACACATCTGACTGCTCAGGGGGCTGGTACATATAAACTCCCATGCTATCCAAGGGTCAACTTATGTACCTGAAATTCTAAAGGGTATGGCCCCATGAAAATTTGCTCTTCATCTGGGCTGTGGTCATTTTGACAATAATTCTGCCCACTAACAACTATTCAAAGTTCCTAAGAATCCTTTAGTCAGAAGTAAATGGGAAGAGGGAACAGTTGATTATTCAGAGGCTGATCTAAGTATCATTCTGGATACATGTTAAGAAAAGATCTAACTAAACACATTTTAAAGACCAGAAGTTTCTTAAATCTCTGCTATGCTAATGTTTAAATGCCTTCATTCAATTAGTTGTGTTCCCTATCTGTCATTTCCTTCCTGGACAGTTTCTAGGATTTAGGAATTTATAATTCTCTACATACTGCAAAATAATTTTCCATTAAAAATTTCCTTCTTTTAGTTCCATTTACTTCATAGAAAAAGCTATCATTTGTAACTGTCTGAAGTCCTGCAGAAAAGACCACGAACTGAGGTCTGGAGGAAGTGTATGAATGTTAGGTAGCTTAGGCTTTAGGTCAGGGGTCAGGAAACTACGGCATGGGCCAAATCTAGTCTGCCTTGTCTTTTTGTATAACTTTATTAAAGCTAAGAATGATTTCTACACTTTTAAATGGTTGAAAGAAAACAAAAATGAAAGAATATTTGTGATATGTGCAAATTATCTGAAATTCAAATTTCAGTGTCCATAAATACAGCTTTATAGAGCGCAACCACATCCATTCATTTATGTGCTGTCTACGGCTGCTTTCACAGAACATGTACGGCTGTTCCATCTGTTGTACAACAGCAGAGCTGAGCAGCTGTAACATACTATATGGGTTTGCAAGCCTAAAATGTTTACTGTCTAGTCCTTTAAAGAAAAAAGTTTGGTAACCTTTGCTCTAAGTGAAAGTGAAGTCGCTCAGTCGTGTCTGATTCTTTGTGATCCCATGGACTGCAGCATACCAGGCTTCTCTGTCCACGGGATTTTTAAGGCAAAGGTCCTGGAGTGGGTTGCCATTTCCTTCTCCAGAGGATCTTCCCGACCCACGGATCGAACCTGGGTCTCTCACACTGCAGGCAGATGGTTTACCGTCTGAGCCACCAGGGAAGCCCTGCTCTAGAAGGTGAAATGATGATCTCATCCAGCTCAGAGAATCCAAAATCATCTGCCATCACTACAGAAATTCTTCAATTCTCTGTGGAGTCTGATTCCCTACTAATCTAAATTTCAGACACAGAAACTTTAAAATATAGTTTAGTTTTCATAAAGTTAATGGCCTGACTTTACCAAAATGATTACGATTGGTTTTAATATGGCTACTTTTACTTCTGTGTAGTTTAATAAAGATTTTTCTCACAATTAAATTTTATTTAAAAGTCTAGAACGATGAATTTTGAACACAGTGCAATATTCTCTTTATGAAGTTCTATAATAGGCAAACTAAAACTATGGTGACAGAAATAAGATCAGTGATTCTTTTTGAGAAGGGAGAGAGGCATGAGGGAACTTTCTGGGGTGGTATTTTGATACAGCAATATAGGTTACACAGGTAAAGGTATAAATGTGTGTATTTTATGGTATTAAAAATATCAGAAATTCATAGGGTTAAAAAAATACCAAGAGAAGAAGTAAAAATAAAGATTTCTTTCCGAAGATGTCTTATAATATTTTAAAAATTTCATGAAGACAGGTAGTCTAGATTGAAAAGAATGGATTACTTACAGATTTCAGTTGAATACCCTGTCGTATCTGGTCTAAAAGTGCATCCCTTCCGGAGCAGGACACTGGCCGACTGTTCTGTTCCACTTTTTTTAGCTGAGCACCCTCTCTAATTTGATCTAAAAGAGCTGCTTTGCTTCCTGCAGGAGTTGGAACTTGGTGGTCACCATCAGAAGGGAGGCCAGGGGGAGGTGGTGGCCCTGGTGGAGGCGGAGGCGGAGGAGGAGGCGGTGGTGCCACTGACCCGCTCACTGACAGAGGTGGAGGTGGTGGTGGAGGCCCTGAAGGTGCTGAGGAGGGAAGAGCTGGAAGTGGAGGAGGGTACATCCTGTTTGGCGGTGGTGGAGGGACTCCTACACCCGGCCTGGATGGAGGCGGTGGTGGCGGTGCAGCTGTGGGAGCTCTTGAAGGTGGTGGAGGAGGAGCCCCTCTTCCCCTGGCAGGAGGGGGAGGAGGGCCCGAGCTATGTGGAGGCGGGGGAGGAGGGGGCGGCCCTCCCCTTGATGGTGGTGGAGGTGGTGGTGCTGAAATACAAACAGAAAAGAGAAAGCATGCTTTTCTCCCCCACAAACATTATACTGAAAAAGCAACATATTTCAACATGCATTAAAACAGTATGAGGAAAGGCCTCATCTTTGTATTTTATTTTACAAAGCTATCTGAGCAAAGATGATATCTTACAATTCTTATGATATCTTATAATTTCCAATAATTTGGGAATTCTCAGCCTAAAGATCACTTTCCTCGTCTTGAAAAAGTATTCGCTGAAGTAGTAGAATTTAGTTATTAGAAATCAGCACCACTTCTCAAGGTAAGGGAATAAACATATTTTTATATAATAATAATAAAACTATAACAAAGAAATTAAACATTTTGGTCAATAAGCATCATTTTACATTTTAATAAAAATTAATGGTTACTTTTCCTCTTTAAAGAATCAAGTGTAGTTAGTTAGCTGTTCTATGCAGTTAATTTACATTCAGAATTAAATAGCTAATGTAGTATAATCTATTAAAATTTATTCAAGTTAATCTGAGCTAAACTCAGCTGAAATGTTCAACTACTTATTCAGGAGACATTAACAAATTTACTGAAAATTTCTAAACACTGTAAAATTCAAGTTAGTAAAATATTAACATTACTCTGGTAGTAATAATATATACCTTCTTATTTTGCTAAAGGTAAAGTGTAAGTTAAAACACAGAAATTCAAAGTATAAATTTATTCCATTTCCAGAGGCATGATTTTAACAAGAGCGTACACAAATTTACAGAATAATAAACTTCATTATTTTTTCATTAAAGAGTGAGTAGGAAAACAATAACTTTCTTTTTTTAAGGAATAAAGCTATTTATATTTACTGGTACAAACTAATACATTCTTGATGGATAGTTCTATAGTCTATACACCTTAATTTCAAATAATAGGGTTAGATGCTCAAAAATGCAATGATACCAAGAGGAAAAAAAAAACAACCCTCACTTCAAAGGAAAGCCAAACATTATTTTCTGATTTCATTTGAGACAATCATGGGAAATATGCTATAAAATACGGTATCAAATGTAGTCATAAATATGAGATGAAAAAGACAGTAAGGCAAGGCTCACAAGGGTATTGTCTCCTGATACAGAGACTTTTAAAACTGGAAACATGGAGCAGCAAACAGGACAGTCATCCTACTTGGATATAAGCCGCCCCTGAGGGAAGTGCCCATGATTTACACTCAAGGCATGCTGCTGCTGCAGCTAAGGTTCACCCAATTTTCTCACCAGATCCAAAGCAAGAAGACAAACTTGCTAAGACCAGTCTTTTTCCAACATAGTTTGTAGTAACAGTAAAACCAAGAGGACATGGTCTATGTACGTTACGTACACCCCCTGAATAAGAGAGTACGTCAAATCCTCCAAGCAGATACAAAGATTTCATTTTAATCAATTTAAGGCTTGCATTTCAAAAAGCAATGATATTTACCTGAACTAGTATTTTTTATGATTTAATTGTTTGCTAATCAAGAGGAAAAGGACTCACTCTATTCTACTACAAAAACTGTATTGTTAGTCAATCATTTCCTGTGGTTTTGCTAAGGACTCTGGAACCATAATCTTCTATGTACAGTGAAGAATCTCTTCAGTAGAGAGAATAAAGTTCTTCTGAACTGGGAGTAAGCACACTGATTGGAATAATTTGGGATTCAGCTAAAAATCATTCAAGGTGAAGGTGAAGTCGCTCAGTCATGTCCGACTCTGCGACCCCGTGGACTGTAGCCTACCAGGCTCCTCCGTCCATGGGATTCTCCGGGCAAGAATACTGGAGTGGGGTGCCATTTCCTTCTCCGAGACACTAAATTACTGTTCAGGCAAGGGGAGAGCATTAATTTATAGTGAATAAATTATCAGCTATACCAAATTTGGGTATAGCACCAGTTCAGCATTTCTATTCTCTGAAAAGTGACTGGAAATATCTCTATCATTTTCGTGAGGAAAACATCTATTACCACCTTTCTATGTTTATAATCTGTACTATGACTACATAAAAAGGAAAGCATGCTGAAGACATGCCATACCCCAAGGCAAAAATATGAAGGAATTAAGACAGGAGAAGACAGGAGAGGTGGCACAGCGTTAGCCAGGTTCACATGCACAGAAACGTCTACTGGGCAGACACCACACACCACTATGACAAAGTCTGAAGGCCTACAGGTTTTCAAAACTCTGAGTCACCACAAACACCAGATTCAGAATGGCAATGATAGTTCTTAGATATTCAATTAGTAAATAAAAAGCATGACACAAAAGTTACAACAAATCAAACTGTCCTTACTGTCAACGCTTAGTGAGAAAGGAAGAAAGACTGAAGCTTTCAGAAAAAAACTTCATCTTGGCAGTTTTTTGGTACACAGTAACGTACAGTTACACTTTATGGTACACTAAAATGAAAAGCTGATATACTTAAAAATAATTATTTCAGATCAAGTTAAGAGTAACCAGTAGATAACTCTAGATATTTGATATTTAAGGGAATTATAAGCAGAAATTATAAACAATATAAATAAATTAATATTTAAAAGAAATGTGTTACAGAATTCAGGAAACACTTTGAAGAACTGCTCTCATGCACTCTCATCAGGATTAAGCAAACCAGGCATATATTATTCAACACAGATCTAAATCTATGGAAATACTGACAACTACCTGAGTTGTCCTTTACCCAACTGCATGTTTATGTTTAGTCCTCCCCGCTTAAAGCTCAACATTCAGAAAACGAAGATCTTGGCATCTGGTTTCATCACTTCATGGCAAATAGATGGGGAAACAGTGGACACAATGGCTGACTTTATTTTTCTGGGCTCCAAAATCACTGCAGATGGTGTCTGCAGCCATGAAATTAAAAGATCCTTACTCCTTGGAAGAAAAGTTATGACCAACCCAGAAAGCGTATTAAAAAGCAGAGACATTACTTTGCCAACAAAGGTCCATCTAGTCAAAGCTATGGTTTTTCCAGTGGTCATGTATGGATGTGAGTGTTGGACTGTGAAGAAAGCTGAGCGCCAAAGAACTGATGCTTTTGAACTGTGGTGTTGGAGAAGACTCTTGAGAGTCCCTTGGACTGCAAGGAGATCCAACCAGTCTCCTTTTCTCCTTCAGAAAAGGAGATTAGCCCTGGGATTTCTTTGGAAGGACTGATGCTAAAGCTGAAACTCCAATACTTTGGCTACTTGATGCGGACAGCTGACTCATCTGAAAAGACCCTGATGCTAGGAAAGACTGAGGGCAGGAGGAGAAGGGGATGACAGAAGATGAGATGGTTGGATGGCATCACCGACTCGATGGACATGGGTTTGGGTAGACTCCGGGAGTTGGTGATGGACAGGGAAGCCTGGCGTGTTGCAGTTCATGGGGTCACACAGAATCGGACATGACTGAGTGAATGAACTGAACTGCCCCAAATTAATGTAAAAATATTAAGTATATTTTATGTAGGTTATTGAAATGATGCCAAGTGTAAAAACCTATCACTAAAAATAAGTATAATAAGTAATAATAAAAAAAGGCAGGGTAACCCACAGAATTTCAAAAAAATTAAATTACAGACAAAAATGAACTCTGACTCATAGAAATAAATTTCCTTTCTTACTTTAGCATCTATATACCCCAAACATTAGTTTGAATAAAGGCAAGAAAACCTTACTGGATTAGTTTTGGAGGCAGGATAAATGAGTTATAGCTTCTTTGAAAATAAACACATGCATAATTTAGGACACTGGGTCAAATAACATCCCCCATACATACCACTCCATTGTGGTGGACCTAAAGAGCAGATTATTTATTATAAATTAATGGACTTCAAACAACTGCACAGATACACAAAAAGATATACTGGAAATAAGGTTTACCACTTTTTACAAGCCTGATGACATGATTTTACAAAGTAATTTTAAGAAATTTGAGTCAGGTCTTACAAAACCTATTTTTATGGCAACTTCATAAATTCTCCCTATTTGTATCATACTTTTGAACGTGCTATATGCTTTGCCTAGGAAACATTTCCATAATAAATCATTATCTGTCTTTTCATTCTTCCTCTTAAAAAATATATCTTCTATAAAATCATTCTTGGGTGTCTAAAAAGTTCCACTCTGGGAGTTAAGATTCTTGACTATTAAGTTCCTGAAGTATATTTTTGGTAATGCCTATGAAATTTTTCCTTTGCTTTAGGTAATTCAATTGAGGACTTTGCCTAATTTGATATTTTAAAAGCAGCTAGAATAAAAAGCAGTAATAAGAAAGTTTAAAAAAAATAAACTCAGTCAAGTTAATACAAACCACTCTCGGTTACAGATATTCAACTGAGAGGCCAGCAATATGGACTGTCTAATAAATGCCAAGAGTATTTATAAACTTATAAATTCAGACAGTTTAGAGAGATCCTGGAGCATCATCTGGTATAAGATGAAGGTGAGCGGTAACAGAAGAGAAAAAGAGAGTCAAGGAACAAACTAGGTCTTCCAGACCTCCATCATTTGCACACTAATTATAACCATGACTTATTTTGGCAGCATTTAAAAACAATGTTGCCCAGATGTTTTTATTAAAACTCCATACAATTTGGAAATGTGATTTTTTTCAACAAAATAAGATAAATCATCATCATACTGTTTTCAATGGAATTAGCATTGTGTTTCCACAACAGCAATTATGACTGTATGATTGTTTACATTATCTGTTGTCACAATAGATAGTAAGATTTCTGAGGGCAGAAACCATATCTTTGTATCTAAATATCCTGAGTAGAGACTAGTGCTAACACAATAATGTTTACTGACTATATAATGAATGAACATCAGCAGTGAAAAAGATACAGGTAGGTCCAATACCTAATTTAAAATGTCACTGCACGGGGATGACCCAGAGAGATGTTATGGGGAGGGGAGGTGGGAGGGGGTTCATGTTTGGGAACACATGTACACCTGTGGTGGATTCATGTCACTGTATGGCAAAACCAATACAGTATTGTAAAGTAAAATAAAGTAAAAATAAAAATTAAAATAAATAAATAAATAAAATAAAATGTCAGTTAAATTCTTCAAAAGAATGCTTTGATTATCTGGAGCTTTTGTTTTGCTACAGTGTCTTACCATGAGTATGCAAAAAGGAGAAAGAAAAGTAGCCCCCAATGAATAAACTGGCAAAGAGGTAACAGTCATATTGGAAAACTCAGAGTTAACTGTATTTACATTTAATTGTGACAATTATTAAGATATGACCAAAAAATATGGTGACTTAAATAAAATATCAAATCTGAAAAAGGTGCAAGTTGTCTGTGTTTTCCGGTACCAAACGGCGAGTTTTATATTTTAGCTAAGAAAAAAATTTATTTCAAAATAAACAGATTTTACATTATTTATATTCTAAAAATGCTTATTATACATTATAGAATTCTTAATGACATTTAAATTACTACTTCCAATTGTAATAAATGCAACTTTGATAGTGGTCTCTAACATTTACCAAGTGAAATATGCAACTACACTTTTTTATTCTAAAACCAAACAGTCAGAAGACTTTTTTCATGAATATAAGACTTTTAAATAGTTAGAAAAGCCTTGACAAGTTTTTTAGTTATGCTGAAATAATGTAAAATATAGTACACTGGGCTAAACAAGTTATCCCATAAATTACAACATTCTGCTTAAGGAAGGTTCACATGAACATATGTAGCTGTCATCCATGCAACTGACCTCAAAAGATTCAAAGGAAAAATAGTCAGAATGCCTAAATAGAAATAAAAGTTACCTTGCCTTCGTAGTTCATTTTTAACAGCTTCAACACCTCCTGTTTTTTCAATGAAGTCATATATAACTTTTGATGTTTCTCTGTCTTTAAGTTGTGCCTCTGAGATTCCACACATATCAAAAAGATTCTTCAATTCTGGATCCAAATTATTCAGCTACAACAGAGAAAATAACTGCTAACTATAAAATCTATCCCCAATTTTTCACAACAGCAAGTTAAAATTTTATTCTCATATCTGTGCCTTTTATGAAATTATTTTGTTTATAAATTTTTAATATAGTTAGAATATTTATATGCTAAGTAAATATCTTATAAAAAACAGAAAAAAATAAGAACAAATAGGCTTTATATTCTATGTTTTCTTTTTGTTTCCTACCTTTGTAAAGAAAGCATCTTATTTAGATTTTTACCAATCCCTTCATGACTGATACATCTCTAAAGTTCATCTATTCTACCTTGTCCTAAATAAAATTTAGATTAAATCTATTCAAAAATTTGAGGTCAAGTACCTCTTCATAACCCAAGTAACCCTGTAAAATGCCCAATACAAAGAGGCATTCAAAAATACTGTGGTGCTGTTTATGACAAGACATGGAAGCAACCTCAGAGTCAGCTGACAGGAATGGATAAAGATGTGGTACATATATACAATGGAGTATTGCTCAGCCATTGAAAATGAAATAATGCCATTTGCAGCAGCACAGATGGACCTGGAGAGTGTCATACTGACTGAATGAAGCAGATCAAATAGAGAAATATCATACGGCATCCCTTATATGTGGAATCTAAAAAGAAACGATACAACTGAACTTACAGAAAAGCAGACGACTTACAGCCTTAGAGAAGGAACTTACGGTTGCCAAATGGAAATGTATACACTGCTATATTTAAAATGCTTAACTAACAAGGACCTACTCTACAGCACATGGGACTCTGCTTGATGTCATGTGGCAGCCTGGATGGGAAGGGAGTTTGGGAGAGAATGTGCATGCTAAGTTGCTTCTGTCGTGTACGACTCTTTGTGATTCTATGGACTGTAGCCTGGTAAGCGTCTCTGTCCATGTGATTCTCCAAGCAAGAATACTGGAGTGGGTTGCCATGCCCTCCTCCAGGGATCTTCTCAACCCAGGTATCGAACTCACGTTTCCTATGTCTCCTGCATTGGTGGTTCTTTACCACTAGAACCACCTAGGAAGCCCCTGGGGGAGAGTGGGTATATGTATATGTATGGCTGAGTCCCGTCACTTCACCTCAGACTATCAAAACATTGTTTGTTGATTGGCTATACCCTAATAGAAAAAATAAATTTTTTTTTAAAATTTTAAATATTGTGGTGCTACCACTGTAGTTCTATTAATAAAAAAGTAACCAAAATAATTTTTGATTCTAATCACAAATAATATTTCTTTTCGACATAATTTTTCCAAACCGTGATTATCAGTCAAATGTTAAATACGCAAACTTAGGTAACCAATTTTCAATTATTTTGCTCAAATGCTATAAATGAATGAATGTTGAAATCACCAAAAAGTGTAATAGAATAAAAAGATCTAGACAATCTTTGGATATTCAGAATGTGACCTTAGTACTTTCAAGTAATTTGGCTTATATTCCCCTCAAATGATCACTTTGAAGAAACAATTTTCTCCTCTTTGGCTTTCAAAACATAGAGATTTCATATTATAGTAGATAAAGCCAAAGAGTTAAAAAAAAAAAAAAAAAAACCTCTCTAAAGAGAGTCTCTAAAGAGTCTTAGTTTCTAAAGAGACTTAGCCATCAATGATAGAACAATACATGATTTCAACCCTCAGTGGAATATGAACATAAATGTAAGCACATTCAACCAAACACTAGAACTCACAAAAATGTATAAGAATAAAAGTCTAAAAGTAGGACATGACATTCCCACATATTTAGAGTTATAACATTTATGGCTTGAAAATAACTTACATCAAAGCCAGTATTCGGATCCCAACCCACATGTCCAATGTGTCTAAAGTAGCAGACAGAAAAAAAAAACAGAAAAAAAAAAAAAGGCGTAAGTGACAATAAAAACATAATATACATGAAATCCAACCCAACCAGTGAATTTTTGGCCTGAACTAATGGTTCTCATAGACATAATCATTTTCACGGAAAAAAAGAGACCAGGAGACCAGGATTCTAGCCCCAGCTCCACTACTAACTGAGTCCTAACATTTTTGCACGATCTTTCTGAGCATCCATTTCCTTAACTGTCAAACTAGCGTAAGAATACAAGCATTACATGTGTAAGAGGACAGGAATTCTGTAATGAAGAAACGAAGTAATGCATATGAGAATGCTTGAAATACATCAAATGAATATCAAAGGTTTGATGCCTACAATAGACTGTGTGTTTTCCAAAAGCTCCTATCTTGAGATCGAATCCCAATGTTATAATTCCTGGAGATGAGGATTTGGGGAGGTAATCAGGTCATGAAGGTGGATTCCCCAAGAATAGGATTGGTGCCATTAAGAAAGAGGCCTGGAGAGCTCTCTCGCCCTCTTCCAACATGTGAGGACACAATGAGAAGACGGCAATGAACTAAGAAGTGGGATTTTACAAGACACTAAATAAATCTTGCCTGCCTCTTTACATCCTCCAGAACTGTGAGAAATAAATTTCTGTTCTTTATCAGCTATCCAGTTTATAGTATTCTGATAGCAGCCCAAACAGAATAGGACAATGCCTTTAGGTAATTTCCAAATATCATCTATAGGGAAAAGTGAGATTTCATTTTCATGTCCAACAATTAGTTGAAAAAGCAACTCTAATTTTTCTTTTCTGACAGGTGGAAAAGTAAATTAACTAAGATTCATAAAAAGTCTATTGATCAATAGCCTTTAAAAACTCTAACAACAAAATTATAGCTGAAGGTATGCAAGCAATAAATGGAAGGGGCCTCCCAAAAAGAAAACAGAACTTTCTAACAATTTAAAAAAAAGAGTAGAAATGAATAAATCAAAAGTAAAGAATAATAAAAGAACTGCCTTACTGGAAATTGCTCGGTGTTCCAATATCTGCCTTAGTTAACCTCTTCTTTTTAGCTTTTCCTTTTTTCTTTTCTTTGGTATGGGAGATATTGTTGATTTGTGGACCATAAAATCTATTTGTGGTAATTTCTGGATTTTTTATGTCAACTGTTGCCATGGGTAGATTAGGACCTGCAAATATAGTCAAAATAATATGAAAGAGATTTAAGAATTATCACAATCATAATTTATAATTTAAATACCTTTTTCTGAAGCAGGACCACTTCAATACTATAAATTATTTGTTTTAAAACCACATGTTAATTTTTATAAATAATAAATTTCAAAAATTCTTAAATTGCAAAAGTCTATCGCAAATTCTTAAATTAGCATAGATACATTATTTCAAAGAAAACTTCTATTTTTATAATACTAAATCTCATAAAGTACATGAATTTTCAACAAGAATTTAAATTTATCTGATCCATTAAATTTTGACTATTACAAGCTTCACATCCAACATATTACTCACTAATCAAGTGGCATACATTACATAAGAAGAGTAAAAGAAAAGAAGCATCTTTGTTTTAAATCTAGTAAAGAAATCTAGATTTACTTCTTTATTTCAACATTATTAGTCTATGAGGAAAAAAAATGCTTATATAATTATTATTATCATTTTTTCCAAAATGGTAATATTTAAGTCTAGTAGCATCCTCCTCATTACTATACATATACTTTGGCTATCAGAAGTATATAGCTCCAAAATTTAAGACACAGAAATTCTTAAAACATTTTATCTTCCACAAGGATCAACAGTAAAAAGACCTCAGGCATTTTCAGGTATTATTTAACAGCATCTCCAGGAGTGACACTAATGTAGCACAGAAAATTTTGCTTTATAATTCATAAAAGCACTCTTGTTCTTAAAGGTATGAAAGAGCAAATGAAACAAATTCATCTTAGAAGTTCCTTTAAAAATTAAACTCAAGGGCAACACATGTTCCTCAGCGATTCCATTTAAATGTATGATTCTTTGACAAAACTTCCTATTAAACCAAACTCCTCTGAGATGATCATGTTAAATCGCTTCAGTAGTGTCCGACTCTGTGTGACCCCACAGACGGCAGCCCACCAGGCTCCCCCATCCCTGGAATTCTCTAGGCAAGAATACTGGAGTGGGTTGCCATTTCCTTCTCCAATGCATGAAAGTGAAAAGTCAAAGTGTCCGACTCAGTCGTGTCCGACTCTTAGCAACCCCATGGACTGCAGCCTACCAGGCTCCTCTGTCCATGGGATTTTCCAGGCAAGAGTACTGGAGTGGGGTGCCATTAGTAATGACAATTTTAAAAACGTTGTATAAAATATAATCACTATTATGCAGAGAGAGAGTTAACACAGTAGGCCTAAGACTGCTATCTTTAGAAAGGCCTGCTTGCAGGGCTGGCCCTTAGCTGGCATCTAAGGATCTGGGATTTTAAGAGGGTTCTTATTCCCTGATAAGATGGGCTCTTGTGTCTCAACTATTAGTGCTATCAGTGTGTTCTATGCTGATACCTGCTTTCCTTCTGTGAGTCTAGAATCTTGGCATGTACTAGACAGAAGATGCCCACATGACTAGCCCCCAATAAACCCCAGGCACTGAGTTTCTCCTTAACACATTTCATGTGTGTTGCAACAACTCACTGCCGGAGAAATTAAGCACATTTCCTGAGCCCAATGACAGAATATTCTTGGAAGCTTGTGTGTGGTTCCCCCCAGACTTAATCCCACGTGTCTTTCCCCTTTTTTAGTTTTTGCTTTGTATCTTTTCACTGTAAGAAATCTTTACTATATGCTCAGTCTTGTGAGTCCTTCTAGCGAAGCACCAACTGGAGGGGTGGTGTATGGAATCTCCAACACAATCATAGAATGGCAGATAGAAACCCTAAGAAATCATAAGCTAATGTATACTGCTGCTGCTGTTAATTCACTTTAGTCGTGTCCAACTCTGTGTGACCCCATAGATGGCAGCCCACCAGGCTCCCCTGTCCCTGGGATTCTGCAGGCAAGAACATTGGAGTGGGTTGCCATTTCCTTCTCCAATGCATGAAAGTGAAAAGTGAAAGTGAAGTCGCTCAATCGTGTCCGATGAGTGATCACTAAATGCCAGCTTGACAATAACTCTTCAATTATTCTGAAAACCTCAAAGGCAACCTATTCATAAACATTGTCTGAAATAAAACATTTATCTCCATAGGAAATTACATATAACTAATTTTTTCTCCCTCAACTCTACTATTGAAGATGAAATACAGTAAAAATAAAATTATAAATGCCATCTGCCAATTTATCAAACAAATAATTTGTACACAACTAAAATATATACATAATTCAGCTATTTTCCCTTATTCAAAGTCATTAAGTATAGTATGTAAATATCTAAAAGTTCTATTTATAGTTTCATACAAAATTCTGTGGGAAATTGCTCATATTGGCAAGAAGTAAAAATTCTTCTTGGAAAAAAATGGAAGCTAGTGAACAATGGATAAAACCATTAAAAGCTGATTTAGCATCAAGGAATAATCTGACAATAATTGGACAAAAATTACAGGTTATGCAATATAGAAGTTTATTAAATAGGAGATAAAGAACTAGATTTTCAAATTTGTTTACATTCAAAATTTGAGTTCACTGTAGTTTCAAAACAAGGGAGTTATTAAAAATAATGAGAATTCAAGTGTTAAAGGGTTGAATTGGGATCATACTAGTATCTTCATAGACTTATCTAGTGCTCACTTTTTACTTCTCATTCTGTTTTCTCTCCTCTTACAATTTATCATTACTCATCATTATCAGCAACACTGTCCAAAGAAGATGCTGCAAATTATCACTCTCCTATCTTTATACTTAATAACATTTAAGAACTCCCTTAATCATTTCATTATAGGGGATTGGAATGCAAAAGTAGGAAGTCAAGAAACACCTGGAGTAACAGGCAAATTTAGCCTTTGAGTACAGAATGAAGCAGGGCAAAGGCTCACAGAGTTTTGCCAAGAGAACACACTGGTCATGGCAAACACTCTCTTCCAACAACACAAGAGAAGACTCTACACGTGGACATCACTAACGGCCAACACCAAAATCAGATTGATTATATTCTTTGCAGTCAAAGATGGAGAAGCTCTATACAGTCAGCAAAAACAAGACTGGGAGCTGACTGTGGCTCAGATCATGAACTCCTTATTGCCAAATTCAGAAAAACTGAAGAAAGTGGGGAAAACCACTAGACCATTCAGGTATGACCTAAATCAAATCCCTTATGATTATACAGTGGAAGTCAGAAATAGATTTAAGGAACTAGATCTGATAGACAGAGTGCCTGATGAACTATGGACAGAGGTTTGAGACATTACAGGAGACAGGGATCAAGACCATCCTTAAGAAAAAGAAATGCAAAAAAGCAAAATGGCTGTTTAAGGAGGCCTTACAGAGAGCTGTGAAAAGAAGAGACACTAAAAGAAAAGAGAAAAGATAAGATATACCCATTTTTATGTGGAGTTCCGAAGAACAGCAAGGAGAGATAAGAAAGCTTTCCTCAATGATCAGTGCAAAGATAGAGGAAAAAATAGAATGGGAAAGACTAGAGATCTCTTCAAGAAAATTAGAGATACAAGGGAATATTTCATGCAAAGATGGGCTCAATAAAGGACAGAAATGGTATGGACCTAACAGAAGAAGATACTAAGAAGAGGTGGCAAGAATACACAGAACTATACAAAAAGAACTATACAAAAAAAAAGAACTATCTTCATAACCCAGATAATCACGATGGTGTGATCACTTACCTAGAGCCAGACATCCTGGAAAGTGAAGTCAATTGGGGCTTAGGAAGCAATCACTACAAACAAAGCCAGTGGAGGTGATGGAATTCAGTTGAGCTATTTCAAATCCTAAATGATGACGCTGTGAAAGTGCTGCACTCAATATGTCAGCAAATTTGCAAAACTCAGCAGTGGCCATAGGACTGGAAAAGGTCAGCTTTCATTCCAATCCCAAAGAAAGACAATGCCAAAGAATGCTCAAACTACTGCACAATTGCACTTATCTCACATGCTAGTACAGAAATACTCAAAATTCTGCAAGTTAGGCTTCAGCAATACGGGAACCATGCACTTCCAGATGTTCAAGCTGGTTTTAGGAAAGGCAGAGGAACCAGAGATCAAATTGCTAACATCTGCTGGATCATCGAAAAAGCAAGAGAGTTTCAGAAAAACATCGATTTCTGCTTTATTGACTATGCCAAAGCCTTTGACTGTCTGAATCACAATAAACCGTGGAAAATACTTCAATAGATGGGAATACCAGACCACCTGACCTGCCTCTTGAGAAATCTGTATGCAGGTCAGGAAGCAACAGTTAGAACTAGACATGGAACAACAGACTGGTTCCAAATAGGAAAAGCAGTACGTCAAGCCTGTATATTGTCACCCTGCTTATTTAACTCATATGCAGAGTACGTCATGAGATATGCTAGGCTGGAAGAAGTACAGTTGGAATCAGGATTACTGGGAGAAATATCTAACCTCAGATATGTAGATGACACCACCCTATGGCAGAAAGGGAAGAACTAAAGGACCTCTTGATCAAAGTGTGAAAACGTTGGCTTAAAGCTCAACATTCAGAAAACTAAGATCATGGCATCCAGTCCCATCACTTCATGGGAAATAGATAGGGAAACAGTGGAAACAGTGGCTGACTTTATTTTTGGGGCTCCAAAATCACTGCAGATGGTGATTGCAGCCATGAAATTAAAAGATGCTTACTCCTTGGAAGGTAAGTTATGACCAACCTAGAGAGCATATTAAAAAGCAGAGATATTACTTTGCCAACAAAGGTCCGTCTAGTCAAGACTATGGTTTTTTCCAGTAGTCATGTATGGATGTGAGAGTTGGACTATAAAGAAAGTTGAGTGCCAGAGAATTGATGCTTTTGAACTGTGGTGTTGGAGAAGACTCTTGAGAGTCCCTAGGACTGCAAGGAGATCCAAGCAGTCCATCCTAAAGAAGATCAGTCCTGGGTGTTCATTGGAAGGACTGATGTTGAAGCTGAAATTCCAATACTTGGCCACCTGACGTGAAGAGCTGACTCATTTGTAAAGACCATGATGCTAGGAAAGATAGAGGAAAGGAGAAGAAGGGGATGACAGAGGATGAGATGGTTCCATGGCATCACCGACTCAAAGGACATGAGTTTGGGTAAACTCCGGGAGTTGTTTTTGGACAGGGAGGCCTGCCTTGCTGAGGTCCATGGGGTCGCTAAGAGTCGGACACAACTGAGGGACTGAACTGTACTGAAGTCAGTTTGAGGTATATCAGAGTTAGATACTCTCTTTATGCACGTCATCCTTCCTGAAATAGGTGTGTCCAAATAGCAGTAATAAAGGAATAACCGGATCCTCCATTATAAAACAACAGAAATTTGGGAATTCCCTGGTGTTTCAGTGGACTCTGCACTTCTACTGCATGAGGACTGGGTTCAATCCTGGTTGGGCAACTAAGATCCCACAAGCTGTGTGGTGCAGCCGGAAAAACAAAACAAAAATTTAACAGTTGTAATTAATTTTAGGAAAAAAGAATAGTAAAAATATTTTGATGTTACTTTAGTTTATATAAAAGTAACCTATTACCCTAAAAATGTCCTAAATGGTATAAAGTTGGTAAAGTTAACAGTTTAAATTATTCAAGCTAGTAAATTCTTTTCTGGGAAATAATAAAGTTAAGATGCTTGTAAGCCTGATTTACAAGTCACTAGAGAAAATAACTCAGCCATCCTGAAGAAAGTCAAGGATGAAAGGACAGGAATGAAACATAAGTGATATTCAGAAGGAATACCAAAGTTTCCCCTCCTCACTGTTCTCCAAAATCAGGTGTGGATATATTGTTATACATCTACCAAGCTGTGCCATTAGCTACTTAGTGTTATTTCACACAAACTTCATCAGTATTGGTTAAAAAACACTATTTAATTAAGTCTATATAGAAAAATTCAGATTTTAGAGACCTATTAAAAAAACTGGTATAAGCTGGGAAATTAGCTAGTTTTTTGAAATCTTTCATTTTAGACAAAAACTAAGGACAGTGTCATCATCAACAGAATGATACTCAGCTGTGTTCTTTCTATAATAAAAACCAAAACAAACAAAAAACAACAATTAAGGACAGAAAGAGGCAGGTGACTTGTCTAAAGTCACACAGTGACAAAGCAAAAGGTAAACTCTGCTATCTTGGTTTCTAGTCCACTACTCTTTCTATTAACTACTGTACCTTCTACACAACAGTTAAATGACAAGACTGATCAAGAGCGCTAACTTTACAATGAGCATATTTTATGTCTTTACCAGTTTATCAGTTCTTTTAGTTTGTGGTCCAACTGTTACAAGAAATGGTTATGAGTTTCAAAATTTAGAAAAAAGGGCTTTTTACACATTCAAGAGACTAAGTATTTGGCTATTTTAGTTGGCAGCATTTGAAGATGTTAGGAAATAAATTTAAAATAATGTTCTAAAACCTAATTAAATAGTTAAAAGTGACAGACTAAAAAATTAATAACTTGTATAAAGTACAGAATCATTTTTAAAATAAAGTTTATGAAAGATATGGTAATAGAAATAAATCATTTCTAGTAAACTTTACTTATTCCATTTCTGAAATTATACTCATCCTAAGAACATGTATTCTGTAAATACATAATGAAGGGGTGCTGTTTCCCTTCTTTTTCAAAAAGCAGTTATGACAAATTACCTTCTTCTGACGAACAACAACTATTAGAGAAAAGGTTTTTTAAATATTCTCACTCAACAGCATTTCTAGTTAAATTTAAAACTAAAAGAACTAAACTCTCCCACTTAATTACATAAAAGGCAGAGAGCTCTCACCAAGGTAAAATAGTTGAGAAACAGGTGGCCTAGTGACCTCTGATGTCAAGCAGTAATGAAGCTGAGAACAAATCATTGGCAAGCGTCTAAGTTAAAAGGTGAGGTTGATCAATAAAGAAAAAAAAGAAAAGTGTATGGATTAGGAGTTAATGAGGAAAACACTTGTCCTAAATGTACTTTACGGCAGGAATACATGTAACTTCTACATAAAGTGTCTTTTTTACAGTTACAATTTGAAAAGGTCGGCTAGACTGATCGAAATGAGGATTGGAACAAAGCCCCTGCATGGACTCTGCAAGGCGGTTAAAAGCATCCACCGCCACCTAGTGGCAGTGCAGCAAATGCAGAAAAGCAATAGGTCATCTTTCTGAGACCTCAGGGAAAAATATGAAAATTTCTATTAATAATTGTATGTGTATCTTATAAATAAATAAGTATGCAAATATTGGCAACACATACTGTATAATTTTTTAACAATACCATTTTTTAATTTTCTGTTTATTTAATGAAAAAAAGTTTGGGACCACTGTACCAAAAGGTTAAAACTTTGTATCTTAAGATTTACAACCAAGAACCATAATGGTTCTTTTAATTATGAGTACTTCTTACTAGGGATAATAAAATTGTAAGACATCACTGTCACATAAAGAATACCCAAATTCAAATCATTGTGGATTAGGTGCTTCTTCAAAAATATATTTCATATGTATTGATTAAATTACAAAATCAAAAAGTACTTACATCCTTAACTTTAATTATGTTATTTGTACAACATCTACACTTTATAATCTCAGATTACTTCCCCTAAAGATGCTAACACTAGGAAGCCTTCCACACTAGTACTTAATATATGCTCACAGAAGGCCAAATAGTTTAATAAATTAAAAGAGATTAAAATATTGAGCACACAACAAGTGGAAAAACTTCTAATGCTACATTAAAGGTTCACAGATGAAAGATTTCTGGCTCAGCTGCTCTGCTTCCCTTGTTTCTGTGACATACTAGCTGCACACCTCAAGGCATGTTATGTAGCCTCTCTAGGTCTCAGTTTCTCCTTCAAAACCATCCTGATGTATGTAGCACAGTGGTTACAGCACAGCGGTTAAGGAGCCAGGCTCTGGAGCTAGAACACTTGAGACTGAATCTTGCTCCACTTTCCTAGTTCTGTGACCCTGAGCAAGTCACCTATCTGTGCCAGTCTTCTCACCTACATCAGGGATAATAGCTGCTACTTCATGTGGTTTCTGGACAATGCCTGGCAAGTAGCAAATGACCATTAAAGGGTAGCTGTAAGTATGGTCACTGTCACTGTCTTCATCGTGGTAACTAGTATTAAGCACCATGCTAAACACTTTGATTACTTTATTTATCCCAAAGCAGTCCTGTAACCTAAGTATTAAAAATTTCTAATCAAAAGAGAAAGTCGAAGTATACAATGTTTGGCACATATTAAGTAGTCAAGTTTTTAGAAAAATTCTAATAAGGTAAATAATCCAAAATCTAATACAGCAATGTCTGGTTCATGTTATTCTATCACAAAAACAAATTTAAGGACAAAATCAGAAAATAATATGTTGGTTTAAAAGAAACAAAAACCAACAACCACCAACAGTTGTCATATATTAAGAACTCTGTATTATATTAAGTGTTTCCCTGAATAATCATCCTACATTCTGATGAGAGAATTGAGATGACTTTGAAAAAGCAGCAGCCAGATTTCCCACTATAACAAAGGCTACTGGAACAACGTATCTTTACTATCATAGGATCAGGGATCCCATTTCAATGCGATGAAAGCCATGGATCCTCTCCCCCCAGAGAAAAGAAAGTGAAAGTGAAGTGAAGTCACTCAGTCGTGTCCGACTCTGCGACCCCATGGACTGTATCCCACCAGGCTCCTCCGTCCATGGGGTTCTCCAGGCAAGAATACTGGAGTGGGTTGTCATTTCCTTCTCATATATACAATATTTAGCACAAAACTTTAGCTAGGGTTTATGGGATCCAGGATGAAACTCTGCACAAAAGATCTAGGACCTTGTCCTTTCTATCTTAGTATCCTGTTTTATTCTTTAGTATAACTACATATATTTTAAATAAATCAATCTACATTATTTCAGTTACTAATACTTCAATCCATATTACTTCATTATCAAATTAAAGAGGATTATGTGCAGCTACTATGTGTTCTAAACACATCAGCACAGTAAGCACAGCTACTATTTATTTAAACACACCAGAACAGTTAAGTGTTCATTCTGAAAGGGGCTAGTTTCATATTCACATTGCAAAATAATCTTTTGAAATAAGAAAAAAAAAAAGAAACATGAAAGTAGGAAATGAAGAAATATGATAGATAAAATTTACTGTTTTTTTAAGGAAGACATTAAGACCAGTTTGTATAATTTTTTAACTTAAATCAACTGTACATAGGAATTAAGATGTAATTAACAGTGAACGGCACCCTTTGTTGTCTTCCCTCATCCTAGAAAAAAGCCAAAGAATAGTACATTTCTAAGTCCCCACCTATTATTTATTTTAAAATAACACAATAAACTACAATATTTAATCATACATATTAAATAGTAGGTATTCATGTGTATGATGGGGCTTCCCAGGTGGCGCTAGTGGTAAAGAACCTGGCTGCCAATGCCCGAGATGTTAGAGACTTGGGTTCAATCCCTCGGTCGGAAGATCCCCTGGAGAAGGAAATGGCAACCCACTCCAGTTTTCTTGCGGGAAAATCCCATGGACAGAGGAGCCTGGCGGCCTACGGTCCATAGGGTTGCACAGAGTCGGGCATGACTGAAGCAACTGAGCACAATGTCTATGATACTTGTTTCTACAAGGATTAAATTACAATCTAAACTTTGTTTGATCAATAATTATTGAAGAACTTACCATTTGGGGGGTCTCGTCTTTTCTCTGTTGGGAAATAAATTGAAAGAATATTATTAGACATATGTAATACAAAAACCAACATACAAAATTAACTCATCTAAACTCTGTCTTATTCTTATAAGTGGTTAATAAGAGTTTCTCTGAGGAACTGACATTTGGGCACCATTTGAATAAAGCAAGAGAGGGAACATATTTAAAGGCCCTCAGGAGAGAACAGCATAAAGGCAAAACCATAATACTGGACTGCAGTGAATCAAAGGAAGAGTGGAAGGTGAGTCAGAAGGGAAACCAGGGAACTGAGCATGTAGGATCCTGCAAGAATACTGTTAAGGAATACTGACTGTATTTCATATATGACAGGAAGCTCTTACAAGGTTTTGAACAGGGGAATTGGCATGATCTAATCTGTTTTTAAAAGTTCTGCCTGGTTACTATGTGGAAAAGAGAGAGTACAGTGACAGCAGAGGGACAAGTGAGAGCGTTAGGTAGTCCAGATGACAAGCGACGGTGGCTTGCATTAGGGTGGTAGCAACAGAGGTGGTGAGAAACAGATTCAAGACATGTTTTTGAAGGTAGAGACAATGGGACTCACTGATAGGGTTTATGAAGAACCATTGTGAGCCAGAGTGACAAGGTGGAGCCAATGCCTTTTACTGGTACAGGGAAGACCAGGAGAGTAGGACCGGGTCTAAATCAGGTTGGGGAGCCTAGATTAAGTGTTCTGTTCATATATATAAGTTTGAAGGCTATTCTGACACACAACTGGAACACACAAGTCTGAAGGTCAGGAGTGAGGTCAAAGGGGGTAGATATAATTTTGGGAGTCAGCAGCAAATAGTGTTTAAAGCTATGGGACTGAATGAAAGCATAAAGCTAATGAAAACACCTATAGATGCCTAAGCACGGGGGCAGACAGAAATAACACTGGAAAACTACAGCCAGCTAAGTAGGAGTAACACCAAGAGAACCGCTAATAACCTGTTGCATTCATACTCATACTCTTGCATTCATACTAGCTTTGACACAATTTTCATTTCATGGAAGTTCAAAAGTGGTTGAAGAATTTCCAGCAAACCCAATTTCCACAGATTTTTGTAATACAAAATTTTCCAAAATCATACTTCCAAAATATTCCAAATTTTCCAAATACCATAAATAAAAATATAATAAAATATTTAGTTTCTAAACAGTCACAATCCCAAAATTAATAGGATTTAACTGAGGGGCAATTTGATAATCCTGGCAATGGGAAATACAAATGGATTACTCCATCTGGTGGTCTGATGAAGTAATTTTCTGTAACATTTGATATAAGCACATCCTGTGTCCATGAATGTCAAATCTCTATTTTCCAAGGTGATGTTACATCTGCATCCAGAGAGGGAATACTTCTTAAACTGGTGGTGACACAAACATGGAAATATGCTGATATAATGTGAAGTTCAGAGTATAAGTTCTAAAAAGCAATTACTTAGAAATATAACACTATCCTGGCTTGAGAACCATGTTAAGAAAAAAAGAACCTTTGGTTGAACTAAAAATGAGAGCGAATGGTGTGAAGTGTTTGCTAGAAATGTTAGCAGAAGAGTGTTTAATCGTATCAGGGGAAGATTTTAATATCACAGTACTAGTCATACCATGGTTGGAGTACTATGTTCAAACCTGGACATCATATTTGAAGCAGGACCATTTTCTAAATGTGGCTCATTTGAAGAAGATACAAAAATCTACAGTGCATTCAGAACACAATATACAGACAGTGAGTCTATAAATTGTATCATGTGAGGAGTAACAAAATGGAAGTGGTTAAGCTAAAGAAGTGAAGGCCTAAGGAGGGCACAGTAGGTAGACTGCTTTCAAATTAAAACTGGCTGATTATCTGTTGCTCCAAAAGGTGGTCCCCATGCATCTAAGTTAAAGAGAGGCGAGGCTGAAGGCTGACTTAGCATGACAGGATGCCCAGTGATGAATCAGCTGTCTCCCATGTGGGTTTCCATCTTTCTGCTTCTGAAACACTATGACTAAAAGCTTAGGAACTGTATAAACAGAATTCCTGCACCAGGCGAAAGACACCTTTAGGTGACCTATCTATTTCAAAGTCAATTATTCCATATGGTAAGAAGTGTTTTAAACTTTTTTATATTGAAAATGTCACATAGTTTGACTAAAACTATGTGTTCCAGGGAGCCTCTGGCCTAGCACCAAAACACGTCACTGAAATAGGAACTGAACCTCAAATTCTTCCACAGAATTAAATTCTTCCAAAGCATGAAATCAAGTGGTAAACAAACCTAGCTCCAAAAAGAAGTAAAAAACAATAGGTGCCTAATAATTCTATTCACTCATTACAAAGAGGATATAATAAGATGACAGTGAGGCAACAACTCAGTTCATTTTATTTTCATTTTGCACATTACCTCCTTCTTGGAAACCCATTAAAATAAGTTAACATGTATAAAATGTAACACATGCCTTTACATTCCTGTGCTTTTTCATACTTATTCCCTCTTACTGGTAAAGCAGATTCTTGAATACAGTGATTTTCAAACTGGGGTAACGTATACTTGGACATACAAAAAGACTTTTCAAGGAATATATGAGCATAGCTAGTTTCAAGGGGATCTATTTGCTTGTCGCATCTCCCATAAGCTATTTGCCCTATAAGTGATCTGCTTAAGAAGATGATTCTGGAGAGGTTCACTTTTCCTAATCACCTTTCTCCCACTTTACAACAGGGATGCCTGGTATTTGACTACTGTTGAGTAGTTAGTTCTACATCAATGAATTTAAAGCTCTATATTATCCTGAATCATTTGCTAATGTCTTATATATATTAGAGTCTCATGCATTAAACTAAGTTCCTTAAGATTTTATAACATACAACATTAGGTATAAAACACAGAAAAAGCAATGTTTACAGATCTTGTTTGCAACTTTGCATATCTGCTTCTAGGCTTGTCTAAAGTCTTTGTTCACAAAATATAAAATACTTTTTAAAATGTGACTTACAAATAATGGAATAAAAATGCAAACATTAAGAGTCAGTGTATGTTAAATATCATCAACAAAAAAGATCATTGGAGTTCTCTAAAAAAACTTATAAAAAAAAAACAAACAATAAAAATAGTAGTTTTTTAAAGGGAAAATTAGTGACCTGTTTTGTGTAAAGGGCCAGATAGTAATTACTTTAGGCTTTGTGCTTCACAGAGTCTTTGTCATAACTATCCAACTATGTTGTGGGAGAAAATACAGTCAAGGACAGTATGTAAACCAACGAGCAGAGTTGTTTTTAATAAAACTTTGTTTACAAAAATAGATGGTAGAACAGATCTGTCCCGTAAGCCATAGCCAGCTCCCGTTTAAAGAAATTTTTAAAAAATGCTTACCAGATTTCCTTTGTCGTCGTCCCAACAAGTCTGTAACTGCTTTTCGGAATTTTTTTGCTTCTTCTTCATTGGCAAAATTAAGAGCAACTTGACAGGTCTGAAATATTTTCAACAGAAAAGGTAAACAACAAAACCCATAAATTTAGCTTTATTTAAGTTAATAAGCAACGAAAGTACATTTCTGAAGAAATCAAGCTTCACTTTACTAGCACATAAGAACTTACTTTATCACTTGAATAATTTAAGAAGGCAAAAAGCATGGAGAAGGTAGAGTAAAAGACTACTATTACGTTACAGTAGACACGCAAATGTTAAACTGATACTTCATCTTCAATAAAAAAAGTGAACAGAATTTGATCCTTCAATAGATCTCTGTAAACATTTGGATTTGAAAAGGCAAACACTAGAAACATTGATCAAATGCAGATCAACTCTTTCTTTTTTATGATTTTATTTTGCAGCTTAATTATAGGTATTCACATACATTATTAAAAGTGTGAGAACACACTGACATTATTATGGCATTTAGTCACACTTTTATATATGTACATATATTTACATACAATGAAGAAAAATGTGAAAAATAACAAAGAAAGAAGAAAATACATTTTGAAAAGACAGATATATCATCTAATCCAACCTTTTATTGTACAAAATCTAGGAAATACAAATATGAAAACAAAGAATATTAAAGTCACTCATCATCTAGTCCTCCCTCAGACAACTCCTGTGAGTATATAGTACAAAAATCATGCTAACATTGTCCCCCAGTATGTTGCTGTTGTTGCCATTGTTTAGTTGCTAAGTTGTGTCCATCTCTTTTGTGACCCCATTGGCTGCAGCCCTCCAGGCTCCTCTGTCCATGGAATTTCCCAAACAAGAATACTGGAGTGGGTTGCTATTTCCTTCTCCAGGGGATCTGCCCAACCCAGGGGTTGAACCCGCATCTCCTGCAGTACAGGTGGATTCTTTACCCCTGACCTACCAAAGAAGCCCTGTTCCAGGTACAGGCAATAAATTTTTAAAATTCTGTTTCCCGTCTCACTTTCCCTGGTGACTCAGACAGTAAAGAATCTGACTGCCATGCGGGAGAACTGGATTCGATCCCTGAGTCAGGAAGATCCCCTGGAGAAGGGAATGGCTACCCACTCCCTTTCTTTCCTGGAGAATCCATGGAAAGAGAAGCCTGGTGGGCTACTGTCCATGGGGTTGTGAAGAGTTGGAGAGAAGTGAACAGCTAACATTACTGTATTTTAGTACTCTTCTAGGTCATGAACTATTCTTTCACGAAGTAATTTGTATGGCAATATAATCTTCAATATTTAAAAGTTGCCATGGATTAGGGGTTTCATTTTTATGGACAGGAAAACTAAAATTCAGAGAGTTAAACTATTTGTCCAAAATCACACAGACAGGTTAAAACTATATGCCCAAAGACAGAGAAGATGAAAAAGAAACCTCTTTTCCACATGCCAAATTATATTTGCATTCCTCTCGGAAACCTTTTTTTTTTCCCTTTAAATCTTAGCCGTTGCTTCCTATTAAGGCGTAATATCTGTGACTAGGCTTTTAAAAGTAAAATAATTCCTTACATTTTGTATAATGGATTTACACAAAAAGCACATACTTTCCACAGACAAATGTAAACAAAACTACACTAAACAGGGAAATAAAGGAAATATGACTTACATCTCCAGCAAAGGTATGAAAATATCCTCTAGGACTATTATATACAAAGTTATTGTATAGCTCTTGTTCCCACAATAGTTTCCCATCCTAGAAAAAAACAGAAGTTGAAGTAAGAGTTACCAATAAGAAAACCTCTAGGAATAAAAAAGGAACAAAAATAAAGGAGATGACTCATATTAGGGCACTGTTTATATTAACAGCCTTTACACACAGAGCACATATATGTACACATAAATGACACATAAATAACATATAAATAATACACACATAAATAACATAGCATATAATTTAATAAGTAGCAACAAAACAGTAAATATTGGACAATGTTTCTTTCATAAAAATTACATATCAAGTGAGTTGAACTCAGTATGCTAAGATATAATCTTGTTAGCTAAGCATTTCCAAATATATACTTGGTCAAATATATATCTAGAACAATTACTAGATCATCAATGTTAAAAGTGGTAAGATTCTTTTGTACATGCACTGATTATCAAAGCATAGTTCTATCAGCAGTATTTAGAGTGTACACTATCAAATATTACTAGATTTCATTCTCTTTTCCTAAATTTTGTAGACGTTGAGAGGGTTAACTACGTCTTCTCTGTACTGTTCATTAACAATCTTTGAATTTCTAACTTTTGCAGAGTGGTCTCCTAATTAATTATCATTAATTCTCTAAAATTAATTCTGATCAATTAATTCTCCAAAAGAATTGATGCTTTTGAACTGTGGTGTTAGAGAAGACTCTTGAGAGTCCCATGGACAGCAAGGAGAATAAACCAGTCAATCCTAAAGGAAATCAGTCCTGAATATTCACTGGAAAGACTGATGCTGAAGCTCCAATACTCTGGCCACCTAATGAGAAGAACTGACTCACTGGAAAAGACCTCGATGCTGGGAAAGATTGAAGGCAGGAGAAGGGGACGACAAAGGATGAGATGGTTGGGTGGCAACACCGACTTAATGGACATGAGTTTGAGCAAGCTCTGGGAGTTGGTGATGGACAGCAAAGCCTGATGTGCTGCAGTCCATGGGGTCACAAAGATTCAGACACGACTGAGGGACTTGACTGAACTCCTGATTAAACACTGGGAGAAGTACTATCAATCATGAGCAGAAAGAGAATGATGATTAAAGTGTACAAGGTTAAACTATGGTTAAGGGATCCATGAGTGACTGTCATATCGATAGCCCTAGTACAAGAAATATAATTAACCTTAATACCAAATGTGGCTAATTGTAATATTTAGCAATGGTTATCTATAATTGGAGATGACTGGTTAGGGAAATATAATCACAACCCTATTCTGAAATGCAAGGTTCCACCTAGACCACCAATTCAAAAATATTTTAAAATGCTGTACACATGTAATGGGGCTTCCCTCATAGCTCAGTCGGTAAAGAATCTGCCTGCAATACAGGAGACCTGGGTTCAATTCTTGGGTCAGGAAGATCTCCTGGAGAAAGAAATGGCAACCCACTCCAGTATTCCTGCCTGGATAATTCCATGGACAGAGGGGCCTAATGGTCTGCAGTCCATGGGGTCGCACAGAGTTGAACATGATTTAGCGACTCAACCACCACCACACATATTATGACCTTTATAATGGAATCTCCTTCTTCTCCTTGGAGTTCTATGTATATCTGCTTTCTAAATAGTGCTTTTCCTTGCTGATGAGAAAAGGACTTAGGAGTGTCTTTTAAACTATGCATTTGTTCCCCATCCTCTAGAATCACTGCCATGGTTGAACTCCTGTTAGTAACGGGAGTACACCACATCTCTCAGTTGTCTTGAAGTATGTGAAATGCGTGTTACAAATTACTAATTTACAAAGGGCAGTGACTTAAACTTACTTACTCTCAGGGAAATACTCTGCAACAGACCCAGATGTCAGTGCACTTTACAAATAAATAAGCTGAAGCCCAGAAAAGTAAAGCAGTTTGATTACACCCTGTTCAATCGTAAGTACTGTCCAGAAGTTCAAAGTTAGTTTTATTTTTTTGTAGCTACAACCCTATTATACTTATTGCCACACATAAATATTAAGTAAGGAGGCTTACCCACAGAAAATATTTTAAAAGATAAACAGAGACTTCATCTCAGCAAAAAGATGATTTCTACAGTGACTATCAGAGATGAGTTCCTGACAAAGGGCATCCAATCTAAGACAAGGTGGATTTACACCTGAGACAGAGGGATACAAAGCTGGGAAAATCTGAATATACCTATGCTGAGAAACAACATAAAATAGGGAGCAAATACATTACTATAGATATTGTATAATACTTTAAATCCAGGCTGCAGTAAATAAGAACACCCCAAGCTAAGATACACTTTCGTAGTTCCCTGAAAGAACTATATATGCTAGTCTGTGATGGACAGGATGGAATAAAAAGAGTATCATTAGAAAATAAGAGAATGTGGGAAAAGTCCAGATCCAAAAGAAAAAAAACAGACAAACCAGCAAAACCTTTAATGTGTGGATAGATAATATGGGGAACTATTCACATTTGGCTTAGGGTTTACTGCCAATTTGATCACAACGCCCATGCTTCAATATCTTGAATCAAGCTTCACTCTTCTAATATTAAGTATAATTTAAATATTACATAAAGGATAAACAAATCTATACTAAATTACAGTTGAGGTAGAAAACCTAATCATCTACACTTTAAGTGAAGGCAAAACAAAACTCACCTTGATATCAAATATTCTTAAAAAATAAGATCTCTGTGGATTGTCCTTAACAAGACAAGCAACACCACTGCACTTCTTTGACCACATACAGTTCCGATCTGCTGCATACAACTGTACCACTGCCGAAGACATGGTCTGCAAAACATCAAATTTATAGCCATTAGATTTAAAATTCGCTATGATAACCGAGCCCCTACTAACACCTTGAAGGCAATCTCACAAGAGACACTGAACCAGAACCCCCTGCCAACCTGCTCCTAAATTCTGGACCCAAAGAAACAAAAATGTAATAAACATTTATCATTATTTTAAGCTATGTTTTGAACTAATTTCTTATGTAGTTAATATATAACTAATACAATAACCATACTAAAAATAGTTACTGAAATATGCATTGAGGCTTAACATGTATAAGGAATGTGCTAATAAGCACTTTTAAATATAACTCAATTTTTATTACTATTAAAGCTTCATTTTATGCTTAAGAAACCCAAAGTTACAGAGGATACTTTGCCCAATATCACACAGTTGAGTAGCAGAACTCAAATTCTAATCCAGGTAATTTTTAACTTCAGATCCTGTATTCTTACTCCCAGTACTATATACTGTTTTCCAGTAAAATGAAGTGAAATTCAAAGTTGCTCAGTCGTGCCCAACTCTTTGCAACCCCACGGACTATACAATCCATGGAATTCTCCAGGCCAGAATACTGGAGTGGGTAATCTCTCCCTTCTTCAGGGGATCTGCCCAACCCAGGGATCAAACCCAGACCTCCTGCAACTGCAGACGGATTCTCCACCAGCCGAGCCACCAGGGAAGCCCATAAAATGGCCATCTGAGCAACAAAGTAGTAGCTATTGGTAAAGTCTGACTTCCATAAAACAGTTAACTGCTTAAGTATAGGTACTAAGTCAAATCTGAAAGCAAGATGTATGCTTATTAATTACAGTGCTGGTAACTTTGAACATATATTGAAATATGAATTCTAACATATCCTTTTTTAAAGATGGTAAAACTGAGGGAAAAAAAGATTTTAAGTGAACTGCACCCGGCCATACTGCTTGAAAGCTATAATGAAGATATGGAAATGATCTGAGTGACTACTGTCCCAATTCTCCCATTACCCTTTTAGACGCACAGGAAAGGAGTTAATTCATTGTGTGCAATGGATACCTTAGAACATGCATTAGGGTTTTGTAGCTGCCACCTCCCTCATGACGATATCATGATACAATCAAAACTTTTATTTAATTCTAAATTAAGTTTCCTATATACTACAATCTAACATGGAACTATTCAATCCCAATTTTTGTAAGAGTAACACACCCATTTACAGGTCAGCACTTATAAATCCTCTGAAAACAATAATTTTTTCTGATCCAGAAATCTTACTCCTAAACTAGAAATTAAGGAAATAACATAAAACTAACAACTGTATTTTTAATATAAATAAAAATGAAATATTTATATAAATATAAATTAATTATGTTTTAAAAACAGAAGACATTTAAATAACCACAAATAGGAGACAATTATGATTTGGTATATCAGTTCAATGAATACTGGGCATTGTGAAAAAAAAGACAGACTACATTAAGATTTAGAGATGAAACTGTTTTGGTTTACTTAACTATGCCTGGGGAATGCCTTCTCTTGATAAGAGAATTCCAAAGACCAATTAATAAACTCAGAAATCAGTGTTCTGCTAGAGACCAAAATTTCAGAAAGACTTTCCCAGGTAACAATGATTGATGATGTTTTTAACTTTTGCAGAACAATCTCATCTTTATATTTCACAGACAGCCATGAACAGGACACAAAGCAGCAGGAAAAATTCCACAAGAGCCAGCTGAAAAATTATGAAGACAGCTCAGAAACTAGGACACTGGGTTTTAAAAAAGTAGATTGAAGAATGTGGGTGTGCCCTTGGCCTGTTTAGAACATACCAGTGAGCTGTAAGTGTATAGTCATAACATGACACCTCCACAGGCATCTTGACCCTAAACCCCTAGCATTGAAAATATCAGAAAAATAGATTTTGTATCTATTAACCGAAGATGTTAAAAATCAAGTTGAAAACTTTAAAAATCAAATGAGAAAACTTGTTTACCAAGGAAAATTCATATAAATTACAGCTCTTTTAATATGGTGCTATAAAAATGTGGTTATTTCTAAAAAGAAAAACAATTAGGAATTTAGATACCAAGAAAAAGTCCTAAGAGGCTTCTGACTTTATTTTTTAATTAGAAAACAATAAGTTACAGCTTGCAAAAGAAAAAATATATATATATTATTAAAGAGTTTGAAATTCCATTATGGAAATTTCCTTGTCAAAGGAACAAACATTAACAGTGTAAAACACTGTCTGGATGTATATATGGACTTAATAACAATCACAAATACCCCCAAATCTCATTTAAATATTTACATGAATGTAAAACAAAATCTTAAAACATCAGCTTTAAGATATAAAGATCTGGGAAACAATTTTATAATTCTCTATACAAGTATGGTTGGCATTATAAACCTTAGTCTAAAACAATTTACAAAATTTTAATACTAAAGGATACAACTAATAAGCAATTTTCAGTAATACAATTTTCAAAATTTGGTACAATGTTACTGTCAGTCTAAGTGTGCCTATTTCATTCCTTCTTAAACTGTTAAAGTCTGAAAATGATATATTACAGCACCTTATAAAAGCCTTTTCTGATTAATTCAGAATAATTATAAAGACTAGCATAACATTTAATACACAAATGCCAGAAATAATAAAAACAGTGACTATCCCTAAAACTCTACATTGACAGTGGCTTAATTAAGTTTTTAAAAACATTCCTTCCATTCCTTTAAAATAATTATAGCTAATCAACTCAACTACTTCTTGTCTTTCATAATTAAGAAGGTATTCTTGAAAAACAACCTAAGGACAAGTGCTTAGGAAAGGAAGTCAGTCTGTTTCTTAAGCTCAGTAATGTTATGGTGAAAATTTGTTAATAATTAAAAGAAAAAAAAAGCACTAAATCAACTTTCGTAGAAACAGAGTCTGACCTATCTCACGCATTGCTGACATTTTAGCGCTGAGTTATTCCAACAGTTCATCAGTCCTCAGAACTTTCACTGTCAACGACAGAAATAAAATGGAGGACGAATTCTGGGATGTGAATCCCTACCACTGTCCTTCAGCAGGGCACGTCCACCTCTCTGGGGTTGACTGCAACAGCCAAGAAGCATTTCCCTGATTCTCCAGGTTTAAATGACTTTTCCTTCATGTTTCTAGAAACACAGTATCCTATATAAAATCTTGTCACATCGCAAATCTTATTCTAAAGTAGAATAACTTTCTAAATTATTAGTAGACTGTAATTCCCTTCAGTACCTAAAAGTTTTATAAGTCTATATTCTACTTCACCTGTACTTTGCCCCAAGTGAGCAAACACATGTTAAATTAAAAATTGCATATATGATTTTGATAATGATACTATGATAATGCAAAGAGATTGACCTTTTTTTAGGATACACATCCTCAAATATTTGGGGCATCATAACAGCAACTTATTCTCCAGTGATTCAGAAAATAATACATGCATATACACACACATAAAGAAAACTGTGGTAAAATGTTATAAACACTTGGCAAACATGTTTGAAGGGTACACAGGAATTCTTTGTACTGCATTTACAACTTTTCCGTAAGTACAAAATTATCTTGAAATAGAAAAAGTTTAAAGCACAAATGATTCATAACAAGGGGGGGATTGTTTATCCCCTTCCACAGTCAGGACAGTCTTAGGAAGCAGGCTCTCTTTTCAGAGTCAATGCTACCTCCCCACACATACTAGCAACTTCAGCGACCCAAGACTAAGGAAACTGCCACTTCTAACACTTTGTTAAAAGGGGTTTCATCTTGAATAAGACTCAAATCACACTATCAGAACAACCACATTATATAATAGGTCAGAATAAGAATTTTAAGCAAAGAAAAGACATTTCTTTATTGTAGAATCAGCTGACTGGGAAAAGGCTGAAAAATATCAGGACTTGACAATCAAATCCTTCCTTGACAATCAAATGTCTACAACAAGTACTAAGATGTTATACTTAATAATTGTCTACAGTGATTATTATTAATGAAAAAATACAATGGTGTTAAATTCAGACATTTTCAATGAATATTAAGAATAAACTGTGAAAAAAGAAATCATCTGACTGAATAAATAAAAGTCTTTTCTGCAATCACAATGGCCCAGATTACTAGTCAAAACATTTCAGCTTTTTTTTAATGTGAATTTGTAGCCCCAAGTTTCTAAAATCTAACTTGTGAAAAATCAATCCTAAGTTTTCTTATTACATAAAAGCTAAGTTTTAAATATATTCTTACTGTGATGATGTATTTATATGAAATGCCCCATTATTGTCCTGAACATGAAATTTTAATATGAAACATAAATGGAATTTTAGAAGTTAAGAAAGATAAGGAGTTTGGTTGTTTCTCCATTAAAAAATTTAACTATAAAAATTTGAATTTTTGTAATTAATTATACAGTGATCTCAAAGAGCAATTTCCTAAATAATTAACTTATAACAACACTTCTGTTCCATGGTAGAAGAAAGCTGAGCGCCCAAGAATTGATGCTTTTGAACTGTGGTGTTGGAGAAGACTCTTTCTTGAGAGTCCCTTGGACTGCAAGATCCAACCAGTCCGTTCTGAAGGAGATCAGCCCTGGGATTTCTTTGGAAGGAATGATGCTGAAACTGAAACTCCAGTACTTTGGCCACCTCATGCGAAGAGTTGACTCATTGGAAAAGACTCTGATGCTGGGAGGGATTGGGGGCAGGAGGAGAAGGGGACGACAGAGGATGAGATGGCTGGATGCCATCACTGACACGATGGACTTGAGTCTGAGTGAACTCCAGGAGTTGGTGATGAACAGGGAGGCCTGGCGTGCTGCGATTCATGGGGTCGCAGAGTCAGACACGACTGAGAGACTGAACTGAACTGAACCTAACAACCTAATACGGAAATCACCCATTTGAAAAATAGCAACAAGATTAGTAAGTGGTAAATACCAGTAAAAATCAACTAGAAAAAGAAAGCACAAATAATTCATTCCGGAAACAAGAGATTTTTTATCACCTGGTAATTTCCACAATAAGAAATAATCAGAAAAAGAAAAAAAAAAAGAGAAGGGTAGAGATTAAAAAAGCATACATCAAAGACAGAAGGCTCCACAAAGAACAGTATTTAAAGAAACAACAACAACAAACAACACTGAGGACTAGATAAGGAGGAATATAAAAGCAGTAACAAACAGAATTGCAACAGTGAAGAAAAATGGAGCAAGACTAAAAACAGCTATTGCCTTAAGAAGAGGCACAAGCAGTCTTTAAGGTCTTCCTAGGTATTTAAGAAAACTGGTGCATTCATCACATGTTTATTGAGCACTTATTCAGTTCAGTTCAGTTGCTCAGTCCTGTCCGACTCTTTGCGATACCATGAACCGCAGCATGCCAGGCCTCCCTGCCGATCATCAACTCCCAGAGTCCACCCAAACCCAGGTCCATCAAGTCGATGATGCCATTCAGCTATCTCATCCTCTGTCGTCCCCTTCTCCTCCTCCCCTCAATCTTTCCCAGCATCAGGGGCTTTTCCAGTGAGTCAGCTATTCACATCAGGTGGTCAAGTATTGGAGTTTCGGCCTCAACATGAGTCCTTCCGATGAACACCCAGGTCTGATCTCCTTCAGGATGGACTGGTTAGATTTCCTTACAGTCCAAGGGGCTCCCAAGAGTCTTCTCCGACAACACAATTCAAAAGCATCAATTCTTTGGTGCTCAGCTTTCTTTATAGTCCAACTCTCACATCCATATATGACCACTGGAAAAACCATAGCCTTGGCTAGATGGACCTTTGTAGACAAAGTAATGTCTTTGCTTTTGAATATGCTGTCTAGGTTGGTCATAACTTTCCTTCCAAGGAGTAAATGTCTTTTAATTTCATGGCAGCAATCACCATCTGCAGTAATTTTGAGTTCAGTTCAGTTCAGTCACTCAGCCGTGTCGGACTCTTTGCGACCTCATGAATCACAATACGCCAGGCCTCCCTGTTCTTCACCAACTCCTGGAGTTCACTCAAACTCATTTCCATCGAGTTGGTGATGCTATCCAGCAGTAATTTTGTAGCCCCCCAAAATAAAGTCAGCCACTGTTTCTCCATCTATTTGCCATGAAGTGATGGGACCGGATGCCATGATCTTAGTTTTCTGAATGTTGAGCGTTAAGCCAACTTTTTCTCTCTCCTCTTTCACTTTCATCAAGAGCTTGTTTACTTCTTCTTCACTTTTTGCCATACGGGTGGTGTCATCTGCATATCTGAGGTTATTGATATTTCTCCCGGCAATCTTGATTCCAGCTTGTGCTTCCTCCATCCCAGCATTTCTCATGATATACTCTGCATATAAGTTAAATAAGCAGGGTGACAATATACAGCCTTAATGTACTCCTTTTCCTATTTGGAACCAGTCTGTTTTTCCATGTCCAGTTCTAACTGTTGCTTCCTGACCTGCATACAGTTTTTTCAAGAGGCAGGTCAGGTGGTCTGGTATTCCCATCCCTTTCAGAATTTTCCACAGTTTATTGTGACCCACACAGTCAAAGGGTTTGGCATAGTCAATAAAGCGGATGTTTTTCTGGAACTCTCTTGCTTTTTCGATGAGCCAACAAATGTTGGCAATTTGATCTCTGGTTCCTCTGCCTTTACGAAAACCAGCCTCAACATCTGGAAGTTCAAGGTTCATGTATTGCTGAAGCCTGGTTTGGAGAATTTTGAGCATTGCTTTGCTAGCATGTGAAATGAGTGCAACTGTGCAGTAGTTTGAACTTTCTTTGCAACTGGAATGAAAACTGACATTTTCCAGTCCTGTGGCCACTGCTGAGTTTTCCAAATTTGCTGGCATATTGAGTGCAGCACTTTCACAGTGTCATCTTTCAGGATTTGAAATAGCTCAACTGGAATTCCATCACCTTCACTAGCTTTGTTCATAGTGATGCTTCCTAAGGCCCACTTGACGTCACATTCCAGGATATCTGGCTCTAGGTGAGTGATCACACAATCATGATTATCTGGGTCGTCAAGATCTTTTTTGTATAGTTCTTCTGTGTATTCTTGCCACCTCTTCTTAATGTCTTCTTCTGTTAGGTCCATACCATTTTTGTCCTTTATTGAGCCCATCTTTGCATGAAATGGTCCCTTCATATCTCTAATATTCTTGACGAGATCTCTAGCCTCTCCCATTCTATTGTTTTCTTCTATTTCTTTGCATTGATCGCTAAGGAAGGCTTTCTTATCTCTCCTTGCTATTCTTTGGAACTCTGCATTCGGATGCTTGTATCTTTCCTTTTCTCCTTTGTGTTTTGTTTTCTGTCTTTTCAAAGCTATTTGTAAGGCTTCCTCAGACAGCCATTTTGCTTTTCTGCATTTCTTGGGGATGGTCTTGCTTCCTGTCTCCTGTACAATGCCACGAACCTCCATCCATAGTTCATCAGACACTCTATCAGATCTAGTCCCTTAAATCTATTTCTCAATTCCACTGTATAGTCATAAGGGATTTGATTTAGGTCATACCCAAATGGTCTAGTGGTTTTCTCTACTTTCTTCAATTTCAGTCTGAATTTGGCGATAGGAGTTCATGATCTGAGCCACAGTCAGCTCTCGGTCTTGTTTTTGCTGACTGTATAGAGCTTCTCCATCTTTGGCTGCAAAGAATATAATCAATCTGAGCACCTATTAGGTTGGTGCAAAGATAATGGCAGTTTTGGACCGTGAATTTTAAATCATTATCCATTTCAGTTGCTCAGTCGTGACCGACTCTTTGGGACCCCATGAACCGCAGCACGCCAGGCCTTCCTGTCCATCACTAACTCCATCACCAACTCCTGGAGTTCACCAAACCCATGTCCAACGAGTCGGTGATGCCATCCAACCATCTCATCCTCTGTCATCCCCCTCTCCTGCCCTCAATCTTTCCCAGCATCAGGGGCTTTTCAAATGAGTCAGCTCTTGGCATCAGGTGGCCAAAAGCATTGGAGTTTCAGCTTCAACATCAGTCCTTCCAATGAACACCCAGGACTGATCTCATTTAGGATGGACTGGTTGGATCTCCTTGCAGTCCAAGGGACTCTCAAGAGTCTCCTCTAACACCACAGTTCAAAAGCATCAATTCTTTGGTGCTCAGCTTTCTTTATAGTCCAACTCTCACATCCATATATGACCACTGGAAAAACCATAGCCTTGACTAGACAGATCTTTGTTGACAAAGCAATGTCTCTGCTTTTGATTATGCTGTCTAGGTTGGTCATAACTTTCCTTCCAAGGATTATAACTAGGCTCAAACACATATTTATTAATCACAATAGAAACCATTACAACACATTTTCACCAATGGGAAATAAGTTTATTTATTCCTGTGCATAAAAACCCATGCGTTAGGATTCACTGAACTCTTGCAAAGCATTTTCTGCATCCTGCTGGTTGTGGAAGCACTTTCCCTGCAAAAAAAGTTGTTGAGATGATGGAAGAAGTGGGATCTGTTAAGCAAGAGGTTAGATAAACATGGGGCTTTCCTGTGGCTCAGCTGGTAAAGAATCCACCTACAATGCAGGAGACCCAGTTCGATTCCTGGATTGGGAAGATTCGCTGAAGAAGGGATAGGCTACCCACTCCAGTACTCAGGCCCGGAACATTCCAAGGACTGTATAGTCCATGGGTCCCAAAGAGTTGGACACAACCGAGCAACCTTCACTAACTCACTCAGATGAACATGGTGGATGAGGAGGAACTTCGTGGCCCAATCTGTTTAACTTTTGAAGCACTGGTTGTGCGACACACAGTCAGGCATTGTCCTGGAGAAGAATTTGGCTCTTTCTGTTAACCAATGCCAACTGCAGGCCTTGCAGATTTCTATGCATCTCATTGATCTGCTGAGCATACTTCTCAGATGTAATGGTTTCGAGAGCATTCAGAAAGCTGTAGTAGATCAGACTGGCAGCAGGCCACCAGGGACCATGACCTTTTTCTGGTGTAAGTTTGGCTTTGAGAAGTGCTTTGCAGCTTTTTCTCAGTCCAATCACTGAGCTGGTCTTTGTTAGTTGTTGTATAAATCCATTTTTCAATGCATGTCACAATCCCATCGAGAGATGGTTCAGTGTTGCTGTATATAAAATGATGATGCTTCAAAATTTTTTTGATTTGACAATTTTTTTGATTTCTGGTCAGCTTTGCAGCCATGACATTAAAAGATGCTTACTCCTTGGAAGAAAATTATGACAACCTAGACAGCATACTGAAGAGCAGAGACATTACTTTGCCAACAAAGGTCCATCTAATAAAGGCTATGGTTTTTCCAGTGGTCATGTATGGATGTGAGAGTTGGACTATAAAGAAATCTGAACGCCGAAGAATTGATGCTTTTGAACTGTGGTGTTGGAGAAGACTCTTGAGAGTCCCTTGGACTCCAAGGAGATCCAACCAGTCCATCCTAAAGGAGATCAGTCCTGAATATTCATTGGAAGAACCGATGCTGAAGCTGAAACTCCGATACTTTGGCCACCTGATGCGAAGAGCTAACTCACTGGAAAAGCCCCTGATGCTGGGAAAGATTGAGGGGAGGAGGAGGAGGGGATGACAGAGGATGAGATAGTTGGATGGCATCACCGACTCAATGGACATGGGTTTGGGTAGACTCTGGGAGTTGGTGATGGAAAGGGAGGCCTGATGTGCTGCGGTTCATGGGGTCGCAAAGAGTAGGACATGACTGAGTGACTGCACTGAACATAAGGTACCCACTTATTAAGCTTTTTAACCTTTCCAATTTGCTTCAAATGTCAAATAACCATAGAATGGTTGACACTGAGTTCTTCAGCAACTCCTCATAGGAGTTTCAAGAGGAACAGCTTCGATGATTGTTTTCAAGTGGTCACTGTCAACTTCTGACAGCCAGCCATTACGCTCATCTTCAAGGCTCTCATCTCCTTGCAAAATGTCTTTAACTACCACCACACTATATGTTTGTTAGCAGTTTCTGGGACAAATGTATTGCTGATATTGTGAGTTGTCTCCACTGCTTTATGACCCATTTTGAACTTGAATAAGAAAATTGCTTGAATCTGCTTTTTATCTAACATCATTTCCATAGTCTAAAATAAACTGCAAATAATAAGTCATTAGCAAAAAAACATAGTATGAGAAATGTACATTAAAATGATGTCTAATATAACCATATTTAAGAATGTATTCCAATATCAAAGGCAAATTGCAACAATGAAAAAAAAATCACACCAATCTAATATGAACACAGGGTTGTGATAAATGGGGGTGGAGTGGGAATAAAAGAGGTGTTGAACACAAAAATGAATTACACACGTGCTCATGAAACGTAAGTTCTAATGGGCAGGCAGATATTAGTAACTATTACAAATGCTATAAAGGGACAATCCAGTATGCAAGGAAAGTGTAACAGCTACCCAGCATGAAAAGGTTTCCCTGAAGTAACACTGTACTTGAAGGGTGAAAAGGGATGAGTCAGGTGAGCAAACAGTTTGCGGTTAAGTGGAAAGGAAGCAGCACCCCAGGCAGACAAAGCAACAAAGACCCTACCATGGGAAGTGCTAGCGGAGTTTTAGAAGCTACGCGGGGTGGGAGGTAAGAGAGTGGTGTGGCATGAAGTTACAGACAATATCAAAACAGTATCAAACATCCCTCTCTCTGGTTGAGAGAGATATCTTCAGAGATATACAGTTTGTAGATATGGTACAGTGGGTTAATCGTTCCTCTATCGGCCCTGGATGCCCCCTCAGGGTCCAAGTTCTTTTATCAATATATACACTCTCCTTCCCCCACTGACCCTAGGGGAGTGTCATGTGACTTGCTTTATTTACTTATTTATTGGTTGCAACAAAGGTTCATCTAGTCAAAGCTATGGTTTTTTCAGTGGTCATGTATGGATGTGAGAGTTGGCCTATAAAGAAAGCTAAGCTCCGAAGAATTGATGCTTTTGAACTGTGCTGTTGGAAAAGTTCTTGAGAGTCCCTTGGACTGCAAGTAGATCCAACCAGTCCATTCTAAAGGAAATCAGCCCTGAATATACACTGGAAGGACTGATGCTGAAGCTGAAACTCCAATACTTTGGCCACCTGATGCGAAGAACTGACTCATTGGAAAAGACCTTGATGCTGGAAAAGACTGAAGACGGGAGAAGAAGGGGACGACAGAGGATGAGATAGTTGAATGGCATCATCGACTCAATGAATATGAGTTTGGGTGAACTCCGGGAGTTGGTGATAAACAGGGAGGACTGGTGTGCTGCAGTCCGTGGGGTTGCAAAGAGCTGGATACAAGTGAACTGAACTGAGGTCTTCGTTGCTGTGCTTTCTCTAGCTGTGGAGTCAGGGCTACCCTTTGTAGCAGCACATGGGCTTCTCATCACAGTGGCCCCTCTGGTTGCAGAGCACAGAGTCTGGGTGCACAGGCTCAGAAGTTGTGGTGCATGGGCTTATTTGCCCTGTGGCATGTGGGATCTTTCTAGACCAGGCACTGAACCCATGTCTCCTACACTGATAGGCAGACTTTTATCCACTGTACCACCAGGGAAGTCCTATACGACTTGCTTTAACCAATAAGACTTCAGCAAAGTACAGCTTGAAAAGCCTTGCACATTGTGGCCTGCCCTCAAACCTAGGTGAAAGATCACACACACGGAGAACATGGCCGCCGGCATGTTCCCGCCTTTGCTGATGAGCCCAGTTTGCAGCAGACCTGCCAGATGAATGCTACTGCACGAGCGAGCTTAGGTGACAGGAGCAGACTAAACACCCAGCCAATACTTACAATTGTGAAAAATAAATTGATACTGCTTTTTAAGAAAATGTGTATTTATTTATTTTTAGCTGTGCTGGGTCTCTGTTGCTGCACGGGCTTTCCTCTGCTTACGGTGAGTCGGGACTGTTCTCTAGCTGTAGTGTGTGGGCTTCTCACTGTGGTGGTTTCTCTCACTGCAGGGCACAGGCTCTAGAGCATTCGGGCCTCATGTTTATTGCCGCACATGGGCTCAGCAGTTGCGGCTCAGGGGCTCTAAAGCACAGGCTCCATAGTTGTGGCACACAGGCTTAGCTGCTCTGCGGCATGTGGGCTCTTTCCAGACCAGGGATCAAACTCATGTTTCCTGCACTGGCAGGTGGATTCTGCACCACTGAGCCAACGGGGAAGCCCTGATATCTCTTTAAATCACAAAAACCTTAGTGGTATTTGCAGCAATAGCTATGAGATGCAGGGTACTTTTTTAAGATATTAACACTAAAAAGCATGATGTGTAATCCTGGAGAAGGAAATGGCAACCCACTCCAGTATTCTTGCCTGGAGAATCCCACAATCCTAAGCCTGGTGGGCTACTGTTCATGGAGTCACAAAGAGTCAGACATGACTGAGTGACTAAGCACATTGACATATAATAAATAGGTAACTTAGCTCCTTTCTCCATTTCATTTATATTGAACCTGCATTTAAAATTATCAGTAAAATTATCAAAAACTATCTATAAATTATAAAGGTTTTAGTGCTCACTCTCATTACCAGTACATTGTTTTTTGAAACTATTTAAAAAATCACTTTATAGACAAAAGCCTTACTAAAAGATACAGGCTGTACACCAAAGGAAGCTCACTCACGAAACCACTCACAGCCACACATCGTCACATGGTGCCTGTGATTTAAACTCACACATACACTGTAAACTGTATGGCACAGATCTTCAGCATTACCTGCAAACAATCAAAATTATAGACGCTAGAATTACAAACGACAAGGCCTGCTGTACTCTTAATTTTATACTTCAAAGATAATTACAGATAAAGGCTCTGAGAGGAATACTGATCTCATTATAGACTGGGTCATCTCATACACACTGGTAGGTAAGGACTCTGTTAAAAAGTGTCAGCACATAGGTATGGCTTGCTCTCTTCTGCCTCTCCCTTTCTTGCAGCTTATGTGGACTTCCTTAAACGTTATTCTTTTTCCTCTTCTGATGCCTTTTCTCTTTGTCCGCTTCTCTCTTGCCAGGTCAGTTGGATTACGGTAAAACTTGAAGTTCAGGTTTGGGTTTTCAGGGAACGAAGGTGGGATGCTCACCTCAGTTAACCAAAGTTTAACATTACCAGCTGAAACCCAAGCACCTTAATGACAAACAAACTAATAGGTGTATGCGTGTATACAGGTTCTACTACCACTTTCCTTTGCAAATAACAGTTCTGAATGAGAGGGTAGAAAGGTAGGTATTTTGGTCACTGATAGGATTTGGGTATTCCTGAATCTTAAAGCCAAATTATCGTCTGATACCATTTCACCATAAATTTATCAAGCATATAATCCAACCCTCTCATTTTATAGATGAGGTCACCTTGTTTTGCCAAAGGTCATATATTGGTCAGCTCTGGATACATTTATTGTCTGTTCACTATACATGATACCCATGGATTTATCCCAGTTCCTATACTGTCATATTTTTACCTTATCCCATCTAAATGATTCTATAAGAAACATATACCCTTAATATAACTTTATTCCTCTACGGATCCATTTGGTTTAAAATTTTTACGTTATTCTTGGGGAGGGAAGGGAGAGGATGGAGGCGGTGAAGGTAGTGGAAAACAGAAGATTACTAGTGCATGAGAGAAAAGGATTTTTATGCAAAGAGAAAATTCAACCAGATACATGTTCTATGCTCTAAGGAGTCAGGCAGATTTACCAGGAAGTCAGTTAAGTTTAAGTTTCAGGTCCTTTATTTCGAGAAGCCCCTTACAAGGCGTGGCTTATTTCCCTCTGCAAGACACAGGAAGTAGCAGCAACACCACTCTCATTCCTAGGGGGTCTTCTCCAGCTACTCCTTGAAGGTGATCTTGGTATATTTAACCCAAGGATGCCTTATCTCAATGTCTGTCCAGCCCCAGAAATGACCAGTCCCTTCTGGACCACATGATCCACCCAGACCCAATCTTAAACTCTGAGCAAAAGGATCTGAATAAATGCTGTCTAGCTCCCTCCTAGGGGTGGAATACTATGACCAAACTTCATGGACATTTCTGCAGGAGGGGTCAGTGGTCCTGCCACCTGAGATCAGAGAGGTGTTTTTACAAGGCAAGAAGCACCCTCTAAGCAAAGTGAAGAAAAGTAGAGATGTGCTATTACCAGTAACTATTTTTGAAAAATTCCTTTCAGCTTTACACCTATCAATAATAGGAAACAATAAATTCTCATCAAATGTATTACATAATAAGCAGGAGTCTTTTTCTGTAAAGTTACCAGGCAGTTAATATTCTAGGCTTTGTGGGCCATTCGGTCTCTTTCAACTTAACACTTAGTGTGCAAACCCAGCTACAGGTAATTTGGAGGTGCTTGTGTTCCAACAGAACTTTATTTACAAATTCAAGTAGGCTGGATTTTTTAATAAAGGCCATAGCTTGCCAAGCCTTGGACAGAGGAATGTTTCTCTCCACAGAAAATATAAAATTGTTGTCATGTACATAGGTGATTGACAATATGTGGTCAAAAACTGTAGATAAAAAATATTAAGGTGGTGTATCACTCAGTAATAGCAGAAATTACAATAGTAAGAATCTGTTTTTCTGGATTTTGTGATCTTTATGGTATTTCTCATTTGTTGTAATTCTTCTCTACTTCTGGTTTTAGATTTTAGACCCTTTTTTTAAAAGACAGCATCTCCAAACTGTACAAGCTTCAGGCCCCAAGACCTGGATCAGCCTTACTTGGGGTGAGAAAATGATGCACTGATTAGAGCAACAAAATTCTGAATCCAAAAAAATGAACTATCTAAGTTAATATATTCCTTTTGCCAAACCAAACTTAACAGTTATTTTTTACATACAATGATCTTACCCACAAAGAAAACTGTGACTGAGCAACTTCCAAAATACTACTGAATGAAACAGATCGAAAAGGCCAATGGTTATGTGTTTGGTGAGGGGAGCAGGGTCAGGAGGGAGGGGTCTCCTTTATAATCAGTTTTTCATATAACATTCTTTGCTGTTGTTCAGTCACTAAGTCATGTCCAACTCTTTGTGACCTCATGGACTGCTGCACATCAGGCTCCTCTGTCCTCCAAAATTTCAAGTTTGCTCAAATTCATGTCCACTGGGTCAGTGATGCTATCTAATCATCTCATCCTTTGCTGCCCCCTTCTCTTTCGACCTTCAACCTTTCCCAGCATCAGGGTCTTTTTCAGAGTCAGCTCTTCACATCAGGTGGCTAAAGTATTTGACTCAGGATCAAATCCAGGACCCCTGCATTGGGAACTTGGGAGTCTTAGCCACTGGACCACCAGGCAAGTCCCATAACATTCCTAATAGATGATTAAATAGCATCTGCTTGAATGCTGGCTGTAATAGGGATGCTCACCACTTAAGGTAAAAACTACCTCATCACTAAGCAACTCAGTTAGAAAATTCTTAATACTTAACTTAAACCTGGCTTTCCATCAACTGCCACTTGTAGGTATTTTAACCTTTATTCATTTAAATACCCGTTGCGTGTTTGCTATGCAGTTGGTATGGTGCTAGGTGCATAGCTACAATATAAAACTGGAGATGTGTACTGTCCCCACTAATTACAGCATACTTAGTTCTGTACAACGCCAAGAACTCTTTCACTTCCAATAGAGACATGCCCTCACAACCCTATTTCTCAGGTCATCTCCTTTTCAACTAAAATTTATTTTGATCATCATCATCTGATCTCACTTATGGATTCCTTACCAGTCTGGCTGCCCTTATTAGTCTGGTAAAACGAAGCAGATGATATTTAGATGTGGTCTCATCAATGCAGGATATTAACAAAATGATGGGGGAAATAATTTATTCCCAATCACAAAAAGGAAAGCATGTATAGCTTCATTCTCATCTATCACACACTGTATGTTGAAGACACACGAGTTTGTTTTTGTCTAACTCATTACCCTTTCTCATATCCTTATCTTCCATTTCAATTCCATGCTCTCAAATGTGAACACACCCTGTATCTCACCTCCTTTTACCTGGCTAACTCTGCTCATCTTTCAAATCTCAGTTCAGAGGTCACCTATGGACTCCACTTAACCTACTATCATAGCTTACTATTTATGAGGATAAGCAACATGATCTTGCCTAACAGAACTTTTGTCAGATTCAGTCATCAAAAATAAGGGGGAGGAGGCAGTTCCTCTTTTCACTAGGTTTTACAGAGAAGATTCTCTTCTAAAAAGTCAATCAACTGTTTAGGTAATTAAGGTCCTTAGGGCTTCCCTGGTGCCTCAGAGGGAAACAATCTGCCTGCAATGCAGGAGACCTGGGTTTGATCCTTGGGTCAGGAAGGGAATAGCAATCCACTCCAGTATTCTGGCCTGGAGAATACCATGGACAGTGGAACCTGGCGGACTCTAGTCCATGGGGTCACAAAGAGCAGGACAGGACTGAGTGGCTAACACTTTCACTTTCAAACTACACAAATGAACAAATCATTAGGTTAAACATTTTTTGGATAGGAAATACTATCCAAAACAGTATTTGGATAGGAAATACTAAAGAATAAAATGGAATATAGAATTAAAAAGCCAACAAGAAGCAAACATGCTGAGAAATTTAAAGTTCATTTGAAAGAAACAAAAAGCCCTGAACAGGAAAAATTATGAGCGCTGATGTAGCTAGTACAGGGGTTTCCCCATCAGTACTCATAGATAATAAGAACAGTTCTGCTGGAAGGAAGCCTAATGGAGTGCTTCCTTAACAAAAGAATTGCCATAAATCCCCTATGGTACAGCCCATGCACTCAGAAAATAGAGGCAGGCATTACTCAAACTTGCTTATGTGGAACAGTAATAAATTTATAAAGCACTGTAATAAATTTATAAAACAGAGAAAAGTTTTTAGTAATCAGGAGGGATGAGAAATATATAATCAAAGATAATATACAGTGTAAAAGAAGAGCTATAATTGACTGGCAATAACCCTAAAAAGTCTTACCATGGTCAAGATGAATAAATTCATAAGGCAAGATAGTTTGCATCTAACACAAGGAAATACAACACAGTAAAATATACGGTACCCAAAATGTCCACATAGATAATTTAGCTTATCATACAGAAATGAAAATAAGTTCAGTTTGATGTATTTAAATTAGAGTAATGGAGTAACTCATTTTAGAAAGACTTCCATCAAAACTATTAAAATAGTTCAAATCTTACATTTATTAAAACAAACCTTCAGAACTTTAAAACTACCCAAAATTACTCAGGCAACTGGAATTTTCTAGATCAGTTAAAAATACCTACTCAATTCATTAAATAAGCCACAGTTCAGCTATTAATGGGATACTAAACAGCTGCCTAAAAAAGAAATGAAGAGGCTCTTTAAGTCTAAATAACACCATTATGTGAGAAAAAAGCAAAATATAAAATGAAGAGTATAGTACAGTATTTGTGTGCAATAGTGGAAGCAAGAATAAATAATTTTCATTGCTTAAATATGCATAAAACAATCTGGAAAAAGACATGGTGGTTGATGGTTTAGTCGCTAGGTCATGTCCAACTCTTGCCACCCCATGGACTGTAGCCTGCCAGGCTCCTCTGTTCATGGGATTCTCCAGGCAAGAAGAGTGGGTTGCCAACTGGAGTGGGTTGCCATTTCCTTCTCCAAAAGAAAAAGACAGAAAAAACTAGTAACAGTTGCCAGTTGTTATAGGGGTTTTGTGTGTGTGCATGGGTTTTACCAGGCAAATGCAGGATAGGATAGGACAAAAATATTTCTTCTCATACATTTAATTTTAAACTATGTAAATATTTTAGCTTTTCAAATAATTAAATATTGATTTGAAAAATATATTCACACCAAAAAAACACAAAAGACCTATTCAAGTCATATCATGGTACAAGTCTGAGAAAAATAAAAAAGATAATCTTTCCGGTTTAGAAACTAGAACCAAGAAAGAATTTCTAGTAGTTTTCAAAAGTCTTTCCCCTTAAAAAAAAAAATTAAAAGTGAACATTGCTGAACAGAACATATTAGAGTGTCTAAAGCTGTAAAGAGAAAAGCAAACTTTGGCTAGTACGGGGAGATAGTCTGTCTGTAATGAAGGTAAAGTCTATGATTTCTTTCACAGACTTTCTCTTTGAGTCTTCTGAACTCTTAAACATGATTAATCAAGATAAGCAAGCTTAAAATTCAATGGACTATCCCCCACATTTGTTATAATATATGCAGCAATTCATAATTATCCAAGCTTTTAAATGCAATCATAGGAATGTGCATACATTATTTTATATATAAGCAGATTTAATTTGCTTGACTTTCATATGTACAATCAAGCTGGGAGAAGGGCATGCAAAGAGAAGCTTTAACTAAGAGTAATGAACAGTTTAAATTCAACATACATGCTAACTTAAGGAATTAATGTACAACATTTGAGAGTCTCATACATTATACATAAGAACCAGATAAGCAAAAAAAGAGGGAAGGATAGGCAAGACCTTTCCAAAGTTGTTTTTAAGATTTATACTTTATTATTACAGCTTCACTGGTGGCTCAGATGGTGAAGAAACTGTGTGCAATGTAGGAGAGCTAGATTCAATCCCTGGGTTGGGAAGACCCCCTGGAGGAGGGAGGTCATGGCAACCCACTCCAATATTCTTGCCTGGAGAATCCCATGGACAGAGGAGCCTGGTGGGCTACAATCCATGGGGTTGCAAAGAGTCAGACATGACTGAGTGACTAAGCACAGAACATACTTAATTACAACTTCTTAAAAGACTTAAAAATGTAATGTAAAACATTAATAATGATCTAGTCAGTAATCAGAAAAATAAATTTACTCAATAAACCAGGTTTTATCCTCAGAAAACTCAATGTTGTTAGTTTCAAAACGCAATTTTTATTCAAAATGTGTGAGCCAGTATGTCTAACTCTGGTTATTATTACTGAAACTGAATGACCATGCATAACTAGATGTTAGACTGCAATCCCTACAAAGGAGTAAGGTATTAAAAGGTATATCATATTAGTTTTCCTTTAAAAAAAAACTTTACCATTTAATAGATCAAGAACTTGTGGGTAGCAGGGGCAGGAGACAGGGGAGAATATGAGGATTTTTACATAGTAAGAAAAGTTTCAGTATTCCTCGGTTTTCAGCAAGTGGGTCAATGAAAATAAAGAGAACCAGAAAACAAACAAACAAACAAACACAAAAACCAAGCTTCCAAACACACACAAGACACTCTTCACACCTTTACCATCTGCAAATCTAGGATCAAAGTTTTAACTAAAAAACTGAAACTCCAATACTTTGGCTACCTGATGCAAAGAAAGGACTCACTAGAAAAGACCTGGAAGCTGGGAAAGATTAAAGGCAGGAGAAGGGGATGACAGAGGATGAGATGGTTGGATGGCATCACTGACTCGATGGACATGAGTCTGAGCAAGCTCTGGGAGTTGGTGATCATTTGGGAAGCCTGACGTGCTGCAGTCCACGGGGTCCCAAAGAGTTGGACACAACTGAGCGACTGAACTGAACTGTAGTAAAGAGTAAACAATTTTTAATAATGATGCCTAAAGAAGTTTTAGGTCAGTGAGAGATCAAACCATCCTGGACTGTATCTTGGCTGGATATTCACTAGCTTTTATCAATATATAATAAACCAACACTGCTGCAGGTGCTGCTTGTTCTCAACCCCCAATACTTGTAATTGTTAGTGACCTGTTGCCTCTCTCCAGGGACAAGCACAGAGGCTACAGCTCTGTCAGTTTAGATTCTCTCCTGGAAATTTAGTTTTCCAAACAGAGTCACAAGACTAAGGAGTTCAGGGAGATAACTGGAGTTGAGAGACGGTCCACTGACTCCTGTCACTATTCTCAGAGCCTCCCAGCCTCCTACTGTTCCTGAAATTTTATTGTTCAATTCTGTTCTGGAGTCCATGGGATCCTCTGGTAGCCAACACATTCCTTTTTCCTCAACATTAGCTGTAACATTTCCTTGACACATCCAGTGAAGCATTTATCACTGAATGATTTGTTATAGGTTGCCATGTGAGGTCTGCTTCACCAATAAACCCTGTTTATCTGCTGAAGACAAAGGCCATGTATGTACCCTCACCCCTAGCACAGTATTTCATATGCAGTGTGCACTCATTCACTGAATGAAATAAAAAGGATGGAAAGTGAAAGGATTCTTAGAATCATATTAATTATTGCTACATTATCAAAATTATTTTAAATATTTTTTAGAAAAGCAGCAACTGCTAATCTGTGGTATTTAAATTATTTTTAGAAGAATGACAGCAATTCTCTTCTTGGCATCTAAATTAACCATAAACATCTATACGACATGGTGAAAACCTTCAGTCAATGCAATGCCATTCCTAATATTTAAACTGCCACAAAACACAGGAATCTGCTTCCACCACAATCTCTACCCACAGAAAAGGGGATCATACTTCCACCCACAGAAAAGCATACCAAAGTCAAAATATACTTTGAAAAAGAAGAATGCACTTTCCCCACTAATTTTCAAAGCACGTCAAGGCCAGTAAGATGAGCACAGAAGCAGGAAACAATTTCCAGTATGCTGAGCTAAATAAACAAACTATTTAGTGGTTTTTAAGTGAACCTAAAAAATAGACAGTGCTAATCTTTTAGAGTATACTCAGTCCCATCCATCTAGATCCAGTTCACATTTATAGAACACGTCAAAGTAGAATATGCATTCTTTTCAAACTTACCTGTAATAATCACCAAGACAGACCATGTTCTGGGCCATAAAACACAACAAAAAGAAAATCATACAAAGTATGTTCTCAGACAACAATGTAGAAATCAATATAACAAAGACAGTTGAAGATTTTCAAAACATTTGGAGATGAAACATACTTCTAAATAACAGATGGATCAATGAAATCTCAAGAGAAATCTTAAAATATTTTGAACTAAATGAAAATGAAAACATGACTTATCAAATTTTGTGGAATGCAGCAAAAGCAGTGCTTAGTGGAAAATTTATAGCACTGAATGAATGTATGAGAAAAGAAAAAAAAAATCTAAAATCGATAACATAAGTATATGCTTTGGGAAACTAAAAGGAAGAGCAAATTAAATCCAAAGCAAAAGAAAAGAAGAAAAATAAAATTTGTATCAGAAATCAATGCAACTGAAAATGGGAATAAAGAAATTAAAAGATCAATAAAATTAATATATTTTTTAATCAAAATTAAATAAGAAAAAAAGAGCTAAGACACAAATTAATAACATGAGCGCCCAGAAGTAGATCCACATAAACACATGCAACTGATCTTTGATTAAGGAGCAAAGACAACCCAATGGAAAAAGGATAATCCTGAAATATGGACAACCACTTACAGAACAACAGAAACACTTACAGAAACAACAAAATCAATCTAGATACTGCTCTTACACACTTCACAAAAGTTAATTTTAAATTGATCATAGAGTTAACTGCCAAATGTGAAGCTGTAAAACCTTCTAAAAGATAACATAGGAAAAAATGTACATGACCCTGGGTTTCATGATGACATTTTAGAAACAAGAGCGAAAGCACTACCTACAAAAGAGAACAATGATATACTGGACTTCATTAAAAAAAACTTCTGCTCTGCAAAAGAAACTGATAAATGAAAAGCCACAGACTCAGTGAAAATATGTATATAAGAAACAAACTATCCAACTAAAACTTGGGCAAAAAGACTAAACAGACACCTCAGCAAAGAAGATACACAGAAAGCAAATAAGCACACAAAAAGATACTCAGTATCATACAGCATTAGAAATGGCTAATTAAAACAATGAGACATGACTATAAACCTATTACTGCTAAGTCGCTTCCCTCCTGTCCGACTCTGTGCTACCCCATAGATGGCAGCCCACTAGGCTCCCCCATCCCTGGGATTCTCCAGGTAAGAACACTGGAGTGGGTTGCCATTTCCTTCTCTAATGCATGAAAGTGGAAAGTGAAAGTGAAGTCATTCAGTCGTGTCCAACTCTTAGCGACCCCATGGACTGCAGCCCACCAGGCTCCTCCGTCCATGGGATTTTCCAGGCAAGAGTACTGGAGTGGGTTGCCATTGCCTTCTCTGATAAACCTATTAGTATTAACTAAAATCCAAAACACTGCTCACACCAAATACTGGGGAGAACATGTAACAACAGAAACTGCCATTTATCCCCAATAGGAATACAAAATGCAACAGCTTTGGCAGTTTGGCAGTTTCTTACAAAGCTAAACACAGGTTTCCCACATGACACAGCCATCATGTTTCCAGATATTCACCCAAGTCAACTGTATATGTACATCCACACACAAACCAGCATGGATGTTTACAGCAGTTTTACTCACAACTACCAAAAACTGAAGCAATTGAGATTTCCTTTAGTAGGTGAACTGAATAAATAAACTGTGATAAATCCACACTAAAATGAAACATTTTTAATCATGAAAAAGTAACAAGCTATTGAGTCATAAAAAGGCATGGAGGAATCTTAAATGCTAAATGAAAGAAACCAGTCTGTAAATACTACCTATTGCATGGTTCCAATTACATGACATTGTGGAAAAGGCAAAACTACAAAGTAAAAAAAAAAAAAAAAAAAAAAATAATGAATCTTAAGAGTTTCAAAAGGAGGGATACACAGTGGAGCTCTTGGTATTTTGGGGGCATACCACTCTGTGTGGTATCACAATGGTGGGGATATGACAAGCATTTGTGAAAACCAAAATCTATAGATCTGTACAGATTTAAATATCCTTGAACTACAAACATGAACTAATAATAATGCATCAATACTGGCTCATCAGTTTTAACAAATGTATCATACTAATGCAAGCCATTCATTACAGGATAAAGTGAGGTGGGGAAAGGAAGACAGGGTACATGTAAATCCTTCAGACTTTCCAAACAATTTTTCTGTAAATCTAAAACTGCTGGAAAAAAATAAAGTCTATTAATTAAAAAAAAAAAAAGAAGCTAATTATCTATTAGAAAGCGGTCTTTCAAACATAATTTGGACCACTACCAAGAATAATCATAGTTGAGGAAACAGGAACAAAGAGAGGAACTGCATGAATATTAATTGAAAATTTTTTTCAATGATAAGAATAAAAAAATTAGTATCTTCAGATATAATTAATTAGTCATTATTACAAAAGGGGGTATGTTCTTAAAATGTAGCAACTAACAGTTCAGTTCAGTTCAGTCACTCAGTCGTGACTCTTTGCGACCCCATGAATCGCAGCACGCCAGGCCTCCCTGTCCATCACCATCTCCCGGAGTTCACTCAGACTCACGTCCATCAAGTCCGTGATGCCATCCAGCAATCTCATCCTCGGTCGTCCCCTTCTCCTCCTGCCCCCAATCCCTCCCAGCATCAGAGTCTTTTCCAATGAGTCAACTCTTCGCATGAGGTGGCCAAAGTACAGGAGCTTCAGCTTTAGCATCATTCCTTCCAAAGAAATCCCAGGGTTGATCTCCTTCAGAATGGACTGGTTGGATCTCCTTACAGTCCAAGGCACTCTCAAGAGTCTTCTCCAACACCACAGGTCAAAAGCATCAATTCTTCGGCACTCAGCCTTCTTCACAGTCCAACTCTCACATCCATACATGACCACTGGAAAAACCATAGCCTTGACTAGACAGACCTTAGTCGGCAAAGTAATGTCTCTGCTTTTGAATATACTATCTACGTTGGTCATAACTTTTCTTCCAAGGAGTAAGCGTCTTTTAATTTCATGGCTGCAATCACCATCTGCAGTGATTTGGGAGCCCCCCAAAATAAAGTCTGACACTGTTTCCACTGTTTCCCCATCTATTTCCCATGAAGTGATGGGACCGGATGCCATGATCTTCATTTTCTGAATGTTGAGCTTGAAGCCAACTTTTTCGCTCTCCTCTTTCACTTTCATCAAGAGGCTTTTTAGTTCCTCTTCACTTTCTGCCATAAGGGTGGTATCATCTGCATATCTGAGGTTATTGATATTTCTCCCTGCAATCTTGATTCCAGCTTGTGTTTCTTCCAGTCCAGCGTTTCTCATGATGTACTCTGCACAGAAGTTAAATAAGCAGGGTGACACTATACAGCCTTGACATACTCCTTTTCCTATTTGGAACCAGTCTGTTGTTCCATGTCCACTTCTAACTGTTGCTTCCTGACCTGCATACAGATTTCACAAGAGGCAGGTTAGGCGGTCTGGTATTCCCATCTCTTTCAGAATTTTCCAGTTTATTGTGATCCACACAGGCAAAGGCTTTGGCATAGTCAATAAAGCAGAAATAGATGTTTTCCTGGAACTCTCTTGCTTTTTCCATGATCCAGTGGATGTTGGCAATTTGATCTCTGGTTCCTCTGCCTTAGACACAGGAGGGCCTAGAGGAGCTATCCCATGTTGAAGGTCAGGAACGGTGGCTGTAAGGAGATACCCCTCATCCAAGGTAAGGAGCAGCAGCTGTGCTTTGCTGGAGCAGCCGTGAAGAGATACCCTACGCCCAAGGTAAGAGAAACCCACGTAAGATGGTAGGTGTTGCAAGAGGGCATCAGAGGGCAGACACACTGAAACCATACTCACAGAAAACTAGTCAATCTAATCACACTAGGACCACAGCCTTGTCTAACTCAATGAAACCAAGCCATGCCTGTGGGGCAACCCAAGATGGGTGGGTCATGGTGGAGAGGTCTGACAGAATGTGGTCCACTGGAGAAGGGAATGGCAAACCACTTCAGTATTCTTGCCTTGAGAACGCCATGAACAGTATGAAAAGGCAAAATGATAGGATACCAAGAGAGGAACTCTTCAGGTCATTAGGTGCCCAATATGCTACTGGAAGTCAGTGGAGAAATAACTCCAGAAAGAATGAAGGGATGGAGCCAAAGCAAAAACAATACCCAGCTGTGGATGTGACTGGTGACAGAAGCAAGACCCGATGCTGTAAAGAGCAATATTGCATAGGAACCTGGAGTGTAAGGTCCATGAATCAAGGCAAATTGGAAGTGGTCAAACAAGAGATGGCAAGGGTGAACGTCAACATTCTAGGAATCAGTGAACTAAAATGGACTGGAGTGGGTGAATTTAACTCAGATGACCATTATATCTACTACTGCGGGCAGAAATCCCTTAGAAGAAATGCAGTAGCCATCATGGTCAACAAAAGAGTCTGAAATGCAGTACTTGGATGCAATCTCAAAAATTGACAGAATGATCTCTGTTTGTCTCCAAGGCAAACCATTCAATATCACAGTTATCCAAGTCTATGCCCCAACCAGTAACGTGGAAGAAGCTGAAGTTGAACGGTTTTATGAAGACCTATGAGACCTTTTAGAACTAACACCCGAAAAAGATGTCCTTTTCATTATAGGGGACTGGAATGCAAACGTAGGAGGTCAAGAAACACCTGGAGTAACAGGCAAATTTGGCCTTGGAATGAGGAATGAAGCAGGGCAAAGACTAATAGAGTTCTGCCAAGAAAATGCACTGGTCATAGCAAACACCCTCTTCCAACAACACAAGAGAAGACGCTACACATGGACATCACCAGATGGTCAACACTGAAATCAGATTGCTTATAATCTTTGCAGCCAAAGATGGAGAAGCTCTATACAGTCAACAAAAACAAGACCAGGAGCTGACTCTGGCTCAGATCATGAACTCCTTATTACCAAATTCAGACTCAAATTGAAGAAAATAGGGAAAACTGCTAGACCATTCAGGTATGACCTAAATCAAATCCCTTATGATTATACAGTGGAAGTGAGAGATAGATTTAAGGGCCTAGATTTGATAGATGGAGTGCCTGATGAACTATGGACGGAGGTTTGTGACATTGTACAGGAGATAGGGATCAAGAGCATCCCCATGGAAAAGAAATGCAAAAAAGCAAAATGGCTGTCTGGGGAGGCCTTACAAATAGCTATGAAAAGAAGAGAGGCAAAAAGCAAAGGAGAAAAGCAAAGATATAAGCATCTGAATGCAGAGTTCCAAAGAATAGCAAGAAGAGATAAGAAAGTCTTCTTCAGGGATCAATGCAAAGAAATAGAGGAAAGCAACAGAATGGGAAAGACTAGAGATCTCTTCAGGAAAAATTAGAGATACCAAGGGAACATTTCATGCAAAGATGGGCTCGATAAAGGACAAAAATGGTCTGGACCTAACAGAAGCAGAAGATATTAAGAAGAGGGGACAAGAATACACAGAAGAACTGGACAAAAAAGATCTTCACGACACAGATAATAATGATGATGTGATTACTAATCTAGAGCCAGACATCTTGGAATGTGAAGTCAAGTGGGCCTTAGACAGCATCACCACGAACAAAGCTAGTGGAGGTGATGGAATTCCAGTTGAGCTATTTCAAATCCTGAAAGATGACGCTGTGAAAGTGCTGCACTCAATATGCCAGCAAATTTGGAAAACTCAGCAGTGGCCACAGGACTGGAAAAGGTCAGTTTTCATTCCAATTCCAAAGAAAGGCAATGCCAAAGAACGCTCAAACTACCGCACAATTGCACTCATCTCACATGCTAGTAAAGTAATGCTCAAAATTCTCCAAGCCAGGCTTCAGCAATACGTGAACCATGAACTACCTGATGTTCAAGCTGGTTTTAGAAAAGGCAGAGGAACCAGCAACTAACACATACAGAGCATATTGATGGAAAATTAATAAATAACACCTTACGATTAAAATTCAAAGACAAATGTCACAGTATCTGGTATACAAAAAAAAAACAAACAAAAAACCCAAAATACCAAAACTACCAAGCATGTGAAAAAGCAGAAAAATGTGATTCACAGTGAAGATAAGGATAAATCATGAAAAACTGATACAGATGTTAGAAATTATAGACAAGGACATTAAAACAGTTATCATAACTGTATTCTGTACATTAGCTAGAGCAAAGACAGAACATGTTAAGTACTTAGAAACATAGAATATACTTTTAAAAATCCAAATTAAAACTCTGGAAATGAAAACCACAATATCTGAGAAGAAAAAGCCAACATTAAATGGTATTAATGGCAGATTAGACACTGTAGACAAGAGACCACTGACTTCACATAGCACTGGCTACTAACTCAAAGGAACAGTGAGAATGCGACGGAAAGAAAGAAAAATGAGCTCTACAATACTGAGGTCTACAGCAACTTCAAGCAGTTTACACGTGTCTAGTTTTTTTGAAGTTTAGCTTTTCTTTGGTGGGGGGAGTGGATATTGGGAGGAAAAAAGCCTGAAAAATTTCTAAACTTGATGTCAATTTATTATAAATTCACATATCCAAGAAGTTTAAGAAATCCCAACATTATAAGAAAACTATAGTAAAAGCACATTATAATCAGAGTCCTTAAAACCAGTAATAAAGAGAAAAATCTTAAAAGTAATCAGAAAAAAAAAAGACATACTGTGTACAGAAGATTAAAGAAAATGACAACAGTAGAATTCCTGTCAGCAATAACTGCAAATCAGAAGACACTGGAGCAACATTTTATAGAAATTTAAAAAACCTACCAATGTAGAATTATGTATCCAGCGAAAACATCTTTCAAGATTCAGGGCAAAATATAGACTAGATGTTTTTCACTTCCCTGGTGGTATGAAGGATAGGAACCCAGTTGCCAATGCAAGCGTTTGATCCCTGGTCTAGGAAGATTCCACACACCTGGAGCAGCTAAACCCACGCACCGCAACTACTGAAGCCCGCACACCCTAGAGGCAGTGAGCTGCAGCTATGGAAGCCAGTTAACCTAGAGCCTGTACTCTGCAACAAGAGAAGCCACTGCAATGAGAATCCCGACCACAACTAGAGAGCAGCCCCCACTCTCTGCAACCACAGAAAGCCTGGGCACAGAAACAAACAGCACAACCGGAAGTTAAAGAAAGAAAGAAAGAAAATACTAAATAAAATTAAATTTAAAAATATAGATTTTTTTCAGAGGCACAAAGCTGTAAGAATTTATTAGCATCAGACCTGTACAATAAGAGATGTTTGGGGCGGGCGGTGGGGGGAAAGTAGGGGAGACAGGGAGGGAGGGAAGGAGAGCGAGAGGGAAAAAATATTTGGACTTAAGAAAACTGACAGCAGAAAGAAATCTGAATCTATACAAAGCAATTAAAGATTACAGAAATGATAACAAGTGGATAAATACAAGACTTTTCCCCCCTTACTTTCAAATCACCTTTAAAAATATTTAAATCATTAGAGCAAAATAACAATGTATCATGGAATTGAAAGGTAAAATGTATGGCAACAATATAGCACAATGTCCTGAAAGGAAGAAATGGAACTGTGCAATTATATAAAGTTCTTTCAAAAGTGATAAAATATCCTTTGAACACAGACCACAGTAAGTTAAAGACATACACTGTAAGCCCTAAAGCAACTACAAAAACAAAAGTTACAATAAACCAAAAAACGAGATTAAAAGAAAACTTAAAAACTAATAACTCAATCTAAAAAAAGGCAGAAAAAAGAGAAAATGAACAAAGATGATGTGAGACAAATAGAAAGCAAGCAGTAGGATGGTAGATTTTAAATCCAATCATATCAATAATGATTTAAATGTAAACGGTCTAAACATCCAAAGTAAGTATTACCAGACTGGTCTTCAAAAGAAAAACCTAACTATGTGCCACATATATGAAGCCTATTTTAAGTACATAGACATGAGAATATTAAAAATAATGCCAAAAAAGATTATAACACCAACTAAAAGAAAGCTTCAATAACAGTTGATTTCAGAAGAAAATATGTCAGAAACAATGGCGGTCATTTCATGATGATGGTCAGTTCTTCAATAGGACATACCTGTTGTAATGCTTACCCTCATGATAAACAGGCTCAAAACAAATGAAGAGAAACTGATATAACTGCAAGGAGAAATTCATAACAATAATGGAAGAATTTAACAGCTTTCTCTCAAAATTGATAGAGCAAGTAGACAGAAAATCAGTGAGGATAAAGAAGACAAACTATGCTACTGATCAACTTGATATAATTAACATTTGCTGAACACTCCACCATGGTGCTAGTGGTAAAGAACCCACCTGCCAATGCTGGAGAAGCTAAGACACATAGGTTCAATCCCTGGGCAGGGAAGATTCCTGGGGAAGGGCACGGCAACCCACTCCAATATTCTTGCTTAGAGAATTCCATGGAGAGAGGAAGAGAAGCCTTGTGGGCTACAGTCCATAGGGTTGCAGAGTCAGAGACAACTAAAGCAACTTAGCATGCACTCAGCACAGCACCTAACAACAGTGAAATACATGTTATTTTCAAGTGCATGTGGAACATCAATTTAAACCATATTCTTATACATAAAAAGGATCCATAATATTTTCTAACATAATGGAATTAAGTTAGAAAAGAGCAGCAGAAGGATCGGAGAAAGCAATGGCACCCCACTCCAGTACTCTTGCCTGGAAAATCCCATGGATGGAGGAGCCTGGTGGGCTGCAGTCCATGGGGTCGCTAAGAGCTGGACATGACTGGGCGACTTCATTTTCACTTTTCACTTTCATGCATTGGAAAAGGAAATGGCAACCCACTCCAGTGTTCTTGCCTGGAGAATCCCAGGGACAGGGGAGCCTGGTGGGCTGCCGTCTATGGGGTCGCACAGACACAACTGAAGCGACTTAGCAACAGCAAAAGGATATCTGGAAAATCCCTAAAACTTGAACACTAAATTGCATGCTTCTAGAAAACAGCAAGAGAAAATGTGTGGATCAAAGAAATGAAAAGGAAAATTAGAAAGTAATTTAAATTAAATGAAAATACAACATATCCAATACATGAGATGCCAGTAAAGCAGTATTTACAAGAAAATGTACAGTACTAAATATCCAAGATAGAAAAAGGTCTCAAATCAATAACCTGAGTAGTTATCACCTTACAAAAGAAAGGCAATTTAAATTCAATGAAAACAAAACAAAAAAAAAATCAGAACAGAAATCAATAAAAAAACAAAAAAAAACAGCAGAAATCAGTTAAACTAAAACCTGTTTTGTTAAGAAAATCAATAAAATTAACATACCTCTAGCCAGGCTAATTAAGAAAAAGAAAATTATATAATGTCTATTTATTTCCAAATAACACAGGAAAGAGAAAAGTGACTGGAGATATAAAGCAAACAAGACTAGCATGAGTTGATACCCATTATCCTATTTTATAAATTTCCATATGTCTAAAAGTTTCTATAATAAAGATGGTTAAAAAAAGAGGCAAGAGGTAAATTTATATGTATCTCATATAATAACAGACTCTTTACAGGTAAAGTGCAAACACGCATTCATACACGTACCTACAAATAAAAGGGAAAGGAAAGAGACATGTCAAATCCTTGAGAGCTTTCGATGGAGACTAATTATATTAGGAGATGAGAAGTATACAAAGGCTATTTTACCTTTTAATTCCATATAGTCATTGTGTGCGTGTGTATTTTTTAACAATGAGTATAACTGGGATCATTTTTGTACCTAAAATTGAAAAAAAAATTTGATGGCTAGTACACTTGATGTGGGGGCTTTCCAGGTGGCTCAGTGGTAAAGGATCTGCCTACCAACTTAGGGGCCGCAGGGAACACAGGTTTGACCTGGGTCAGGCAGATCCCCTGGAGGAAGAAATGGTGACCCACTCCAGTATTTTTGCCTGGAAAATCCTTATGGGCAGAGAAGTCTCGTGGGCTTACAGTTCATGGAGTCAAAAAAAGTCAGACGCACCTGAGCGTGCACATACACACAATATGAAAATTATATAACTATGGAAGGAAATAAGGAAATTTTTTTAAAAAAGACTTGATTTCCAATGGAAATCCTCACTAAGCTGATTTTTTCTAAATTAACTGATGAATCCAAAGCTACTTTAAAGCAAATTTTTTTGATGGGAGATGGGGTGGGAGGTAAAGTCGTGTACCAAGTACACGCACATAATCACTCTGAATGCTAGTAAGGGTATGCAAAAAACCTTCAAGCTAGGCTTCAGGAGTACATGAACCAAGAACTTCCAGATGGACAAGCTGGGTTTAGAAAACGCAGAGGAACCAGAGATCAAGTTGCCAACATTCACTGCATCACAGAAAAGTCAAGGGAATTCCAGAAAAAACATCTACTTCTGTTTCATTGACTACGCTAAAGTCTTTGACTGTGTGGATCACAACAAACTGAAAAATTCTTAAAACAGATGGGAATACCAGACCGCCTACCTCCTGAGAAACCTGTATGCAGGTCAAGAAGCAATAGTTAGAACCAGATATGGAACAACTGACTGGTTCAAAATTAGGAAAGGCTGTATATATCAAAAGAAATGCAAAAAAGCAAAATGGCTGTCTGGGGAGGACTTACAAATAACTGTGAAAAGAAGAGAAGCAAAAAGCAAAGGAGAAAAGGAAAGATATACCCATTTGAATGCAGAGTTCCAAAGAATACCAAGGAGAGATAAGAAAGCCTTCCTCAGCAAGCAATGCAAGGAAATAGAGGAAAACAATAGAACAGGGAAGACTAGAGTTCTCTTCAAGAAAATTAGAGATACTAAGGGAACGTTTCATGCAAACATGGGCTCAATAAAGGATAGAAATGGTATGGACCTAACAGAAGCAGAAGATATTAAGAAGAGGGAGCAAGAATACACAGAAGAACTGTACAAAAAAGATCTTCATGACTCTGATAATCACGATGGTGTGATCACTCACCCAGAGCCAGACATCCTGGAATGTGAAGTCAAGTGAGCCTTAGGAAGTATCACTATGAACAAAGCTAGTGAAGGTGATGGAATTCCAGTGGAGCTACTTCAAATCGTAAAGGATGACGCTGTGAAAGTGCTGCACTCAATATGCCAGAAAATCTGGAAAACTCACCAATGGCCACAGGATTGGAAAAGGTCAGTTTTCATTCCAACTCCAAAGAAAAGCGATGCCAAAGAATGTTCAAACTACCGCACAATTGCACTCATCTCACACGCTAGTAAAGTCATGCTCAAAATTCTCCAAGCCAGGCTTCAGCAATACGTGAACCATGAACTCCCTGATGTTCAAGCTGGTTTTAGAAAAGGCAGAGGAACCAGAGATCGAATTGCCAACATTTGCTGGATCATCAAAAAAGCAAAAGAGTTCCAGAAAAACATTTATTTCTCCTTTACTGACTATGCCAAAGCCTTTGACTGTGTGGATCACAATAAACTGTGGAAAATTCTTCAAGAGATGGGAATACCAGACCACCTGACCTGCCTCTTGAAAAACCTGTATGCAGGTCAGGAAGCAGCAGTTAGAACTGGACATGGAACAACAGACTGGTTCCAAACAGGAAAAGGAGTACGTCAAGGCTGTATACTGACACCCTGCTTATTTAATTTATATGCAGAGTACATCATGAGAAACACTGGGCTGGAAGAAGCACAAGCTGGAATCAAGATTGCTGGGAGAAATATCAATAACCTTAGATATGCAGATGACACCACCCTTATGGCAGAAAGTGAAGAAGAACTAAAGAGCCTCTTGATGAAAGTGAAAGAGGGGAGTGAAAAAGTTGGCTTAAAGCTCAACATTCAGAAAACAAAGATCATGGCATCTGGCCCCATCACTTCATGGGAAATAGATGGGGAAACAGTGGCTTTATTTTTGGGGCTCCAAAATCACTGCAGATGGTGACTGCAGCCATGAAATTAAAAGACGCTTACTCCTTGGAAGAAAGTTATGACCAACCTAGTTCAGTTCAGTTGCTCAGTCATGTCTGACTCTTTGCAACCCCATGAACCACAGCACGCCAGGCCTCCCTGTCCATCAACAACTCCCAGAGTTCACTCGAACCCATGTCCGTTGAGTCAGTGATGCCATCCAATCATCTCATCCTCTGTAGTCCCCTTTTCCTCCTGCCCTCAATCTTTCCCAGCATCAGGGTCTTTTCAAATGACCAACCTATACAGCATGTGAAAAAACAGACATTACTTTGTCAACAAAGGTCATCTGGTCAAGGCTATGGTTTTCCAATAGTCATGTATGGATGTGACAGTTGGGACTATAAAGAAAGCTGAGTGCCGAAGAATTGATGCTTTTGAACTGTGGTGTTGGAGAAGACTCTTGAGAGTCCCCTGGACTGCAAGGAGATCCAACAACTCCATTCTAAAGGAGATCAGTCCTGGGTGTTCATTGGCAGGACTGATGTTGAAGCTGAAACTCCAATACTTTGGCCACCTGAGGCAAAGAGCTGACTGATCTGAAAAGACCTTGATGCTGGGCAAGATTAGGGCAGGAGGAGAAGGGGACAACAGAGTATGAGATGGTGAGATGGCATCACTGATTCAATAGACATGAGTCTGGGTAAATTTCAGGAGTTGGTGATGGACAGGGAGGTCTGGCACGCTGTGGTTCATGGGGTCGCAAAGAGTCGGACACAACTGAGCGACTGAACTGTATATGTGAAGGCTGTATATGTTACCCTGCTTATTTAACGTCTATGCAGAGTACATCATAGGAAATTCTGGATGAATAAGAAGCTGGAATCCAGATTGCCAGGAGAAACATCAACAACCTCATACAGCAGATAATTCTACTCTAACGGCAGAAAGTAAAGAGGAACTAAAGAGCTTCTTGATGAAGGTGAAAGAAAGTGAAAAAGCTGGCCTGAAACTCAACATTCATGAATCTAAGATCATGGCATCTGGTCACATCACTTCATAGCAAGTAGAAAAGTGGAAGCAGTGACAGATTTTATTTTCTTGGGCTCCAAAATCACTGCAGACGATAACTGTAACCATGAAATTAAGACGCTTGCTTCTCGGAAGAAAAGCTATGACAAATCTAAACACCATATTAAAAAGCAGAGACATTACTTTACCAACAAAGGTCCATCCAGTCAAAGCTATGATTTTTCCAGTGGTCACATACAGATGTGAGAGTTGGACAATAAAGAAGGCTGAAAGCCAAAGCACAGATGCTTTCAAACTGTAGTGCTGGAGAAGACTCTTGAGAGTTCTTTGGACTGAAAGGAGATCAAACCAGTCAATCCTAAAGGAAATCAGTCCTGAATATTCACTGGAAGGACTGATGATGAAACTGAAGCTCCAATACATTGGCCACCTGATGCGAAGACCTGACTCACTGGAAAAGACCCTAATGCTTGGGAAAGATTGAGTGCAGGAAGAGTAGAGGATGGCAGAGAATGAGACAGTTAAGATAGCATCACTGACTCGGGATATGAATCTGAGCAAACTCAGGGAGACGGTAAAGGACAGGGAAGCGTGTTGTGTTGCAGTTCATGCGGCTGCAAAGAATCAGAAATGACTTACTGACTGAAGAACAACATAGGCACATAAAACAGCTAGAAAATATTGACAAGGAGAGTAACGAGGGACTTGCATGCTGTGCTTAGTCGCTTAGTTGTATCTAACTCTTTGAGTGACCCATGGACTGTAGCCCGCCAGGCTCCTCTGTCCATGGAGATTCTCCAGGCAAGAATACTGGAGTGGGTTGCCATGCCCTTCTCCAGGGGATCTTCCAATCCAGGGATCAAACCCAGGTCTCCCACAATACAGGCAGATTCTTTACCGTCTGCGTCACCAGTGAAGCCCAATGAGGGACTTAAAACTAATCAAACTGTATCATCGTTATAAAGCTATACTAACTAAAAATTCTATACACTGACAAGAGAATTAAAAAAAAAAAGAATGCAGAAATGGAGCTAAATACATCTGATAATGTGGTAAATTACTGGGATAGCATTTCAAATAGGTATGGAAAAATGAACTGCTCAGGAAGTAGCATTGTGGCCATTTGTATTATAAAAATGTAATACTAGATTTCTACGACTCTTGTTTTCCAAAGTCACTTCCAGAAAGATCAAAGATAATAGGTATAAAATAAAACAATAGATGTACTAGGAAAATGTGAGTATATATTCTTGTAATTCTGAACTAAGCCAGTATTAAATAAAAACTTGATACACTTGAAAGACTACCACATTTAACTACAAAATATTAAAAACCTATGCGATGACCAAAAATATTTGTCAAAAAATAAAATGATGACTGCTGAAAAATATTGTACTATAAAATTACTATTCCTAAATAGTTCTCAGGTCACTAAAAAAAAGCAAATAATTCAATAGAAAAACGGTCTAAAGACAATAACAGCTAATTACAGAAGAAATATAAATGACCAACAGACTCAAAAAGACAACTTCTTCAGAAACTACGAATCAAACAATGCGGTTTTTTTTCCACGAGTGAAATGGTCAAATGCAAAAAATACTTTAAACTCTAATGTTGATGTGACTAGACAGTTTCACAGTAACTGTTTTGGAAGACAATTCAGCAGTATCCGTTACTATTTTTTAATGCTCATGCTCTCTGACTTCATTTCTTAGTTTACTCTATAGAAATACCTGGAAAGGATACACAGATATAATATTTGAATCTTCATTACAACACTGTTTTCAAAGGCAGAAGCTTGGAAAGTAAAAATACCCATGGTTTTGAGTTGAACTGTGTGTCTCCCTAAAAAAATATACTGATATACTAACCCTAACCCCTGTTTATCTGTGAACATGACCATATATCAAAAGAGATTTTTCAGGGCTGACACTAGTCCAATAACTGGTTTCCTTACACAAAAAGAAGACAGAGAAACAGACAAGTAGAGAACAAAAAGAGAATCCTCTGATGATTACACAGGTAGAGACTGGAGTGATCAAAGTATAAACCAAAGAATATAAAGAGAGGTCAGCAGATGCTGGAAGCTAGGAGATGGATGGGACAGATCCTCTCTCAGGGCTGCCAAAAGGAACCAATCCTGCCAACACCTTCACTTTGGACTTATAGCCTCTAAAAGTGTGAGAGATTAAATTTGTTTTTTAAGCCACACAGTTTGTGGTATCCTGTTACACAAGCCCTAGAAAACTGTCACAGAGGTTAGTAAGCTATAGGGAATACATGAAATATATGACGCAGTAATTAAAAGGGTGTAGCCAATATAAGTGAGCATGGCAATATCTGAAAAATACAGAATGTAAGTGAAAAAGTTAACCTGCAGAATACCATTTTCTGGTAATTTATAAAGAAAGCATCTTTCTTCCCTTTAAACTCCTTACTGAAATTCATCAAATGCTGGTCAAGTCAAATATGGGCTAGACTGCATACCTCTTTATCTTCACAGGCACTGACACCTTCACAGATCTACTTCCTCTCCTAAGGCCTCGATAACAAACATTACACAAAGGATTCCAACAGCTCTAATCCTACAATTTCTACTATCGAGCCGTTTCCACAAGGAGGTTCCGTTGTCATCTTGAATTCACTTTCTGAGTCACTCAGTGTATTCCTACATGCAGCCACTATCAGTCAGTCCAGGATTACTGTCCATGAAATCTAGTTCCATTCCAAAGCTTTGGAATCAGAAACCCCATCGTGACAAAATAGGAAAAATCACTGTGAGTGATAGGTGGTATCCGCCATGAGAACTAAGGCCAAGTATTCAGTCATCCTTTTTCTGTTCTAGATGTCACTACAATTCAGGTTCCTTAGCCAGGCCAGGTCTGGTCTGCTGAGATAATGAATAAGAAAATAATTTAGTAAACGTTAACACTCAGGAACTTCCCTGGTGGCTAAGCAGTAAAGAATACACCTGCAATGTAAGAGACACGGGTTTGATGCCTGGGTTGGGAAGATCCCCTGGAGAAGGAAACGGCAACTCACTCCACTCTTCTTTCCTGTGAGATCCCAAGGATATAGGAGCCCGGCAGGCTACAATCCATGGGATCGCAAGAGTCAGACAAGACTTGGCGACTAAATCACAACCAGAAAGTATTACTCAAGTATTCTTAGTATGAATAAGAATTTCCAGTTTTTCCCATTTCGAGATACTTCCTTTATTGACATTGAGTCAAAATCTTTATGACTTCTTCCTTTATATGTTCAGTTATGTGTTCAGTCGCTCAGTCGTGTCCGACTCTTTGTGGCCCCATGGACTGTAGCCCTCCAGGCTCCTCTGTCCATGGAACATCCCAGGCAAGAATACTGGAGCAAGTTGCCATTTCCTCCTCCAGGGGACCTTCCCGACCCAAGGATCAATCCCACATCTCTTCTGTCTCCTGCACTGGCAGGCGGATTCAGTGGGACTGTGCCACCTGGGGAGCATGACTTCTCCCTACTTAGGGACTAAAACTCAATCCCTAGGTCTGACATTCAAGGTCTTCTCTAAAATCTGGCTGCAATCTATCCTTCAAACTTATCATTCAGTATCTCCTCAAGCAAATACCATTCTCAATTCTAGCCAAGCCAGTCTATTCAGTATTTTCAAATACTCCCTGCAACTTTTCTACTCCATAGTTGCTCACATTTCCCTACACTTGAACTGAGTGGCTTCCTGTACTGACATAAATTCTACAGGCCACTCAAGACATCATGCTCAAGCCCCATAATGATGTATTAAAACTCACAGTGATATACCTACTTCTTCTACTATTCAAAACTTTACACTGGCTTGCAAAACTATCTTTATGTGCATAATTTTTTGTCTTCCCTGACTACTTAGTAAAGAACTAAGAGGTAAGAACTACATCTTCCTTACCCTTTTCATATATTCCAAGTACTGAGGCAAGTCCTTGATTCTTGATCATGATGATATTTTATTAATAAAAACAGAGGAAATCATTTGATTAGCTTCATGCACTGCATACAAATCAATCAGCTCCTTTACTACTATGAAATTTCTTAGCTATTTCAGTACAGAGAGAGAATTTCACTTAAATTTATTGTGGAACCAAACAAATGATAAACAACCTCACTTCTACTTTAACACTTAAAAATACTAGATACTTTTAGCTTCTCCAAGTTTAACATAAAGTTTTAACTTTAAAACACTTCATTGTCCTAAAGTTACTGTGTATCTGTTTGATGATAATTTTTTTAAGGCATTATATTTTCCCAGATGTCTTCTGTGTTTCTCTTTGTTTCAATTTACCTGGTCTTTAATGAGTACTCCTTTTACAGAGATAGATTTCTATAGCAATCTTCAGGTCAAGTAAAAAATAAGTTAAAAAGCAAAATCACCATGGCAGACAAACTGAGGAGCCAAGGACACTGAAAACAATTAAACTATTATAACAGACAGTCATACCATACTGAAATATGAAGTTACTCCAAAACCTTCATTGGATTCTATTTTCTAAAGAGAACTTTTTTAGATCCACCTCCTCCACATTACACCAGTTATTTGGTCTCTTAAAGAAAAAAAAAAGTCATAAATTCCTTTATAACACATCATAAAGTGAAACTGGTGTTTTCTAATAATTTTACTCTCTTATATTAACACTATAATGATGTAACCCTCTATTACTTCCAAAAAGACTGATGTAGACACAATAAATAAAAACAGAATACATTTTCGTTACACTAGATTTATGAATATAGTCAAATACTTCAAACACTTTCTAATTAGTAAACAACATTTAACACTTAAAAAATAGCAGATCATTCAGTCACACTGGCAGTAAGAATTTTATTTATGTTAGCAATATATATTAGTCTGGACAAGACTGTATGAACTTGTTTTGCTTCTAGAATCTTTACAGTGATATTAATAATGCTGAGTTCTAATCTGTTAGATCAAAGCTATGACTCTCAGAATATTTACAGTGAAACTGAACTCTTACCTGCTCTTATAAACCTCAACTTTTAGTCTCCCTAAAATAACCAAGTCGGTTCACTATAACTATTGTGTCTAACACTTAAAAACTAAAAACTGAAAGAAAAAAAAGCAAATTATTTTTAACCTTAGATAATAAGCAATAAAGGGTAATATCAAACTATCATATCACTAATACAGTGTCATGTAAGTAATAAGGTTCTGGATGGAATTGGTTGACAAAATATTGGAATTGGTAACTCCATCTTAATTAAAAGGCATACTTATACTAATATAAAAATACCTTGCACTTAAAATAAATAATAATAATTCAAAGTTAAGAGCTGATTATTCCATTACTAATGCTGATTAATTCTGTTAACCCTGGTCTTTCTGAGGTAAAATGCCTATTAAATTGTGATGCTAAAGAAAAAGTGAGTTAGAAATGGGAATCTGCAATGAAATGGATGATCTACCTTGCACTTAAGATATATATTATCTTTGTTTCCACTGTGCAAAACAGAAATATGCCAAGGTTAACAGAAGGGCTGATCTTTCTCTGCTAGAGTCCCTGGCAACTAGAATATTTAGAGTGGTAGAACATTAAAGGTGGAAAGACTGTGGTGTGTTCTGTCCAACCACTCAATTTCAGATCAGGAAAGTGGTCAGAAAAGTTAGGAAGATGGAGATTCTTGTTCACATTCATAATTAATCAGTGGCAGAGTGTGGACTAAAACCCAGGAACTCCTCTTATACAAGTATCCCCTCTTCCCTTTCCGGTCAGCAACCAGAAGGGCTAAGGTTACCCAGAAATTCGCCAAATAGATTTGTTCCAGCTGCTGCTTAACTCTTTTTTACATACTCTATAATGTACTGACTTTCAGCCAAAATGTTAGTATTAACTTACCTAAATCAAAACAAAAGTAATATACAGTTCAAGATTTTACTTTAAAACCACCCTGCCAGTAACAAGAAATCTAAACCAAGTAGTCAACAGTATTAATGACAACATTCTTTCACATGCTTCTCTAAACTCCCGAAACACTTTATAAGTGGCAGGCATTCTAACTGCTTTACACACATCATTGAAATCTCTGATAATTGTTGGCTAAGTTCATTTTACAAATATAGACACCAAGGCTTATACTTGCGAAGAAGTCTGCCTATACTACAGAGCTAAGATAAACCCAGATCTGCTGGATTCTTCTAAATCTCCTGTGCTTACAGCCTATCCTGTATGAAATTCACTTTTGTATTCACCTTTTTTCCTCTTCATTAGCTTAGGTTTTCTTCCTGTCTTTGTCTCTTCCAAATCCAAATCCCATGAATTTTAACCTTTTCCCTCCTAACATAAAACTCAAGGTGAAATATAGTCCCAGAACTAACTTCCCTCCGGGACTGCCTCAATTTAGGCCTTTATCAAGACAAGATCTCTCTAGGCACCTCTCCCTCTAAACCTATTTACGAATTTAGAACAGAAACAAAGTTAACTGTTGGACAGCTACTGCTACCAACCATACTAGTTAAGCAGAAGAATTAAACCGCTTTATTCTCCTAATAAATGAAGACCAAAGTCCAGATACCATGCGCATTAGAAACTGAAGGTTTTAACAACCTGATCAAGCAATGAGAAATACTGAATGAACTAAGGAGTATACAAGCTAACTATTTTAATTTTGCAATCAAGAAGTATGCAGTGATCTATATGCTGGTTATTATCAAAATTATGTAAGACTGTAGATGTAAAGTCTAATCTCACAGAATTACATACAGGGTGAGAAAAAAAAACACAAAAATTAAAAGACTATAATAAGCAAGTTAAAGCAAGTGCTAAGGAACTAAAAATAAATACATAAATAAACACTAAAATTAGTTAATTAAAATTTCTTAAATATCACTAAACCTTGAAAACAAACCAAGTGAATATGCAGGGAATGGGAGCAGTCAATAACATTTCTAACCCCAATCCAAATGGGAGATGGTTGCTGAGAGATAGTATAGGTTTTGTTTTTTCCCCAATTCTTAATATCGTTCTTGAATAAGGAACATATATACATATTTACCTCTTCTTGGCAAGATGGCTATACTCTTTATAGAAAATAATGAATCACATGACATGAAAGGCAAAAGAACTAACAAGACCTAATGATCTTGTGTTTAACCCTTCTTAATTGTTCTAAGAAAATACTAACAGCTATGAACTGCACCAGAACTATTAACTTTATGTAAAAGTATATTAACATATTTATATATTTACATATGGCTTTAAATGAAACCTCAGCTTTCTCAAAATCTGTTTTTAAAAACTGTGGTAAAAACTACAGATTTACTGAAGAGTCACATCCTCCATGAAAACAATCACCAACTTAGAGTTTCACTAACATCTAGGCATATTTACACAATGACATAGGCATGTTTCTACATACTTTTTCTGCTGATTGTTTCATACGTGCCTCTTCCCCAGTTTCCTCCTCTCATGCCCTCTAAGGGGGATGAAATTCTATTGGGAGTCTTTTTGTCCTTGACCCCACCAGCACTGGTTTAATTCATACCCTCATCATATTTCATGGAGCTTACTGTAAACATGTATCTGACCTCCTTTGCCTCCAATCCTTCTATAGTGACTCCACCTTCCTCCTCGAACTTTAAAAGTCAAATCTGATCTTGCGGTATACCACTAATCAGTGCAATACTTCCTCAACTGCCATCTCTCTTACATCCACATCTATGAAATATGCATTTTTATTTTAAGGGGATAGAGAAATGGCATCCTGAAAGAGCTCAACTTAATTTAATCATAACTCAGAGAATATGGGCCAAAAATTGAGGGAAAACCTATTAACATTTCCAACGTGCTTCAGGATCACCCTATCAGAAAACTGAATTTCAGCAGTGATTCTCAAACTGTGATGTAACTTAGTCTCTATTAAGCTTGCTAAAAACAGAAATGCCCAAGTTCCACCTCAGACCAGCGAATCTGAATATTATTTAGGAATCTGACCTAGCCATACACATTTGTAATAATCTCCCAATGATTCCAACACATATGTAAACCTGAGAACCCTTCTTGCTCCATAACATACTATCAGTAGGTCCCCTGACTTCCCAAGCTGTTTCATACTTCTCACAACCTGGGGGGAGCAGCTGACCCTCCGAATTTCTAGATATGAAGGACTGACTGACAGGGACTTGAGCATTCAATGAGGACTATACTTTCCAGTCTTAAATATTCAAGTACTGACCATTCTAAAATGCTTTTACTCATCCTCTCTTGTGATCTCCTAAGCCTTTATAAAAATAACAACATCCACACATTTATGCACAGTCCTTCTGATACACACAACCGCCCAATGAGATGTACCCCCATTCTAGAAATGAGAAAACCAATTCTAGGACAGGGGGCTTAAGAAACTTATCCAAACTGACACTACGAATTTAAACCCCGGTCTGCTGATTACAAACCCAGGATATTTTCCATTGTAACATGCAGTGTCTTACCAGTAACTGTGAAGTACTGATATACTTGGCAGTTTACACATTAGTTTCTTTCTCTAGATTCAGTAAGCTGAGGGAACACATCAACTCTGATTTTGACCTCGACAATTAGCTGTGTGTGTGTGATAGTTGCTTAGTCGTGTCTGACTCTTTGCAACCCCATAGATTGTAGCCACCAGGCCCCTCTGTCCATAGGGCTCTCTAGGCAAGAACACTGGAGTGGGTTGCCATTTCCTTCTCCAAAAGGAACTATAGAAAGGAAGTGAAGTTGCCCAGTTGTGTCCGACTCTTTGCTACTCAATACTACTTTGCTGAGTGAAAGAAGGAATGAAACTCCTTGAGAGCTACGACTGTAACTACTCCAGCTTCATTTTCTTGATAATTCTTAAAGCTCTGAATGCACTTCTTGCTTAACAAATTTGGTCTGACCTGTAAATCTCATTGCATGATTTTTTTTTTAATGAGATAAAATATTTCAATAATGTACAAAATACTGCATGGTCAGCAAAGGGGGGGGGGGGGAACTGTTCCAGAAATTAAGATCTCATTCTTTACTGTCTAATAATTGGAGACTTCAAATATTAATCTTTGCAACCATTTCATACAGCAAGAGCAGGTAACTCCAACAGTGTGGTTCTAAATGACAGAAATCCATTCTTTATCTATCGCTGTATTCTTACATGTCTGTCATTTCTTTGACACCAGTAAACATTATAGGAAATGCAGAGCAATTAGTCAGTATGCTTGTGTATAAATGTAATGTCCCTCCCTGCCTAATGTGTCTGGTATGTAACACATAGTACAATTACTTCCTTTTCTGAGACAGATTATATAACATAAGTAGTGTACCAGAAAATTTTTTTAAAAAACTTTTCATTTGCAGATAATGTCACATTCAAATGGCTGGAGATTTTCCTAAATTGAAAATATGCACAAATTAGGGCTGCTTTAAGAATCTTACACCTTAATTGTATCAGCTTCTGATGAAAAAAAAAAGTGATTATTTCTTTAACACTACTTTTAAATAAATAACAAGTAAGAAAAAAACTTCTAAAACAACATGATGTAGTGGAAAGTACAACACAACAGGCATGAGGAGTCCTGCTTTTCTAGTTCCGGTTACATTACTAAATTGCTGTGAGACAGAGGGCTCACCGGCTCAGTTATCTTGTTTGTTTAAAAACTGTGTGGGGAGAGTGAAGAGGGGGCTTGACTGTCTTCAAAGCTGTTTTCCCAAATCCTGATTCTAACGCACCTTTTTTTATTCTGATCAGGTCTAACTTTTGAAATACGAAACACATCTGCACGTAACGTAATGATTCAATCTCCTACCAGGTGGAACAGGATACAATGGGTAAACTCCTAGAAAGTTAACAATTAATCTAGTAACTTCCCAGAACTTGTCTAATCCTAACTTCTTAAACAAGCAGGTGCAGTCTGGGTGACACATTTAACATTAGAAGGAAAGCTGTAAAAGGTACAGCTCTGTTGACATTTCCCTCGGTGGTTCCGGGGTGCCAGTGGCACAGACTCTGCAGGTGTTAACCAGTAAAGAGGGGAGAAAGGGAACTGAACAGCGTTTCAACAATCTCAACCACAGCTCAACTCGGCCACCCCAGTAAGATGCAGGCTGACAAGGCCTACCCCACAGAGCACAACCTCCCCACCCCCAGAAGCGCCAGCAGCCAATGTAATGAATGCTTCCGTCAACAACACATTCCCCTTCCCACAGCAGAGCTGCTGGCTCCAACCAGCCATCTGGAGTTGGAACAGGCCGCACAGCACCGACCTAAGTAAGACCCATTCTCAGATCCCAAAAGGCAAGAACTGCTGGAGATCGCGGTTCCCCTGAGCTTGGTTCTGGGAGAGCAGCATCTCCGACCAATGCAAACAAACAACAACAAAAACAGTGGAGAGGAGAGAAACCAGGCCTGAGAGAGACTGCTGGAGAAATAAACCTCGTTTCTCTGCAGTGGGGAGCAGCAGCATTACCTGCCCCCCGTTCTAAACCGATGGACTCGACTTCATTCCTTCCTGAGATCCTCAAGGGAGAATAAAAGACGACCTTACGGCCCGATTCATTCATATCTGAGTTTCGGTCCCCGACCCACACCCACTCCTGAAACCAATGGCATTGTGAAGGAAAGTACCCCCACATCGGGGTCGTAGGAGGAGAAGCGAGAGCCAGTCCAGGAGCCCAGTTACTACGATCAGGCAGCTCCTATAAAAATATCCCCGCGAGGCCTGACAGTAAAGTCTGAACCAGCAGCAGAGGCACGGACCCGGGTCCGAGCGAGCAGGGCTCCAGAACAGGCCTGCGGACCTGACACTTCCCTGCTCCCTGGGCAGGTCCGAGAGGCGGCCTCCGGCCCGCACTGCCCGCACCCAGGGAGCCGGGTCAGAGAAAGGCCTGGCCAGCAGTCCGATTCTCCCCGCGCCGCTCCCGCCTCCTTCCCCACTCCCACCTCCCGGCGCTCCCTCCCGGGCCCGGGAGGCTAAGGTCGGGGGCGGCGATGCGGGTCTCACACACTGACCACACATTTCTTGCCGAGGAAGGTGAAGAGGGACTCGTTCTCCTGAGGGGTGAGCAGCAGGGACCCCACGTTGGTGACCCTCCGCGGCGGCGGCGGCTGCTGCTGGCCGGAGCTCATGGTTTCGCCGGCGGGGTAGGGAGGCCAGGGCCGTCTCCTCGGGCGAGTGGGCGAGCGCTCGTTCCCCTTCTGGGTGACAGGGGCGGGAGGAGGGGAATCAGAGGCGTAGCATCTCGCAGCTCCTCCGGCGCAGGGAGGAGGCCACGGAAGGAGGAGCCGACGGCGGGCCGCTGTGAGAAAGGGAAGCTCCCCGTTCCCGCCGGGGTAGGCTCTGGCCGGATGGTCGTTGTCCTCGCACTCCGGCGACTGCGCTAAACTCCCAACTCCTCCCCCAACCTTCCTTCGGCGGCAGTGGCGGCGGCGGCGGCGGCGGCGGCAACGGCCTCACAATCCAACATGGCAGCGGGGTACGGGCGAGACCACAGGACGCGAGACGCGGGGGAGCGCGCCGGAAACGCGCGGCTGCGGGCCGGGCCCGGGAGGAACCCCACCTCCCCACGCCGCGCCTGGCTTCGCCTAGCCGGCCCGAGGCCACGCCCACTTCCGGCTGAGGCGCGGGCTACGGGCGCTCTGCGGTGTGACGCGGGGTTGTGGGACCGTCGCAGCGTTTGGCGTCCGAACTGGTTCCTCGGATAGTCGTCCTCTACAGAGGCTTGAAGAGAGGAGGTGGCTCGTCTCCGCCAGCGAGCTGTCATCCCCTCTTCTGAGACGCACACCTTTGCGGAGCGTCATTGCAGACCCGTCCCCGAAGTAGCTTTTTTCTGAGACACGAGAAAAAAGATTTTCGAGCTCCTGTCAGAAAATTCTGGAAGCTGGAGACGGAAAATGAGAGAAGGGACGCCCTTCCCTGTGTTCCTCGCCAGTTCGCTCAGAGCCGCAGGTGCCTGCGGTTTCTCAGACACTGTCCCAACTTCAACAGTGGAAATGGATGAACAGGCCTCTGCCAGGATTGTGGAAGAGACCTTGCTGATGGACGTTCCTAAAAAGCAAAGGCACTTAGAAAAGGTTTCTACTGCCCGGTGGTATTTCTCAAAAGGATACATGTATTTGTAATATTGCAGTTTGGGTTCGTTTCTCTATGGGTCCTCCACACATTTCCCTGATGTTTTATGAATTGAAAAATATTTCCTTTTCCCCTCCTCGTGTTTTTCTTCTTCTCAAACACCAAAGGCCTTGTTTACTTTTTATCCAAAATGAATGTACCCATTTAGAGATGTCACTCAGAAAAATACATCTAACTTAATCCGAAATCTCAGGAATCTTTTAAAAATTTATATTCAATATTGGAAACTAGAGTAACTCCCTTTGCTCAGTAGGTTAAACACTAGACAGCTGGCTTAAAACGAAGTTTGGTAATATGGAGATGATAAATAATACACACTGCCCTGAATTATAGAATAAACATCTCCACTTTAAACAAATTAGCATTTATTGTATAATCGTTACCATCGTATTTGTTTATTTTTAAACAAAAAACATGTTAAACTCAAGACATCTATCCTTTAACAAATGAAAGCTGGTAAAACTATTTGATTTTAATATTTCTGAAAGCTCCCAGTACAAATCTTGGGTGTACTAAACAGATTGTTAAGCCATTATCAATACTCTTTAAAAAAATTATTAAAAAATGAAGGCTGCCTTAATGAAATTAACTGAGTGGAAATAAATCTAAAAGGAAAATGTAATCATAGTTCTGTGAGTCCTCACATAAAATATGGATATGTCAAAGTTACCTTGGTTTACAGTGTTAGGAAAAAAAAGTGATTTTGAGAAAGCAGGCAGACTTTTTGTAAAATAGGTTTGGAAAGTCAGTAGAAATATAAACAAGGAGTTGCCGTTGAACTTAGCTAACAAACTTAGAAGCTGAATCAGTTTGTCTCGTATCAAAAGTGAGATTCCTATAAATTAAAGCCACAGTGACGGTGGAAAGCAGTATAAATTACTGAGAAGTAGAGAGTAGAGCCCTAATATTTTCAAACCTATGAACCAGGATAGTAACAAAAGTATAGGCTTCAGATAGTCCTAAATTGGAGTTCTTGTGCAGCCATTACAGCTTTACAGGGTGGCCAAGTTGCTATTCTGAGTTTGTTTCCTCATCCATAAAGTGAAAATAATTTTTATTTAATAAAGGTGTAGGATAAACATAATTAAACCTATTTCAGAGTGATAAAATTTACCAACATAGCATGTGTAAAGAACCTGATACAGAGTGGTTAGTCGAATACTATTTGTCCTCTCATTGATCATCGTTGCCTGTGGTCTGCTCTGCCTTCCCTTAGCTAAGGGAACTAGCACTGAGTTGAAGAGTATATTTTTACCTTTGTTGTAGCTAGGCCTAATGCTTGGAAAACTGCCCTTCATATTTGGGACTCTGTGTAATTCTGCAAATACATAGTGGTGAATTTGGGACGTAATTTCTTTGTTAGCAGAATTTCTAGTTAGGCTATATATTGTGCCACATAGGTTATATATGTCCCAATCAGCTGAAATTATAAAACTGTAAAAAACGATAAATCAAGAGACAGGATCATATTAGTTTCTAAATAATAAAAACTGAAGGATAGAAATTTTTATGCCTGCCTACCAGCTTCTAAAACTTGCAGATTATCAACCTTTTGAATACGGGAGAAAGAGATGTGGAAAAGGACTGTGAAAAGAGAAGATAAACAGGAGAGAATAAATGATTCCACAGTAGCTGTGAGTTGTGGAATCTATCCCATGGTGAGAACTGTGGGCTCTGATCTTTTCAGTCTCCTTAGCCTAGACTATTTATGTTTTAATTGTTTTTTTTCCTTTCAGAAAATTTTTGACATCTTATTTCTAAATTAATTTTCTATTTGCCCTTCTTTTTTTCCTTAGAAATGAGAATGGTAGATTATAATGACCATAGGCTTTTGTCTCAAGCCCAAAACATTTCTTTAGCTTTTCTTCCTAATTATGTTTTGTCAACAAAATTGCAATTTAAGTATTTTCTACCCTTGCATTGTTATTTTTGCTTGCCTCTAGGCTTTTTCCAACTCTTTGTTCTTAAAAAGTGAGATACATAAGGGTGAACACTGCATTGGAAATAGGACTTCCTTATTCTCATGAACAGGTGAACAAGCAATATTTGAATTTTCCTCCTTTAGCATGCATACAAGGATTCTGTTTTTCCATGTTCACCCTCAGACCAAGCAATACCAGCTATATTTGTTTCAACAGTTTTAGCAAGTCCCCTTCTTTTTTTCATTCTTTTTGATAATGTATCCTCTTTTCGGCAGAACACAAGACACCTTTCTCTCTGTTTTATTTGGCAAGTTATTTTCTTATCTCAGATTCTTTTTACCCAGTTTGAGAGACTGGATTTGATCCAGGAAATAAGGATTCTATTTCCCTTCAATTAAGTGTCTTGAAGTTTGTAAGCTAGGTTAAGAAGACTGGGGATTTTATCTTCCTGTGTGTATAAAATGCATAAGCTCTCTTAAAATGTCTATGAATATCACTAAGAATAGGCAGTTTTGTTTAACATTTCCTATTTGGCTCTCATTGACTCAATTAGTATCTATTTTAAATTTTATTTTCAGCTTGCCTTGCTAAGATCCTTTAAGATTAACTCCTCATTTTAACAGAAAAAGTTAGGGTAGCTTACTTATGAAAACGAGGGCATTTTTTCCATTTCATTATCTTTATACTTTGCCAGTTTCTCCTGTCCTGCTGCTCTGTTAATCCACTTCTTTACAAATGTCATTGTTGATGTACTGTTACAAGTCTTCTGAAACACCCTGTTCCCTTTGCTAATGTTAATTATTTAAAGATGTAGTGACACCCTTCCTTGTAAAGGACTGTCCAGGTAGCTGCACACAGGGATCTGTGGCATTCAGCAGCCATTGTGGTCTTAATTACCAGTCGAGGGTTTTGCTTTCCCATGGCAGAGTCCCAATTATAGTGACAGAATAGCAGTAAACTTGGATACTGCAGAGGTGATGAATATCATTTCCCCCATGCAACCTCCAAGTGCCATGGCTTTAGGATTTCACATAAAGTATCTCTGCACATTTATGTGAATGTTGCATATAGCAGTGTTTAAGAAAATTTGTTCTTGTTCTCCCAAGTTAAATGTTTCATTTTTCCTCAACTAAAATCTTGATAAGTAAGCTAGCAAATGATTTTCCTCTCCCTTCCTTTTTAAATTCATTTTGAGTACAAGCCTTTCTGGGGCTTACTTTTTAAGAAATAGCTTATATACAACTCATTCAGATTTTTTATTGATCTTTGTAGAAAACTGAATTCTAAATTGTGCTAATAAATTATTGGTGATAGTTACTACCGCTGGTCTCCAGATACCTAAAACATAACCTTTATTCAAGAAATGATTTCAAGACCCATGTATGGTATAGTCCCCAATATGCTGCTTACTGTTCTTTTTTTCCCCCACTGCTCTTTTACTTTAATGAATATTCAGTGTCTCAGTTGAATTATTCCAAATAAAAGGGGAAAACATTGACCTCTTTATTATAATATACTCACAGTCAATCTACATATGGATGAGTAAGCAGTTTGGATAATGATTTGAAGATACCATGCATCCCCATGAATACCTCACTGAAACTATCAAAAGATATGAACTCATCTATCATATAACTTTTTTGGTGTTATATTGATGAAGTTTGTAGTTTCTATTTCAGTAATTTTGGGGTTCATTTTTATTACTCTTTTCATGCTTCGGGTTTATTAGTAGCTCATTTTCCATTTCAGAGTTGAAATCTAAGTTTATTGTCTTTATTTTAATTGAGATATAATTAACATAAAATATTAGTTTCAGTTATACAATACAATTCAATGTATGTACATACTGAAAATACATATAGCTTTTAGAAAATCAATTTTTAGCTTTATTAAAAGTGGTACATTCATATGAATTAAAAAATAAAATGATACTGCAAAGGTTATAACAACAGGGAAACCCAGAAACTCTGTGCTTCATTTGCTATCCCCTTTGCTCCCCCAAGAGTCATCCAGTCTGAACTGTTTCTTTTGGCACTTATATATGTATTTCTAAATAATATCTAAGCTACTATATATTGATTGATCAACTGAAATAATTATTTATCAACTTCATATTATATTTGCTGAGGATTTATCTCGCTTAGATTCAAGGGATTAGATCTGATAGACAGAGTGCCTGAAGAACTATGGACAGAGGTTTGGGACATTGTATAGGAGACGGGGATCAAGACTATCCCCAAGAAAAAGAAATGCAAAAAAGCAAAATGGCTGTCTGAGGAGGCCTGACAAATAACTGTGAAAAGAGGAGAAGCAAAAGAGAAAAGGAAAAATATACCCATTTGAATGCAGAGTTCTAAAGAAGAGCAAGCAAAGATAAGAAAGCCTTCCTCAGTGATCAGTGCAAAGAAAGAGGAAAACAATAGAATGGGAAAGCCTAGAGATCTCGTCAAGAAAATTAGAGCTACCGAGGGAACATTTCATGCAAAGATGGGCTCAATAAAAGACAGAAATGGTATGGCCCTAACAGAAGAAGATATTAAGAGGTGGCAAGAATACACAGAAGAACTGTACAAAAAAGATCTTCATGACCCAGATAATCACAATGATGTGATCACTCACCTAGAGCCAGACATCCTGGAATGTGAAGTCAAGTGGGCCTTAGGAAGTATCACTACAAACAAAGCTAGTGGAGGTGATGGAATTCCAGTTGAACTATTTCAAATCCTGAAAGAGGATGCTGTGAAAGTGCTGCACTCAATATGCCAGCAAATTTGGAAAACTCAGCAGTGGCCGCAGGACTGGAAAAGGTCAGTTTTCATTCCAATCCCAAGGAAAGGCAATGCCAAAGAATGCTCAAACTACTGCACAATTGCACTCATCTCACACGCTAGTAAAGTAATGCTCAAAATTCTCCAAGCCAGGCTTCAATAGTACATGAACCATGAACTTCCAGATATTCATGCTGGATTTAGATAAGGCAGAGGAACCAGAGATCAAATTGCCAACATCCACTGGATCATGGAAAAAGCAAGAGAGTTCAGAAAAACATCTATTTCTGCTTTATTGACTATGCCAAAGTCTTTGACTGTGTGGATCACAACAAACTGGAAAATTCTGAAAGAAATGGGAATACCAGACCAGCTGAGCTGCCTCCTGAGAAATCTGTGTGCAGGTCAAGAAGCAACAGTTAGAACCAGACAGGGCAAAACAGACTGGTTCCAAATCGGGAAAGGAGTATGTAAAGGCTGTATATTGTTATCCTGCTTATTTAACTTATATGCAGAATATATCGTGCTAAATGCTGTGCTGGATGAAGCATAAGCTGGAATCAAGATGGCTGGGAGAAATATCAATAACCTCAGATATGGAGATGACACCACCCTTATGGAAGAAAGTGAAGAAGAACTAAAGAGCCTCTTGTTGAATGTGAAAGAAGAGAGTGAAAAAGTTGGCTTAAAACTCAACATTCAGAAAACTAAGATCATGGCATCCGGTTCCATTACTTCATGGCAAATAGATGCGGAAACAAAACAGTAACAGACTTTATTTTGGGGGGCTTCAAAATCACTGCAGATGGTGACTGCAGCCATGAAATTAAAAGATGCTTACTCCTTGGAAGAAAAGTTATGACCAACCTAGACAACATATTAAAAAGCAGAGATATTACTTTACCAACAAAGGTCCATCTAGTCAAAAATACGGTTTTTCCAGTAGTAATGTATGGATGCCAGAGTTGGGGTATAAAGAAAGCTGAGCACTGAAGAATTGATCCTTTTGAACTGTGGTGTTGGAGAAGACTCCTAAGACTGCAAGGAGATCAACCAGTCCATCCTAAAGGAAATCAGTCCTGAATATTCATTGGAAGGACTGATGCTGGAGCTGAAACTCCAATACTCTGGTCACCTGATGTGAAGAACTGACTCATTTGAAAAGACACTGAAGCTTGGAATGATTGAAGGCAGGAGGAGAAGGGGATGACAGAGGATGAGATGGTTGGATGGCATCACTGACTTGATGGACATGAGTTTGAGTAAGCTCCAGGAGTTGGTGATGGACAGGGATGCCTGGCATGCTGCAGTGCATGAGGTCAAAAAGGGTCAGACACAACTGAGCAACTGAACTGAGCTGCCCTTGGAAAGTTAGTAATGGTTGAATGGATTGGAACCATAAGATAATATATCTTGATGTCATCTATGAATAGCTATTTAGCTAATCCATTAAACAACATTATAATATATAATATATATAATAGTATACTATGTTGTCAAAGCCAGTGATATATAGCTTTTCTATTTGGAAATTATCATTACTTTTTTTTTAAAATGAGTATAGTTGTTTTACAGTGTTGTTAGTTTCTGCAATACAGTGAAGTGAATCAGCTATATGTATACATATAGCCCCTCCATCCTGGACCTCCATATCATCCCTCACCCCAGTCTCACCCATCTACGTCAGCACAGAGCACTGAGCTGAGCTCCCTGCACTATACAGCGGGCTCCCACTAGCTATCTGTTTTACACATGGTAGTGTATATCTGTCAGTCCCAATCTCTCAATTTATCATATCCCATTCCCCCCGCCCAGTGTCCATGTGTCCATTCTCTACATCTGTGTCTCTATTCCTGCCCTGCAAATAGGTTTATCTGTACAATTTTCCTAGATTCTATACATACGCATTAATATATTTGTTTTTCTCTTTCTGGCTTACTTCACTCTATATGATAAACTCTGGGTCCATCCAGTTCTCTACAAATGACTCAGTTTTGTTCCTTTTTATGGCTGAGTAACTTTCCATTGTATATCATTACTTTTTAAATGTCTATCTCCTCCATTATTAGTCTTAAGTCTTTCTCAGAGCTCGGACCATGACTTACTCATCTTGATACAATATCTTTTAAATTCTTTATACTGAACCTGTATGCATTGTCATTTCAGTCACTTCAGTTTTGTCCAACTTTTTGTGACCCTATGGACTGTGGCCTACTAGGCTCCTCTGTCCATGGATTTTCCCAGCAAGAATACTGGAGTGGGTTGCCATTTCCTCTTCCAGGGCATCTTCCTGACCCAGAGATCAAACTCAGTGTCTCCTGCATCTCCTGCATTGCAGGCAGTCTTTACTGATGAACCACCTGGGAAGCTCTAATTGATTTACAAGTATACATTTAATATTGTATATTGTATTGTATAATATTGAACCTATATAATATTAAATGTATACTTGTAAATCAAATGATCATTTTTGATCCACAGCACAACATTTGAGTATTTTTCATGAGTTACAAAATAGCTATACAGGCTCTGAAATCAAGTCAAGAAAACTTCACGTCTTCTCCAAACTCTGCCATACACTACTAAGCATGTGATATTCCAAGAGCCCTTGGAGAGAAAATACAATCTGCAGAAATCAGCACACAACCTAATGGGAGCAGGGAGAGGGGTTGTGGCTAACAACAATGAACAGGAATGGCCTCAACCTTAGTTGCCCAGCAAACTAATGCACGTCCAGAGTATGAAATGCTGTGTTTTTGTTTTTGTTTTTGTTTTTGTTTTCCTGAGAAGTCTTAGGTATCCAGGGGCCCAGTCTGAGAGGAGAAATACAGAGCATATTGTTAGGGGTTTCTGGGAATAATCATTTTTAGCTCGATTCAGTTGCCAGAACAGTAAACCAAGGTTGACTTGGTCTGGAAAGCAACTTTGGAATGAAATACTGTAGTGAGAACAAGAACCAGAACAACATACAATACACTGGCCGTCTCTAGGGACTTAAGGAGATAGACCAGTAGTTCTCAAAATGTGTTTCCCCTCCCCGGTAACCTCACTTGGGAACTTGTTAGAACTGTAAAACCTCAAGCACCACGTTGAATCAGAAACTGAATCAAATGCTGAGGGTTGGCCTCATCAGTCTGTTTAAAAAGAACCATCCTGGTGATTATGATGTATGGACCTTCATGAGGATATCCAGAGGATTAAATTTACCTCCACCAACAACCACCTCCTCCTCCCTCAACATAGAATACAGGAGTTGGTTGCTATTTCCTTCTTTAGGGGACCCAGGGATCGAACTCAGGTCTCCTAGTTGCAGGCAGATTCTTCACCACTGTGCCACAAGGGCACAGTCCATTTCTTTTAAAAAAACTGAATGTCTTTCCCCATGGAACTTATTATACAATTTTAAGATGAAAAGGACTTTGTCAAGTTGCTTCAGTTGTGTCTGACTCTGTGTGACTCCATAGAAAACAGCCCACCAGGCTCTGCCGTCCCTGGGATTCTCCAGGCAAGAACACTGGATTGGGTTGCCATTTCCTTCTCCAATGCATGAAAGTGAAAAGTGAAAGTGAAGTCTCTCAGTCGTGTCTGATTCTTCACAACTCCATGGACTGCAGCCTACCAGGCTCCTCCGTCCATGGGATTCTCCAGGCAAGCGTACTGGAGTGGGTTGCCATTGCCTTCTCCTCTTTAGCAATCATTAATTAATTCCTTTCATTTCACAAAGAAGTAAACGGAAGCACAGAGAAGTTGAGTAACATTACTGAGACTAGAAGAAATGGAGTAGCCCTCATAGTTAAAAAAAAAAAGAGTCTGAAGTGCATTACTTGGGTGCACCTTCAAAAATGACAGAATGATCTCTATTTGTGTCCAAGGCAAACCATTCAACATCACAGTAATCCAAGTCTATGTGCCAACCACTAATGCTAAGGAAGCTGAACAGTTATATGAAGACCTACAAGACCTTCTAGGACTTACACCAAAAAAAAGATGTCCTTTTCATCATAGGGGATTGGAATACAAAAGTAGGAAGTCAGGAGATACCTATAGTAACAGGCAGGTTTGGCCTTGGTGTACAAAATGAAGCAGGGCAAAAGCTAAAGAGTTTTGTCAAGAGAACACACTGGTCATAGCAAACACCCTCTTCCAGCAACACAAGAGAAAATTCTACACATGGACATCAACAGATGGTCAATACTGAAATCAGATTGATTATATACTTTGCAGCCAGAGATGGATAAGCTCTAGCAGTCAGTAAAAAGAAGACCTGGTGCTGACTGTGGCTCAAATCATCAGCTCCTTATTGCAAAATTCAGGCTTTAAGAAAGTAGGGGAAACCACTAGGCCATTCAGGTATGACCTAAATCAAACCCCTTATGATTATACAGTGAAACTGATGAATAGATTCAAGGGATTAGATCTGATAGAGTCCCTGAAACTATGGACAGAGGTCCATAACATTATACATGAGGCAGAGACCAAAACCATTCCCAAGAGGAAATGTAAAAAGGCAAAGCTGAGGAGTCTTTACAAATAGTTGAGAAAAGAAGAGAAGTGAAAGCGAAAGATGTACCCAACTGAATGCAGAGTTCCAGAGAATAACAAGGAAAGATTAGAAAGCCTTCCTAAGTGAACAATGCAAAGAAATAGAAGAAAACTATAGAATAGGAAAGATTAGAGATCTCTTAAAATTGGAGAAGCCAGGGGAACATTTCATGCAAAGATGAGGATGATAAAGGATAGAAACAGCAAGTATCTAACAGAAGCAGAGGAGATTAAGAAGAGGTGGCAAGAATGCACAAAAGCATTAAACAAAAAAAGGTCTTACTGACCCAGATAACCATGACGGTGTGGTCACTTACTTAGAGCCAGACATCCTGGAGTGTGACATCAAGTGGGCCTTAGGAAGCATTACTAGGAACAAAGTCAGTGAAGGTGATGGAGTTCCAGTTGAGATATTTAAAATCCTAAAAGATGCTGTTAATGTGCTGTACTCAATATGTCAACAAATTTGGAAAACTCAGCAGTGGCCACAGGACTGGAAAAGGTCAGTATTCATTTCAATCTTGAAGAAGGGAAATACCAAAGAATGTTCAAATTACTGTACCATTGTGCTGTTTTCTCATGCTAGCAAAGTATTTCTCAAAAATCCTTCAAGCTAAGCTTTAGCAATAAATGAACTGAGATTTATAAGCTGGAGGATTTAGAAAAGGTAGAGGAACCAGAGATCAAATTACCAACATCTGTCGTATTATAGAAAAAGCAAGGGAGTTCCAGAAAAACAACTGTGTCATGGATTACACAAAAGCTTTTGATTGTGTGGATCACAACAAACTGTGGAACATTGTTAAAGAGATGGGTATACCAGACCACCTTACCTGTCTTCTGAGAAACTTGTATGTAGGTCAAGAAGCAACAGTTAGAACCAATTATGGAACAACACATTGGTTCAAAATTGAGCAAGGAGTACATCAAGGCTGTATATTGTTATCCTGCTTATTTAACTTCTATGCAGAGTACATAATGAGAAATGCCAGGCTGGATGAATCACAAGCTGGAATCAAGATTGCTGGGAGTAATATCAACAACCTCAGATATACAGATAATACCACTCTAATGGCAGAAAGTAAAGAGGAAATAAAGAGTCTCTTGATGAAGGTGACAGAGGAAAGTGAAAAAGCCACTGTAAAACTCAACATTCAAAAAACTAAAATCAGGGCATCTGGTCTCATCACTTCTTGGCAAATCAGTTAAGTTCAGTTGCTCAGTCATGTCCAGCTCTTTGAGACCCCATGCACTTAAACACGCCAGGCTTCCCTATCCATTACCAACTCCTGCAGCTTGCTCAAACTCATGTCCACTGAGTCAGCGATCCCATCCAACTATCTCATCCTCTGTCGTCCCCTTCTCCTCCCACCTTCAATCTTTCCCAATGTCAGGGTCTTTTCTAATGAGTCAGTTCTTCACATCAGGTGGCCGAAGTATCAGAGTTTCAGCTTCAGCATCAGTCTTTCCAATGAATATTCAGGACTGATTTCCTTTAGGATGGACTGGATTGATCTTCTTTCAGTCCAAGGGACTCTCAAGAGTCTTCTCCAACACCACAGTTCAAAAGCACCAATTCTTTGGTGCTCAGCTTCCTTTACAGTCCAACTCTCACATCTGTATGTGACTACTAGAAAACCCATAGCTTTGACTAGATGGACCTTTGTTGGCAAAGTAATGTCTCTGCTTTTTAATATGCTGTCTAGGTTCAGTTCAGTTCAGTTTAGTTGCTCAGTCATGTCCGACTCTGCGACCCCAAGGACTGCAGCACGCCAGGCCTCCCTGTCCGTCACCAACTACCGGAGTTTATGCAAACTCATGTCCATTGAGTCGGTCATGCCATCCAAACATCTCATCCTCCATTGTCCCCTTCTCCTCATAGATTCTCTTCCAAGCAGCAGGTGTCTTTTAATTTCATGGTTGCAGTCACCATCTGCAGTGATATGGAGCACCCCCCTCCCAAAATAAAGTCTGTCACTGTTTTCAATGCTTACCCATCTATTTGCCATGAAGTGATGGGACCAGATGCCACAATCTTAGCTTTCTGAATATTGAGTTTTAAACCAGCTTTTTCACTCTCTTCTTTCACTTTCATCAAGAGGTTCTTTAGTTCTTCTTCACTTTCTGCCATAAGGGTGGTATCATCTGCATATCTGAGGTTATTGATATTTCTCCCAGCAATCTTGATTCCAACTTGTGCTTCATCCAGCCCGACATTTTGCATGATGTACTTTGCATATAAGTTAAATAAGCAAGGTGACAATATACATCCTTGATGTACTCCTTTCCCTATTTGGAACCAGTCTGTTGTTCCATGTCCAGTTCTAACTTGCTTCTTGATCTGCGTATAGGTTTCTTACAAGGCAGATCAGGTGGTCTGGTAGTCCCATTTCTTTCGGAATTTTCCACAGTTTGTTGTGATCCACACAGTCAAAAGCTTTGGTGTAGTCAATAAACCAGATTTAGATGTTTTTTCTGGAACTCTTACTTTTTTGATGATCCAGTGGATGTTGGCAATTTGTTCTCTGGTTCCTCTGCCTTATCTAAATCCAGCTTGAACATCTGGAAGTTCTCAGTTCATGTACTGTTGAAGCCTAGCTTGGAGAATTTTGAACATTACTTTGCTAGCGTGTGAGATGAGTACAGTTGTGTGGTAGTTTGAACATTCTTTGGCATTGCCTTTCTTTGGGATTGGAATGAAAACTGACCTTTTCCAGTCCTGTGGCCACTGCTGAGTTTTCCAAATTTGCTGGCATATTGAGTGCAACACTTTCATAGCATCATCTTTTAGGATTTGAATTAGCTCAACTGTAATTCCATCACCTCCACTAGCTTTGTTCGTAGTGATGCTTCCTAAGGCCCACTTGACTTTTCATTCCAGGATTTCTGGCTAGAATGCGAATAGATGGGGAAAGAGACTTGGCAAAAGTGTAAACAGTGACAAATTTTATTGTCTTGGACTCCAAAATCACTGCAGATGGTGATTGCAGCCATGAAATTAAAAGATGCTTGCTCCTTAGAAGGAAAATTATGACAAACCTATACTCCATATTAAAAAGCAGAAATATCACTTTGCCAACAAAGGTCCATATATTCAAAGCTATGGTTTTTCCAGTAGTCATGTACTGATATGAGATTTTGACCATAAAGAAGGCTGAGTACCAAATAATTGGTGCTTTCAAACTGTGATGCTGGAAAAGACTTTTGTGAGTCCCTTGGACAGCAAGGACATTAAACCAGCCAACCCTAATCAACACTGAATATTCAATGAAAGGACCATTGCTCCAATACTTTGGCTACTTGATGCCAAGAGCCAACTCACTGTAAAAGACCCTGATGCTTGAAAACATTGTTAGGAGAGGGCAACGTAGGAAAAGATGGTTGGATGGCATCATCAACTTAATGGATATGAGTTTGATCAAACTCCAGGATATAGTGAAGATCAGGGAAGCCTGGCATGCTAAATTCATGAGGTCGCAGTTAATCACAACTTGGCAACTGAACAACAACAGTAAGATAGTGCAAAAAAGAAGATAAACCTATATTATTCTTTTCATTATTACAAATAATCTGTTTGTAATGAATAATATTCATTCATAAAAATGAATATTTAAGCCTGTTTATTAGTCTGCATTGTGCCCCTGCCTCTTAGAGGGGCACGAGAAGAATTATAATCCTATGAGTGTAAAATTCCTACTTTTAATTACCTCAGTAGAATATAATAGGTAACTGGTGACTATGATTCATGGATTTATTGCTCTAATATGTATAATTCATATTCAAAACTAGATTGTAGATACTTCTCTAGTTGTCTAGTTTTTGAGATGCCACTCTTCAGTGAGATGGACATGGGTTCATCCCTGGTTCAGGAACTAAGATTGCACATGCTTCTTGGCATGGCTAAAAAAAAAAACCCCATATATTCTATACTACTTGATAATTTTAAATCAATCATGCCTCTCAATTCCCCTTTGCTGGAAGTTACTGTCATTTTTTTAAAGTACCTAAGTATTTGAATGCTCAAATAATTTAGCCAACATCAGTGGTCATGTTTGAATAAGTTCCTTCTTTGTTTCGGAGTCAAGGGACCTTAGCAATTATTAGTTCAAACCCTTCATTCACTAATGCTTAAAAATGGAAAAAGCAAAAAAGTATAAGAGTATACGTTGGATATCTTTGGTTTATTATTTAGCCACAGCTGTCAGTTAAATGTGTCTAAAAGTTTTATTGAGAGGCAGTATAATATAATGAAAATACTGCAGATGTTATAGTCAAAGAGACTTAGGTTGATGACAGATCCTTGACTAAGATACTACTTTAATTTGAAAAAGTTGTTTAAAACTGAAGTTACATATTTTTTTTTCTCACATTTCCATCTTTGTGCCTTTAAGAGAGTTAGGAAGATAAACACAGTGGAATACTGGTACTTTTTTTATCACCTGGACACCTTTGGCACTGAATCTTGTATGTTTACTTTATATTCAGTTAGACTAAGAGTCTGAATCGATGAAAGAGGAAAACTGTAATGAGCAGGAAAACTGACTTGATGTGATGACTCAACTCCTACGTAATAATGGTGTCTATGTTGTTGTTATTTAGCCAGTAAGTCGTGTCTGCCTCATGCACTGTAGCCTGCCAGGCTCCTCTGTTCATGGAATTCCCCAGGCAAGAATACTGGAGTGAATTGCCATTTCCTTCTCCAGGGGATCTTCCTGACCCAGTGACTGAACCCACATTTCCTATTTGGCAGGCAGATTCTTTACAATTGAGCCACCTGGGGAACCCAGCGTCTATGTGCACCCACATTATAAGGTCTGACACACATGAGGGGAATGTGTCCTCCTATCATGGTTTCCTGTTTTGATGCAAGTTCATACTCATCTCAGTGTTATGTTCCTCAGGCTCTCCAAGCACCATTGGATTTACTCTAGATCTACAGCTCCAACTGGGAAGCTCCATAAAGCCATCATGCACAAGTTCAAACGCATGATCTCTGTTACAAATCTTTCTTCTTCAGGTGCTTAATCTTGTCTTAGTGAATAACACTGATATGTACTCTGTTCCAGTCAAAAACCTCATAACCATCCTGTCCTCCTATTCCTTACACTACCTCTGTCCTCTCATCTCCAGCTACTATAGCTTATCAATTGTACCTCCTATTCACTATCTATCATCACCTATTTTTCATCTCTTCTGCCCATGCCTCAAAACAGCCTTTCGATATCTGTCCCTACCAACTTATTCAACCTCTTGCTCTGGTAACTCCTCCCCCTGCACCCAACCCCTCAGTCTTCACACTCCATTGGTCTTGGAGTTGCCTCAACAGGCCACATTTTTCACACCTTATTCCCTCTGCTTGGAATGTCTTCTCGCCTGTTTCCTTAAGGTTGTCTCTGTGGCAAGTTTGTACTTCAACAATCAGTTCAAGTATTTATCACTTTTGTGAAGCCTTTTCTGAATTTCCCAGGTAAGATGCTCCTTTCTCCTCTGTGCCCACATGGAATCTTGCATGTAATTCCACTACAGCTTAAAGCAAATCAAACTTATTTATATTTATGTTTCCTCACTTGACTCTAAGGTGATGGACCTTGTTTTTTTAGGTGCATGCAATCCCGTATATTTGTATTTTTCAGGTACCTGATCCCCTGCTGCCTAGCACAGATTCTCGATAAATATTTGTTGACTAAGAATTGTAGAAACATAAAAGGGAAGGGAGGAAGGATAGAAAGAGAGGGAAAAACTAAAGGAGGACAGTTCAGAGTTCTAAGAAACTACTTCAGATCTTTGTATGTCTCAATCTCCTTTTCTTCTAAATAATCTTGGCTCTCCCAATGCAAAATTTCTGAATCATGGCTGAAACTTCTGTTCTCACTCATCAGGATGTAAATGTGGTAACTACCCTCTGCAGCCAGCTAAGTTCCTTCAAAATTCTCCTATTTTCATTGGAAAATCTGCCATGTACCAACTTCCTCTCTAATCTTATTTACTTTTCTCTGACACTCTTGATATATATAACATCTCATAAACGAAGAAACCAAAAATTTGTTTTGAAATGTGGTAATGAATCTGAATGATAAAATACATTCAAGAGTAGTGATGGATTGCCCAGGAATTATGTATTATATTTAAGTAATCTGTCTGAATATATTTCTGCTGTAAAAATGTAATAGTAAGGGTTTAGAAGCTTATTATTTTGAGCATTTTATTCACTATTCAAAGTATATATTAATCAAAAAGCTTGTCAATTTCTCATAGAAAAATGAACATCTTTCTGGAAGCTCTTGTCTTTTATTTCTTTTGAATTAACAAAACTACAAGTGATAAGTAAAGATGAATTGTCACATTGAGAGTGAAGAAAGGTGATAATCAAGTGGTGATGTTGCCTGTATGGAATAACCTTCTTGTTTTCTAAGTAAGTTAGGCAGGAGTATAAAAGAGGGCTGAGAAGGCTATGGCAGCCCACTCCAGTACTCTTGCGTGGAAAATCCCATAGACAGAGGAGCCTGGAAGGCTGCAGTCCATGGGGTCGCTGAGGGTCTAACACAACTGAGTGACTTCACTTTCACGCATTGGAGAAGGAAAAGTCAACCCACTCCAGTGTTCTTGCCTGGAGAATCCCAGGGACGGGGGAGCCTGGTGGGCTGCCGTCCATGGGGTTGCACAGAGTTGGACACGACTGAAGTGACTTAGCAGCAGAAGCAGCAGCAAAGAGGGATGTCATGTCAGTATAAATGAAGAGAGAGATTGACAGTATACAATTGTTTGGGTTATAACATGTTATGGATTTTTGCAAGTTAATTGTTTAAAGTGTAATCATTAGTGGAAAAATCACTGCTCTAAAGACAATATTGGTTATCTGTTAATTCTATGGGAAATATGGTGAGAAGGAAACTTAAGATCTTTTACTCTAATATTTAATATTTTACCTTTAATTCCCTTCTTAATTTCCATAAATTTCTAAGAAGTAATATATGCTAATAAGGCAGTTTTTCTTGCAAATAGGTATGCAAGTAAAAGAAAAGTAACAAATCTTTAAATTATCAGAAATGAAGGTTTAAAGGAATAAGTGCTTTTGTAGTGCTTCTTTCTAGAGTCTGCATTTCTTCAACTAATTTACTGCAAAAACAGTTCAGGTCTTGGTCTTATCTTCTGGTGTCTCAGACAGTAAAGAATCTGTCTTCAGTGCTAGAGACCTGGGTTCAATTCCTAGGTCAGGAAGATTCCCTGGAGAGGGAATGGCTACCCACTCCAGTATTCTTGCCTGGAGAATTCCATCAATAGAGGAGCCTAGCAGGCTATAGTCCATGGTGTTGCAAAGAGTCGGACATGACTGAGCGATGACTACTTTTCATATTTGTTTAAACCAAGGCTATGATTAAAATTGTTTCATACATAAAATAAAAAACAGTGTACTCTTCTTGCTTTCTACGTATAGCAAAGCATTGTCCCAAGTTCAAAGCAATATCTCAAGGAGCTTTATTCTTTGGGTATGTTCTAACACTCTTCTGTTAGATCAGGTTTTATTTTTTAACACTTTGCTCTTCCTGTTTCATTTGTTTCCCAAAGTACGCTTTCCAAGATCAATTTCTGATGTTTCTCTCATTTGCCTATTGCTGTTGTTCCACTGGGCTTCCCTGGTGGCGCAGATGTTAAAGAATCTGCCTGCAATGCTGGAGATCCAGGTTTAATTCTTACCTCAGGAAGATCCCCTGGAGAAGGGAATGATTACCCATTCCATTATAATTGTTCCTTATTTTTCTTTCTTTAATAAATTGTTAGGTTTCCCACTCTTCAATTTGTATTTCTATAGTTCCTAACTGAAAAGATCTGCTAAAAATGAATTTCTAATAACATATTCTCTCCTATGGGACATTATGTTGATATCTTACCTATTATGAGAAGGTTCCTAATTGTAGTTGATACAAAAGTCTTTGAATTACAAAAAAGCCTTTTCTTTTTTGTCATCAATAATAGTTGTCTTTTGTTCTCTTGATTTTGAAAGCCTCAGAGTCTGTCCTCAATTAGAAATGTAGAACACCAGTCCTTCAAAACCACTTAAGAAATCATTAAACCATTATTTTTTTGCTATTCAGTTACTCCCAATACCCAGTGAAAAATGTGGGATTTTGAAAAGTTTTCAAAGGAAGTGCTCTCGATTGAAACCCCTAAGTAACTTAATTTTTATTTTTGCATTAAATTAGATTCCTGGGAGGCTGCATGGTTATACTGCATTAACTTAAGCCTCCTATAGAACCAAATGCGCTAAATTATAATGTAAAAACTCTTGACTTTGATGGAAGATTGTTGTAAGAAAAAGTATTATGGATTTACTTTTATGTTGATGATAAGACTATTGTCCAGAATATTTTACTTAAGTTATATAAGTTAATAGTCTTTCTGTAAGATTGCTAAGTGAGAAATTTCTTTTGGATTTTACAGAGAATCAGCTCTCCAGAAGCATTGGTACATTTTCTCTTTTCTGATGCTACTTGTAAAATAATGTGTTTCTTTCCACATCCCACCCCCCCCCCCAAACCCCACTTGCCTTACCTCAGTCTGCTCAGATATTCAGAGCAAAATTTAATGCTATCATGTCAACTCTGTCAATGCTTTCAAAATTTCAGATATTTGCATAACACCTTTATGCAATATTCTCATAGCTCCAGAAGAATTTATATTCTAATCTTAATCAAGCCAGGTTTTTACTTTTAGAGATGTATTTTAATAGGATACTTGGATTTGGCATGCTCACTATATTTTTAATCTACTTCAAAATATTGTTAAGGTGTCAGAATAAATGAATTGTATAATGTTTAAAATATACATATAATCAGTAGTACATATATCAGACATTGGAAAATACTGGACTATATTAACTTAGGATTGGCTTATTTTGCCCTCCTATATCTGGTTCTGATTTTCTTTTAAATAATTCTATTGTGTATACCTTTTGTTGCCTCAAAATGTCTTTGCTAAAAGGGACTCTTTCCTGCAGGTGTCAGAAGCTAAGTGCAACTAGCTTATGTAAAGAAAGAAGAAGGAGAGGGAGAACTGGGTCTATTAACTGACAAGTTTGAGATAGATCTCTAAAGGCTTAGCTGGATCTATCTTCATTGATGTCAGTAGGTCTCAGTCCTTTATTCTCTACCTTTCAGCTTTGTTCGGTGTAGCCATGATCCTTGGGCAGTCTCCCTCAATGTGCTAACTCCTTGCAGCTCCTGGGCTTATCATCTACCAGTTTAGCAATAGTTCCAGGGGAAAACACACAAGCAAGCTCCTCTTTTCCTGCAACTAAAACAAAAGTCTTACATCTAGTTCTCATCACCCTGAAAAGCATCATGTTACTTAACTAATCACTGTGGCATAGAGTTTTGCAGTGTTCTGACTAGTAAATTTGCATCATGTGCCTGGGGCAGATGGGTCAGCTCTGTCTACACCATATATAAGAATCCTAGGGTAGATAGTTTCTAAAGTAAAAGAGGGGCATGGTTACCAGCTGTAATAGACTAAATGTTTTTATCTCCTTTCCTCCTGTGTATTGAAATCTTAAATTTAAGAGAAATTTCTTTTGGAATTTAGTTACAGAGAATAAGCTCTCCAGAAGTATTGGTACATTTTCTCATTGGAATTTTTGAGAGATAAGGAGAAAGGAGATAAAAATTCCAAAAGAAATTCTCTTAAAGAATCTTTCTATGTATTGGAATCTTAACCCCCACAATGTGATTCTATCACGAGGTGGTGCCTATTGGAGGTAACTTGGTAGTCAGGGTGATTTCAACAACTACATATAGGGCCGCTGTGCCTCAACACTATGGATATTTTGAACTAGAAAATTCTTTGCTTTGGAGGGTATTTTAAACTAACAGATTGATCATAATATCAGAGTCAAAGACAGCTCCTTCATTTTTTTGTTTAGTTTTTAAAATATCTTTAGTTTTATTAAAAAAATTTTTTGTTGGCATATACTTGATTTACAGTGTTGTTTAGTTTCTGCTATATGGCAGTCAGCTATACATATATTCTATAAATATATATATTTACACACATACTCCTTTTTAGATTCTTTTCCCATATAGGCCATTACAGAGTACTGAACAGAGTTCCCTGTGCTATACACTAGGTCCCTATTGTCTATTTTATATATAGTAGTGTGTATACCGGAGAAGGCGATGGCACCCCACTCCAGTACTCTTGCTGGAAAATCCCATGGACAGAGGAGCCTGGTAGGCTGCAGTCCATGGGGTCGCATAGAGTCGGACACGACTGAGCGACTTCACTTTCACTTTTCATTTTCATGCACTGGAGAAGGAAATGGCAACCTACTCAAGTGTTCTTGCCTGGAGAATCCCAGGGATGGGAGAGCCTAGCGGGCTGCCATCTATGGGGTGGTACAGAGTCAGACACGACTGAAGCGACTTAGCAGCAGCAGTCACATCAGACTCAGTCACATCAGACTCTTGGCAACTGAATTGGGCTCTACCCAGTACATGCCAGTAGCATTTTAATGGCCCCAAAATGTTCCCAGTGTGTATACGTTAGTCCCAGTCTCCCGGTTTGTCACTTTCCCACCTCCAAGGATAGCTGTTTAAATAAATGCAGGCATGTTTAACAATGTCTGCGCAGTATAGGACATTTAATAACATCTCTGGGCTCTACCAACACCAATAACCTCAGATATGCAGATAACACCACCCTTATGGCAGAAAGTGAAGAGGAACTAAAAAGCCTCTTGATGAAACTGAAGGAGGAGAGTGAAAAAGCTGGCTTAAAGCTCAACATTCAGAAAACTGGTTCCATCACTTCATGGGAAATAGATGGGAAAACAGTGGAAACAGTGTCAGACTTTATTTGGGGGCACTCCAAAATCACTGCGGATGGTGATTGCAGCCATGAAATTAAAAGACGCTTACTCCTTGAAGGAAAGTTATGGCCAACCTAGATAGCATATTGAAAAGCAGAGACATTACTTTGCCAACAAAGGTCTGTCTAGTCAAGGCTATGGTTTGTCCAGTGGTCATGTATGGATGTGAGAGTTGGACTATAAAGAAAGCTGAGCGCTGAAGAATTGATGCTTTTGAACTGTGGTGTTGGAGAGGACTCTTGAGAGTCCCTTTGGCTGCAAGAAGATCCAATCAGTCAGTCCTAAAGGAGATCAGTCCTGTGTGTTCATTGGAAGGACTGATGTTGAAGCTGAAGCTCCAGTACTTTGGCCCCTCATGTGAAGAGTTGACTCATTGGAAAAGACCCTAATGCTGGGAAGGATTGGGGGCAGGAGAAGAAGGGGACGACAGAGGATGAGATGGCTGGATGGAATCACCGGCTTGATGGACATGGGTTTGGGTAGACTCTGGGAGTTGGTGATGGACAGGGAGGCCTGGCGTACTGCAGTTCATGGGGTTGCCAAGAGTCTGATGTGACTGAGTGACTGAACTGAATTGGGCTCTACCCAGTAGATGCCAGTAGCATTCTCCATTTTAATGGCCCCAAAATGTTCCCAGATATTGCCAAATTCTCCCTCTTCTCAACTGGGGAGGAAAAGTTGCCCCACTTGAGAACCACTGCACTGTATGTAGATATTGATATACAAATATAATGACACTTATAGTTAGAAATGAGCCTCATGATTAATGGTTTGTGATTAATGGTAAAATGCTATTGGTGGTATTATAACCGCTCCATGACCATTATTTCCTTCCTTTTTACATCTACATTAAGACTACCCTTTGTTGTATGAAAGTGAAAGTAGCTCAGCTATGTCTGACTCTTTGCAACCCCATGGACCCATACAGTCCATGGAATTCTCCAGGCCAGAATACTGGAGTGGGTAGCCGTTCCCTTCTCCACAGGGTCTTCCCAACCTAGGGACTGAACCCAGGTCTCCCACATTGCAGGCAGATTCTTTACCAGCTGACACACCAGGAAAGCCCAAGAATATTGGATTGGTAGCCTATCCCTTCTCCAGCAGATCTTCCCAACCCAGGAATCAAACCAGGGTCTCCTGCATTGCAGGCAGATTTTTTTACCAGCTGAGCTACTAGGAAAGTCACTGATAAAATTTATTGAATTTATTACTTGTGCTTCTGTATCTTTACCTCACGGATTCATAATTATTTACACTCCAAATTACAGAAACCACCTCTACTGCATGTCAGAGGAATCTGTCAGTTGCTGCTGTCACACATAGTTCTATGGCCATTACTTACATGTGAAACTGTATTTTATTTCAGTCCATCCAAATTTTTCTTGTTTTCAGCCCATCATCCACATACGTTTGTAATTCTGCATTTTTCCTCCATATGTGTTCTTATAGTTGAGCTACACTATAGCATTATACCTTCCTGCTAGTATATTGGTTGCAACTTAGAACCTTTTAGTTATAATATTTTTGGCATTTTTGTTATGGGTGGTTTGTACATGATTCAATTACTTGGATTTGAAGAGAAGTCACTAAGACTAGAAGTGAGTGGTTAGTGGATAGAATCCATGGGTAACTGCATGTTCAGTCACAGTTCAAATGAAGCGGGCACCAAAATTTACAGTGGGTGGAAAGAGCATCATCAGACACTTAGTACTCTGGCATCTAGATGCAGTTGTTGTCTGAGGCCCTGGTGTATAAATAACAGTGTTTCTAACCATTAAAATGATGTTTCTGGTACACAAATTCAAACCCAGAGGCTGCAATTTAAAAAAAAATTGATGGCCCCTTATCTGAGTGGTGGGAATGATCAAGTAGGCAAGAAATTAGAATAGAAACTGAGAATTCTGGATAGCACAGAGGTCCCATTAATTCAACTACGTGGTATAGAAATCGTGACTTATGGAATAGTTAAGTGAAACCAGTGGTAAGCGGGGTATCTTTGAAACAGAATAATAGAAAATTGTCATAGAAAGAGAAAAATCAGGTAATAATTAAACTTTACCTGATGAAAGTGCCTACTCGGGCACTTTCTGCCTCAAGTCAAAAGTGAAAGAGCCCAGAGAGCTATCTTTGCACTGATGGGCAGTGGAAGCTAATAATCGATGTTCCAGTTAGAATACTAGATTTGTTAGCAGGCTGTACCACACCCATGAAAAAAGATTCATAGCATCAGCTATTGATGACACAATATGATGTCTCCTAAGATTTATTGGTTGTCTTGGTTTGATTTTCTTTTTCCTGTGTCACTGGAACCTTTATTCCCTTAGTAGAATATTTTTATAATGGTTTAAATCTATTCTTATCTAGAGAAGCTACTGGCAGTCTTTAATCTTTTTCTTGATTCTTGTTCAGATTTATTGTTTCCTTGTTCATATTTGGCAGTCAATTCAGTAGTTCTGGTACATGCTCTTCTTGTATGAGTTCCTGTTTGTGCCCTTGTACGGGACAGAATTGCACAAGCTGTAGCTTATCAGGTTTGAGCCTAGTTCTACATTTTTTTTTAAAAATTAGACATTTGCTATTTTAGTTATTTAATAATTATAATTAGGAAAAGTATATAAAGAAATAACATAAAGTTTGTTTTGTTGTACTTTTTAGTTTCCCTCTTTTCTATGTAAAGTTAAGATACATATAAATTGATCACTACCTTATTGGTTTTTAAATTTTATGTTAAATTGTACTAGTTCAGTTTTACACTGGTTTAGACTTTCACTTTTCACTTTCATGCATTGGAGAAGGAAATGGCAACCCACTCCAGTGTTCTTGCCTGGAGAATCCCAGGGGCGGCGGAGCCTGGTGGGCTGCCGTCTATGGGGTCACGCAGAGTCGGACACAACTGAAGGAACTTAGCAGCAGCAGCAACCGAGAAGGATAACTACAGTGTGTTTATATGTTCATCACATAGAATTTTCACTTAGCCTGCATTTCTCACATAGCGTTAGCTTTCTTTCCCAGTTTTACTTTAGTATGTGTGTGTGTGTTTTCTTTACATCAACCAGTGCATTGTTTGAGTCAAATCTTTACTATTTGCTTTACTTAAATCCCTTAAGCTTATGTTTCAGATCTCACAAGATATCACAGAAGTCTCAACCTAGATGGGAAATTTTGAGTTGTTCAAATTGAGCTGTCTTTTTCTTTAGCAATGTTCATTCTTTGTTTTAATCTTTCCCCTCAAGTTCTCTGCTTTTCTTAACTAATAAATGTATGTAGTCAGTCAATCAGTGAATTCATGTTTATCCATCCATTCATCATATATTTGCTTCATGCTATGTTCTACATGACAGCTGGCTAGGCAGTGGAGAATCAAGGGTGAATGAACTTTGCTTCACAAGCTGGAGTCTTGCTTCTATGCTTTGCTTACCTGTGAGGTATGCTCCCCTGTCCTGCGCCCTTCAATTACTGAGCAAATCCTGTCAGTTCTGCCTCTTTCTTACTAACTCTGTCTGTATGCCTACCTTTCTTACTAACTCTGTCTGTATGCCTACCTGTCTCTGTTACTGAAGTCATAAATCTGTGTTTTGTCTTTGTGTACATGGCAACCCACTCCAGTACTCTTGCCTGGAAAATCCCATGGACGGAGAAGCGTGGTGGGCTACAATCGATGGGGTTGCAAAGAATTGGACACGACTGAGTGACTTCACTTTCACTTTCACATAAGTCTATGTTTTGTCATCAGGATAAACTACAACTGATGAATCTCTCTTTCTTTGCTTCTTATTCAACTCTGTAGTCATAGGATCTTCCTGAAAAGCAAATCAGCTACTCATAAGCCCTTCTATATCTCTTGTCTCCTACAATGAAGTTGATATCATGAACGTTCTTCAAGGCTTTTACTGATCCAACTCAAATATGTTTCACCTGCCTTATCTCTTGATATTTCCTCCCTGAAACGCTTCAGGAACTAGAACATGTACTGTCTCACCTCTGGGTCATCTAAAGAGCTTTCCATTTTGACTCTTCACCTCCACAGTCTTGATCTTTTCACCTCCTTCACCACCCTTTCCCCAGATAATTCCAGTTCATACTTAATGTCTCAAGTTTGATATCACTACTTCCAGTGTGAAAGGAGAATAAAAATGGAGTTGATATTGCTGAAAGAGCTCTCTACAATGGAGCCAAGACAACTTTAAGGAAGTGTGGCTTAAATGCACATCTCAGCTTGAATGGAATCTGACTTTTGACCTGAAATCATCCAGAACACCAGCCAGAAATTCAAGACACTTATCAAACCCTTACCCTAAAATAACTCAAGACGGGTTATCTACTCATCAGACCCCTACCTTAAAATAACTTGTAATTCCATAAGGAGAAATATTTTCTGACTCAAGTTAGAGTCAATCAGAATTCTCACCAGGCAGCTTTTAACTACCTGTGGCTTTTTTGTCTTTTATAAGCCCCTGATTCTTTGCCTTCCTTGAAATACTCTTTTAGAGTTACCTGAATCTGTGTCTCTGAATTGCCTTAAGACCCCAGATAAACTCTTCTTCTTTGCAGCATCCTGCAGGTTTTTTTGAGGGGAAGGAGGTGGGATTGATACCAGTACAGCTTTTTAGGTATCTCTTCTATGGGTACATTTACCATAGACCATATTGAAATTTCTTCTCTTCTTATCGTGTTCTGTATGCCCTTATCTTGTTTTTACGTCTCTTCTTGTCTTTATAAGAAACAAGGGAAATGTCTTTTCCACTCTTTTTACCTGGAACCTAGCTTAGTAGTTGTTACATTACAGGTGTGAAAAAAGTACTTGTTGAATGAATAAATGATTGAACAACAGAAAAACTCATAAACTATCTCAAATATTAAAAAAAAAACACCCTCCAAGTCTTAAAATATGCCAGTAAAGTCCCTGTCCCATACTCCATACAAGGATTGTAAATAGAAAATAACCAATGACTTTGTTAGCTTTTGGCCATATCTGGAATAAGAAAAAAATAAATAAATGTAGGAAAAGAACCACTTTGCTTTGTGTCATGTATAAAATACTAGGTGCAGCCAGATTCAACAGGGACTTAGATTTAGATTTCTTCATTTTAATCTCTGGATTTCTTCCCCCCTCCCATTAACTAATACACAGAAAGAGTGCCCCCACAAACACACACACTTTTTTGTTATCATTTTCCATATGAATCCTTAAAATAGCAAACTTTCTAGGCAACCGTTATAATGGAATGCTCACTGAGCCAGAAGTAGAAGACCGACAGCAATTAGGAAAAATGGGACAGACTACGTTTATCTCAAATTGAGGCTTAAACTGGTTGGGCCACTTTTTCCATCTGGAAAATTAGAATTGGATTAGAAGAGGCTTTCCCAGAGAAACCAAATATTGAGATAGCCAAAAAATTCATTTGCGTTTATCCGTAAGATGTTATAGAAAAACCAGAATGAATTTTTTGGTCAATCCAATACTTACTATTCTATATTCAATTTTAAATAGGGATTAATTTACAAATTTTGAATTGATATAAAAGTTTCAGGAAAACATCTACTACATAAAATAAAGGTATATTTCTATAGATCTCTGCATTTAAATTACCTTAACTTGCATGTAAATTCTTATGTGATGGGAATCTCAACTTCAAAGTGGACTGAGCCCACTGCCAGGATTTAGGGATGACTAAGGATTTCTTGAAAACTGGTAGGACAGACCTAAAAAGAGTCTGCTTTTCATGAGTTGATTGTCATGAGGGAATTGTTTGGGGCTATGGAAAGTCTGAGGAAGTTTAATGCATAGAGACTTGCTCACTAGAAACAAATGCTGTGGAGGGCACCATGTTCCTTCCTGTAGTTGTTATTGTTTAGTCACATAAGTTGTATCTGAATTTTTGCAATGTCATGGACTGTAGCACACCAGGCTCCTATGTCCTTCACTATCTCCCGGAGTTTGCTCAAATTCATGTCCATTGAGTCAGCGGTGCTGTCTAACCATCCCGTCCTCTGCTGTCCCCTTCTATTTTTGCCTTGAAACTTTCCCAGCATCAGAGTCTTTTCCAATGAGTTTATTCTTCACTTGCTCTTATCAAGTGGCCAAAATACTGGTGCTTCTGCTTCAGCATCAGTCCTTCCATGATTATTCAGGACCGATTTCTTTTAGGATCAAGTGGTTTGATCTCCTTGCAGTCCAAGGGACTCTCAAGTCTCCTCGAGCACTGCAGTTCAGAAGCATCAATGCTTTGGTGCTCAGCTTTCTTTATGGTCTAAATCTCACATCCAAACAAGACTACTGGAAAAACCATAGCTTTGAATATATGAACATTTGCTGGCAAAGTGATGTCTCTGCTTTTTAATATGTTATCTAGGTTTGTCTTGGCTTTTCTTCCCTAGGAACAAGTATCTTTTAATTCCATGGCTGCATTCACCATCTGCACTGATTTTGGAGCCCTGGGAAATAAAAAATCTGTCACTGTCTCCACTTTTTCCCCTTCTATTTGCCATGAACTGATGGGACCAGATGCAATGATCTTAGTTTTTTGAATGTTGAGTTTCAGGCCAGGTTTTTCACTCTCCTCTTTCACCTTCATCAAGAGGCTTTTGTTCCTCTTTACTTTCTGCCATTAGGATGGTATCATCTTTGCATATCTGAGTTTGTTGATATTTCTCCTGCCAATCTTGATTCTAGCTTATGATTCCTTCAGCCTGGCATTTCCTATGCTACACTCCATGTAGAAGTTAAGTAAACAGGGTGACAATGTACAGGCTTGTCGTACTCCTTTCTGAATTTTGAACCAGTAAGTTGTTCCATATCAGGTTCTAACTGTTGCTTCTTAACCCTCATACAGATTTCTCAGGAGACACATAAAGTGTTCTGGTACTCCCATCTCTTTGAGAATATTCCATAGTTTGTTGGGATCTACACAGTCAAAGACTTTGACGTAGTCAATGAAGCAGATTTTTTTTTTTTCTGGAACTTCCTTGCTTTCTTCATGATACAACAAATTTTAGCAATTTGAACTCTGGTTCCTCTGCCTCTTTGAAACCCAACTTGTACAACTGGAATTTCTCTGTTCACATACTGCTGAAGCCTAACTTGAAAGATTTTGAACATTACCTGCTAGATTTCCCTGGTAGCTCAGCTGGTAAAGAATCCACCTGCAATGCAGGAGACCCTGGTTCGATCCCTAGGTTGGGAAGATCCACTGGAGAAAGGATAGGCTACCCATTCCAGTATTCTTGGACTTCCCTGGTCCTCAGTTGGTAAAGAATCCACCTGCAATGCAGGGGACCTGGGTTTGATCCCTGGGTTGGGAAGATCCCTTGGAGAAAGAAAAGGCTACCCACTCCAGTATTCTGGCCTGGAGAATCCCATGGACTGTATAGTCCATGAAATCGCAGAGTCAGACATGACTGAGTGACTTTCACTTTCACTTTGCTAGCATGTGACATGAGCAAAATTGTACGATAGTCTGAATATTCTTTGGCATTGCTCTTCTTTGGGATTGGAATGAAAATTGACATTTTCCAGCGCTGTGGCCACTGCTGAATTTTCCAAATCTGCTGACATATTGAGTGCAGCACTTTAACAGCAATTGTCTTTTAGGATTTTAAATAGCTCAGCTGGAATTCCATCACCTCTACTAGCTTTGTTTGTAGTAATGCTTCCTAAGGCCCACTTGACTTCACACTCCAGGATGTCTGACTCTAGGTGAGTGACCACATTATTGTGGTTATCCAAGTTTTTAAGACTTTTTTTGTATAGTTATTCTGTGTTTTCTTGCCACCTCTTCTTCATTGCTTCTGCTTCTGCTAGTTCCTTACCATTTCAGTCACTTATCTTGCCCATCCTTGCATGAAATGTTCCCTTAATATTTCCTATTTCACTGAAGAGAATGTTTCTAATCTTTCCCATTCTATCGTTTTCTTCTATTTTCCTTGCATTATTCATTTAAGGAGGCTTTCTTATCTCTCCTTGCTGTTCTCTGAAACTTTGCATTCAGTTGTATATATCTTTCCCTTTCTCCCTTGTCTTTCACTTTTCTTCTTTTCTCAGCTATTTATAAAGCCTCCTCAGACAAACCAATTCACCTTCTTGCATTTCTTTTTGTTTGGGATGGTTTTGGTCACTGCCTCCTGAACAGTGTTATAAACACCCATCCCTAGTTCTTCAGTCACTGTCTACCAGATCTAATCCCTTGAATCTCTTCATCACCTCCACTGTATAATCATAAGGGGCTTTATTTAAGTCATACCTGATGGCCTAGAGATTTTTCCCATTTTCTTCAATTTAAGCCTGAATTATACAATAAGAGTTCATGATCTGAGCGACCTTCAGCTTCAGGTCTTGGTTTTTTTTTTTGACTGTATAGAGTTTCTCTGTCTTTGGCTACAAAGAACATAATCAATCTGATATGAGTATTGACCAGCTGGTGATGTCTATATGCAGAGTCATCTCTTGTGTTGTTGGAAGAGGGTGTTTGCTATGACCAATGTGTTCTCTTGACAAAACTCTTTAGCTTTTGCCATGCTTCATTCTGTACTCCAAGGACAAACCTGCCTGTTATTCCAGGTATCTCTTGATTTCATACTTTTCCATTCCAGTCCCCAAAAGATGAAAAGGACATCCTTTTTTGGTGTTAGTTCTAGAAGGTGTTGTAAATCTTCATAGAGCTGGTCAACTGCAACTTCTTTGGCATTAGTGGTTGGGGCATAAACTTAGATTATTGTGATGTTGAATGATTTGTGTTGGAAACTAACCAAGATAATTCTGTCATTTTTGAGACTGCACCTGAGTGCTGCATTTTGGACTCTTTTGTTGACTATGAAGGCTACTCCATTTCTTCTAAAGGATTCTTGCCCACAATAATAAATATGATGGTCATTTGAATTAAATTCACCCATTCCTATCTATTTTAATTCACCGATTTCTAAGATGTCTATATTCAATCCTGCCATCTCTTGCTTGACCATATCATTTACCTTGATTCAAGGACCTAACATCCCAGGTTCCTATGCAATATTGTTCTTTATAGCATATGACTTCATTTTCACCAACAGACATTCCACAACCTAGTGTCATTTCCCCTTTGGCCCATCTACTTCATTCTTTCTGGAGCTTTTAGTAATTGCCCTCAACTCTTCTCCAGTACCATATTGGACACCTTTTGACCTGGGGGTCTCATCTTCTGGTATCATATCTTTTTGACTTTTCATACTGTCTTTGGGGTTCTCTAGGTAACAATACTGAAGTTGCTTGCTGTTTTCTCTTCCAGTGGACCACGTTTTATCAGAGCTCTTCACTATGTCTCATCTAATTTGTGTGGCCCTGAATGACCAGGCTTATAGGTTCATTGAGTTATGCCTGGGCACTAGAAACAAATTCTGTGGAGGGCACCATGTCTCTTTCCTGATCTATTAAATGAGAGCCTCTTGGGAATAAATGCTTTGGGTGGGGAAGCTGAAGGAACTTTTAATGACAGAAGACGAGATTTGGGAGAGGGACATTTTCTACATTTTGGAGCACAACATTGCTTCTCTGAGACAATAAATTATGACTAATGTGGTTCCATTAGAACACAATGGAATGTGGTTCCATTTCTTATCCTTCAACTGCAGATTTAGAATGCACTGGGAGACACAGCCTTTGACAGTGATGATGCATTCCTTCAGGCGGTTTCTCAACTGAAGTAGGCATGGTGATTGTCTGTGAACATAGGCAATATATCCCTGGAAACTGAAAAAAATACCGTGATGAAGGAATATTGCAACACACTATTGTTATGCCAGGGCTTCTGGGTGACTCAGTGGTAGAAAATCCACCTGCCGATGGAAGAGATGTGGGTTTCATCGCAGGGTCAGGAAGATCCCCTGGAGAAGGAAATGGCAACCCACACTAGTATTCTTGCTTGGGTAATCCCATGGATAGAGGAACCTGGTGGGCTACAGTCCATGGGTAGGAAAGAGCAACTGAACAAATTCTTCTGTGGAAGCCACAGAACAATAAGCTCCCCAAATTTGAGTAATTGCTATCAATAAAAATTATTTTATATCCCTTAGGATGATGACACCAGGGGAAACTTGGATTAAATTTTCAAAATGGTCATATGAATACAGTTTCTAAGGCATACACTGCCATTGGGCTATTTTTAAATTTTTGTTTATTTTACTTTTTTATTCTAGTACAGTTCCTCTGTGTATTATATGTTACAGATGTATAATGTTGTGATTCACAGTTTTTATAAGTTATTTCATTCATAGTTATTATACACTATTGGTCATCTTCTCTGTATTATAGCTTATTTTATATATAATAGTTTGTACTTATTCCCCTACCCCTGTATTGTCCCTTTATTTTTCCCTCTCCCCACTGGTAAGCACTAGCTTGTTCTCTATAGGCTTGAGTCTGCTTCTTTTTGTTATATTCTAGTCTGTTGTAAACTATATCATGATAATATATATGACATCATACAGTATTTTATTTCTCTCTTTGACTTAATTTACTTAGCATAATGTCCTCCAAATCCATGCGTGTTGCTGTAAATGGCAAAATTTCATTATTTTTTACAGCTGAGTAGTAGATGGAATTCCAGCTGAGCTATTTCAAATCCTAAAGGATGATGCTGTTAATGTGTTGCATGCAATATGTCAGCAAATTTGGAAAACTCAACAGTGGCCGCAGGACTGGAAAAGATTAGTTTTCATTCCAGTCCTAAAGAATGCTAAAGCTACTGTACAGCTGCTCTTATTTCAGATGCTAGCAAGGTTATATTCAAAATCCTTCAAGCCTCAACAGGCTTCAACAGTGTATGAACCAAGAACTTCCAATTGTATAAGCTGGGTTTCAAAGAGGCAGAGGAACCAGAGATCAAACTGCTAAGATTTTTTGTATCATGGAGAAAGCAAGGAAGTTCCAGAAAAAAGCACCTACTTCTGCTTCATTGACTACGCTAAAGCCTTTGACTGTGTGGATCATAACAAACTGTGGAACATTCTTAAAGAGATGGGAGTACCAGAACACTTTATGGGTCTCTTGAGAAATGTGTATGTGGGTTAAGGAGCAAGAGTTAGAACCAAATTTGGAACAACTTACTGGTTCAAAATTCAGAAAGAAATACAACAAGGCTGCATATTGTCACCCTGCTTATTTAACTTCTATTCAGAGTACATCATGTGAAATGGTGGCTGGGTGAATTACAAGCTGAAATCAAGATCGCTGGGAGAAATATCAACAACTTCAGATATGCAGATGATACCACCCTAATGGCAGAAAGTAAAGAGGAACTAAAGAGCCTCTTGATGAGGGTGAAAAAGGAGAGCAAAAAAGCTGGCTTGACACTCAGCATTCAAAATCTAAGATCATGGCATCTGGTCTCATCACTTCATGGTGAATAGAAGGGGAAAAACTGGAAACAGTGACAGTTTATTTTTTTGAGCTCCAAAATCACTGTGAATGGTGATTGCAGCCATGAAATTAAAAGATGCTTGCTCTTTGGAAGGAAATCTATGACAAACCTAATGTGTGTGCGTTAGTCACTCAGTCGTATCTGACTCTGCAATCCCATGGACTGTAGCTCTCCAGGCTCCTCTGTCCATGGAGTTCTCAAAGCAAGAATACTGGAGTGGGTTGCCATTTCTTTCTCCAGGAGATCTTCCCAACCTAGGGATTGAACCCAAATCTTCCACATTGCAGGCAGATTTTTTACTGTCTGAGCCACTAGGGAAGCCCTATGACAAACCTAGACAGTGACATCATTTTGACATCATTTTGCTGACAAAGATCCATATAGTCAAAGCTGTGGTTTTTCCAGTAGTCATGTACGGATATGAAATTTGGACCATAAAGAAGGCTGAGTGCTGAAGAATTGATGCGTTCAAATTGTGGTGTTGGAGAAGACTCTTGAGAGTCCCTTGTACTGCAAGGAGATTAAACCAGTCAATTCTAAAGGAAATCAACCCTGAATATTCATTGGAAGGACTAATGCTGAAGCTGAAGTTCCAGTAGTTTGGCAACCTGATGTGAAAACCTGATTCACTGGAAAAGACCCCGATGCTGGGAAAGACTGAAGGCAAAAGGAGAAGAGGGAGGCAGAGTATGAGATAGATAGCATCACTGACTCAATGGACATGAATTTGAGCAAACTCTGGCAGATAATGAATGGCAGGAAAGCCTGCTGTGCTGCAGTCTATGGGGTCACAAAGAGTAGTGCACAACTTGAAGACTGAACAACAACAACAGCAAATGGTAGTTCTAGCCTTAGTTTTTGAGAAACCTCCAAACTGTTTTGCATAGTGGCTATCCCAAGTTACATTCCCATCAACTGTGTATGAGGGTTCCCTTTTCTCCATATTTTCCCCAACATTTGTTATTTGTGTTCTTCAAGGAGATCCAACCAGTCCATTCCAAAGGAGATCAGCCCTGGGATTTCTTTGGAGGGAGTGATGCTGAAACTGAAACTCCAGTACTTTGGCCACCTCATGCAAAGAGTTGACTCATTGGAAAAGACTCTGATGCTGGGAGGGATTGGAGGCAGGAGGAGAAGGGGACGACAGAGGATGAGATGGCTGGATGGCATCACTGACTCAATGGACTGAGTGAGTGAACTCTGGGAGTTGGTAATAGACAGGGAGGCCTGGCGTGCTGCGATTCATGGGGTCGCAAAGAGTTGGACACGACTGAGCGACTGAACTGAACTGAACTGAACTGATGATAGTCATTCTCCCAAGTGTGAGATCGAATCTCATTTTGGTTTTGATTTGCATTTCCCTGATGACTCGTAATGTTGAGCATCTTTTCATGTAGCCATTTCCATCTGCATTTCCTCTTTGGAAAAAATGTCTATTCAGTTCTTCTATTTTTTAGTTGGGTTGTTTGTTTCTTTGATGTTGAGTTGTATGAGCTAATTATGTATATTGGAAATTAATTCCTTATTGGTCATACCATTTGTAAATATTTCCTCCCATTCAGTAGATTGTCCTTTTTGCCCATGGTTTCCTTTGTTATTCCTTTTCAGTTTAATTAGATCTCATTTGTTTATTTTTGCTTTTATTTCCTTTACTTTAGGAAAGGGACCCAAAAAAAATATTACTTCAATTTATGTCAAAGAGTGTTCTGCTTATTTTCCTCTAGGAGTTTCATAGTATTTTGTCTTACATTTAGGTCTTCAATCCATCTTGAATTTATTTTTGTGTGTGATGTTAGAGAATGTTCTAATTTCATTCTTTTACATGTAGCTGTCCAGTTTTCCCAGGTCCATTTATTAACAAGACTGTCTTTTCTCCATTGTATATTCTTGCTTCCTTTGTCATAGATTAATTAACCATAAGTGGGTGAGTTTGTTTCTGGGCTGTCTATCCTGTTCCATTGATCTTTGTGTCTTTTGTTTGTTTATTTTTTAATAGAAGAAATTCTCCTATCACTCTTTTGTGTGCAGAACTGTAGCCACTGGTCATATTGGTCTGTTGAGTACTTGAATTGTGGCTCATCTGAATGTAAATGTGCTGTAAATATAAAATACTGATTTCTGAGACTTGATATTAAAAAAGAATGTAAAATATCTTAATATTTTAATAATTTTAATATTGATTGTATATAGAAGTATTATTTTGGATATGTTGGGTTGAATAAAACATACTCTCAAAATTAACTTCATTTCTTTTTACTTTTTAAAATATGGCTCTAGAAAATTAAAAACTATCAACACACAAGTGACCTGTATTTTATTTCCATTGGACAAGGCTGACTGATAATTAACATTTGAGCCCTAAAATATATGGCATTTATTTGAGTTTTTAAATTATGGATGCAAAAATTTTTTGGTTAATAAAATTACAGACTCCTTAAGGATAAATTCTGTGTTTCTGTTTTTCGTTTTTCCAGGTACTTGTACTACTGATAACATGTAATAGATTTTACTGCATGCTTATTAATTTGAATTGATGTAATAAGACTATTTGTTTATTTCCATAAAACTGTGAAGTACTTTTAGACTGTGGCCTAGAAAAGTGTATAAACAGACCTTTGTATTGTAAAAAGTATTCAGTTCAGAATATGTGTTAATAAGTAACAATTATTTTAATTCAATTGTGAGCTTTTTCCATTTTCCATTTTCTTGCTTTGTATTTTTAAAATGCAAGTTAAGAAAGGTTTTAGAGCAGTTTTATTCATCAATGTGTTTGTTTATTTTCTATAAACCTTTTGATAACTTAGTATAATTGGGAGAAATTTTAGCTGAATTTCTAAAATTCCAAATTAGTATATTTCTTTTTAACTACTTATTTCGAAATAATTTTCCTATAGAAGATACATAAATAACATAAGAAACTCCTGTGTACCCTTCAACCAGATTTATCAATTATTTATATTTGCCACATTTGCTTTATTATTCTCTGTTTTGCCATCTATCTATCAATATTATTAATGTTTTCATGAACCATTTGAGAGAGAGACACAGACATACTTCTTTACTCCAATTTATGTTATATCTCCACCGTCCACCCCCTATCATTGCCCGGTCCAGGGTCTAATTCAAGAGTATGCTTCGCGTGTAATTGCCATGTCTTTTTCAGGTGCTTTAAATTAGAACAAGTTCCCCACCCTTTTCTTCCTATATGGGCTTTCATGACAGTAATTTTTTAAGAATCTGGGACAATTGTTTTATACTGTGTTTTTTGATGTGAGTTTCCTAGTGATTAGAAGCAGATTATGAATATTTTGAAACATGTATAATAAAAGTGATCCTGTGATAGCCTCAGGCCTCACATCAAGAGAACATGATGTTGGTTTCCCATTTTGGTGATGTCAGCTCCATAAAGGTGGTGTCTACTAGGTTTCTCCACAGTAAAGTTACAATTGTGCTTGAAAAACTGTATGTTTTTAATGAAGTGTACTTCATAAACCCAGGGATCGGGGTTCAATCCCTGGGTCGGCAAGGTCCCCTGGAAAAGGAAATGGAATGGATAGAGGAGCCTGGTGGACTACAGTCCATGGGGTTGCAAAGAGTTGGACACACCTGAAGTGACAGAGCACAGCACATTTTTAGAGTACTTATTGAATTTGTTACAATATTGCTTCTTTTTTATGTTTTGATTTTTTGGCTTTAAGGCTTGTAGACTCTTAGCTCCCATCCAGGGATTGAACTCGTTCCCCCTGCACTGGAAGGTGAAGTCTTAACCACTGGACTGCCAGGGAAGCCCCTGTAAAGGGACTTTGAGAACAAAAAGTTTAAGAGCCATTGTCCAAGACCAAATGAAATGCTGACACTACTGCTATAACCTGGAAATTTCTTAGGAAAGTGGCAGTGAGGGGGGAATTAAAGCTGAGATTCTTAAATTAAATCTATCTTTTGAACAATGGCTGATGTTCACTCACTTTGCGACCCCATGGACTGTAGCATGCCAGGCTTCCCTGTTCCTCACCATCTCCTGGAGCTTGCTCAAATTCATGTCCATTGAGTCTGTGATGCCATCCAACCATATTGTCCTCTGTCAACCCCTTCCCCTCCTGCCTTCACTCTTTCCCAGCATCAGGGTCTTTTCCAGTGAATCAGCTCTTCACATCAGGTGGCCAAAAGTATTGGAGGTTCAGCTTCACCATCAGTCTTCCAATGAGTATTCAGGGTTGATTTCTTTTAAGATTGACTGGTTTGATCTCCTTGCAGTCCAAGGGGCTCTTAAGAGTCTTCTCCAACAGCACAGAACAATGGTATACTCAGTATAAGCCTGAGATTTTCTACAGGAAATTCTTACCTTTTGGAAGTATATACTATAATGAGAGGTGAAATAATGTGATGTCTGAAATTTCTTTAATACAGTGGTGGTGGTGGTAAGTGAACAGATGAAATGAAATTGTGCTTTCAGTTGTTGAAACTGTGTGATTGGTACTTATGGATTCATTATAAAATTCTGTTTTGAGTATGTTTGAAAATTTTCAAATTTATTTCAAATGTTTCATCTCTACATAAACATTTTAATGTTATAGTCTTGGACACGAATAAAGCCTATTTGCTTGGAATGTCATAATAATTTAAAGCATATAAGTTACAGTTTTTTGGATATATGTAAATGCCTTTCTTCTAAAAAGTTCAAACTGATTTACCTTGACTGGTTTTTACAACATGAATACTCATTATCTATTTCTTTGACCTTTGCAACATGTTAGGGAAATTTGCAAAATAAAAACAGATAATTGAATACACATCAAAAGCTCATACAATGGAAAGCAATAGTATTGAATTTTTAGAATTAGCTGTAACACAGTATATATTATCAAAAAATCAGATCTGAGTTTGATTCCTGGCTCTGCTACTTTATATTATTGATAATAACATAACACTAATAGAAATAATGTACTCATGAGGCCAACATTAACTGAGCTTAATATGTGACAGGTTTTGTGCTAAATCTTTACATTAGTATATTCACTGAATCTTTTCAACAAAATCAGAAATAACTTTTGTTTTGTAAATAACTTGCCAGATGATCACATTTGGTAAAAGATTGAGTAGAAATTTGAAGCTGGGGCATGGATCAGCTGGATCAGCATCCTGGTTTTATCCTCCACTGCATGGCCTTGTCTTATCAGTGACTGCCATGAGCAAGTTATTTATTCTCTCTCAGCCTTAGTTTTATCTCTCATAAAATAGGAATTCAAATAGTAACTACCTCACACGCACAGGGATTACATTAGATAATACATGTAAAACACTTGATACAAGTGGCTAGCATGTAGGAAAATAAGAAATGCCAATTACTATTATTCTCATTACCTAGTTTGCTTCAATAAGTATTTGTGTTGACAACAGTGACAGGAAAATCAGAAGACTATTAAACGCAATGATGTATTTTATTTTCACCCAGAAATCATCTGGACAACCAAATACAAAATATGTCAGAAGTTCTAGAAGTTACTCTCCAATATGGTAACCACTAGCCACATGTGGCTACTGAGCACTTGAAGTGTGGTTGATAATTGAGTTAGGCTGTAAGTGATACACACATGTGTAATACACACATTCAAAGATTTAGAGTGAAAAAGAAAATATCTCATTCACATTCTTGGATTACTATAGCTATGTTGAGTTAAAAATATTAAAGTTAGCTCCACTTGTTATTTTTAAGTAATTTTCTAAGGTGACTATTAGAGTGTTTAAAATTACATAATGGCTCTTGTGTTTTGGGGACAGTGCTAGTCTGGAACTTGGGTTACTTCTAAGCGGCGTCACGCTTATGGAGCTTTTTGTATCCTTGTTCAAAAGTGTGAAATACTGCTACCTTCCTGAAAGTTAAAATCATTTACAATATGGCCAATCCTAGCTGTTGAGTGAGGAATTACATTGTGTTCTGTTCTTCCCCAATTCTATCATCACTTCCATCATTCATATTATAGACTTTCAAAGGAGAAGTTGTAAAAAATGGTGAGGATGGTTGTGCTGGAAAAATTGAAATATAACATTTGCTTAATAGTTTTGAAATTTTCATGCGCTGTACCATCCACTCAAATGCTAATATTGGATGTGTATTAATATAGAAATAGTTTTCAGCTTTGACTTGCTAGTTTAGCTTTTCTCAAAGTGTATTCCAAAAGAAAACTAATCCTGTAGAATTAGGGTGATCATACATCCTGGTTTTCCTGGCATAATCTCAATTTATACCTATTGTTCTGATACAAATATTAACGCTCATGCATTCAAAAGTGTCCCAGTTTGAGCAATAAATTATATGGCCACCCGATCTTCTCTAATGAAAAGATTGTTTTGTCAAATAAGTTTGGGAAATGTATCATACTCCACCCTCCTTTTAGAAATTTACAACACATACCGGGATTTGATAAGTCATACAATAAAGTAACTTGTTTAATTTCATTTAACTCATTGTTTCCTAAATTTACTTGATTGTGGAATTCCTTCTTTCCTGGAATACATATTCCCTAAGATGCATACATGCTCAATTGTGCCAATTCTTTGCAAAAATTCTGTGGACTGTAGCCCACCAGTTTCCTCAGTCCATGTCCAGGCAAGAATACCGGAGTGGGTTGCCATTTCTTCCCCCAGGGAATCTTCCTGACCCAGGGATCAATCCCACGTCTCCTGAGTCTCCTATATTGATAGATGGATTATTTACCACTGAACCACCTGGGAAGCATTAATATCCCAAGAACATACTTAAAACTGATTTAACCATACTTAGAATTTTTCAAGGCCAGATTTTTGACTAATAGTTGCAATTATTTTTATCACTATGTAAATAAATATAAAGTATTTATATAATAAACCTCTACCTTTTTTCTCAAGTGTAGCAGTGACGTGAACAGATACCTGTTTAAGGAAATGTCTTTTATTTATGATCAGGAAATCCAACACTGAAATCCTGATTCACTTAAGTAAATATTCACTGTGTGTCTTTTATACATCAAACCCCGGCCTAGTGCTGATAATTTAAAGAAGAATTAGACCATGATCATTATCTTCAGTTTGAATATAATTACACGGATAGATTTGCCTCCTCTGCAGGGACTTTTTCCCAACTTTTGGTTGGTTAGTTCTGTTTTCTAATTATATTTCTTTTTCTTGTCTAAAACTCTGGAAATGTTATGAAGTTTAGTGGTAGACCACATATTATCATGTTAGGTGCTTTAAGACAGGTGTAAACAGTGTTAGCAAAACAGAGAGGGTAACTGCTCAACCGTCCCCAGGGTCATTGAAAAGTACTTCACTGAGAAGGTGTTATGTGAGTTGTTGTTTAATCACTAAGTCATGTCTGACTCTTCTGTGATCCATGGAGCCCAGCAGGCTGCTCTGTGGGAGTAGAGAGCATTAAAATATTGACAGACACAGAAGGAGTAGAAGTATTTACAGGCAAGAGAATTATTTGTACAAAGAAGCAATGCCAGAAAAGCTTGTTTCATGCTGATGGGAGTAGATTAGGTGTGTTGGGGACAAATATAAGTTTGAGAAGATAATTGTGAACCACCTATATAGGCTCTTTAAACAGTATTTAAGGCTCCTGAAGAAATCTTGAGAAGTACCTATGCTTCTCATTACTATGACTTTATGACCTGGCTGAGTACTCATCTGTATTCAGCCATCTGTTTTGAAGATCCTGAAGAGCAACTTTCATAGGCATGTTAAAACTCTACCCAAAAAATACAATGTACTGAATCACCACTGTGTGTAACAGCATTTAGTCACTCCCCTTCAATAACATAATAATCATACTGTGCTTATATCTCATCTTATTATTTTGGCAAGGACTTCCTCTAGAAGGTACATGGTTGCTGCCATTGCTGGTGCTGTGTGCTTGTGTGTGCGCGCACACACAAGCATAGGCATATAATAGCATCGTATATATGTAAAAGGGGGCTTTATTCAGTGGTTTGGATGTCATTTAGTGTGAATGATTTTTAGATAATAAATAATTGTCCTAGTATATTGAGATGTTTCTAGTTTTTATCTTTTACAAATTTTTTAATTGCAGTCTGTTTACTAAAATAAGATGGCAAGGATAAACTGAAAACACACATACACAATAAAAAAATAAGATAAGTGGTTTCAGCATGTTCTAAATTAAGCACAGACTTTTAGTATGCTCTGTAATAGCAGTGTGACAGTAGGTTTTAGAAACTACTGGGATGTTTGGAATCAAGAATCTTTATTTTCCAACAGTTGAGAAGTTGCTTAATTCCACTAGAAAGTGTGACACCAGCCCCACACTGGCCTCACTTAACGATTAGCCAAATAGAAACAGAAGTTTAGAGATTTCACAGCTGCTGACAAAGAGTCCTTGGAAAGAGTTATGTTGGAATATTCTAACTGTTGCTAAAGAAAGGAATTAAAAAGGTCAGAAATAAGAAACCAGGAAGAAAACAAGCCTGTCAGCATTCAAAACTGATTACCAGGGAATTACTTCGTGGTTAAAAATCCACAGTGTTTCAGCAACTTATTTAGGAATGTTTATCCCAAGGACTGTCGCTGCATGTATTTTGCTACAAATAAATTTGCTTACCTTAACTCTATCAGAACTTTACAAACCACAACTGCTTGGGTTTGAATTTGCCAGTTTTCACAACAGCTACCAACTCCACTGGAAAACAGGAGCCTTCCAGGATGTGGGAGGGGCCCTGGTAGTCCCAGCGCCCAATTATGTGGCTGTCCCTTTTGTTATGGTTCACATTTTAGAAGAAGTCACATAATGAGGTGCAGCTTCTACCATTAACAACTGGGAGCCTGATAATTGTGTGGAAAGTGGAAATGTGCTCAGTCGTGTCCGACTCTTTGCGACCCCATGGACTTTAGCCTACTAGGCTCCTCTGTCCATGAGATTTTCCAGTCAACAGTACTGGAGTGGTTTGCCATTTCCTTCTCCAGGTCATCTTCCCCACCCAGGGATTGAACCCAGGTCTCCCGCATTGTAGACAGACGCTCTACCACCTGAGCCACCAGGGAAGCACAACCCCTTACACTGAGGGCTTCCCAGGTGGTTCAGTGCCTAAAGAATCCTCCTGCAATGCCAAAGACACAGATGTGGGTTCCACCCCTTGATTGGGAAGATTCTCGGCAAGAGGGCATGGCTACCCACTCCAGTACTATTGCCTGGAGAATCCCATGGACAGAGGAGCCTGGTGGGCTACAGTCCATCGCGTCTGAAAGAGTCTGACGTGACTAAGTGACTGAGCACACAGGCACCTCTACACTGAGTGTCAAAAAGGGAAACGGTGTTCTTCTAATCGAAAGCAGTCTGATAATTTACTTTCATTCTCTGTTGTTGTTCAGTTGCCAAGTCGTATCTGACTCTTTGCAACCTCATGGACTGCAGCATGCCCTGTCTCTCGCCACCTCCTGGAGTTTGCCCAATTTCATGTCCATTGAATGGGTGATGCCATCCAACCATCTCATCCTCTGTCATCCCCTTCTCCTCCTGCCCTCAGTCCTTCCCAGCATCAGGGTCTTTTCCAATGAGTCGGCTCTTCACATCAGGAGGCCAAAGTATTGGAGCTTCAGTTTCAGTCCTTCCAGTGAGTATTCAGGATTGATATCCTTTAAGATTGACTGGTTTGATCTCCTTGCTGTTCAAGGGACTCTAAAGAGTCTTCTTTAATTTGCTGTGATTCTCTAATTTCATTCTCTAATTTGCTTTGATACCTGTGGCATAAAAAATTATTGAAAAATTAAATACAATGATTTCTTTGAACAAACAAAAGAATCTTTCACTGGGATTAGAGAATCATAGTGCCTATAAAGGGGGGTACTGGGCTGGACATGAATTGAGCTTCAGAGAACCTGTACTCCATTTTCTACCTATTTATTGTTTGCTTAGTCTCCTCTAAGGTAGTTTAACTTTCTCAGTTTCAGTTTTATCATCTTTCAAATGGAAGTGATGATACCTGTAGCACAATGATGTAGGGATCAAGAGAGATAGTGTATTGCCAAAGTATTTCATTAAAACAGTAATTTACTATTCTGCCTCATTTTCCATCCCTGCCATAAACACAATTTTGCTGCTCTGAGTTCCTTGAACTCAGAGCTAGATTAAGGTGTGGGCCACATGGACAGCCCCAGCCCAGTGCCAACTTCTAATAGTACTGCACAGCCCTGAACTACATTGAAAATATGTTGCCAGATGATAGAGGCTTTGACCTGCTGTCCTCAGCAAAATGTAAAGTTTTTATCCCACTTCTGCCAAAAGAGGCAAGTCTTTGAGCAGATATAAAAATACAAAACAAAGCTCTCCTTGCTAGAATTAGCTCTCTATACTGAACTTTCTTGCAAATAAGCAGTAACAAATAACCAAAATGCCAAGGTCCAGGGCGTAGGTCACAATGCTGCTTAATGGGGATATGATTCATCTTTTCATTTAAAATTTTTAATCTATGAATAAGCATGCCACTAAGTGGTCACATTTTTTTTTCAGAGCATTGACTATGCTTTGGCCAGTGGAAGTCAACCAGTAAAGGAATTTGCTTTATGCAAAATTTTTTGTTGCTATAATTTTCCACACTCTTTGAATACATCCTCAACAAGTATTTTTGTATATTGGTTAAAAGAGGTGCCAAACCATTTTCCTGCCAATGATGCTCAGATTTTCTTGCATTTGTGATGCTTTTCCCATGTATTTCCATCTACAAATATGTTGTCTTTACTCCACTTTGCTCACTACTCATCTTTTGAGTACATTAAAACTAATCAGTTCCTCTATTATACCTTCCTGTCCCCCTTAGTTCCCCACAGGGAATTATAATATTTTCTTGATTCTAAAACAGCAACTTTTTTTTTGAAAATCAAAGCAAAGCAAATAAAATGTTAAAGATATGTATCAGTTTTAAGACATGTTCCAATAGCAAAACACTAAAGTGATCAAACAAGTTTTAAAATCTGGGGAGTGGGGTAATTGCTATCTCTTAGGAGCATTTCAGGCACACAGTATACTCTCTCTTTAGTATTTCTTTATCCATCTGACTGTAAGGAATATGAATTTGTCCCATGAGACTCACACGAAGCAAAAATCATATTGCCTTATGTTGAAAAATCAAAATAAACCTTGCTCCGAACTCTCTTGCTAGCATGTTTCATACTGACTGATACTAGAGAGCTCTTCCTTGAGATGGTTCATGATTCCCAGGGGCTTTGTATAGTATCCTGTGTCATCAAGGAGGAAAAGATTCTTGAGTTGAGTTCATTCTAGTTGTCTAGTTGTCTTGCCCGTTGGTCAAGCCCATGCCACCTAGTTTAAGTTAGGCTACTTTCTTGCTATGTAGTACCCTACCTCCATGATCGTCTCAGCCCCAGAAGCAATCTCCAAGACGCAGAGGACCACAGAGATAGAAATTGAGTCGGTCGTCTCCTACATCCATCCCCTGTCAGGGGTCCTTCTGCCTACTGAGATCTGAGTGGGCATAAAATTCAAGTCCCCATGCACCTCAAGAAAACACCTCTAGGTTTCAATCACCCCCTTTCTTCAATTCCAAATAATAGACTTCTATCCATGCCCTTTCTGTGATAATCCAGTATTATCTTCCTCAGTGGGCCTGAATCCAGAAAAGTTAAACTTCATTTCTAAAGAATTCTGTTTGCGTTTTTTGAGCAAGGAAGGGGCAATCGCAATATAAAGGGAGAAAGATCTTACCTTTTCAGCTGCAAGATAGTAAAGGGGATCATCTGTTTTACCACAGTGAATAGACAGAAGGGAAAACTAAAAGTAACATTAAGCAACAATCAAGATTTAGCAGTTGAATTAGTGTGTATGTCCACCCTCTCCCAATAACCAGTGGTCTTCCTGAGGGTGGGAGCTATGTTTTCCTCATGGATAGGTCCTCAACTCTCAATATAGTTTTATTATATGTTATCAATCAATAAATATTGGATCCATGGATTGAGTGTATTATAGATGGTTATAGATTACTTTCAGAGTAATGCTGGCTTTAAGAATTTTTAGGTGCATTAAAGTGTAAAGCTAGTTGAATAGAACTCAGAAAAATATTTTTGCTCTCCAACCATACCATTTCAATGAATTTTCCTTCTGAGATACAAGGAATATTGCTTGTCAAACATGTAAATTGGAATTTAAGTATTCTGGGACCTAAAATAGATTTCAGCTCTGTTTTTTACTCCAGAAAAGTCATTTTATCTTCTTGTGCCACTGTGTCTATTCACAAAATGCTAAGTTAGTAAAGTGTTCTGAATTTAGATGAAAAGTACACACTGTTCATTGAAGGCATAAAAATATCTTTGAAAGTGAAATATTTGATGCTGTACACAGATACTTGTACTTTGCTTTTGTTACATATTTAGCAGTGAATTTATGTCACTGATAAATATCAAGAACATTTCATGAGAGAACAAGGTAGTACCTTGGTTACTATGAAGTCACCAGAGTTCACTTCAAAGCCTGTGTGATTTCACTACCTCTGTTCATAAAATTCCCTCATTTAAAATGTCATTTTAAGCCAACTTTCAACCTTGTAGCTAAAGCCCCATGCTGTTGCTTTTCTGCTACTGCTAAGTCACTTCAGTCGTATCCGACTCTGTGCGACCCCATAGACGGCAGCCCACCAGGCTCCCCTGTCCCTGGGATTCTCCAGGCAAGAACACTGGAGTGGGTTGCCATTTCCTTCTCCAATGCATGAAAGTGAAAAGTGAAAGTGAAGTCGCTCAGTTGTGTCCGACTCTTCACAACCCCATGGACTGCAACCTACCAGGCTCCTCCATGGGATTTTCCAGGCAAGAGTGCTGGAGTGGGTTGCCATTGCCCTCTCCGCATTCTTTCACTACCTGATAAATATTCACCACTGGAGCTCTGTCACATGTGAGTGATCACAGTCACTCTGATAGAAACTCCTTATGGGACTTGTTATAGACAAATTAGAGAAAAGAGCTTAAACTCAAAAGACCAAAATAACCCACAAAGGTTTATTTATGCAGTATATATGTATCAAGATATCTTAGGCAAGGAGCTACTGCAGGCCCTGATGACAGCTCTGATTGATCAGTGTTATTTCCAGATGTAGGATTGCTATTTCCAGGTGTGGGAACAACACAAATGCAAATAACTACTTCAGGACATAAGGTGATGAATACTGTAAGAGGAACAGAGTCGAAAGGGGTAGTGACAACTTTCAGCTAGAGGAACTGGGCATTTCCCCTCAGGAGAGCCACTGAACTGTGCCTTAGAAAATGGGTTGCATACCATTCATACAAAGGATGACTAGGAGAGAAGGTATTCCAAATGCAAGGAGTGCCTTGAGCAAAGGCACACACTCAGGCCTCAACAAGCAAATCTGCTCCCCCAAACAACAGCAAACATTCATATTTCATCAGTCTTCCTACTTGGGTATATTCAGTGTGTACTTTTCACTAGAATAATAGAAGATATTATCATGAAACATACTCTATAATAACTATATATTCAAAATTGACCTAGAGAATATATGTCAAGAATAAATACAACTTTCTGAGTTTTCTTTGATTGCTTTTCACATTTTTCTAGTCAAAGTAAGTTCTTCGTTCAGAAGAGCTATTTATTAGAGAGAATTCTCGAGAAGCAGAACCAATAGAATGTGTGTGTGTGTGTGTGTAAATATGTGTGTACATGTACATGTATACAGATATACATATATCTGTATATACACAGATGGTCTGCTCTCCATATCCACAGATAAGGCGGGCCAACTGTATTCATTGTACTAAATCATTTTATTTAAAGGATTTGAGTATCCATGAATATTGGAATCCATGAGGACTTCGGCAATCAAACCTCCATAGATACTAAGGACTGACTTTTTACGTATGTCTATGCATATATACCTATATATACCTTTCATATTTATTCTAGAGAGACTGTTATTTTAAAGAGTTGTCTCATATGACTGTAGGAGCTGGCAAATCTGATATTGAGAGGGCTGGTCGAGAAGCTGGATACTTTAGCAGGAGTTGCTGTGGTAGTCTTGAGTCTGAAGTCAGCCTAGGGACAGAATTCCTTTCTTCAGGGAACTTCCATTTCTTCTCTCAAGGTCTTCAACTATTTGGATGAAGCCCATCTGCATTATGAAGTATAATATGCTTTACATGATTTAAAGAATAATGTCAAAAATGTAAAAATATATTTTCACAGCAACATCTAGACTAATGTTTGATGAAACAACTGGGTACTATAGCTTAATCAAGTTGCCACAGGAAAGTGATCATCATAGTTACGATGAATCATGAAACATGGCAGTAATGGAAAGGGATAAACAGTCTTTGTTTGTGGTTCATCACAGTTTTGCAAACATTTTTGTACATATAAGGTTAAAAACCCTCTGAGGAAAGAAGGGAACATATGGCTATCAACAGTTTCTAAATGACAAATCTGAGGCCCAGAGAAATTCAGAATCTTAAAGGAGCTAGAAGTGGCACAGTTGGTATCAGAATGGAACTGATGTCTTATGACTCATCTAATCTTTCCATTGCACTTTCTACTAGTGATCCAATCAAATTTCCTATAACATTTATTTTCTGTAACACTCTCTTGACAATTCTATCTCTCCAACTAAATTCGAAGATGTACCTTTTTTACAGACAACTCTGTTGTGTCCTATATATAATTGAATATCAATAAATGTTTTATAAGAGTGAATTCTGCTACAAATCCGATTTATGCTGAGTAACAATTTGTTTATATAGCTTATGGTGACAGACTCCTTGGATTAGTTTTCAAGGCATGTGGAAGAAACTTGTTGCAGTGATTTTATAAGGCTGCTGCTGCTGCTAAGTCGCTTCAGTCGTATCCGACTCTGTGCAACCCCACAAACAGCAGCCCACCAGGCTCCCCTGTCCCTGGGATTCTCCAGGCAAGAACACTGGAGTGGATTGCCATTTCCTTCTCCAATGCATGAAAGTGAAAAGTGAAAGTGAAGTCGCTTGGCTAGCAAGTCTGAAAAGCCTAAATTCTCCATATTGTGTACTGTGCTGTGCTAAGTTGCTTTGGCCGTGTCCAGCTCTTTGCGACCTCATGGACTGTAGCCCACCAGGCTCCTCAGTCCATGGATTCTCCAGGCAAGAATACTGGAGTCGGTTGCCATGCCATTTTCCAGGGGATCTTCCTGATCAAGGGAATGAACGCACATCTCCTGCATTGCAGGCAGATTCTTTACCACTGAGCCCCCAGGGAAGTCCAAATTCTCTACTCTGTGACAACCTGGAGGGGTGGAATGGGGTGAGAGATGGGAGAGAGGTTCATGAGACATGAGACATACATATACCTATGGCCGATTCATGTTGATATATGGCAGAAACTAACACAATAATGTAAAGCAATTATCCTCCAGTTAAAAAAAAAACTTTTTTTAGGTGAGGCTTATGAGTCCTGTGAACATGGGCAAGTTGCTTAGCTTCTCCAAGGACTGATTTCTTTATTTGTAAAAATGAAAATGATACCAGAACCTCAGAAATGTATTGTGTGAATTGAAAGTGTGTTGCTACATGTATAATAGGTATGAATAGCTCCATATAACTCAAGGTACAAGAGTTGTCATGGTTCTTTATTTTCTAAATATCAGTTCAGTTCAGTTCAGTCACTAAGTCGTGTCCGACTCTTTGCGACCCCATGAATCACAGCACACCAGGCCTCCCTGTCCATGACCATCTCCCAGAGTTCACTCAGACTCACCTTCATCGAGTCTGTGATGCCATCCAGCCATCTCATCCTCTGTCAGCTCCTTTTCCTCCTGCCCCCAAATCCCTTCCAACATCAGAGTCTTTTCCAATGAGTCAACTCTTTGCATGAGGTGGCCAAAGTACTGGAGTTTCAGCTTTAGCATCATTCCTTCCAAAGAAATCCCAGGGCTGATCTCCTTCAGAATGGACTGGTTGGATCTCCTTGCAGTCCAAGGGACTCTCAAGAGTCTTCTCCAACACCACAGTTCAAAACCATCAATTCTTCGGTGTTCAGCCTTCTTCACAGTCCAACTCTCACATCCATACATGACCACAGGAAAAACCATAGCCTTGACTAGACGGACCTTAGTCAGCAAAGTAATGTCTCTACTTTTGAATATACTAACTATGTTGGTCATAACTTTTCTTCCAAGGAGTAAGCGTCTTTTAATTTCATGGCTGCAATCACCATCTGCAGTGATTTTGGAGCCCCCCAAAATAAAGTCTGACACTGTTTCCACTGTTTCCCCATCTATTTGCCATGAAGTGATGGACCGGATGCCATGATCTTCGTTTTCTGAATGTTGAGCTTTAAGCCAACTTTTTCACTCTCCTCTTTCACTTTCATCAAGAGGCTTTTTAGCTCCTCTTCACTTTCTGCCATAAGGGTGGTGTCATCTGCACATTTGAGGTTATTGATATTTCTTCCGGCAATCTTGATTTCAGCTTGTGTTTCTTCCAGTCCAGCGTTTCTCGTGATGTACTCTGCATAGAAGTTAAATAAGCAGGGTGACAATATACAGCCTTGATGTACTCCTTTTCCTATTTGGAACCAGTCTGTTGTTCCATGTCCAGTTCTAACTGTTGCTTCTTGATCTGCATACAGATTTCTCAAGAGGCAAGTTAGGTGGTCTGGTATTCCTATCTCTTTCAGAATTTTCCGCAGTTTATTGTGATCTACACAGTCAAAGGCTTTGGATTAGGCAATAAAGCAGAAATAGATGTTTTTCTGGAACTTTCTTGCTTTTTCCATGATCCAGCGGACGTTGGCAATTTGATCTCTGGTTCCTCTGCCTTTTCTAAAACCAGCTTGAACATCAGGGAGTTCATGGTTCACGTATTGCTGAAGCCTGGCTTGGAGAATTTTGAGCATTACTTTATTAGCATGTGAGATGAGTGCAATTGTGTGGTAGTTTGAGCATTCTTTGGCATTGCCTTTCTTTGGAATTGGAATGAAAAGTGACCATTTCCAGTCCTGTGGCCACTGCTGAGTTTTCCAAATTTGCTGCCATACTGAGTGCAGCACTTTCACAGCATCATCTTTCAGGATTTGAAACAGCTCAACCGGAATTCCATCACCTCCACTAGCTTTGTTCATAGTGATGCTTTCTAAGGCCCACTTGACTTCACATTCCAGGATGTCTGGCTCTCGATTAGTGATCACATCATTATGATTATCTGGGTCGTGAAGATCTTTTTTGTACAGTTCTTCCATGTTTCTTGCCACGTCTTCTTAATATCTTCTGCTTCTGTTAGGTCCAGACCATTTCTGTCCTTTATCGAGCCCATCTTGGCATGAAATGTTCCCTTGGTATCTCTAATTTTCTTAAAGAGATCTCTAGTCTTTCCCATTCTGTTGTTTTCCTCTATTTCTTTGCATTGATCACTGAAGAAGACTTCTTATCTCTTCTTGCTATTCTTTGGAACTTAGATGCTTATATTTTTCCTTTCCTCCTTTGCTTTTCACCTCTCTTCTTTTCACAGCTATTTGTAAGGTCTCCCCAGACAGCCATTTTGCTTTTTTGCATTTCTTTTCCATGGGGATGGTCTTGATCCCTGTCTCCTCTACAATGTCACGAACCTCATTCCATAGTTCATTAGGCACTCTATCTATCAGATCTAGGCCTTTAAATCTATTTTCACTTCCACTGTATAATCATAAGGGATTTGATTTAGGTCATACCTGAATGGTCTAGCGGTTTTCCCTACTTTCTTCAATTTAAGTCTGAATTTGGTAATAAGGAATTCATGATCTAAGCCACAGTCAGCTCCTGGTCTTGTTCTTATTGACTGTATAGATCTTCTCCATCTTTGGCTGCAAAGAATATAATCAATCTGATTTCAGTGTTGACCATCTGGTGATGTCCATGTGTAGCGTCTTCTCTTGTGTTGTTGGAAGAGGGTGTTTGCTATGACCAGTGCATTTTCTTGGCAGAACTCTATTAGTCTTTGCCCTGCTTCATTCCGCATTCCAAGGCCAAATTTGCCTGTTACTCCAGGTGTTTCTTGACCTCCTACGTTTGCATTCCAGTCCCCTATAATGAAAAGGACATCTTTTTTAGGTGTTAGTTCTAAAAGGTCTTGTAGGTCTTCATAGAACCGTTCAACTTCAGCTTCTTCAGCGTTACTGGTTGGGGCATAGACTTGGATAACTGTGATATTGAATGGTTTGCCTTGGAGACAAACAGAGATCATTCTGTCATTTTTGAGATTGCATCCAAGTACTGCATTTTGGACTCTTTTGTTGACCATGATGGCTACTGCATTTCTTCTAAGGGATTCCTGCCCGCAGTAGTAGATATAATGGTCATCTGAGTTAAATTCACCCATTCCAGTCCATTTTAGTTCACTGATTCCTAGAATGTTGACGTTCACCCTTGCCATCTCTTTTTGACCACTTCCAATTTGCCTTGATTCATGGACCTTACACTCCAGGTTCCTATGCAATATTGTTCTTTACAGCATCGGGTCTTGCTTCTGTCACCTGTCATATCCACAGCTGGGTATTGTTTTTGCTTTGGCTCCATCCCTTCGTTCTTTCTGGAGTTATTTCTCCACTGATCTCTAGTAGCATATTGGGCACCTAATGACCTGGGGAGTCCCTCTTTCAGTATCCTATCATTTTGCCTTTTCATACTGTTCATGGGGTTCTCAAGGCAAGAATACTGAAGTGGTTTGCCATTTCCTCTCCAGTGGACCACATTCTGTCAGACCTCTCCACCATGACCCGCCCATCTTGGGTTGCCCTGCAGGCATGGCTTGGTTTCACTGAGTTAGACAAGGCTGTGGTCCTAGTGTGATTGGATTGACTAGTTTTCTGTGAGTATGGTTTCAGTGTGTCTGCCCTCTGATGCCCTCTTGCAACACCTACCACCTTACGTGGGTTTCTCTTACCTTGGGTGTGGGGTATCTCTTCACGGCTGCTCCAGCAAAGCACAGCTGCTGCTCCTTACCTTGGACGAGGGTTATCTCCTTACCGCCGCCATTCCTGACTTTCAACATGGGATAGCTCCTCTAGGCCCTATCACAACTTATCAAAGTCAATAAATGAAGTCCAGTATAAGTGATTAATTGAGGTTACCCTCACAGGAGCTTACAAAAGCCCTGAGGCTTACATATTCCTATGAAAATCTGGAAGAGCCTGGCTCTTGGTCAACAGGGATGGCTACTATCCATCTCTGGTTCTCAGCAATAGTTGGGCCCTACTTCTATGCCACATACTGGAGAGGGCCTCCTTGGGTGGCCTGACCAATATATAATTGCAGTGTTTCTCTCTATCAACTCCTTGGTCAAAAATGATTTACTCCAGGTGCTTAACATGCAGCCTTTAATGATAATTATCACAGGTATTCAAACATCCATTCTCATATGTGCTGTGCTGTGCTTAGTCTCTCAGTCCTGTCCAATTCTTTGCAACCCCATGAACTGTAGCCCACCAGGCTCTTCTGTCCATGGGGGTTCTCCAGGCAAGAATACTGGAGTGGGTTGCCATGTCCTCTTCCAGGGGTCTTCCTAACCCAGGGATAGAATCCAGGTCTCCCTCATTGCAGGCAATTCTTCATCATTTAAGCCACCAGGACTTGTTATCTCCAGAATGCTGAGTCAAGCACTCGAAGATTCTACAATCTTCCCCGTGTTTCAACTGGGGAACAACCTCCAGGGTTGGGTCACTCTTTTAAAGCCTCCATTTTTGTCTCTTTTGGGACAATGCAGTTTAATCCCTGTATTGGCAGTGGGCTTTGAAATGAGTCCTGAAACTCACTCTGAGGTAAAAGAAATCTAAAATTCAAAGGTGTTCAGTTCAATTCAGTTGCTCAGTCATGTCCGACTCTTTGTGATCCCATGAACCACAGCACGCCAGGCCTCCCTGTCCATCACCAACTCCTGGAGTCTACCCAAACCCATGTCCATCCAGTCGGTGATGTCATCCAACCATCTCATCCTCTGCCATCCCACCATCTCATCCTCTGCCATTCCCTTCTCCTCCTGCCCTCAATCTTTCCCAGCATCAGGGTCTTTTCAAATGAGTCAGCTCTTTGAATCAAGTGGCCAAAGTACTGGAGTTTCAGCTTCAATACCAGTCCCTCCAAAGAACAACCAGTACTGATCTCCTTTAGAATGGACTGGTTGGATCTCCTGCAGTCCAAGGGACTCTCAAGAGTTTTATCCAACACCGCAGTTCAAAAGCATCAATTCTTCAGTGTGCAACTTTCTTTATAGTCCAACTCTCACATCCATACCTGACCACTGGAAAAACCATAGCCTTGACTAGATGGACCTTTGTTGGCAAAGTAATGTCTCTGCTTTTAAATATGCTGTCTAGGCTGGTCATAACTTTCCTTCCAAGGAGTAAGCGTCTTTTAATTTCATGGCTGCAATCACCATCTGAAGCAATCTTGGAGCCTAGAATAATAAAGTCAGCCACTGTTTCCACTGTTTCCCATCTATTTCCCATGAAGTGATGGGACCGGATGCCATGACCTTAGTTTTCTGAATGTTAAGCTTTAAGCCAACTTTTTCACTCTCTTCTTTCACTTTCATCAAGAGGCTGTTTAGTTCTTCTTCACTTTCTGCCATAAGGGTCGTGTTATGTGCATATCTGAGGTTATTGATATTTCTCATGGCTTGTGATTCCAGCTTGTGCTTCCTCCGGCCCAGCGTTTCTCATGATGTACTCTGCATATAAGTTAAATAAGCAGGGTGACAATATAAAGGTGTAGGGCCCTGGTATTATTCCTTGGTGAAAACACAATAGAAAAAAATCAAAATATTGATTAATTTATCAATAAATTACATTGATGCACAGGCAAATCACTCAGCATAGAATAATTGCTCAACATATGTTCCTTTTTATCAAGTTATTTGGAAAACTGTAAGTGCACATTGATTATGATCCATTGAACCTTCTGTATTTCGGGAAGCAAAGGGTACGGGGCAATGATCCTGGCTTTTGCAGTCACACAGATCAGGCGTTGACTCCTGAGTCTGCTGTTTAGTATCTTTGTGCAGTTAGGTGACTCATATCACTCAGCCTCAGTTTTTCTTCTGTAAAATTAATTGTGCTGGTTCAATGCACATAACCTGTAGCCTTAGGCTTCAGCTGACAAGACACATAAGGATTTCACATTGAGGGCTTCTCTAGTGGCTCAGTGATGAAGAATCCACCTGCTGATGCAGGAGACACGGGTTCAATCCCTGGCCCTGGAAAATCCCACATGCTCTGGAGCAGGTAAATTTGTGCACCACAACTACTGAGTCTGTGCTTAGGAACCATAACTCCTGAGGCTCTTGCACCACACTACTGAAGCCTATAGGCCCTAAAGCCTGTGCTCCGCAACAGTAGCAGTCATCTCAATGAGAAGCTTCCCACAACAACTAGAGAGCAGCCCTTGCTCGCTGCAACTAAAGAAAAGTCCATGCAGCAATGGAGGCCCAGCACAGCCAAAAAATAACTGACTAATAAATAAATGTATTATATTTCACATTTATAATAATGTCTCTAACTCTCAAGGCTTTGAGACCATCTCCTCAACAATAAAAAAATCAGGTTTTTGATGGCAGCCCTTCCTGGTGGCTCAGATGGTAAATAATCTGCCTGCAACGTGGGAGACCTGGGTTTGATCTCTGGGTTGGGAATCCACAGAGGAGGGCATGGCAACCCTCTCTAGTATTCTTGCCTGGAGAATCCCCATGGACGGAGGAGCCTGGTGGGCTACAGTTCATGCGGTCGCAAAGAGTTGGACAAGATTGAGCAACTAAGCACAGCACAGCACTTCCCACTAATTTAATTGTGTCTGGGAGGCCCTGTGGGTGAGGTTTGCCTTCAGTCATTTTTTCTCCTGTCCCTACTCTTAGCCTCAGGCTGCTGTTCTCATGTTTCTCTCCCTTTCTGAGCAGTAGAAAAATTCCTGTCAGGTCTCATGATGAGAGATATTTCAAGTTAGTTCCCTAGAACCAGATTTGCAGGTAGGTCCCAGCTGTAGCACACTCATACCTGGTGAGAAGCAATGTCAGGGAAGGTCATGTGCAGACTCTTGCTGCCACATCCATGCCTTTCTTTGACATTCAGACAAGCTACCAGCTTAGAGCTGTTCTATATCTTCTCAGAACTTCTAAGATCCCTTTCTCCAGGCCGGCCTCCTTCAAAGAATCCTAGGCCCCTCCAATTGTTTGTGGGTGTCTGAATACAATATGTGGATCAGGTTTAAATTCTCACTTACAGATATCCTGTACCCGTGCAAAACAAGATGTGTGTCAAGATGTCTATGTCAGTCCTTAGGAGCACTCTGTGATGGTCACAAAGTCCCTGGGACATTTTGCAACAAGAAGCTGTGCTATTAGGCACAAATAGAGGATCTCATATCATGCTTCAACCTTGACCTGGTCCAAAATATCCCTTAAAGCAACTAGCGTCTTCCACACAGTAAGATCTCAGTAAATAGAAGTCCCTTTCTATCTCCTTTGCTTAAGAACAGTTTGATGTATTTGCCAGACAGTTGACTATAAATCATATTTTATCTTTATGCCAAGCAAACTGCTTTTATAGTAATAAAATCTGAGACCCAAAGTCCTCTGGGTCATATTGTTAAAACAGAGCTCCCCAGGACTTGGGATCTTACTATCAATGTAGTCTATGTGGTTGTCAGCTTAACTGGCTTAGTCAGAAACACAACTAGTGGAATGTACAGTAAATTACCAGGGAAAGTCAGGGTATTACACCATGGTAAGAGCCATTTCATGCTGTACCCCAACAAGCAAGAAATTCATACCAAAAAATGGAGCAGAACAAAACTGGCTCCTTGAGTGCCATGTGACAGAGACATATAGGGTAAGACACTATAGAGTTAAGAGTGTAGGGCCAAGAAAATCATTAAAATTCTTCCCCAGAACTTACAAATAAGGTAGGAAGTAAAGTGTTTGGAAGCTACGCTGCAGGGAAATGAAGCCTCTATAAAGTTTATATTTAGGTGAACTTTGATCTTTTGCCAATGTAAAGAATAAGCACTATTTATTAATACCTGTTGGAGAAGGAATCAGCAACCCACTTCAATATTCTTGCCTGAAAAAATCCCATGGCACTAAAGAAAAGTCTCAATTTAAGCACAGAAAAACACGGCTTTAGACATTCTTGGAAAAAAAACAATGATTAGTACTGGAAAAGGTGTCCAGGTCTGATGAAACCTGAGACTGTTCTTTTTATTACAAAAGGATTAGGATTCTCACAAAATCTTTAAAGAAGAACTTAAAATTGATTAAAAAAACACTTGTGTGATGTTTATAGTTATAAGCCTTTTACATAGTTACTTGCTTTAAAACAAGCATGTGAAGTACTGTTGGCTCCATTCTATACGAAAAGCAACTGAGGAAAAGTTTGCTTAAAAACACAGGGTAAGAAAAGAGGCAGAATTAAAAATCAAGTCATCATTATTAAATATAGGTATCATATAACCTAAAATTCCATTTCTAGGTTACGGTAATTTCATTTGAATTCAAATGAAAGCATATGTTCACATAAAAAATATATATATACAAAAGTTCAAGGCAGTATTATTCAGCCAAAATGTGGAAAAAAACCAAATGCCCATTAGGGGACAAATGGAGAAAAAAATGTTATTTCTACATATAAGGAATGAAATATTATTCAACTGCAAAAAGGAAAGGACTGATATATACTACAATATGGACAAAGGCAATGCCAAAGAATGTTCAAACTACCGCACAATTGCACTCATCTCACATGCTAGTAAAGTAATGCTCAAAATTCTCCAAGCCAGGCTTCAGCAATACACGAACCGTGAACTTTCAGATGTTCAAACTGGTTTTAGAAAAGGCAGAGGAACCAGAGATCAAATTGCCAACATCCACTGGATCATGGAAAAAGCAAGAGAGTTCCAGAAAAACATTTATTTCTGCTTTTTGACTATGCCAAAGCCTTTGACTGTGTGAATCACAATAAACTGTGGAAAATTCTGAAAGAAATGGGAATACCAGACCACCTGACCTGCCTCTTGAGAAACCTGTATGCAGGTCAAGAAGCAACAGTTAGAACTGGACATGGAACAACAGACTGGTTCCAAATAGGAAAAGGAGTCCGTCAAGGCTGTATATTGTCACCCTGCTTATTTAACTTATATGCAGAGTACATCATGAGAAACACTGGGCTGGAAGAAGCACAAGCTAGAATCAAGATTGCCTGGAGAAATATCAATAACTTCAGATATGCAGATGACACCACCCTTATGGAAGAAAGCAAAGAAGAACTAAAGAGCCTCTTGTTAAATGTGAAAGAGGAGAGTGAAAAAGTTGGCTTAAAGCTCAACATTCAGAAAACTAAGGTCATGGCATCTGGTCCCTTCACTTCATGGCAAAAGATAGGGAAACAGTGGCTGACTTTATTTTTCTGGGCTCCAAAATCACCGCAGATGGTGATTGCAGCCATGAAATTAAAAGACGCTTACTCCTTGGAAGGAAAGTTATGACAAGCCTAGACAGCATATTTAAAAGCAGAGACGTTACTTTGTCAACAAAGGTCCATCTCTAGTCAAGGCTATGGTTTTTCCAATGGTCATGTATGGATGTGAGAGTTGGACTATAAAGAAAGCTGGAGAAGACTCTTGAGAGTCCCTTGGACTTCAAGGAGATCCAACCAGTCCATTCTAAAGGAGATAGCCCTGAGTGTTCATTGGATGGACTGGTATTGAAGCTGAAACTCCAATACTTTGGCCACCTTATGCAAAGAACTGACTTATTTGAAAAGACCCTGATGTTGGGAAAGATTGAAGGCAGGAGGAGAAGGGGATGACAGAGGATGAAATGGTTGGATGGCATCACTGACTCAAAGGACATGAGTTTAAGTAAACTCTGGGAGTCAGTGATGGACAGGGGGGCCTGGCTTGCTGCAGTCCATGGGGTCGCAAAGGGTTGGACATGACTGAGTGACTGAACTGAACTGATGGACATACTTTGAAAACACTTTGCTAATTGAAAGAAGCCAATAACAGACTGCATGTGATATAATTCCATCCCCATAAAATGTCACAAATAGGCAAAACTGCAGAGATAGAGAGTTGATCAGTGGTTGCTTTGGGTGAGTGGAATGCGGAGTAGATGTGAGGTGGGGAAAGTGAAGCTAATGAGTTAAAAATTTCAAAAAAAATCTGGTTCAAGATTTGAACTTTCAGCTCCTGGTCTAAGCTATATTTATTGACCCCCAAAACTTGCTATCTAGAACTTCTTGCTCTGTATACTTGAATAGTTTAAAATACATTTAGTTTTGATATGCACAGGGGTGGGAAAGTGAGGTGAAAATAGTCCCTTCAAGGAAACTGGCTCCATGAATCTCAATTATAAATGGATGTGTGACATGTTGTATAAAGTTTCAACATCTATTTGCTTTGACTATTCTTGTATCTTCCCTTACTGTAGATCAGGTCTACCACTGTTCTGTTGCTACTGAACATCACAGAGAAGGAAGGGATTGAAGCATCAGAGTAGGGTATTCCAGAACAGGTTCATTACATTGTTCTGTTTAACTAATTTCACCTATCAACGAGGTGGTCAACTAGGACTCCAAACTTTATTTCTCAAGAAGCTGTGAAAAATTAATAAATAGAAACATCAATTAAATAGAGTTGGGAGACCAGAAAGGAGCTCTCACACCCTGCAGAGATAACACAGCCTTTGGGTAAAAGAAGACTCCTCTTGTTTCCTGGATGGACTCAATTAAAAGCCGTGGACTCCGTTTACTAGAGCTCTTCCAACTTCCTTTTCCCCTCTATTGGCTTGACCTGGTTGCAGACTCTGAATTCGTATTCTTACTGATCCCCAAACAAGCCTATCTTCACTGAAGAAATACCTGGCAGAAATAATTTATTTCAGCTTAACAAAGCAATCGTCAAGCTGTGAGAAAATGTCAGCTATATAAACGGGGCACAGATGTTTGAAAACTGAAAACAAATTTGTTGTTCTTCTTTTGTCGAAAAAAATCTCACCATTAGTTTCTGATACTGACCATAAATAGATGTGAAGAAGGGACCTCTGCTGACTCTTTACTATAAAGTACTAAGTGAATTGGAGGCGTGTACTTAGGGCCGTAGGCCAGCAAATTTTTTAAACTTACCAAGACACTGGGCTCTTTGATAGTAATAGTGTCAGTTTGGTTGTAAACCACCCTCTCATCATTACCACAGATTCCTCAGGTTCTCGTGAGCAGCTATCAATCAGAAATAATAAGGTGAAAAGTTTTTAAAAAAGGTCATACACCCTCTATTTGTCCCTGTTTTCTAAGAAGTTGATTTCATTCCTCAGGCCTCAATTTCAAAGCTCTTAGAAGCTTTTATCTGGAAGTCTGAATATATCTATAGCAATTATCATAATTAAAAAAAATTTTCCACAACTATGCATTTCCTAATAAATAAATCTCCAAATTCTCCTGTCATTCTTACCCACCAGGTGGTGCCACCTACATTTCCTAAAGACTCAATTTCTGAATTAACTTTTTACAGTAGGTTCAATTCTCTGTGTTAATATTCAAATTTGCAAACTTGTTATTCAAGACTTATAATGATATAAGAAATTTTGTAAATGGAACCCAGTTGTCGTTGAAAACGTGGTTGCAACACATTCAGATGTTTAACTTTGAAGTCACTCTTGTATATTTCAACCAGAAGTAAGGCCAAAGTTTAAGGGCAAGCTGTGGGGATAGAATCCACGCAACCAGCAGACTCCACTCTTCTATTTGGGTGGTGCCTTACTCCTGACAGGTGTAAGAGCAGATGTCTTCTCTGTCCATAAACACTGCTTCATTATAAAACACACATGATATTTCCTACAATGATCTTAGACTATAACTTAGCCTTTAATAAACTTCTAAAAATCTTGAAGTATTCTTCCTTGACCACGATATGTAAAGCAGTCTCTAAAACAAGGGTAATAGTATTTATCCTGAATGTAAAGGCAACTCTGGAAATGAAGGAGCTGAAGTTAGGAGGAGGCAGGATGCTGGATATCTGAATTATGCTCAAAGGAGGAAGCAGATCACATCTATTTGCTCTCCTGCATTTCCTGGTCACTTTGTGTTCAGTTCAGTCAGTTCAGTCGCTCAGTCATGTCTGACTCTTTGCGACCCCATGAATCGCAGCACGCCAGGCCTCCCTGTCCATCATCATCTCCCTGAGTTCACTCAGACTCACGTCCATCGAGTCAGTGATGCCATCCAGCCATCTCATCCTCGGTCATCCCCTTCTCCTCCTGCCCTCAATCCCTCCCAGCATCAGAGTCTTTTCCAATGAGTCAACTCTTCGCATGAGGTGGCCAAAGTACTGGAGTTTCAGCGTTAGCATCATTCCCTCCAAAAGAAATCCCAGGGCTGATCTCCTGTAGAATGGACTGGTTGGATCTCCTTGCAGTCCAAGGGACTCTCAAGAGTCTTCTCCAACACCACAGTTCAAAACCATAAATTCTTCGGCGCCCAGCCTTTTTCACAGTCCAGCTCTCACATCCATACATGACCACTGGAAAAACGATAGCCTTAACTAGACGGACCTTAGTTGGCAAAGTAATGTCTCTACTTTTGAATATGCTGTCTAGGTTGGTCATAACTTTCCTTCCAAGGAGTAAGCGTCTTTTAATTTCATGGCTGCAGTCACCATCTACAGTGATTTGGGAGCCCAGAAAAATAAAGCCTGACACTGTTTCCACTGTTTCCCCATCTATTTCCCATGAAGTGATGGGACCAGATGCCATAATCTTCGTTTTCTGAATGTTGAGCTTTAAGCCAACTTTTTCACTCTCCTCTTTCACTTTCATCAAGAGGCTTTTAGCTCCTCTTCACTTTCTGCCATAAGGGTGGCATATCTGCATCCTGCATATCTGAGGTTATTGATATTTCTCCCAGCAATCTTGATTCCAGCTTGTGTTTCTTCCAGTCCAGTGTTTCTCATGATGTACTCTGCATAGAAGTTAAATAAGCAGGGTGACAATATACAGCCTTGACCTACTCCTTTTCCTATTTGGTCACTTTGGGTAGTTGAGTCCAAAGAACTAGTTCTGACCAGCAAAATACTAATTGATGTAAATGTATTATTTGAAATGCCTTTGCAAGTGGCTTGTTTCCCTCCTCCCCTAACAGAACACCCGAGGAAGTTGCATGCTCAAGCTGGAGCAGCTACGGAAGGGCGGCAGCTCCTCTGGCTTGTGTCTCTGAATGATCGTGTGGCACAGAAAGTCAGCCAACTCATATGGGAGATGTAGTGTGGACAAAAAATAAACCTGTGTTTAACTCAGATTTCGGGGTTTATCATCACCTTTGAGCACATGCCCAGATGATTTCAGCTTTCAGCAAATATTTTCTGCTCTCTTTCATCATTCCTAACCAATACATGACTTCAATCCATTTCAGATTATTTACCTTTGGGGTTCTTTTCAGGGCCTCTAGATCTAATCAACTTAGATTTTGAGTTGATCTGTACTCATCTGTATTACACATCAGGAAGACCCCTGGATAAGGAAATGGAAACCCACTCCAGTATTCTTGCCTGGAGAATCCCACAGACAGAGGAGCCTGGCAGGCCATGGTCCATAGGGTCGCAGAAAGTCAGACAACACTGAAGTGACTAAGCATGTACTAAGCATGCATCTGTATTACATATTGTATTGGAATCCTTAACTTTAATCCTTTCATTTTCTTCTCTTTGCAAGGATTAACCCACAAAAATTTCAAGAAAAGGAATTTTAGTTTGACCTTGGTAGATAGAATTGGTTGAAATCCCAATGAGGTCATTTTATAATTTGTGTTACATAATCTTGGTGAGCATGAGTTATCTCTTTTCTAAATAGGATCAAGAAGAGTATCAATCTTAGAAGGTTGATGTGAGGATTGGTTAAATTAGATAATAAATATATTTTGAGTACTTTTAAAAATAAATAATATAATTTTCTTTTTGACTTTTCTGAATTCATGATTTTACCTTGGTATTGAGAGTTTCCATCTGTGAAGGCTGAATCTAAAGCTCATTATATGAGGAATACAAATACAATAAGTTAAAATTCTGCTTCTGACATCCACATTTGATCATGTAATAAGATGACAGCCTTATAAACTTGTAGGACTCAGCTTAGCAGTTCATCAGTGATGGAGAGATCTTACCCCTTCTACCTGTGACAACAGCCAGGCCCTCTCTAGGGTAAAAGTCACCACTTTCAAATGAAGGTTAGTTATGGGAAGAAGAGAAGAGTAAGAGAGTAAAGAGAGAGGATTCTCCACATTTTCCCCTCTCTGGGTTGTGGCTCTGGCCTAGATCTGAGCATTCTTTAAGTGAGAGGAACACCAAGAGTGGAGACGTTCACTTTCACCCTCTACTCTCCATCTGTGGTTCTGAGGAAGCAAACACGTGGGCTGTCATATTCCAACCTGAGAATGAACCAAGGTCAGGAGGAGGAAGGCCTGGAGCTTTAGGTTTCCTGTGTTGCCTTTGAGCTTATATAGGATAAACTGACCCCAAGAAATTGAACATCAGGCTGGAGAGCTTTCAGCAGCATCCTGATGGAGTAAGAAATTCCACTGAAGCCAGAAGAGGCAACGGACATGACACTCAAGACCCCTGATCTTTCCCTGCTGAGATGAGGTTGTTTAAGTTGCTCCCACATTGTTCAATTGCTCAGTCATGTCTGGCTCTTTGACATCCCATGGACTGCAGCACAACAGGCTTCCCTGTCCTTCACTGTCTCCTGGAGTTTGCTGAAACTCATGTCATTGAGTCAATTATGTTATCCAACTATCCTATACTCTGTCATCCCCTTATCCTTCTGCCTCAGTCTTTTCAGGGTCTTTTCCAGTCAGTTGACTCTTTGCATCAGGTGGCCAAAGTATTGGAGTTTCAGCTTCAACATCAGTCCTTCCAATGAATATTCAGGGTTGATTTCCTCTGGGATTGACTGGTTTGATTTCCTTGCTGTCCAAGGGACTCTCAAGAGTCTTCTCCAGCACCACAGTTTGAAAGCATCAATTCTCCGGCACTCAGCTTTCTTTATGGCCCAACTCTCACATCCCTACATGACTACTGGAAAAATGATATCTTTGACTATATGGACCTTTGTGGACAAAATCACGCCTCTGCTTTTAATATGCTGTCTAGATTTGTCATACCTTTCCTTCCAAGGAGAAAGCGTCTTTTAATTTCCTGGCTAGAGTCACTGTCCACAGAGATTTTGGAATCCAAGAAAATAAGGTCTGTCACTGTTTCCATTGTTTCCCCATCTATTTGCCATGTAGTGATGGGACTGGATGCTATGATCTCAGTTTTTTGAATGTTGAGTTTTAAACCAGCTTTTTCACTCTCCTGTTTCCCCTTCATCAAGAGGCTCTTTAGTTCCTCTTCACTTTCTGCCATAAGGGTGGTGTCATCTGCATATCTGAGGTTATTGATATTTCTCCCGGCAATCTTGATTCCAGCTTGCGCTTCATCTAGCTTGGCATTTCTCATGTTGTACTCTGCATATAAGTTAAATAAGCAGGGTGACAATATACAGCCTTGACCTACTCCTTTCCCAATATTGAATCAGTTCTGGATGTTCCATATCCAGTTCTAACCGTTGCTTCTTGACCTGCATACAGATTTATCAGGAGGCAGGTCAGGTGGTCTGGTATTCCCACCTCTTTCAGAATTTTTCACAGTTTGTCATGATCTGCACAGTCAAAGGCTTTAGCATAGTCAATGAAGCAGAGGTAGATGTTTCTCTAGAAATCCTTTGTTTTTTTCTGTGATCCAACGGATGTTGGCAATTTTATCTCTGGTTCCTCTGTTTTTTCTAAATCCAGCTTGTGCATTTGGAAGTTCTCAGTTCATGTACTGTTGAAGCTTACCTTGAAAGATTTTGAGCATTACCTTGCTAGCATGTAAGATGAGTGCAATTGTGTGGTAGTTTGAACATTCTCTGGCATTGCCTTTCTTTGGGATCGGAATGAAAACTGACGTTTTTCAGTCCTGTGGCCACTGCTGAGTTTTCCAAATTTGCTGACATATTGAGTGCAGCACTGTAGCAGCACGTTCTTTTAGGATTTGAAATAGCTCAACTGTAATTCCATTACCTCCACTAGCTTTGTTCATTGTAATGCTTCCTAAGGTCCACTTGACTTTACACTCCAGGATGTACCCCTGCATGAAAGGACATCATCCTCATCCTTAGGGAAGAGATAGAAGAAAGAAGAAGACCAGATAAGACTTTTACTCTATAGAAAAAAACATTATACTTTAAAAGATGTTGGATCGGATTAATTTTAATGGAACTGGATCGTTAAAGTTTTTCTTATTCAGATGTAGGGGATTCAAATTGAAAACCAAAGTATTTAAGGATAAAGCAATTACATTCTACATAATTTACTTAAGATAATAAATACATTCATAAATAAACATATATATGCATGTATGTAAAATGTATATATTGCATATGTGAAATGTATGTAATATATATGACATAGTATGACTCAAAATTATGAGCTTCCTCTTTATATAAAATACTGAACACAGTACTCAAAATAAGTGCTTAATAAGTTTTCCCTTTTCTTTTATCTCCACATCTAATCCAGCAGGAAATCTTGTTGGTTTTCTTGTTAAATATGTGTTGAATGTTTCTTTCTCCCTTTCTTCATTATATAAATTTAATGAAAACCAATTGGATTTCTGCATTTCCTTATCAGGAAATTGCCTCATCCATTCTGTGTTTCCTCCAGAAGTCAATGTAATCTTTTAAAAACATAAAAGTAACTCTGTCAATTCCTTGCTTAAAACCCTTTGATGACTTTCCATTGATCTTGGAATAAAACCAAAACCCATCACTTCATCAGCAAAGCCCTGCATGGGTTGTTCTCTGCCTGGCTCTCTAACTTCATCTTTCTCCACTCTCCTCCTCCCTCCCACAGCTCAGATCTTACAGGACTCTTCTATTTCTCAGTCATGTTCTTTGTGTCTGGAATTCTCTTTCTCTGGATCTTTGCAAGACTAGCTGCCTCACAGTCCACAGATCTCATCTCCAATACCTCTTCAGACTTTCCTGACTATCCTTCTCATTCTTTATCAAATGTTTATCTCCATTATAACATTTATCACGATCCATTACTATTTTCATTTAAAAATTCTGCTTGCCTGTTTGTTGTCAGCAGACTATAAGCTTCATAGGGGCAGAAATCCTGTCTATTCACTGTTGTATCTTCATAATCCAGTACCATTAGCTGTACGTAGAAGAGTTCAAGAAATATTTCCTGAAAGGAAGAAGAGGGAAGGGAAAAAGAACAGAAGGAAGAAAGAAAGTAGGAGAGGGAACCAGGAAGGAAGGAAAGAAAGATGTGGGTAACAAATGAATGCGCCCAAGGCCAAATCATTAATAAAGTTCATTATGATGAATATAATATATATTAACCTATTTTCTGCTATATAATTCAATAACAAACCACTTATTATTTATAACAAAATTAGCATAAATATTTCTACAATCATTGTGTATTCTGAACCAATTTCACAGGAAATTTTATTAATCTTGGTTACTAAATTGTTTTACCAGTTTTGAAATGCAATTCACTGTGTACTATAGTTCTAGTCATGAAATATTTCCAGCTTTTTTCCTTCAGGTAAATGGTAGAAGTCTATTTTCTGGGCCCTGTTTTGGTTGGGTGGGGCCATGTGATTAGTTCTAGCTAATGAGTAATGAGTTGTAATGGAAGTGGTGGGTGTCATTCCCAAAGCGGAGCGTATAATTACATATACAAATTCTTTCAAAGATTTCCTTCCCCTCTAGGTGTTACCATGTCCTGGTGGGAGGAGTCAGGGGGTGGGAGGGATGTTCAAGTGGGATGGGAAATGGGTAACCTATGGCTGATTCATGTTGATGGTTGGTAGAAACCAACACAATACTGTAAAGCAATTATCCGTTTATTAAAAAAGAAATGAATTAAAAAAATAACAGAGGAAATGAGAAAACCTAAGGGAGACTCAGAAGTCTAGGATTTAGAGGAGGTGGTCAGGGTAGGGCTCACTGGGAGAGGGAAGAACAGGCAAAGTCTTGAGGGACGTGTGGGACTGATCCCAGAAGATTTGTGAGGGAAGAGCCCTTCAAGCTGGAAAGGGACTCTCAACGTTTTGGTCTTGGGCCTCTTTTACACTCTTCAAGTTTGTTGAGTTTTTGTTCTGTAGTTGACATTTTACATCCCATGAAAGGGTCCTTGAAACTTACAGAGATTCCTGGGGCATCCCTTGAGAATTGCTGCTGGAGTGAAGGCTCTGAGGAAGACACTTGACGGGTCTGTTGTAATGACTCCACGAGTGCCTGTGTGACTAGAGAGTGATCCTGGGGAGAGCCAGGAGAGGAAGTCAGAGAGGTAGGTAACTGTGTCCCAATCATGTAGAGCTTTCCAGGATCAAAAAACCCTTAAGTTTTACACTGAGGCATATGGGGCATCACTGAAGAGCTTTGAGCACTGTAGGGGTATGATCTGACTTAGGGTTGTAAGAGGACACTGTGGTTGCCATGTTGCAACTAGACTGGAGAATTCAGGAGTGGAAGCTAGCAGACTTGTAAGAGACTTACAGTCATTCAGAGATGTCAGTCAGTCAGTTCAGTCACTCAGTCGTGTCCGACTCTTTGCAACCCCATGAATTGCAGCACACCAGGCCTCCCTCTCCATTACCAACTCCCAGAGTTCACCAAAACTCACATCCATCAAGTTGGTGATGCCATCCAGCCATCTCATCCTCTGTCATCCCCTTCTCCTCCTGCCCCCAATCCCTCCCAGCATCAGAGTCTTTTCCAATGAGTCAGCTCTTTGCATGAGGTGGCCAAAGTACTGGAGTTTCAGCTTTAGCATCAGTCCTTCCAGTGAACACACAGGACTGATCTCCTTTAGGATGAACTGGTTGGATCTCCTTGCAGTCCAAGGGACTCTCAAGAGCCTTCTCCAACACCACAGTTCAAAAGCATCAATTCTTCGGTGCTCAGCTTTCTTCACAGTCCAACTCTCACATCCATACATGACTACTGGAAAAACCATAGCCTTGACTAGATGGACCTTTGTTGGCAAAGTAATGTCTCTGCTTTTCAATATGCTATCTAGGTTGGTCATAACTTTCCTTCCAAGGAGTAAGCGTCTTTTAATTTCATGGCTGCAATCACCATTGGCAGTGATTTTGGAGCCCCCCAAAATAAAGTCTGACACTGTTTTCACTGTTTTCCCATCTATGTGCCATGAAGTGATGGGACCAGATGCCATGATCTTCATTTTCTGAATGTTGAGCTTTAAGCCAACTTTTTCACTCTCCTCTTTTACTTTCATCAAGAGGCTTTTAAATTCCTCGTCACTTTCTGCCATAAGGGTGGTGTCATCTGCATATGAGGTATCCACATTTATTAGTTAACTCTAAATACGTAAGTAGGCTAATTCCAAACTTCCTTCATACTGTTAAAGTGCTGCCACTTTTCTTTGATTCACATTCAATGTATTCTCTTCTCTTCCTTTTCCTCACAGCCTTATGTAAAGATGTTATTTCTTAATTGCACATTTTCTGTAATCTTTTTATTAAAAGGCAAGAAAAAAATCACTTATTTTCTTAGCTGCATTTTAGCAAATATTTTTAATTCCTTACTCTTTTATCAGCAAACTCTTTTCTCTAGATATTTGGAAAAATACAATACTTTGAAAGGGAATTATGAATCCTTTTGTTAACATTTTTGTTGCCATTTTTTAATTTATTCATATCAGCTCTATGTTTTCATTCTTTTTGTTATGACACATTTATCTATAATGAATGTCTTGCATTTTAAACCTGGTTTTCCTTGACTCCAATTCCAATATGAATTTTTTTCTGAACACATTTGTTTGGTACACAAATTCCTTATAAAGTAAAAATAGAAGTTTCTTTTCTTTTGGTACTTAAAAAGTCAAACAATTCTATCATTTGTATGATTTAATTAGTTTGAAGTCACTCTGTTTCTCTACATTTAAGAAATTTCTTCCAGTGTAATATGCATCCGTTTGAAATCTCAGTGTTATTTTGAAACATAGTTTATTAGCCAGCATTGTTTTTTATGTGTATTAAATCCTCTTGAAGAATAAGTTTCACATTTTCCTTTACCCACCACTCATAACCTGTTCCTTGTTGGCTCATGAGGTGAATTTAGGCATTTACTTATATTCTCATTTAGTTTTTGTTTTCATATTGAGGTGTTAGAAAAAAAAATCTTATTAAACCTTCAAAAATACTTTAAAACTTAAAAAAATTGAGGAATAATTGACATAGAACATTATATTAGTTTCAGGTGTACAGCATAATGATTTGACAATGACTGTGTTGCCAGATGGTGTCCATCTTAAGTCTAGTTAACTATTTGTCTCCATACACTGTTTTCAAAAATTTTTCTTGTGATAACTTCTGTGGTTTAATCTCTTAGCAACTTTCAGTTATGCAATACAGTGTTGTTAAGTATGGTCACTGTGTACATTACATCCCCATGGATTATTTATTTCATGACTGGCAGTTTGTACCTTCTGACTCCCTTTACCCATTTCTCCCACTTCCTCCCTCCCACTGCCCAGTCTGGCAACCACCTATCTGTTCTCTGTGTCTATTACGTTGGTTTTTCTTAGATTCTTCATTCAAGTGACCTTCTATTATATTTGACTTTCTCTGTCTGATTTATTTTACTTGATGTAATCCCTTTAAGATCCATCCGTGTTGCTGCAAATGGCAAGATTTCACTTTGTATAGCTAAATAATATTTCATTGTATATACATATGTTTGTGTGTATCACATTCCTTGGGCCATTTATCCATTAATGGGTTTCCATATCTTGGCTATTGCAAATAATACTTCAATGAACATGGGAGTGCACATATCTTTTCAAGTTAGGTGTTTTTGTTCTCTTCACATAAATACCCAGAAATGGAATTGCTATATCATGTGAGAGCCCTATTTTTAATTTTTGAGTAAACTCTATACTGCTTTCCATATTGGCTACACCAATTTACACTTCCATATTTAGTATCCAAGCTCCCTTTTGAACATCTCCTCCCTTGCCAACACTTGCTATTTCTTATCTTTTAAATAATAGTCATTCTAACAGGTGTCAGATTTCATTGTTAGTTTGATTTTCATTTCCTAATGATTTGTGATATTGAGCATCTTTTCATGTACCTAATGGTCTTCTTAATGTCTCCTTCGTAAAATGTTTACTTAGCTCCTGTGCCTATTTTAAAATCAGATTGTTTGTTTTTTTGTCACTGAGTTGTGCGAGTTCTTTATATATTTTGAATATTGACCATTGATCCAGAATATGATTTGCAAATGTTTTCTCCCATTCAGTAGGTTACCTTTTAATTTTGTTGATAGTTTCCTTTGCTGCACAGAAGCTTTAGTTTGATGTAGTTCTACTTGTTTATTTTTGTATTTGTTGCCTTTATTTTTAGTATCAAATCCCCCCAAATCATTGCCAAGATAGATGTCACAAAGCTTACCACTTATGTTTTCTTCTAGAAGTTTTATGGTTTCAAGTCTTTAGTCCATTCTGAGATAATTTTTGTGTGTAGTAGAAGATAATGGTCCAATTTCATTCCTTTGCATGTGGCTGTTTGGTTTTCCATTTATTGAAGAAATTATCCTTCTCCATTGTATATTCTTGACTCCTTTCTCATAAAGTAATTAACTATATGTGTATGGGCTTATTTCTGGGTTCTCTATTCTGTTCCATCAATTTATGTCTCCAAAACAATTACTTCTTAAATTTAATTGGAATTGAGTGGGGTTTGGGATAGTTTGGTAGTTAATCCAGAAAAGGAATTTGGGTGTATTCTATATAAATGGACTTTCAGTCAGTTCAGTCAGTTCAGTCGCTCAGTCGTGTCCGACTCTTTGCAACCCCATGAATCGTAGCACGCCAGGCCTTCCTGTCCATCACCAACTCCTGGAATTCACTCAGACTCACGTCCATCGAGTCGGTGATGCCATCCAGCCATCTCATCCTCTGTCGTCCCTTTCTCCTCCTGCCCCCAATCCCTCCCAGCATCAGGGTCTTTTCTAATCAGTCAAGTCTTTGCATGTGGTGGCCAAAGTCCTCGAGTTTCAACTTTAGCATCAGTCTTTCCAAAGAAATCCCAGGGCTGATCTCAGCATTCTCTTAAAAATAAATGAAATATTTCAGTGTGCTCATTAACTTGAACCAAAGATTATATGAAGCCTTTCCTCTCATGAGGAGAAAGAGTAAAAAAGTACAAATTTGTTTATTAAAGATAACTAACAATTCTCTAATTAAATTTTAAAATATGAAAAACCTTACTCTTATTTCTAAGCTGTTAAATTCTCATAAAGAATAAAGTTAATAAATAAAATTATATCAACTGATGTCACCAATTTTATTGTTTTGCTTTTACATTTTTTGTAATTTCATATTCTTCCAGTTTGTAGGCTAATTACGAAGTACTTTGAAACTTCTTTTTTTGTTCTTTGCTTTACTCAGGCAGTGTCCTCTCCCTCTTGCTCCTCAAAGGAAGAGAAGAATGATCATCAATGGTTAATGGCAGTTGCAGAACCAACACCAAAAAGAAGCTTCACACTCAGGAGGGAACACTAAGCTTGCTAGGGTTTTGGGTGCTCTTCACATTCAGAGAAACTTCTTTCATAATGAGCTATAGAAATGACCCCTGAAAACATAGTCTGAAACTTCTGTTTTCAGTGCAGACATTTCCTGACTTATAGAGGTTCGACGATTTTTCAACTTTATGTGAGGCAAAAGCAGTATTCATCCAATGGAAACCATACTTCAGATTCTAATTTCTGATATTTTCCTGGGGCTAGTGATTTGTCCCTTTCTCTCTTGTGATGCTGGACAGCTGCAGTGCCACAGCTTCCAATTGACCACACAATCACAGGGCTAAACGACTCATACACTTACCACCATTCTGCCCCACACAAAGATTCTATTTTTTTCTTTTCCTTCCTTCTGAGATGAAATTTATTTATCTCAATAAATTTCATGAGATATTCAGCATTTTATTATAAAATAGTTTGTGTTAGTTGATTTTGCCAAATGTACATGTTCTGAGTATAAGATAGGCTGCTCTAAGCTATGATGCTCAGTACATTTCAGTTTCAGTTCAGTCGCTCAGTCATGTCCGACTCTTTGTGACCCCATGGGCTGCAGCACACCAGGCTTCCCTGTCCATCACCAACTCCTGGAACTTGCTCAACTCAAGTCCATCGAGTCAGTGATGCCATCCAACCATCTGATCCTCTGTTTTCCCCTTCTCCTCCTGCCTTCAATCTTTCAAGCATCAGGGTCTCTTCCAAAGTGAGCTCTTTGCATCAGGTGGCCAAAGTATTGGAACTTCAGCTTTAGCATCAGTCCTTCCAATGAATATTCTCCAACACCACAGTTCAAAAACATCAAATCTTCAGTGCTCAGCTTTCTTTATGGTCCAACTCTCACATCCATACATGACTACTGGAAAAACCATAACTTTGGCTAGAGGAACCTTTGTCGGCAAAGTAACGCTCTGCTTTTTAATACACTCTCTAGATTGGTCATAGCTTTTCTTCCAAGGAGCAAGCATCTTTTAATTTCATGGCTGCAGTCACCATCTGCAGTGATTTTGGAGCCCCCAAAAGATAAAATCTGTCAGTTTCCATTGTTTCCTTACCTATTTGCCATGAAGTGATGGGACCAGATGCCATGATCTTCATTTTTTGAATAATGAGTTTTAAGCCAACTTTTTCATTCTCCTCTTTCACTTTCATCAAGAGGTTCCTTTTCGCTTTCTGCCATAGGGTGGTGTCATCTGCATATTGATATTTCTCCTGGCAATCTTGATTCCAGTTTGTGCTTCATCCAGCCCAGTATTTCGCATGATGTACTCTGCATATAAGTTAAATAAGCAGGGTGACAATATACAGCCTTGACCTACTCTTTTCCTAATTTGAAACCAGTCCAATGTTCCATGTCCAGTTCTAACTATTGCTTCTTGGCCTGCATACAGATTTCTCAGTAGGCAGGTAAGGTAGTCTGGTATTCCCACCTCTTGAAGAATTTCCCACAATTTGCTGTGATCCACAGATCCACATAGTCAAAAGCTTTGATGTAATCAATAAAGCAGAAGTAGATGCTTTTCTGGAACTCTCTTGCTTTTTCTATGATCCAATGGATGTTACCAATTTGATCTCTGATTCCTCTGCCTTTTCTAAATCCAGTTTGAACATCTGGAAGTTCATAGTCCACATACTGTTGAAGCCTGGGTTGGAGACTTTTGAGCATTACTTTGCTAGTGTGTGAGATGCGTGTAATTGTGTAATAGCTTGAACATTCTCTGGCTTCACTTTTCTTTGTGATTGGGATGAAAACTGACCTTTTCCAGTCCTGTGACCACTGCTGAGTTTGAGTGCAGCACTTTAACAGCAGTTTAGTAGGTTACATCTATTAAATTTGGTTTCAACTCAACAATATTTTCAACTCATAATGGGCTTATTGAGACTTAATTCCATTGTAAGTTAAGAAAGATCTGTGGCATACTTCTCTTGAATCTATATGGAGGAACTGCTACATATGTAAGGTGTACATAAAACTTGTTCTCTAAATTGGAATAAAATTGAGAATTAAAAGTGCACTACAAGGTGTCAATTATGACTGTCCCCAGCACCCCAAAATGTCTGCTCACCCTATATACTTGTATCAGAGAAGCACCTTTCTTCCATGGTTTTTGTGTCCTGAAGGAAAAAAAATTTCCAGAATAGTATGGTAGAAACATTTTTATTTTTCTCTGCCTCTTTTTCATCCTTCCCTAGAAGAGGAGGAGATTGACAAGTTTGGGAGAAAACTGAGCATGAAATCTCCAAGTATAACCACTGCCAAAGCAACCAATGTAATACTTGATGCTTCCCAAAATAAAGACTTCCCCAGATGCCTGTTGCAGAAGTTTCTGATATTACATAAAACGATAATTTTTGCTTGATAATTCTAATTTTAAATGTCCATATGGAGTTTTGAAAAATTAAATTTGAAATATCTCTCTCCTTCCTACAGCTCCCCCTACTGTAAATCTTTTCAAAATAGGAAGAAAATTCTTTTCAAAGGAACACTTTCTGTTCAGTTTTACGTAGAATCAAAAGGTAGCTTCTCTGTTTCTGAGAATCCTCTGTTTAATACAATTTACATTTAGCTTTTGTCTTTTTGCACTCATTAAGGGTGCAATCTACTTTATTTTTTGTGTTCTTAAGCTCCATTTATTACTAACCTAAAATTTAAAATCAAACCCAAAATGTACAGTCCAGGTTGGGAAGTTTTTGTTTTTCGTCTTTTAAAAGCTTCTCTGCAAAAGAGTGCCGCTCAAGTGTCTGTCACTTCTGAGCAGCCTACAAAAGAAACTAACAATAAACATTAACAAAAGCCTATTTTCAACTGCTTGAAAAAAATAAGATGGTTTAATAAATAAAGATGCAGTACTGTTCTGAATGTAATCTATCTTTTAGATTATGAAATACCTACAGTTGTACACTACTATATCAGCTCACATTACCCCTATCTCTTGAATCCATCAAAACTGACCACACTAGTATTTCAGAACTAAAAGACATTGAGCTCCACACACCTGATTATTTACTACGACTCTAAATCTAGCATCAGTGTGTTCTTTTAGCTCAACAGGAGTAAATCAGTTGAGTATATAAAAGTTGAACGTGCTGAACCATCCAGGCATCTTTTCTTGAGACTGAAGCCTCCCTTCACCCTGGCTGAAGAGTCCCTAGGGAGAGACATCAGAGGACACAGAGACTGCACTCAGTCTGAGAAACAGTGCTGCCTTCACTAAACTGATTTACTCATAAAACCCTTCCCTCTCTTGAAACTGCTGTGCTGAAGTCACTAGTTCTTGGTTCTCATCTTACGCAGTTCATCACCCTTGTCCTTGGATACACTGTCCTGTCCTCCCTATTCCCTCATGGGTTTAGTTTTTTTCCATCTGTTATTGATTATTTTCTCTCCTTTTTCAATTTTGAGGTGATCTTTAAAACCTTCTGGTGTCATATTTTCTCTGTAGATATTTTCCTCCTTTTGGTCCATCACCTCCTCAACACAGAAGATTCCTAGTTCTACATTTCTATAAAAACTTCTAACTGCCTGCTGGACTTCTCCATCTCAAGATATCTACGCCTCACAAAGCAACGTCTGTTACCTTTTGTGCAGGCCCTTTATCTCTCTTCCTCTGTACTTTCCTTCTTGCTACTCCCTCCATCTGGAGTCCCTTTGCAGTTTCAGAGTGTTCAAGCTCTGTTAAGTTCAAGCCTCAGATACCACTTCTAGCTCAAGCTTATCCAGAGTTTTTAACCACACTTGATATTTTCATGTGTTGAACTCAGGCAGTACTCTGGGCTGTCTTCTAAAAGTGATTCCACTCCATATATTTTGTAGGTTATTTATATATCCTTATACTGTAGTTCACAACTGACTCTTACTATAATATATATGTGTTAAGAAAATGTAGCTTTTCCCTCTATAACCAGGATGATTATCCTCATAAGCCACCACACACCTAATGTGTCTAAAGCACAGGAGTAAATGGCATATAGGACATGACACTTTTTTCCTAAAGAAACATGTGATGACTGGGGTTATTCAGATATTTTTTCTGACTTTACCTACCACTGAGGATGAATGGGTCCATGTGTGACAATACACAGACTCCAGTGCTCTGAGATCCCTCATATGGATAGATAGTATTTTACTCTGCCCCCTCTAATTTTTGACCTGAGGAGTCCTGGAGGCTGGGAGAAGAAAAGTTCTGATTTAATCCGCACTTTGAATTCCTTCTGCTCAAATGTCCTTTGCTTTGACTTTGTGACCATTATTACCGTTTACTTAAGGGATTTGTCCTGGCCCATTTCTGTATGACTACCAGTCTACTCCTCTCCTCTAAATACTGATCCTTTTATCTCTCCCCAAATAGCTGAGAAGCTTGTTATTTCAATTCCATGGAGAAATTATAATAGGACCCTGCAGCAGTAGGAACCACAGCACTTTCATCCATACCATTGCTCTCGTTTATCCAGAGCAGGCAAGCTATTGAAGGAAGGAGTTTAGGGAGGAGCCAAAGAAGGGTCAGAAGATGGTCAGCTCAGTCTCACACTGTGCTTAGACCTTTTCTCTCCAGTTTTTGGATGCTGGACCTCAATCTCCCTACCCTTCGAGAATACCACACTCTTCTTGTAGTCCCTTCCAATCAAGTCTCTTTCAGGGAGCCTAGATTCATCTGACAGATCTTACAAATTGGAAAGCTATCTGCAGGAAAGATTTATGCTTTCTCCCACAGTCCTAGGCTTCACAAAGACCATGTCTGGACTTCTGTTCTAGGGACCCCAAGGCCATTAGACTGAGGTGGCTCTAATGCTGTGCAGTCTATATAAGTGAGTAAACCAGAGTGTAAGTCTGTACCTTCATCACCTTTATAAAGAATATTTTACTTTATTATTATTTTTGGTAGGAGGATTTAAATAATTTGAATTGACCTGTCCTGCATTTTATTAGAAATTGGAAATACGGGTGAATTTGAACAAGTGCCCTAATGGAGTCAAATCTGCTTTAATCCTTATTTTTCTTCTTTGCCTTTTTAGGAGAAGGTGAATGGCAATCCACTCTAGTATTCTTGCCTGAAAAATCCCATGGACAGAGGAGCCTGGAGGGCTACAGTCCATGGGGTCGCAAGTAGTAAGACAAGATTGGATGACTAAGCACGAAGCATGAATTACTCTTTCTGAGAAAATCAAGGCCATAAGTAACCTGCAGGTAAATAAAAAGCTTATTGATGCCATGTGCCTTCTGTCCCTTTTACAAAGCTCTAACTTTCAGGCAAACAAGGCCTGCCTTGAGAGAAAACTTCAGCTATGTGTGGAATGCCCCACAGCACATTGTAAGAGGCTCTGTGATGTAATTATAAACCTTTGCTGATTTAAAGTTGTTGTAACCCCCAGTGTGATTTAGTACTGGATCCTGAGGTAATTGGAGTTCTCTGGTAGTTCAGTTGGTAAAGAATCTGCCTGTAATGCAGGAGACCCTGGTTTGATTCCTGGATTGGGAAGATCCACTGGAGAAGGGATAGGCTACCCACTCCAGTATTCTTAGGCTTCCCTGGTGCCTCAGAGGGTAAAGAATCTGCCTGCAACCTGGGAGACCTGGGTTTGATCCCTGAGTTGGGAAGATCCTCTGGAGAAGGGAATGGCTACCCATTCCAGTAATCTTGCCTGAAGAATCCCCATGGACAGAGGAGCCTGGTGGGATACAGTCCATAAGGTTGTGCAGAGTTGGACACAACTGAAGTGACAGAACACACCCACGTTGCTTTACAATGTAATGTTAGTTCCTGCTGTATAGCAGAGTGAGTCAGCTATACATATACACATATCCCCTCTTTTTTGGATTTCCATCCCATTTAGGTCACCACAGAGAACTGAGTAGAATTCCCTGTACTATACTGGAGGTTGTCATTAGTTATCTGTTTTGTACACAGAAGTGTATAAATGTAAAGTCCAATCTCTCAATTCATCCCACTCTTTCTTTCCCCCTTGGTGTCCATACGTTTGTTCTCTACATTTGTGTCTTTATTTTTGCTTTGCAAACAGATTCTTCTGTACTGTTTTTCTAGATTCCACATATATGTGTTAATATATGATATTTGTTTTTCTGACTACATCACTCTGTATGACATCCTTGTAAGACTCCATCAGAATACATCCATCATGCCTTTAACACATAAGCCCAAAGTCCCAGGTTATTTTTATCACTTGTATTTTCCTCTCTCTATCCTCTCAGGGATCCAGATTCACATACCTCCCTGACCTGACAAACCTGTCCATTTTATCCTTGTAATTTAAAATCTGCAGTCAAGGAAATCCCTTAGATCATACATCTCTTTTCTGAATGGTCACTGTGCTTTCTTGCTTTCTCTGCAGCGTTTTTTTTTTTGTTGTTGTTGTTTATTTTTAACTATGGTAAGGTAAACATACCATAAGCTTACCATTTTAATGATTTTTCAAATGTACAGTTCAGTGACTTTGTTGTTCAATCAACCCGCTATCCACCTCGTGGACATTTCCCCTGCAGCCCCTTTGACTGATGGTTATTTCTGTCTCACCGGTCGACTCTCACTGGACAGGGAAGGAGCAGGTGTTTCCTCATTGCTGTTTAGGAACATTGCTCTTCCATTAGTTACTTGTTGGACAGCCCCAAGTTATTGAAGCATGTGGAATCAGATTCAACTGAACATCAGGCTACACCTCTCCGAGTTGAATCATCCACAGACCCCTAGTTACAATGACTAGATTTCAGCACCGTGATCACTCATTATAGAGTTAAATTAAAGTTTAATAGAAAGTTAATATTTTTCTTTTTTCATTGGCTTAAATTGTTTGGGAACACATTTGCCATGAGAGAAGGAAGGTGGGACTGGCTTCTTTTCCATTGTCTTTCTCGCAAATACAGGCTGCTGCTGACTCCATCAGGGTGGAAGAGTGGAGTGGCTTCAGGGAGAAGCAGGAAGTGTTTACTTGACAAGTGTCAATCTGTAACTGAGTCTTAAAACTGACTTTTGTCTTAGGATGGCAACTTCAAAAAAAGTAATGCTTGACTCTTAAAAAGACATTGAGTTTGATTGCAAAAGAGCCAAGTTTGTGATTCTGTTATTTAAAAGAAAACTGCATGATAAAATAATTTTTGATATATAATTTCAACCACATTGCTTCAGGATGAGATCTCATTGGCTGGAATGCATAACAATTAGACTGTCCTTGACAGGGGAGATTCTTTGGCAGGTTTTGGCTTAACTGATTTTATTTTATTTTATTATTATAGGGATTTAGCCAAATTTCATTTGGGAATTGATCAGTGAAAATACAGTCCAGTTTCTTCATGTAAAACCCTGGAGTTAAATAATTAATTGGTTCTTAGTTTTATTTATGTACCCAGGAGAAGATAGCACTGAAATCTATAAATAACAGCAGATAAATGCCATTTCTACCTATTTCCTAATTCTAAAGGTAAATGTTGCATTAAAAAAAATCAAACCAACAAATGAACAAATACATGTTTGGGGCCAATCCATTTCAAATAGCAAGCCAGGTATTACTTACTGTTAGTACCATTTGATATATCTTTTTGTCTGTTTTAATGGTTGATTGTAGTTGGAATTACAGGAAATTAAAATCAGAACATCTAGAAAATAGAGTTTTCATAGCTAAGAATTTGTGTGAAAGTTTTTACTTTGGTTTTTATTCACTGGATTTTTTTCACTTTTCTAGTTAAAAAAAAAGACCCTCATTTTTCTTCCCTTTTAGGATAAAAGTATAAATTCAGTTTAAACACTACCATGAATTTACTTGGTTTGCTATTCATTTTGTAACATAAAACTAAAGAGACATTTGGCTTCATCATGTCTAATTCTTTTTCCTCTTCTCATTTTTAAGGAGAATGCTGTGATGGTGAAAACTATGAGTCAGTGTAACCCCTGGGTGGCATGGTTAAAAGAGATGCTGCTCTTGATAGTGTTCCCTCATTCAGCCCTCAAGCCAGCAATGTCTCCGGTGATTAAACAATGACCTTTCAACATTTTCTGGGCTGCCCCAACAATGCGGTGTCAGCATTTCTTCAATGTGGATCTGAATCTTCAGTTATTCAATATTATATCAAATCCTTTGGAGACTCAGAATGGATCAACAATTGCCATAATGTATCCAAATGGATTAGAGTATTATCCTTATTTCTCTCCAGAAGGAAAATCTTTTAATGGAGGGATACCACAGAATATATGCTGGACTGGATGAAGCACACGCTGGAATCAAGACTGGCAGGAGAAACATCAATAACCTCAGATACGCAGATGATATCACACTTATGGCAGAAAGTGAGGAAGAACTAAAGAGCTTCTTGTTGAACATGAAGGAGGAGAGTGCAAAAGTTGGCTTAAAACTCAATATTCAGAAAACTAAGATCATGGCATTCAGTCCCATCACTTCATGGGAAATAGATAGGGAAACAGTGGAAACAGTGACACTTTATTTTTGGGGGCTCCAAAATCACTGCAGATGGTGACTGCAGTCATGAAATTAAAAGACTCTTACTCCTTGGAATAAAAGTTATGACCAACTTAGACAGCATATTAAAATGCAGAGACATTACTTGGCCAACAAAGGTCCATCTAGTCTAAGCTATGGTTTTTCCAGTAGTCATGTATGGATGTGAGAGTTGGACCATAAAGAAAGCTGAGCACTGAAGACCTGATGCTTTTGAACTGTGGTGTTCAAAACAAGACTCTTGAGAGTCCCTTGGAGAGCAAGGAGAATTAACCAGTCCATCCTAAAGGAAATCAGTCCTGGATATTCATTGGAAGGACTGTTGTTAGAGCTGAATCTCTAATACTTTGGCCACCTGATGCAAAGAACTGATTCATTGGAAAAGACCCTGATGCTGGGAAAGACTGAAGGCAGGAGGAGAAGGGGAGGACAGAGAATTAGATGGTTGGATAGCATCACTGACTCAATGGACATGAGTTTGAACAAGCTCCGGGAGTTGGTGATGGACAGGGAGGCCCGGCATGCTGAAGTCCATGGGGTCGCAAAGAGTCAGATATGACTGAGTGACTGAACTGAATTAACCACAGAATATGAGCCCTCCTACATACCTGAGAAAGACTGCTGACGACATTGTAAAAGCTGTTGCTTGGTGGAGATCAGAAGGTCTTATTATCATTGACTGGGAAAGCTAGAAGCCACAATGGGAAAGAAATTGGGGCAATAGTGTAGTAAAAATGACTCTTTAAACTTTACTAGAAATCACCATCTGGACTGGTCAGAAATGAAAGTGAGAACAGTTGCCCAAAAGGAATTTGAAACTGCTGGAAAGAGTATTATGAATGCTACTCTCACACTGGCTTTAGAAATGAGACCAAAATGTTTATGGGGCTTTTATCTCTATCCAGACTGCTACAATTATGATTATAGGATAAATCCAAAGATCTACACAGGTAAATGCCCTAGTGATCAAATTTTCCTCAGTGACCAACTTAAATGGCTATGGGAAGAAAGCAGAGTCTTTATATTTCAGTATGTCAAGTTCACATGCTTTGAAATTTATTCATTACTGAGTTAGAGAAGCTATTAGAATTGCTGAAATGGCTAGATATGGCTATGTTTCACCAGTTGTTATTTTTTTCCAGACCATTTTATTTGTATAGTATTGAAACTCTGTCACAGGTAAGAAAAAATGTTCACATGTTTTAGAAAATAAAATTTAGTACATTTTAAATTTAGGAAAAACTGTTTTAGAATGCTTATTAAAGTTACCTCTTCAAATGTCAAGCCAATTCTGGAACAGTGTCAATGACAAATAGATCTTTACCTAGAATTTTTAGATGATGATTCTTACCAGCTTAACATTTAAAAGGATTTCCTGCAGAACAATTGTTGAGCATAAGCTAAATTATGTAACAGATAGATTAGCTTGAACCAGGGAGAAATTTCATTTAAAAAAAAAGCTCTTAATATCAAAGAGTAGCAGTAACTTTTCAAATAAGAAACATAAGAAATAAAGCTTAGGTGAATTACTAACCAACTATATAATCAGTATATTCCATTTTAATGTTTTAATTCATTAGGTTACTTGAAAAATAACATAGACCCTCCTGATTTTATTGTTGAGAATCTACAATGTGATCTAGTAGTGTCAAGGCCCTAAAAATGGTTTATATAAATGTAAGCCTTTGACTGTGCGGATCACAGCAAACTGTGGAAAATTCTGAGAGAGATGGGAATACCAGACCACCTGACCTGCCTCTTGAGAAACCTGTATGCAGGTCAAGAAGCAACAGTTAGAACTGGACATGAAACAACAGACTGGTTCCAAATAGGAAAAGGAGTACATATATTGTCACCCAGCTTATTTAACTTATATGCAGAGTACATCATGAGAAACGCTGGGCTGGAGGAAGCACAAGCTGAAATCAAGATTGCAGGGAGAAATATCAATGACCTCAGATATGCAGATGACACCACCCTCAGTGGCAGAAAATGAAGAAGAACTAAAGAGCCCCTTGATGAAAGTGAAAGAGGGGAGTGAAAAAGTTGGCTTAAAACTCAACATTCAGAAAAGTAAGATCATGGCATCCGGTCCCATCACTTCATGGCAAATAGATGTGGAAACAGTGGCTGACGTTATTTTTCTGGGCTCCAAAATCACTGCAGATGGTGACTGCAGCCATGAAATTAAAAGACGCTTACTCCTTGGAAGGAAAGTTATGACCAACCTAGATAGCATATAAAAAGCAGAGACATTACTTTGCCAACAAAGGTCCATCTTTTCAAAACTATGGTTTTTCCAGTGATCATGTATGGATGTGAGAGTTGGACTATAAAGAAAGCTGAGTGCTGAAGAATTGATGCTTTTGAACTGTGGTGTTGGAGAAGACTCTTGAGAGTCCCTTGGACTGCGAGGAGATCCAACCAGTCCATCCTAAAGGAGATCAGTCCTGGGTGTTCATTGGAAGGACTGATGCTGAAGCTGAAACTCCAATACTTTGGCCACCTGATGCAAACAGCTGACTCATTTGAGAAGCCCCTGATGCTGGGAAAGATTGAGGGTGGGAGGAGAAAGGGATGACAGAGGATGAGATGGTTGGATGGCATCACCGACTCAACAGGCATGGGTTTGGGTGGACTTCGGAAGTTGGTGATGGACAGGGAGGCCTGGCGTACTGTGGTTCATGGGGTTGCAAAGAGTCAGACACAAGTGAGAGACTGAACTGAACTGATGTGAAGAGCTGACTCATTAGAAAAGCCCCTGTTGCTGGGAAAGATTGAAGGCAGGAGGATAAGGGAACGATAGAGGATGAGAAACGTTGGATAGCATCACCAACTTGATGGACATGAGTTTGAGCAAGCTCCAGGAGTTGGTGATGGACAGGCAGGGCTGGTGTGTTGCGCTCTGTGGGGTCACAAAGAGTCGAACACAACTGAGCGACTCAACTGAACTGAACTGAATATTATTTTTAGATTTAACACAATGTGGGAAGCACAAAGATGTGGAAATGAGCTGTTTTGGAAGATAACGAATTTGCAGACACTTGAAAGTGTTCAAATTTTAGGTAGATTGTTATTTAAGTAGGATGTTGTGGTAGGAATTCCATCATTGGATGGGGTAGCTAGGTGAGAAACTCCTTAAATTTCCATTCATACCTGTGAGCTCATTATTTTGCTATTCTAGTACCTAACACAGAAGTGCTGCAGTCCATTGGGTCACATGGAGTTGGACATGACTGAGCGACTGAACTAACACAAAAGTGGGGCCATTGAACAGACAATAGATAGCTCACCTCCTTGAACCACTTATATTTGAGATAACAACATTTAAATGCAGTATAAATTCTTCCTCAAATATTTTAGAATTAAATCTATTGATCCAAACACTGTTGATTAGTCCTGACATTTCCATCCTTGAAGGATTACTCAGTATTACTCAAAATGGAGTGTTCTCAGATTTAGGAGGAAAAGAAACAGTACCATGACAAAAAGTTGAGGGTGTCAGAGGTACCTAATCTGCCTCTCACTCAAACATGCATCTTTTCTTACCTTTTTTTTTTTTTTTTTTTTTTAGCATTTTTTGATAAGGCTTTCTGTATTCCAGCAGGAAAACTGCCATATGGGAAAAACACTAATTCCTGGAAATTGTTGAGTATGTTGAGTCTATTCTGCTTCTGGCTAACTTCATACCACTGCTAGTTCTAATCCTAACTTCTGGTGCAACATTGAATAAATCAAATCCTTATTTCAAAAATCAGTTCTCCAGGTATTTGATGATGTCAGTCATGCCTACCAAAGTTGTCTCAATGAGCTATTTCTCAACTAACAGATCTCTCAACTCATGTCATATTCTTAGATCTTTTTTGGAAAAAGACTAGATTATATTTATCCATTCAAAAATATACTGAGTGCTTACAATGTGTTAGATACAATATATTATTAGTAACAATGAGTAGAAAATAATAATCCGTGCAGTCAGATAGTTTGTCTTGAGATAATGAGATGAGCTACATTTTAAAGAAAGTCTTGTTTATAACTTTCCCATTTTTTTGATTTTTAAAGTAAATTAGGGGCTAAATATCACCTCTGAGCTCTACTTCAGATAATCAAAATATAGAATTATCTGAGTAGTTCAGTTCAGTTCAGTTCAGTCGCTCAGTCATGTCTGACTCTTTGCGACCCCATGAATCGCAGCACTCCAGGCCTCCCTGTCCATCACCAACTCCCGGAGTTCACTCAGACTTGCATCCATTGAGTCAGTGATGCCATCCAGCCATCTCATCCTCGGTCGTCCCCTTCTTCTCCTGCCCCCAATCCCTCCCAGCATCAGAGTCTTTTCCAATGAGTCAACTCTTCACATGAGGTGTCCGAAGCACTGGAGCTTCAGCTTCAGCATCAGTCCTTCCAAAGAAATCCCAGGGTTGATCTCCTTCAGAATGGACTGGTTGGATCTCCTTGCAGTCCAAGGGACTCTCAAGAGTCTTCTCCAACACCATAGTTCAAAAGCATCAATTCTTCGGTGCTCAGCCTTCTTCACAGTCCAACTCTCACATCAATACATGACCACTGGAAAAACCATAGCCTTGACTAGACGGACCTTAGTTGGCAAAGTAATGTCTCTGCTTTTGAATATGCTAGTAGTATATTGAAATGCCTTAATGCTATCTTATTGCCTTCCATGGATCACATATCAGCAAACAGCATGGATCTTTCTCATTTACTGTCTAAATAACATTTATTTTGTCATAATATCATCTTATGTTCTCCATAAAATAATTATAAACCACTTTAAACCAACTCTGCTGGATATTTTCTTTCCAGTGTCTCAGTTTGAAAGAGAGACTTGATTTCATTTAATGAACACAATGCTAGTTACTATAACAGAAGAGTGATTTTCTTTCTCATTTCATTATGTAGACAAATTGTGAAACATAATGCTAGGTTACTGGAGACTTCATATAATGCAGAGGAGCTTTGCTGTAGCATGGCCATTTTCTCATTCTGCCTTTTGAACACTTTTCTTTGTACTGGATCCCTGATTCTCCATACCTTGCAGGGAAGGAAAGAATGCAGACTGTCCATCAGTCATTCCTTCTCTCTTTCATCTCTCCCTATTTCCTGCTTCTTTGCTCTTGGTCTATAATCATGAACATGACCTCCTCTGTCTCTCATCCTGGTGAATTATAATCTACTTAGTCATCCCACTTGAAAGTCACCGGGATGCCTCCCTTCTCTCTCCATTACCCAGTAGGTAACTAAATCTTATCCATCTTAATTTCCAAAGAACCATTCAACCTGTCCTCTCTGCTTTACACAGACTGACCTTGTCTTTGTTGAGACCCTTATCATTTCTCACTGAATGGTTTGCGTCGTCTCCTAATTTGGGGTCCCTGCCTGCCATCTTGACTTCTCCCTCTTTATGGGACAGTCAAATACCTATCAAGATTGCAAATGTGTGGTCTTGCAGTACCAAAATTTTCTTATAGTTAAGCCCTTATACTTTAAAATAGCTTAATAAAGAATAGCATAAAAGACACTGTATTTGGATTCTATTTACATACAACGATCCAGATGCCTTTACTTCTCCCCAACTCCTCTGTACTTTTTATCGTAAGAGTTACTGGCACCTCTCTAGATGTACCAGGCTTATCCCTGTGTATCAGTCTCTGCTATTTTGCTTCATAATGGATATAGAACTCTTATGGGACTTTATAAGGGATTAGTCTATCATTTAAATGATCAATCCTCTTTGTATTTTGGTAAGGCTCTTTCTCTTGCTGCTGCTGCTGCTAAGTCGCTTCAGTCATGTCCAACTCTGTGTGACCCCCACAGACGGCAGCCCACCAGGCTCTCCCATCCCTGGAATTCTCCAGGCAAGAACACTGAAGTGGGTTGCCATTTCCCTTTCCAATGCATGAAAGGAAAAGTGAAAGTGAAGTCGCTCAGTCATGTCTGACTCTTAGTGACCCCATGGACTGCAGCCTACCAGGCTCCGCCATCCATGGGATTTTCCAGGCGAGAGTACTGGAGTGGGTTGCCATTGCCTTCTCCTTCTTTCTCCTGAGTCTTACCAAAATACAAAAGTCAGGTATTAGTAATACTAGGCTTTCCAGGTGGCGCTAGTGATAAAGAACCTTCTTGCCCTTGCAGGAGACTTAGATGCACATTCAATCCCTGGATCAGGAAGATCCCCTGGAGAAGGGTATGGCAATCCACTCTAGTATTCTTGCCTGGAGAATCCTATGGACAGAGGAGTCTGGCGGGCTACAGTCTACAGGGTTGCAAAGAGTTGGACATGACTGAAGATACTTAGCATGCACACACACGGATAATGGAATCACATTTTGAAAGTGATCTAATGAGATCTCTGTTTCCCCTGTAGGGGACCTGCTTGCCTGTGCAAAATATTATTCAAGGGCCATTGGGCTTATGCTGTTTATGTTAATGTGCAAAGTCTATGTAACAATAATAAGGGATGTGTTTGAAAAACAGCTGAATCTTCTACCTGTCTCCATATGCATGAAAGTAGCAGTAAGAGGTACATCCTAAATAAGAGCTTGAGGGTCGCCGTTTCTCTAGTCAATAAGCTGAAGACAATAAAGAGCGTGAAGGATGGATTTGGGTGCTGCTGCTGTTACTGTCATGGTTGGCTTGGAGACTCTTGCCAGCAACATTCTTCAGGTGTCTTGAGAGAGAAGAACAAGGCTCCTATGGCTAACTTTACATTATCAGTTTTTCTCAACATGACCTTATCTGTGATTCTGTTGTTTTTCACTCCCTATGGCATGTCAATTTTTCCTTGAAATACTGAAGCGTAGAAAATGCTGATTTTTTTCCTTTAACTTCAATTTACTTCTAGAATATTTGTTACCTTTAAAGTTTAAAAAAATGGGTATTCATTGGCTCCATGCATTGATAGAGTAAGTATTTATTGGATGCTTACCTCATGTAAGGATAAGAATGTGAAGTACCAAAGTCTCTGTCCTTGGGGAGCTTAGCTTCTTGTAGGGAAATGAATGATAATAAATGAACAAATACATTTATATCAAATGGTGCTAAGTGCTGTGGAGAATAACAAGGCAGGATAAAGGGACTGGGGAGAGCACTGGAGAATGTATCCAGGATCGCCAGACACAGCTCCCTAATGAGAGGACCTGAAGTTAGGAGGACCAGATCACAAGATGTCTGAGAAGAGCATTCTCAGATTAGGAAAGAACAAAAGCAAGAGACGTTACGTGAGAGCAAGTTTGGACGGTTTCAGGTCCTCAAGAAGGCCAGTGTGACTGATGCAGCAGGAAGAGCGAGTCAGGTCATTAATTAACTCTATTTGAACTAAAGTCTGAGTGAAGTTTCAAACTTTAAAAAAATAACTTAGGAGAAATTTCTGGAGGAAAATGAGGCAAAATATATCAATATTTTATTATTATTATTTTTTAAAGTATCAGCTCAGTTCAGTCGCTCAGTCATGTCAAAGTCTTTGTGACCCCATGAATCATAGCATGCCAGGTCTCCCTGTCCATCACCAACTCCCGGAGTCCACTCAAACCCATGTCCATTGAGTCGGTGACACCATCCAACCATCTCATCCTCTGTCATCCCCTTCACCTCCTGCCTTCAATCTTTCCCAGCATCACAGTCTTTTCAAATGAGTCAGCTCTTTGCATCAGGTGGTCAAAGTATTGGAGTTTCAGCTTCAACATCAGTCCTTCCAATGAACACCCAGGACTGATCTTTAGGATGGACTGGTTGGATCTCCTTGCAGTCCAAGGCACTCTCAAGAGTCTTCTCCAACACCACAGTTCAAAAGCATCAATTCTTCGGTGCTCAGCTTTCTTCACAGTCCAACTCTCACATCTACACATGACCACTGGAAAAACCATAGCCTTGACTAGATGGAACTTTGTTGGCAGAGTAATATCTCGGCTTTTTAATATGTTGTCAAGGTTGGTCATAAATTTCCTTCCAAGGAGCAAGCGTCTTTTAATTTCATGGCTGCAGTCACCATCTGCAGTGATTTTGGAGCACCCCAAAATAAAGTCATCTGAGTTAAATTCACCCATTCCAGTCCATTTTAGTTTGCTGATTCCTAGAATGCTGACGTCCACTCTTGCCATCTCTTGTTTGATCACTTCCAATTTGCCTAGATTCATGGACCTGACATTCCAGGTTCCTGTGCAATGTTGCTCTTTACAGCATCGGACCTTCCTTCTATCACCAGTCACATACACAACCGGGTATTGTTTTTGCTTTGGCTCCATCCCTTCATTCTTTCTGGAGTTATTTCTCCACTGATCTCCAGTAGCATATTGGGCACCTACCGACCTGGGGAGTTCCTCTTTCAGTATCCTATAATTTTGCCTTTTCGTACTGTTTATGGGGTTCTCAAGGCAAGAATACTGAAGTGCTTTGCCATTGCCTTCTCCAGTGGACCACATTCTGTCAGACCTCTCCACCATGCCCGCCCTAGATAGCATAATGAAAAGCAGATACACTACTTTGCCAACAAAGGTCCGTCTAGTCAAGGCTATGGTTTTTCCAGTGGTCATGTGTGGATGTGAGAGTTGGACTGTGAAGAAGGCTGAGCACTGAAGAATTGATGCTTTTGAGCTGTGGTGTTGGAGAAGATTCTTGAGAGTCCCTTGGACTGCAAGGAGATCCAACTAGTCCATTTTGAAGGAGATCAGCCCTGGGATTTCTTTGGAGGGAATGATGCTGAAGCTGAAACTCCAGTACTTTGGCCACCTCATGCGAAGAGTTGACTCACTGGGAAAGACTCTGATGCTGGGAGGGATTGGGGGCAGGAGGAGAAGGGGACGACAGAGGATGAGATAGCTGGATGGAATCACTGACTTGATGGATGTGAGTCTGAGTGCACTCCGGGAGTTGGTGATGGACAGGGAGGCCTGGCGTGCTGCAATTCATGGGGTTGCAGAGTCAGACACGATTGAGTGACTGAACTGAACTGAACTGAAAATAAAGTCAGCCACTGTTTCCACTGTTTCCCCATCTATTTACCATGAAGTGATGGGACCGGATATCATGATCTTAGTTTACTGAATGTTGAGCTTTAAGCCAATCTTTTCACTCTCCTCTTTCACTTTCATCAAGAGGCTTTTTAGCTCCTCTTCACTTTCTGCCATAAGGATCATGTCATCTGCATATCTGAGGTTATTGATATTTCTCCCTGCAATCTTGATTCCAGCTTGTGCTTCCTCCAGCCCAGCATTCTTCATGATGTACTCTGCATATAAGTTAAATAAGCAGGGTGACAATACAGAGCCTTGATGTACTCCTTTTCCTATTTGGAACCAGTCTGTTGTTCCATGTCTAGTTCTAACTGTTGCTTCCTGACCTGCAGATAGGTTTCTCAAGAGGCAAGTCAGGTGGTCTGGTATTCCCATCTCTTTCAGAATTTTCCACAGTTTATTGTGATCCACACAGTCAAAGGCTTTGGCATAGGCAATAAAGCAGAAATAGATGTTTTTCTGGAACTCTCTTGCTTTTCCATGATCCAGCAGATGTTGGCAATTTGATCTCTGGTTCCTCTGCCTTTTCTAAAACCAGCTTGAAGTTCATGGTTCATGTATTGCTGAAGCCTGGCTTGGAGAATTTTGAGCATTACTTTACTAGCGTGTGAGATGAGTGCAATTGTGCGGTAGTTTGAGCATTTCTTGGCATTGCCTTTCTTTGGGATTGGAATGAAAAGTGACCTTTTCCAGTCCTGCGGCCACTGCTGAGTTTTCCAAATTTGCTGGCATATTGAGTGCAGCACTTTCACAGCATCCTCTTTCAGGATTTGAAATAGCTCAACTGTAATTCCATCACCTCCACTAGCTTTGTTCATGGTGATGCTTCCTAAGGCCCACTTGACTTCACATTCCAGGATGTCTGGCTCTAGGTGAGTGATCACACCATCGTGATTATCCGGGTCATGAAGATCTTTTTTGTACAGTTCTTCTGTGTATTCTTGCCACCTCTTCTTAATATCTTCTGTTTCTGTTAGGTCCCTATCATTTCTCTCTTATATTGAGCCCATCTTTGCATGAAATATTCCCTTGGTATCTCTAATTTTCTTGAAGAGATCTCTAGTCTTTCCCATTCTATTGTTTTCCTCTATTTCTATGCATTGATCACTGAGGAAGGCTTTCTTATCTCTCTTTGCTATTCTTTGGAACTCTGCATTCAAATGGGAATGTTTTTCCTTTTCTCTTTTGCTTTTCACTTCCCTTCATTTCAGAGCTATTTGTAAGGCCTCTTCAGACAGCCATTTTGCTTTTTGCAGTTCTTTTTCTTGGGGATGGTCTTGATTCCTGTCTCCTGTACACTGGATGCTGTTGCTGCTGCTGCTAAGTCGCTTCAGTCGTGTCCGACTCTGTGCAACCCCAGAGACGGCAGCCCACCAGGCTCCCCCTGTCCCTGGGATTTTCCAGGCAAGAACACTGGAGAGGGTTGCCATTTTCTTCTCCAATGCATGAAAGTGAAAAGCAAAGTGTACATTGGATAGAATATATAATATGATTAGATGTTGCTACAATGGTCTTGAGATTCCAGTTGTTAACAACAAACTGGGAAATTTGTAATAAGTTCATATGAGATATGGAATGCACAACATGGGAGCTAAGGAAGGCAACCGTTGTGTGATAGCTGTCCCTACTCCAGGGATTGGCAATTCTACATGACACAAGAGACCCTAGGTTATCAAATCATGGGTCAAGAAGGAATCTATACTGAATACTACAGGGCTCAATTTCGTTCCTGGTAATTCATTTGGCAATCATCAATATCAGAAGGTAAGTCCTATTAGACTCTCCTAAGATGGAATTTAGGACTTCCCTGGTGGCTCAGACTACCGGGATAGCATCTGTCTACAATGTGAGAGACCTGGGTTTTACACAGGAAATTCTTTGATGAGATACTTGCTGGTTTATTAAAGTATACTATATCTCAGTAATTGATTTTCTCTTAGTTTTTAATTCATGGCAAGCCATTTGAAAATTTCTCAATGCCCTTTGATCTGACCTAGCTGTAATTCAGATCATTTTCTTTCATAAAGACTCAAAAGAAATTATAATCTCAAATATTGTTTTCCTCCTTAATTTAGGGGATGTATTATCTTGCCTGATACTTTCCAAAGATTAGATTTTTGTATGTATTTTCAGTTCAGTTCAGTTCAGTTCAGTTCAGTCGCTCAGTCGTGTCCAACTCTTTGCGACCCCATGAATCGCAGCACGCCAGGCCTCCCTGTCCATCACCAACTCCCGGAGTTCACTCAGACTCTCGTCCATCGAGTCCGTGATGCCATCCAGCCATCTCATCCTGGGTCGTCCCCTTCTCCTCCTGCCCCCAATCCCTCCCAGCATCAGAGTCTTTACCAATGAGTCAACTCTTCGCATGAGGTGTCCAAAGTACTGGAGCTTCAGCTTCAGCATCGTTCCTTCCAAAGAAATCCCAGGGTTGATCTCCTTCAGAATGGACTGGTTGGATCTCCTTGCAGTCCAAGGGACCCTCAAGAGTCTTCTCCAATGCCACAGTTCAAACGCATTTATCCAGGCATATAGAACATAGATAGGTAGATCCCTTTCAGATTCAAACTTCATTTGTTTGTGTATTCATTCATTTTCAAGAGAAGTAAAAGTTAAAGGGGCAGTGAGCCACATTGGGGGCTATTTGTAAGTTCACCTATTTTGTTGGTATCCTGCTGTTGCAAAGCTGCAACTGAAGTAATTAGGTTCTTGTGCCCAAGCAAGAATTTTTTTTTAATCACTGTTAATAAGTTGGTGCTAAGTCATGATAAGTGAAAAGGAATAGCTCCTTCTATCCTTACAGTGAAAACTTTTTCAACAATTATATGAGTCTTGATATGCACTGAATTCTAATAAGGCAGGCAAATGTATATATTAATATATATGATCACTATTTTGAAGATAAAGAAAATAAGAAATATGATATGGAGCTATTAGAGGTATAGCAAATTTTACCCACTAATCAGTGAATATGTAAAAGATATCATAGACATCACTGCTCTCCATTGTTTAGCGGTGCCTCCAAAATAGTCAAGGCGTAAGAAGAATTAAGGTAGATAAAAGAAAAAGGGAAAGCATATGGAAAATACATAGAAAATATGACCTTCAATTCTATTACCCACAAATCATCATTTAAGTTTTTCTAAATTCAAAATGTTTTATTTCACTTTAATAGCAAGCCAAAGAAACTAAAACTAAAGAATGGCATATTGCTAACAATCGATACTTCAAAAATTTTTGTTTGTTAAAAATAATCTGCTCAAGTTAAAAATAGATTGTGGAAAACACTGAATTATTGTTATTTATTTTGACTTGTGTAACTTGGGGTTTACAGACAACTGTCTTACAAACAGTTTTATCTAAATTATATTATCAGTTATATCTAATCCAAAACCAAACATAAACATTTCTATTTTCCTTAAAGATTAGAATTTAAATACCATTCCTATGGCATAATTCTCCAAGAGACATTAATAAAGGTTACAAATGTAAGCAAGCTATCTTATAAATGCTACAAACCATTTTAGTAGATGAAACATACCTTCTAAGATGATAGATAATATCTGTTAGAAACCCTGAGAGTTCCCATCTCCTTCCTGAACTAAAGACACTTTGTCTGTTGTCTAATTCAGTGTTGTTTCTTACCTTCTATTAATTGTTAAAATCACAGTACCCTTGATTGAAGACACACGAGATATTTGTCTTCTTCCAGTGTTGTAGACGTTCTACAACGCGCATTTTTAAATTGGAAGGAATATATGTCTTCATCTCAGAAATGTCATAATTATGCTTTCTGGTCTTTAGCGCATCTGTGTCACTGTGCTTATTTGTATATGGGAGCTATTTTTCACAAAGCCTTCTAGTTTTCTCTTCTAATTTAGACTCTTGTGTTTAGCACAGGATAATTTTCTTTCACAATGTTTCAAATGGTTCCCTTTCTTTCATTCTCTCTGTTCATTTAAGAAATTACTATCAGATAGGTCTTTGTCCTTTTAGATCTATACTTGGTGTTGCTTTTCTTTCATATATTCTAAGCCTTTGCCTTTTTTCACTTTGTATCATAGATTTGCCCATTTTTTCTTCTAGAAAACTCCTTTAGTCTTCACCATGTTCTGACACTCATGTTTTTAATCCCAAATAATTCTTTTCTTGTGTGTGCAATGTGATCTTTGGCTATCCATTTATAGCTATGAAGAAGCAGAGTGATCCTCTGTCATTAAGGATCTCCCCAATCCCCGATAACCTCCTGCATTTGTTTGGAAATATATGTACGCAACAGGACTCTTATGTTAAAAGGGAGAATGGGCTGTAGACTGTGAAAGGGGCTGAGGTATGTTGACAAGTAAGATTCCACCTGGAGCAAGTGAGCAGAAAACAGGCAGATTGCTAGGAACCCTCACAATGATCAAAGTAAGGAGAAAATTATCTTGGAAGAGCAGTATAATTGCCTCGAGGACTGAGCAGCCTTTCCCTGTTGCTCCCCTCCACGCCTGCTAGGGAGATCCAGCTATATCCAGTTTAGCGCTGCTCTTGTATTTGGCCCCACAGCCCCTCTGAACCCTCCCGGGAAGATCTTTCTCTGTGTTTAAATGTCATGGGGTCACATGCCTCTTTTGCTTGTCCTTCTACATACTCTGGGAAGCTGAGTGGTCTGACTGGTTTTGCTTTCCTGGAAGCAGTATTTTAGTTGGTTGCTCAGACGATTGGTCTTCCACGCACTTGTGTTTTGTGGATCTGTTAATTGTTGCCTCTGCTCCTAAGGAGTCTCTCCCTAGTGGAAGTGGCATTCACACCTCTAAAGTGAATTTCTACTGTTAAAAATTTTCTGATTCAATTCCTTCTGTTTTCAATCTTTGAGTTAGGTCACCCTTTCTTATTTTCAGCTTTAACTGTACTTTTTCTAAGGACATCTACTGCAGATAACACTGTAAACCCACGTTCCCAGTTCATCTTGAACCACTGGTCCTGGTAAATTAGTGTATTTACTCAGGATGATAACTAAGACCCCACTAAGAGGTTGTCATTCCATTATCATCAAGGACATTTGGAAATCTTTCCAGCTTACAGCTTTTTTTACCTCTTTATTTTCCAACTAAAGTATCAATCAGTTTTCTTTCACCCTCTTCAGTCAGTGAATTTAAATTGGGTACTTTCAGAAAGCAGTGGTCACTTATACCTATGTGTTTTTAAGAGAGTCTGACTTTGGTTATAAAGAGATGTAATGCCAGCCTCCAGTTTAACTCGGAGGATTGAGTCACCTCTGTAATGACATGTTTCTCTGAATAGCCACAGGGCATCCTTTTGCCACTGAATCTCTGCTCTGCACCAGGTGACTAAAGGACCAGCAGCAAACAAAAGCACAGGTAAAAATATAGTTTTTGTTTAGTTTGAAAATTTTTTAGCCTGTTTTTAGAAACACGGTCTCTCAGAGGAGTTTAGAAGAAAACTACTTTTGCTTCATTTCTTGGAATACCTCAATTTCTTTTACAGCCTAACTTACTTTTGTTTACTTTCTAAATTCAGTATCTTTCAGAACGTGAACTTGCTATTCTGAGCTTAACATTGTAAAAAATACATTTGTCACTGATACATAGAACTTAAACTCCAGTTCGTTTTTTATTTACTATAAATTTGTATGTTAGGATTATTTTCACATTAATAACTATTCAAAACTTGTTTCATTTCTCTTCTACATGCACAATTTCTCTGAAAAGCATCTTTTTGCACTATGTTGGGTTATCATAACCTAGTACTTCAGTTACAATAGCATCAGTATGTATTCTCTGAAGCAGGTTAGTAAACTAACTTATATAAGACATAGAATATTTGGCTTTATGAGACAGCCACAGTGTTAATACTTTTTATAACAAGTAGCTGTGAAGAATTCCTCAAGCTAACTTTATATACCTAAATGTTTTTCTTTAGAGTATAAGTGTATTTCTTTATTTGATAAAGATTTCATTTTTGCGTGATTGTTAATAAAAGTGTACTTTAAAAGATATGTTACATAGTTATCATACTTACTATATTGGATAGTATTAGAGAATTGTTATTTGGAACATGTATTGCAGTTTTTAGGAAACATATGACATTTAAAATGGTTCAGAAGATGGTTATTTTGGAAGAATAAAAATAGGTTTTAAATTTTCTTTCCAAATACTAATAAAGGGACTGAATATTTAGAGATAAAAATCAACAGGCACTTCATACAAGAAAATCAGTAATTGAGAAGAGGATGTAAATGTATACATACATAAAGATAGATAGATTTAGATTTTCCAGGAAAGAAAGAACAAGTACCAAAACACTATGAGAAAGACAAATGGAGTTAAATATGACCTCTTTAACTCCTTCACTGCCAGCCCCTGAATGATGAACTTCTATCTAGACCCACTGGTAAGATATTCATGTTGCAAGAGTGCTGGAGTGGGTTGCCATTTCCTTCTCCAGGGGATCTTCCCGACCCAGGGATTGAACCCACGTCTCTCGCATTGTAGACGTACGCTTTACCCTCTGAGCCACCAGGGAAGCCTAACAATAAATACTTATATTGTAAAAATACTTGGGAGTTTAGTCACACGATTTATTTCAGCCTCATCTATAAATTAGAATTCAGTCTGATGACAGAAAGTAGGTTCCTTGTTAAAAAAGAAAGTGAAAAGAAAGTGAAGTTGCTCAGCTGTGTCCGACTCTGCAACCCCATGGACTATAGCCTGCCAGACTCCTCTGTTCATGTGATTTTCCAGGCAAGAGTAGTGGACTGGGCTGCCATTTCCTTCTCCAGGGGATCTTCCCAACCCAGGGATTGAACCCAGATCTCCTGCATTTCAGGCAGGCATTTTACTCATATATTTTTAATGTTTAAATGGAATCAGGAGCAAAGAGTTGGAAAGATGTTAAGTGGAGAATGTAAAAAATATTTAAAAAACAACAAGCTATAAAAAACTTCATGTTCAGAGATTCAGGGTTAATGTTCTTTATAATGTTTTTGAGAATCATAACATATGCCATGTTTTCTTAGCAATAGACTTCCATGGGAACCTGATTCTTTTTTGTGAAAACCTTTAGCAAATTCAGTAATTAGATTTATAGTTATTATACTTACATAATCATCTATAATTACTAGTTTGTTGAATCTAGTCTCCTGAAGCACATTCCTTGAATTTTTCTACGTATAATAGAATTGCAGATGCTATGAATTTCTACAGGAACAATTTTCAGTAGTCTTTCTCACAGACTGAAGTTTTTCACCTAAGCATTGGTCCAATGTTCATAATAGATCCAAATCAATAAATCCTTGATTGAGTTCCCTCTCATCAGAGTGAATGAATTCTCTCAGTAGTGTCCGACTCTTTGTGACCCGATGGACTGTAGTAGTCTACCAGGCTCCTCCATCCATGGGATTTTCCAGGCAAGAATACTGGAGTGGGTTGCCATTTCCTTCTCCAGAAGATCTTCCCTCTCATCAAGTATATTTAAAAAAAAAAACAAAACACACTTTCCAACTTTCAAGGACCACCATTTCCTAGATGCATTATATTGGGTGGTTTAAGAATTGGCTGTTATCCTAGGCTGAAATTACTCTGCCTTTGTCATAGGCGTTCCAGAAAAAAACATGTTGCAGCCTTAGTGCAACCCAGATCCTAAGACTGGAATATTTCTAAATTTCCTTATAGTATTAGGAAATTCTCTCAAGGTTACATTTGGAAACTAAAATGTATTTCAAAATATTTTCAAGTTATATGGTTTATGTTAAGCACGTGTATGCATGCTGTTACTACAGTCGTGTCAAACTGTTTGTGACCCAAAGGACTATAGCCTACCAGGCTCATCTGTCCATGGGATTCTTCAGGCAAGAATACTGGAGTGGATTGCCAATGCCTGCCTCAAGGGGATCCTCCCCACCCAGGGATCGAACCCTCATCTCCTACACTGCAGGCAGATTCTTTACCTCTGAGCCACTTGGGAAGCCTCTGTGGTAGACAGTAAACCGTCTGCCTGCAATGCGGGAGACCCAGGTTCGATTCCTGGGTCAGGAAGATCCCCTGAAGAAGGAAATGGCAATCCGCTTCAGCACTCTTGCCTGGAAAATCCCATGGATGGAGGAGCCTGATAGGCTACAGTCCATGGGGTCGCAAAGAGTCGGACACGACTGAGTGACTTCACTTTCAATGGTCTTGAACAAATACACTTTTTAAGGAACTAAAAATTCATTGTATAAAAAAGCATTTACTTCACATTTATGGTTAGTATATACTATTATAATTAATGTATAAACTCAACTTTCTTTACTAATATTAAAGTGCAACACATTTCTATCATGTGAATGGGTAACCACAGTACAGAATTAGTTCTATAATGATCTTTTACAAATTCATACAAATTAATGACTAATTGGTTACTATAGTTGGTGTTTCAACAGTTTATTATAATTTTTTTAAAAAGCATAATTTCGGCAATTTCACAATTGTAGATACTATTTCTTATTTAAATCTGATGGAGCTCAGGCTGACTGGCACATTCAGTTGCAATGTTAAGAATTTTATCTTTCATCTAGCAGGTGTACATGAAGTGGAAGCCTGGAGCCTTAAAAGGAGATATGAGATATCTAGGTAGCTAAGCATGTATGATCCAAACCTGAAAAGTGAAGAATATATGCCAGCACAATTTCTCCAATGTTTACTTTTTTATATACCACAGTCTTTTCAGAAAGCTTAACTGTAATGGGTTTGACAGTTTATAAGCAAGTTTACTGAAGGTTGACAAGGATGTTAGCTGCAATGCTAAGTTCAGTTCAGTTCAGTTCCGTCACTAAGCCATGTCCGACTCTTTGCGACCCTATGAATTGCAGCATGCCAGGCCTCCCTGTCCATCACCAACTCCCAAAGTTCGTTCAAACTCACATTCATCGAGTCGGTGATATCATCCAGACATCTCATCCTCTGTCATCCCCTTCTCCTCCTGTCCCCTATCTCTCCCAGCATCAAAGTCTTTTCCAATGAGTCAACTCTTCGCATGAGGTGGCCAAAGTTATCAGCTTTAGCAACAGTCCTTCCAAAGAACACCCAGGACTGATCTCCTTTAAAATGGACTGGTTGGATCTCCTTGCAGTCCAAGGGATCTCAAGAGTCTTCTCCAACACCGCAGTTCAAAAGCATTAATTCTTCGGCGCTCAGCTTCCTTCACAGTCCAACTCTCACATCCATACATGACCACTGGAAAAACCACAGCCTTGACTAGACGGACCTTTGTTGGTAAAGTAATGTCTCTGCTTTTCAATATGCTATGTAGGTTGGTCATAACTTTCCTTCCAAGGAGTAAGCATCTTTTAATTTCATGGCTGCAGTCACCATCTGCAGTGATTTTGGAGCCCAAAAAGATAAAGTCTGACACTGTTTCCACTGTTTCCTCATCCATTCCCCATGAAGTGATGGGACCAGATGCCATGATCTTCATTTTCTGAATGTTGAGCTTCAAGCCAACTTTTTCATTCTCCTCTTTCACTTTCATCAAGAGGCTTTTTAGTTCCTCTTCACTTTCTGCCATAAGGGTGGTGTCATCTGCATATCTGAGGTTATTGATATTTCTCCCGGTGATCTTGATTTCAGCTTGTGCTTCTTCCAGCCCAGCATTTCTCATGATGTACTCTGCATATAAGTTAAATAAGCAGGGTGAAAATATACAGCCTTGACGGACTCCTTTTCCTATTTGGAACCAGTCTGTTGTTCCATGTCCAGTTCTAACTGTTGCTTTCTCACTTGCATTATAGATTTCTCAAGAGGCAGGTCAGGTGGTCTGGTATTCCCATCTCTTGAAGAATTTTCCACAGTTCATTGTGATCCACACAGTCAAAGGCTTTGGCATAGTCAATAAAGAAAAATAGATGTTTTTCTGGAACTCTCTTGCTTTTTCCATGATCCAGTGGATGTTGGCAATTTAATCTCTGGTTCCTCTGCCTTTTCTAAAACCAGCTTGAACATCTGGAAGTTCACGGTTCACATACTGCTGAAGTCTGGCTTGGAGAATTTTGAGCATGACTTTACTAGCGTGTGAGATGAGTGCAATTGTGCGGTAGTTTGAGCATTCTTTGGCATTGCCTTTCTTTGGGACTGGAATGAAAACTGACCTTTTCCAATCCTGTGGCCATTGGTGAGTTTTCCATATTTGCTGTCCTATTGAGTGAAGCACTTTCACAGCATCATCTTTCAGGATTTGAAATAGCTCAACTGGAATTCCATCACCTCCACTAGCTTTGGCATTGCAAATTCATGTATGTGTCGACTGAGTATCAGGAAGTCAGGCCATAGTGGTGAGATGTTCAGAGAGCAATCCAATTCAGCAGGATTGCCATCTTGGTTAGAAAACCTGTCCCGTGTGAAAATGTCAACCAGAAGGCTATAAAGTTGCAGAGAGGCATGGAGGAAGGGGTGATGGGCTAGATTCCATTCCATATTCATATACTGAAATAGTAGAGTTTATGTTCACAAGAATAAATTTCAAAAGCTGAGAAACAGAGGATAGATATCAGTACTATATTTAGATATACAAAATGCTATCATTATTTATCATCATACCCTTGTCCCTACCTTCCTGGAAATACAGTACTGTGTTATGCTGTGAAGACAAATTAAAACAATATAAATAAAAATCAAATAGGTGAGACAGTGAAACTTTTCCTAGTGGACTGATGGTAACTGGTCCTAGAATCTAAGATTTTAACCTCTGCTCCATCCTGACTTCTGTTATATTGCACAGAGATTTCCTTATTTTGTGTTGTAAACACACCAGGGTAGTTGGACAGAACTCAAGGAAAGAAATATAGTTTGGGAAAGGATTTATGGTAGAGAGGCATGCAAAAGAATAAAAATAAAAATAGTGCCATAAAAACTGAAGAATTTTTTTTTTAAAGGTCAGAAGTCAATTTCTGTCAAAAAGGTACAATTGGACAAAATACAGAAGAATTGGAAGTGCTTAAAAAAACAAAGAATAAAAAATAAAAATAAATAAAAATTTTTAAAAAGCAAAAAAAAAAAAACCACACAAGAAAAAAATGATCTGAAGTTGAATAGGTAAAATCCAATTTCCTGGATTATTTAAAATTGGTTGGGTAAATCACCAAAATTAAACTTTAGACAAGGAAATAAAAAGAACAACCCAAGCGTCATTTTCGTATCCTGTCTCTCTGAATACTTCTATCATTCTGACTAGAGCTTTGCATTGTTTACAATCAGGGAAGGCCAGTTACTCTATAACATATTTTCTCACTTGTCATAAACGATATAGTGGCACTGTGCATTGCCTTTTGTAGAAAGTAATAACACTAATCAATTTTTTCAGGTCTGTCTACTGTTAGTTTTCCTTTACCACAAATATTTAACCTAAGATTAGCTTTTAATATTCATGCATCAGAATAGAGTGTTAAGTTACATGGCTGATGTTATTTACTACAATTACAAAAAAAACCTCTCTTATTTACTGAAAAGGGCTTTTTCTTGCCATATTGCAGAAAAACCTACCATTTTCTCAAATAACTTCATAAAAAACGATCTTTGTAGTAAAACCAACTCAAATGTTACCTTTTTTATCAAGTTATGCCTGATTCCTTATAGTCAGTATTAATGTACCACTTCTTTCTTTTCCAAAGAACTTTTAAATTTTTTTTAAAATTTGAGTAATGGTTTTGAATAGCTGCTAAATCAACATAGTACAAAATCCAAACAGAAGTTTCTTTCCCACCAAAATCTCATCCCACCTCTGCCCATTTCTCTCCTTCAGCCACAAGGTCTTTTTCCTGGAGGCAACCAATATAATTGAGTACTCTTCCAGAGATACTCCACAGTACACATATCACATATCTACACATACACATTACATATATTAAGTGTTAGTCATTCAGTAATTTGCGACCCCATGGATTGTAGCCCATCAGACTCCTCTGTCCATGGAATTCTCCAGGCAAGGATACTGAAGTGGGTAGCCATTCCCTTCTCCAGGGGATCAATTGCAGGCAGATTCTTTACCTTTGGACACCTGGCCTACACATACTTATATATACATGTATATATCATTTTCTCAGAAAAATAATGGCAGCATTATATGCATATCTAGCTTTTAAAAAATTTTAAGTATATTGTAAGACATATACATAAAATAAATATATACCTTAAAGAATAATTATGAAACCTGGTGAATATCCTTATTGATAAGGAGAAGAAACCTCATTCTTTGTTTCAGCTGCATAGTATTTCATTGTGTAGAAAGCCATAGTTTATTTAACCAGTTCCTTGATGATGGACATTTTTTTCCAAATTGCAAAAGATGGGCAATGCTGCAGTGAATAACAAAGAAGTGTGATTTCTGGGGGAAAGTTTTTGTGCATTTGTAATTCAGATAGAAACTTCCAGTCTCCTGTTTCTTCATTACAAACAGTTTGGAGCCAGTGCCTGCACATTTCACCTTGCTCAAATTTGCTACCTTACTAAAATATGTATGCTTGTACGGAGAAATGGGTGCTGTGAGCAAAACCAGGCCAACCCTAGATTCCAAGCAATTCCAAGACAAAGGCAGAAATCGATATTAGGTCATGCTTACCTAAAACAAAACAATATGTCCTGGCCACAACCTTTGTCCTTCCACATGCCTGCCCTGCCACTCTAGTGTGTAGCCTGACATTCAGATCTGGTATCTGGTATATGACATTCAGAACCTAGATCAAACTCCTATTTAAATATCATTGCAGTCCCTGGACCTGAGGTTTGGCCTCAGGCTCTTGTTCCTTGTTTCTGTTGCTTATTCTGCCCGTATCCCAGCTCTTCTGTTCAATGACTTGCAAAATATTTGGGGGTAATTGGGTGTTTTAAGTTATAATCTTGACCATGGACATTGAAAACAATCTTAGTAACATTTCATAGGCCACTAAATTGCTTTATAGTTCAAAAACTCTGAGTAGAAAACTGAGGGTTTAAATCAACCTAATGTTATTTTAAGGAGCTTAGTTAAAAATGGCTTGACAGAGGGAACGTTTTATTCAAAATGTGGTCCTAAGATTTTGTGTGCTTTTCCAAGAAAGCTGTTGATCTTGACTGTAAGAAATTTCAAGTTCTGAAGGAGAAGTAACACTTTTTGACAATGACTAAGTGTATATGCTTATGTAAAGACAATTACTCTTTCAGGTTGTAAAATGTTCCTGCTTCATAAAAAACATGGCCTTTCACACTGAAGAGTGAATTTCCTGTTAGCACAATAACACTGAAACAGGCATTTTCATATACTTACAAAACTTAAGTTCATTTTTAGGAAGGGAAGCAGTTTTTTACAATCAGGATAGTCCAGTAGTTCCAAAATGTATGCAGATGGAGGAACACTCGTGTTCTTCAGTCATGATGTAGAGTTATAATAAAATTCAGTACCTAATGATGAATTGTGAAACTTATATCGATCTTATCATATAGTAGATTATATTATAAACTTATATGCATGAAGTTGTTAAGAAAAATGTATGGGAAAATATCTATCCATTACAATATATATTTTCTTCTGCTGGGACAATTAGGTCTAGCTTTTACAATACTGATATTTCATGAGAGAATAACTTAAGAACCATCAGGATAAGACAGTGATTAACAGACTAAGGCAATAATATCCTTCAGAGGAAAAAAATGGGAGCCTATTATTGGCTTTTTCTCTAATTAGCAGGTTAACAATTATTTCTACAGAGTTGATTTGAACTCAGCAGCTCTGCTCTGTTTTCCATTCTGACAAACATTTAGCATATATATATTTATTACTGGCAACAAAATACCACTCGGAAAATACTTTACTTAAAGGTTTGTAAGTAAAACACTGCATTTTAAAATTTCCAATAAAAATGGGAACCATGACCTTCAGGATATCTGTTTAAACCCTGTGGATTTAGGAGCAGACACTTGGAGTCTTAAAGGTTTTGAAAACAAATACCAATAGCATGAAAGAAAAAGAAACAGAAGAGTTGTAGATTAGGGAAATTAATTCCTTTCACTAATACATTAATATTGAGATGCATGTGTATGTTTTAAGGGAATACTTCCCAGAGTATTTCCTCTAATCTTACAGATTAGTATGAATCACCATGTTCTATGGAAGAAAAAACTACCCTGAGTGTATAACAGAAATTTAGAGTGGCAATCAAAATTAAAACTAGCAGGATTAATTTATGGATGTATAATATAATTATTTTTCTGTGTTGGTGATTGTTAAAACTACTGTGAAGTTCTTCCAAATGACTGGATCCTGCCGCTCTCATCTCTGTCCTGGATTGACAAGAGCTTCCCCCCAGGCTTCCTGCCTCTTTCCTGTGCCCTTTCCCTTTCGGGCTAGCCTCAGCACAGCTGCCTGAGGAGTCCGGTTAAACCCAAGCCACTCTTCTCTCCAAACTCAGCAATTCCTTCCCATCTCATTTAGACTGATGGCCAAAGCCTCAGCAAGGCCTTGCAAGACCCTTCTCTTACCTCTCTGTCCCTTTAGTCACTGGGATCTTTGAAGTCCCTGAAACACAGCAGGCATGTGCCTGCCTCAGGGCCTTTGTGTCTGCTTTGCCCCCACACTTCCCCAGACATCCTCCAAGCTTACACTCTGTCTTCTTTTCATATCACTTCTTTTCAGATTGCCAAGGCATTCCCATCTAAAAAGAATCCTTCCTTAATTCTTTTCTTTGCTAGTAACGCTTTCCAGTGAACTCTACATTTATTTGCTCACCTTGCCTGTCTTCCTTGCAAGGATTTAAGCTCTGTGAAGGCAGAGGGCTTTTGTCTGTTTTGCTCAACTACTGTATTCCTAGTACTTAGAATGGGAACCTGGTATACAGAAGGTGCTTGATACAAATTTTCTGAACACTAAATAGTCTGCTTTCACACAGGGGCCGGGGCCCCAGAGACCACCAGGAACACACCTGTCATTCCGTGAGTTGGGTGATGACACGTGTAGCAAAGGAAGATGCGCCTATGGGAGCTGGAGTGTCTCGGTGAGAGGGGCTCAGACCGAGTTTAGGCTGAGTTGGGTGATTTGGCAGAGGGCCTGAAAAACCAGGGATTTGCTCAAGATTGGATGCAGTCAGGACACAGGGGCACTTTTATGCCGAATAAAGAACAGAGGTCATTCATTTAGCAAGAAAGGCATGTTTGATGCTCTGAGGGTAGCCCTGGGTTCCTGGTTTTATCTCTGCTTAGACACGATGAAAAAGTGGCCTTGCTTAGTCTCATTTTATTATGGTGTAAGAGTAAACATGTTTGAAGTTTGCATTCTGTGAGATTGTTTATGACTAGTAGAATAAAAAGGCCTAGTTGTGAGTGTTGAGAACTTCTGAAATCAGCGGTGGTTAGGGGAATGCTTTTTTAAAAATGTATCACAAGCAAGTAAACTTTGGGGGAGGAAGGCGTGAGAAGGGACATAGGGATAAGCAGAGCGGAGAGACTTCTCTTCAAACTCTTGCATCTGTACATGACAGGCCTTGGAAAAATCCCTGATGCTGGGAAAGATTGAGGGCAGGAGGAGAAGGGGACGACAGAGGATGAGATAGTTGGATGGCATCACAGACTCGATGGACATGAGTTTGAGCAAATTCCAGGAGTTGGTGATGGACAGGGAAGCCTGGAGTGCTGCAGCCCATGGGTTTGCAAAGAGTTGGACACGGCTGAGAGACTGAACTGAACTGATGATGGGCCTTCTCCCCTAGGGGGGCCCCTCTCCCTCCTCACCATCCTTCACAGTCAGGACAGGGTAGGCTTACTCAGGTGATGTCTGAAGCCTGCTTGATAGTAAACAGTCCCCACCTTCTTGTTGCTGGTGTCACACTCTTCCTCTCAGTGGATGAAGAAGGTCAGAACTGTGAAGTGAAGGTCAAAGCAGAGGCAGCTAAGCCTTCATCACTGTGACTTCCTTCTACCAGAGGAGGTTCTGAGGAGAAAACTACTTCTTTTTACCCTGTGGCTTTCCTGTACATATCACTTTTCTGGGAATCATTTATTCAGGGCCCTTCAAAGTGCCTTCATTGAAGTTTCCCAGTTGGAGGAAAGGAGTTTGTCCTTAATACGTGCTCCAGAACAAACCTAAAAAGAGAAAACTGGTTAATAAAATTTAGGGGAAGAATCCAGGTTGAACTACTCTTGCATTCCCACTCCTAATATCCTGCCAGCTCTTCCTAAAATGTCACCACTTAGAGATTTCTTTAAAGGAGTAAAACTTCCTGGACAGATTGTGAGAGGGAGGAAGGGAAAAAAAGCAAGGAAGGTGTTCCTGGTGACTCATGGTTAAGTGTGGATAATTCACAGATTGCTATGCTCTGCTGACTAGTCAAGATACAGGTAGAACTGGGCAGTTAGGATTCTGATGGCCTGAGTGGGGTGAGGGGAAGTGGTCGAGGGAGATTCTGAAGCAAAGGGCGGGCCTGGAGAGGTTCCCCTGTGAAGGAAGGAGGGTGGGAGGAGCACACAGATAATGACTGCACAAGGAGGGGAGGGAATAGGACAAAGTGTCTGGAGGTGCCCAACGCTGGAGTCTCCTCTCAGGAAACCATGGTTATTAGGAGAGTGACTGAAGGACACCAGTGCCATGACCTGCCTGTGTGGGAAGACAAACAGCGAACAGAAGACACGGGCAGTGAATTTTCCTTATTTATTTTGCCTGTATTCGCTTCCACCTGCACATTTTATCAGGAGGTCTGCCAGCCGACTGCCGCGGAATGTGCGCCTCCCATCAACTGGAATAAAAAGATGAACAATGTTCATGAACAGTGAACAAAGGATAGGAGACAAGAACCACTTGGTAACTTTGTAGTAAATGAATGAAGACCTTAGTGTGACAGTGATGAGGCAGGGGACAATAATCAGTGGAAAGTGATGTTTTGAATAAATGCAAAAGCCAGAAGCATTCTGGGAGAACAGATTTTTTTTTTCTGTATACATATGTAAATTCTCTAACATAAACTGAGAGAAAAAGTTTTTTTCTATTAATGTACTACCTTATGTGCATTCATTTTTTTGTTATCCTGAGGCAAAATATAATAAAAAAAATTCAAGATAAGGGGCAGTTTTGAAGACTACAATTCTTATTGTACTCATAAAATTATACTCCCTTGAAACTATTGTTCTCTTCCAATCATAATTTATGCCTTCAGTATATTTCATGTTACTAAGTAATCTCACTCATCTGTGCACTGAAGAGGAATACAGATACTTATTCAATGAATGGGTGAGGAAAATACCTACCTCTATAGCTCTTAAAAACTGATATTTTGCGCATTTTTATTGACTTGTGCTCTGCTGTGCTTAGTTGCTCAGTCGTGTCCGATTCTTTGAGACCCCATGGACCGTATCCCGCCAGGCTCCTCGGTCCATGGGGATTCTCCAGGCAGGAATGCTGGGGTGGGTTGCCATGCCCTCCTCCAGGGGATCTTCCCAACTCAGGGATTAAACCCAGGTCTCTTGCATTGCAGGCGGATTCTTTACCGTCTGAACCACCAGGGAAGCTCATTCATTAACTTAAGACTTTTTAAATGTCTTTGAATAAAGTCTTACTTACAATTATTGTTTACCTCAGTGTCCTAGTTGCGAAATCTTATAAGGTTTGGCTGGTGACACCTGGTGGTTAAAAATGATAATTACATACCACATGCAGCCCATGGTGATCAGCTTTGCTGTGAGAAATACAAGCCAGTTTCCTTGGAAGCATTTCTGTCTGAGTTCCTGCTTGGAAGCAACCAAAACAAAGCCTCTCTGACCTGAACAGAAAGGCACTGTTCCATGAGCACAGTGCTGCCACCTAACGTTCACACCGTGGATATCAGATTCTGGATGTCCCAAGTATCCACTCCTGGACACAGGAATTAGTATTATCACTGGCACCATCTTTTCGCCCCTTTGATATTCCCAAGGTCTCAATTCAAAGTCTAAAGTGGGATAAATATAAGTCACCTGGCCACAGTCACATATTAGCACCCTAGCTGCAAGGAAGGCCAGCAAAGCAACCAGACATTTGGCTTATTGAATGAAATAAGGAAAGGTATTATAAGATTAAATAAATATTTATTCAAGACCTAAGAACAGAACCTGAGATTTGATAGATTTTCTAAAATGGTAGTGAACACTATTTTACATCTTTATTTGATCATAAGATTCTTTTGAAGGCAAGGACCACATCTTAGTCATTTTGTATTCTGGACTCAGCATCTGATGCTCCATGAATGTTTGCTGAATTGCATTGCTTGCCCTTGAATAGAAACTGGGTCACTGCAATCACTTTTGTGTCCCAATTTATTTACAGGGATCTTTAAGACCTTTAAATAAAATGCACTTGGATATAAATATAAAAACTATAATAACCAGCTAACGTGTTTAAGTCTTTTTCCTCAAAATTATCACTAACAGAAAATTAAATCTCTCCACAGGTCTTACAGAGTGATATTAAGGTGGAAGATAAGATTTTTATCTCATCATGAAACCATTATCTGAAGGACAGCTAAGGTTTTATGTTGTTCAACCAATACATCTCATGTCATGGCTATTCATACTTTTCATTCTGAAGTCTATCTCTTCCCTGAAACCTGCCCGACTTCCAGTTTATCAAAGAAAGCCCTTTATAGCAGCCTGGAATGCTCCAACAGATCAGTGTTTGATGAAATATAATATAAGCCTGAATTTGAAAATGTTTCAGGTGATTGGAAGTCCACTGGCCCGGGCCAGGGGGCAAAACATCACTATATTTTATGTCAACAGGTTGGGATACTATCCATGGTATACACCCCAAGGAGTTCCCATTAACGGAGGTCTCCCCCAGAACATAAGTTTGCAGGTGCATCTGGAAAAAGCTGACCAAGATATCAGTTATTACATCCCTTCTGAAGATTTCAGTGGGCTTGCTGTTATAGACTGGGAATACTGGCGACCCCAGTGGGCCAGGAACTGGAACACAAAAGACATCTACAGACAGAAGTCAAGAAAGCTTATTTCTGAGATGCAAGAGAATGTATCAGCTGCTGATATTGAAAATTTAGCCAAAGCAACCTTTGAAGAAAGTGCAAAAGCTTTCATGAAGGAAACCATTGAACTGGGGATTAAGAGCAGACCCAAAGGCCTTTGGGGGTACTATTTATATCCCGATTGTCACAATTATAATGTTTATGGCCCAAACTACACTGGGTCATGCCCGGAAGAAGAAGTTTTGAGGAACAATGAGCTCTCTTGGCTCTGGAACAGCAGTGCTGCTTTATATCCCTCTATTGGAGTCAGGAGATCTCTCGGAGACAGCGAAAATGTTTTGCGTTTTTCACAATTTCGGGTGCATGAATCTATGAGGATCTCTACCATGACGTCCCGTGATTATGCCCTGCCTGTGTTTGTCTACACAAGGCTAGGCTACAGAGACCAGCCTTTACTTTTTCTTTCTAAGGTAAGACGCCTCTTGCCAAAGATAAGATTTCTTCTTATTTCTGAAAGAGACATTGCTTTGTTAATTATGTTCTTGTAAGGATTCTCAAATAGTAGTCTGTTAGGAGCATAATTCCTCCTTTGAGTAGTCATCCACTCAGATCCTCCATTTATACATACTAAATTTGAATTATTTATTATTAGTCTTTCAAGGAACAAAGTATGTAGGGAAGGGGGTTAAAGTACAATGTCAGTAACTACTTCTGCTCCCCAACTGTGATTGCTCTCTTGCAAAGGTTACTGAAATGGTTGGGGGTGAACAGGTTGGAAAATCAGAGAGGACACTGTAAAATGGAATAGTTTGCTCATATGTGTGGAAGCAGAATTGTAGGCATTTCTGCTACTGGCATCACCATTAAAAATCTTAAAAGAAGAAAAGTATTTTCTTTTTAATGCACAATAGCAGGTTTGATAAAAGGCATAAGGGAGACACAACAATATGAATATACTTAGAAATAACTAAGATAGTAAATTTTATGTTTTTCTCCACAAATAAAAATAATTTTTAAGGGTATAAGGGAATTATGAATCTGCTAAAAGTAGGTAGCTGTATAGATTTAACCATCTGGTTTATTCTTGAGTCTATGACCACAACTCATGGAAAGTTGCTAAGAGTGGTATGAATTTCTGAGTTCAATAATAAATTCATTACTAGTAGATGGTTTTGTAACTCTAGGTTAAAACTTACAAATAGAAGTTTTGCTCTAATTATTCTACTCAAGTCATATATGTAGCCAAAGACGTCACACAAACTGTGTCACTTTTAAGATAGATGAAGCTAGTTAACTTAAGTTGCTTCAGTCCTGTCTGACTCTTTGCAACCCTATGGACTGTAGCCTGCCAGGCTACTCTGTCCATGGGATTCTCCAGGCAAAAGAATAAACTTCTCCAGGCATAAACTTTTTATGATGAGGACGCTTGAGCCTGGTTCACCTTCACATTTGCAGAATAGAGGTGTCTTTAGATATTGCTATACACTAGGGATGGATCATTTTTCTTTTTTCTCCATCATTACAAGTTTCAATTCACCAGCATGTATTAAACTGTAAAGATGTTCTGGTATTAAGTATCCAAAGGGAGAGATTCAGAAAACACCCTAGTGAGGGCTCTACCATGACCAGTAGGTATCTATGGAGCAGACAGAGAGTAGAGCTTACTTCTCAGAAAGCAAAATAACACGAATCATCAGGATTTGGTAAACACTATGCCTCTGACACTGTTGATGAGTAAGGAAAAAAATTCTCTCTTGTAAACTGATCATCATACTACCTAGAATAATCAGCAACAACTGATTGAGAATGATAGGAAAAGTTCTAGAATTGAAAGTTGAACAACACCCTCTTATCTATGAAACTTCTTTTGCTTTTCAATGTTTGCCTCAAGCAAGTTCCTTTCTTTAGTGATAACACATTAAGTTTTGGAAGAAATAATAAACTTTAAAGGACAAAGTGTTCATTTTAAAAGATTAGATTAAATAACTGCTACATTCTGTGCATTCTGCAAGCTGATGGTAAGCTCATTCTTGAATAACTACAGCCTCAGAGACATACTGTTCTAAGGGAATAAGGAACAACAGTTAGAATCTCACCCTGAAACAATTTTCTTTTTGAGTCCCATGGTATCACTCTGTAAACTTTCTGGATGGCGAGGCATTTCCTCATCTTTGAAACCATCAAACCACCACTTTATTCCATCTTGCATAAAAATCTGCCCATAAATTTTAAAAATCTGATATTCACTTATTCCAAATTGTAAATGCTAGTAATGACTTCCATTTCTGACTTTCTGAAGATATCTGCATTTCAGAATGTGTGTGTGCATGTGTACAGAAATATAATTAGGATTAGAAAAACAATTTATCAATAAGTGGCAAATCTCCTATCTCTCCAGACCTCAGCGCCTCACTGCTTAATCTACAAAATGACACGATATTACCTGCCTTACCTACCTAGGAGAAACATTATGAAAAATGAGAAGATTAAAAATGAAAATTTAAAGTGTTAGAAAAATATATATGGTGTAGCTGCTCACTTTCTAATAAGTATCAGAGCCTTGAACTTGAAAGAAGAATATGTAAGAATGAAATTTCAGTCAGTAGCCATTATATTAGTCGATCAGTCATGCCCGAGTCTTTGTGACCCCATGGACTGCCGCCCACCAGGCTCCTCTGTCCATGAGACTTTCCAAGCAGGGATACTGGAGTGGGTTGCCATTTCTTCCCTGATAGCTCAGCCATTATACGGGGGTTGTAAAACCTCATTTCACACAACAGATTGCCTAAACCACATATATAAATGCAATATTGATATCACTTGAGCTGTGCTTTAAAAAAAGTAACAAAAGGGATTTTCTTGGTTATTGATTTAAAGGTGTTTTTCCCAGTAATTAATATTCCCTCTGGTAATACGCAAAGGAAGCTCATTAGTGATGCTCCAGCTCCCCACACTGGGCTCCTTACTTACATGCACTGTGGTAAAACTTGAGCGACTAAAACCCAAGTGTAAAGAATAAATCCTCTGTGTGCCCCTGCTTTTTCCTTCCAAAACCTTGATTGAGCAGAGAATCGTGGGTAGGGCACGGCAGCCCTGCAACATGCTGGGACCTGAAAGATGCGTTGCTATTATGCTGCTGTTCATTTACTTTTCCTTTCGTGTGGCATCACTCACGTGGCCCAGCTCTCAGGCGGTCCCAACTTACTCCTAGAGGCATCTTACTTGTGACTTCAAGCACTGAGTAGTGTCCTTGCTTTTCTGGTCCCCTAAACATAGCTGTTCTGTGATTATTCAGCACCCTGCTCTCCACTCGGTGACAGTGAGCTAATTTGGTCACTGAGAGGATTTGGCCTAAATATCTACTAGTGACTCCTTACCTCCAGTTAACATGCTAGAAGACTTGCCATTTTGAATCATTCCCAATAAACTCTCTTTGATAATGACTGTCAATGACACATTGGAAAGAAACCAACATTGCCTCCTGATATCAGCCTCAGAATGGGTAGCTTTCACCATAAACATCTGTAGTTTCCCTAGTTACTGCATATGGATCAACAACAGATAAAGAAGAATTGTAAATTTTGTATCTACCCCTCCCTCTGATGACAAAGCCTTAAACTAAAGGAATTCATGGACAATTTCTTGTTTCCAGTTTAGCATGCAAGAAGCTTGAAAGTTGCCACTTGGCCCTAAGAAATAAAAGGCTAAACAAACTGAAAAAAAATCCAACTCTTCATAGAATAATAAGAGAAGTGTGGACACACAGGGAAAATTGCTGCCTTCAAATTTGGAGAGACAGACAGGTGAATACAGAGAAACCCAGCTTACCAGATCAGAAGTCCTTGGGCAGAAACCTCTGTGGGAACCACTGACAGAGCACAGAAAGCTGAACTGTAATTAGGAAACTGCTGGTGGCTCAGCAACAACAAGACTGAGAGATTAAAAACTCCAGGGGCACCCAGTCATGCGGGCTGGGGGAGCACACTTTCCCCTGCAGGAGCTCACTAGGTCCTTCTAGTGAATATTGGAGAAACCCTCCCCTCATGCATCTAATAGGTGAAAAAGAAAAGGAACCATTTTGAGTATTCCAGAGCATTCTGTTCTTCTGCACAAGGTCCAGCCCCAGGAGAAACTGTTTAACCACAGCCAAATTGCTGAGGTTTTACCAGAACCTAACTGGTCTGCAGAAAAGGAAACCAACTCCACCTGGTTTTAGATTTCCACTTGGAAGAAGGAACATACCCATCTCTAGCCCCATCTAGCCAGCCTGTTCTACCTAACAGGGAGTGGCAGCAAAAACTGAGAAGCAGTTGTGAAGTTCACAGTCCAGAGGCAAAACCTCACTAAGACTGAGATCTAATCATAGGACTGTAAAGTCTTTCATTACGCCCACACCTTACTGGCATATTACTAAAGGTCTATTTATAGCAGCTACTCTTGACTCAGAGGGTAAAGAATCCACCTACAATCAGGAAACCTGGATTTGATCCCTGGGTTGAGAAGATCCCCTGGAGAACGAAATGGTAACCCACTCCATTATTCTTGCCTAGAGAACCCCCATGGACAGAGGAGCCTGGCGGGCTACAGTCCATGGTGTCCCAAAGAATCAGACAACTGAGTGATTAACACTTTCACTTTTACCTAGTACGAGCTATTTACTTATGGAGAAAAATCAAATCATATCTAGCTATCAAGGAAACAATTACAAGACATAGTAAAAGGCAAAAACACAACTTGCAGAGACAAAGCAAACACCAGAGCTTGACTCAGATACAGCAAGGATGTTGGAATTATCAGACCAGAAATTTAAAACAATTATGATTAATATGCTAAGGGCTCTAATGGATGAAGCAGAACAAATGCAAAAACAGACAACATAAGCTACATAAGAGAGATGGAAGTTGCAAGAAAGAAGCAGAAAGAAATGCTAGCAATCAAAAACACTGTAACAAAAAGGAAGGATATCTTTGACGGCTTTATTATTAGACTAGACGCAGCTGAAGAAAGAATCTCTGGCCTTGGAGATATCTCAGTAGAAGCCTCCAAAACCGAAAAAGCAGAGAGAGCAAAGACAGGAAAAAAAAAAAAAAACACAACAGAACAGAACATCTAAGGACTGTGAGAGAGCTAAGGTGTAACATACACATAACAGGAAATCATGGGAGACTGTTGGGGATTCTGCCCCTCTGATCATGTCGTGTGACTATGACATCTCTACATTCAGGAAAGTTTCAATGTGAGTGGAGGGAGAAGCTCTGCTCCTTTAGGTCTTTGTTAAAAGAGGCAATGGACCTGGACCCAGCAGAGTCCTCATTCTGAGCTCTGCATCACTTACTTCTCCTCTTTCCAGTATTTCTCATATCATAGATAATTCTCAAAACCATTTCACTTACACTATCTCATTTGAACCTCACAAAAACTCCTCCCCTTCCTGTCATGTCATCTCTGATCTGTTCAGCAGACATTGTGGTCCTGGGAAATGGAAAGAGATGTGAACCTGAAAACAAATTAAACCAAAATTACCAGAAAATTGCCCAGAAAAAAATTTTTTTAAAAAAAACCTGAGATTGTAAAATCTTTCATTTAGTGGACTATAAAAGTGCGGGTGATATGAATATAAAATGTCTAAGATAAAACACCATTTGAAAGTTCTGCCTTTAATTTCTACCAGATTGCCCAATTATATTTCCAGCACAATAGTGATGGAAATTAATCTGTGAAGTAAAAGGTTAATGCTTAGCATTCAAAAGAATGAGAGAATATAACATAGCAAACTTATTTAGAAAATCAACTGCAGAAACTTAATTTAGGAAGCCAACTGTACACATTCAAGTTTTAATTTCCCTCTGAAATTACCTAGATTCATGTTAATCTTTAAACACTAAAACAGTAATCCTTTAGGATTACAAAACCAAAACTCTCTCTGCAGAAATTTTGTTTTCGTCTGTCTTAACCATATTGAGAAAAATCCCAGTGGCCTTACCCTGACTGGATGATCATAAATAAACCCACTAATCAGGTACAAATAATTAAATACAAATCATTTCACGGACCAAATATAAGCGCCAGATCAAATCAGATCCTGCAGATCTATAACACTGTGTTCCTTTGCTTAGACAGGGAATCCAAATGACACAAAACCCCTCCGATAGAAAATAAAAATGAAAAAAAAAAAACAAAAAACCCCAACTCTCCCCACCCTCCACCCCAAGCCACTGCAGAAGCAAAGTTTTCAGGAGAGTTGCAAACTGAAAAGGGAACTTGGGTGAGATGACTGCAAGGCATTCCTCACATTTAGAGAAGGAAAACTTTTGGATTCTGTTTCCAGGTCATATACTTATTGTTGATTTGTGTGTATATGCCCCTGGTCAACTTTGATGGAAAGTACTAGTTGCTCAGTTGTATTCAAGTCTTTGAGACCCCTTATGCTGTAGCTCTCTAGGTTCGTCTGTTCATGTAACTTGATTAAACAACTTTTAATGGCTATTTACAGGCTGTCTTAAAAATAATATCCCGTTTGGCAAAATATACTTTAAAAACATATATTTAATATGTTTTCTGTATGATTATAGAGTATAATTTCTGAGCCCTGGTTCATTTATTTATAGCATTTGCATTACTCTAAGAAGTTGGAGAATAGGGTCATCCTATTTTACTGAATTTAGCTTCCAATCCTAATTCCTGGCATGTTGTTTTATATTCAAATGAATAATGAACTCTACTGTCTTCAATCTAGCAAGATCTAATCAGTACTATTGGAGAAAGTGCTGCCTTGGGAGCTGCGGGCATTGTTATTTGGGGAGACATGAATTTGACTTCATCTGAGGTAAGACAGTACCTTAGGGGTGTAGTTACTATTATTTAAATTCTTGCTCTGTTCTCCAATAAAACTTTAATCAGATCTCTCAGGTCTCCCATAGTAAACCTGTTTTATGATTACAGTCCAATTTACCACCTGATACAGAGAAGGACTTTATGTTTGGGGGCTCCAGAATCACTGCAGATGGTGATTGCAGCCATGAAATTAAAAGACGCTTACTCCTTGGAAGGAAAGTTATGACCAACCTAGTTAGCATATTGAAAAGCAGAGACATTACTTTGCCAACAAAGGTCCGTCTAGTCAAGGCTATGGGTTTTCTAGCGGTCATCTATGGATGTGAGAGTTGGACTGTGAAGAAAGCTGAGTGCCAAAGAATTGATGCTTTTGAACTGTGGTGTTGGAGAAGACTCTTGAGAGTCCCTTGGACTGCAAGGAGATCTAACCAGTCCATTGTAAAGGAGATCAGTCCTGGGTGTTCTTTGGAAGGACTGATGCTAAAGCTGAAACTCCAGTACTTTGGCTACCTCATGCGAAGAGTTGAGTCATTGGAAAAGACCCTGATGGTGGGAGGGATTGGGGGCAAGAGGAGAAGGGAATGACAGAGGATGAGATGGCTGGATGGCATCACTGACTCTATAGACATGAGTTTGGGTGAACTCCAGGAGTTGGTGATGGACAGGGAGGCCTGGCGTGCTGTGATTCATGGAGTCACAGAGTTGGACACAACTGAGTGACTGAACTGAACTGAACTGAACTGACATAGAAGGAGTGCGATAAAGGTGAACTTTTGCTAAGACATTAATAATAATACTGACCATTGTTGAGCATTTACTATTTGGAAAGTTATGACCAACCTAGACAGCGTATTCAAAAGCAGAGATATTACTTTGCCAACAAAGGTCCATCTAGTCAAGGCTATGGTTTTTCCAGTAGTCATGAATGGATGTGAGAGTTGGACTGTGAAGAAAGCTGAGCACTGACCTGATGCTTTTGAACTGTGGTGTTGGAGAAGACTCTTGAGAGTCCTTTAGACTGCAAGAAGATCCAACCAGTCCATCCTAAAGGAGACCATCCTAGGTGTTCACTGGAAGGACTGATGTTGAGGCTGAAATGCCAATACTTTGGCCACCTCATTGAAAGAGTTGACTCATTGGAAAAGACCCTGATGCTGGGAGGGATTGGGGGCAGGAGGAGAAGGGGACCCCAGAGGATGAGATGGCTGGATGGCATCACCGACTTGATGCACATGAGTTTGGGTGAACTCCAGGAGTTGGTGATGGACAGGGAGGCCTGGTGTGCTGCGATTCATGGGGTTGCAAAGAGTTGGACACAACTGAGTGACTGAACTGAACTGAAGATTGTACTAAGTGCTTTTTTTGTTTTGGATTTGCTCACTGATCATAAAACCCTTATGAGGTAGGGACTAGCATCCTCATTTATAGATGAAGAAATGGAAGGAAATCTAACTATAAGAGCTACTTAGGCTTGCTAATGGTGAAGCTGCCACTAACCACAAATGGTACAACTCTGGAGCCCTTACATTTAGCCATTATATAAAATGTGTGATAGCATATTTTTTAAAATGGAATTGGTAATTTTTAATATCTACACTGAACTTATTTTTCTTCCTTGGAGAAATTAGCTAAAAATTAATAGTATTTAAAGTAAGGTTTATGTTTTTTTTTCAAATTTCTTCCAGCTCAAATACTATCTACTCTTTCTAGTTTTCTCCAATCCACATTAATTGCAATCTCTTCTGTATTTCCAGATGCTGTCTGTTCATATCTCTATAGTGTAATACACTTTGCTTTGACTTATACTACTTGTTTCCTCAACAATTTTGTTAAATTGAATTTTTGCAAGTTCATGGTGATTTGATATTTTTTTAATTTCACATGCTCAAGTTGTTGCTACTGAGATGCTGCTCGTGAAACTGTGACAATATAAAGTTAAAGTCTCCTCTGTCCACATATGAATTAGGTAGACACTGAGAGGATCAGTACCTGACTCTCCAGCTGTGATATTTCCCCTCCAGTCCATGTGGTTCCTGAAAAGATGGTCCTCAGGAAGCTGGGTACACAACCAGGAGGCCTCCATTTAGAACACACAAATGGAAGAATACACAAATGACCTGGTCAGCCTTCTAGGCATCCCTGTCTTTGAATTGTGCAGAGGTGGCTAGATCCCAGGGCGGTAGATATTAAAGCATAACTAACAGGAAAATCTGGAAGGCTCAGGTTGACAGTCAACAATAATTTGGTAGAACAGGAGGATTCATGTTCTAACACAACCCTGAAAGGTACACACACCTGAAAGGTGGCCAGAAGACAGAACTTTGGCATGATTTCTAAATTTCAGCTTGTTCCTCTTTTTTTTTTTTTTTTCACACCGATTAACTTGGGATCTAGAAGGAAGAAGAAACAAGGATGTTAATTGTAAGAAGGCATGGTCATGTATGCTGACGCTAGGGCCCATTTCCAAGCTCAGTTAGCTTACAGTAACCTAATCTCCATCTCCTGTCACGACCATCTCTCAGTTTTTCAGGTCTGGGTCCCCTGTGTTACAGCACCTGAGCCTAAGACTTCACAGGCAGGAACCAAGCCATTAAGTTTCAATCCAGTTCAAAGAGCTGCCTTGTGGGTCTAGATATACCGACCCTACCAGTATTAGAAAAAACACTAAATCCCATTTGTTTCTCCATTTCTAGGGCAACTGTACAAAGGTGAAGCAGTTTGTGAGTTCTGATTTAGGGAGCTACATCGTCAATGTGACCAGAGCCGCTGAGGTGTGCAGCCTTCATGTCTGCAGGAATAACGGGAGATGCGTAAGGAAGGCGTGGAAAACACCAGATTACCTTCACCTGAACCCTGCGAGTTACCACATAGAGGCCTCCGAGGATGGAGCATTTACTGTGAAAGGCAGAGCATCTGACACAGACCTGGCAGCGCTGGCGGAGAGATTCTCCTGTCATTGTTATCAGGGATACCAGGGGGCTGACTGCAGAGAAATGCAGACGGCTGACGGCTGCTCGGGGCCTTCCTCTCTGCCAGGCTCACTACTCACACTGTGTCTGCTGGTTTCCACAGGTTATCAGAGCTGTCAGTGGTGAGATAGTTGAGCTTAAAGGGAATTGTGTGGCCTCTAGAGTCATCACTTAGGGAAGAGATGAAACTTGTGACAGTTTTTTTTCTCACATGAAATCCATTGAGAGGCACTATAAGTAGACATGTGTGTCCCTTGATATAAACAGGAAACATTGCATTCTTTAGCTCCAGTTTGGCTAAGAAGTCAGAGCCAGGAGTAAAATCAATGCACTCTTCTTCCTTACTGGAATGTTTAAGCTGTATTTAACCTAGAACTACTATATTTTAGTCTTCACATGAATATAGGTACATAAAAGTATCCACATAAATACTAAATTATTGAGTTCAAAGACTGGTTTTCCAGCTAGCAATTTACTTAAGTATATATTACTAAGCAATTATCTGATTTAACGAATGGGGTCACCTCAGGGTGTGACCTGGTCATCTGGTCCATTGAAGAGGATCAAATGCAGAATTCCCATTCAAGCCTATGTTCAAACTTCTTCTGGCTTCTTCTCCTTGCCTGGGCTCGATGAATGCAGAACCAGTGACTAATGTAACCTCTCACAAGGGCATGAGAACTGAGGCAGGGGGAGCTGTCGTCAACTCCCTGCGAAGACGTCCATTCCAATATGACGCCTCTCTTACCCACCAGGAGTCTCTCCCGCACAGATGCTGATCATGTAGATACAGTGAAAGATTTCAGGATAGTATTCATGCTTGCCTAGTCTGACATTGCTCTAGACGTAGAAACTGGAGCCATGCTAGTAACCCAAAATCATTAATAAAAAATATTTTAGTAAACAGCATTTAAGGGACACAGAAGTGCAATTGTGAAGGGATCCTACTAAGAAATACTCAATATTTTGGTCCCCATATATAAGTTTAGAGTAGTGGTTTTAGAACCAGTTTAAGTTTAATTTGAATCACTATCCTTCTGGCCTTGTAACTCTGGGCAGGTTACTTATAGCCCTTTTTCATCTGAAATTTGTTAATATAATTCCTAACTCAGTGAATTTTTCTGAGGAATAAATGGGATAACACATCCCATGCACACTTCAGCTATTAATACCATGTTGCTGATTTTCAGTTATCTTTCTTGACCACCAAATTAATGGAAACACATCGGAAAAAGCAGAGTCTTGGGCAATTTTGTCTTTCTGATGCTATGTTCTATATATAATCACTTATGCATGTGTTCTCTTGAAAGGCCTGTTTCAGTTAATAGGATTTCCTTCTTTTGGAGACGATCAACTTGGAAGGTAAACTCAAGAAGGTATGATGCTCTTATGGAAGGCGTGAGAGTTGATTCACCCTCCGCCTCTGCCTCTGTTGTCTTTCTGTGAAAGATGATACAGGTGTGCCCTTTCCAACTCTGTGTCCCTGCTTGTCGGGGGCTACTGACATTGTGACACTGTGAAGGTCTAATTTCTAAATGTAAAATACAATCAAATCCAGATAAAAAATTTTATAATACCACTAAAGACAGGTAGCATCATGTAGATTAACTTCTTAAAATTTTCATTTTTTAATTTTCATATCAAAGATATGAAACCTTATAGAAAATTTGTAACTATAAGAAATGATGGAAATCACCAATAATCACTATAATATATACTGGTAACTTTTGGTTTATTTCCTTCCAATCTTTCTTCTAAAAATGCTTTTTTAAACATGATTGTAAATAAAAATACATGTGTACCTTTGCATCTTGTGTTTTTCATTTATCTATACATTACAGTTTTCATGCTAATTCATAGTCAATAAATATTATTTAAATTATTGTAAGGTCACATCTGGATATAGCAATTTTCCTTAAATTCTGACTTTTAAATATCAAACTTTTACTATTTATTCTTTTTATCACTTCATGGCAAATAGATGGGGAAACAATGGAAACAGTGACAGCTTTATTTTCTTGGCTTCAAAATCACTGCAGATGGTGACTGCAGCCATGACATTAAAAGACTCTTGCTTCTTGGAAGAAAAGTTATGACAAACCTAGACAGCATATTAAAAAGCAGAGACATTACTTTGTCAACAAAGGTCCATCTAGTCAAAGCTGTGGTTTTTTCAGTAGTCATGCATGGATGTGAGAGTTGGATTATAAAGAAAGCTGAGCACCGAAGAATTGATGCTTTTGAACTGTGGTTTTTGGAAAAGATTCCTGAGAGTCCCTTGGACTGCAAAGAGATCAAACCAGTCAATCCTGAAGGAAATCAATCCTGAATATTCATTGGAAAGACTGAAGCTGAAGCTCCAATACTTTGGCCACCTGATGCAAAGAACTGACTCATTAGAAAAGACCCTGATGCTGGGAAAGATTGAAGGCAGGAGGAGAAGGGGACCACAGAGGATGAGATGGTTGGATGGCATCACTGACTCAAGGGACATGAGTTTGAGCAATCTCTGGGAACTGGTGAAGAACAGGGAGGCCTGGCGTGCTGTAGTCCATGGGGTTGCAAAGAGTGGGACAGGACTGAGCAACTATACAACAATATCAACCCCTCATTAGAGAAGACAATTTCTGATCATCTTTCTAATTCATTCATTCATTCACCTATTAATTAATTTGGACATTAATCAACATATTAAACATTACTTTTCATCAGGCTTTGAAATATATCCTGAACAAAACAAAAGGCCTTGCCTTCATAGAGCTCATAGTCTTTCTGGGAAGACAGACTTTCAACACACAAATAAGCAGTTTGCATCAGATGTTAGATCTACGGGAAAAACAGAACAGAGTTGGGGAGGGTGGATTTTCATATGTTGGGTGGCTTTGAGCAGATAATGTTTGAATGATAGAGAGTTGGCTGTGGGAATATTTGGCGGAGGGTATTGCAGGCAAATGTATCAGAAGTGCACATTTGGGAGTAGGCCTGGTATGTTCAAGGAAGAGCCTAGAGTACACTGTGGTGGGATACTTCTCTTACCATCAGTTTCCCTTGTTCATTTTCTGGTCTTTAGCATTTATTACCATCTGACATAGTACAGGTTATATATATTTGCTTATTTTCTGTCTTCTCTTACTGGAATGTAAACTAGGAAAATGAGGATTTCATTTTGTTCACTTCCAGAACACTACTTGGTACAGTACCTGGCACACAGTAGATGCCCAATAAGTACTTGAGTGAATGAATAAATGAGTGTTTCAGAAACCTGAATCAGTGGAAGTTATGTGTTACAGATTTTTAAAAAAATTCTGCACATTGACAGTTACCGCAAATCATTCTCCAGCGTTCTTCTCGTCTTATCCTAGTGTATGAGCCTCTGAAATCACATAGTTCAACTCCCCTGTGAAGAGCTGAGGCCTGAAGAGAATAAATCACTCAGCAAAGTCAAAGAGCCAGTTTGCAAAAGAGACCAATATGAAATCTGAGTTGCCACATTTTCTCTTCACCATAATTCTTGTTGCAACACAATCCAAATATATCCATTCAGCTTTTGACCATAAACTTAATATGTGTTTATTAATTGGGGCTGTGACTACTGGTTATGTTGTCAGTCTCCAGATCTCCCAGCTGCAGACAGTCTGTTTAATTTGGCTCAATGCTCCTGGACAGGAAGTCTACCTCTAGAAGCTGCTTAATGATGGCCAGCTTCTTGGGACTGTCCTAACTTCCCTTTATGGAAACAGCAAAGTGTTCAGGCTCTCTGATCTTCAGTGTTCTCCTTGACAGAAGGAAGATCATAATGGTATCTTTTCCCCTTGTATACAGTTTTGATTATATCAAGTAGATAAAATACTTAGCATAATACCCGGCACATAGAAATCCCCTGCCAAATGTATTACCAAGCACTTTCAATAGTACAGTGGGATAGCATTCAGCTTAAAAAGGAATGAGGAAGCTCTCTATCTGCTAATGTCAAAGAAGTCTAAAATACAAGTGTTTTGTTTAGGTTTTATTTTGATTTCTCTCTGATCATATTGAGGGAGACTCAATCTTACCCATTTCCAATTACATTTTAGAAAGAATTCCCAGAGATAGTTAAACTAATCTAAAGTTTCTTAAGCATCTATTGGGGGTGGAACTCAAAAGTACACAAATATAAAAGCCATAAGTGACTGGCCAACTAAGTTCAAGGACATAATAATCTCATTAAGAGAAGGGAACCAGAAGAAACCATTACCAAGCCATGTACATCAAATAAAAAGTGATATATAGAGCTATCAATTTTTAAGCTATTTGCTTATTCTAAATGTTGAGCAGCAGCTCTATTGTTATTATAATTTAAAATTACAGAATAAAATCTAATACCGGGAAAATATTTTATCAAAGTGAATGCTCATATTAATATTATCCCTTTTGTTTCTATCAGAGGACTAAATATATTAAAAGTTACTTCTTCCTTTGTCTTTATTACTAATCTTAAGAACTTGGAAAATGTTTAATGTTACTGAATGTTCGTTTATGAACTTGACACTTTGTTCCTCTCTGCGAGCCCAAGAGCCATCAACTTTTCATTTCAAGTTCCACTTTTATTGTGCAGACTTAGAACAGGGTACTCTGTTCTGTGTCTGGAAAGCAGAAGTCTTAGGTCATTATTGAGACCAGTTACTGCATTTTAAAATATTTAATTATTTTGCTGTGCCAGGTCTTAGCTGTGACATATCGGATCTTCGCTGCAGAATGCTGGGTCTTTCATTGCATTGAAACTTCTCTCTACTTGTGTTGGCATGGTCTCCAGAGCGAGTGGGCTCAGTAGTTGCAATGCACAGGCCTAGTTGCCCTGCAGCATGTGGGATCTCAGTTCCCCAACCAGAGATCGAACTCATGTCCCCTGCAATGGAAGGCGAATTCTTAACCACTGGACCACCAGGGAAAACCTCCTCCACTTATTACATTTTGTTCTATTCAGACACTGAAAGAAAGGAATTTTCTGCAGTCAAATTTATTGTAAGCCCCAAATAACTCAAAATTCTTTTGTCAAGACAAAATATATATATAGTGAATGTATTCTAATCTTCTAATGATTGCACTGTGTTTGTATACCTAACTGTAATAGGATGCTACACTTTTTCACCTAGGAGCATTTGTCAATTTTAATTTGCCTATATTCTAGCAATCCATATTTCCCCCTGGATTTAAGAAATCTGCTCTCATTCTCTTTTTTAAAAATATTAGTTTATTTTTCCCTCTAGAGGCAGATAGTTCAAGGCTCTGCTTTACAAAGAAGAGACGGACAAGAGTTGTTAGACTCACTGCTTCTCAAGATGCTGAATGACTTTGTAGCTATCACATCTTAAATTCTTGCTGACCTCAGTCATGATAGTTTATTTATTTGTGTGTTTGGCTACCTTTGTATGTTCAGTTGCTTCAGTTGTGTCCGACTCTGTGCAACCATATGGACTGTGGCCTGCCAGGCTCTTCCATCCATGGGATTCTCCAAGGTGAGAATACTGGAGTGGGTTGCCATGCCCTCTTCCAGGGGATCTTCCCAACCCAGGGATCAAACCCATGGCAACTCCTGCATTTTCTGCATTGCAGATGGATTCTTTATTGCTGAGTCATCCAGGAAGCCCAACCTTTGATTATGAGTTTGTATTTTGTTAAACTTAGTGTGTGGGAATTCTAAGTGTCAAAATTTGTGTTGCTTTCCTTCAGAAAGAATTTTTAAAGTTATAATATTTTAATGGAGATAAAACTCACATATTACATCAATTTAAAGTGGATGATTTAATGGTTTTTAGTTTATTCACAGAGTTATGCTTTCATCACCCCATCATATTTTGGAACATTGGACTGATGCTGAAGCTGAAGCTTCAATACTTTGGCCACCTGATGTGAAGAACTGACTCACTGGAAAAGACCCTGATGCTGGGAAAGATTGAAGGCAGGAGGAGAAAGGGACGACAGAGGATGAGATGGCTGGATGGCATCACTGACTCGATGGACATGAGTCTGAGCAAGCTCCAGGAGTTGGTGATGGAACAGGGAAGCCTGGTGTGCTGCAGCCCATGGGATCACAAAGAGTAGGACACGACTGAGTGACTGAACTGATCCTGATATCACTCCCAGCAAAAAATTCCAAGCCCATTAGCAGTCACTATCTATTTGTGCCCAACCCCTAGCCTCCTTAGGGAATCACTTATCTGCATAAACACACCTGGGCATATGTGGGAATAACATTTGAGAGAGACCCTGGGCCTAATTGGGTAATATGTTCTGCTATACAGCTGTTTGTAACTAAAAGAGTTGTAAGTCTTTCAATGCTTTCTACTTAATACCTTACAGATCAAAATTTTCTCCACAAGGAAACGAAGACATTTACTTAGTGGACCCTACACATCCTTCAGAAAGAAAATAATCTGTGATACTAATTAAAGTCAGTATCAGGGAATATTTTCTAGTTACTCCAAAAATATAGCAAGGATGTCCTTTATAAGTGATAGTGCAGGATCACATTCCATGTACCTTAACCAAGACCAAGCATCTTCTTTTCAATCCAGTACCTCTTTCCGTAAACTTTCAATATCAACATCTACAGTTACTTATTTGGCCTTCAACTTATTGAGAACTGATTTTCCCAATAAATTTATCATCATCAGGCTTGACTATGGAAATCCAAAAAGAGGTGAAGAAGAGGAGAAAATGCATTACACATGATTAATCATTAGTGGCTAAAGCGGGATGGACTAAACTGTCCTGACTGGGTGGATTCCTTCTGTCATCTCATTTAATAATCACAAGTAAATACTAAGATGTATCCACATTGAAATTAAACAGTGGGCTTGAACTTCTCTAATTCTATCCTTTGACTGACTCTTGACCCACCCAATGTTAACAGACGCTTGGCAGATTCCCCCAAGGCCCCTTCTATTGCCTGTTGTGTATCCCCTCCCCCAGATTCACTGTGCTTCCCTCCTCCCTCTCTCCCATTCAGTGTGGTTTTGCTTCCTGCAGTCCTTGCATGTATCCCTGATATGGTCAGGCTAATGCTGCTTCCTGCAGGACTTTACATGAAGCTGCACCCTTTCTTAGGTTCATGCCCTTTCTTCTGTGGCTTTTTTCTCTAAGAGGTTTTTTTCCTGAAAAACCTTCCCTCATGAATCACTTGCACATGAAACCTCATCCTTGGGTCTGCTACGGGGAATACCAACTGAATCTCATTTACTCTCCAAATATTTAGGAAAACAAACAAGCAAACATGAAAAAAGCAGCTAGCCTTTTGCATGGAAACAATACCACTGACAAGTCAAAAGAAACTGGACAAACACATTTGGGACATGTGACAAAACACTCATTTCCCTGATATATAAGAGCTCTTGAAAGTGAAAGTCACTCAGTTCTGTATGACTCTTTGTGACCCCATGGACTATATAGTCCATGGAATTCTCCAGGCCAGAATACTGGAGTGAGTGAGTAGCCTTTCCCTTCTCCAGGGGATCTTCCCAACCCAGGGATTGAATCCAGGTTTCCTACATTGCAGGCAGATTCTTTACCAGCTGAGCCACAAGGGAAGACCAGGAATACTGGCGTGGGTAGCCTGTTCCCTCTCCAGGGAATCTTCCTGACCCAGGAATCGAACCTGCATTGCAGGTGATAAGAGCTCTTAAGCAAATCAATTCAAAACAACTCAAACCTAACATGGGTAAAGGAGATGGACCAGAAATTAAAGCAAAGAAAAGATGCATAGCCCAATTTCTCAAAATAAAATAAATTATTATTAAATGAGATATCATTTTTACATTACTCAGATTGGCAGAGGTTCTGCAAAGCATCATAATACAGTGTAGTTTGGGTGTGGGGAGTAAGCACTAATTTTTGGAGGAAGTGTTAACTGGTACAATCTCTTTAGGATTCAGCTTTATATATTTATTATACACTGTAAAATAGGTAAGAATTGTCTTTTCAACTCTGACTGCCCTTTCTCATTTTTCTCTTTGAATTTTGTAACAGCATTTGCTGCATTCTGAATGTCTGCGCCCATCAATCTTCATATGCTGACCTCCTAATGCCTTTTGTGATGATATTAGGATGTGGGCCTTTGGGAGGTGTTTAGATCATGAAGGATGGGTGCCTTTATAAAGAAGGCTCGAAGAGTTTGCAAGACTCTTTCCTCCAAGTGAGGACTGCAACCCATAAGAGGGCCCTCATCTGATCATGCTGGAACCTTGATCTGAGGCCTCCCAACCTGCAGAATTGTGAGAAATAAACCTGTGTTGTTCATGAGCTACCCAGTCTGTGGGTATTTTGTTACAGCAGGTCAAATGGATTAAGTCAGCACTTATCAGTCTGAAAATACTTGTTTACTGTTTTTCTTATTGCTTGTTTCTTCCTACTAGAATGCAAACTCCAGAAAGATAGATCCTGGTCTATGTGGTATCCTCCATGTCTGTGCTTGGATGTGATGAATGCTCCACTTTAAATAGTTGAATCGTTAAGCAGTTGGCACTTGTAGTGTGGTTTGAAATGGCCCAATGGTTCTAGAACACTTCCTCTATAGCTCCCTGCAGTGTCTGAAATTCTCATTTAGGCAGTCAATGAACACACAGAGAGAGCCTATTAAACTATTCCTTCACGAAAATATAAACAGAAGTACATTAGCTAAGCAACTGCAGCAAGAAAGGAGTAAACTTTAACTGAGGCTGTGGACAAGTGGAGATCAGAATCATGCAGTAGGTTTTAACTGACTGCAAACGAGTAGATGACAGATCTTGGAGGGAGGGTGGGGAGCCTCACTTGGGTTGTGGAGATTATCCAACCCAAGTAGGACAAAAGATGTCTTAAGATAGTACAGAAGAGAAGCCAGATTACAAACCAAAGCAGATGGAAGACTATAGACAGTGTCCATCAGGATGCTCTGAACAGGGAAGCGAAGGCGAGGACACAGAGGAAAACTGAACGCATCGGGACAGTTCAGGCAGAGAGAAGCAGCAGATTAGAGCGAGAGCCTAGAGAGAACAGCAGGGCTGAGAGTAGAATCCATTTTCTGGGTGAAGGGGAAGCATTTGAGGTGCCAGTGATTTTAGACTGAAACAACGGAGCTCCCCAATTTCACCTCTAGTAGGAATATGGAAGGGGCAGGGTTGAGGTGTGCAGCAGTCTCTGTCCTTCCTTGTAGGACCCTCTGTCATCATCCAGAGGCCGCCAGGGCTACACTTGACTGCAGACCAATGCTACAGGCGACAGAGGGCTCCGGACACAGCCTAGGCTCCGCCAAACCACTGGTTTGGCATTTTGCTTCCAGTCACAGCTCTTCAGGCACTTTCTAGAGTTGTCTTCCTCAGATTAAAAAAATATATATATATATATATATATTCTAAGGGAGAGTTCCTGGTGGTCCAGTGATTGGGATTTGGCGCTTTCACTGCCATGGCCCCAGGTTCAATCCCTGGTCAGGGAACTGAGATCCCACAAGCTGAGTGGTGTGGCCAACATTTTAAAAATGATAAAAATTTTATTCTATGACTTTTAAGATAGCCAGAAACATCTTAGACATCACCCCAACCAGTCTTTTGCTAAAATGAATCTCTTGAGCTAAAGAACCCACAAGCCTCATGCAACTGGTTTCTTTTCTTCACCTGATGTTCTGCACTACGGCTCTCCAGGACTTTCCCAATGGACTAAGAATGGTTCTGAAATCTGAATCCAAGGGATTCAACTGAAATTTGCCCAGCCTGAGGTAAAAAGAAGTTGAGTGACATCTGTTGAGTGACAATCAACTTCATGAGGTTGTTATTAATATTAAAGGTGTTAATATGTGTAGAGTGTTTGAGAGAGAAGGAAGGAAGAAAGGAGGAGGGAATGAAAAAGGAGAAAAGTTAAAATATTAATGACCCTTCAACTCCTCTCAGGTTTGGGGCTAAGACCAGACTTGAGCTAGTATACTTTTCCCTTTCCCTTGTGGTGCTTTATACCCCAAAGGTGTGTAGGCTCGGTACTGATGGCCCAAACTTGCCCATCCTCCATGGCATTTTTTTCTGAGAAGGTTATAGAACAAGGCTTCTGGGATTTGGTGTTTTCACTGCCATGGTCCCAGGTTCAATCCCTGTTCAGGGAACTGAGATCCCACAAAGTGAGTGGTGTGGCCAAAATTTTAAAAATGATAAAAATGTTATTCTACATCTTTGAAGATAGAACAAAGCTTCAATATATAACTTTAATTGATCACTACTGGCAAAGTTAGAAGGTCACAACATTAACCAGGAGATGAAAGACCTCCACAAAGATTAATCATTCAACTCACTTCTACTTTAGGTAAAGTGTTAGTCTCTTAGTTTAAAGGACTTCATGTTCTAACTTCCTGGGTCCCAGGATGTGGAAAGTTAGTAAATATGAATATAGCATTTCCATTTTCTGAACCAAGACTGAGTAAACTAACTTAAAACATAAGACATAATTGCCACACTAACACTCCTAATCACTGGGAGTAAATGCATACACACACACACACACACACACACACACACACAAATAGCTGAGTGAAAAAAAAATTAATAAAAGAACTAACAATTCTATAAAAGTTATCTAAACCAAAAACAGGCAGATAATAGTTTAGGCGCAAGAGAACTGTACTAGGGTCTAACTAAATGCATGCCTTTGAAGATATTCAGACAGTTTTGATTCCTTTTTCAAGTGAGGTTAATTCTAATAGCCATACGATGGCTAAACATATAAACAGAAAGATGTTCATCATCTACACACTTAGATAATTAAAATATTCAAGCATCCATTCAGGAAAATGTCCTATGTTTGTCTTATATTTTCATCTCTATGATAGTGGCTCATATAATAGAGAGCACTGGGCAGAGCTTGAACATGAGAATTAGCTAGAACAGGGTTTTCTAGTTCTAGGATGGGTGGGCCCGTTATTTAATCTTTCTCTAATGCTTATTTCTTCATTTGGGAAATGAGGATAATTCCTATACCAGGGCATTACTAAAATATTTAAATATCATAATTAACTGTTTACTGGAAGTCATTAGATAATTTCATGATTGATTGTTGATTGTCTGATTTTTAGAGATTTGGTTGAAATCGCTTCCCTGTGAACACACTCTTTTAATTTTGATGAAACTCTTGCTATTCTCATGTTAACACTTAAAATCTAATATTTCACACTTGATTGATGGCAGTTTAGGCCATCAATAAATATTACTTTTTTCTTGGGTTTTTTAAAACTATTATAAGTTAAGCATTAAAATCAAGTAAGCTATAAAAATGAATAGAAATAATTTTGTCCAAACTATAAACATTCATTAAGGAGCTAAAGTATTAAACAGATGCAGCCTTGGGAGACCCACTGTCTTATGATTAAGCTGACTAGTGAGCACATGCCTTTGGAATTTCTTTTTAGTCTTTGAAGTTATCTTATCCATCTATTCTGGCTTTTTGTTGTTGTTGTTGTTGTTGCAAGAACTGTTGGTCTTATGAAGCTCTTATCCCCATCCCTCAAACTCACAGTTGATCCATCCCCCAATCTCAAACTAGGTTCAAACTCTTCAAAAATTCTAATCCTGCTTTAGAATGGTAGGTGGAACAGCCTACCATCCTAATGAATATTTCTGGATATTTCTATGCCTTATATCCCCGTCTTCTCAGAGTTCTGTCTTCCCTGTGCCTTTTCCCAGTTGGTGAACCTCAAGGACACTGCTATCCTGTCATAAACTGGCCAGATTCTTAGTCGCCTGTCACAATAGCTCCGTGTTCCTAATTCTCTGGTCTCCGGTGGGAATCATAGGGGACTCCTGTTTATCTCTGTTCTTGGTGAGGAGACAGACAGAATTGACTGCTGTGCTCATCCACCAGGGTAAATGTGCTCAGCTTTTTATGGAGTAGTGGAGAGGGGCAGAGATGACAAGGACTATTCACGCACCTTTGTAATGCCACTAGAAGGTGGACATCATAGTTGGTTTTTCTTCTTGATAGCACCTGTCACATATTTTGATATATATGTGATGTGCTAGGTATATTATTTATTTTCATAACAGCAATAATAATGGTTATTAATGATGACTCCTATTGTGTAGATGTAATAAACCTGCTAACAGCCAAAGTAGGTTTGATGCTGAGGAATACTCCTGTTAACTATTGCTGCTTTGGTTTTTGGTAACTACTCTTCCTTCTTTTCTGTGAAATAGAAGCCTGTTTGGCCATACTGACCCACTCCAGTATCCTTGCCTGGAGAATCCCATAGGTGGAGGAGCCTGGTAGGCTACAGTCCACGGGGTCGCAAAGAGTCGGACACAACTGAGGGACTTTTTACTTACTTTACTAACATTGTAAAAAGATCTGGAATCTATACTAATTTGTTCTGCTACTATTTGTTTTAAAATACTACTTACTTATATGCCACTTGTTTGTTCCATAATCCAATTTAAAAAACTGAAAAGAAGTCATATTTGACAGGTCAGAAAAACATTCCAGTCTTTCCCACCAGTTTCAAAGAGGCAAACAAATGAAAAAGAGAGGAAGACATATTAAGGCAACACACAACACACACTAAGGCTTGAGTTAGTCTGATGTGCTGATAAAGCACATGGAGACCTCAGAATCCATGGAGACCTCATGTAGGCTGCCTCTCAGGGCACATGGTGCAGTGATAAACTGAGGCACAGTGCCACCATGAGATCTGGCTTCTCTGTACTACAACTGTGTCTAGTATTTCATTTCCACCAGGGCAACTGCCTGTGGGTCACACATTTGCATTAAAAACTTGGAGGGGAGGGGGCAGTGGTTTCCTAGGGAAGTTTTAGTATCAGCAGGTCTGTGAATCATTAAATGGTCTTTGGGTTTTCATTTCTTTCATGTTCTTCTTTCCTTTCATATAGAAGAGGGTGTAGACAAGAGATGATTTTATTAATAAGGACAACAGGAACAGTTTCCATGCATTTGATATGTACTATGTGTCTGGTGTAATAGTGGAAAAGGAACTTTATCCTCTTAGGTTCTGTTTATCCTCTTAGGTTCTGTAACTGGGGCCTGCAAATTCAACTGGCAAAAAACCAGATGAACAAGAGAAAAGCATATTAACTTTATTGAATATTTTTATATGCACATGGAAGCTTCCATAGCAAAAAGGGAGACCCAAAGGAGAAGTTACAATCAAGAGTTTACAGATCTTTTCAATAGAGAATGATAAATTACGAAGGAGTGACAAGACAAAGAGAAAGAGCTTTGATGAGCAGTAATTGTGACTAGGAAATATCTGAGGGAAACCACTGGAAGATAAGGGTTATTTTCATAGGTTTGTGCAGACCCATTTTGGCATCAACTACCTTCCTCTGGTGATAAGATGTTCCCTGCATCCTGGTACAGAGTACACATTTCACATGGGAAATCTTCAGGAAGAAAGGGGGAAGTTAAAGAGACTGTCTGTATTTGCTGTTGCTATATCACCTTCAGCTCAAAATAATCACAATAATATGGGAAAGTGGCATATTTGGCGGTAGCATGCTCTGAACCCTTCACAGGCTTTGTGTTAAGTGTTCAGTGCCCTTCACCTAATGAAAATTTCACAACAGACCCGAGAGTGCTGCTATTAATACCCACATTTTTTTAGCTGGAAAAAAAAATTAAAGACAAGAAAAACTAAAGTGTAGTGAAGTTTAATAGTTTGGGCAAAGTCACATTGCTCCCAAGCTGAGAAGGCAGATTTCAGGCCTGCTGGTCCTCACATAGAAAACTAAGTTGCTTAGTCCAGTAGTTTATTCATTTACAGACACAAAGGAGCCCTGAGACAGCTCAGAATTCTGTTGCGGTTGCCGATGGGATTTTCCAGGCAAGAGTACTGGAGTGGGGTGCCATCGCCTTCTCCTAATAACTTAGCCAAGACCACATAATTAGAAAACAGCTGCACTGAGGATGCAGTATCCAGGTGTGTCAGAGCTTTCCAGTATCAAAGTGGTTTGATCCATTCCACAGTAAAAAATACATCTTACACTGTGACGCAGTGCACACGTGTATAATATATATAGAAAAGGTTTGTAAATTCATACTCATGCTTACTGTATGGGGGTGTACTACTTTCTGTGTTTCCTATTGTCCTATTGTATTCTGTCTTATTGTATTCCACTCTATTATTGTCTATTTCACTTATTTTTTTTAAATGCTCATTCCAACCAATTAAATCAATTCCGAGGTCCACTGTTAGTTTGTGACCTACAATCTGGGGGGGAAATGTTAGGGATAAGCCTACTCAACATCACTTTCTTAGATAATCATGTTCATAGTTACCCTGCATTTGTGCCTAAAATGCACAGACTACTTAGGTGACTTAGTTTCTGCTCTGAAGTTCTGTGAGTAGATTTTGACCAGTGACGATCTCAGTGCAGAGATTAGCTGTGCTCTTATGGAAGCACTCAGTGAGCTCTCCTATTTCCTTACTTCACTTGGAATACACTCTAGGTTCATCCACCTCATTAGAACTGACTCAAATTCATTCTTTGTAAGGCTGAGTAATATTTCACTGTATATATGTATCTTCTTTATCCATTCATCTGTTGACGGACACCTAGAGTGCTTCCATGCCCTAGCTATTGTAAACAGTACTGCTGTGAACATTGGGATACACATATCTTTTTCAATTATGGTTTTCTCAAACTTATATGCCAAGCAGTGGGATTTCTGTGTCATCAGTTCAGTTCAGTTCAGTCATGTCCGACTCTCTGTGACCCCATGAACTGCAGCACGCCAGACTGCAGTCCATCACCAACTCCTGGAGCTGGCTCAACTCATGTCCATCTGTCAGTGATGCAATTCAACCATCTCATCCTCTGCCTTCCCCTTCACCTCCTGCCTTCAATCTTTCCCAGTATCAGGTTCTTTTCCAATGAGTCAGCTCTTCACATCAGGTGGCCAAAGTACTGGAGCTTCAACTTCATCATCAGTCCTTCCAATGAACACCCAGGACTGATTTCCTTTAGGACTGACTGGTTTGATCTCCTTGCAGTCCAAGAGACTCTCAAGAGTCTTTTCAAACACCATAATTCAAAAGTATCAATTCTTTAGCACTCAGCTTTCTTATGGCCCAACTCTCATATCCATACATGACCACTGGAAAAACCACAGCTTTGACTAGACAGACTTTTGTTTGCAAAATAATGTCTCTGCTTCCTAATACGCTGTCTAGGTTTCTCAATAGTTTTTCTTCCAAGGAGTAAGTGTCTTTTAATTTCATGGCTGTAGTCACCATCTGCAGTGATTTTGGAGCCCAAGAAAATAAAGTCTGACACTGTTTCCACTGTTTCCCCATCTATTTCCCATGAAGTGATAGTACTGGATGCCATGATCTTCGTTTTCTGAAAGTTGAGTTTTAAGCCAGCTTTTTCACTCTCCTCTTTCATTTTCATCAAGAGGCTATTAGTTCCTCTCGCTTTCTGCCATAAGGGTGGTGTCATCTGCATATCTGAGGTTATTGATATTCTCCCAGCAATCTTGATTCCAGCTTGTGCTTCATCCAGCCTGGCATTTTGCATGATGTACTCTGCATAAAAGTTAAATAAGCAAGATGACAATATACAGTCTTGACCTACTCCTTTCCCAGGTAGTTTTTGTAAGGACTCTCCATACTGTTTTCCATAGTGGCTGTAGATAAACTGAATATTACCCAATAGATAACTTGCCTTTGGGAGAATGTGCTGTGTTGTGCTTGGTTGCTCAGTCATGTCTGACTCTAGGTGACTCCCCTGGCCTATAGCCCACCAGGCTCCTCTGTCCACAAGGATTCTCCAAGTTTGGAGATTACTGGAGTGGATTGCCATGCCTTCCTCCAGGGGATCTTCCCAACCCAAGGATCGAACCCAGGTCTCCTGCATCGCAGGCTAATTCTTTACTGACTGAACCACCAGGGAAGTCAGGGAGAATGGTAGGACAATAAAACTGATGCAGTGAAACCTAGGCAAAGGAAAAAATAATTTGATAAAAGGATTAACGGATAGATATTCATTTATTCATCCACTTAATTAAGTACTTAGGGACCTCCTACTACATGACAGGCACAGCACTGGAAATTGGAACATAATAGTGAATTTATAGTCTGTCAGGGAGGCAGACATTTCAAATTTGAACAGAAATTGTGGCTGGTGCTAAGGAATAAGTACATTTTTTTCTGACCACTTTGGTACACTTAAAATAGCCTTGGTGGCAATCAGAGATTAACACTTCAGTAGTCAGCTCTGTTGATATTTGGAAAGTCTGCACAGTGGGAACTTCATATAGAGTTATATCCCTAGGCTTGTAATAGAGATTTTTAAAATCTAAGAAAGATTAACATGAGACGTGCACAGCAGGATCTCACTGGAATAAGACATATAGAATTTCCATATAGAATTAATTCTGTCTGTGAGAACCTGTAACTCCCCAAACTTCTCCTTCAGAGGAACAGGAACTTTCATGTACACTGAAAAATTTGAGTTTTACTTTTGTTTACATGCTGGCCGAAAAGCTGGCCTAGACTGGACTGTTACACGTTCCTGCTGGGAAATCATCTAGTTGCTTGAGACTTCAGCCGTGGTTTTGCTTTCACAAAAGCAAAGCACGGTTATGCATTCTTATGGTAGACTGAAGAGCATGGCTTTTTAGGGTGATAAATGTTAAATCACTTAAAATTCTGACATTTTTGAATCAGTCCTCTATTCTGAGAAAAAAATTCAGTCTGCATCCTGGGTGCTCCATGTAGAAACCCAATATCTCTGTAGGCTTCAGGTATCTTAAACAGATATGATGAAAACATCTGTCTGTTGTATTGTCTTCTGAAGCTGAGCTCATCTTTTTCTTTAACAGTATTTATCTTCACCCTTAGTAAATGCACTCATGTATATTTAATGCCATTGGGTCCCTCTTGTCTTTGGAGAAAGGAAATTTATGAATCGACAGATGTTTTCTGTTTATGTTAAGAGTATAGCGACCATTTGGACCTCTGCTATAATCCCATATGTAGAAGATTTAGTAACTGGGACTTTGATGATTCAGAGAAATAAAACCCAAAAGTCATCTGACTCATCAAGGGAGGAGAAACAATGCTTATGGCTAATAGGAGACCAAGTGCAAACTCATAGCCCACGTTATATCTATTTTACTGTTGTGAATTTCATTGTGCAAAGCACTGGTAAGATTGGAGGTGTTCATTATTCTTCCTGAACTTGAACTTGACTGGTATTGTCCAGAAGGGGAAACTATTCCTTGCTACCCCTCTTGAGTTTTTGTACACTGACAGGTAATAAAATTGACACAAGACAGATTAACAGGAGAAAAATTAATTTCATGTACACCAGAGATCATAAAATGATGCTTAGTGATCAAAAATGGGCAGCTTTTATATCTTTTATGTAAAGAATAAATTTGTGAGCATTGGATAGGACAAAGAAGTTTAGGTTTGGAGCCGTAATTAATAAGAAAATTAAGGAAAGTTTAGACATGAGTAGTAAATTATTGGAGAAGGAATAGGGTTTGTGTATATGGGCTTCTCAACCCTGAAAAGAATTATCTCTGGTGAAAAAGATGTCTCTGTTAGCAGCCTTCAGAGGGGAGATTTATCTCCTGTATTCAGGGAGACAAAGAAGGATCAAAGGGTTCATATATGCACTGCTTTCCAAGTAACTTTAATTAGAAATAATCAATATACAGCTTTGGCATCTTTGGGGGCAGGCTGTGTGCCCTGAACTCCAACTGCTAAGCTCCTTTTGTCCATCAGTACCAGGCAACTGAGGCACTGGAACCACAGAAGAACCAGCCCTGGTTCCAGATTTATGTGATGGAGTGGGATGACTGCAAGTTAGGCGTCATGGAGCTCAGCCTGGGGTCTGATAGGAGCACCCCCAGGGAAGCTGTACTTCTTTAGCCTCTAGGATTGAGAGACTCTTCATGGCTTTATTCTACTGTTCAATTACTTCATTTCAGTCATATCTGGGTGTGTCAGGAAGTCTGCTTGGCTGTAGAAGACATACTTGTTTTCTGAGTAATGTTTGAATTCTGGCTTATGGATGCCACACTTCTTTTTATTCTACTTGAACATCTTCATTTTAAAGAGTCACCACAAGCTATGACTTTGAGTTTACTGAAATTCCAGGTACATGAAAGTCATTTATTTCATTAACTGGTTAACTCACTGTGCATCCACATACAGGGGGCTGACAAAGATTCTCCACTGGACCCTATGTGTCAGGCTCACTGAGGTATCTTTCCGTCATTGCCTCAAACACTGGGCTTCTTCTGTAGCTTTCCCTGTAGAGTCCAATTCTAGCAGGAATCTTCTGAAGGCAGTTTACCATGAATCCCCCATCCTTCTCTGATCCCCTGGAAGTGTAGCAGCTTCCTCATCTGCCACCATTCTCCACATGACCTCTGACCGCCTGGCCTGCATTCAGCAAGAATCCTGTCAGGTGACTTTAGCCAGACTCTCCCCTCACCCCTGATGTTTCCTTTAGTAATTTTGTACCCACTGACCACCCTCAGCCCCCTGTTTCCCAGTTACAGATTCTCAGAGTCCTTGCTGTATTCAAAAATGGAGCACAGTTGTATGCTGAGGTCTCTTTTCCCCTATTGCAGTAGTTTGTCTTCACAAAATTTGTTTTTACTGCTTTAATTACTGTTTTGTTCTGGTTTTTATTTAATAGTTCTGTGGCTTCTGGATGATATATTTTGGTTCTTGTTTAAACATCTTCATTTTAAAGTGTTACCATAAGCCATGATTTTGAGCTTATTGAAATTCAAAGTATGTCATTCACTCCTTTAATAACTAATTCCTGTGTGTATCTACTGTGTATCAACTAGTGGCTTAGAAAGTTGACAATAACCTAATCCTACAGTTAAAGGTATATTATGTACTTCTTTTACAAGGCCTCTGGATTTTGCAAAGGTATTCTGGACACAGAAAGTCCTTATAAGCACATTCATATTCTTTCCAAATGGATTTTTGTCTAAGAATAAGATGAAATTGCTTTCTTATTTTCAATTAAACATTGTCGTAGGTATTGACCTACCAAGCATTTTCCAAAGCTGAAATATTTATATCTTTTACAAAGTAACAATATAACTTTGCTTGCAGTTTCAATATTTAGAATTTTCATGTTTAACAATACAGTGGTTTTCTAGCTTCTTAGCTATATTGCTCCCTGATTTTATCATGGCACAATAGGACAAACCTTTTTTTTGCATAAAGTGAGCATGTATAGATCACATCTCTGTGTTCCACTACAGCCATTAAATAAAGTTAAGAGTTTCAGAACTCCTCTTGAGGAACTTTGTTATTTACTTGGCTCTTCTTTTTCTCCTCTCCCTTCCCATTTTAAGGAGCAGAATTCAGAAAATTAATATTTTCCTTTAGCTAACAAATATCAAGTATAGCTTTACATTTTGAAAATGTGAAATCTAATTCTTTTTACTAATTTTGTAAGGAGAGATTACCTTTGCAGTGAATGCTGTACTTCCTTGAAATGGGTGCCTTGAGTCCATTCTTCATCTATATTACACTACAGAAATTAGTCACTATTTAACAAAACACATCAAAATTACTGCAAATGAGAATTTGTTCTATCATTGCATTCTTAAACTCATTTCAAATGCTAATAGAAAAATTCATAGCATTCTTATGTTAATTTACCATCATTGCTAACCCTCTTAGAAGGCACTTGAGTTTCCAGGATTCAAACACACATATTCAAACATATATACACATGTACAGGCACACACAAAAAGGCCCCTTTCCCCCTATCAAACAATAACATCTCAAAAGATTTAAGTCTTTAACTGACTGGGCAAAGATCTGACTTTTCTCACCCAGTAGGTTAAACACTGCAGAGATAATAGATTGAAACAGTTTCTAACCTACTGACTTCTTAGAGGAAAACTTTTATAGGTGCTTCAAAAATAAGTTGTCTTTTTAAATTGTATAAGTTTATAGGGAAAATGAGGTATGGCTTTTGGTGAAAAAAAATGAAAAGTTCCGTAATGTGCTGTTTTTAAGACTAACACTCTGGGTTTGGAGGTTGTTTGGCATTTAATTGTGCTTGCTAGGGGCTTCACAGGTGGTGCTAGAGGTGAAGAATCTGCCTGCCAATGCAGGAGACATAAGAGATGTTTGATTCCCTGGGCTGGGAAGATCCCCTGGAGAACAAAATGGTAACCCACTCCAGTATTCTTGTCTGGAGAATCCTGTGGACAGAGGAGCCCGGTGGGCTACAGTCCATAGTATTACAAAGAACTGGACATGACTGAAGCAACTTGTCTTACACGGGATACACAGATTAAGAATTAGCAATTTCTTTAGCCTTGAGGGTCTCCAGTCTGTGCAAATTTAATCTGTGGGAGATACTGACAAACCTGAGACAAAGTAGGAGAAGGAACGAATAATAAAGAATACCGGTGATGATAATGATAAACGGAAAAGGGAAAGGAGTCAATGGAACGCAGACACAAACGTCATTACCTTCTCTTATTGAATCAAGTCTATTATCTATTTCTGGCCACATTACTTATAAAACATCATAAATTATTCTTATTAACAAGAATTGCTTATGACAATGAAGATACCAGCCAGTCCAAATATGCTCTTTGCTACTTATAAAGCTCTGGACTTAGGCTGAAGTGAAGTGAAGTGAAGTAGCTCAGTCGTGTCCGACTCTTTGCGACCCCATGGACTGTAGCCTACCAGGCTCCTCTGTCCATGGGATTTTCCAGGCAATAGTACTGGAGTGGATTGCCATTTCCTTCTCCAGGGGATCTTCCCAACCCAGGGATCGAACCCAGGTCTCCTGCATTGTAAACAGACACTTTGCCGTCTGAGCCACGAGGGAAGGACTTAGGCTAGTTCCTTTAACTGGGTCTCAGAAGTGAATTTTGAGAACCTCGAAGTTTCTGCTCTAAAAGTAATCCATTTAATTCTCCGACTATAGTCAGAAACCTCTGATCTACGATTTCTCAATCTTGCCTTTGTATTTTAGACCTAAAAATGTTCCTGTTTCCATTATTTTCTCTCACCTATGTATTAACACAGTAGTCTCCCAACTATCTGTCTATTTGCTTGGAAAAATTAAATTCCTGTAGATCTCTTCCTCAGGCTTTCCTGGTGGGTCAACAGTAAAGAATCTACCTGCAATTCAGGGGACGTGCGTCCAATCCCTGGGTTGGGAAGATTGCCCGGAGAAGGGAATGGCTACCCACTCCAGTATTCTCGCCTGGAGAATTCCATGGATGGAGGAGTCTGGTGGGCTACAGAGTCTGACGTAACTGAGCAGACACACACACACACATGCACGCATGCACGCACGCGCGTGCGTGAGCGCGCGCTTGCACACACACACACACACACACACACACACACACACACAGAGCTATTCTCACTGAAACTCAAACCTGCAATCAGTTTTAAGCTCAAGTGAGTCTTCCTGGCCTCACGGGCTTTTGCCTCTGGTCATTGCCTTGGCTCACACAGACACCAAACATCTTGCTGTGTATGAAACAGTGACATTTGAGGTTAGGTTGACAATCATCTGGTGGCCCAAAGGATGGAGTTTTACTTAAAAACTCTGAAGACTTCAAGAAGGTTTTATTCCACAGAAATGCAGTTTCTGGTTCTGGCTCTGTCACTGGTTTGTTAAAATTAGGTCAGTTTGAGTAAAAGAGTTACATCATGATGCATATAAACATGCTAATCTTTAATCTTGAAGATGAAACTGGTTTGAGAAAAGAAACTTGTAGAAACTACAATCCTTTTTACCTCTAGTGATTAGAATGAGTTTTCTAGGGTTGCTGAAACAAACTGCAATTAACTTAGTGGGTTAAAACTACAGAAATTTATGAGTTAGTTCTGAAGGCCAGAAGTTCTAAATCAGGGTGTCAGCAGGGTTGTGTTCCCTTTCAAGACGCCGGAAAAGAGTCTTTCCTTGTCTTTACCTAGCTTCTGTTGGCTCAGGGCATCCTTGGCGTTCCTTGGCTTGTAGCTGTGTTACTTCAGCCTCTGTCTTCATAGTCACATGTCCTTTACTCTTCTTATAGGGGTACCAGTCACTGAATGTAGGGCCTCCCCTAATTCCAAGATGATATCATCTTTTATCTTTAACTATTTATATTTGCAAAGACTATTTCCAAATAAGGTCATATTCTTATGAGGTTTGAGGTAGAAATGCAATTGCGGGGGGGCACACTGTTCAAACCATTAGAGTAACTATCCTTTAAATGTCACAGCTTTGTTACTTTTTAAAATTTAAATTCACAATTAAGGATGGAAGTGTCCATTCTTTTTTGACAATTTCTATGAGTAGAGATCTTCCCATTACGTTCATTCTTCCCCAAGCTTTTCTTATATAAAATGACCATGTGGAAACTAGGTATGAACATTATTTCAACAAGTTTAACCTAATCCTTTCTTTATTCCATGTAGTTGTCTCACTAGCTGCCATTCAGGCGTTTGTATTGGTAGTTTAAAGGAGTAAGTGTTTCCTCCAATGCTACTTTAGGTGAACATTTTCTAGGTCCTAAGTAAGAAAGTTTATAAGGGCTTAAACTGTGAAAATTTTTAGTTCTTTTACATGTTTTAAACATTAGCAGGGAAAATCCATTTTCTTCAAAGCATGAGACTGTAATGATTCTGAAGATTTTATTTTATTCTGTCTGCGGTGGTCTCTTTAGAGTAATTGCTTTTCAGCAATGGGAATAATTGGATATCTATTGTAAGACCACATGTTCACGGGAAAAATGTTAAATTCTCTTTATACAGTTACATAGCAATATGCTAGTAATCCAACTCAACATTCTAGTTTCCTCCTAGAATCACAGAACATTTAAATATGTCTTCTTGCAGGTGATTTTTACAAATACCAAATGTCAAATAATACATAGCTTAATTTCTTATCCTTGACTCAGACTGTTTTATTGTACCACAAAATGTGCCCTAACACGTCACACTGTGACAATCAAAATGATATAATACAATCTCAACTATCAGTTCAGTTCAGTTCAGTTGCTCAGACGTGTCCGACTCTTTGCGACCCCATGAACTGCAGCACGCCAGGCCTCCCTGTCCATCACCAACCCCAGAGTTCACTCAAACTCACGTCCATCGAGTCGGTGATGCCATCCAGCCATCTCCTCCTCTGTCGTCTCCTTCTCCTCCTGCCCCCAATCCCTCCCAGCATCAGAGTCTTTTGCAATGAGTCAACTCTTCACATGAGGCCAAAGTTCATATATTCCTTTTCATGAGGTAGGCCAGAACCAATCCTTTTACTGGAAGATATAAAGTCATAAAATATTTTATTAACTTTAAACACAAATGTACATTACTTTGATATAGTATGGAGCACTGGTAAAATAGCACTTCAACGTACCCCTCAAAAGGTGATTTTATTTGATTCAATAGTTTCGAGCAAACTTTTGACTTATTTCCTCTGGCAGAAGTGACTTTTACCTCCTCCTCTACCTGCCCTCCTTAAGAAATGGAAAAAAAAAAATAATGGTAAAATCTCACCACTCCATGAGAGGTTTTTTCCCACTTTTTGGTAGAACACTAAAAAATGTTCTTTCAAGAAATAAAAAAATGAGAGGTTCAACTTGGAATTTATTTTTATTTAACAGTTTGTTGCTAAGGCATTGTTTGGTACAGCATTCTGCACAGCTAGGAAGGCACAAGGTAGAATAGCCACCTTCACTTCTTTGTAGGTTCAACAGTGATTTGGAAACATGAGACAAGTATTAGTCACTATACAATCTGTATCACACATAAAGAGAAAATAATTTTATTAATTCAAGCACAGGAGTCCTTCATCTTCAAACACTGAATTAAACTCCCTGAATTAAACTCACTTAAAGTCAATAACTTGACTGTGAAGCTTACAATCTCTGACATGGAAATGTAATGTAATGACGCATTCTACACTTTTTTTTTTTTTTCCCAGTTACAGATGAAGCAACTTGCAAAACATTCCTAAATACGAAGGAAGAAGAGTATTTAAACGTAAATCATCATTATTCATTTTTATCCATCAAAGTAGCTTCATTTTGTGTTCCTAGCTTGCATCAAATATTAGGTAAACCAAAGTGTGTAGGAGAAAAAAGTGCTTTTCATAGTCATCGCTCTTTGTGAAGAGAATGCTAAGGCGCCGCCATATCTCTTTTAGGAGCTTTGTTGGGGCCAGTGGAACACCCCAGGCGGCGCTCGCCTTCCTTCTGCTTCCATGTTGGTTGGCTCTGGACTTCAGAGCACCCCCTCTTATTTCAAACACTTCTTTCCTCTGGGCCTGGAATGCCCCAGCTGAACGTTGTATTAAAATCTTTAAACTACCTCCAGATCTGAGACTCTTCTCTGTAAAAGGAAGCCCCCAAAAAAGTGCTACGGGACAATTTATTACATTATTTTATGCTGATAGACTTGGCTACTATCCTCATATAGATGAAAAAACAGGCAACACTGTATATGGAGGAATTCCCCAGTTGGGAAACTTAAAAAATCATTTGGAAAAAGCCAAAAAAGACATTGCCTATTACATACCAAATGACAGCGTGGGCTTGGCGGTCATTGACTGGGAAAACTGGAGGCCTACCTGGGCAAGAAACTGGAAACCTAAAGATGTTTACAGGGATGAGTCTGTTGAGTTGGTTCTGCAAAAAAATCCACAACTCAGTTTCCCAGAGGCTTCCAAGATTGCAAAAGTGGATTTTGAGACAGCAGGAAAGAGTTTCATGCAAGAGACTTTAAAACTGGGAAAATTACTTCGGCCAAATCACTTATGGGGTTATTATCTTTTTCCTGATTGTTACAATCATAATTATAACCAGCCTACTTACAATGGAAATTGCTCTGATTTAGAAAAAAGGAGAAATGATGATCTCGACTGGTTGTGGAAGGAAAGCACTGCCCTTTTCCCTTCTGTTTATTTGAATATCAAGTTAAAATCTACTCCAAAAGCTGCCTTCTATGTTCGTAATCGTGTCCAGGAAGCCATTCGGTTGTCTAAAATAGCGAGTGTTGAAAGTCCACTTCCGGTTTTTGTATATCACCGTCCAGTTTTTACTGATGGGTCTTCAACATACCTTTCTCAGGTAAGTAAATAAAGCAAGGTAAGAAGGCTATGGAATATTGTCCACAAATGGTGTTTAGTGGAATGGAACATCATTTTTGAAAGGAGTAAAACTTAGCTTTTAATAATCTTTAGGAATATGCACTCAGGTAGTTCTTCATCCTTATATGAACGTAAAATAAGAATATATTTCATTTTTAATGTAATCATACAATATCTTAGCAACCATAGACAATTGGGTAGTATAGACTATTAATTCAGCTCCTTTTATGGGCCTACTCTCTTGTCAATAAAAGTAATTAAAATAGTAGCAGAAAATTCATGTTTTTGTTATAGTAGGACAGTGGTGGCATAAAAGATAGAAATGAATAGTGGAGAAATACTTACATAATTATTCTTGGGTCTGCATTCTTGGCTTTGGTGTTACTGTCCTATGTATAACACTTCATTGTATTCCTCCCTGTTAACTCTCCCTATCACCTTTGCCAGGGTGACCTTGTGAATTCGGTTGGTGAGATCGTTGCTCTAGGTGCCTCTGGGATTATAATGTGGGGCAGTCTCAATCTAAGCCTAACTATGGTAAGTTGAAATGATGAAAATAGATGTGGAAACAGATGAAAATATTTCTACTTTGAATGTTCATGAGAATTGTTGTGGGATTGAGTAATAAACATGATCTTTGGCACAAAGTAGTTGGTGCTCAATTAATAGTGGTTAAATCAAACTATCAATTGTATGGTTGTGTTATAAGGCAGTTTTCCAGTGAGGAAACAGAAATTTGTTGCGATTAATTGAAATTCTCTGTGCTATGCTGAGAAGTAGCAAAAACAGGACTATAGTCTTGGTGTTGTTTTTTTTTTTTACTCTATTCTGCCATGTTGCTTCTCAAAAGAAGAGCTCAACTAGTCAATATTCATTCACTCATTCTTTCATTCACCCGATTACTGTTTTATTAAGCACTCATTTATTTACTAAGTTAATGACAGTTTACTGTGGGGGGTCAGCAACTGGGATGGAGAGATGTGGGCAGTTGGCAGTTAGTTTTTGAAAATGTTTTAGATTGTTCAAAGCTTCCCTAAGGGAGAGGAAAAGGAACACTTTATTTTCCACAGGTTGTATTTAATAGTGTCTATTTTAAGCAAAATTTGTTTTATTAGGAAGGAAGGTTTATTTAGCTCTACATACTATGAACTGTATTCCTTTTTTCCTAATGCATTTTCTTTACTTCAAAAAGCCTTAAACCATTCTATCATGACCTCCTCCTTTTCTCTCCTTCTCTTTTCTTTCTTTCCTTCTCTGTATCAGGTCTTTATCCTTCACCTGTTCAGTATTCTTGACTCAAAGCATGAATAGAGCTGTCACATGGACACTGCTGAGTTGGACCTGAACTTTCCTTCTTCGATCGATGTGGAAATACTAGTAACCTAGGTGCCATGGAGTGCGTCTAATGAAGCTCTTGGTCCAGAGGTTTCATCCTAGGACTTAGAAAGAACAGAATTTACACTCTAAGACCAAAAGAGATCTTTTCTATCTTGTCCATCAGATACACTAGCCATATTTCTTCTTCATTTATAAAGGTATTTAGCTTTTTGAAATTCTTTTTAAGATTATCTGAGCCCTCCTACCTATTTGGTAGATTCTATTATCTCTGGTTTGTTTGATCACCAGTAAAGAGAAATAATATAGACTATAAGTTCAGAGAATGGGATATGTCCCTTTTGTAAAATCTTTTATATGTCAGAAAATTATTTAAGAATTATAATTCTCCTAAGAATATTCCTAATTTTTATCAGTTGTTTTCTCAAATGTATAAACTCTTTCCTCAAGGATCCCATTAATTCTTTGATGAAACCATTTATAATTTTTTTTTAAATTGAGAACTTCACACTTACTCTGGGGAGGAATGAATCAGGCATTCTCCAATTAGTAAGATGACATTAGCAGTATGACATGGCATAGAATTTAACTGCCACACTTTTTTTTTTAAATTGCACTTCAATCTTAGATTCGCATTCTTCCACCATGACTCTCAAATCACCTTCAGTATTATTCACATAGAGACAGTCCTTCAACTTTAATATGAAGACTTCCTAGTTAATGACACTGATTTGAACTTGTTCTCTGTAGACCTTTCCCAATTTACAATCATTCTGAATGCTAATTCTATCATTACTTTGCCTTTTTCCTATGTCATCAATACCGTCATGGATTGCTTGTGTTTTCTCTGATCCACTGACAACTTAAAAAACTGGTAATTGCAAGTTTACTTGCAATGGCTGGAATTGACTTAGAACAATGGTTATCGAATGTGGGCAAACCATTCCTTCCATTTCATCTTACTAGACCCAACTGTGAGGCAGAGTCAGCTTCTACTGGCTTTAGTTCCTGAGACCTCATTGTTAAATATTCAGAAATTTTGTGAACTGTTTGCTAAAAATTAAATTATAAAAACTTACAATAAGTATGCAAAAACAAAACTATGTTAAGTATGCTAAAAACAAAAGTAATAAATACTAAAAATGTATCAGTTATTTACTTCATTTTCCTATTATCCATACTTCTTATTTATATCTATCATATCTGTATAAGTGGAAATGGTATTATGCAATGGTGTGTTTCGTCCTACCATGATACTGTCCTATGTAATGATGATGTCATGTTGGTAGCTTAAAATTGGCCATGGTAGGAGGATTTACAGCATGGATTTTGACAAATGCTATAAACTAGACTTTATGTCTTAGAGAAAGACTTTAAGCCTACAAAGACTGCATCTTTTGTAGGCTACTGACTCTCAAACATTCTCATCCTTTCACTCCTCTTCCTGCCTAGTTCTTGTCTCTGCAGACAACTCTAATGTCATCTGTGCTAAGTCGCTTCAGTGGTGTTCAACTCTTTGCGACCCTATGGACTGTAGTCCATCAGGCTCCACTGTCCATGCGATTTTCTAGGCAAGAATACTGGAGTGGGTTGCCATCTCCTTCTCCAGGGGATCTTTCCGATCCAGGGGCTGAACCCTTGTCTCTTATGTCCCTTGCATTTGCACATAGGTTCTTTACCACTAGTGCCACCTGGGCAGCCCAGATCAATGTCTTTTGATCTTGGTATAAATTCTCATATACCCTTGGCACTGGTGATACTGTGTTGAAGAATACTGACAAAGTCCCTGCCTTCATGAAGCTCATACAGTTGGAGGGATAAAAACAATTGTTCTTGTTTAGTTGCTAAGTTGTGTCTGACTCTTTTGAAACCCCATGGACTGTAGGCCACAGGATCCTCTGTCCATGGGATTTCCCAGGCAAGAATACTGGAGTGGGCTGCCATATTCTACTCCAGGGGATCTTCTCTACCCAGGGATTGAACCCACGTCTCCTGCACTGGCAGGCAGATTCTTTACCACTGTGCTACCAGGTAAGCCCAATAAAGGCAACACAAAACAATAAAATTATTTTATGTGGTAAGTTCTATGCAGAAAATTTAAATAGAAAGATTTAAGAAAGTGAACAGGAAAGGTGTCTAAGAAGGGTCTGGTCTAATGAAACCTGCAATCTGAATGACAAGATGGACAAGTAATGTTAAAAGTGAGACGGAAGAGCACTCTGGGCAGAGGAAACAGTAAGTGCAGCTTGAAATGAACCTGCCATGCTTGTGAAACAACTAGTATGTCTAAGGCCAAGTGGGTGAGGGTACAAGAGATGGGAGAGGTTACACCTCAGCAGGCTGTATACAAGTTGAATTGTATTCTAAACGCCATGTAAAGCTATTAGAGGTTTAAGAAGAGGTTTTCTATTGCTGCCATAAAAACTGCAACAAACAGTGGTTTAAACAGCAGAAAATTATCTTACAATTCAGTAGTTCATAAGTCCAACATGGACCTTAATGCACTAAAATCAAGATGTCAGCAGGACTGCATTCCTTTCTATGGAAAGAGCCTCATTTGCTCATTTGGGTTGTTGGCAGAATTCACTTTCTTGTGTTTGTAGCATCAAGATCTCTATTTCCTGTCTGGCTATGGTTAGGGTGATTTCGTTTCTCATGAGGTCACCATATTCTTTAGCTTTTGGCCTTTTCCTCTACATTCAAAGCCAGCAATGCTGGTTTAGTCTCCCTCACCTTTGTAGTTGTCTCTTTCTTCCAGCTCATTTTTAAAATCCAAATAGAAAAAGTTTCTACATTTTTAAGGACTCGTGGTTAGATTGAGTCCATCAGATGGTTCAGGATATTCTCCCCATCTCCTCCCATCCAAGTACTAACCAGGCCCGACCCTCCTTAGCTTCCAAGATCACATGAGATCGGGTACATTCAGGGTGGTTTGGTCTTAGACTTTCCCGATCTCAAGATCCACAGCCTTAATCGTATCTAGAGGGTCCCTTTTACCATGTAAAGTAACACAGTCACAGGTTCCCAGGGACTGGAGTATGAACATCCTTGGAAGGATCTTATTCTGCCTACCATTGATGGCATCATCTCAAGAAGGTAACAAGAAATAGATTCAAGTAGAAGCTGCCAAGGTTCCTCAACTCGCCTGCCAACCTGCCATAAACACTTCCTTTGATCTTAATGAAAGATGAGCACAGCCAACTCACTCAATAGAACTGTTGATCATGAAAGAAAGCAACTACCTTCTGTATTTTGAAAATGATGGATTCCTATTTTTAAGAAGTATCCATTTTCTATTCATTTCAAGATGAATCATTTTAGTGACTCATCACTCATACTCTGCCAAATAAGTATATCTGCAAAACAGCTGTCATAGTTCAACCATACTTGAATTATAATAACATTTAATATACAGTCGGTTGAATCTGTTTAGGTGTTTTGAACTAGCGATTTTCTTCCTTTTTTTAACTTAAATATTTAAATTTTTATTTTACAAGGTTGTGTTGGTTTCTGTCATATGACAGTGCAAATCAGCCATAATTATATATAGATCACTTCTCTCAGCTTTCTTCCCCTCCCCACATCCCATCCCTCCAGGTATCACAGAGCGCCAGATCGGGCTCCTTGACCTACACAGCAACTTCTTACCACTTCTAGTGAGGTGGATGAACGTGGAGCCTGTTATACAGACTGAAGAAAGGCAAAAAGAAAAAAGAAATATAGTGTATTAACACATATGTATGGAATCTAAAATGGTATTGATGAACCTATCTGCAGGGAGGGAATGGAGATGCAGATGTAGAGAACGGACTTGTGCACGCAGTGGGGGAGGGAGAGAGTGGGATGAAGGGAGAAGGCAGCACCAGCATACATACACTATCAGGTGCTAAGATGGGATAGCTGGTGAGCTAGCAATTCAGAAACCACTCTTTCCAGGGCTTAAAAGTATCTGAGAAATGTGATACTTCTTATCTTTATTTGCACTTCATATTATCTATACATTGAGGTAAAAAATGATATGCTGGACCCTGTGCTTAGCCCTTTTATGTACACTGTATCTTTTTATCTTCACAACTACCCTATGAGGTAGGTTCTATAATTATCTTTAGGTGATGAAGCTGAAGCATGGTCAGGTTAATTAATTAATTTTCCCAAGGTCACCCAGAAAGGAAACCAAGACTTAGAAAGCTTAAGGGATTCCCAAGGTCACATAGCCAGTGATGGAACTGTAACTCCAATCTGGGCAGACGGACTCCAGACTCCATGCTCTAATCCCTCCACCCCCACTCCATTGTACCGTTCCACCCCTGCCATCCGTTAGTGTAGGAATTATTGAGGAGACTGTGGCCAGGGTATATTAAACCTCTATTGGTCAATGATTTAGTGACATGAAATGGCATGTGAAACTTAGAAATGTCACACAAAAAAATAGCTGGAATGGTCTTGATAAAGCAAAAAAGATGAAATATCTCCTACCTCTTACTGGTTTTTTGGTACTTCCTTTAAAATTGCCTTATGTGGTGAATTAATTCATATATGAACTAACTTACTTAGATCTTAATAATCTGATCTTATAATTTTACAGCAATCTTGCATGAACCTAGGCAATTACTTGAACACTACACTGAATCCTTACATAATCAACGTCACCCTAGCAGCCAAAATGTGCAGCCAAGTGCTTTGCCACGATGAAGGAGTGTGTACAAGGAAACAATGGAATTCAAGCGACTATCTTCACCTGAACCCAATGAATTTTGCTATTCAAACTGGGAAAGGTGGAAAATACACAGTACCTGGGAAAGTCACACTTGAAGACCTGCAAACGTTTTCTGATAAATTTTATTGCAGTTGTTATGCCAACATCAACTGTAAGAAGAGAGTTGATATAAAAAATGTTCATAGTGTTAATGTATGTATGGCAGAAGACATTTGTATAGAGGGCCCTGTGAAGTTACAACCCAGTGATCATTCCTCTAGCCAGAATGAGGCATCTACTACCACCGTCAGCAGTATCTCACCCTCTACTACAGCCGCCACAGTATCTCCATGTACTCCTGAGAAACAGTCCCCTGAGTGCCTCAAAGTCAGGTGTTTGGAAGCCATCGCCAACGTCACCCAAACGGGGTGTCAAGGTGTTAAATGGAAGAACACTTCCAGTCAGTCAAGTATTCAAAATATTAAAAATCAAACAACCTATTAAAATATAAATTCAGTGCTTATTAAGTTTCCTGTCTACATGCTTTGTGCTTTTATATTTTGTACATTTTTATATTTAATATTTAGCCAGATGATTTTAGGCAAGTAATGATACCTATAGAAACTTCTACATTTGAAATGTGAATCAAAACTCATGGCCAAGAGAGTATTTTAATGTTTTGAGCAAAGATTGTTTTTCATGATCAAATTGAACTTGAAGTTAATTATTAATTGATAAAGAACTGTGACCAGTGCCTTTAAGTTTCAAACTCATAGTTGGGGCAGTGTTAATAAATCCACTGATAGCACATTTCACTTTTGAAACTCAAAGCAGACACTTGATAAAGATAGAATATGCTTTGTAAGATATCCAATTTTGTATTTTCTAATTGCCATGTGAAAGTTGCTCAGTTGTGTCTGATTCTGCGACCCTACATAACTATACAGTCCCTGGAATTCTCCAGGCCAGAATACTGGAGTGGGTAGCCCTTCCCTTCTCCAGGGGATCTTCCCAATCCAGGGATTGAACCCAGGTCTCCTGCTCTGCAGGTGGATTCTTTACCAGCTGAGCCACCTGGGAAGCCCAATTGCAATGAGTGTATTGCAAATATTTCACATAGTGTGAATGTATATATACTAAGAGGTACCTGTTATATTCTTGATTCTACCAAAGACTGATTATAAGGCCTAGAATACTTAGAGGCCTAATTTTCTTCTGAGAAAAGTAAAGATGTGAATAATACCAATTTACTGCAAATAAATGTCTTTACAAGTAGTTTGTAATATGTAATAAAAGTGTCAAGAAAATATTCATTCCAATATCTTATCTTTTAAAATGTAATATCCTAAATGTACTAGTCTGTCTGAAACATGGAATGTTTTTTATTTTACCTTGATAATGTGTTCAAGTTCTGCTTTATAAAAAGATAATCTTTAAAAAGTGATTACCCTGTCAACTTTTGTACATGGTTTAATATGTCTTTAGAATCTTATATAAATTATTCTAATTTTTTATCTTTGATTGTCAAATTTGACAATCTTGTATATCTTATTAAAATGTCTTATTTAATTTAAGCACCTGCATCTTTCATAGAGCATTTATTGAGTATTTATTCTCTGCCAGGCATAATATTAAGAGTCCCAGATTTAAGGTGAAATAGTATGCTTCTTGCCGTATATTTGAAGATAGACATTGAAAGTGGAAAATTATAACACAATGTGTGGGAAGTACTATGATATAGTTCAGTATGCTCTGGCATACAAACAAGAATCTGAGGGTGTCAGAGAAGGATTTCAGAGACATCACGAAAGAGATGATGTGTCCTTCGCGTAGGTTGAATGGCAGTTAGCTCATGTGAAGACATGAGAAAAATGGAATTTCAGTAGAACAGAATACTGAATATGGTGATTACAGTGGTATTCAGTAGAGGTAGATGGTAGCCACCTGGTGAGGGCTGCTGTAAATATACTAAGATGTACAGACTTTATAAGGAAGATGCTCCCAAACTTCCTGACCTACCTCATTTTTTCTCCATGCACATATATCACAGCACGACATATTCCTCCATTTTTACTTCCCATCACCTTCCTATAAGGGAAATATCTTGCTGCTCTAATCCACAGTGTAATGAATAGCATCTGAAACTTAGTCATCATTGTTTCATCGCTAAGTCATGTTGGACTCTTTTTTGTGACCTCACTGACTGTAGCCCACCAGGCTCCTCTGTCTGTGGGATTTCCCAGGCAAGAATATTGGAGTGGGTTGCCATTTCCTTCTCCAGGGCTTAGCAGATGCCCACTGAATATTTGTTGAACATACCAAAGCCAATGGGGACCCACTAAAGAATTTTAAGTGTGGGAGTTGCCATGGTCACTTGAATCCTCTTGAACTGATGCTGCCCTTTTCCTTAGTTCTGTCCTTCAGTTTTTGCTCCAATTACGATTCTATTGTGAAAGCCATGTTTTCACAAGTAAGCCACAAAAAGAGACAATTTGATAATGCTCTGGAAAGAATGCTATATATGGACTAGGTTCCTTAGAATACATAAATGGTTGTCAGGTAATAGAATGGAGATAGCAAGATGAGTTGAAAAAGGTATGAATTTTGGAGATGGACAGTTACAGGGGCAAAAAACTTTCAACACTGATTAGCTATATGAACCTGATGTTAACTTGGATCAGTTCCTACTATATTTTGTTGTTGTTCAGTTGCTCAGTCATGTCCAGCTCTTTGAGACCCCATGGACTGCAGCATGTCAGGCTTCTCTGTCCTTCACTCACTCCTAAGTTTGCTCAAACTCATGTTCATTGAGTCAGTGATGCCATCCAACCATCTCATCCTCTGTTGTCCCCTTCTCCTCCTGTCTTTAATTTTTGCAAGCATCAGGGTCTTTTCCAATGAGTTGGTCCTTCGCATCAAGTGGCTGAAATAGTGAAGCTTCAGCTTCATCATCAGTCCTTCCAATGAATATTCAGGATCGATTTCCTTTAGGATTGACTGGTTTGATCTCTTTGCTGTCCAAGAGATTCTCAAGAGTCTTCTCCAATAACACAGTTCGAAAGCATCAATTCTTCGGTGCTTAGCCTTCTTTATGGTCCCAACTCTCACATCTGTACACTACTACTGGAAAAACCATAGTTTTAACTACACAGACCTTTGTTGGCAAAGTGATGTCTCTGCTTTTAAATATGCTCTCTAGGTTTTAACAGCAATAATTATACCTTTTAGGGTTTCTTGAGATTACTGAATAGCACATGAAAAGCATTTGGCCTTAGAATTAACACAGTAAATGTCTGTGGGAGGGATGAATATTCTCAATGAGTATGGAAGATGCTTATATTACTATTGTTGGGGGAACGTCAAAACAGTAAACTTCCATCATGGCAGACTTAGCCATGAACCCCATGAGAAAAGAGGCCATTAAACAGAGAGAGAGACTTGGCAGGAATATTCTATATAATATATAATGTTGTATATAGTTAGGTTCATAGAGGCAAAGTTGCATTTCCATTTAGATCCAGGATTTTTGCAGGAATCATCCTTGTATCTGAGATACAGAGAGAATAGTAGAAGAGTACCCCTGCTCTTCATGAACTTGCGCAATGATAGAGATGCTAGGTGTATAAACAGAACTTGTCCATAGAATGCGGCATAATTGTGAAGTATAAAAGATGTGCTATGAGAACACAGATCCATCTAATTAACAGAGTACAAAGGAATTGTGTAATTTCATTTCAAAAGATAGGGAATTAATTTGTTAGGTGTAGACGGCATCTCTGAACTTTCAACTATCATACAAAACCTATCTCCTTTCCAGCAGAGGGCTCGGTCCCAAAGTTAGTACAGAGAATATATGCTTTTATTTCTGCAAGTGAATTTGAAAGGAGAATAATATATAGTAGATCTCTGGATTTACTGCACAGATATAATTCAATATTGTGGGAAGTAAACAGACATTCACTAATTAAGTAGTAATGAGATATAGTGTTAAAAACCTCTAAGAGTGAACTTTGGATAAATATACTCATTTAGGAAAATTAGTTGTTGGATTATACTAACACAAAAATGACTAACAGGAAAATGATAGGCCACAGGAGTAGATATGATAAAAGGAAGAGTAGAAGGCCACGAAACAAGAAGTATTTTCAAAATTCTGAGCTTTATTTGGTAACGTAGAGGCAATAAAAGAAATTTTTCAATTTTTAAAAATAAATTGGCTGCTGGCAAATTTATTGATCTTTAAAGAGAAAGGCTACCCACTCCAGTATCCTTAGCCTGGAGAATTCCATGAGCTCGCAAAGAGTCTGACATGACTGAGTGACTTTCACTTTCACTTTTCACATTAGAAGGTGCATAACCGGCCACTGAGGAGGAGGACAGTTAGGCACATATTATTGTTGTGTGACTAGATGTTTGAGGATGGTGAGGGCATTTTCTTGCCATGTATCTTCGCACTGCACTGCTCTAGGGATTTCTGACCTGTATTCTCTCCACCCCACTCCCAGATAAGCTTAGTGAAGGTACAACCAAGTGCTGAGATTCTATGACACAGCACAGTTCCTGGCACAGAATAGGTGCTCAGTAAAAAGTTGAAAAACTGTTGCAATGATTACTGAACATAATTCCTATGGATTGAGAGCCAATTTGATACGTTTCTAATTTAGTTGTTTAGCTACCATGTGATGCATGCATTTTTTTCTTTGCTAGAAAGGTATTTATTTTGAAACATTTCATTTAAAAATAGTTTTTCGACTTTGGAAATGCTCCTCACCACTCTCCTCTTTCTTTGGGCACATGCTGAAAATAATCTCCCTCCTGAATTCCTGTTTAATAAAAACAGATTAATTTTTCATTTTCTGCATACTTGGATGTTCTGACATCTTAAAACACCTTTCTTGCAGGGAAGGGACTGCCTCTTCCAAAACTAGTCAGTCTTGAGAGGTAGCAACAAACACGCTATTTGATATGAAAAACTAACCAATCCAGAGTCCTACTTCCTCTCTGCAGCCTGCACAGAAAAGTGAAAGTGAAAGTCACTCAGTCCTGTCCAACTCTTCGTGACCCCATGCACTATACAGTCCATGGAATTCTCCAGGCCAGACTACTGGAATGGGAAGCCTTTCCCTTATCCAGGGGATCTTTCCCAACCCAGGGATCAAACCCAGGTCTCCCTCATTGCAGGCAGATTCTTTACCAGCTGAGCCAAAAGGGAAGCCCAAGAGTAATCAGGTGAGTAGCCTTTCCCTTCTCCAGGGGATCTTCCTGACCCAGGAATTAAACCAGGGTCTCCTGCAATGCAGGCAGATTCTTTACCAACTGAGCTATCAGGGAAGCCCCAGGAGGCAATACTCCTCTGCCTTCCTTATCTCAGGGCCAGGTACCAGGCAACGAGAGAGCACCTCAATAGCCCTGATGTGGTTCAGAACATACTTCCCTAAATACGTTACTTTTGCATACTGAAAATTTTAAGCTGAAGTTTTGAGAAAACAGCAGAAGCAGGGAGATCACGTTAAGAACCTCCCTATCTCACCCTTCTTCCCCAAAACAGACACTAGAATCCTTATGTGAAAGGTGTCCCCTGTGGACCTGGAGGAAAGCAGCAGCTTTTTCATTGAAGACAAAGGGATGCCAAGAAGAACCTAACCAACAGCCCTTGCTGTTTCCCCTGGTTTGCTACAATTACCTTATACTCCTTAACCTATATTTCTCTCCCACTGCTCTTCTTAATGCAGCCTAGAATAAAACCACACAGATTTAACTTTCTTGGGGCCTTCGTATTTTTATTGAAGGCTCTGATGTCCTATAAAACTTACATTAAATAAATCTGTATGCTTTTCTTCTGGTAATCTGCCCTCTTCAGTTTAATTTTCAGGCCTAACCAAGGACCGTAAGAGGGTCAAATAGAATGTTTTCCTCCCTGCAGCCCAAAGCCAGCTGTTGTTATTCAAATGAGCCTGTATGAAACTGTTCACCCTGGTGTAAGTTCTCCCCTGCTCCTGCTTCTGTGTTTTGTCCAAAGTCTGATGTTTCTCATGTGGTCCTCTGTGTAGCCACTCAGTCACCTTTATAAATGAAGACTCACAGAACAAACGGGAAAGCAGAAATTCTTTTCCCTTTGTTACTATTTTGTTCCTCTGTAATAAGTTCATAAGCCTATTTGGTAGCTGAAATGAACAATATGCCCATTTTAAGGTGTGCTTTGTATACTAATTGGGTCCCAAAGGAGCATCTCTCATGGAGCACTCATTTTGGAAAGACCTTTTTGAATTACTATACCTGGTGAATGGCAGTTTCCTTTGAACCCGTCAAACAGTGCAATCCCAATCCTGGGTCTAGGACTGATATTTCAGGACTCAGCAGTTTGCCCACCAGTGGCCCCAGCTTAGAGGACACACAGCAGTTTGCCCACCAGTGGCCCCAGCTTAGAGGACTGAGACTCACATGATCTGTTTCACAGGCAAAACTGCCAGGATTGTGTCAACACAGTCATCTTGCACAAGATACTGACATCTTGATGACACTGAAATTTCATATGGAATGGTTAAACGTCGGAAATTGAAAACCTATCGACAAAACCCATTAATAAAATTCAGTATTTTCTTTTCTCCTCTGCTTGCAGTCAGATGGCAAAGGAAGAAAGGAGGCGTGGGAGAAAAGAAAAGGAAAGGAGAGAAGAGACAATGAAAAAGAAATAGCGCTTTCTGATTCCACTGAGGACTTAATTTGCACAGCGCTGAAAAGAACTTCAGATGTAGCCACAGTTAGCCTTCATTCCCTGTAAAACTGAAGAGTGCTTGTACTCGAATGCCCTACCTGGGCTCATCTGCACAAATGTCACTGCCACCTCTTTCTACTTGGGCCCTGGATTTCTTTTAAGAAGCAAACACGAAGGCACACAGCGGTGGCACTGTTTGGTATGTGCCAAATCCACAGGGGGCTACAGACTTGCAGGTTGTGATACAAAGTCACTAACACCTTAAAAGTAAACTGTCTGAGGCATTCTATTACCTGTGAGGAAAAAAGAACATGTTCTACTTGTTACAGACTTTTTCTCTTTATATCTAAACTTTGATGGAGTTGCAAGAGCAATTAAGATGATTCAGTGTTACTGTATATTTTTAAGCTCCAATAATTTTTTATACACGTGTCAACATGTATAAGTCTTTTATATTGTTTTGGTTTAAAATCTTTTTTTATTCTTTTAAAGTTATTACTGCTCACAGTAGAATAATATAACATTACACAGTGGAAAATCAAAAGTCCTCTTTCCTCTTCCCTCTACCAGTGATAACTTCTGGTTATAGTTTCTTGTATGTAATTCCCTAGGAATAAGGAAGTGAATTTGTGTGCTTCTTTCTAAAAGGTAAAATGAGGCAAATGAACAATTTTAAGAGTTTATTTGAGCAAAAATCAAAGAGAATTCAGTGGCACCAAACCAGAAGTGGTTAGGGGCACTCTGAGGTCAGGCGCCAGGGGCGAGACTTATACAGAGAAAGTGCAGAAACAAAGAAAGGGAATTATGGTGGCTCAGCTGGTAAAGAATCTGCCTGTAATGTGGGACACTTGGGTTCAGTTCCTGGGTTGGGAAGATCCCCTGGAGAAGGAAATGGTTATCCACTCTAGAATTCTGGCCTGGTAAATTCATGGGGTTGCAAACAGTTTAACACCTAGTGGGCTATTTGTGAATAGTTGTCCTTGGTGTCTTGATTTCACAACACTGAGGCACTTAAATGATGAAAATTCATTCTCTAACTCTCTTGTATTCTTCTATACTTGTCATTTTTTTCTAAACCAGTAAACATTACAGGTAAACACAAAGGATTAGACAGTATACTTGTGCACAAATGTAATATCCTTTCTGCCTTAACTTATTGTGTCTGGTATGTAACACATGGGCTTCCTACATTGCACTAGTGGTAAAGAACCTGCTTGTTAATGCATGAGATTTAAGAGACACAGGTTTGATCCCTGGTTCAGGAAGATCCACTGGAGGAGGGCATGGCAACCCATTCCAGTATTCTTGCCCAGAGAATCCCATGGACAGAGGAGCCTGGTAGGCTACAGTCCATAGGGTCGCACACCACTGAAGCAACTTAGCATGTTCACCCACTGTTGACATTTCCCTTGATGGTTCCCTGGGGCCAGTGGCACAGGCTCTGCAGGTGTTAACCAGTAAAGTGGGGAGAAACGGACCTGAACAGCATTTCAACAGTCTCAACCACAGCTCAACTCAGCCATCCCAGTAGATGCAGGCTGACATCTTACTGGTTGTGCCCACAGAGCACAACCTCCCCATCCCCAGAAGCGCCAGCAGCCAATGTAATGAATAGTTCCATCAACAACACATTCTCCTTCCCACAGAAGAGCTGCTGGCTCCAACCAGCCATCTGGAGTTGGAACAGGCCACACAGCACCGACCTAAGACCCATTCTCAGATCCCAAAAGGCCAAGAACTGCTGGAGATCGCGGTTCCCCTGAGCTTGGTTCTGGGAGAGCAGCATCTCCCACCAATGCAGACAAACAAACAACAACAAAAAGAATGGAGAGGAGAGAAACCAGGCCTGGGCAAGACTACTGTAGAAATAAACGTCGTTTCTCTGCAGTGGGGAGCAATAGCATTTCCTGCCCCCCGTTCTGAACCGAGGCACTGGACTCCATTCTTTCCTGAGATCTTAAAGGGAGATTAAAAAACCGCCTTATGGTCCGATTCATTCATATTTGGGTTTCAGTACCCGATCTACCCACTCCTGAAACCTCTGGCATTGTGAAGATCACAACACTACACGTGCTCAGTCCATTCCAGCAATCCATGGACTGCAGGCCGCCAGGCGCCTCTGCCCATGAGACTTTTCCTGTAAGAAGATTGGAGTGGGTTCTTTCCCACCCAGGGATCCAACCCCTTCCCTACCTCCTGGGTCTTCCGCATTGGCAGGCTGATTCTTTACCAAGGCGCCTCCTGGGAAGCCCAGGTGAAGGAAGGTGTCCCCTACATCGGAGTCATAGAAGAAGCAAGGGCCAATCCAGGAGCCCAGTTACTACGATCAAGCAGCTCCTGCAAGAAGATCCCCGTGAGGCCTGAGAGTAAAGTCTGAACCTGCAGGAGAGGAACGGACCCGGGTCCGAGCGAGCAGGGCTCCAGGACAGGCCTGCGGACCTGACACTTCCGTGCTCCCCGGGCAGGTCCGGGAGGCGGCCTCCGGCCCGCACTGCTCGTACCCAGGGAGCCGGGTCAGAGAGAGGCCTGGCCGGCAGTCCGACCCTCCCCGCGCCGCTCCCGCCTCCTTCCCGACTCCCAACTCCCGGCGCTCCCTCCCGGGCCCGGGAGGCTAAGGTCGGGGCGGCGATGCGGGTCTCTACCACTGACCACACATTTCTTGCCGAGGAAGGTGAAGAGGGACTCGTTTTCCTGCAGGGTGAGTAGCAAGAACCCACGTTGGTGACCCTCCGCGGTGGCGGCGGCGGCTGCTGCTGGCCGGAGCTCATGTCTCGCCTGCGGAGTAGGAAGGCCAGCGTCGTCTCCTGTGAGTGGGATAAACTCCCAACTCCAACCCTCCTTTGACAGCAGCTGCGCAGGCAGCAGCACAATCCAACCCCGCAGAGAGTACGCCGTACAATCCAACCAGGCGGGGACTGGTAAAACCACAAGACGCAAGACGTGGGGAGGACACGCCCCCACCAACGTCGAGGCTGGCGGCGCCCGAAGCCACGCCCCTTCCGGCCGAGACGATGGCTGCGCTGTCCAAGGCGGGGCTACTTGTTGGTTGTTGGCTCTGGGGTCTTAGGCTCTTTCCTCCGGTGTTCTCGGTTAGCAGAGCCCTGGAGACAGGAGGTCTCCGCGGCTAAACTGCCCTCCTCTCTTCTGCGACGCACACCTTTGCGGTGCATCAGTGAAGACTCTGTTCTCCCTTCCTGAAATAGCTCTTCTTTCTGAGGAGTGACAGCGGGATATTTGCACCTCCTATCAGAAAGGAAGCTGGAGACGAAGATGGGAGAACGGACGCGCTCCTCCGTGCTCTTTGCCGATTTCCTTAGCAGTTGCCCCGCGGTTTCTCAAACCTTGTCCAAACTTTTAAGAATGGACGAACAGGCCTCTCCAAGGATTGTGAAAGAGTTCTTGCTGATGGATGTTTCAAAAAAGCAACGTACATAGAAAGGTTTCTACTGCTTGCTGGTGTCGGAGAAGGCAGTGGGTGTGTCTCGTAGGATAAATGTAACATTGCATTTCAGGCTTATGTCTCTCAGAGTCCTCCACACATCTCGCGCCCCCTAGTTCTGTGAATTGAAAAATATCCCCCTCCCCTCGCCTTTTTCTCTCAGACCCCAAAGAACTTGTTTTCCTTTATATCGAAAATGAATGTACCCATTTAGGGATGTCACTCAGGAAAAATATATCATCCGATCTAATCCTTAGACTAAATTTCAGGAGTTTTTTTTTTTTTTTTTTTTAAGTATGTATGCCTCAGAATATTGAAAACGGCCTAGGATAACCGCCTCTGTTCAGTAAATTAAATACTAGACAACTGCCTTAAAATGAAGTTTTGGAGTATGGAAATAATATATAATAACCACGGCTGTGAATTATAGAGTAAGTATCTCCACTTTAAACAAGTTAGCGTTTGTTGCATAAACTTTATTATGCTTGACGATTATTTCATTTCAATAAAGAAAAGAGTTCCCTATATTAAGCTTAAGACATCTATGCTAAATAAAATTTGGTAGAACGATTTGATTTTAACATCTCTGAAAGCTTACACTATAAATTGTGAATGTACCAAAGAGATTGCTAAACCACTCTAAAAATATGAGGTTTCTTTCATAGCTCAGTTGGTAAAGAATCTGCCTGCAATGCAGGAGACCCTGGTTCGATTCCTGGGTCCGGAAGATCCCCTGGAGAAGAGATAGGCTACCAACTCCAGTTTTCTTGGGCTTCCCCTGTGGCCCAGCTAGTAAAGAATGCACCTGTGATGTCAGAGATCCACCGGCGATATGGGAGAGGATGGGTTGGGAAGATCCCCTGGAGAAGGGAAAGGCTACCCACTCCAGTATTCTGGCCTGGAGAATTACATGGACTGTGTAGTCCATGCGGTCTCAAAGAGTGGGACACAAGTGAGGACTTTCACTTTCTTTAAAAATATTGTTAAAAATCTGGAGTTCCCTGGTGGCCTACTGGTTAGGATTCTGACTTTCACTATGTAGGCCTGGGTTCAGTTTCTGGTGGGGGAACTGAGATCCCACACAGCCTGAAAGTCTGGCCACAGGCAAAAAGAAATATTACAAAAAATTAAAGCTGCTCATAATGATATTAGCTAAGTAGTAATAAATCTACAAAAGAAAATGAGATCATATAGTCCTAGGAATTTTCACATGGAATTTGGGTTAAATTTCATTAATAATGTTAGGTTAAAAAGTGATTTTTTAAAAGCAAGCAAACTTTTTATAAAATAATCAGGTTTAGAAGGGAAATATTAGAAATATAAACCAGGAGTTGACCCTGAATCTCAGAACTAACAAGATAAACTTAGAAGCTGAATCAGTTTGCCTCTAGCATCAAAAGTGAGGTTCCTATGAATTAAAGCCACATTGAGAGTGGAAAGCATTATAAATTCCTGAGAAGCAGAGATTAGAGCCCTAATAGTTTCAAACCTGTGAACCAGGATAGTGACAAAAACATAGATTTCAGATAGTCCTAAATTGGAGTTCTGGTTCTTCCACTTTAACCTTATGGGTTTGGCCAAGTTGCTTTTCTAAGTTTGCTTCCTTATCCATAAAATGAAAATAATTTTTATTTAATAAAGAAATAGAAATCATTAATCCTACTTGAAAGTTATAAAATTCACCAAGGTTGCATGTGAAAATTACCAGTGCAGAGTTGTTACTCAAATACTATTTGTTTTGTCATTGACCATCATTTCCTGTGATCTGCTCTGCCTTCACTTAGCTAAGGGAATAAGCTGTTGAGTTGAAGTGTTATTTTTACCTTGTTGCGTCTAAGCCTGCTACTTTGAAACTGTCCTTCATTTTTGGCATCCTGTGTAATTCTTCAAGTACTTCCCTTACATAGCTCAGTCGGTAAAGAATCTGCATTGTAATTCTTCAAATATATAGTGGTGGATTTGGGGCATAATTTCTTTGTTAGCAGAATTTCTAATTAGGTTATTAAGTTATGCCATGTAGGCTGTATGTATCCCAGAAATGTTTTGGGAGAAATTCCAAAATTTTTTAAAATGACAAGTCTAGAGAAAGAATCGTATTAGTTTCTAATTATTAAAATATGAAAGATAGTAATTTTTATGCTAGAATGCCAGTTTTTAAACTTGTAGACTACCAAACTGTTTTGAAGATGGGAGAGAGAGATGTGGAAAAGCATTGTGATAAAAAGAAGCTATATAGGAGGACAGATGAATGAACAGTAGCTACGAGTTGAAGAATCTATCCCATGCTGAGAACTGCTGGGTTCCAGTCCTTTTACAATCTCTTGTTAGCCTTGACAATATATGTCTTAATTGATTTTTTTCTGTCAGAAAATTTTCAACATCTTGTCTGTATCTGTTGACTTGGTTTATGGGCATGTCTAGGATGGAGTTTAGACATCGGTTTACATCCTTTTTGGCTAGGCCTTGTTACTCATGCCTAACTTCCGACCTAACATTTCTAAATGCAATCTGTTGACTACTTGCCTTCTTTCTTCTCTATAAATGAAGGTGAAAAATTATAATAACCATAAGTTTTGGCTCAAGCTCAAAATATTTCTTTAACCTTTCCTCCAAATTGTAAGTATGGTTTTGTCCACAATATTGCAAATTAAGTTCTTATTTGATTCCCTTTCATTGTTATTTTTGCTTTTCTCTAGGGTTCTCCCAACTCTTTTTTCTTAAAATATGGAAAATGTAAGTGGGAAATTACACTACAAATAGAATTCCTTACTCTCATGAACATGTGGGTAAGTGATATTTGAATGTGTATGCAATCCCATATATCTCAGTTTTTCAGTTACATGATTCCCCATTGCCTAGCATAGATTCTCAATACATATTTGTTGTCTAAATTTTGGAAAAAACATAGAAAGGAAGAGAAGAGAGAAAGGAAGGGAGGGAAAATCTAAAATAAGACTGTTCAGAGTTCTAAGAAACTACTTTATATTGTGTAGTTATCTATCTCCTTTTCTTCTAAATAATCTTGGCTTTCCCAATGCAAAATTTTTAAATCCCGGCTGAGACTTCTATTTTGATCCATCAAGATATCAATGGTAAAGCTCCCCTCTAGAGTCCCTTGTACTGCAAGGAGATCCAACCAGTCCATCCTAAAGGAGATCAGTCCTGGGTGTTCTTTGGAAGGACTGATGCTAAAGCTGATAACTTTGGCCACCTCATGCGAAGAGTTGACTCATTGGAAAAGACTCTGATGCTGGGAGGGATTAGGGGCAGGAGGAGAAGGGAACGACAGAGGATGAGATGACTGGATGGCATCATCGACCTGATGGACTTTAGTTTGGGTGAACTCCGGGAGTTGGTGATGGACAGGGAGGCCTGGGGTGCTGCAATTCATGGGGTCACAAAGAGACACGACTGAGTGACTGAAAAATGAAAAAAAGAAACAAAAAACCCCCCAAAACAAACAAAAAAACCAGCCAGGTTAGTTCCTTCAAAATTTTCCCATTTTCTTTGGGTAAGCTTTTGCCAGGTACCAGCTCCCTGTCCCATCTTACTTGCCTTTCTTGACACTCCTGATACATAATAGTTTCATAAGCCAATAAAACAAGTTTATTTTGAAGGTGGCAATGACAGTGAGTGATAGAAATGCATGCAATAATAATATAATAGAATACACTTCCACTGCAAAAATGCAACATTAAAGACAGAAGCTGATCATTTTGAACATATTATTTACCATTCAAAGTATATATTAACCAGAAAACTTGTAAATTTCTCATGGAAAAATGAACATACTTTTGTCTGGAAGCTCTTGTCTTTTATTTCTTTTGAATTAACAAAGCTACAAGTGATAAAGGAAATGAATTGTTACATTGAGAATGAAGAGGATAATCAAGTGGTGATATTGCCTGTATTGAACAATCTTGTTTTCTAAGCTAGTTGGGCAGGAATAGGAAAGAGAGACCAAGCCTGTAAGTAAAGAGAGAAATTAACAGTATACAATTGTTGGGGCTATAATATGTTATGGATTTATGCCAGTCAAGGTTTTAAAATGTAATCATTCATTGGAGAAAGAACTTCAATTAAGACAGTTTAAGCCAAGGCTATGACTAAAACTCTATTTCATACCAAAGAATAGGAAGCAAAGCATGGTCACAAGGAGCTTTATTCTCTGGACATGTTCCATCACTCTCTTTTGTTAGGTCAGGTTTCATTTTTTATCACTTTCCTCTTGCTAAAGCTGTCTTTACTTCCTTCCAAAGATATGCTTTCCAAGGCCAATTCCGGATGTTTCTCTCATTTGCCTATTGTTATTATATTATTATAATGCATATTCTCTCTTCAGGGCTTCCCTGGTGGCTCAGTGGTAAAGAATTTGCCTGCAGTGCAGGAGATCTGGGTTCGATCCCTGGGTTGGGAAGATCCCCTGGAGGAGGAGGGCATGACAACCCACTCCAGTAATCTTGCCTGGAGAATTCCATGGACAGAGGAACCTGGCTGGCTACAGTCCATAGGGTTGCACAGAGTTGGACATGATTGAAGCAACTAAGCAGCAGCAACATTCTTTCTTCAACAAATACATTGTTGGGTTTCCCACTCGCCAACTTCTCATCCTATAGCTCTTAACTGAAAAGTTCTACTAAATTTGGATTTCTAATAGCTTATATTCTGTTCTGAAAGCAAGGGAATTCCAGAAAAACATCTACTATTGCTTCATTGACTATGCTAAAGCCTTAGACTGTGAGGATTGCAACAAACTGTGCAAAATTCTTAAAGAGATGGGAATACCAGATCACCTTACCGGTCTCCTGAGAAACTTGCATGCAGGTCAAGAAGCAACAGTTAGGACTGGACATGGAACAACACACTGGTTCAAAATTAGGAAAGGAGTATGTCAAAACTGTATATTGTCACCTTGCCTATTTAACTTATATGCAGAGTACATCATGCGAAATACCGGGCTGGATGAATCACAAGCGATTGGAATCAAGATTGCGGGGAGAAATATCAGTAACGTCAGATATGCAGATAACACCAGCCTTATGGCAGAAAACAAAGAGGAACTAAAGATCTTCTTGGTGAGGGTGAAAGAGAAGAGTGAAAAAGCTGGCTTAAAATTCAACATTCAAAAAACTAAGATCATAGGATTTGGTCCCATCACTTTATGGCAAATAATTAGGGGAAAATATGGAAACAGTGACAAACGTTATTTTCTTGGGCTTCAAAACCACTGCAAACAGTGACTGTAGCCATGAAATTAAAAGATGCTTGTTCTTTGGAAGAAAGGCTATTACCAACATAGACAATGTATTAAAAAGCAGAGACATCACTTTGCCAACAAAGATCCATATAGTCTAAGCTATGGTTTTTCCAGTACTCCTGTATGGATGTGATAGTTGGACTATAAAGAAGTCTGAGTGCCAGAGAACTGATGCTTTTGACCTGTGATGCTGGGGAGGTCCCTTGGACTGCAAGAAGATCAGACAAGTCAATCCTAAAAGAAATCAACCCTGAATATTCATTGAAAGAACTGATGCTGAAACTGAAGCTGCAATACTTTGGCCACCTGGTGCGAAAAACTGACTCATTGGAAAAGACCCTGATGCTGGGAAAGATTGAGGGCAGGAGCAGAAGGGGACAACAGAGGATGAGATAATTGGACAGCATCATCTACTCAATGGGCATGAGTTTGAGCCAACTCTGGGAGATAGTGAAGGACAGGGAAGCCTGGTGTGCTACAGTCCATGGGGTCAGAGTCAGAGATGACTGAGCAACTGAACAACAACAAATTCATTGGAGGGACTGATGCTGAAGCTCATGTACTTTGACCACCTGATGCAAAGAGCTGACTCATTGGAAAAGACCCAGATGCTGGGAAAGATCAAAAGCAAAATGAGAACGGAGCAGCAGAAGATGAGATGGTTAGATAGCATCACTGATTCAGTGGACATGAATCTGAGCAAACTCCAGGAAATAGTGAAGTTCAGGGAAACCTGCAGTGGTGAAGTCCATGGGGCCATGAAGAGTCAAACACAACTTAGCCACTGAACAACAACAAATTCATTGGAAGGACTAATGCTGAGCTATAATACTTTGGCCACCCGATGCAAAGAATCAACTCATTAGAAAAGACCCTGATGCTAGGAAAGACGGAGAGCAGGAGGAGAAGGAGTCAACGGAGAATGAGATGTTTGGATGGACAGTGAGTTGGCTCCATTGACTCAATGGACATGAGTTTGAGCAAACTCCAGGGGATAGTGAAGGACAGGGAAGCCTGGTATGCTGCAGTCCATGGGATCTAAAGAGTGACTGAGTGACAACAATGAGAAAAGTTAATAAAGTGTTCTAAATTCAAATAGAAAGTACACACTGTTCATTGAGGACACAGAAATATCTTTGAAAGTGAAATATTTGACGTGTACATGGATACTTGCGGTTTGCTTTTGTTACATATTTAGCAGTGAGTTTATATCACTGATGAATATCAAAAACATGGGACAACAAGGAAGTACCTTGGTTATTGTGAAGTCACCAGAGTTCACTTCAAAGCCTGTGTGCTTTCAGCTACCTCTGTTCATAAAATTCCCTCATTTAAAATGTCATTTAAGTTAACTTTCAACCTTGCAGCTAAAGCCCCATGATGCTGCTTTTCACTCTTTCACTACCTAATAAATAGATACTCACCACTGGAGCTCTGCCACATGTGAGTGATCACAGTCACTCTGATAGAAACTCCTTATGCCACTTGTTATAGACAAATTAGAGAAAAGAGCTTATCGAGAGACCAAAATGACCCATGAAGGTTTATTTATGCAGTATGCATTTATCAGGATATCTTAGGCAAGGAGCTGCTGCAAGCCTGGATGAAAACTATGATTTATCAGTGACTACTGTCCTCAAGAAAATTGCTATTTACAGAGATGGAAAAAAAACAAACACAAATAACTGTACTTCAGAACATAACGTGATGAATACTGTAAGAGGAACAGAGTAACAGAGGTAGTGACAACTTTCAGCTAGAGCAACTGGCCATTTCCCCTTAGAGGAGTCATTCAACTGTGCCTTAGAAAAGTGGATTGCATACTATTTACACAGAGGATCACTAAGAGGGAAGGTATTTCAAATGCAAGGAGTGCCTTGAGCAATGGCACACATTCAGGCTGCAACAGGCGAATCAGCTCCCCCAGTAGCAAACATTTGTATTTCATCATACATCCTACTCGGATATATTAAATGTGTGTAAATATTTCATTAAATAATGAAAGGTATTATGAAATATACTCTTTAATTACTATTTCATATATATTTAAAAATTGACCAACAGAAAATTTGTTAAGAATAAAATAGTATTTTCTGATTTTCTTTGATTGCTTTACATGGTTTTCTTGTCAAGTTCTTCATTCAGAACAGTTATTATATTGGTCAATATTCTCCAGAGAAGCAGAACCAATAGGATGCGTGTGTGTGCATGTGTACATATTCAATGATGTATATATACTCATATGGTGAGGTCTCCATATCTGCAGATAAGGAGCACCAACAGTATTCATTGTATTAATACTATATCATTTTATATAAGGGACTTGAGTATCCAAGGATTTGGTATCGATGGTGGCTTCTGGAATCAATCTCCCATGGACACCAATGGAAGACTGTTTATTTATGTATACTCACACACATATATACATATATATATATACATTTCATATTGATTTGGGAGAGAGCTTTTTTAAGAGTTGTCTCATACAATTGCAGGGGGTGGCAAGTCTGATATTTAGAGAGCTGGCCAATAAGCTGGATATTTCGGGAGGAGTTCCTGTTGTAGCCTTGAGACTGAAGTCAGCCTGAAAGCAAACTTCGTTCTTTTTTCAGGAACTTCAGTTTTTCTCTTGAGTTCTTCTACTGATTGGATGAAGCCTGGCAACATTATGCAGAGTAATCTGCTTTACTTAAAGTCTACTGATTTAAATAACAATGTAAAAAATTTAAACAAAATAATTAATAGCAACATCTAAACTGATATTTGATGAAACAACTGGGCATTATAGCCAAGTTGACACACGAAAGTATCTTCATATGAATAGTTACCACAAATCATGAAAACCTGTCAGTAATAAAAAGAGAGAAATAGCATCTTTATAGTTCATCGTAGTTTTGTAAGCATTTTTTCACATGTAATGTTAAAAACCCTATGAGGAAATCATGGAACATGTTGCTATCAACAATTTCTAAATGACAAATCTGAGGCCCAGAGAAATTCAGAATCTTGAAGGTTAAGGAGCTAAAAGTGGCACAGTTGGTGTCAGAAGGGAACTGATACCTTCAGTTCCAGTTCAGTCGCTCAGTCGTGTCCAACTCTTTGTGACCCCATGAGTCGCAGCACGCCAGGCCTACCTGTTCATCACCAATTCCCGGAGTTCACTCAGACTCATGTCCTTCGAGTCAGTGATGCCATCCAGCCATCTCATCCTCTGTCGTCCCCTTCTCCTCCTGCCCCCAATCCCTCCCAGCATCAGAGTCTTTTCCAATGAGTCAGCTCTTCGCATGAGGTGGCCAAAGTATTGGAGTTTCAGCTTTAGCATCATTCCTTCCAAAGAAATCCCAGGGCTGATCTCCTTCAGAATGGACTGGTTGGATCTCCTTGCAGTCCAAGGGACTCTCAAGAGTCTTCTCCAACATCACAGTTCAAAAGCATCAATTCTTCGGCACTCAGACTTCTTCACAGTCCAACTCTCACATCCATACATGACCACTGGAAAAACCATAGCCTTGACTAAACAGACCTCACTTGGCAAAGTAATGTCTCTGCTTTTGAATATGCTATCTAAATTGGTCATAACTTTTCTTTCAAGGAGTAAGCGTCTTTTAATTTCATGGCTGCAGTCACCATCTGCAGTGATTTTGGAGCCCAGAAAAATAAAGTCTGACACTGTTTCCACTGTTTCCCCATCTATTTCCCATGAAGTGATGGGACCAGATGCCATGATCTTCATTTTCTGAATGTTGAGCTTTAAGCCAACTTTTTCACTCTCCTCTTTCACTTTCACCAAGAGGTTTTTTATTTCCTCTTCACTTTCTGCCATAAGGGTGGTGTCATCTGCATATCTGAGGTTATTGATATTTCTCCCAGCAATCTTGATTCCAGCTTGTGTTTCTTCCAGTCCAGCGTTTCTCATGATGTACTCTGCATAGAAGTTAAATAAGCAGGGTGACAATATACAGCCTTGACGTACTCCTTTTCCTATTTGGAACCAGTCTGTTGTTCCATGTCCAGTTCTAACTGTTGCTTCCTGACCTGCATACAGATTTCTCAAGAGGCAGGTCAGGTGGCCTGGTATTCCCATCTCTTTCAGAATTTTCAACAGTTTATTGTGATCCACATAGTCAAAGGCTCTGGCATAGTCAATAAAGCAGAAATAGATGTTTTCCTGGAACTCTCTTGCTTTTTCCATGATCCAGCGGATGTTGGCAATTTGATCTCTGGTTCCTCTGCCTTTTCTCAAACCAGCTTGAACATCAGGAATTTCATGGTTCATGTATTGCTGAAGCCTGGCTTGGAGAATTTTGAGCATTACTTTACTAGCATGTGAGATGAGTGCAATTGAGTGGTAGTTTGAGCATTCTTTGGCATTGCCTTTCTTTGAAATTGGAATGAAAAGTGACCTTTTCCAGTCCTGTGGCCACTGCTGAGTTTCCCAAATTTGCTGGCATATTGAGTGCAGCACTTTGACAGCATCATCTTTTAGGATTTGAAACAGCTCAACTGGAATTCCATCACCTCCACTAGCTTTGTTCATAGTGATGCTTTCTAAGGCTCACTTGACTTCACATTCCAGGATGTCTGGCTCTAGATTAGTGATCACATCATCATGATTATCTGGGTCATGAAGATCTTTTTTGTACAGTTCTTCCGTGTATTCTTGCCACCTCTTCTTAATATCTTCTGCTTCTGTTAGGTCCAGACCATTTCTGTCCTTTATCGAGCCCATATTTGCATGAAATGTTCCCTTGGTATCTCTAATTTTCTTGAAGAGATCTCTAGTCTTTCCCATTCTGTTGTTTTCCTCTATTTCTTTGTATTGATCGCTGAAGAAGGCTTTCTTATCTCTTCTCGCTATTCTCTGGAACTCTGTATTCAGATGCTTATATCTTTCCTTTTCTCCTTTGCTTTTCACCTCTCTTCTTTTCACAGCTATTTGTAAGGCCTCCCCAGACAGCCATTTTGCTTTTTTGCATTTCTTTTCCATGGGGATAGTCTTGATCCCTGTCTCCTGTACAATGTCACAAACCTCATTCCATAGTTCATCAGGCACTCCATCTATCAGATCTAGGCCCTTAAATCTATTTCTCACTTCCACTGTATAATCATAGGGATTTGATTTAGGTCATACCTGAATGGTCTAGCAGTTTTCCCTACTTTCTTCAATTTGAGTCTGAATTTGGTAATAAGGAGTTCATGATCTGATCCACAGTCAGCTCCTGGTCTTGCTTTTGTTGACTCATCTAATCTTTTCATTGCACCATCTATTACTTTTCCAATCCAAATTCCTGTAGTACTTATTATCTGTAACACTCTTCTCACACTTAGTTAACTGTACTTTTATTGATATGTATTCTGTCTCCAACTAAATTCTAAGACTTGCCTTATTACAGATAACCCTCTTATGCCCTATATATAATTGACTATCAAACATTTTTAAAGAATTAATTCTGCTACAAATCCTATTAATGCTGGATAACCATTTGCTTGTGGTGACTGGCTCCTTGAATAAAATTTTCAAGGCATGTGGAAGAAGCTGTAATACAGTGCCTTTTATAAGGCTGGCAAGTAAAAAAAAAAAAGGCTAAATTATCTATATTAAGAAAGGCTCAAGAGTTGTGTGAACAAGGGCAAGTTGCTCAGCTTCTTTAAGGTCTAATTTATCTTTAAAAAGGAGGAAGATACTAGAACCTTAAGAATGTGTTGTGTGAATAGAAAGTGAGTTACTATATGTATCAGTTCAGTTCAGTCGCTCACTCATGTCCGACCCTTTGTGACCCCATGGACTATAGCACGTCAAGCTTCCCTGTCTATCACCAAGTCCCAGAGCTTGCTCAAACTCATGTCCATTGAGTTCGTGATGCCATCCAATCATCTCATCCTCTGTTGTCCCCTTCTCCTCTTGCCTTCAATCTTTCCTGACATCAGGGTCTTTTCCAATGAGTCAGTTCTTTGCATCAAGTGGCCAAAGTATTGGAGCTTCAGCTTCAGCATCAGTCCTTCCAATGATCTTCCAGGACCAGGGATCAAACCCACATCTCTTACATCTCCTGCATTGGCAGGAAGGTTCTTTACCACTAGTGCTACCTGGGAAGCCTACCATATGTATAGTGGATATGACTAGTTCCATAACAATCAAGGTGCAAGAGATGTCATGATTCTCTTTTTGTAAATAAAGCCTTCTCTAAATCACAATTTATCAAGATCAACTTACTGAATCCAGTTTAAGTGATTAGATGAGGTTATCTTCACTGAAGCTTACAAAATCCCTGGGGCTTACATATTCCTAGGAAAATGGGGAAGGGCCTGGCTGTGGGTCAATAGGGACGACTATTTTCCCCATTGGCTCCATCTGCTTGCTATACACTGGGGTACAATCTTCAAAGAAATGGATGGCAGCTCAGTCTTTTAAATGCTCCACAATAGTTGGGCACTGCTTCTATGCCATAAACTGAAAGGGGCCTCCTTGGGTGAGCTAACCAATGTATACTAATACTTGCAAGTATTCCTTTCTGCTGACTTCATAGCCAAAAATGTCTTACTGGAGGTACTCAAGATGCAACATTTAAAGATAATTCTCACAGGTATTCAAACATCCATTCTCATACAAGGGCTTGTTGTCTCCACAATGCTGAGTCTAGGCACTTGAAGAAATCTACAATCCTCCCCATGTTTCAGGAACCACCTCCAGGGTTGAGCCACTCTCCCAAAGCCTCCATTTTCATCTCCTTTGGGACAGTCCAGTTTAATCCCTATTTTGGCTGAGGACTTTGGAATGAGTCCTATACTCTCACTCTGAGGCTAAAAGAAATCTGAATTTCAGAGGCATAGAGCCTTGGCATTGTTCTTTGGTGAAAACCCAATAAAGTCAATATATTAATTATTCAGTAATCACATTGATGCACAGGCACTGAGTAGTTGCTCAACATACGTTGCTTTTTGTCAGTGTTATTTGGAAGACTATAATGCATGTTGATTAGGCTCCACCAAACCTTCTGTGTCTCATGAAGCAAAGGATATAAGGAACGATCCTGAGTCACACAGCTCAGGTGTTGATCCTGGCTCTGCTGCTTATTATCTCTGTGTACTTAGATGACTTGTTTCATCCAGCCTCATTTTTTTAAAATGTAAAATTAATTGTATTGGTTAAATAAACGCAATCTATAGCCTTAGACTTCAGCTGACAGGACATATAAGTATTTCACATTTCTGATAATATCCAAAATCTCAGGGCTTCGAGTCTATAGCTGCTAAACTAATAAAAAAAGTCAGGTTTTTGGTGACAGCTCTTCCCATTAACTTAATTTTGTATGGGGCCCTGTGGGTAAGGTTTGCCTGCAGTCACTTTGTCCTCACATCCTCTGTGTTTAGTCCCAGGCTGCTGTTCTCATGGTTCCCTCTCTGAACAGTAGAAAAATTCCTGTCGGGTTTCGTGATGAAAGATATTTCAAGTAAGTTCCCTCGAACCAAGTCTTCAGGTAGGTCCCAGCCATAGCACACTCACTCTTGATGAGGAGCAATATTAGGGAAGGTCATGTGCAGCCTTCTGGTGCCACCTCCTGCCTCCCTTTGACATTCAGACAAGTTACCAGCTTAGAGTTGCTCTTCCATATCTTCTTATAGCGTCTGAGGTCCCTTTATCCAGGCCAGCCTTCTTCAAGGAATCCCAGCCCCCTAGACTGGTTTGGATGCTCGAACACAATATGTGGACCAGGTTTAAGTTCTCACCTACAGATATCCTGGACCTGTGCAAAACAAAATGTGTGTCAGCGCATCTGTATCAGTCCTTAAGAGCATTCTGCGATGGTCACAACTCCCCTGGGACATTTTGTGAGAAGAAGTTTTGCTATCAGGCACACATAGAGGACCTTATGACATGCTGAACCTTGACCTGGTCCAAAATATTCCTTATAGCAACTAGAATGTGCAACATAGTAAGCTCTCAGCAAACAGAAGTCCCCTTCTGTATTCTTCACTTAAGAACAATTTGATGTATTTGCTAGACAGATGACTATAAAGCATATTTATCTTTATGCCAAGCAAACTGATTTTACAGTGATAAAATCTGAGATCCAAATATCTCTTGGTCACTACTGTTAAACAGAGCTCCTCAGGACTTGAGAGCTTACTATTAATGTAGTCTACATGATTATCAGCGTGCCTGGCTTAATCAGAAATAGAATTAGTGGAACGTACAATAATTATCAGGGAGAGTCATGGTATTGCACTATGGTGGGAGCCATTTCAGCTTGTACTCCAACGAGAGAAGACTCCTCTTCTTTCCTGGCAAGGACTCAGCCAATGAAAAGTCATGGACTCTTTGTTTACTAGAGCCCTCCCAGCTTCCTTTGCCCCTCTAGTGGCTTGACTTGGTTGCAGACCCTGAATTGAGATTCTTTACTGATCCCAAACAAATCTATCTTTGCTGGAGAAATATCTGGCAGAAATATTTGTTTCAGGTTAACAACGCAATCGTCACCCTGTGAGAAAATATCAGCTAAATAAATGGGGCACAGATACTTGAACACTGAAAACTTTTGCTGTTCTTGCTTTTATTAAAAAAAAATCTCACCATTAATTTCCGATACTGACCAATAAGCAGATGTGAAGACGGACCTCCTGCTGACTCAGGTACTAGGTGAGTTGGAGCCCGTGGTCAGTGCCTTGGTCTAGCGTCTGCAAACTTTCTAAGCTTTCCAAGACACTCAGCTCTTTGCTGATAATGGTGTCCGGTTAGTTGTAAACCACCCTTTCATTATTACCATAGGCCACTTTCATTGACCTGGGTTTCCCCAGGTCCCACTGAGTAGCTGTCAGTCAGAAATGAAAAGGTGAGATTTTTTTTTTAAGTCATATACCCTCTATTTGTCCCTGTTTCCTAAGAAGAGAATTTTATTCCTCAAGTCTCAATTCCAAAGCTCTCTAAAGGCTTTTATTTGAGAACATGGTTATATTTATAGCAATTATCATTTCTTCCTAACAAATTTCCAGAATCTTCTGTCATTCTTACCCACCAGGTGGTGCTACTTCCTTACATTTCCTAAAGACCTCAACTTCTGAAGTAACGTTTTTCAGGAGGTTTAATTCCATGTGTTAATATTCAAATTCTCAAACTTCTGTTATTAGAGACTCATAATATAATAAGGAATTTTGTAAATGGAACCCAGTCAGTTGTATCAGATGTTTAACTCTGAAGTCACTGTTGTGTGTTTAAAGTTAAGGGCAAGCTATGGGGATAGAAACCATGCAATCAGCAGGCTCCACTCTTCTACGTGTGTGGTGCCTTACCACTGACACGTATAAAATAAACGTCTTCTCATTCCATAAACACTGCTTCATTATAAAACACTCACACGATATTACCTACAATGATTTTAGAACTTAGCCTTTAACAAAGATTTGTAAAGATTTTGCAGTATTCTTCCTTAACCATGATATGTAAAGCAGTCTCTAAAACAAGGATAATAATATTTATCCTGAATGTAAAAGCAATCTTGGAAATTAAAGAGCTGAAGTCAGGAGGGGGCAGGAGGCTAGATACGCGGATTATGTTCAGGGCGCCGCGGCAGAGCAGCTCAAACATTCCGTTTGCTCTCCTGCATTTTCTCCTCACCTCGCAATTAGATGGGTTCGAGGGACTCGTTCTGACCAGCGAAATCCTAATGGGTGTAACTGTATTATTTGAAACACCTTGCAAGTGGCTCGTTTCCCCTTTCCCCCTAACAGAACACCTGAGGAAGCTGCATGCTCGGGCTGGTGCAGCTCCAACATGGCGGCAGCTCCACTGGCCTGCGTCTCCGAATGACTGTGTGGCGCAGAAAGTTGGCCAGCTCATAGTGGGAGATGTAATGTGGACCAAAAATAAACTTCTTATGTTAAGCTACTCAGATTTTTGGGTTGATCATAACCCTTGAGCACATGCCCAGAATAACACCAGCTTTCTCTCTGCAAATATGTTCGACTTTCTTACATCATTCCTAACCAATACATGACTTGAATCCATTTCAGATTACTTAGCTTTGGGGATCTGGTTAATGGATAGATTTTAAATCGATCTATATTCATCTGGATTACATATTGTGTTGGAATCCTTGACTTTCGTTTTCTTCTCTTTGTAAGGATTAACCACAAAAATTTCGAGAAAAAGCATTTTAGCAGGAACTTGGTAGATAGAATTGGCTGAAATCCCAATAAAGTCATTTTATAACTTGTGCTACAGACACTTCATATCATTCATCTCCTTTCTAAAACAGGATTAATAAAAACACTGATCTTATAAGTTTGATGTGAGAATTGGTTAAATTAGATAAATATATTTTGAATAATTTTTAAATAATTTTCTTTTTGGCTTCTCTGAACTCATGACTTTTATCTTGGTCTTATGAAAGTTTCTATCTGTGCAGGATAAATCTAAAATTTGTTATATGAGGAATACAAATAGAATATATTAATAAATTCTGATTTTGACTTATATGTTTGGATTGTGTAGTAAGATGACAGCCTTATAAGCTTGGAGGATTTGGCTTAGCAGTTCACCAGTGATGGAGAGATCTTACCCCTTCTACCTGTGACAGCAGCCAGGCCCTCTCTGCAGTAAAACTCACCACTTTCAAACAAAGGGTAATTATGGGAAGAAGAGAACAGTAAAAGAGTAAAGAAAGCGGATGTCTCTCCACATTTTCCCCTCTCTGGGTTGTGGCTCCATCTAGATCTGGGCATTCTTTAAGTGAGAGGAACACCAAGAGTGGGGAGGTTCACTTCCACCCTCTACTCTCCATCTGAGGCTCTGGGAGGAAGCACCATGTGGGCGGTCATATCCCAACCTGAGGATGAACCGAGGTCAGAAGGAGTAAGTCCTAGAGCTGCGTTGCCTTTGAGCCTATATAGGATGAGCTGACCTCAAGAAATTGAACACTGGGCTGGAGAGCTTTCAGCAGCGTCCTGATGGATAAAGAAATTCCACTGAAACCAGAAGAGGCAGAGGACATGATGCTCGAGACCCCTGATGGCTCCCTGCTGCCGTGAGGTTGTAGGAGTTGTCCCCACGTACCTCTGTGTGAAAGGACACCATCTCTAGGGGAGAGGCAAAATTGAGGAGACCAGGTGAGACTTATACTATAGAAACAAACATTATACTTTTAAAGACGTTGGATTGGATTAAACTTAAATGGAATTGGACAGTTAAAATTTTTCTTATTCAGATATAGAGGATTGAAAACCCAAGTAGTTGTAGACAAAGCAGCTGCATTTTATGTAATTTTTTAAGACAATAAGTATATTCATAAATAAACATATATGTGTGAAATGTATGTATGACACAATATGACTTAAAATTATGACCATGCTATATACATTAAGTAATGCATCCAATGCTCATAATAAGTGTGTGTGTGTGTGCACGCTAAATTGCTTCAATTATGTCTGACTGTGACCCCATGAACTGTAGTCCACCAGGCTCCTCTGTCCATGGGATTCTCCAGGCAAGAAAACAGCAGTGGATTGCTATGCCCTCCTCCAGGGGATCGTCCTAGCCAGGGATTGAACCTATGTCTCTTGTGTCTCCTGCATTGGGAAGCAGATTCTTCACCACTAGCACTACCTAGGATGCTTTTAGCTAAGCTAAGCTAAGTTGCTTCAGTCATGTCCGACTCTGTGTGATCCCATAGATGGAAGCCCACCAGGCTCCCCCATCCCCGGGATTCTCCAGGCAAGAATACTGGAGTGGGTTGCCATTTCCTTCTCCAATGCATGAAAGTGAAAATGAAAGTGAAGTCGCTCAGTCGTGTCCGACTCTTAGCGATCCCATGGACTGCAGCCCACCAGGCTCCTCCGTCCATGGGATTTTCCAGGCAAGAGTGCCGGAGTGTGTTGCTATTGCCTTATAGGACTCTTTAATAAATGTTAAATCAAGATTAAAACTTCTAGCATACATGGCATCTCTTCTTGGCCATTTGAGAAGCCTTTATAATTTAGGGTGTTAAATAAGAATTCTTAAATCGTCCTCAATTCCGATTTATTTCTTCTGTCTTTTCCTTTCAGTAAATGGCCTCACTCTTCAGTTTCCTCAGTCTTTGAGTTTTCCCTTTTATCTCCACAACTAGTCCAATAGGAAATCTTGTTGACTTTCTTACTAAATTGGTTTGATTCCTTTCCTTTCTTCCCATTTTCATTTCTAAAATTAATCAAAACCTACTCTATTTCTGCATCTGACTTTCTAACAGTCTCCCATTCATTCTGTATTTCTCTTAGAAGTCAATGTAATCTTTTAAAAACATAAAAGAAATCATATTAATCCTGCTTAAAACCATTTGATTGCTTTCCATTGATCTTGGAACAAAATCGAAACCCATCATCTCCATCAACAAGGCTCTGTGTGTGTAAGGCTCTGCGTGGGTTGGTCTCTGCTTGCTTCTCTAACTTCATTCCTCATCACTTTCCTTCTCCCTCTCACAGTTTAGACCATATAGGACTCTATTATTCCTCAATCGTGTGCCTTATGTCTGGAATTCTCTTCAGAATTCAGCTGGATCTTTGCAATCCTAGCTGCCTCAGAGTCCCCAGATCTCATCTCCAGTATCTCTTCAGATTTTCCTGACTACCCTGCTCATTCTTTATCAAGTGTTTATCTCCATTATAACATTTACCACAATCCATGACTATTTACATTTTAAAATTCTGCTGTCCTATTTACTGTTGGTAGGCTATAAGCTCTGTGGGGGTAGGAATCTTGTTATGAACTGTTGTGTCTTCATAGTCCAGTACCATTAGCTGCACATAGAATATTTGCTGAAGGGAGGAAGAAGGAAGGGAAAAAGGAAGAAAGTGAAGAAGGAAGGAAGGAAAGATGTGGGTAACAAATTAACGTCCTCAAGTAAAAATCATTAATGAAATTCGTTATGATGACTGTAACATATCTTAGGCCTTCCCGGATAGCTCAGATGGTAAAGAATCCACCTGCAATCAGGAGACCTGGGTTTGATACTTAATCATGAACACTTAACTCATCAAGGGTTTCTAGCTTCCTGCCTTCGGATAAATGGTAGGAATGTACTTTCTGGTCCCCGTTTTTGTTGGGTGGGGCCACGTGTCTATTTCAAGTTAATGGGTAATGAGTTGTGATGGAAGTGTTATACGTAATTTCCAGACAAGAGCATATAATTACTGATGCAAGGTCTTTCAAAGATTTTTTTTCCTCTGCCAGAGTTTCACCAAATAAAGATGTAGCCTTTATTTGCTTTTTATTATTGTTTGTTGTTTATGTGTTTACAGGCTTCCCTGGTGGCTCAGACAGTAAAGAATCTACCTGCAATGCGGAATACTCGATTTGATCCCTGGGTGGAGAAGGTCCCCTGGAGAAGGGAATGGCAACCCACTCTAGTATTCTTGCCTGGAGAATCCCCACGGACAGAGGAGCCTGGTGGGCTACAGTCTGTGGGGTTGAAAAGAGTCAGCTATGACTGAGCAACTAAGCACAGTGCAAACATTTCCCCAATTATTAAATTTTGATGAATCTGTGTAGCATTTGCTTTATTTTATAAACCTCTTACTTCAACATATCTTAGAAATCTATTTTTATTAACTCTTCATCATTCATTTATTCACTTGGCAAGCATCTAGTATGTATCAGAGACTCTACCACGTTCTTGGGATGGAACGAAAGAGACCATGGTGTTCACCCTTTCAAAACTTGCATTCTAGAGCTGCACAGATAGACAATAGATATAATATTTATTGTGCAAAGGCTCTGAGGAAGACACCTCACTGGTCTGTTGTCATGACTCCAAGGGTGCCCACGTGACTACAGAGAGTGATCCTGGGGAGAGTAAGGGGAGGAAGTCAGAGAGGTAGGTAACTGTGTCCCAATCATGCAGGGCCTTCCAGGATCATATAAAACCTTGTTTATGCTGAGGCACATGGGGCATCATTGAAGAGCTTTGAGCACAGAAGGGGTATTGTCTGACTTAAGGTTTTAAGAGGACTCTGTGGTTGCCATGTTGCAGCTAGATTGGAGGATGCAGGAGTATAAGTTGGGAGATGTGTGTGTGTGTGTGTGTGTGTGTGTGTATGTGTGTGTGTGTGTGTGTGTGTGCATGCCCTCTGTTGCATTTGACTCTTTGTGACCCTATGGACTGTAGGTTCCTCTGTCCATGGAATTTTCCAGGCAAGAATACTGCAGTACTTGCCTTTTCCTGTTCCAGGAGATCTTCCAGACCCAGGGATCAAACCTACATCTCTTGGGCCTCCTGCATTGACAGGCATATTCTTTACCACTGAGAAGCTCATGGAAGACTTGTAAGAGGGTATTACAGTCATTCAGGTGAGGCACCCATATTTATCAGTTAACTCTAAATACATCAGTAGACTTATTCCAAACTCCTTTCATACTGTTAAATAGTAGTGCCGCTTCTCTCTGACTGATTCACGTTCAAAGTACTCTCTTCTCTTCCTTCCCCTCATGGCCTTATATAAAGATGTGTTATCTCTTAATTGTACATTGCCTGTAATTTTCTTGTTATGAGGCAAGAAAAAAATGACTTATAACTCCTTTTTAGGTAATATTTTCAATTCCTTACTCTTTCATGAGCAGTTCATTTTCCTAGATCTTTTCAGATATATACTACTTTGAAAGGCAATAATGAATTCTTTTGTTAACATTTTTGTAAAACACTTTTTATTTATTCATTTTGGCTCCATATTTTTTGTTCTTTTTGTTCTTTTTAGCAGACATATTTTTCTACAATGAATGTCTTGCATTTTAAACTAGGTCTTTCTTTGACTTCAATCCCAATATGAATTTTTTTCTGAATATATTTTTTTGGTACATGAATTCATTATAAAGTAAAAATAGATGTTTCTTTTGGTACTTAAAAAGTCAAAAAAGTCTATCATCTGTTATGATTTAATTAGAATGCAGTCACTGTTTCTCTGCATTTAAAAATTCTTTCTAGTATAATACTCATCCATTTCAAATCTCAATGTTATTTTGAAACATAATTATTTTGTATTTCTATTTCATTCCCTTGAAGCCTCATTAATTTTCTTTTATCAACTGCTCATTTCTTGTCTCTGTTGACTCATGTGGATGTGATCAATTTTGATGTTTACTTATATATTTCTCATTAATTTTTGGTTTATACTGAAACACTTGAAAAAAATCTTACTAAACTAAAACATTTAAAAACTAAAACAAAAAAGAAATTGAGATATAACTTATGAAGTGAAGTGTTAGTCGCTAAGTCATGTCTGACTCTTTTGCGACCCCATGGACTGAGGAGCAGACTCTTCTGTCCATGGCATTCTCCAGGCAAGAATACTGAGTGGGCAGCCATCTCCTTCTCCAGGGGATCTTCCCAACCTAGGGATCGAACCCAGGTCTTCTGCTTTGCAGGGGGATCCTTTACAGGCTGAGCCACTGGGGAAGCCCCGTGACTTACATACAACATTATATTAATGTCAGGTGTAGAACATAATGATTTGACATCTGAATATACTGCTAGATGGTATCCATCATAAGTCTAGTTAACTATCTGTCACCATATATAGTTACAAAATTTTTTCTTGTTATGAGAATTTTTAATATTCATTCTCTTAGCAACTTCCAAATATGAAATATAGTATTATTAAGGATGATCACTCTGCTATACATTACATCCTCATGGATTATTTCTTTTATAACTGAAAGTTTTTGCCTTCTGACTCACTTTACCCATTTCTCCCATCTCCTCCTTCCCACTCCCCAATCTGGCAACCAGCTGTCTGTTCTCTGTATCTGTGAGCTTGGTTTTAGATTCCTCGTATAAGTGAGCTCCTATTGTATCTGTCTTTCTCTGTCTGATTTGTTTTACCTAATGTAATCCCCACAAGATCCATCTGTGTTGTTGAAAATAGCAAGATATCACTTTTTATGTCTAAATAACATTTCATCATATATGCATATGTGTGTATCACATTTTTTAATCCATTGATCCATGAACACAGATTGTTTCCATAGCTTGGCTATTGTAAATAATGCTTCATTGAACGTGGGAGTGCATTTATCTTTTCTAGTAGGTATTTTTGTTTTCTTTAGATAAATCCCCAGAAGTGGAATTGCTGTATCATGTGACAGCAGCACATTTAATTTTTGAGGAAGCTCTATACTGTTTTCCCAGTGACTACACCAGTTTACTTTACTGTCATTAGTATACAAGGGTTCTCTTTCTCCACATCCTTCCTCACCAGCATTTGCTATTTCTAGCTTTTTTAGTAATATTCACTCTAATAGTGTCAGGTGGTATTTCACTGTGATTTTGATTTGCATTTCCTAATGATTTGTGATGTGGAGCACCTTTTCATGTACCTGTTGGCCTTCTCTATGTCTTCTTTGGAAATATTAATATTCAGATCTTCTGCCCATTTAAAATCATTGTTTTTTTTTCCATTGAGTTGTTCTGATTCTTTGTATATTTTGAATATTAACCCTTGATCCTATATGTTTTGCAAATATTTTCTCCCATTCAGTAGGTTGCCTTTTAATTTTGCTGATGATTTCCTTTGCTGTGTAGAAATTTTACTTTGATTTAATCCAGCTTGTTTATTTTCAACATCATTGCCTTTATTTCTAGTATCAAATTAAAAAAAAATCATTGCCACGGTAATTCAAGGAATTTGTGACTTGTGCTTTCTTCTAGGAGTTTTATGGTTTCAGGTCTTACATTCAAGACTTTAATCCACTTTGAGTTAATTTTTGCATATGGTATAAGTTAGTGGTCCCATTTCATTCTTTTGCATGTGGCTTTTTGGTTTTCCCAACACCAGTTATTGAAGAGGCTTCCTTTCCCCATTGTATATTCTTGGCTCCCTTCTCATAATTTAATTGACTATGTATATAAGTGGGTTTATTTCTGAACTCTCTATTCTGTTCCATCAATTTATGTGTCTAAAACTATTGTTTCTTAAATTTAAGTGATATTGAGTGGGGTTGGGGGTAGCATTGTAGTTATGAATTGAGAAAATAAATTTTTGTTTATTCTGTATGAATGGATGTTAACATTCTCTTGCAAATATATAAAATATTTCAATGTGCTCATTAATTTGAACCAAAGATTATATGAAGACTTTCCTCTCATGAGAAGAAAGAGGGGAAAAAGTATAAATTGGCTTAACGAAGATTACTAATAATTCTCTAGTTAAATTTTAAAATAAAAAAACCTCATTTCTAAGCTGTTAAATTCCCATAAATAAAGAATAAAGTTAATAAAATTATCATATGAACTGATGTCACCAATTTATTGTTTTGATTTTACATTTTTTTGCCATTTCATATATTCCTCCAGTTTGTAGGCAAATTAGAAAGTACTTTAAAGATTATTTTTTGTCCTTTGTTTTACTCAGGCAGTGTCCTCTCCCTCTTGTTCCCCAAAGGAAAAGAAGAATGATCATCAGTGGCAAATGGCAGTTGAAGAACCAACACCAAAAAAGCAGCTTCACACTCATGAGGGAACACTAAGCTTCTTACTTAGGGTTTCAGGTGCTCTACACATTCAGAGAAACTTCTTTCATAATGAACTAAGGATTGAACCCAGGTCTCCAGCATTGCAAGCAGACAATTTTACTGTCTGAGCCATGAGGGAAGCTCATAGAAATGATCCTTGAGATTTGAAATTTCTGTTTTTGGTGCAGATGATTCCTGACTTAGAGTGGTTCCATGATTCTTCTGCTTTACAATGATGCAAAAGCAATGTTCATCCAGTGAAAACCATACTTCAGGTCTTGAATTCTGATCTTTTCCAGGAGCTAGTGATTTGCCCTACTTACTCTCTTGTGATGCTGGGCAGCTGCAGTGCCACAGCTTCCAGCTGGCCACATGAGCATGGGGGTAAATAGCTCATACCCTTATAACCATTCTGCTCCCACTCAACCATTCTGGTTTTTTTTTTTTTTTCTTTTTATTAGAGTAGTCAATAAATTTCATGAGATATTCAACATTATATTATAAAATAAACTTTTGTTAGTTGATTTTGCTCAACAGGAGGTTAATGTATGTGTTCTGAGTATGTTTAAGGTAGGCTGCACACAGCTATGATGTTCTATAGGCTAGGTTTACTAAATGGAGTTTCAACTTATAATGGCCTTATTGAGACTTAAGAAAGTGAAAGTGAAAGTTGCTCAGTCGTATCCAACTCTGTGACTCCATGGACTATAGAGTCCATGGAATTCTCCAGGCCAGAATACTGGAGAGGATAGCCTTTCCCTTCTCCAGAGGGTCTTCCCAACCCAGGGATCAAACCCAGGTCTCCCGCATTGCAGGTAGATTCTTTACCAGCTGAGCCACAAAAACTCAATCCCATGGGAAACTGAGAAAGATCTTGTTATTCTTCTCCTCAGTCTATATAGGGCACTTACTACATATGCTAGATGTACATATTTATTGTCTGAATTGTAGCTAAATTAAGAATTAAAAGGTGCACTACTAATAATCACCTGGGATAATGGGTGTAATTGTGACATTCCCTAGCACACAAAGCATTTGCCTGAAATATGAGAGACCCAAGTTTGATCCCTTGGTTGGGAAGATCCCCTGGAGAAGGAAATAGCATCCCACTCCAGTTTTCTTGCCTGGAGAATTCCATGGACAGAGAAGCCTGCCAGGCTATAGTCCATGGGGTAACAAAGAGTCAGATACAGCTGAACAACTAAGCCAGCACATCAGAACATCTGCTCACCCTATAGACATGTATTAGAAATTTGTTCCCACCATTTTCGTGTACAAACAGAATAGTATGGTAGGAACACTTCTATCTTTCCTCTGCCTCATCTCTTATCCATCCCTTGAAGAAGAAGATTGATGAGTTTGGGAGAAAGCTGAGCATGAAATCTCTTAAGTATAACTACTGCCAAAGGAAACAATGTAATACTTGATACCTCCCAAAATAAAGATCTCCCCAGATGCCTGTTGCAGAAGTTTCTGTTATTTTATAAAATAAATTTTTCTTGATAATTCTAAATTTAAATATCCATATGGAGTTCTGAAAAATTAAATTTAAAAATATCTCTCTCTTCCCTACAGCTGTCTCTATTATAAATCTTTTCATAATCTTCAGGTAGAGAGTTTTTAAATGAACACTTTCTTCTCATTTTTCCATATTATCAAAAAAATGGCTTCTCTGTTTCTGAGAATCCTGTTTAATAAAATTTAAATTTATCCTTTGCATTTTTATACCCATTTAAGGGTGCAAATCAAGCTCAAACCACTCTATTTTGTGTATTCTAGAGCTACATTTATTATTAATCTAAAGTTTAAAACCTAACCCAATGTTGGGGAGCCCAAGTTGGGAAGTTTTTATTTTGGTTTTTTTTTTTTTTCATCTTTTAAAGACTTCCCCACGAAAGTTTGCAGCTTGAATATATGTCACTGTTGAGCAGCTTACAGCTCTTTCCCTGTTATTAACTCTTTAATTTTAAAATCAGAAACAAAAGGTGCTAAAGGCAAAGCTAACCATTAAAAAATACCTATTTTAAACTGTTTGAAAAAAATAAGATGACTTAATAAATTAAAAAGAAAGATACAATGCTATTCAAATGTAATATATTTTTTAGATTATGAAATATCTACAGTAGAATACTATTGTAAAAGCTAGCATTACCATTATCTCTTAAATCTGTCAAAACTGACCCTGCTAGTATTTCAAAACTAAAAGACCTCAAGCTCCACACACCTGATTATTTTGCTATGACTTTTTTAGTTTGATCTTTTAGTTCATCAGGAGTAAATCAGTTGAGTATAGTGAATTCGTCTAGTCAAGGCTATGGTATTTCCAGTGGTCATGTATGGATGTGAGAGTTGAACTATAAAGAAAGCTGAGCACCGAAGAATTGATGCTTTTGAACTATGGTGCTGGAGAAGACTCTTGAGAGTCCCTTGGACTGCAAGGAGATACAGTCCATCATAAAGGAGATCAGTTCTGAGTGTTCATTGGTAGGACTGATGTTGAAGCTAAAACTCCAATATTTTTGCCACCTGGTGCAAAAAGCTGACTCATTTGAAAAGACCCTGATGCTAGGAAAGGTTGAGGGCAGGAGGAGAAGGGGGCGACAGAAGATGAGACGGTTGGATAGCATCACCGACTCAGTGGACATGGTTTGGGTGGACTCCGGGAGTTGGTGATGGACAGGGAGGGCTGGCGTGCTGCAGTTCATGGGGTCGCAAAGAGTCGGACACGACTGAGCGATTGAACTGAACTGATAGTGAATTCAAGAGTCCTGAACCATTCAGGAAAAAACCCAAGAAGGCAGAGTAGAAGGATGTGTGCTCATCTTCTCCTGTGAGAACTCCAGAATTACAACTCGCTGCTGAACAACCATCGACAGGAGAATGTTGGATCCCACCAAAAAAAAAAAAAAAAAAAAAAATCCATGTCCAAGGGCAAAGCAGAAGCCCCAGCAAGATAGTAAGAAGGGCGAAATTGTGTTTAGAATCAAACCCCATACCCACCAGAGACACTCAGAAGGCTCAAACAAAACCTTGCGCGCACGAGGAGACCCCACAGAGACTGAGCCAGACTACCTGCCTTTGAGTGTTTGAGTGTCTCCTGCAGAGGTCTGGGTCAGCAGTGGTCTGCCACAGGGGCAGGGGCTCTGGGTGCAGCAGACCTGGGTGTGGCATAAGCCCTCTTGGGGGAGGTCAGCGTTAACCCCAGCATAGAGCCACCAGTAAAGTAATACTCAAAATTCTCCAAACTAGGCTTCAACAGCACATGAACTATGAATTTCCAGATATTCAAGTTGAGTTTAGAAAAGGCAGAGGAACCAGAGATCAAATTGCCAACATCCATTTGATCATTGAAAAAGCAAGCGTTCCAGAAAAACATCTATTTCTGCTATATTGACTATGCCAAAGCCTTTGACTGTGTGGGCCACAAACGGTGTAAAATTCTGAAAGAAATGGGAACACCAGACCATCTGATCTGCCTCTTGAGAAACCTATATGCAGGTCAGGAAGCAACACTTAGAACTGAACATGGAACAAAAGACTGGTTCCAAACAGGGAAAGGAGTACATCAAGATTGTATATTATCACCTTGCTTATTTAACTTACACGGAGAGTACAGCATGAGAAACACTGGGCTGGATGAAGCACAAGCTGGAATCAAGACTGCCAAGAGAAATATCAATAACCTTACAGATATGCAGATGACACCACCCTTATGGCAGAAAGTGAAGAGGAGCTAAAAGCCTCTTGATGAAAGTGAAAGAGGAGAGCGAAAAAGTTGGCTTAAAGCTCAACATTCAAAAAACTAATATCATGGCATCCGGTCTCATCACTTCATGGCAAATAGATGGAGAAACAGTGGGAACAGTGGCTGACTTTATATTTTTGGGCTTCAAAATCACTGCATGTGGTGATTGCAGCCATGAAATTAAAAGATGCTTACTCCTTGGAAGGAAAGTTATGACCAAACTAGATAGCATGTTAAAAAGCAGGGACATTACTTTGTCAACAAAGGTCTGTCTAGTCAAGGGTATGGTTTTTCCAGTAGTCATGTAGGAATATGAGAGTTGGACTATAATGAAATCTGAGCGCTGAAGAATTGATGTTTTTGAACTGTGGTGTGAGAGAAGACTCTTGAGAGTACCTTAGACTGCAAGGAGATCCAACCAGTCCATCCTAAAGGAGATCAGTCCTGGGTATTCATTGGAAGGACTGATGTTGAAGCTGAAACTCCAATACTTTGGCCACCTGATGTGCAGAGCTGACTCTTGTGAAAAGACTCTGATGCTGGGAGGGAGGATAAGGAGACAACAGAGGATGAGATGGTTGGTTGGCATCACAGACTCAATGGAAATGGACATGAGTTTGAGTAAACTCTGGGAGTTGGTGATGGACAGGGAGGCCTGGCATGCTGCGATTCATGGGGTCGCAAAGAATCAGACATGACTGAGCGACTGAACTGAGCTTATCTGATGAGGTTGGAAGAAGTCGAACATGACTTAGCGCCTGAACAACAACATATATATGTAGACATATATGTTCACATACCTATACACACGGGCTTTTGGAGTCATGTTTATTGGTTCACATTTTTGCTTGGTTCACATTATTATTTGGCATAACAAATAACTTGGTGAAAGCTCATCTTTTTCACCTTTGACGCTTCCTTGCCAGAATTGAATGTGAGACCCACAGGGCTCTGAGTGCTGTTGGCAAAATGATGTCCCTTTCCCAATACTTCTTGGTACACAATATCTAATATACCATAGACAGTGGAGGTTATCTTTGGAACTGACAATTTATATCTCTTTCTAAAAAATAAGTTTCATTGGCATATAGTTGCTTTATAAGGTTGTATTAGTTTCTGTTGTATACCAAAGTAAGTCAGCTATACAAACACATATATCCCCTCTTTTTGGATTTCCTTCCCATTTAGGTCACCATAGGGCACTGAGTAGAGTTCCCTCTGCTATACAGTTGTCACTAGTTATCTATTTGGGGCATAGTAATGTATGTATGTCAATCCCAATGTCCCAGTTAATCCAACTCCCTCCTCCCCGATTGGTGTCCATCCATTTATTCTCTACGTCTGTGTCTGTATTTCTGCTTTACAAATAGGTTCTTCTGAAACATTTTTCTAGATTCCACATATGTGCATTAATATATGATATTGGTTTTTCTGACTTACACCACTCTGTATGACTTTCCTGTAAGACTCCATCAGAATGCATCCATCACATCATTAACACATAAAGCCAAAACACCCAGGTTATTTTTATCATTTGTATTTTTCTCTCTCTATCTTCTCAGGGAGCCAAATTCACATCTTTCCCTGACCTGACAAATCTGTCCATTTTATCCCTGTAATTTAAATCTGCAGTCAAGAAAATCCTCTAGATCAAACATCTCTTTTCTGAATGGTCACTTAATTTTCTTTATATAACAGAAAACTGGCTGTCCTCTGCTTCCCCTGAAGATTTGTTTTTAAGAATTTTTTAACTATGGTAAATTAAACATACCATAAAATTACCATTTTAATGGTTGCTTAAATGTACAGCTCAGTGACCTTAAGTACATTCACATTGTTTTGCAATCAAACCTCTATCCACCTCCTGGATATTTTCCCCTGCAGCCTTCTTGACTGATGGTTGTTTTGTCTTTCACCTGTCACCTCCCATTGCCATGGAAAGAGTAGGTGTCTCCTCATTGCTGTTTGGGAATATCGCCCTTCCATTTGCTACTTATTGGACAACCCCAGTTTATTGAAACACCTGGTATGAGATTGAACATCAGGCTAAACATCTCAGAGTTGCATCTTTCACAGGCCCGTAGTTACAATGACCAGATTTTAGCACCCTGGTCAGTCATTATAGAGTTAAATTCAAAGTTTAATAGAAAGTCAATATTTTTCTTTTTTCTTTGGCTTAAATCTGTCAGGAACACATCTGCCATGAGAGAAGTGAGGTGTGTTTGGCTTCTTATCTGTTGTCTTTCTCCCAAATACTAGGCTGCTGCTGGCTTCTTCAGGATGGAAAAGGGGTGGAGTGGCTTCAGGGAGAAGCAGGAAATATTTATTTGACAGGTATCAATCTGTAACTGAGTCCTTAAAACTGACTTATGTCTTATGAGGGCTTTGATGGTAAAACAAAAGAAAAAGTTAAAAGACAATGAGAAACTAGGAAATACTTCACACTGTTTAATGGAATTACATATTTCACAATATACTTAACAAACTCTTTACTGATCACACATACATGTTTCTAGGTTTTCTGTGTTGCAAATATAGCTCCCATGAACACAGTTTTATCAATAATGCTCTGCCACTTAAATTGATTTTATTTTTCAAAGAATTTTTAAGGGACTTCTCTGATGGTCCACTGTTTCAGAATCTGCCTTCCAATGCTGAGGACGTGGGTTTGATCCCTGGTCAGGGAACTAAGATCCCTATTGCCACTGGTCAATAAGCTCATGTGCAGCAACTAGAGAAAGACCAAGCACCACAATGAAGACCCAGTACAGCAAACAATTTAAAAAAATGAATTTTTAAGTTCACAGCAAACTTGAGCGGAGAGTACAGAGTTTTCTTACACTTGTGTCTCCACATATGCACAGCCTCCCCCACTATCAATAAAATCAGTGAACTTAGAGTGACACATCATTATCACTCAAAGTCTGCAGTTTACTTTGTGGTTTACTCTTGACATTGTATGTCTACAGGTTTTGAAAAATGTATAGGGACATGAATCCATGATTATTGCATTATATAGAAGAGTTCCATGGCCCTGGAAGTCCTCTATGCTCTTCCTGCTTATCCTTTCCTCCCTCTTAACTCCTAGAAAACACTGTATTTTACCATCTCCATTGCCTGTTCCAGAATGTTATATGCTTGGAATACTTTTCAGACTGATTTCTTTCACTTAGTAATATGTACTTAAGTTTCCTCTATGTCTTTTCACACCTTGATAGTTCATTTCTTTTCAAGGCTGAATAATATGCCATTGTCCAAATGTGTCATAGTTTATTCATCCATTCACCTATTGAAAGTCCTCTTTGTGGCTTCCAACTTTTGGCAATTATGAATAAAGCTTCTATAAGCATCTTTGTGCAGATTTTTGTGTGACTGTAAGTTTTTAAGCAATTTGGATAAATGTCAAGGAGCACAATTTCTGTATCATGTTGTAAAAGTGTGTTTAATTTTGTATGAATTGAGCAAAGTGGCTCCCAAAGTAGCTGTTGCATTTTGGATTCCCATCAGCAGTGGATGAGAGTTCCTCTTGCTCCATGTCCTCACCACATTTGGTGTTACAAGTGTCCCAGATTTCGGCCATTCTAATAGATGTGTAGTGGAATATCACCATTGTTTTCATTTGCATTTCCCTGATGACATATGATGTGAAGGCTCTTTTTATATGCTTACTTGTCATCTCTATATCTTCTTTGTTAACGTTCAGATCTTTTGCCCGTTGTAAATTTGAGTTGTTCATTTTCTTATTGTTGAGTATCAAGAGTTTTGTTTTGGTAGACTTTAGATAGCAATCCTTTGTCATATGTGTCTGTTGAAAATATTTTCTCCCAGTATTTAGCTTGTTTTCTCATTTTCTAGATATTGCCTTTCACAGAGCAGATGTTTTTATTTTAATAAAGTTCAGCTTATTAAATCTATCTTTCATGGACTGTGTCTTTGGCATTGTATCTAAGAAGTCATTGTCATGACCATGGTCGTCTAGATTTTCTTCTATGTTATATACTGGGAGTAGAGTATTGCATCTTATGTTTGCTGCTGCTGCTGCTAAGTTGCGTCAGTCGTATCTGACTCTGTGCGACCCCATAGATGGAAGCCCACCAGGCTCCTCTGTCCCTGGGATTCTCCAGGCAAGAAGACTGGAGTGGGTTGCCATTTTCTTCCTCAATGCATGAAAGTGAAAAGTGAAAGTGAAGTCGCTCAGTCATGTCCGACTCTTAGCAATACCATGGACTGTAGCCTACGAGGCTCCTCCATCCATGGGATTTCCCAGGCAAGTACTGGAGTGGGGTGCCATTACCTTCTCTGCATCTTACATTTAGGCATCTACAAATTTTTGCAATGTGTAGAATTATGTTGGTTTGGCCACTGCATCCCTAGACTTGCTCTCTTCCTGAAACATATCTGATACTCAATCAAGAGTTTTTGATTAAAAAGATCAAGTGTACATATGTATGTGTGAATGTCTGTGTGTGTATATACATATATATAATATCAGAAAATTGCAATCAAGTTTTATATTCTAAGTAATAAAAATGGCTAGAATATAGAATAAAATTTCACTAAACAGCATGGGGAAATAATTATATTTACAATTCATACAATTCATAAAGAATGAAAGGATGGAGCCAAAGCAAAAACAACACCCAGTTGTGAATGTGACTGGTGATAGAAGCAAGGTCTGATGCTGTAAAGAGCAATATTGCATAGGAACCTGGAATGTTAGGTCCATGAACCAAGGCAAATTGGAAGTGGTCAAACAGGAGTTGGCAATGTCGATGAACATTGACATTCTAGGAATCAATGAATTAAGATGGACTGAGATGGGTGAATTGAACTCAGATGACCATTATATCTACTACTGCGGGCAAGAATTCCTTATAAGAAATGGAGTAGCCATCACAGTCAACAAGAGTCCAAAATGCAGTACTTGGATGCAATCTAAAAAATAGCAAAATGATCTCTGTTCGTTTTCAAGGCAAACCATTTGATATCATGGTAATCCAAGTCTATGCCCAGATCAGTAATGCTGAAGAAGCTGAAGTTGAACGGTTCTGTGAAGACCTACAAGACCTTTTAAGAACTAACACCCAAAAAAGGTGTCCTTTTCATTATAGGAGACTGGAATGCGAAAGTAAGAAGTCAAGAAACACCTGGAGTAACAGGCGAATTTGGCCTTGGAATGCGGAATGAAGCAGGGCAAAGGCTAATAGAGTTTTGCCAGGAGAATGCACTGGTCATAGAAACACCCTCTTCCAACAACACGAGAGAAGACTCTACCTGTACATCACCAGATGGTCAACACCAAAATCAGGCTGATTGCATTCTTTGCAGCTAAAGATGGAGAAGTTCTATACAGTCAACAAAAACAAGACCAGGAGCTGACTGTGGCTCAGATCATGAACTCCTTATTGTCAAATTCAGATTTAAATAGAAGAAAGTAGGGAAAACCACTAGGCCATTCAGGTATAACATAAATAAAATCTCTTATGATTATATAGTGAAAGTAAGAAATAGATTTAAGGGACTATATCTGACTTAAGGGACTAGAGTACCTGATGAACTATGGATGGAGGTTCGTAACATTGTACAGGAGACAGGGATCAAGGCCATCCCCATGGAAAGGAAATGCAAAAAAGCAAAATGGTTGTCTGAGGAGGCCTTACAAATAGCTGTGAGAAGAAGAGAAGCCAAACGCAAAGGAGAAAAGGAAGGATATACCTATTTGAATGCAGAGTTCCAAAGAACGGCAAGGAGAGATAAGAAAGCCTTCCTCAGCAACCAATGCAAAGAAATAGAGGGAAAAAATTGAATGGGAAAGACTAGAGATCTCTTCAAGACAGTTAGAGATATCAAGGAAACATTTCATGCAAAGATGGGCTCGATAAAGGACAGAAATGGTATGGACCTAACAGAAATAGAAGATATTAAGAAGAGGTGGCAAGCATACACAGAAGAACAATACAAAAAAGATCTTCACAATCCAGATAATCATGACAGTTTGATCCCTCACCTAGAGCCAGACATCCTGGAATGTGAAGTCAAGTGGGCCTTAGGAAGCATCATTACGAACAAAGCTAGTGGAGGTGATGGAATTCCAGTTGAGCTATTTCAAATCCTAAAAGATGATGCTGTGAAAGTGCTGCACTCAAAATGTCAGCAAATTTGGAAAACTCAGCAGTGGCCACAGGACTGGAAAAGGTCAGTTTTCATTCCAATCCCAAAGAAAGGCAATGCCAAAGAATGCTCAAACTACTGCACAATTGCACTCATCTCACATGCTAGTAAAGTAATGCTCAAATTCTCCAAGCCAGGCTTCAGCAATATGTGAATCATGAACTTCCAGATGTTCAAGCTGGTTTTAGAAAAGCCAGAGGAATCAGAGATCAAATTGGCAACACCTGATGGATCATTGAAAAAGCAAGAGAGTTCCAGAAAAACACCTATTTCTGCTTATTGACTATGCGAAAGCCTTTGGCTATGTGGATCACAACAAACTGTGGAAAATTCTGAAAGATATGGGAATACCAGACCACCTGACCTGCCTCCTGAGAAACCTGTAGGCAGGTCAGGAAGCAGCAGTTAAAACTGGACATGGAACAATAGACTGGTTCCAAATAGGAAAAGGAGTACGTCAAGGCTGTATATTGTCATCCTGCTTATTTAACTTCTATGCAGAGTACATCATGAGAAATGCTGGGCTGGAAGAAGCACAAGCTAGAGTCAAGATTTCTGGGAGAAACATCAATAACCTCAGACATGCAGATGACATCACCCTTAAGGCAGAAAGTGAAGAAGAACTAAGAGCCTCTTAATGAAAGTGAAAGAGGAGAGTGAAAAAGTTGGCTTAAAGCTCAACATTAAAACTAAGATTATGGCATCCAGTATCATCACTTCATGGCAAATAGATGGGAAAACAATGGAAATAGTAGCTGACTCTATTTTGGGGGCTCCCAAATCACTGCAGATGGTGATTGCAGCCATGAAAGTAAAAGACACTTACTCCTTGGAAGGAAAGTTATGACCAACCTAGAGAGCATATTAAAAAGCAGAGACATTACTTTGTCAATAAAGGTCTGTCTAGTCAAGGCTATGGTTTTTCCAGTGGTCATGTATGGACGTGAGAGCTGGACTGTAAAGAAAGCTGAACACAAAATAATTGATGCTTTTGAACTGTGGTGTTGGAGAAGACTCTTGTGAGTCCCTCGGACTGCAAGGAGATCCAACCAGGCCATCCTAAAGGAGATCAGTCCTGGGTGTTCATTGGTAGGGCTGAAGTTGAAGCTGAAACTCCAATACTTTGGCTACCTGATGTGAAGAGATGACTCATTTGAAAAGACCCTGACGCTGGGAATAATTGAGGGCAGGAGGAGACAGGGACAATAGAAAATGAGTTGGTTGGATGGCATCACCGATTCAATGGACATGTGTTTGGGTAAACTCCGAGAGTTGGTGATGGACAGAGAGGCCTGGCATGCTGCAGTTCATGGGGTGGCAAAGAGTTGGACATGATTGAGGGACTGAACTGAACTGAACAATTCATAATGCTTAATCTGTCACTGTAGAAGTAATATGTTACAAAATGTATACTGGTGAAGAAGACAATGCTAAACCAATAAGTTTTCTATAGACTAGTGACACAGAGACAGGGTATAACTTTTATATAAAGAGAATGCATGATTAAAATACTTTAGAAAAGAAAATTTATAATTGCATTTTATTAAAGCATACTATTTTTGAGTTATAGCCCTTTTTCTTTAAAAAATTTAATATGATATGACATTTAACTAAATATATATACCCATTTATACCATACATGCTGTCATGAGAAGAGGGAGATATAGAGTAATATTTATAGATAGTGGGTCTTCTTTCATTTTCCCTGGATGACAAAGACAAGAAAAAAATTGGCTCTTCTTTTTTTGAGGGGAGGAGTCACCGTAAGATCCATGGCTAGAGAAGAGTGAAGAGAATAGAGTATCTCTGGTGACTGGGGGACTCATCTGATGCCATGATACAAATTCCTCATGAAGTTAATTTTATTTTATTTTTTGTTTTGTTTTTGTTTTTATTTATTATTTTATTTATTTATTTTTTACTTTATTTTACTTTACAACACTGTATTGGTTTTGCCATACATCAACATGAATCCGCCACAGGTGTACACGTGTTCCCAATCCTGAACCCCTGTCCCACCTCCCTCCCTGTACCATCTCTTTGGGTCATCCCAGTGCACCAGCCCCAAGCATCCAGTATCCTGCATCGAACCTAGACTGGCGATTCATTTCTTATATGATATTATACATGTTTCAATGCCATTCTCCCAAATCATCCCACCCTCTTCCTCTCCCACAGAGTCCAAAAGACTGTTCTATGCATCTGTGTCTCTTTTGCTGTCTCCCATACAGGGTTATCATTGCCATCTTTCTAAATTCCATATATACGTGTTAGTATAGTGTACTGGTGTTTTTCTTTCTGACTTACTTCACTCTGTATAATTGGCTCCAGTTTCATCCACCTCATTAAAACTGATTCAAATGTATTCTTTTTGATGGCTGAGTAATACTCCATTGTGTATATGTACCACAGCTTTCTTATCCATTCATCTGCTGATGGACATCTAGGTTGTTTCCATGTCCTGGCTATTATAAACAGTGCTGCGATGAACATTGGAGTACAAATGTCTCTTTCAATTCTGTTTTCCTCTGTGTGTATGCCCAGCAGTGGGATTGCTGGGTCATAAGGCAGTTCTATTTCCAGGTTTTTAAGGAATCTCCACACTGTTCTCCATAGTGGCTGTACTAGTTTGCATTCCCACCAACAGTGTAAGAGGGTTCCCTTTTCTCCACACCCTCTTCAGCATTTATTGCCTGTAGACTTTTGGATTGCAGCCATTCTGACTGGTGTGAAATGGTACCTCATTGTGGTTTTGATTTGCATTTCTCTGATAATGAGTGATGTTGAGCATCTTTTCATGTGTTTGTTAGCCATCTGTATGTCTTCTTTGGAGAAATGTCTATTTAGTTCTTTGGCCCATTTTTTGATTGTGTCGTTTATTTTTCTGGAATTGAGCTGCAGGTGTTGCTTGTATATTTTTGAGATTAGTTGTTTGTCAGATGCTTCATTTGCTATTATTTTCTCCCATTCTGAAGGCTGTCTTTTCACTGTGCTTATAGTTTCCTTTGTTGTGCAGAAGCTTTTCATTTTAATTAGATCCCATTTGTTTATTTTTCCTTTTATTTCCAGTATTCTGGGAGGTGAGTCATAGAGGATCCTGCTGTGATTTATGAAGGAGAGTGTTTTGCCTATGTTCTCCCCTAGAAGTTTTATAGTTTCTGGTCTTACGTTTAGATCTTTAATCCATTTTGAGTTTATTTTTGTGTGTGGTGTTAGAAAGTGTTCTAGTTTCATTCTTTTACAAGTGGTTAACCAATTTTCCCTGCACCACTTGTTAAAGAGATTGTCTTTAATCTATTGCATATTCTCGCCTCCTTTGTTTAAGACAAGGTGTCCATATGTGTGTGGATTTATCTCTGGGCTTTCTATTTTGTTCCATTGATCTATATTTCTGTCTTTGTGCCAGTACCATACTGTCTTAATTTTAAAAATAATAACTACTTTATTTAACAGTGTAAATTATCATTCATAGCTATGAATGAATCTTCAATGTACAGAGAGACAATGACTTACCCAAGTTTCTCCCCCCACCCCACCACAGGCAAATTCTATTTATTTATTTATTTTTCCTTTTATGGTTTTGGTTTTGTTCTTTTTTAAAAATAAATTTATTTATTTTAATTGGAGGTTAATTATTTTACAATATTGTATTGGTTTTGCCATACATCAACATGAATCTGCCACAGGTATACACGTGTTCCCCATCCTGAACCCCCCTCCCTCCTCCCTCCCCGTTCCATCCCTCTGGGTCATCTCAGCACACCAGCCCCAAGCATCCAGTATCATGCATCGAACTTGGACTGGCGATTCGTTTCATATATGATATTATACATGTTTCATTGCCATTCTCCCAAATCATCCCACCCTCTTCCTCTCCCACAGAGTTCAAAAGACTGTTCGATACATCTGTGTCTCTTTTGCTGTCTCACATACATACAAGGTTATCATTACCATCTTTCTAAATTCCATATATATGTGTTAGTATAGTGTACTGGTGTTTTTCTTTCTGACTTACTTCACTCTGTATAATAGGCTCCAGTTTCATCCACCTCATTAGAACTGATTCAAATGTATTCAAGTTTCTTTATAAACTTGGGATGCTGCGTTGCAAGAATTAAAATATGACTTTGGTCAGTACCCCTTCCTGAATTTAATATATTAAATAATATATTAGATAGATCAGTAAGAACTACAAAAAAAAAAAAAAGGTTTGACTCTTAAAAAGACACTGAGTTTAATTACATCATAGACAAGTTTGTGATTCATTTATTTAAAGAAAAATCTTCATGATAAAATCATTTTGATACATAACTTCAATCATACTGCTTTCATGGTGAGATCTCATTGGCCGGAATGCATAACTATTAGACCATCCTTGTTTGAGAAGATTCTTTGGCAGTTTTTGGCTCAACTGTCTTTTTAGAAGCGATTTAGCCAAGTTTCACTTGGGAATTGAGTGGTGAAAATACAGACCAACTTCTTCATGGGAAAACCAGGGAATTAAACAATCAGTTGGTTTCTAAATTTATGTACCAAGAGAAGATAGCAACAAAATCCATAATCAACAGCAGGTAAATGCCATTTCTACCTGTTTCTATTTTAGCCTGTATTAGTTCCAAATATAACTACCATTTTTTAAAAACAAACAAACCAAATAATGAATAAGCCCATTTTTGAGTCCAGTGACTTCAAAATAGCAAGCAAGTGTTTATTTACTGTTGGTACCATTAGATATTTCTTTTTGTTCGATTTAATTTTTGTTAAAAATACTAGATGGTTATGTAGTCAGAATTATAGGAAATTAGAACAACTAGCAGACAGAATTTTCATGACTGAGGAGTTGTGCGAAAATTTTTACTTTGGTTTCTATTCACTGGATTTTTTTTTTTTTTTTTACTTTTCTGGTTTTAAAAAAAAGCGCCTCATTTTTCTTCCCTGTTAGAAGTATAAATTTTGCCTAGATATCAATAGATCTCATAAATCTTTTAAAAAGTCAGTCTACAACTCAAAGAATAGCTTTAAACACTACCATGAGTTTACTTGATTTAAGGAACATTCGACTCCATCATGTTTAATTTTTCTTCCTCTTCTTATTTTTAAGGAGATTGCCTAACGTGATGGTGAAAACTATGAGCCATGTGTAACCCCTGGGTGGCATGGCTAGGAGTGCTGCTGCTCTTGACAGTGTTCACTCATTCAGCCCTCAAGCCAGCAATGGCTCCAGTGATCACAAAGAGACCTTTCAACATTTTCTGGGCGGCCCCAACAATGCAGTGTCAGCATTTCTTCAATGTGGATCTGAATCTTCAGTTATTTAATATTATATCAAATCCTTTGGAGACTCAGAGTGGACCGATAATTGCCATAATTTATCCAAATGAATTAGGGTATTATCCTTATTTCTCTCCAGAGGGAAAATCCTTTAATGGAGGGATACCACAGAATATGAGCCTTCCTACACACCTGAGGAAGACTGCTGGTGACATTGCAAAAGTTTTTCCTTGGTGGAGATCAGAAGGTCTTGTTATCATTGACTGGGAAAGCTGGAAGCCACAATGGGACAGAAATTGGGGCAATAGAGTAATATACAAAAACCACTCTTTAGACTTTACTAGAAACCACCATCCTGATTGGTCAGAAATGAAAGTGAGAACAGTTGCCCAAAAGGAATTTGAAACTGCTGGAAAGAGTATTATGAATGCTACTCTCACACTGGCTTTAGAAATGAGACCAAAATGTTTATGGGGCTTTTATCTCTATCCAGACTGCTACAATTATGATTATAGGATAAATCCACAGACCTACACAGGTAAATGCCCGAGTGATGAAATTTCCCGCAATGACCAACTCCAGTGGCTATGGGAAAAAAGCAGAGCACTTTATACTTCAGTGTATTTGGAGAAAATATTGAAGTCAAGTTTAAATGCTTTGAAATTTGTTCATTATCGAGTTAGAGAAGCTATGAGAATTGCTGAAATGGCTAAAGATGACTATGTTTTACCAGTTTTTATTTTTTCCAGACCATTTTATTTGCACAGTATTGAAGCTTTGTCACAGGTAAGAAAAAAAAATGCAGTCTAAAAACTGGAAATTTAGTAGAATATGAAATTTAGGGAATAATGTTTTAGGACGCTTATATCCCCTTAATAATAGAATGCTATTCTATTACTAAAACCATGTAGTCTTTCAAATGTCAAGCCAATTCTGAAACAATGTCATTGACAATTAGATGTTTGCTTAAGAGTTTGTAAGTGATGATTCTTACTCCCTCAGCATTTACAAGGGTTTCCTGCAGAACTGTAGTTAAGTTTAAGTTTAATCATGCAACAGATTAAATTTAACTAGGGAGAAAATTCATATTAAAGAAGCTCTTAACACAAAGCAGTAGCAGCAATTTTCCAAATCAAAACTGTACAAAGGAGAGCTTGGGTAAATTATTTACCAACTATATTTTCAATATATTGCATTTTAATGTTTTAATTGATTATGTTACTTAAAAGTAATATAGATTGTTGATTTTATCTTTAAAAATCTAAAATCTAACCTAGTGATGAGTGTCACGGCAATGAAAGTGGTTTATACAGAAGTATTCTAGGAAATGGCAACCGACTCTAGTGTTCTTGCGTGGAGAATCCCAGGGACAGAGGAGTCTGATTGGCTGCCGTCTATGGGATCACAAGAGTCGGACACGACTGAAGCGACTTAGCAGCAGAAGCAGCAGCAGCATTCTTAGACTTACACAGGGTTCAGTTCAGTTCAGTTGCTCAGTTGTGTCCGACTGTGTGACCCCATGAATTGCAGCACGCCAGGCCTCCCTGTCCATCACCACCTCCCAGAGTTCACTCAAACTCATGTCTATCGAGTCAGTGATGCCATCCAGCCATCTCATCCTCTGTCGTCCCCTTCTCTTCCTGCCCCTAATCCCTCCCAGCATCAGAGTCTTTTCCAATGAGTTAACTTTTCTCATGAGGTGGCCCAAGTATTGGAGTTTCAGCCTTAGCATCAGTCCTTCCAATGAACACCAAGGACTGATCTCCTTCAGAATGGACTGGTTGGATCTCCTTGCAGTCCAAGGGACTCTCAAGAGTCTTCTCCAACACCACAGTTCAAAAGCATCAATTCTTTAGTGCTCAGCTTTCTTCACCGTCCAACTAACATCCATACAAGACCACAGGAAAAACCATTGCCTTAAGACGGACCTTTGTTGGCAAAGTAATATCTCTGCTATTTAATATGTTATCTGGGTTGGTCATAACTTTCCTTCCAAGGAGTAAGCATCTTTTAATTTCATGGCTGCAATCACCATCTGCAGTGATTTGGGAGCCCAGAAAAATAAAGTCTGACACTGTTTCCACTGTTTCCCCATCTATTTCCCATGAAGTGATGGGACCAGATGCCATGATCTTCGTTTTCTGAATGTTGAGCTTTAAGCCAACTTTTTCACTCTCCTCTTTCACTTTCATCAAGAGACTTTTTAGTTCCTCTTCACTTTCTGCCATAAGGGTGGTGTCATATGCATATCTGAGGTGATTGATATTTCTCCCGGCAATCTTGATTCCAGCTTGTGTTTCTTCCAGTCCAGCGTTTCTCATGATGTACTCTGCATAGAAGTTAAATAAGCAGTGTGACAATATACAGCCTTGACGTACTCCTTTTCTTATTTGGAACCAGTCTGTTGTTCCATGTCCAGTTCTAACTGTTGCTTCCTGACCTGCATACAGATTTCTCATGAGTGAGATCAGGTGGTTTGGTATTCCCATTTCTCTCAGAATTGTCCACAGTTTATTGTGATCCACACAGTCAAAGGCTTTGGCACAGTCAATAAAGCGGAAATAGATGTTTTTCTGGAACTCTCTTGCTTTTTCCATGATCCAGCAGATGTTGGCAATTTGATCTCTGGTTCCTCTGCCTTTTCGGAAACCAGCTTGAACATCAGAAAGTTCACGGTTCACGTATTGCTGAAGCCTGGCTTGGAGAATTTTGAGCATTACTTTACTAGCATGTGAGATGAGTGCAATTGTGTGGCAGTTTGAGCATTCTTTGGCATTCCTTTCTTTGGGATTGGAATGAAAACTGACCTTTTCCAGTCCTGTAGCCACTGTTGAGTTTCCCAAATTTGCTGGCATGTTGAGTGCAGCACTTTCACAGCATCATCTTTTAGGATTTGAAATAGCTCAACTGAAATTCCATCACCTCCACTAGCTTTGTTCATAGTGATGCTTTCTAACGCCCACTTGACTTCTCATTCCAGGATGTCTAGCTCTAGATGAGTGATCACACCATCGTGATTATCTGGGTTGTGAAGAACTTTTTTGTACAGTTCTTCTGTGTATTCTTGCCACGTCTTCTTATTATGTTCTGCTTCTGTTAGGTCCATACAATTTCTGTCCTTTATTGAGCCCATCTTTGCATGAAATGTTCCCTTGATATCTCTAATTTTCTTGAAGAGATCTCTGGTGTTTCCCATTCTGTTGTTTTCCTCTATTTCTTTGCATAGATCGCTGAAGAAGGCTTTCTTATCTCTTCTTGCTATTCTTTGGAATTATGCATTCAGATGCTTATATCTTTCTTTTTCTCCTTTGCTTTTCACTTCTCTTCTTTTCACAGCTATTAGTAAGGCCTCCCCAGACAGTCATTTTGCTTTTTTGCATTTCTTTTCCATGGGGATGGTCTTGATCCCTGTCTCCTGTACATGAACCTCATTCTGTAGTTCATCAGGCATTCTGTCTATCAGATCTAGACCCTTAAATCTATTTCTCACTTCCACTGTATAATCATAAGGGATTTGATTTAGGTCATACCTGAATGGTCTAGTGGTTTCCCCTGCTTTCTTCAATTTCAGTCTGAGTTTGGTGATAAGGAGTTCATGATCTGAGCCACAGTCAGCTCCTGGTCTTGTTCCTGTTGACTGTATAGAGCTTCTCCATCTTTGGCTGCAAAGAATATAATCTGATTTCGGTGTTGACCATCTGGTGATGTCCATGTGTAGAGTCTTCTCTTGTGTTGTTGGAAGAGGGTGTTTGCTATGACCAGTGCATTTTCTTGGCAAAACTCTATTAGTCTTTGCCTTGCTTCGTTCCGCATTCCAAGGCCAAATTTGCCTGCTAATCCAGGTGTTTCTTGACTTCCTACTTTTGCATTCCAGTCCCCTATAATGAAAAGGACATCTTTTTTAGGTGTTAGTTCTAAACGGTCTTGATCTTCATAGAACCGTTCAACTTCACCTTCTTCAGCATTACTGGTTGGGGCATAGACTTGGATTACCATGTTATTGAATGGTTTGCCTTGGAGATGAACAGAGATCATTCTCTCATTTTTGAGATTGCATCCAAGTACTGCATTTCAGACTCTTTTGTTGACCATGATGGCTACTCCATTTCTTCTGAGGGATTCCTGCCTGCAGTAGTAGATATAATGGTCATCTGAGTTAAATTCACCTATTCCAGTCCATTTTAGTTCGCTGATTCCTAGAATGTTGACATTCACTCTCGCCATCTCTTGTATGACCACTTCCAATTTGCCTTCATTCATGGACCTGACATTCCAGGTTCCTATGCAATATTGTTCTTTATAGCATCAGACCTTGCTTCTATAACCAGTCACATCCACAGCTGGGTATTGTTTTTGCTTTGGCTCCATCCCTTCATTCTTTCTGGAGTTATTTCTCCACTGATCTCCAGTAGCATATTGGGCACCTACTGACCTGGGGAGTCCCTCTTTCAGTATCCTATCATTTTGCCTTTTCATACTGTTTATGGGATTCTCAAGGCAAGAATAGTGAAGTGGTTTGCCATTCCCTTCTCCAGTGGACCACATTCTGTCAGGCCTCTCCACCATGACCTGCCCTTCTTGGGCTGCCCTGCAGGCATGGCTTGTTTTCTTTGAGTTAGACAAGGCTGTGGTCCTAGTGTGATTAGATTGACTAGTTTTCTGTGAGTATGGTTTCAGTGTGTCTGCCCTCTGATGCCCTCTTGCAACACCTACCATATTACTTGGGTTTCTCTTACCTTGGGGTATCTCTTCACAGCTGCTCCAGCAAAGTGCAGCCACTGCTCCTTACCTTGGATAAGGGGTATCTCCTCACCGCCACCCTTCCTGACCTTGAACGTGGGATGGCTCCTCTAGGCCCTCCTGCGCCTGCGCAGCCACCACTCCTTGGACGTGGGGTTGCTCCTCCCAGCTGCCGCCCCTGGCCTGGGATGTGGGGTGGCTCCTCTCGGCTGCCACCCTGGCCTCGGACATGGGGTAGCTCCTCTCGGCCGCGCTGAGTGTCTACAGTATGTCACAATATATTATGAATAATGATTAGAAAGTAATAATCCATGCAGTCAGATATTATGCCTTGATAGAAAAGGATAGAATGAGATAAGCCATATTTTAATGAAATTCTTGTTTGTAACATCCCCGTTTGGGGGTAATATTTGATTTTCAAAGTCAATTATGGGCTAAGTATCAGCTCTGAGCTCTATTTCAGAAAACCAAAATTATAGCGTCATCTGAGTAATAGCATACTGAAGTGTTTTAATATTATGCAATTGCCTTTCCCTTTTCACATGAATCTTTCCCTTTTCACATGAACAAACAGCATGAATCTCATTTATTGTTTAAATAGCATTATTATGTTATAACATCTTTTATTCCCTGAAGAAGGAAATGTCAACCCACTCCAGTATTCTTGCTTGAAAAATCCCGTGGACAGAGGAGCCTGGTGGGCTACAGTCCAATGGGTCACAAAGAATCAGACATGACTAGTGACTAAGCACAACACCATTTATTATGTTCTTCATGTTGTAATTATGAAATCACTTAAAGCTAACTCTGCTGGATATTTTCTTTCCAGTGTCTCAATTTGAATGAGACACTTGATTTTCTTTTAATGAAGGCAATGCTAGTTAGTATAAGGGAAGAATGATTTTTTTTTTGTTTCATTATATAGACAAATTGTGAAACAAAGTGCTAGGTTACTGCAAACTTCATATAATGCAGAGGAGCTTTGCTGAAGCATGGCCATTTTCTCATTCTGGTTTTGAATATTTCACCTTTATACTGGATCTTTGATTCTCCACACCTTGCAGGGAAGGAAAAAATTCAGACTGTCCATCTATCTCATTCCTTCTCTCTTTCATCTCTTCCTATTTCTTGCTTCTTTGCTCTTGATCTGTAATCATGAACATGACCTCCTCTGGTTCTCATCCTGGTGAATTATCATCTACTTAGTCATCCCACTTGAGAGTCACTTGGATGCCTCCCTTCTCTTTCTATTATCCAGAAGGCAACTAAATCTTATCCATCTTAATTTCCAAAGAACTGTTCAATCTGTCTTCTCTGCTTTACAAGGACTGACCTTGCCTTTGTTGAAGCTCTCATCATTTCTCACTGAACAGTTTTCATCATCTCCTAATTGGGGTCCCTGACTGTCATCTTCACTTCCTTCTCCAATATGTTTTTATGACAGCTGAAAATATCTTAGTTGCAAATGTGTGGACTTCCAGTGTCAAAACTTTCTTGCAGCTAAGCCCTAACACTTTAAAATTGTGTAATAAAATATACACAAAAGACACTGGTATTTGGATGTTTACTTATCTATTGGGTTGGCCAGAAAGTTCTTTTGTGTTTTTCTATACGATACTTCTGGTAGCACTTAGTTGTCTTTAACTTCATTCAAAACAGTTTTGTTAGATTGTATTGTGACAGCTGTCTGATTATATCAGAGTGCAAACAAACCAAAAACATAAACAGACTCATAGATACAGATAACAAACTGATCGTGTCCCATGGAAGGAGGTAGAGGGTTGGAAATTATAAAATAAATAATACCTAGAGATATAATGTCGGAGAAGGCAATGGCACCCCCCTCCAGTACTCTTGCCTGTAAAATCCCATGGACGGAGGAGCCTGGTGGGCTGCAGTCCATGGAGTCGCTAAGAGTCGGATATGACTGAGCAACTTCACTTTCACTTTTCACTTTCATGCATTGGAGAATGAAATGGCAACCCACTCCAGTGTTCTTGCCTGGAGAATCTCAGGGACGGCAGAGCCTGGTGGCTGCTGTCTATGGGGTCGCACAGAGTCGGACACGACTGAAGCGACTTAGCCACACCAGCAGAGATATAATGTACAGCATAGGGAATACAGTCAATAATACTGTAGTAACTATGTATGGTGACAGATGGTAACTAAGCTTATGGTGATCATTTTGTAATACATAAAAAAATTAAATCATTATGCCATATACCTGAAACTAGCACAATATTTGTATATCATTTATACTTCATTAAAAATATAAAAAATTAAAAGTTAAAAATGTCATACAAATGAGTGAAATTTTGTGTAGCCATTTTAATACTGAAGATGGAAGCAAAACATTTTCTGCATATTATGCTTATTATTTCAAGAAAGGTAAAAACAATAGAAATGCATAAAAAGATTTGTGCAGTGTATGGAGAAGGTGCTGTGACCGATCAAACATGTCAAAAGTGGTTTGCAGATTTTCACGCTGGAGATTTCTCACTGGACATTGCTCCAAGGTGAAGTAAACAAGTTGAAGTTGATAGTGATCATATCAAACCATTAATTGAGAACAATCAACATTATACCACTTGGGAGATAGCCAACATACTGAATATATCCAAATCTTGAATATCATTTGCACTAACTTGGTTATTTTCATTGTTTTGATATCTGCGTTCCATGTAAATTAAGCAGAAAAAATCCTTCTTAACCAAATTTCCACATGCGATTCTCTACTTAAACATAATGAAAATGTTCCGTTTTTACAACAAATTGTGATGGGCAATGAAAAGTGGATATTGTACAATAATGTGAAATGGAAGAGATCATGGGGCAAGTGAAATAAACCACCACCAACCACACCAAAGGCCTATCTTCATCTAAAGAAGGTGATGCTGTGTATATGGTGAGATTAGAAAGGGTGGCTTTTATTGTGAGCTCCTTCTGGAGACCAAACAATTCCAACAGCTACTGTTCCAATTAGATCACTGACAACAGCACTCAAACAAAAAGACATCTAGAATTAGTCAACTTAAAATGCATTATTGTCCATTAGGATAGCTTGAGACTGTATCTTTCTTTGATGACCAGGCAAAACGGTTATAGCTTGGCTGGAAGTTCTGATTCATCTGCCACATTCATCAGACGCTACACATTTGGATGTCCACTTATTTGTCTTTACAAAATTCTCTTAACAGAAAAAAATTAAACTCCCTGGAAAGGAGTTGTTTGCTCAAAAAGATAAAAAGTTTTAGGAAGATGAAATTATGAAGTTGCCTGAAAAATAGCAGAAGGCAGTGGAGCAAAAGAGTGAATATTTTGTTCAGTAAAATTCTTCATGAAAATGAAAACTGTGTCTTTTATCTTTCCTTGAACTCCAAAGAACTTTTTGGCTAACGTAATACAAGGATTCAGATACATTTTCTTCTCCCCAGATCCCCAGTGCTTTTTACCTAATATAAGAGTTACTATCACTTCTCAAGGAATCGTGCTTTTTCCTACATATGAGTCTGCCTTTTCTTTTTTTCCTACTGGATAAAAAACTCTGCTCTCTTAAGTCTATTTTATCAATTTATACTCTTTTCCACAGACCACTCTGAAATTTCACCTCTTAAAGGAAATCTTCCAATACACTTCCATGCAGCATTAACCACTTTCTCTACTCTATGTATATCTTGTGGGTGCTAATATAGAATTTAATTATTTACCCTGCAATTTATGTATGTCTGTCATAATCATCACACTAAAACACACCCTCAAGAACAATAAATGGAATCTACTTCATTTTTATATTCTTAGTGTCTAGAATATTGCTTGGAACATCATACATATTTATCAGGTAAGTATCCCAGGCAGAATTACCTTTTCCGATTCTGCTCTATAGAACTTTGTTTTAGAAACAAAGATAATGTTATCAGTATGTTCTTTACCACAGTTGATGGACTGAGAAATTATTGAATTGTAGGTGATTAAATATGGTTGGCAGAATCTACTTGTGACCCTTCTCTTTTTTAGGAGGACCTAGTGCATACAATTGGTGAGAGTGCAGCATTGGGGGCATCAGGAGTAATATTGTGGGGAGGATATGACTATTCTGATTCAAAGGTAAGCAGTGGTTTCCCCACCAGCATCTTGGAGATATTCCAGATATTGTTTTTTTTTAAAATTATTTTATTTTATTTTTTAATATAAATTTGTTTTAATTGGAGGCTAATTACTTTACAATATTGTATTGGTTTTGCCATACATTGACATGAATCCACCACGGGTGTACATGTGTTCCCCATCCTGATACCCCCTCCCACCTCCCTCCCCATCCCATCCCTCTGGATCATCCCAGTGCACAAGCCCCAAGCATCCTATATCATGCATTGAACCTGGACTGGCAATTCATTTCACATATGATAATATACATGTTTCAAAGCCATTCTCCCAAATCATCCCATCCTCGCCCACTCCAACAGAGTCCAAAAGACTATTCTATACATCTGTGTCTCCTTTGCTGTCTTGCATACAAGGTTATTGTTACCATCTTTCTAAATTCCATATATATGCATTAATATACTGTATTGGTGTTTTTCTTTCTGGCTTACTTCACTCTGTATAATAGGCTCCAGTTTCATCCACCTCATTAGAACTGATTCGAATGTATTCTTTTTAATGGCTCCATTGTGTATATGTACCACAGCTCTCTTATCCATTCATGTGCTGATGGGCATCTAGGTTGCTTCCATGTCCTGGCTATTACAAATAGTGCTGTGATGAACATTGGGGTACACATGTCTCTTTCAATTCTGGTTTCCTCGGTGTGTACGCCCAGCGGTGGGATTGCTGGGTCGTATTTCCAGTATTTCCAGTATTTTAAGGAATCTCCACACTGTTCTCCATAGCGGCTGTACTAGTTTGCATTCCCACCAACAGTGTAAGAGGGTTTCCTTTTCTCCACACCCTCTCCAGCATTTATTGCTTGTAGACTTTTGGATCGCAGTCATTGTGACTGGCGTGAAATGGTACCTCATTGTCGTTTTGATTTGCATTTCTCTGATAATGAGTGATGTTGAGAATCTTTTCATGTGTTTGTTAGCCATCTGCATGTCTTCTTTGGAGAAAAGTCTGTTTAGGTCTTTGGCCCATTTTTTGATCGGGTTGTTTATTTTTCTGGAATTGAGCTGCAGGAGTTGCTCGTATATTTTTGAGATTAGTTGTTTGCCAGTTGTTTCATTTGCTATTCTGAAGGCTGTTTTTTCACTTTGCTTAGAGTTTCCTTTGTTGTGCAGAAGCTTTTCATTTTAATTAGATCCCATTTGTTTATTTTTGCTTTTATTTCCAATATTCTGGGAGGTGGGTCATAGAGGATCCTGCTGTGATTTATGTCAGAAAGTGTTTTGCCTATGTTCTCCTCTAGGAGTTTTATAGTTTCTGGTCTTACATTTAGATCTTTAATCCATTTTGAGTTCATTTTTGTGTATGGTGTTAGAAAGTGTTCTAGTTTTATTCTTTTACAAGTGGTTGACCAGTTTTCCCAGCACCTCTTGTTAAAGAGATTGTCTTTTCTCCATTGTATATTCTTGCCTCTTTTGTCAAAGAGAAGGTGTCCATAGGTGTGTGGATTTATTTCTGGGCTTTCTATTTTGTTCCATTGATCTATATATCTGTCTTTGTGACAGTACCATACTCTCTTGACAACTGTGGCTTTGTAGTAGAGCCTTAAGTCAGGCAGGTTGATTTCTTCTCCCTGGAGTGCAATGAATTGTCCAGTAATGAGTTGTGAGATGTCAGTGTGTTTGGAGTGACTTTGGGCAGCCTGTATATTGAAGCTCAGGGCTATGTTCCTGTGTTGCTGGAGAATTTACATGGTATGTCTTGCTCTGGAACTTATTGGCCCTTGGGTGGTGCTTGGTTTCAGAGTAGGTATGGAGGCGTTTGATGACCTCCTATCGATTAATGTTCCCTGGAGTCAGGAGTTCTCTGATGTTCTCAGGATTTGGACTTAAGCCACCTGCTTCTGGTTTTCAGTTTTATTTTTAGAGTAGGCTCAAGACTTCTCCATCTATACAGCACCAATGATAAAATATCTAGGTTAGAGATGAAAAGTTTCTCCACATTGAGGGACACCCAGAGAGGTTAACTGAGTTACATGGAGAAGAGAAGAGGGAGGGGGCAGTTAGAGGTGACTGGAATGAGATGAGGTGGGATCAGAAGAGAAGAGAGCAAGCTAGCCAGTAATCACTTCCTTATGTGAGCTCCACTGTCTGGACCACTCAGAGATGTTCACGGAGTTATGCAGAGAAGAGCAGAGGGAGGAAGGAGACAGAGGTGGCCAGGAGGGTTAAAGAGGGAAATGAAAAGGAGAGAGACAGATCCAGCCAGTAAACAGTTCCCTAAGTGTTCTCCACCATCTGGAACACACAGAGATTCACAGAGTTGGGTAGAGAAGAGAAGGGGAGGGAGGAGATAGAGGCGACCTGGTGGAGAAAAAGGAGAGTCCAAAGCGGGAGACAGCAGTCAAGCCAGTAATCTCGCTTCCAAGTAAAAATGGGTACTGAAGATTGGGCTCTTAAAAGTACAAAATTGATAACAAATTCCAAAAAGCAAAGATTAAAAATCTAGTGTAGATTCTCAAAAATACAATATTAAAGAAAAAAACCAAAGTCACAAAAATGATTATATATATATATGAAGTTTGCTTTAAAAATAGGGTCTTTTCTGCAAAGTAGTAATAGATTACAAAAATGAAAATTAAAGGAGTAATAGAAGACTTAAAAGTAAAAAAAAAATTTAAAGAATGATAATAGTAAAAATATATCTAGGACTTTCTCTGGTGTTTTTGTGGACAGTGTGGGGTCAGTTCATTTTCAGATAGTTCCTTGATCCAGCTTATACTTTTCAAGATCTATAGGCTCCTTCCTATGTAGTCGGTGCTGACTACAGGGTTTTAATCTATTAATCTGTCACTTCTAAGGTAGTTCCCTCTGTTTTAGCTTTTTCTGTTTGCTGGTCTCTTCAGTGTCTAATTTCTGCCCTGACACAAGGGGGCGGTGGTGGACAATTTTTTAGGCTCACTTGTACAGTCGTTCTGCTGGTGTGTGTGGGGAGTGCTCGCAGAGCCTCGGCCACACTGGCTTTGCCCCTGCTCACGGCATGTGTGCTTTCCCTGTCTACACTGCTTAGGCTCTAGGCTGCTCTGCCAGGAACTGTCTGAGGCCAGCCCTGGGTTGCATGCATTTCCCAGGTCTAAGCCGCTCAGGTTCAGGTACTCAGGTACTCCTCAAAGGCGCAGACTCGGTTGGGCCTGTGTTTTGTGTCCTTCCCAGGTCCGAGCAGCTCAGATGACCAGGTGCTTGGCGAACGCAGTTTCTGCGACTTATCGCCTCCCCTGTCCCTGCCGCTCAGTTTTCTGGGTGTACAACCAGCGCACCTTCTCAGGCGGATGTCGACCATCCAGAACCCCAAGAAGCCCTGGTTAGCAACAAAGCCTGCTTGCAGTTTGGTAAATGATGCTTCTCTGGGGCCGTGATTGCCCCCTTCTGGCTCCAGCAGCCCTCGTCTGCCTGTCTCCGGTGGGGGATGGGCTGGTCCGCAGCCGGCTAGCTCTAGTCAGTCCTTTGTTCTGTGAGCGGGCCTGGCGGTGTCTTAGGTTAGGGCTTTTCACGGGGTAGTTATCCCACAGTCTGGTTTGCTATTTCAAGTTAGTTCCCTCAGATTGCCCTCGGGGCATTGAGGCCCTGTCCTCACTCTAAGCAATGCAACCTGCGCCTCCGCTTGCTAGTGGCTGATGCGGGTATCTGCGCTGCTTCTCCACTGGGAGTTACCGTTGGGCATGTAATCTGTGGGTTTTAATTATTTATTTATTTTTCCTCCCAGTTATGTTACCCTCTGAGGTTCCAAGGCTGGCCACAGACTCACCAGTGAGTGTTTCCTGGTGTTTGGAAACTTCTCTCTATTTTAAGACTCCCTTCCCTTGATGGATCTCTGTCCCTACCTCTTTTGTCTCTCTTTTTATCTTTTATATTTTTTCCTACCTCCTTTCGAAGATAATGGCCTGCTTTTCTGGGTGCCTGATGTCCTCTGCCGGCATTCAGAAGTTATTTTGTGGAATTTACTTAGCGTTCAAATGTTCTTTTGATGAATTTATGGGGGAGAAAGTGGTCTCCCTGTCCTATTCCTCTGCCATCTTCTGGTTTTTGTTTTAATTTTTTATGTCAGATACAAACGGTTGCTAATTATCTGCTCAGTTGACTTTAACAGAACTCAGAGAGCACAGGGACTCACATTGAGCGATTTGTCTGTACCAGCCACAGTGTTGTAAAAAGAGCACACATTTTCCAATCAGACAATCCTAAATAAGAATACAAATTTTACATTCTAGGGGTGTAATCTTGGGCAAGTTTATTAACCTCTCTGAGTATCCATGTCTTCATCTAAAAAAAAAAGTACTGAAAGAAAATCTACTTTGTAAGAATTTTGGTAGATGGTGGATCAATGGCAAAGAATCCACCTGCCAATGCAGGAGTTGAGTATTTGATCTCTGGGTTGGAAAGACCTCCTGAAGAAGGAAATGGCAACCCATTCCACTATTCTTGCCTGGAAAAATCCCATGGACAGAGGAACCTGGTGGGGCTATATCCATGGGAGTTGCAAAAGAGTCCAACACAACTTAGCAACTAAACAACAGCAAGAATGATATAATATGTATGAAAAAAAGAGAATACCAAATTTTAAAAATAAATATATTTCAACCACACAAAGGATGGATTCTCCAAAACTGATTCTTTATTTTCTGATTGTCTGTGATAGAAATGCTCATGGGAGAGAAATATATATATATATATATATATATATATATATATATATATATATGTATATATAAACGTTTATTAACATTCTACCCTTGATAGCAATTCTCACATGGAATAATTCTATCATTTTCCACAACTGACTTTGAACATGTTCAGTTGGTGGCCTGTTGTACTACCTAAGTGAAAATGCAGAAACCACAGTTTTCCTCATATTTAGGTATTAATGAATTGGCTTCCCAGGTGGCTCAGTGGGTAAAGAATCTGCCTGCAATGCAGGAGATGTGGGTTTGATACCTGAGTGGGGAAAATCCCACTCCAGTATTCTTGTCTGCAGAATCCCATAGACAGAGGAGCCTGGTGGGCTACAGTCCATGGTGTCGCAAAGAGTTGGAACACGACTGAAGTGACTAAGCACACACTTATCCACAGGTATTGAAGTGGCTCAGACGGTAAAGCGTCTGCCTGCAATGCGGGAGACCCGGGTTCAATCCCTGGGTTGGGAAGATCCCCTGGAGAAGGTAATGGCAATCCACTCCAGCACTCTTGCCTGGAAAATCCCATGGACGGAGGAGCCTGATAGGCTACAGTCCATGGGGTCGCAAAGAGTCAGACACTACTGAGCGACTTTACTTCATTAACAAATAGTTCACTTTTCAAGTATTAAAACATTCGGTCTCATAAAATATAAAAACAGTCAGCTCTTTCTCATTTGGCATTCTACAAATCAGCAAGCTGGTATTGGTAAGAGGAGGCCTAAGGTTGAACGACTTGGAATCCAATGTTCACTTTTTGTCTCCTACTAGCCAACGACCTTGAACAAATCTCTACAATTTCTTTATCCATTAAATGGTGAGAATAATAGTATCTATCTTATAGGGCTGTTATGAGAATTACATTATTAATACATGTAAAGCACTTAAACAGTACCTGGCACATGCCAAGTGCCATGTAAGTGGTGGTTGTTATTATCCAGGTTGAAACTTCTTGCTTCTTCTCCCCACACCCCAAGCTTGGGTCTCAGTTGTGGGGAAGAGGAGTACCATTCATTTCTTTGCTCATTTGCTTCAAGGATGAGTACAGGAGACTGGGGTAGAGAGGAGGCAGAGTGGGAAAAGTAATTTTTATTTATATGGTGGCTTTTAAAATTACTGTGGTCTCTTGAAGACCATCCCACATGGCTGCCATATAGGGTCTGTCTCTTTCTTGCATGAGGTTAGAGATGCTTCCAACCCCCACACAACTTGCACCTTCAAGGTTTTGCTCCTGAGGCACTGGAGAGAGGGAGCTGACATGTTGAGATAGGCTGGGAAGAGGATCGGGGGATCACATTGGAATGGGTTAAGGTTGTTGAAGTGTTCCTGAGACATTCAGGTAGAGATGTCCAGTAGATAGGTGGGTGTACAGTTGATCAGAGATAAATTCTGAGAAATACACATCTGGGAGTTCTATTTAAGGCAATGAGAAGGGGTAAGTTTATCCAGAGAGTATAGCTGGAAAAGTGAAAAATTAAGCCTAGGGTACTCCAGGGTTAAGAGGTGGGGAAGATGAGCTAGTAAATGAGATTAAGAAGGAGCATTCAGTGAGAAAGGAAAAATCCAGGAGAGTGTGATATACCAGAAGATAAGTGAAGAAGGAATTTCAAGGAAGAGGGCTGGGACAGAACAGGGAAACCCAAGTTGAACCTGATTGGGTTTACCTGTACTCTGTACTCTCTTTGATTCGTCTCTCCTCTCAGTCTTCTTTCTTCCTCTTCCCTCCCTCTTTCTTACTTCTTTCTTTCTTGTTTTGTTCGGTGGTTTCCCTGTTCCATTTTTCCCATCTGTCCTACAAACTTCCTCAGATGCCTCAGATAAGGAGCCATGCCTTGACTAAAAATAGCATTTATTCCTAAACATAATGTGAGGCTGACCTAGACTGAATGTACCTGGAACAAAAATATTACACACGGGTTTTCAGAACTTGTTATTGTCCAAAGTGACACCTTGTTCAACTGCCTGCCATTAGTAGCTTATTCTGCCTTATGACTTTCCGTTTGAACCCCTGAATCCTTTCCACATAGATTCACAGTTTTGGGGCTTCTTCTCAAAGACAAACTGTCCTGCTGTTTTAAATTAATTGGAATTTAATTATGCATTCATGTTGTGTATGCATGCACGCTCAGTCATGTCTGACCCCTTGGACTATAGCCTGCCAGACTCCTCTGTCCATAGAATTTTCCAGGCAAAAATATTGGAATGGGTTGCCATTTCCTCCTCCAAGGATCTTCCCAACCCAGGGATCAAATCATTGCAGGCAGACTCTTTATGGCTGAGCCATCAGGGAAGCCCTTCCATTAGAGTTAGTATTGATCAAAATAATTGAAGTGCTGATAGAAAGCACACTTTTATTAATGAATCTACTAGGATTTTCCCATGGCACTTCCTTTATGGATTAAGGCAAGCATTGATGAAGATTCTAGCCAGATTCTTCTGGGCTGGCTGATGGTGTCATTTCAATTCGGCCAGCACATCCTAACTGCATAGTGTGAACATGAGTAGGTAGAACTGTGTACTAGCCTTAAAACTCAAGGTTGTGGACAATCAATGGTGCCTAGTGGCAGATTTATAGGAAGACAATCTAACTTTCCATATGGTATACAAGTGACTCAGGAATTTAGTAATAAATAATAATCTTTTATAGAATCCCTCCTACAACCCAGCCAATGGATATATAAAGTACGATGTATTTTTACTATGAGACTGAACCACAGCTACATTTTTTTTAAGAGCTACATGTATGAATGTGGGGAAAGGATCTTGAAAATGTTTGCAAAGGAAGTTGTAGAAAATAAAATATTCCAAATGATATAAATTTGTATAAGAATTTAAAGACACAAAATAATATACACATTGTTCACAATTACATTTACATGTAGTAAAGTTATAAAAATATGGATGCAAGTACTACCCCTCCCCACTTCAGGAGAACTGTTACCTCTGAAGAGATAAGGAGAAGAATGGGATAATTTGGTAGTCTGAGAAAAATCTGACCTGATGTTAACATATATTAAGTATCAGTACCAAAATTGTTTCATGAATTTAACAAAATCATCCCACGATAAAGATTTTCTTTTTAAAGTGTCAGTACAAGTATCTCTTAAAGGATACTCTTATGGAAAAATGTGGAATCCTTTTCCTCAGAAAATGGTATGAAATTGGTTCATTAGAGTATTCCTAACCAAAGGCATGGATCATCACTTGCGGGACTTTATATGGGCTAGTCTTTCATTTAAATGCTAAATCCACTGAAACTCTTTCTCCTCAATATTGATAAATGGTACCTGGACAATTGAATCATGTTTTGAAAGTGATCTAAATAGATCTCTGTTTTTCCCACAGGAGACCTGCTTGTCTGTGCAAAAATTTATTCAAGGGCCATTGGGCCATTATGCTGTTAATGTAACAACTGCAGCCAAACTCTGCAGTCAAAGTCTGTGTAACAATAATGGAAGATGCATTCGAAAAACATCTGAATCCTCCTCCTATCTGCATCTGCCAGGAAGCAGCAGTAAGAGATATGGCCTAAGCAAGAGCGTGAGAGTCATCCTTTCTCCAGCCAATAAACTGAAGACAGTAAAGGCCATGAAGGATGGGTTTGTGTGTCGCTGCTATCATGGCTGGCATGGAGAGTCTTGCCAGCAGCTTTCTTCAGATCTCCTGAGAGGGAAGAATAAGGCCCGTATTGCTGACTTTAAATTATCAGTTTTTCTCAGCATGACCTTATCTGTGATTCTCTTCATTTTTCTACCCCCATGACAGTGTCATTTTTTCCTTGAAATTCTGAAAAGCAGAAAATGCTGGTTTTTTTTTTTTTCTTTAACCTCAACATACTTCTAAAATATTTGTTCTCTTTAAAGCGGAAAAAAAAAAAAAAAAAGGAGGGGGTGGGTTGGTGGGTATCTTTGGCTCTATAGAGCCATTAAATAGAGCAATTCTGTCTTGGATGCTTACCTCATGCGAGGCTCTAAGGATAAGGATGTGAATGTACCAAAGTCTCTGTCCTTGGGGAACTTAAATTCTTGTGAGGAGATGAATGATAATAAACAAATTCATTTGTATCAAATGGTGCTAAGTGCTGTGGAGAATAACAAAGCATGGTAAAGGACAAGAGAGAGCAGTGGAGATTGTTTACAGGGCGGTCAGGTATGGCTCCCTAATGAGAGGACCTGCAGGCAGGAGGATCAGATCACAAGATGTCTGAGAAGAGCATTCTCAGATTAAGGAAGAGCAAATGCAAGAGTCGTTATGTGAGAGCAGGTTTAGGCCAGTGTGGCTGATGCAGGAGGAAGGAGGAAGGAGTCAGGTCATTGACTATTTGAACTAAGGGGTTGAATGAAGGTAATTAAAATAATAATAATAATTTAAGAGAAATTTCTGAAGGAAAGTGATCAAGAAAGATGTATTTTTATTTTTTAAAAAAATAAATATGCACTTAAATTGGATAGCAACAAGAGCATCTATTTTGATTAGATGTTGCTACAATGTTTCTGAGACTCCAATTGTTAATAGCAGATAAATTTGTAATAAGGTCATATGAGATATGGAATGCACATGGGAGCTAAGGAAGGCAACCATTGGGTTATAGCTGTTTCTGCTCCATAGACTGGGAATTCCTATACAACACAAATGACCCCAAGATACCGAGTCGTGGGACTAGAGGGAATCTATACTGAATACTGTAGGATTCATTTCTAGCCAGAGTATCACTAGGGCTCTTGAAAGTTCATTTGCCAGTCATCAGTATCAGAAAGTAAGCCCTATTATACTCCCATAAGATGGAATTTATATAGGAGATTCTTTGCTGTGGTGCTTGTTATTTATTGAAGTATAGTGTATCCAAGCAATTAATTTCCTTTTAGTTCTTAATGAATGGCAAGTCTTTTGTAAAATTCATTTGGGCACTTGATCTGACCTAGTTACAATCCAGATAATTTTGTTTTATAAAGACTCAAAAGACATTCAGTTCAGCTCAGTTGCTCAGTCGTGTCCGACTCTCTTTGACCCCATGAACTGCAGCACGCCAGGCATCCCTGTCCACCACCAACTCCCGGAGTCCACCCAAACCCATCAAATCCTGTTTCCCTTCATAGTTTAGGGAAGGCGTTTTCCTGCCTGATATCTTTCAATTATGACACTTGTATATACTTTATCCAGGTGTATAGAATGTTGATGGGCTTCCCCAGTGGCTCAGAGTAAAGAATCTGCTTACAGTGCAGGAGCCGTAGAAGACACAGGTTTGATTCCTGGGTCAGGAAGATCCCCTGGTGGAGAAAATGGCAACCCTCTTCAGTATTCTTGCCTGGAGAATCCCCGTGGACAGAGGAGCCTGGTGGGCTATAGTTCATGGGATCACAAAGAGTTGTATGATTGAAGTGACTGAGCCCCCATAGAATGCTGATAGTAGACCACAGTCAGATTCAGACACCATTTCATTTGTTTGTCTATTTATTTATGCATTTTCAGGAAAAGTAAAAAGTTAAAGAGGCAGTGAAATAGAGTAAGCTAAATTGGGGGCTATTTGTAAGTTTCTCAATTTTGTTGGTATCCTGCTGTACCAAGGGTATAATTACAGTAATTAGATTCTCCTGCCCAAGCTAGAAATGATTTTACCACTGTTAAAGTTAGTATTAGACCATGATAAGTGAAAAAGAATAGCTCCTTCTTACAGTGATGATAGGTTTTTTAACGATTACTTTTTTGATATTCAATAAGTTACAGTAAGGCAGGCAAGGGCAAATATTATCATCATTTAGAAGATAAGGAGAGAATGAGAGGTATAGCCAGTTTTACCCACTAATTAGTGAATACTTAAAGGATGGTATACGCATCACTGTTCTCCGCTGTATTGTTTTCTTTCTTTTTTTTCTTAAAGAAACACAAACAGGATAATTTAATTATGCAAGTTTTTCTAAGTTGTTTTGCTGAACTGGGATGTTGGGTCTGTTTGTTGCTCAGTCGTATCTGACTCTTTGTGACCATATGGATGGACTTTGGCCCACCAGGCTCCTCCGTCCGTGGGAGTCTCCAAGCAAGAATATGGAGTGGGTTGCCATTTTGTCTTCCAGAGGATCATCTCGACCCTGGGATCAAACTCATGTCTCTTGCATTGGCAGGCAGATTCTTTACCACTAAACAACCATGGAAGCCCCCACCCTGAAATTCCCGTGATTGCCTATTTGATGTGGCAATTATATTTTTAAGTACATTTTCACTAGGTTCAATTGTGGGATTCATATCATAAATCAGAGGAAAAAAGGATTAGGGTCAGGGTTAGCCTCTTGATATCTTGGTTAAGAGAATGTGAAGCTTAAGAGATACATAATTTTTTATTGATATTTACATATAATGAGATAGGTAGTGTTTTCTAAATTTATTCTTTTAGGCAGTATAGTACTTGTCTGAAAGAAATACTTTGAAGAGCTACCTAAGGTAGAGGGCAAGATTGCAAAGGCATAAACTACTATGTGTAAGATTAAAATCATTTATATTCTTTCTGAAATCTAAAGTGACTGTTCTCCACTATTTAATAGTCAATGTGTAAGAAGAATTAAGGCAGACAAGAAAAAATGAGCTGACATATGGAAAATACATAGTAATAAAAAGGAAACTCCAAATCCTATATTACCCACAAATAATCATTTAGCTTTTTCTAAATAAAAAATTAAATTTGGGGAATTCCTTGGCAACCCAATGGCAAAGACTCAGTGCTCTCACTGTCAAGGGCTAGGTTTAATCCTTAGTTGGGGAACTAAGGTCCTGTAAGCACCACAGCCCAGCCAAAACAATTTTTTTAAGTTACAATTGTATTTTACTTAAATTTAATAGGAAGCAAAAGAAACTAAAACCAAAGGATGCCACATTTCTAACAACAGGTTCTTCCAAATTTTTGGTTTGTTTAAAAATCTGCAATTTAAAAACAAATCATGGAAGACATTGAATTTTTGTTACTTATTTTGACTTGCATAACTTGGAGTTTCCAGACAACTGTCTCATAAAAGGTCATAAATTATATCTAATCCAAAGACAAACATAAACACCTCCATTTTTCTTGAGTAAAAGACCAGAATTTAAACACCATCCCTATGGTTATAATTCTCCAAGAGACATTAATAAAGGGTACAACTGTAAGCAAAATACTTATAAATACTACAAACCACTTTATTAAATGAAATATACCTTCTAAAATGACGGTAATACCTGTTAGGAGCCCTAAGGGCGCCCATCTCACTTCCAAATTACCTGAACAAAGATACTTTGATGTCTAAGGCAGTGTTGTTTCTTCCCTCCAATTAATTATTTAAAAAGCTTGATTGGAAACAGACTTTTTGATGAGATACTTGGTTCCACACCACTCATTTTTAAATCAGAAAGAATATATATCTTTATTTCAGAAGTAGTATGTCATAATTATACTTTTTGGTCCTTAGTAAATTCATATCATTGTGTTTATTTGTATATGAGAGATATTCTTTACAAAGCCTTCTAGCTTTCTTTTCTAACTTAGATGCTTCAGCTCAGGATAACTTTCTTTCATTATTTTTTGAACAGCTCATTTTCATTCTCTTTGTTCATTTAGGAAATTATCATCAGATGGATCTTAGCTCTTCTTGAGCTATACTCAGTGTTGTTTATCTTTCAAGTATTCTAAGCTTTTTTTTTTTTTGTTTTGTGTCGTGGATTTGCCCATTTTTTCTTCTAGAATGCTAGCTTCATCTTCATCATATTCTGACACTCATATTTTTAATTTCAAAGATTCCTTTCTTGTATGTGTATGTAATCCTTGGCTATCCATTTATATTTATGAAGGAACAGAGTGATTGCAAACTGTCACGAGGATTCCCCTAATCCCTGCCAACCTCCTGAACTTGTGTGGGTATATATTTATCCAACAGGACTGTTACAGTGAGAGAATGGGCTGTAGACTGTGAAAGGGATTGAGGCATGTTGACAAGTAAGAGTCCGTCTGGAGTATGTGAGCAGAAAAGAGCCAGGTTGCTAGGAACCCTCACAATTATCAAAGTAAGGGGAAAATTATCTTGGAAGAGGAGTAAACGTCCCTCGAGGACTGAGCAGCCTTTCCCTTTTTCTCCCCTCCATGCCTGCTGGGGAGATCCAGCTATATTCAGTTTAGCACTGTTGTATTTGGTGGGCTTCCCTTGTGGCTCAGCTGGTAAAGAATTTGCCTGCAGTGCAGAAGACCTGGGTTTGATCCCTGGGTTGGGAAGATCCCCTGGAGAAAGGAAAGACTACCCACTCTAGTATGATGGCCTGGAGAATTCCATGGATTATAGCCCATGGGGTTGCAAAGAGTCGGAGATGACTGAGCAACTTTCACTTGTATTTGGTTGCACAGCCGCTCTGAACCCTCCCTGGGAAGGTCTTTCTCTATATTTAAATGTCCTGGGGTCACATGTCTCTCTTACTTGTCCTTCTACATACTCTTGGAAACTGAATGGTCTGACTGATTCTGCTCTACTGGAAGCAGTATTTTAGTTGGTTGCTCAGACAATTGGTCCTCCATACACTTGTGTTTCGTGAATCTGTTATCTCTGCAACTAAGGATTTTTTGTCCAGCGGAAGTGACATTCACACCTCTAAAGTAAATTTCTACTGTTATAAATCTCTGATTCAATTCTGTTTTTGATCTTTGAGACACGACACCCCTTCTCATTTTCAGCTGTATACTTTTTTTTTTAAGGAGAAGTACTGCAGATGACACAGTAAATACATATTCCCAGTTCATCATCTTGAGCCACTGGTTCCAACATATTAATGGATTTACTCTGAATGAGAGCTAAAACCCCACAAAGAGTTGATTATTCCAAAAACATCAAGGATAGCACATCCTAGAAAATCTTTTCAATGTACAGTTATTTTTACCTCTGTATTTTCCAATTGATGTCTCAAAGTTTTCTTCTCAAGTCGGTGAATTTCAGCTGGGTACTTTCAGAAAGCAGTTGTCACTTATACCTACGTGCTTTTAAAAGAGTCTGATTTTGGTTATAAACAAATGTAATGCCAGGCTCCAGTGTAACTTGGAGGACTGGGTCACCTCTGTAAAAACCATGTTTCTCTGAACAGCCACAGGGCATCCTTTTGCCACTGAATCTCTGCTCTGCATCAGGTGGCTAAAGGACTGGCAGCAAACACAGGCAAAGGTAAAGGTAAAGCAAAGGTACTTTTTTTGTTTGGAAAAAAAATTAAGGGCTGTTTTTAGAAACATGCTTTCTCAGAGGAGTTAGAAGAAAACTACCTTTGTTTCATTTCTTGGAAAACCCCAATTTCTTTTCTAGCCAAATTATCTTCTTTTCAAATTCAATACCTTTCAAAATGTGATTTGCTTTTATAAACCTAACATTGTAAAAAAAAATACATTTGTTGGTGATACATAGAACTTAAACTCAAGTTCATGTCATGTTTTATTTAATGTAAATTTGTATTTGAGGATGAAATAATTATTCAAGCCTTGTTTCATTTCTCTCCCACATGCATGATTTCTGGTTGCAATATGTTGGGTTATCATAATCTAATATTTAACTTACAATAGAGTCAGAATATATTCTCTGAAGCAGGTTAGTCAATTCACTTAGATAAGCCATAGAACATATGGATTTATGTCAGAGCCCAAATGTTAATATTTGTTATAACTGATAACTGTGAAGAATCCCTCAAGCTAACTTTATGTACCCAAACGTTTTCTTTATAGTATAAATGCATTTATTTATTTCAAAAGATTTTATTTTTGCACAATCATTAATTAAGTATATTTTAAAAGATATGTTACAGAGTTATATACCTACTCTACTGGATAGTATTAGAGGATTTATTTGGAACAAGTATTGCAGTTTTCAGAAAACATGACATTTAAATTGGTTCAGAATTTTTTTTTTTTTTGGTTATAAAAGTAGGTTTTAAATTTTATTTCCAAGTACTAATAAAGGGACTGAATATTTAGGGTGAAAATTAACAGGCACTTCAAACAAGAAAATCAGTAGTTGGGAAGAGACTATAGACATATACATAAAGGTTGTGATTTTCAAAAACAAGTATGAAAACAATATGAGAAAAACAAATATTAAATTATTTAATCTATTAGAGAAAGTAAATCTGAAAGTCAAGAAATTTCCTAATGATGGAGGGAAAAAGTTGTCTACTTCACTGGCTACATAAATCAAAATTAAAGTGAAAATTTTGAAAAATTATGAGTTGAATAAGATAGGTTAAGCAATAAAACTTGGTATGTTCAACTGCTTCATTGCCAGTCCCCAAGTGACTAACTGTAATCTAGAACCATTATGAATTGAGGTATTGTATTAGTAATCAATACTGATATTGTAGAAATAGTTAAGAGAATTTAGTTCTGCCTTGTATATAAATTAGAATTCAGTTTCATAACAGAAAAAAGGTCTCTTTTTGAAGTATTCATAGATTCTTAATGGTTAAGTAGAATCAGGAAGAAAGAATTGAAAGATGTTAAATGGAGAATGTCAATAAAATTTAAAAAAATAACAAGTTATAAAATATTCATGTGCAGATATTTGACATTCATGTTCTTTATAATAGTTTTGGAAATCACATTGTGCTTAGTTGCTCAGTCGTGTCCAACTCTTTGAGATCCCATGGACTGTGGTCTGCCAGGCTCCTCTGTCATAGTATATGCTATATTTTTTTTAGCAATAAACTCCTATAGGAAATGAATTCTTTCTTGAGAAAAACTTTAGAAAATTCAGAAATTAAAGTTATAGCTATACCGTCATCTATAATTACTTGTTTGTTGAAACCTAGCCTCCTTAAGAAGTTAACACATTTCTTGAATTTTTCTACATATAATAGAATTGCGGATGCTATTAATTTCTAACAAGAACAATCTCAAATTGTCTTTTTCACAGACTGAAGCTTTCCACCTAAGCATTGGTCCAGTGTTCATAATAGATCCAAATCAATGAATCCCATGCTCTCTCTCATCAAGTATATTTTAAAAAACCAAATTCCACTTTTTGAGTACCACTATTTCTTAGATGCATTATATTGGGTGGTTCAAGAATTCGTTATTATCTTAGGCTGGAACTGCTCTGGCTTTGTCACAGGCATTCCAGAAACTATGAATGGAACATTTCTGAACTTTCTTATTGTATTAGGAGATTCTCTCAAGGTTACATTTGGAAACTAAGATCTAATTTTAAGTGGTTTATTTTTTTATTTTTTATTTTTTTTAATTTTTATTTTTACTTTATTTTACTTTACAATACTGTATTAGTTTTGCCATACATTGACATGAATCCACCACGGGTGTACATGTGTTCCCAAACATGAACCCCCTCCCACCTCCCTCCCCATAACATCTCTCTGGGTCATCACCGCGTAAAGTTACATGGCTTATGTAGTTAGACTGCATGCAATTAACAGTCTTGAACAAATAAACATTTTTAAACAATTAAAAATCTATTGCATAAAAAAGCATTTACTTCACATTTATAGTTAGTATGTTACTATAAGTAATGCAGAAACTCAACTTTCTTTAGTAATATTAAAGTATAATGCATTTCCCATATCATGTGAACAGGCAACCATAGTAGAGAATAAGTTCTATAATGCTCTTTTTCAAATTCATACAAATTAATGACTAGTTACTATATTTTGTGTTTCAATAGTTTATTATAATTTTTTAAAAACAAAGCATGATTTCTTGGTTACATGATTGTAGCTACTATTTGCTATTAAAATCTGATGGAGCTCTGGCTGATCAGCACATCCAGTTGCAACATCAAGAACTTTATCATTCATTCAGCAGTTATACCCTAAGTGGAAGCCAGGAGCCTTAAAAGGGGATACGAGATATCGAGATAGCTAAACAAACAAGATCCAAACCTGGAAAGTGAAGAAAAATACATGCCAACATAATTACACCAATGCATACTTTTTTATGTGCCGTAATCTTTTCAGATGGCTTAATTTAATATGTTTCACAGTTTATAGGCAAGCTTAGTGAAGGTTGACAAGGATGTTAGCTGCAGTGCCAAAGGGCACTGCAAACTCAGGCATGAAACGACTTAGTATCAGGAATTCAGGCCATGGTGGTGAGATGTCCAGAGAGAAATTCAATTCAGAGGGATTGCCATCTTGGTTAGAAAATCTGCCCTGTATGAAAATGTCAACCAAAGCGCTATAAAGTTGCAGAGGGGAGGGGAGGAAGGAGTGAATAGCTAGATCTAATTCTGTACTCATACATTTAAAAATTAAGGTTTAAGTTCACAAGAATAAATTTCAAATGTTGGACTTCAGCTCATGGCAAAGGATGGATGTCAGTACTATATTTGGATACATAAAACACTCTCATTATTTATCATCATACCATTGTCCCCATCCCCCACTCCTGCCAAAGACAGTACTGTGATATGCTGGGAAGGCAAATTAAAACAGTGTGAATAAAATTGAATAGGTGAGATAGTGAAACTTTTTCTAGTGGGCTAATGATGGTAACTGGCCCTGGAGTCTAAGATTATAACCTCTGCTCCATACTGGCTTCTGTTATGGAGAAGATAATTCTGTTATTTTACCTTGAGATTTCCTTATTTTGTGTTGCAAACACACCAGGGTAGTTGGAGAGAATTCAAAGAAAGAAATTAGATTTGAGAAAGGGTTTATGATAGGGAGGTGTGGTGAAGAATAAAATAATAAAAACAATGCCATAAAGACTGAAGAATTTAAAAAGAGAGGTCAAAAGTTAATTTCCATCAGAAAGGTACAATTGGATAAGATACAATGGAATTGAAGTAGTTAAGAAAATACAAGAATAAAAATGATCTGAAGTTGAATAGATCAAATACAACTTAATTTTTAAAAATTAGTTGGATAAATCACCAAAATCAATGCATAGTCAAGGAAATAAAGGACAACATCTTTTTCACTACCAATTCCTCCAAATACTTTTATTGTTGTAACTAGAGCTTTGTATTGTTTACAGTTTGAGAAATCCTATTACTTTTTCTCACTTGTAATAAATAATGTAGTGATATTATGCACTGCCTTTGTGGTGCATAATGACACTAATCAATTTCTTCAGGCCTATCTCTGTGTTCCTACTGAACATCTACTGAGCCATTAACCACAGTTAGCTTTCCTTTACCATAGATAATTAAACAACCTATAATTGGCTCTTAACAGAGTAACTTAAAGCTCTGGCTGATGCTACCAAAAAAAAAAAAAAAACCAAACAGAAAAACCCCCCAAAAACCCTGTTATTTCCTGAAAAGAGTTTTGATTGCAGAAAAACACCATTTTCTCAAGTAACTCTATTAAAAATGATCTTCGTAATAAAATCAACTCAGTTTTTAAGGAGCCATGCCTATTCCTCACAGAATCAATGTGCATCTTCTTTCTCATTTCCAAAGAACTTTATTAATATATTTTTAAATTTGAGTAATGGTTTCAAAGAGCTGTTACATCAATACTGCACAGAAATTTCAACAGAAGTTGCCTCTCCCCAAAATCTTACCCTACCGCTGCCCACTCTTCTTCTCCTAGATGTTCTTCTGGTTCTAGGCAAACAATGTAGTCAACTCTTGAGCATTCTTCCAGAGATATTCCTTTGTACAGATCATTTATTTACATATACATATTATATATATCATATACTTATGTATACATATGTATATCCTTTACTCAGAAAAATAATGGAAGCATATACTTCAACAATTTAAAATATATATACAGACATATATATAAAACAAATATGTACTTTAAAGAGTAATTGTACCTGGTGAATATCTGTATCAATATGGAGAGGCAACCTCTTTGTTATAGCTGCATAGTATTCCATTGTGTGGAAAGCTACATTTTATTTAACCAGTCCCTGACTGATGGACATCTGTTTTCAAATTGGAAATGATGGGCAATGCTGCAATGAACAGCAGAAGCAGCATTTCTAGGTGAAAGTTTTGTTCAGATAGAAATTTCCAGTTGTCTATTTCCACCAGGAATATGCCCTCATTCTTTACTCTCTCTTTGTTACAGTTTGGAGCCAGCCCTTGCACAATTCACCTTGCTCAAATTTCCTACCTTGCTAAAATTTGTATGTTTGTACAGAGAAAAGAGTGCCATTAACAAAGCAAGGGCAACCCTAGATTCCAAACCATTCCTCTCAGGACAAAGGCAGAAATTGAAAGTAAGTCATGCTTGCCTAAGACAAAACAATGTGACCTGCCTGACCACAACCTTTGTCCTTCAAGTGCCTGCCCTGCCACTCCAGTCTGTACCCTGACATTCAGATCTGGTATCTGGAGAACCCAGATCAAACTCTCCCATTTAAATATTAGTGCAGTCCCTAGACCTGAGGTTTGGCCTTAGCTTAGTTTCCTAGTTTCTGTTGCCTACTCTGCCTGGTATCCCAGCTCTTCTGGTTTACATCATTTTCTGGGATAATGGGGTGCTTTAAGTTATAATCTTGACTATGGACATTGAAAAACTCTTAGTAACATTTCACAGGCCACTAAATTGCTTTACAGCTCAACAACTTTGAGTAGAAAAGTGAGGATTTAAATCAACCTAATGTTATTTCAAGCAGCTTAGTTAACAACAGCAGGATCCCCGCAGGAGGGCATGGCAACTGGTATGGCAGAGGGAACAGTTTATGCAAAATGTGGTCCTAAGACTTCGCATGCTTTTCCAAGAAAGCTGTTGATATCGAATGTAAGGAATTTCAAGTCCTAAGGGAAAAGTAATACTTTTTGACAAAGACTAAATGCATGTACTGGCGCTTCCCTGCTGGCTCAGTGGTAAAGTATCCGCATGCCAGTGCAGGAGATGCAGGTTTGATATCTGGATTGGGAAGATCCTCTGGAGAAGGAAATGGCAACCCACACCAGTATTCTTGCCTAGAAAATTCCATAGACAGAGGAGCCTGGAAGGCTATAGTCCATGGGGTTGAAAAGACACAATTTAGCAAATAAACAACAATGACAAGTGTATGCACTTACATAATGACAATTACACTCTCTTTCAGGTTGTAAAACACTCCTGCTTCATAAAAAACATGGCCTTTCAAACTGAAGAGTGACTTTCCCATTAGCACAAGTGACACTAAATAGGCATTTTTATATGCTTACAAAAGAAGCTCATTTTTAGGAAGACTGGAAGAGAAGCAGTTTTATACAATTCAGATAGTCCAGTACTAAAATTTGTTCAGATGGAGAGACATCTGTGTTCTTTGATTATGGCGTGAAATAGAGTTGTGAGAAAATTCATAACCTAATGAATTGTGGAACTTTAGAGACCTTATCATTTAGTAGATTATATTGTAATACTATAGGCATCAAGTTTTTAAGAAAATGTATGGGAAAACTTAATTGGGAAAACTTTGTCTATTAATATACATTTTTTACTCTGTGGAACACTTAGAGCCAGCTTTCATGATGTTAATATTTAACGGCAAAGAAATTAAGACCTATCAGTATAAGACAGTAATTAACTGGCTAAGGTAATAGCATCAATCAGAGAAAAAAAAATAAAATAGAAGCCTATTATTTATTGACTTTTCCTTGAATTAGCTTTTATGAGAAAGCGGCTTAACAATTATTTCTACAGAGTTGAGTTAAACTCAGCAGCCTTGCTCTGTTTTCCATTCGATAAATATTTAGCATATGTATTTATTATTGACAACAAAATATCACTCAGAAAGCACTTTCCTTAAAGGTTTGGAAATAAAACACTGCCTTTAAAAATTTCCAATAAAAATGGGGATCATGACCTTCAACACATCTTTTTAAATCCTATGATTTTAGGGGCAGACACACTTGGCATCTTAAAGGTTTTGGAAAAAAGTCTCAATATCATGAAGAAAACAAACAGTTCAGTTGTAGATATGTAAAATTAATTCCTTCCGAGTGTGCTCAGTTGCTAAGTTATGTCTGACTGTTTGTGACCCCAGGACTGTGGCCCACCAGGCTCCTCTGTCCATGGGATTCTCCAGGTAAGAATACAGGAGTGGGTTGCCATTTCCTCCTCCAGAGGATCTTACCAGTCCAGGTACTGAACCCATGTCTCCTGTATCTCTTGCTTTGGCAGGCGGATTCTTTACCATTGAGCCACTTGGGAAGCCTAATTGCCTCCACTGGCACTTTAATATTAAGATATATGAGTGTGTGTGTTTTTATAAGTCTTCCCAAAGTATTCTGTCTAATCTTACAGATTAGTATGAATCATCATGCTGTGTGAAAGAAAGCTACACTGAGTATATCACAGAAATTTAGGGTTGCGATCAAAATTAAAACTAGCAAGATTAATTTCAGTTCAGTTAAGTTCAGTCGATCAGTCATGTCCAACTCTTTGCAGGCTCATGGACTGCAGCACACCAGGCTTCCCTGTCCATCACCAGCTCCTAGAGCTTGCTCAAACTCATGTCCATTTAGTCATTTATGCCATCCAACCAACTCATCCTTTGTCGTCCCCTTCTCCTCCTGCTTTCAATCTTGCCCAGCATCAGGGTCTTTTTCAAGGAGTCAGTTCTTCACAGCAGGTGGCCAAAGTATTGGAGCTTCAGCTTCAGCATCAGTTCTTTCAATGAATATTCAGGCCTGATTTCCTTTAGGATGGACTGGTTTGATCTTCTTGCAGTCCAAAGGAGTCTCAAGAGTCTTCTCCAACACACCACAGTTCAAAAGCATCCATTTTTTGGTACTCAGCTTTCTTTATAGTGTAACTCTCACATCCATACATGACTACTGGAAAAACTAGCTTTGACTAGAAGGGCCTTTGTTGGCAAAGTAATGTATCTGCTTTTTAAAATGCTTAATATGGAGAAGGAAATGGCAACCCACTCCAGTACTCTTGCCTGGAAAAATCCCATGGACAGAGGAGCATGGTAGGCTCCTATAGTCCAAGGGGTCGCATAGAGTCGGACACAACTGAGCGATATCACTGACTCACTAGGTTAATAGGATTAATTTACGGATTTATAATATTATTTTTCTATGTTGGTGATTGTTAAAAATATTGTTAAATTCTTCCAAATAACTGGATCGTGCCACTTTCATCTCTGTCCTGGATTGACAAGAGCCTCCTCACAGGCTTCCTGTCTCTACTTTCCTGTGCACTTTCCCTTTCAGGCTTGCCTCAACACAGCAGCCTGAGGAATCTGGTTAAACTCAAGCAAGACCCTGTTATTCTTCTCTCCAAACTCTGCAATCCCTTCTCATCTCACTTAGATTGATAGCCAGAACCACAACAAGGACATGCAAGACCCTCTCTCTTATCTTTCTGTCTTGTTTCCTTAGTCAGTGGGCTCTTTGTATTCCCTTAAACATGACAGGCATGTGCCTGCCTTAGGGCCTTTGTATCTGCTTCCCCACCTCCATGCTTTCCTGGACATCCTCCAAATTTCTGCTGTATCTTCTTTTCGTATCTCTTCTTTTCACATTGCTGATGCATTCATATCTGAAAAGAATCTTTGCTTAATTATTTTCTTTGCTATTACCACATTACAATATGCTGTATATTTATTTATTCACCTTGTTTATTATCTGTTTTCACCTGGAGAAGGAAATGGCAACCTACTCCAGTATTCTTGCCTGGAGAATCCCATGGACAGAGAAGCCTGGTGGGCTATAGCTCATGGGGTCACAAAGAGTTAGACACAACTTAGCATGCATGTACCCCTGCAAGGATTTAAGCTCTGTGAAGGCAGAGGGTTTTTTTTTTTTTTTTTTTTTTTGGCTCACTACTGTATTCCTAGTACTTAGAACGGGAAACTGGTATACGGAAGGCACTTGATACAAATTTTCAGAACACTAAATACTCTGCTTTTTACGCAGGTGCCAGGGCTCCAGAGACCACCTGGAACACACCTGTTGTTCTGTGAGTTGGGTCATGACACGTGGTAGCAAAGGAAGATGCGCCTATGGGAGCTGGAGTGTCTCAGTGAGAGGGGCTCAGACCGAGTTTAGGCTGAGTTGGGTGATTTGGCAGAGGGTCTGAGAAAACAGGGGTTTGCTCAAGATTGGATGCAGTCAGGACACAGGGGCACTTTTATGTTGAATAAAGAACAGAGGTCATTCATTTAGCAAGAGAGGGATGTTTGGTGTTCTGTGGGTAGCACTGTGTTCCTAGTTTTATCTCTGCTTAGACACGATGAAAAAGTGGCCTTGCCTAGTCTCATTATGGTGTGAGAGTAAGCACGTTTGCAATCGGCATCCATGAGACTGTTTATATCTAGTATGAGAAAACCACGGCCTAGTTGTGAGTACTGAGAGCTTTTGCAATGGAGAGGGGTGCTTTTTTTTTTTTTTTTAATGTAGCACAAGCAAGTGAAGCTTTGGTCAGGAAGGAGTGAGAAGGGACATAGGAATAACCAGAGCATAAACACTTCTCTACAGACTCTTGTATCTGTACACAACGGGCCTCCTTCCCTGAGGGGGTGCCCTCGACTTCCTCTCTATTCTTCACTGTCAGGAGGACAGAAAGAATTGTCTGGAAGGTGCCAAGTGAGGAACTCTCTTCCCAGAATGCCTTGTTTAATTAGGAGAGTGACAGATGGCACCAGTGCCTTGAATTGACTGTGTGGGCAACGTCAATGGGAGGCGCACAGCACACTGAAGACCTGGGCATTGCATTTTCTTCCTTCATTTCGTCTGTAGTCATTGAGCACTTGGGCATTTCGTCAGGAGCTCTGTCTGCCACCTGCCATGGAATGTATACCTTCCACTCATTGGAACAAGGAGATGAACAGTGTTCCAGGATAGGAGACAAGAACCACTCTGTGAATTTGTAGTAAGTGCGGGAAGATATTCTGTGGCAGAGATGAGACAGCTGACCAAAGGGGAGACAATATTCAGTGGAAAGCGATGTTTTGAGCAAAAGCAAAAGCAACAAGTTTTGTGGGAGGATAGATTTGTGTGTGTGTGTGTGTGTGTGTACATATGTAGCCTTCTCTAACATAAACTGAATTTTAAATTTAAAGAAAAAGATTTTTTCCTATTAATGAATACATTATGCACATCCACTTTTTTCGTACCCTGAGGGAGAATATATTTAAAAAATTCTAAGATAAATGGTAGTTTTGAGGACTGTAATTCTTAATGGATTCATAAAATTATACTCTTGAAAATTCTGTTCTCTTCAAACCATAATTTATACCTTCAGTATACTTCATGTTACTGAGTAATCTTGCTCATTTTTTGCATTGAGTAAGAATGTTTATTTTTGCATTGGGGAAAATGCAGATATTTATTCAATAAGTGGGTGAGGAAAATTTCTATATCCATACGAACAAAGCTAGTGGAGGTGATGGAATTCCAGTTGAGCTATTTCAAATCCTGAAAGATAACACGGTGAAAGTGCTGCACTCAGTATGCCAGCAAATTTGGAAAACTCAGCAGTGGCCACAGGACTGGAAAAGGTCAGTTTTCATTCCAATCCCAAAGAAAAGCAATGCCAAAGAATGCTCAGACTACCACACAATTGCACTCACCTCACACGCTAGTAAAGTAATGCTCAAAGTTCTCCAAGCCAGGTTTCAGCATTACGTGAACTGTGAACTTCCAGATGTTCAAGCTGATTTTAGAAAAGGGAGAGGAACCAGAGATCAACTGGCCAACATCCACTGGATTATGGAAAAAGCAAGAGAGTTCCAGGAAAACGTCTATTTCTGCTTTATTGACTATGCCAAAGCCTTTGAGTGTGTGGATCACAATAAACTGTGGAAAATTCTGAAAGAAATGGGCATACCAGACCACCTGGCCTGTCTCTTGAGAAATCTGTATGTAGGTCAGGAAGCAACAGTCAGAACTAGACATGGAACAACAGACTGGTTCCAAATAAGAAAAGGAGTACGTCAAAGCTGTATATTGTCACCCTGCTTATTTAACGTCTATGTAGAGTGCATCATGAGAAATGCTGGGCTGGAGGAAGCACAAGTTGGACTCAAGATTGCTGGGAGAAATATCAATCACCTCAGATATGCAGATGACACCACCCTTATGGCAGAAAGTGAAGAAGAACTCAAGAGCCTCTTGATGAAAGCCAAAGAGGAGAGTGAAAAAGTTGGCTTAAAGCTCAACATTCAGAAACCTAAGATCACGGCATTCAGTCCCATCACTTCATGGCAAACAGATGGGGAAACGGTGGACACAGTGGCTGACTTTATTTTTGGGGGCTTCAAAATCACTGCAGATGGTGATTGCAGCCAAGAAATTAAAAGACACTTACTCCCTGGAAGGAAAGTTATGACCAAACTAGATGGCATATTAAAAAGCAGAGACATTACTTTGCCAACAAATGTCTGTCTAGTCAAGGCTATGGTTTTCCAGTGGTCATGTATGGATGTGAGGGTTGGACTATAAAGAAAGCTGAGTGCTGAACTGTGGTATTGGAAAAGTCTCTTGAGAGTCCCTTGGACTGCAAGGAGATCCAACCAGTCCATCCTAAAGGAGATCAGTCTTGGGTGTTCATTGGAAGGACTGATATTGAAGCTGAAACTGCAGTACTTTGGCCACCTGATGTGAAGAGTTGACTCATTTGAAAAGACCCTGATGCTAGGAAAGATTGAGAGCAGAAGGAGAAGGGGACGACAGAGGATGAGATGGTTGGATAGCATCACCGACTCGATGGACATGGTTTCGGTGGACTCCAGGAGTTGGTGATGGACAGGGAGGCCTGGCATGCTGCAGTCCATGGGGTTGAAAAATGTCAGAAACCACTGAGAGACTAAACTGAACGTTCACACCATGAATATCAGATTCTGAATCTTTGGCAGGCCCTGCCACTCCTGGACATTGGAATTTCCGTTATAGGAATAACGGAAATTTCCAAATTTCCACTGGCACAACCACCTTTTAGCTGATGTGATTCCTAAGATCTCAATTCAAAGTCTAGAGTTGGATCTAGTTGTCTTGGCCACAGTCACATATCAGCACTCTACCTTCAAGGAAGGCTGGGAGAGCAGACATTTGGATAATTGAATAAATTAATTAGTATTTCCTCTGGTAAATTTGGGGTGCTTCAGAGGGCCCCTGAGGCCTCCCAAAGAAAGATATTAAACTAATTATGTTCATTTGGTATGTTCAAGGTATGTGGGAAGTATTGTTAAATACTGGATAAATCTTCTCAGGTTATTGTGTACAGTAAGTACTACTAATGCAGATATTCTAAAAATTATAAAGAATTCATAAATATCTGATATGTCCTTATAAAATGTTCTAAGTAGTAATTCTAGTTATTGTATTAAAGTGTTACATGTCACAGCAGTGACCAAAGTTATTTTGTCAATTGAAATATAATTAGATTTTAAATGTGCCTCCTTGAGCCTTTATTATTGACAGCTACGATTTTACTCTGATTCTCTTGCAAAAAAATACTATCATCTCATCAAGACTTATGGAAAGGACCTTCTTAGATGAAATTAAAATTAACTAGATAAATTTTATTATTAACAGTAAGCTGGTATTAGACTGAAATTTGATTTTCTCTCTCCATTAAGAGAATAAGATTTTCTTGGAATGTCGCTTTTGGTAATAGCCTATGTGAATTTCTTTGCCTTTAAGTGATTTGTATTTGTTTTTACAGTCTTTTGTTACTTTGGTAAAGTTAATATATATTATTTCAGAATGAGTTACTTTGGTAAAGTTAATAAATATTATTTCACAATGATCTATGAAGACTGTGACACACACAGATCACGCTCTGCTGCTCCAAAAAATTAACCCCTCATTGGATTCTTGCCATCCTGAGGTCCTTATAACATGTCAAAAGTCTACTCCTAAATCAAGGAATTTAAAATGAGTAAACAATAGCTATAAATCAAAGAGCCTGGGCTATGGGAAATCCAAGACAGCTGCCTGGCTTTTCCCAGCTCCCTGACAAACCTCACTTTTTAAATTTGATGGTACAAAGCCTTTCCTGGTTGCAGGGTTAATGTCCTCACAAAACAAATTATGTATTTCACTGACTATTGAATACTACCAGTTTTGTTAATTGAGATTCATGTTGACCAAGACTCACTTCCCAGACAGTTCCTTGTTGTTATGTTTTATCTCTAAAAAGTTTCATTGAATTATTCTAAAGTTTATCTCAGTAGTCTACCTTTAGATGGAGATCAGATACCCCATTAACTACAACCGGGGAACATAAGATCACATATATTTATTGATGAACTATATGCTAATTGAAGCTTATGGCAAAAACAGCAAGGCAAAAGAATGCCTTTGGGCTTCGGGAGTAGGAAGTTTCCAGAGGCTGGGAGAAACTATGCTGCTTTTGAAAAACAGTTATCGGCTTATTATTGGACTTTGATTGGTATGGAACAATCAACTGTAGATCATACTGTAATATTAAGACCTCAAGTGCCAATCATGCACTAGGTACAAAGTTCACCCAAAGCCTACAGGATTGGGCAAACCCAGGAGTCCAGCATAATAAAATGGAAATGGAATAGTCAGAACTGAGCCAAACTTGGGCCACATGGGGTCGCTGCAGTCAATGAAAAGATTTCTGAAATTCTATTGAAGGCCTTGAGCAAGACTCTCTAATTAGGCCTGAGATAACTGAGTCGCTTATAAAATGGGGAACGCCCTTTGACTTTCTAACTGCACGAGAAAAACGGCACGTATGATTCCCTGATGAATCAACGGAATATATAGGACCCACTAGCTATTGAAAAATGGTGGCATATAATCTGGTCACTACTGAGTTAATGACAACAATAAGGAAGGTGAAAGCAGCCAATTTGCCAAGTTACAAGCTGTTTATCAGGTATTAAAGCAAGAGAATTTAACTGAATGCCATATATACACAGATTCTTGGTTGGTAGCCAATGGATTGGCTACTTAGCTTCCCCTACGGGTAAAAATCAACTGGCAAATTCACTCCAGAGAGTCATGGGGAAAGGAACTGTGGTCTGACATTTGGGGAATTGTTCAAACCACTAATGTTTCAGTCTTTCGTGTAGATGTTCTCAGTGTTCCAAATTCTATGGAATGATGGGAATATATAACTCTATTACAGATGAAGAAATCCAAATCCAAGCAGTTAGTTCATCTCCAGCAACTTAAAAGGTTTTGTTCTAGTAGGGAAGAGCTCCATCCATCCAATAAAGGTATCTATGTGTGTGTTGTGTGTTAGTCGCTCAGTCGTGCCCGACTCTTTGCAACCCGATGGACTGCAATCCACCAGGTTCCTCTGTCCATGAGATTTTCCAGGCAAGGATATTGGGGTGGGTTGCCATTTCCTTCTCCAGGGGATCTTTCCAACCCAGGGATCGAAGCCTGGTCTCCTGCACTGCAGGCAAATTCTTTACCAACGGAGCTACAAGGGAAGCCCAAAGGTATCTATAAAGACTAATAAGTATTAGAAGCCCTGGAAAGAGGGCTTCTGAATGAAATCTATTTGCCAGTTTTCTCCTAGACAAGTCTTCTCCTTGACATTGACTCCTGGATTACAGATAGCACAAAGACTTGAGTAACTATTATAATTGTCTCCAGGAGCTCTTTCCCTGTAAAAGATTAAAAAAAAAAATCATAGACATTGCCTCTCTCCCCAGGTGGAGAGAATCATCTAGTCCTTTAATAATTTTCCACTGGTCAGAGGGAGGTATGAGCAATTTTGGGTCTACGTGCCACCAGACATCTGTTCCCTCAGTTCCTTTCCTAAGGCCTGGGCAAACAGGTGTGGGCTGTCCCAACATCCCTGAGGCAATACTGTCCAGGTATTCTTCTGCTTTGGCCTGAGTCAAGATTAGTCCACTTGAAGGTAAACAGACATGGTGATGAGGAATGAACTGGGATGCAAAGAAGGCATCCTTGAGATTAAGTATAGTAAACCATGTAGTGTCCTCAAGGATTTGAGCTAATATGCTGTAAGGATTCGCCAAGAGGGGACAACTGCATGGTTTATTGCTCTAAGGTCATGTACCATCCTGTATCCACTGTTTGGCTTAACACTTGGTAGAATAGAAGTGTTGTATGGAGACTATCAGGGTACTCAAGAGGCCATGGCTTAGAAATTTATCCAAGGGGTGGTAAAACCTTCTTCACCTCCAACATTATAGAATATTGTCTCTTATTAGGATAGGCACTTTCTTTGTTGTTGTTCAGTCACTAGGTCATGTCTGACTCTTTGTGACCCCGTGGACTGCAGCTCGGCAGGCTTCCCTGTTGTTCACTATCTCCTGGAGTGTGCTCAACCTCATGCCCATTGAGTCAGTGATGCCATCCAACCATCTCATTCCTCTGTCGTCCCCTTCTCCTCCTCCCTTCGATCTTTCCCAGCATCAGGGTCCTTTCTAATGAGTCAGGTCTTCACATCAGGTGGCCAAAGTATTGGTGTTTCTGCTTCAGTATCAGTCCTTCCAGTGAATATTCAGGGTTGATTGCCTTTAGGATTGATGGATGGATCTCCTTGCAGTCCAAGGGACTCTCAAGAGTCTTCCCTGGTACCACAATTCAAAAGCATCAATTCTTTGGCACCCAGCCTTCTTTATGGTCCAACTCTCACATCTGTACAGACTCCTGAAAAACCATAGCTTTGACTCTACAGACCTGTGTTGGCAAAGTGATACCTCTGCTTTTTAATACACTGTCTGGATTTGTCATAGCTTTCCTTCTTAAGAGCAAGCATCTTTTAATTGCATGGCTGCAGTCACCATCTGCAGTGATTTGGGAGCCCAAGAAAATTAAGTCTGCCACTGTTTCAAATTTTCCACCATCTATTTGCCATGCAGTGATGGAACTAGATGCCATGATCTTAGTTTTTTGAATGTTAAGTTTTAAGCCAGCTTTTCCACTCTCCACTTTCACTTTCATCAAGAGGCTCTTCAGTTCCTCTTCACTTTCTGCCATAAGGCATACACCATAAGGCATAAGGCATTCTGTCATCTGCATATCTGAAGTTATTGATATTTCTCCCAGCAATCTTGATTCCAGCTTGTGCTTCATCCATCCCAGCACTTCACATGATGTACTCTATGTATAAGTTAAATAAGCAAGGTGACAACATACAGCCTTAATGTACTCCTTGGTGATGGAGAGGGAGGCCTGGCAAGATGTGGTTCATGGGGTTGCAAAGAGTCGGACACAACTGAATGACTGAACTGAACTGAACTGAATCCAAAGTTCATTCTCTACTCATTCACAGACATTTATAAATGTACTGAATTTTTGGCAACCGTTGTTTGCATACGTTCAAAATTGGGAAAAGTGGTTTCTGGCTTAGGAGAATTCTTACAGGCTCGTTGTTTATGGTCCTTCCAGGGATTCCTTTGTCCCAAACTGCTTGGAGAATATGGCTGGAAATAGAATCTTGTTCTTCTGGCTGGTGTGTCTTAGTAAAAGTCAAGATAAAGGGCTTCTTGGGAACTTCTAACCAGAGCATCGCCCTCAGGGAGCTCAGAGGTCCCTCCCAAGAAGAGAGATAAGACACTGGGGCACAACTAGAAAGGCATAGGAAGTCAACCATTGCTCAAATTGGCAAGTGAGAGGCCCAGTAAAATAATGGGTACAAGGCTTTCCATCATCATAGTATGGCTTTTGGAGGAGAGAGGTCCAGCATGAGAAATTAAGACAGTTTACGTGGCTCCTGTATCAATTAAGAAATGGATCTTCTTAGCTGTCACTTCAAGGACTACCCAGGGCTCATGGTAATAGACATCTTATTGAGGGGAGCTGCCAGAATCCCTGGGCTGCTTCAGTCATCCAGCATGGCCATCTTGGGAGTGGGAGCCCCGCTTCCCACTTTGGAACTGAGAGTAGTCCCTCTTCCAATGACCTGTTTGTTTGCAGGCTGAGCATGGCCTGGGGGGCTCTTTCTGGTGATTCTGGGCCCAATGGCCAGTTGGCTTGCATCTGTAACATTTCCCATTGTTGATCTTACCCCTAGATGAATAGTTGGACTTTCTTGGCCCCGTTGGGTTGTCCTGAAGTCACAAAGCACGGCTGATAGCAATGGCTATCAGTTGTGCATGTGCCCTGACCTGTTTTTTCTCACATTGGGTTCTCTCTTCCTCCTGAACTTGATCTCAGTTATTAAATACCCTAAAGGCCACATCTAGGAGCTTGTGGGCCTCAATGGTAACTTTTGGAGTTTCTCCCTAATATCAGGGGCAGACTGGCTAAGTGGCTTCCTGTCAGGAGCAGGAAGAGCTAAGTTTGGAGCAGCAAGAGCTCAGTTTCTCCCACAGGAGGGCTTAGAAGGGGATCATCCAAAATGTTGGGAGAGCCTTTTGGTTCTCCAGGTTTTAAATTACAAGAGCTAGATGGGGTAGGATTTTGGTAAAGGACCACAAAAGTCTTTCTAAGGAATATAGGGACTCTCACTCAACTTTCTTATGCTGTGGGAATAAAGATCCAGTTGCAACAGGTATTGTAATTTAGATACCTGTTTTCAGGCCATTTTTACCTACTCCCCAATTTACACAAAGGTCGGGCATTGCTACAGTAGAACTTGTTTTTCCTTTTTTAATGGTTTGATTAAAAAAAAAAAAATTCCAGTTCTTAAGGATACATTCCAGAGGTGTTTCTTCTGGCTTGAAAGGGGATCCTCTCATGTTGAGTAACCTACAACTGAGAACAAGAGAGCACTCCTAGAAAGAATCTGGCATCCCAGAATCATTTACCAGGAGGTTTTAACCTGAAGAAATTCAGGGCATCCCCCAAATTCCCTTTGAACCTGGTGAAGTTTCAAATGTACTCTATGCTCCCGTTAATTTTTGGACAGACATCTCTGACCCTCCTTGTGACCTAGCACAAGGAGCCCAGCCTGGCATGGATAGAGAAAGGGTTTTAAACCAGTGGCACAGGTTGCCAGGACTTTCTTTTGAAGGGATCCCTTGTCTATAGAGCTTATGCCTGTGATAAGTCTTTCTATGCTAGGGTATAGAGACTGAGCATCTATAAAGTTTACAATTCAATCTTCTTGGTAGTGGCCAGCCTGATAGGCTGTCCATAGCAGTGTGGAGGCTGCCAAGGCCTGGAGTGAAGGGGGTCTGATTGATAGTTACAAAAAGGAACCCCTGGAGAAACTGGAATTGGGCGATATGGAAGATGACACAGGGTTCTAGGTTTGAGGGCCAGCAGGCAGAGAAATTCTTATAGTGGATTTCTGAGCATAGAATGAGGTGAGAGACTAGACAGAAGATTAAACGAATGGTTTGCTTGAACAGTAATTAATTACACTTGGAGAGGGCTCTTATGAAAAACTGGAGGGCTAACTTAAATACTGTCCTCAATAGTTTAAATAATAAACATATAGGAGAATTAGAAATTTCTTTAATGAGAATAACAATTCCAAACTTACATATATGTAAAATAAACTTCTATTTTGAGACAATCAAGTATTGGGAAATTAACCTGGGAGCACTAGCTCCTTTCTGGGCAAATCCTGAGGCTGCCATATTGAATTTGTACTCTGTATCTGACCATAGATTTACTAAAACCTTGATATGTGCTATTTCAGCTGTTATTGGAGTCAAAAATGCCTCCTAGACACTTTGGATTAATCAAAGAATGCTCCAGTTTAGCATTAAAAGTGATCTGTGTCTGTGGGGGAGTTATAGACCCAGATTACTAAGGAGAAATCCAAGCAATTTTACAAAATGAAGGAATGAATAAATTCTTTATTAATAAACATGATCAAATCACACAATTGCTGATTCTTCCATGTGTGATTGGCAAAGTACAAAACGGAGAACCTCCCATCATATTAACGTTAGAGATGATGGAATGTTTGGATCCACAAAGGAAATAGATGTAATTGGAGCCAAAGTTGGGTGAAGCAGCCTAGTGGTCCTCCTATACCTGCTGATGTGATTGTACGGAGGAAGACTAACACCATGTTAGTGTTGATTCCAGACAGGAAAAGTGGAAACGTGCCATTAACCCGCTGTTATTCTCACGAGTAGATTTTTCTCAGAAGCCTGACTGTAATGTGGATTGTCATTCACAGCTCAACCTTCAAGGATATGCTACAATTAAAAGGAAATTATGACCACAGCTACTTGGAAATCTTCAGCTGGAGAAACCTGAGCCGAACCCGAACTCAGGATAACTTCACCTGCCCAGCAAACAAGGCCTGTTCTAATTAACTTTGCCTTTTTAGGGACAAACTCTGTCTGCTGGGTTATACAGCAGTGGTAAAGACATAGCACAAGCCTTGAACACAAGTAGTATGTGCCGATTTCATGTGTTACTTTAATAGTCACACCCATTTACTGATAAACTGTGATGAGACTAATGAGGGACGGCCATGTGGACCAGCTTCTCGCATTTGGGAAACACTCTTTATTGGAGAACTCCATCAACTATTGTGAATGGACTACTTTCCCTCAAACTTACAATCTGTTTTTTGAAATAGTCCCTCAACTAGTATATATTGTAACTTATGTTGTAAACACTACCTCTGTGTATCAGTTAGGAACCACTTTCTCTGGATTCCTAATACATGTTGATCGTTTATATTGGAAAGGGACCACCTATTATTTCCCCCCCATGAAAACTCAGATGTTATATACTCAAATGCTATTTCCCACTTTGTTCCTAATATTAACTTTTCCTTAGAATCCCTGCACAATTTTGCAGGGAACCAAAGTATTTCAAAATTTCATAGAAAAATATAATTGTACCTTGATAAAATATTCTTTTGTCACCACTATTATGTTAATGGATATAGAAGTTAATACAAAAATATACTTCTCATTCATGGTGGGACTTTTTCCATACTGTCGCCTACCACTCAGAAAGGGTTTTCTGCATTGTTTAACCCCTTGCTTGCTTCTTTGATTATTTTGTGGTTTTTGACCATTTGGAATTGTTATTTGACCTGTAGAATCAGCATGACTGCTTGGGTTATTTTGCCTTATTGCTATGCTATTCAGCCTAAACAGTCCTGAGGTTGACTGTTAGAGAAATTAAAATGGCAGAAGTTGTGTTCAGGTTTCAGAAGCGGAAGAGCAGGGCTCTGACCTTGCTTCTGACCTGCCTGGACACTGCCCAGATTCCGTACCTGCCTGCAAGCATGGCTAGTCACACAGCACTTTAGATAAGAAAGGGAGTGGGTCTCAGAACTCTTGAGCCCCTGGAGTCCTGGCCAGAGTGCCTGGATTTTAATGAAATCCTATGACTCACAAGATGCTGTAAAAATGTTAAAGCCAGAGCTGCATTTTTGCATGCAAACTGACGATGATATCAGTTTGCAGCCTGGGATTATAAGCGAGAACTCCAGAAACTGCAATTTGAAGTCTCACTGGTGGAGTGAGGTCCACAGAGAATGAATCTCCAATTGCTTTACCCTAGGGGGCCCATGTACTTCCTGTCTCAGAGCCAGCTCAAGTTTTCCACTTGGAAGGAAGGAAATATCCATCTCTAGCCCTATCTAGCCAGCTCATCCCACCTAAGAGGCAATGTGGCAGGGAAACTGAGAAGCAGTTGTGAAGTTCACAGTCCAGAGGCAAAGGCTCACTAAGACTGAGATCTAATCATGGGACTGTGAGCTCTTCCATTCCCCCCACACCTTACTAACATTTCACAAAACTCTATTTATAGCAGCTTCTTTCCCCCAGTATGAGCTATTTGCCTACTGAGAAAAATTAAATCTTATTTAGCTATTAAGAAAAAAATTTAAAGACATACTAAACGGCAAAAACACAATGGCAGAGACAGAGAAAGCACCAGAATTAGAGTCGGATACATCAGTTCAGTTCAGTTCAGTCTCTCAGTCGTGTCCGACTCTTTGTGACCCCATGAATTGCAGCACACCAGGCCTTCCTGTCCATCACCAACTCCCGGAGTTCACTCAGACTCATGTCCATCGAGTCGGTGATGCCATCCAGCCATCTCATCCTCTGTCGTCCCCTTCTCCTCCTGCCCCCAATCCCTCCCAGCATCAGAGTCTTTTCCAATGAGTCAACTCTTCGCATGAGGTGGCCAAAGTACTGGAGTTTCAGCTGTAGCATCATTCCTTCCAAAGAAATCCCAGGACTGATCTCCTTTAGAATGGACTGGTTGGATCTCCTTGCAGTCCAAGGGACTCTCAGGAGTGGGAGTTAGAATTGTCAGACCAGGAATTGAAAACTATTATTGCCGGAGGCCAGCGTGAGGAATTCCGCCCATGGCAAAGGTCACGAGGAAGGAGGCTTGGCATACGCAAAAGCATGATCAAGCCTCAGGAAACCCCCTGTTCCCGAGCATCAACCCCAAAGCCAGAGTCTGTTTTATGCTCTCACCTACACCTCTGACTTTACGAAGGGCTCTCCCCCATAACCATTTCTCTCGGAGAAGGAGTAAACGTGCAGCTCCAAGGCAATAAAAATTCTTGGGCGTGACAAGAGTGTTTCAGCTTTCGGACTCCTCTGAAGGTTATCTAGCCCACCTGTATAGGTTTGTCCGGCCACATGTGATTGTTTACAGCCTCCAAATCTGAGAGGCATGAGATGTTTTAGACTTACTAAAGGCAAATTATTTTGGGGAGTTGGAAATTATTAGTATAGTGTGTTGGTTAGGAATTATTTGGTGAAGGGTTCTTCATTTGTTGTGTCAATAATTGTTGCTAATTCGCTGCGCTGGGTGGGACAAGGATGTCTCAGGTCAAACCTCTCTGCTGACAGACTAGCTTGTGTGACAGGATTATCCATACTGCTGCCACTAGGCACGTGATTGTTTACTACCTCTCAACTATAAACAGCACAGAGAGTTTTGGAGTATTTTGAGAGTCTTAATTAGCATAGGACTTTTTCTTGTTGTTGAGTCAATGATTGCCACCAGGCCTCCATATCCTTAGGCACCTGGGAATATATTAATCAATGTATTTGGAATATAGCAAAGGAAATATAGTAGTTTTTGATGTTAGCAATACTAGACTTTTTGAGTTAATGGATTTTCTCTTTTGTAATAGATCACTGTACTTTGTTATAAATCACTGTGTCCTTGCTATGTAAGAATGTAACTTTATCATATCTTAAGACTAAATAGATCTTAAGGGGAGCATTGGTGAAAGGATTTTCATTTGTTGGGTTGATGTTTGCTGCTAAATCTCCATGTTCCCTACTCTTATAATGAATATAACTAACATACAGGAGAAATAAGTATTAACCTTTAAGCATATAGGAGAAATAAGTGTTAACCTTTAAGATTAATCATGTTAACCTTGAGTTAAATAAATTCCTTTCTTGAATGTAACTCACTACACCCTCACCCTATAGGAATGTAACTTTATTTGGAGGGTGGTGCCTGGTTTAAGAAAAAACACCCTTGGAAGAAATAAGTTTTTGGTTATCAGAAAGAAAGGATCATAAAATGTCAGCAGGTCTCACTCATGGCCAGAAGATGATGTAATATCCCTAAGACCTTTTTTTTATACATTTATGTGAAGCACCTGATTTTGATAAAGGTCAGGACTGCTGACCCCCGCACGACTCTGTATTCATCCCTATGTGTAATAAAAGGTATATAAGCAAACCCAAAAATAAAGAAATGGGATCAGTTTCCGGAAAGACTGATTCCCCCATGTCGCTTCTTTCTTGCTCCCGTTTTTCTGGCTGAATTCCCATCTGCAGCATGATGCTATTCCACATAATCCAAGTTATTCAGCCCCCTTTTCTCCACTAATCTTCCTACTACACTATCCATTTCTAATCTCTCTATATCTGTGATTAAATATGTATTTTTCCAAAGACGCTGACTCCGTCCCCACCTTCGAATCACCCTGGATCCACTGGGGCTGGACCCCAGCATATTATTAGTATGTTCAGGGCTCTAACGGATAAAGTGGAACAAATACAAGAACAGATGGACAATGTAAGCAGAGAGATAGAGGTTCTAAGAAGAAAACAAGATGAAAGGCTAGAGATCAAAAACACTGTAACAGAAATTGAGGATATCTTTGATGGCCTCAAAGATGAAGAAAGATCCTCTGACCTCAAAGATATCTCAGTAGAATTCTCCGAAGCTGAAAAGTAAAGAGAACAAAGACTGAAAAAAGGAAAGATTAAAAAACAAACAAACAAACCCAGAACAGTTGTCCAAGAACTGTGTGAGAGAGATAAGAAAGATGTAGTGACTGAACTGAACTGAACTGAACATAACAGGAACTCATGGGAATCACATAATGTGACTATCATATCTCTGTATTCAGTAAAGTATCCATGTGAGCAGACGGAGAAGCTCTGATCCCTTAGGTCTTTGTTGAAAGAGGCAATGGACCTGGACCCAGCAGAGTCCTCATTCTGGGCTCTGCATTTCTTACTCCTCCTCTTCCCAGTATTCCTCATATCATGGATAATTCTCAAAACCATTTTGCTTATACTATCTTATTTGAGCCTCACAAAAACTCTTCCCTTACTTGCCATGTCACCTCTGACCTGTTCAGCAGACACCTTGGTCCTGGGAAATGGAAACAGATGTGAGCCTGAAAAGAAATTATTAATAGTTTAAACCAAAATATCTTCTTATTTTTGAAAATTGCAAGGAAATTGCTGAAAAAACAAACAAAATCTTTAAAAACTGGGATTGTAAAATCTTTTATTTTAATAGACTATAAAAGCGCAGGTAAGGAGACTTCTTTCTGAAGTATTGATACTAATATAAAATGCCCAAAGCAAAAATACTGTTTAAAGCTCTGCTTTTAATTTCCGCAAAATCACCCTACTACATTTTCTAGCATATAACCTATGGAAATGGATCCTTAGAGTATAAGGTGAATATTTAGTATTCTAAAGAATGGGGGAATGTATTATGATTATTAATAACAAACTTACTTAGAAAATCAACTGCAGAAAAAATTAGGAAGCCAATTGTATACATTCTGCTTTTATTTTCACCTTAAATGACCTAGATTTATGTTAACCTTTAAACATTAAAACAGTAATCTTTTAGGATTACAAAACCAAAATTCTCCCTGCTGAAATTGTATTTTCATCTATCTTAACCATATCTTAACTGAGAAAAACCTGTGACTGGATGAATCATAAATAAAGCCCATTAAGTTAGGTACTCTAAAATTAACAACAAATATTTTCAGGGATGAATTATAAGGACTGGATCAAATCAGATCTTGCGGGCCCTAAACACTGTGTTCCTTTGCCTAGCCTGGGAATCCAAATGACACAAAACCCCTCTGATATAAAACAAAAATATTTTTAAAAGCCCTCTGAGTTACTGTAGAGGCAAAGTTCTGGGGAGATGTTGCAAACTGAAAATTTGGCTTTTTGTTTTCAACCAAGGGAACTTGGCTAAGATGAATGCAAGGCATCCCTCACATTTGGAAAACTTTGAGATTCTGTTTCCAGGTCATATACTTATAGCTGGTTTGTGTGTATACATCCCTAGTCAACTTTGACTAAACAACTTTTGCTGGCTATTTTCAGGCAAATTGTCTCAAAATAAGATACTGTTTGGGAAGATATCAGTTCAAAAAAATGTATTTAATATGATTTTCCATTTAATTATAGACTAATATTTAAACACTGGTTCATTTAACATTTGCATTAGTCTAAGAAATTAAAGAATAGTGTCATCCTATTATTTTACATTTAGCCTCCAATCATAATCACTGGCAGGTTGTTTTATACTCAAATGAATAATGAACTCTACTGTTTTCAATCTACAAGATCTAATCAGTACTATTGGAGAAAGTGCTGCCCTGAGAACTGTGGGCATTGTTATTTGGGGAGACATGAATTTGACTTCATCTGAGGTAAGACAGTAAGTTGGCAGTATGTTGTTGTTTAGTCTCTAAGTCTTGTCAGACTCTTTTGAAACCCCATGGCCTGTAGCCCACCAGGCTCTTCTGTACATGGGATTTTCCAGGCAAGAATACTGTAGTGGGTTGCCATTTCCTTCTCCACTTGGCAGTATAGTTACTATTTAAATTATTCACTATTTTCAGAGCTCTCAGATCTGCCATAGCAAAATTACTTTATAATTCAAGTTCAAATAAGCACCTGATACATAGAAGTAGCTCAGTAAAGATGCTGCTGCTGCTCCTGCTAAGTCACTTCAGTCGTGTCCTATTGTGTGCGACCCCATAGATGGCAGCCCATCAGGCTCCCCCGTCCCTGGGATTCTCCAGGCAAGAACACTGGAGTGGGGGGCCATTGCCTTCTCCAATACATAAAATTGAAAGTGAAGTCGCTCAGTCGTGTCCAACTCTTTGCAACCCTGTGGGTTGCAGCCTACCAGGCTCCTCCTCCATGAGATTCTCCAGGCAAGAATACTGGAGTGAGTTGCCATTTCCTTTGCCAGGGGATCTTCCTGATGCAGGGATTGAACCCGGGTCTCCGGCATTACAGGCAGATGCTTTAACCTCTGAGCCACGAGGGAAGCCCATGAGGGGAGCCCACGAGGGAAGCCCACCAGGGAACATGTATTAAGATGGTTAATATTGATGATTATTGAATATTTACTGTATTCCAGGATTGTACTAAGTGATTTTTTATTTTGGGTTAGCTCACTTACTGATCATAAAACCCTTATGAGGTAAGGACTAGCACCCTCATGTGTAGAAGAGGAAACGAGAAGAACTCTAACTAGGATAACAGCTACTTAGGCTTGCTATTGGTGAAGCTGACACTAACCACAAATGGTACAACTCTGGAGTCCTTACATTTAGCCATTACATAAAATGTGTGATATCATATTTTGAAAAGTGTAATTAGATGGTAATTTCTAATATCTGCATTGAATTTATTTATCTTCTATGGAGAAACTAGTGGGAAAAATAACACCATTTAAAGTAAGATTTTTCTCTTCAAATTTCTTCCAATTAAATATTATCTATTTCCAAGAAGTCTTCCTAGTTTTCCCCAATCCACATTAATCACAGTCTCGCCTGTATTTCCAGATGTTTTCTGTTTATATCTCTATGGTATATTTTGCCTTGAATTATAATGCTTGTATCCTCAATGCTTTTTGTTAAATTTTTTTGCAAGTTCATGGTAATCTGATATTATTCTTAGAATTACATTCACATGCTCAATTTGTTGCTACCGAACTGTTGTTTATGAAATTACCTGTGACAATATAAAGTTAAAAGTCTCCTCTGTCCACATATGAGAATTAGGTAGACACTGAGAGGATCAGTACCTGACTCTCCAGCTGTGATATTTCCCCTCTAGCCCATGTGGCTCCTGATAAGTCATCAGGAAGCTGGGTGCAAAACCAGGAGCCTCTGTTTAGAATACACAATAGGAAACACACACAAATTACTTGGTCAGCCTTCTAGGTGTCCCTGTGTTTGAATTGTATAGAGGAGGCTAGATCCAAGGGCAGTCTATGTTTGAGCATAACTTAACAGGAAAATCCAGAAGGCTCAGGCTGATGGTCAAGAATAATTTGGTAGAACAGAGTAATTCTGGTTCTAATACAACCCTGAAAAGTACACACAGCTGAAAGGTGGCCAGAGGACAACAATTATGGCATGATTTCTAAATTTGGGTTTGTTCCTCTTTTTTTCACACTCATTAACTTGGGTTTTAGAAGGAAGAAGAAAAAATATAAATTGGAAGAAGACAAGGTCACTTATGGGGCTTCCCTAATGGCTCAGAGGTAAAGAATCTGCCTGCAATGTAGGAGACAAAGGAGACATGAATTTGATCCCCAAGGTTGGGAAGATCCCCTCGAGGAAGAAACGGCAACCCACTCCAGTTTTCTTGCCTGGACAATCCCATGGACAGAGGAGCCTGGCAGGCTGCAATCTATGGTGCTGCAGAGTCAGATAGGACTGACCGACTGAGCACAGCACAAGCTCATGTATGCTGATGCTGGGGCCCATTGCCAAGCTCAGTTAGCCTAAGGCAATATATTTTCCATCTCCTGTCATGATCACCTTTATCTTTTTGGGTCTGGATCCCCTGTGTTACAGCACCTGAGCCTGAGTTCACTGGCTGGGACCAATCCATTGTCAGTCATATCCAAAGAGCTGCCTTGTGGGTCTAGATGCCCTAACCCTACCAGTACTAGAAAAACACTAAATCCTATTTGTTCCTACATTTCTAGGACAACTATATTAAAGGTGAAGCAATTTGCGAGTTCTGATTTAGGGAGCTACATAGCAATGTGACCAGAGCCGCTGAGGTATGAAGCCTTCACGTCTGCAGGAATAACGGGAGATGCATAAGGAAGGTATGGAAAATGCCTGATTACCTTCACCTGAACTCTGCAAGTTACCACATAGAGGCCTCCGAGGATGGAGCATTTACTGTGAAAGGCAGAGCATCTGACACAGACCTGGCAGTGCTGGCGGAGAGATTCTCCTGTCATTGTTATCAGGGATACCAGGGGGCTGACTGCAGAGAAATGCAGACGGCTGACGGCTGCTCGGGGCCTTCCTCTCTTTCGGGCTCACTACTCACACTGTGTCTGCTGGTTTCCACAGGTTATCAGAGCTGTCAGTGGTGAGATAATTGAGCTTAAAGGGAATTGTGTGGCCTCTAGAGTAGTCACTTAGGGAAGAGATGAAACTTGTGACAATTTTTTTTCTCCCATGAAATCCATTGAGAGGCACTATCAGTAGACATGTTTGTCACTTGATATAAACAGGAAACATTGCATTCTTTGGCTCTAACTTGGCTAAGAAACCAGATCCAGTAGTTAAGTCAATGTACCTTTCTTCCTTGGTAGAAGATTTAAGTTGTATTTAAGCTAGAAATAATATATTTTAGTCTTCATATAAACATTGATAAATAAAAGTATATATCTAAATGTTAAATTATTAATTTCAATGACTGCCCTTCCAGGTAGCAATTTACTTAAGGATGTATTACTAAGCAATTATCTGATTTAACAAATGGGGTCACCTTAGGGACCTGGTCACCTGGTCCACTAAAGAGAATTAAATGCAGAATTCCTGTTCCAGCCTTATGCTCAAACTTCTTCAGGCTTCTTCTCCTTGCCTGGGCTCAATGAGTGCAGAACTGCTCAATAAGCAGTTCCTGTTGTGACTTCTCACAAGGGCTCAGGAACTGAGGCAAAGGGAGATGTAACCAACTCCCTGCAAAGACATCTATTGCAATATGGCACCTCTCTCACCCACCATGATTCCCTCCCTCAAAGACTCTGGTCACACAAATAAAGTGAAAGACTTCAGGATAGTATTCATGCTTGCCTAGGCTGATATTGCTCTAGATGTAGAAACTGGAGACATGTTAATAAAAGTAGGGTTGGTGTCTTTTGCAAGTAAAAATCATTAATAAAAAATATTTTAATGCATGACATTTAAGGGACCCAGAAATGCAAGTAGGAAGGGGTCCTGTCAAGAAATACTGGGTATTTTGGTCCCTATATGTGAGTTTAGAGCAGTGGGTTTATAATCAGTTTAAATCTAATTTAAATCGTTGTTTCATTATCCATCTGGTTATTTGACTCTGGGAAAGTTATTCATATTTCCCCCTTTTATCATCTGAAATTTGGTAATATGATTCTTAATTATTCTGAGGAATAAGTGAGATAACACATCCCATGCGTACTTTATTAATACATGTTGCTAAATCTTCAGTTATCTTCTCCGGATCACCAAAATAATGGAGACACTTAGAATGAAATGAGGTCTTGGGCAATTTCCTCTTCCTGATGTTATGTTCTGTGTATAATCACTTATACATGTATTCTCTTGCTGCTGCTGCTGCTAAGTTGCTTCAGTCATGTCCGACTCTGTGTGACCCCATAGACGGTAGCCCACGAGGCTCCCCTGTCCGTCGGATTCTCCAGGCAAGAACACTGGAGTGGGTTGCCATTTCCTTCTCCAATGCATGAAAGTGAAAAGTGAAAGTGAAGTCGCTCAGTCATGTCCGACTCTTGGCGACCCCGTGGACTGCATCCCACCAGGCTCTTCCATCTATGGGATTTTCCAGGCAAGAGTACTGGAATGGGGTGCCATTGCCTTCTCCATTCTCTTGAAAGGCACCATTTCAATTGATAGAATTTCCTTCTCCTAGAGATGATCTACATGAAAGGTAAACTCAAGACAGGTATGATGCTATTATAGAAGGCATGAGAGTTGATTCAATCTCCTTTTCCACCTCCTTTATCTTTTTGTGAAATATTTGTAATATAGATTTTACTTTTCAACTCTGGGTCCCTGCTTGTCAGGGGTTACTGACACTGTGAAGGTCTAATTTCTAAATGTAAAATACAAACCAAATGAAAATTATAATACCATAGGAGACAGGTAGCATTATGCAGATTAACTTTGAAATATTTTCATTATTTATTTTTAGAAAACACATTATAGAAAATTTGTGAATATAATGGAAATAACCAAAAAAAAACCCCCCAAATCACTATAATATATACTGGTAACTCATGATATATTTCTTGTTAGCTTTTCTTATAAAGACATTTTAAAAACATGGTTCTAAATAATATATAAGAATAATATATGTGTATTCTTGCATCTCATGTTTTTCACTTAACCATATATTGTAAATATTTTTTTGCTATTTAATATAAGTTAAAATATAAGTACTTTAAAGCCACATAATTGTTCATCAACTGCATGTGGCAAAATTTAATTAACAACTTTCCTAAACTTTTGAGTTTTAAATATCAAGTTTTACTAGTCACCACTTCAGAGAAGTCTTTCCATGTCATCTTCTTAATTCATTTATTCACCTATTAATCAATTTGTACATGAATTCCAGTGGTCATGTATGGATATGAGAGCTGGACTGTGAAGAAGGCCGAGTGCCGAAGAATTGATGCTTTTGAACTGTGGTGTTGGAGAAGACTCTTGAGAGTCCCTTGGACTGCAAGGAGATCCAACCAGTCCATTCTGAAGGAGATCAGCCCTGGGATTTCTTTGGAGGGAATGATGCTGAAGCTGAAACTCCAGTACTTTGGCTACCTCATGAGAAGAGTTGACTCACTAGAAAAGACTCTGATGCTGGGAGGGATTGGGGGCAGGAGGAGAAAGGGACGACAGAGGATGAGATGGCTGGATGGCATCACGGACTCAATGGACGTGAGTCTGAGTGCACTCCAGGAGTTGGTGATGGACAGGGAGGCCTGCGTGCTGCGATTCATGGGGTCGCAAAGAGTTGGACACGACTGAGCAACTGAACTGACTGATTTATTAAACCTTACTTCTTATCAGGTGCTGTTCTAGGCTTTGAAATATATCCTTGAACAAAACAAAAAGCCTTGCCTTCTTAGAACTCATAGTCTTTCTGGAGGAGGAGACAGTCAATACCAAAATTAGTGATTTGTTTCAGATGTTAGATTCATGGGGAAAAAAAAAAGAAAAAGCAGAATGGAGGAGAGTGGGATTTTCATGTGTTGGGCAGCTTTAACAGACACTGTTTGAATGATAGAGAGTTGACTGTGGGAATGTTTGGGGGAGGGTATTTCAGCAAATGGGTGAGAGGTGAACATTTGGGAGTGGGCCTGATCTGTTCACAGAAGAATCTAGAGAGCACTGGGGTGGGATACTTCCCTTCACCATCAGCTTCCCTTGTTTATTCTCTGGTCTGTAGCATTTATCACTGAAGACATAGTATAGATTGTATATTTGCTTATTTCTGTCTTCTAAACTAGGAAAATGAAGACTTCGCTTTGTTCACTGCCAGGACACTACTTGGTACAGTGCCTGGTGCACAGTAGGTGCCCAATAAATATTTGAATGAATGAATGACTGATTCAGAAACCTGAACAGTGGAAGTTATACATTTGTTACAGGTTTTCTTTTTTTAAACTCTGCACATTTATAGTGAGTTATTGCAAAGTCACTCTCCAACATTATTGTTCTATTCTTATCGGAGTTCTTGAGCCTCTGAAATCCCATAGAACTCCTCTGTGAAGAATTGAGGCCTGAGGAGAATAAATCACTTGGCAAAGTCAAAGAGCTAGTTTGCAAAAGAGCCCTGTCTGGATTCTGAGTTGCCTAGTTTTCTCTTCTTGCAATGGAATTCAAACATTTTCATTTAACTTTTGACCATGAATTTTATATACTTTTATTAATTTGGGTTGTGACTACTGGTTATGTTCCGTCAGTTCCCAGATATTCCAGCTGCAGACTCTCTGTTTAATTTGGCTCACTGTTCCTGGACAAGAAATCCACCTCTAAAGATGCTTAATGACCGCAGTTTCTTGGGACTGTCCTAACTTTCCTTTATGGAAACACCAAGGTGCTCAGGTTCACTAATCTTCAGTGTTCGCTTTCATAAAAGGGAGATCATTTTGGTATCTTTTTTCCTTGTATACAGTTTAATTGTATCAAGTAGATAAAACACTTAGCATGAAATCTGGCACATAGAAGTTCCCAACCAAATGTTAGCTATTATCATCTAGCACTATCAATATTGATCCTCATAAAAACTGCGATAGGCAATCCTATCTCTATTTTGAGGTAGATAAAAGTCTATATGACTCAGAGTAATGAAGTGACAATATCATGAAGAAATACCCAGGCTTAGAAATTTTTCTTTTGAACTCAAACTAGTTATGTTTTCATTAGATCTATTTATATATGCTGGATATTAATCCCTTATCGATCATATCATTTGCAAATATTTTCTCCTATTCTATATGTTATATTTACGTTGTGTCAATGGTTTTCTTTCTTTCTTTTTTTTTAATTGGCTCCGATTTGTTTAATTTTGCTTATATATTTATTTATTTTTTGACTTAGGAGACAGATCCAAAATAGTATTGCTACAATCTTTTATGTCAAAGTATGTTCTGCCTATTTTCTCTTCTAATTTTATGGTTTTAGGTCTTACATTTAGATCTTTAATCCATTTTGAGTTTATTTTTGTATATGGTGTGAGGAAATGTTCTAACCTCATTGTTTTACATGTAGCTGTCCCATTTTTCCAGCACCATTTATTAAAGAGACTTTTTTCCATTCTATAGTCTTTCCTCCTTTGTCATAGATTAATTAACCATTTGTGTGTGTGTGTGTGTGTGTGTGTGTGTGTGTGTGTGTGTGTGTGTGTTTCTAGGTTCTCTATTCTATGTTTGTACCAGTACCATGCTGTTTCTGATCTCAGATGGCCTTGGGCTGCAACAGCTTGAGTCTGGGCTTGGGTTCCCAGGCAGAGATTGAGGCTGAGTCATGATGGTAAGACTACCAGATTCCAGCCACTAGACCAGTGGTCAATGACAATCGTCCTGTCCCTTTGGCTTTGCAGAAAAGAATTTCCACAAAGACAGAAAGTAATGAAGCAAGTAAAGTGTTTATTTATTAGGAGGAAAAAAGGGTACAGTATGTATGGATAGACACACGGATGGACTCAGAGACAGAGTTGTTGAGTCACACCCTGCGGTGGTTTGAATAACTTTTATGAAGCCTTTTTCAGGGAATGAATCTCCAATCATTTTACACTGGGGAAGGCCATCTACCTCCTGGCTCATTTTGTTACTGAAGCTTTGTAGCATAGCCTGAAGTCTGCGAGCCTGATAACTGCAGCTTTGTTCTTTTCTCCCAAGATTGCTTTGGCAATTCAAGGTCAGTTGTGCTTCCATGTGAATTTTAGGATTATTTGTGAAAAATATCATAGGTATTTTGACAGAAATCACTTTAAATCTGTATATTGCTTTTGGGTAGTATGGCCATTTATACAATGATAATTCTTCCAATCCAAGAGCATGGGATATTTTGCCACTTCTTTGTGTCCTCCTCAATTTCCTCCATGTTTTATAGTTTTCAGAATACATATCTTTCATCTAAAGAGATGAAAGTTACCAAAGGGTAACTTTATTCCAAATCAATTCACATCTTTTTGATGTGATTTTTAATAGGATTGTTTTATCTTTTTTACTTTCTATTTCTTATTGCACCAAATTTCTTCTTACTAATTTATAGACAAATATAACCTGCAAGTAGACTGATTCTGATATCACATAGTCAGTGTTCTTTTATTTATTTAATTGAGAAAAAACTGTTAAATTAACTATAAACAATACATCCTTAGCTCTCAAACTCGAAACATCTAAATATCATTCACCCATAAAAGAAACTAGGATCTCTTAGGACACTGTCTGATTCCAGGCCTAAGACAGGGAAAGTACAAAATGTGTCTGAAATATTTTGTTATTCTATAAAGCAAGGGTTCTGCTGGGGGTCACTAGGATTGTATCGAAAGTACTCACTAGACAACTCAAAGAGCCACTGCCAAAGAGGAGAAAATTTGAGAATCACTAAAGAAATAACTGCAATAGATTGAAACACATCCAATATATTTAAATCCATGAGGTCAAAATGATACTAAAGAAACTTCTTCACTGACCACACCTGAAGAATGTTAAGAAAACAACTCATACTCTTTTTAGAACATTTCCCAGAAACTGTCACATGATGCATCAGCTTATATCTTTGAACAGAATTCGGTCACCTGACCCCCAGCTAGCTTCAAGGAAGGCTGTTAAATGTGATCTGTATTTCTGGCATCCATTAGATTAGATTAAAATCTATCACTACTAAAAGGGAACAAGAGAGTGGGGAATAATAAGCAGTCTCTGAATTACTATGTCCTACATGATAGACACTTTTTTTTCATTTCCTTTTTCTCCCTCTACTCACTGAAACTTCCTAAGTCAGAGTGAATTCATCACTGTATTCCTAGGTTGAGCTCAGAGCAGTCACTCAGGAGACACTTGAAAAATATGTGTTAGAACAAAGGGCAGTAATTCAGTTATTTTTAGTCAAAGATGTGTGTTAAAAGCATTAAGGGAGGTAGAAAACCCACACAGGGCGCATACCTGGAAGTGACAGTTGGGCAAGGGCAGTCCTAAACTGTGTAGTGCTCTGTGCTAGACAAGTGTCTGTCATTAAGAGTCATAAGAGTTTTTCAGATGCTATCAGCATGATATTTACCTCACAATATTGCATTTTGCTCCATAAGAGAATTAAGAAAGACATTCCCTTAGTGGAGACTAAGCATCCTCCAAGAAGAAAATAATCTGTGATATTAATGAAGATCAACATCAGGGGTTATTTTCTAGTTACTCTAAAAATAAAGCAAGGATGTTCTTTATGAGTAACAGTGCAGGACTCAATTCTGTGTTCCTGAAAGACCAAGCATCCCCCTTCAGTCCATTACATCTTTTCATATACACTCAAGATCTGCCTCTGAAATTACTTAGTTGGCTTTCAACTTAATTGAAAACTGACTTTCCCAATAGCTTTGTCACCGTTAGGCCTGATTGTGGAAATCTAGGGAGAGATGAAGAAAAGGAGTAATCACTGGTGACTAGGTCAGGGTGGACTTAATTGTCCTGACTGGGTGGATTCCTTCTGTTACCTTGTTTAATAACTGATCACAAGTAAATAATAATAAATTTCAACATTGAAATCAAATGCCGTATTTGAACTTCTCGATTCTTTCCTTTCATTGACTTTTGACCCACACAATTTAACAGACACTTGGCAGGTCCCCCCAAGTCCCTATTATAGTCTGTGTGCATCCCCTCCCCCAGATTCGGTGGCTTTTCTTCCTCCTTGCTCCCTGCTATTCAGTATGATTTTGCTTCCTGAAGCCCTTAATTGGATCTGCAGTGTGATCAGGCTAATGCTGCCTTCTGTAGGACTTTACATGAAACTACATCCTTTCTTGGTTTTGTCCCCTTTCTTCTGTGGCTTTCTTTCTCTGAGAGTTTCTACCTGAAAAAGTTTTCCTAATAAATCACTTGCACATGAAACCTCCTCTTAGGGTCTGCTACTGGGGAACTTAAACTAAGTCTCATTTATTCCCCAAATATTTAGAAACAAACGTAAAGAAAAGCAGCTTGCTTTACATGGAAACAATACCATGAACAACTCAGAACATGAACTGGAAAAATATATTTGGAATACATGACAAAATAATAATTCTAGTGATAATATAAAGAGTTCTGAAGCAAATCAATTCAAAACAACTCAAACCTAACATGGGAAAAGGACATGGACCAAAAATTATGACAAAAAATGATGCATGACCCAATTTCTCAAAATAAAATAATTATCAAATAATGAGATATTATTTTTATATTACTTGGATTGGCAAAGACTTGAAAAATATAATAATACAGTGTTAGTTTGGGTCTGGGGAATAAGCACCAATTTTTGGAGGAAGTATTAATTTGTACAGTCTCTTTAGGAATTAACTTTATATGTTGTATACTGTAAAATGGACAAGAATTGCCTTTTTAACTCTGCTCTTTCTCATTTTTCTCTTTAAATCTTATAGTAGCATTTGCTACAGTCTGAATGTTTGAACTCCCTCAATCTTTATATGCTGAACTCCTGATGCCTGTTGGGATGATATTAGGATGTTGGGCCTTCAGGAGATGTTTAGATCATGAAGAATGGGTGCCTTAATCCAGGAGGCCTGAAGAGCTTGCAAGCCTCCTTCCACCATGTGAAGACACAGTGAGAAGTCTGCAACCTGAAAAAAGACCCTCACCTAAGCATGCTGGCACCTTGATCTGAGGCCTTGCAGCCTGCAGAACTGTGAGGAAAAATTTGTGTTGTTCATGAGCTACCCAGTCTATGGTATTTTTTTATAGCAGCTCAGACAGACTAATTCAGCATTTATCACTTTGAAATTATTTGTTTGGTTGGTTTTTGCTTATTATCTGATTCCTTCACTAGAATGTGAACCACATAAAAATAGAATCTGAGGACTTCCTTAGCAAGCAGGTAGTTAAGATTCCACCCTTGCAATGGATACATGTATATGTATGGCTGAGTCGCTTTGCTATGCACCTATTCATCTGAAATGATTACAACACTGCTTGTTAATCAACTATTCCCTAAAAAAAAAAAAAAAAAAAGACTTCATGCTCCCAGTGCAGGGGAACAGGGTGGTATGATCCCTACTCAGGAAACTAAGATGCTACATGAAAAAAAAAAAAAAAAGGTCTAGTCTACATTGGTATACTCCACGTCTGCTCTTGGCATGCACCATTTAAAATAGTTCAATCAATAAATCAAGTAGGCAACACTTACGGTGTGGTTTGAGATCCCTTAGTCACTCCTTGATAGCCCTCTTTAAAGTCTGAAGTTCTTCCTTAGGCAATAAACGAAGACCCTGAGGGAGCCTGTTAAACTATTACTTCACGAAAATCTAAACAGAAGCAAATTAGCTAAGGAACCGGAGCAAGAGAGAAGTAAATAATTGAATCTGAGGATGTAAGCCAGGTAAGGTCAGAATCACGCAGGATATTTTAACTGATTGCAAACAAGTAGGTGAAGACATCGGAGGGAAATTGGGGAGCCTCACTTCGGTTGTAGAGATTATAGAACCCAAATAAGACAAGAGACATCTCAAGAGTTCAGAGGAGAAACCAGAATCTAAACCTAAGCAGGTGGAGGACTACGGTGCCCATCAGAATGCTCTCAACAGGGAAATAAAAGCAAGGCACCAAGGAAAACTGAAGGTATCAAGAGAGTTCAAGCAGAAACAAGTAGTGAAGTCGCTCAGTCGTGTCCGACTCTTTGCGACCCCGTGGACTGTAGCCTACCAGGCTTCTCCATCCATGGGATTCTCCAGGCAAGAATACTGGAGTGGGTTGGCATTTCCTTTTCCAGGGGATCTTCCCGACCCAGGGATCGAACCCAGGTCTCCCGCATTGGAGGCAGACGCTTTAACCTCTGAGGGTTAGAGCAAAAGTCTAGAGAGACCAGCAAAGCTGAGAGTAGAATACATGACAGTGTTTCTGGGTGAAGTGGGAGACATTTAAAGTATCAGTCATTTTGGTAAAAATATGTGAAAAAAATGATAGAAACTCCTCAATTTTGCCACTCGTGGGACTATGGAAGGGTTTAACGTGTGGTGCGTCCCTCCGTGTATGACCCTCTGTCCAGCTGCTGCCAGGGCTACACGTGACTGCAGACCGACGCTCCAGGAGACAAGAGAGCCCCGGACCCAGCAGGGGTGCAGGCAAACCTCTGCTTTGGGACTTTGCTTCCAGTCATACTTCCCTGGGCACTTGAGTTTTCTTCCTCGGATTTGAAAATTTTATTCTAAAGCTTTGAAAATTACCAGAAACATCTCAGACATCAGTCAAGTCAGACTGTTGATGAAATGGATCTCTTAAACTGAAGAACCCACTGGGCCTCCTTGAAACTGGCTGATTTTCTTCTTCTGACCTGCTGCATTAAGGCACTCCAGGAAAATAGAAACAGTTGTCAATGAAATAGAAACAGTTCTGAAATCTGAATGCCAGGGATTCAATGGAAATTTGCTCAGCCTGAGGTATAAAGAAGTTGAATGGCATCTGTAAAATAGGGACAATACTTGTGCCTCCTTCATAGGGTTGATATTAGCATTAAATGTGTTGACACATGTAGAGTGTCTGAGAGAGAAGGAAGGAAGAGAGGTGGGGAAGAAAAAGAAAAGCTAAAATATTAGCACTCATCAACTTGTCTCAGGATTGGGGCTGAAGTTAGGCTCAAATTAGTTCACTTTGTTCAGTTTCTGTATCATGCTTTAACTCCAAAGGTATTTAGGCTTGAACTTGCCCATTCTATATGACAGTTTTCTGAGAAAGTTATATAGCAAGTTTCAATAACTAACTTAATCACTGTTGGCAAAGTTAGAAGATCACATACATTAACCAGGAGGTGAAAGGCCTCCACAAATAATTCAGCTTACTTCTGCTTTAGGTAAAGTGTTGGTCTCTTAGTTTAAATGATGTATTCTAACTTTTAGGTTGCAGTATGTGGAAAGTTAGTAACTAATACAATATTTCTATTTTCCTGGTCAAGTCTAAGTAAACTAAGTTCAAACATAAGACACAACTGCTGTGCTAACACTTCTAATCATTTGAAGCTAAAGCACATGCACAAAAATAGTTGAGTGAAAAAAATTAATAGAAGAAGTAACCATTCTGCAAATGTTATCTAAACCAAAACTAAGGGCTAGTTTAGGGGCAAGAGAACCGCACTGGAGTCTAACTAAATGCATACCTTTGAAGATATTTAGATTGAATTTTAATTCCTTTCTTTCAAGTGAGGCTAATTCTAATAGCCATATGCTGGTTAATTATACAAACAGAAAGATGTCCATCATCTACCTACAGTACTAGATAATTAAAATATTTGGGCCTACTCTCAAGAATATGTCCTGTTGTTTATTTCATAGTTTCATCTCTATGATAGTGGCTCATATAATAGAGAGGCTTGGGCACAACTTGAGCATCAGAATAGGTAGAACTGAGTTTTCTAGCTTTGGGATGGTGGTCATCTTTTAATTTTTTTCTAATGCTTATTTCTTCATTTGGAAAATGAGAATTATTCTTACTCCAGGGTGTTACTGAGTGATATAAATCCCATAACCAATTTTCACAGAAAACCCTTAGGTGATTTCAGAATCAGGTGTTGATTGTCTGATTTTAAGGATTTGGTTGAAATTGTTTTCCTGTAAACACTGTCTCTTAATGACATTTTAATGAAAGTCTTGCTGTACTCATGTTAGCATTTAAAATATAATAAATATTGCACTAGTTAAGGCAGTTTAGGCCTTCCATAAACATTACTTATTATCTTGGATTTTCTCAATTATAAGAATTGTGTGTTAAAAAGTAAAAGTAGATAAGCCATACGCAACTGAATAAAAGATTTTTTTGTCCAGACCATAAATATGCATCAAGTAGCTAAAACATTAATTAAATACCACCTTGGGAGATTCATTACCTCATAATTATGTTGACAAGTGAGTATGTGTCTTTAAAATTTTAACTCTTTGACATTGTCTTGTGATCTGTCTAATCTGGCTTACGTTTTTTTTAAGCAAAAAAAAAAAAAAAAATTGTCTTATAAAGATTTTGTCCTCATCCCTCAAACTCATACTTGGTTTATCCCCTAATCTTATACTAGGTTCAGACTCTTCAAAAATTCTGAAGTGGAACAGCCTACAATTTTCTTCACGTATGTTCTTGGATATTTCCATAGCTGATTTCTCTAGCCTCTCAGAGGTCCTGCTCTTCTGTGCTTTCTCCCCGTTGGTGGATTTCAAGGACACTCCCATCCTGTCATAAACTGACCAGATTCTTAGTCTCCTGTCACACTTGCTCTGAGTTCCTGTTTCTCTGGACTCAGGTGAAAATTAGAGGGCACTCCTGTTCACCTCTGTTCTTGGTGGAGACAGACAGCAGTTCCTGCTGGGCTCATCTACAAGGGTAAATGTGGTCAGGTTTTTACGGAGAAGCAGAGAGGGGCAGAGATGACAAGGATTGTTCATATACCTTTATAACGGCGCTAGAAGGTCGATGTTTCAGTTAATTTTTCTTTTTGATAGCATTAGTTGCCTATTTTGATACATATATGTGATGTGCTAGGTATATTGTTTAATTTCAGCAATAATAATGGTTACTAATGATGACTCTTATTGTGTAGATGTAATAAACCTGCCAGTAGACAAAGTAAGTTAGATGCCAAGAAATACTCTTCTTAACTACTGCTTCTTTGATTTTTGATAACTGCTCTTTCTCCTCTCTAGTGAAATAGAAACAGAACCATCCTGTTTAGCCAAACTAAGATATAATGGCTTAACATTGTAAAACTATCTGGGTTCTATATTAATAATTTGTTTTGCTAATATTTGTTTTAAATGTCACTTGTATGCCACTTGCTTATTTCACTAATCCAATTGAAAAGACTGAAAAGAAATCACATTTGACAGTTCAGAAAAATGTTTCAGTCAGGCTAAGAGAAGACAGTTTTAAGTCTGAGCTAGAATATGTTGTTTTCTAAGTGGACTTTTCCACAGGACACAAAGAGGCAGCCAAGTTAATGCAACATACAACACATACTAAGGCTTGAGTCAGTCTGATCTGCAAATAGAGTCATGACCCATGGCGATCTCATGTAGGTAGGCTCCTTTTCAGGGAGGATGATGTTGTTTAGTCACTAAGTCATGTCCAGCTCCTTGCGACCTCAGGGACTGTAGTCCACCAGGCTCCTCTATCCTTTTAATTCTCCAGGCAAGAATACTGGAGCGGGTTGCCATTTCCTCCTCCATGGGATCTTCCTGATCCAGGGATTGAGCTCAGATCTCTTACTTGGCAGGTGGGTTCTTTACCACTGAGCAAACTCAGGGAGAATGTTGCAGTGATAAAGGCCATCCCTCAGGCACAGCGCCACTGTCATATCTGGCTTCACTGCAGTATGACTACCAAGTATTTCATTTCCAACAGAACAATTTCTTAATGGCTCATATATTTAGATTTTTTTAAAAGTCTTATTTTGGTATTTCCTAGGAAGCTTTAATGCCAGCAGGTCTATGAATCATTACATGGTCTTGGGTTTCTATCCTTTCTTTGTGCTTATCTTTCATACAGAGGAGGGTGTAGGATAATAAAGGGGATAATTTATTAATTTTTATTCCTAATTTCTTGTTAATTTATTAACAATAAGAACATTACATTTATTTGGTATTTACAATGTGTCTGGTGTAATGGCAGAAAAAGAACTTTCTTTTATCCTCGTAAGTTCTATAGCTGGGGCCTGTGAATTGAACTGGCCAAAGACAGATTAACAGGAGAAAAACACACAAACTTTATTGAATATTTTTACCCACACATGTAAGTTTTTATAGGAAAAAGGGTGACCCAAAGGAACAGTGAGGATCAAGAGTTTACAGATCTTTTTAACAGAGAATGATAAATTGTGAAGAAGTGACAAGACAAAAGGAAAGAGGGTTGAGATTTGAGGGAGAGTAAATTGTGGCTAGGAAATATCCGAGGGAAACTACTGGGGGATAAGGGTCATTTTCATAAGTTTGTTTCTGCACATTCATTTTAGCATCAGCTACCCGTCTCTGCTGATGTTTCCCTCTTCCTGGTACAGAGTACACCTTTCACAAGGGAAATCTTCAGACATCAAGGGAGAGGTCAGAATATTGTCTGCATTCGCTGTTGGTCAAGGGGGAGGTCAGTAAAATTGTCTGCATTTGCTGTTGCTCAGGGGAGACGTCAGAAAGATTGCATTTGCTGTTGCTCAATCACCTTCATCTCAAAATAGTTACAATAATATGGGAAAGGGGCACATTTAGGGTGGCATGTTTGGAACCTCTTCACAGGCTTTGTGCTAAGCAATCTGTATTTTATCTCATTAAAATTTCACAGCAGACATGTGAGAGTGTTGCCATTAATAGTCATATTTTTTAATTGAAAAGAAAAAAGGAAAACAACAGAGCAGTTTGGGCAAGGCCATATTGCTCCCAAGTTGAGAAGCCAGATTCTAGTCCTGCTTGTCCTCATGTAGAAAACAAAGTTGCCTAGTCCAGTAGTTCAGTCATTTACAGACATGAAAGAGCTCTGAGATAGCTCAGAATTTTGTTGTGGTGGCTGAAGAGATTAAAGAGAATTAATAACTTACCCAAGACCACATAATTAGAAAACAGCTGCACCAAGGATGCATATCCAGGTGTGTCAGGCTGAAAACTTTGAAGAATCAAAGTGGTTTGACCCATTCCACAGTAAAAAAATACATTTTACACTGTGACTCATTGCATGCATGTATAATATATATAGAACAGGTCTGTAAATTCATACTCACGCTTACTATATGGGAGTATAGTACCTTCTGTATTTCCTATTCTGTCCCATTTTTATCTATCTTTTTCTATTTCACTGTATTATTGTCTATTTCACTTGTTTTCTTTAAAAAGCTTATTCCAACCAATTAAATCAATCCTGTGGTCCACTAATAGTTTGTGACCTACAATTTGGGGGAAAATGCTGCAGATAAGCCTACTCAACATCACTTTCTTAGATAATCATGTTCACAGTTACCCTGCATTTGTGCCTAAAATGCACAGATTACTTAGGTGATTTAGTTTCTGCTCTGAAATATTAGTTTCTGTGTGTAGATTTTGACCAGCGACAATCTCAGTGCAGAGATTAGCTGTTCTCGTGGAAGCACAGACTGAGTTCTATTTCCTTCAACTGGTGCCCTGTGATCTTTGTTGAGGCAAAGATCCAGTCTTACAGTCATCAGGCAATGCAGTCTCAGAATCTATAGATGGAGAGAAAAAGGAAATTGTTAATGCAGCTTGTACTGAATTTCTACATTTGAAGTGATTCTGCTAGGTATGACTCTTCCCTTTTCACTGACTATATTCTTTTTTTTTTTTTTTTTTTACTTTACAATATTGTATTGGTTTTGCCATACATCAACATGAATCCGCCATGGGTGTACACGTGTTCCCAATCCTGGAGCCGATTATACAGAGTGAAGTAAGCCAGAAAGAAAAACACCAATACAGTATACTAACGCATATATATGGAATTTAGAAAGATGGTAACAATAACCTTTTTACTGACTACATTCTTTAAATGAGGCTTAGATTACTGTTATTACCCCCCAAATTCTCTGTATTGTCTAGCTATGCCAGTAGCCATGATAAACATTTCTTTATTGCTCTTGGACTGTGCTTACTGCTATGCTTGGTTGTTCACTCTTTGCAACCCCATGGACTGTTTCCCTCTAGGCTCCTTGTCCATGGGGATTCTCCAGGCAATAATACTGGAGGGGGTTGCCATGTTCTCCTCCAAGGGATCTTCCCAACCCAGGGATCGAACCCTGCATTACAGGCACATTCTTTACTGTTTGAGCCACCTGGAAAGCCCCTAGTTCTTGGACTAGGAATTCATAATTCCTAACTTTTTCTAGAGATATCCCTAATCTAACTACACATATTGGCTTTTATGGGCTCCTATAAGTCAAAAACAATTCTCTCTATATTTGTTACAGGTATCTTTCTTATAGTTTGGGGCCAAATGCAGTTAACTACAATAAGCAAGATTTAATAATATAGGTAAGAGAGGGGAAATAACACTACACTTCAGATATACAGAGCTTCTAGTGAAGAACACTTCATAGGTATTGTCATTGCAGCATCCTGGGAGTTAGACTAATCTAGGTGTTACCAATATATTTTTATTTAAAAATTTTAGTAATACGTAAAACTTGAATCATTTGAGCTATCCAATCACTGGATAATAAAGCTAAGTGAAAGTGTGAAAGTGTTAGTTGTATCCAACACTTTTGGGACCCCATGGACTGTAGCCTACCAGATTCCCCCGTCCATGGGGTTTTTTAGGCAAGAATACTGGAGTGGGTTGCCATATCCTTCTCCAGGGGATCTTCCCAACCCAGGGATCAAACCTGGGTCCCCTGCATTGCAGGCAGAATCTTTACCATCTGAGCCTGAAAATAAATGCTCAACCCTTTTCTGAATGTAGATTCTTTAATCCTCAAAGTCACCAGCCTTCAGGTCCCATTGGTGAATGGAAGACTCAGTTAAGACAGAAAGAAAAAAATTAAAAGTAAATGTAAGTAGAGAGAAAAAATGTTTGCTTGTAAAGGAAAACAGCAGTAAATGTTTCCACTGCTGCTGTGTGTGCTGTATTCTAATTTTGGATTATATCACATCATTAGGTAGAATGGTGGCAATTCAAGAGAATTCTAAGGGAGTAAGATTAGTTAAAGTCCCTGCTAGGGAATTTCCTGGCAGTCCAGTGGTTACAACTTGGCCTTTTCATTGCTTAGCCCTGGGGTTTGATCCCTGGTAGGGGAACTAGTTCCTGAAAGCTCTGAGTTGTGGCCAAAAAAAAAAAAAAAAAAAGAAAAGAAAATAATCTCTGCTAATTGCAACCTCGGTGGTGTGATCACTCATCCAGAACCAGACATCTTGGAATGTGAAGTCAAGTGGGCCTTAGAAAGCATCACTACGAACAAAGCTAGTGGAGGTGATGGAATTCCAGTTGAGCCATTTCAAATCCTGAAAGATGATGCTGTGAAAGTGCCACACTCAATATGCCAGCAAATTTGGAAAACTCAGCAGTGGCTACAGGACTGGAAAAGGTCAGTTTCATTCCAATCCCAAAGAAAGGCAATGCCAAAGAATGCTCAAACTACCACACGATTGCACTCATCTCACATGCTAGTAAAGTAATGCTCAAAATTCTCCAAGCTAGGCTTCAGCAATACGTGAACCATGAACTTCCCGATGTTCAAGCTGTTTTCAGAAAAGGCAGAGGAACCAGAGATCAAATTGCCAACATCTGCTGGATCATGGAAAAAGCAAGAGAGTTCCAGGAAAACATCTATTTTTGCTTTATTGACTATGCCAAAGCCTTTGACTGTGTGGATCACAATAAACTGTGGAAAATTCTTCAAGAGATGGGAATACCAGACCACCTGACCTGCCTCTTGAGATATCTGTATGCAGGTCAGGAAGCAACAGTTAGAACTGGACATGAAACAACAGACTGGTTCCAAATAGGAAAAGGAGTATGTCAAGGCTGTATATTGTCACCCTGCTTATTTAACTTATATGCAGAGTACATCATGAGAAATGCTGGACTGGAAGAAACACAAGCTGGAATCAAGATTGCCGGGAGAAATATCAATAACTTCAGATATGCATATGACACCACCCTTATGGCAGAAAGTGAAGAGGAACTAAAAAGCCTCTTGATGAAAGTAAAAGAGGAGAGTGAAAATGTTGGCTTAAAGCTCCACATTCAGAAAACGAAGATCATGGCATCTGGTCCCATCACTCCATGGGAAATAGATGGGGAGACAGTGGAAACAGTGTCAGACTTTATTTGGGGGGGCTCCAAACTACTGCAGATGGTGACTGCAGCCATGAAATTAAAAGACACTTACTCCTTGGAAGAAAAGTTATGACCAACCCGGATAGCATATTCAAAAGCAGAGACATTACTTTGCCGACTAAGGTCCGTCTAGTCAAGGCTATGGTTTTCCAGTAGTCATGTATGGATGTGAGAGTTGGACTGTGAAGAAGGCTGAGTGCCGAAGAATTGATGCTTTTGAACTGTGGTGTTGGAGAAGACTCTTGAGAGTCCCTTGGCCTGCAAGGAGATCCAACCAGTCCATTCTGAAGGAGATCAGCCCTGGGATTTCTTTTGGAAGGAATGATGCTAAAGCTGAAGCTCCAGTACTTTGACCACCTCATGCGAAGTGTTGACTCATTGGAAAAGATTTTGACGCTGGGAGGGATTCGGGGCAGCGGGCAAGGTCGGACATGTCGGGACATGTCCCAGCAGAGAGCCGCAGATAAGCCCAGGAGGCAGGCCGACAACCAAGCCATCCAATCAGGAAGCCGACACGGAGCCCTTAGACACCGCTGAAACCCGCACTTTCTTCCTTATATGGGAACCCGGCCCTAGCTATAAAACCTTTCCTCACCCCTCTTACCTCGCAGACTCCCTTTGTCTCCTTGCTCACCCACCCCCGGGAGTTCTGCCCGAGAGCGACCGCCCAATAAAGGCCTTCACCAACAGTCCATAGAGGTGGCTCTTTCTTCCCTCGGTGTTTGGCGCCACTCGGGGCAGGAGGAGAAGGGGACAACAGAGGATGAGATGGCTGGATGGCATCACCGACTTGATGGACATAGGTTTGGGTGGACTCCTGGAGTTGGCGATGGACAGGGAGGCCTGGTGTGCTGAGGTTTGTGGGGTCGCAAAGAGTTTGACACGACTGAGCAACTGAACTGAACTGAACTGAGTAAAGGATGCAGTCCTGAATATTCATTGGAAGGACTGATTCTGAAGCTGAAATTTCAATACTTTGGCCAATTCGAAGAACTGACCCTTGGAAAAGACCCTGATGCTGGGAAAGATTGAAAGCAGGAGGAGAAGGGGACAATAGAGGATGAGGTGGTTGAATGGCATCACTGATTTGATGGACATGAGTTTGAGCAAGCTCTGGGAGTTGATGACGGACAGAGAAGCCTGGCGTGCTGCAGTCTATGGGGTCACAAAGAGTCAGGCATGACTGAAATGACTGAACTAACTGAGGGAGGCAGACATTTCAAATTTGAACACAAACTGTGACTGTTGCTAAGAAAAAAGTACCATTTTTCTGACTGTGCTGATAGATTTAAAATAACCTTAGTGGCAATCAGAGATTAACACTTCAGTAGTCATGTGTGCTAAGTCTCTTCAGTCATGTCTGACTTTTTGCTACCTCATGAACAGTAGCCCATCAGGCTCCTCTGTTCACAGGATTCTCCAGGCAAGAATACTGGAGGGGGTTGCTATGGCGTTCTCCAGGAGATCTTCCTGACGCAGAGATCGAATCTGCATCTCCTGTAGCTCCTGAATTGCAGGGAGATTCTTGACTGCTGAGCCACCAGGGAAGTCCTAATAATCATATCTATTGGTATTTGGAAAGGCTGCTCAGTAGGAACAGACATGGAGACATATATTTTTAGGCTCAGAATAGAGATTTTTAAAATCTAAGAAAAAGAGATTAACATGAGAGGTGCACAACAGGATCCCACTGGAAGAAGATATATAGAATTCCCACATGTAATTAATTCTGTACATGAGAACCTATAACTCCCCAAACTTCTTCTTCAAAGGAATAGGAACTTTCATGGGTAATGAAAAATTTGACTTTTATTTTTGTTTACATCCTAGCTGAAAAGCTGGCCTAGACTGGATTGCCACACATTCCTGCTGGGAAGACTGATTGCTTGAGACTTTAGCCATAGTTTTGCTTTCACAAAATATATATTAAAAAAAATTATTCATTTATATGGCAGTGCTGTTGTAATTGCTGCGTTTGAGATCTAGCTCCCTGACTGGGGATTGAACCTGGCCCCCCTGCACTGGGAGTGTGAAGTCTTAGCCACTGGATCAACAAAGTTCCCCAAATATACGTTCTTAAGGCAGATTGCAGAACATGGCTTTCTAGGATGATAAATGTTAAGTTGCTTAAAACTCTTGACCACATTTTTGAACCAGTGCTCTATCCTAAGAAAAAAATCAGTCTTCACCCTGAGTACTCCATGTAGAATTATCTCTACAGGCTCCAGATATCTTAAACAGATAAGAAGAAAACATCTGTTTGTCGCATTGTCTTTTGAAGCTGAACCCATCTGTTCTTTAATGGTATTTATCTTCACCTTTAGTAAATATGCTCATGTACATTTAATGCTATTGGGTCCTTGTTGTCTTTGGACAAAGGAAATTTATGAATACACAGGTGTTTTCTGTTTGTGTTAGACTACAGTGACCATTTGGACCTTTGATATAATCTCATATGTAGAAGATATAGTAACCAGGACTTTGACGATTCAGAGAAATAAAAACTGAATGTCATCTGACTGTTCAAGGGAAGAGAAACAACTCATGGCTAATAGGAGATCAAATGCAAACTCACATCTCATGTTATAGCTATTTTACTGTTGTGAATTTCATTGTGCAAAGCACTGGTAATGATGGAGGTATTATTTTTCTTAAACTTGAACTTGATTGATACTGTCCAGGAGGTAGGACTATTCCTTGCTACCCCTCTTGAGTTCTTGTGCCTGTACTGGTAATAAAATTTATACAAGACACATTAGCAGGAGAAAATTTCATGTGCATGAGAGATCATAAAATGATGCTCAGAGAGTGATATGAAGTAGGCAGATTTTGCATCTTTTTATGTAAAGAAACAATACAATACATTTGTGAGCATTTGACAAGACAAAGAGGCTTAGGTTTGAGGCCTTAATAAATAAGGTAATTAAGCAAAGTTTAGGCTTGAGTAGTAAAGTATTAAAGAAGGAACAGGGTTTGTGTATATGGGCTTGTCAGCCCTGAAATGAATTATCTCTGGTGATAAGGATGTTTCTATTAGCATCCAGTTACTGGGAGGGTATTCTTCACAAGGGAGATTTATCTCCTATATTTAGGGAGACAAAAAAGGATCAAAGGGCTCATATATGCACTGGTTTCCAAGTAACTTTAATTAGAGATAATCAATATGCAGCTTTGGCATCTTTGGGAGCAGGCGGTGTGCCCTGAACTCCAACCTGCTAAGCAGTACCAGGCAGCTGAGGCACTGGAACCACAGAAGAACCAGTCCTGGTCCCAGATTTACCTGGTGGAATGTTGGTGGGATGACTGCAAGTCAGGCATCATGGTGCTCAGCCTGGGGTCTGACAGGAGCACCCCTGGGGAAGCTACTGTACTTCTAATTAGCCTCTAGGATTTAGAGACTCTTCATGGCTTTATTCCATGATTAAATTACTTCATTTCTGTCATATCTGGGTGTGTCAGGATGTCATGCTTGGCTATAGAAGACATTACTTGTCTTCTGAGTAATGTTTGAATTCTGGCTTATGGATGCTACACTTTTTTTTGTTTATGTTTAAACATTTTCATTTTAAAGTGTCACCACAAGCCATGATTTTGAGTTTACTGAAATTCCAGGTACATCAAAGTCATTTATTTCATTAACTAGTTAACTCACTCTGCAGCTGCAAACAGGGCTGACAAAGATTCTCCACTGGACTCTATTTGTCAGGCTCACTGAGGTATCTTTTTGCCATGGCCTCAAACCCTGGGTTTCAGTGGCCTTCCTCATAGAGTCCAATTAAAGGAAAAACCCTTGGAAGGCAGTTTACCATGAATCCCGCATCCTTCTCTGATCCCCTGGACATGTAGCTTCCACATCTGCCACCATCCCCCACATGACATCTGACCACCTGGCCTGCATTCAGCAAGAATCCTGTCAGGTGACTTTAGCCAGACTCTCCCCTCACCCCTGATGTTTCCTTTAGTAATTTTGTACCCACTGACCACCCTTAGCCCCCTGTTCCTCGGTTATAAATTCTCAGAGTCCTTGCTGTATTAAAAAATGGAACCCAGTTGTATACTGAGGTCTCTTTTCCCCTATTGCAGTAGTTTGTCTTCAAAAATTTGTTTTTACTGCTTCAATTGCTGTCTTGTTCTGGTTTTTGTTGGATAGTTCTGAGGCTTCTGAATGACACATTTTGTTCTTGTTTGAAAATCTTCATTTTAAAGCGTCACCATAAGCCATGATTTTGAGTTTACTGGGATTCAAAGTATGTTGAGTTCATTCCTTTGATAACTAACTCCTGTGTGTATCTATTGAGTATCAACTAAGTGGCTTAGAAAGTTGAAAATAACCTAATCCTACAGTTAAAGGTATATTATGTACACCTTTAATAATATCTCTAGAGTGTACAAAAATATTTTGGACACAGAAAATCCTTAATAGGCACATTCACATACTTTTCAAAGGAACTGTTGTCCAAGAATAAGATGAATTGCTTTATTATTTTCAAGAAAACACTGTCAATATTGACCCTGTCATGCATTTTCAATAGGTGAATATTTATACCTTTTACAATATATCAATATAACTTGTTTAAGATTTCAATATTTAGAATTCATGTTTAATTATACTATGGTTTTCAGCTTCTTTTTTAAAATATAAATTTATTTATTTTAATTGGAGGCTAATTACTTTACAATATTGTAGTGGTTTTGCCATACATTGACATGAATCCACCACGGATGTACATATGTTCCCCATCCTGATCCCCTCCCACCTCCCTCCCCATCCCATCCCTCTGGGTCATCCCAGTGCACCAGCCCCGAGCATCCTGTATCATGCATTGAATCTGGACTGGCGATTCATTTCACATATGATAATATACATGTTTCAATGCCATTCTCCCAAATAATTCCACCCTTGCCCTCTCCCACAGAGTCCAAAAGACTGTTCTATACATCTGTGACTCTTTTGCTGTCTCGCATACAGGGTTATCATTACCATTTTTTAAAATTCCATATATATGCATTCATATACTGTATTGGTGGTTTTCTTTCTGGCTTACTTTGCCCTGTATAGTAGGCTCCAATTTCATCCACCTCATTAGAACTGATTCAAATTATTCTTTTTAATGGCTGAGTAATACTCCATTGTGTATATGTACCACAGCTTTCTTATCCATTCATCTACTCATGGACATCTAGGTTGCTTCCATGTCCTGGCTATTACAAACAGTGTTGTGATGAACATTGGGGTACATGTGTCTCTTTCAATTCTGGTTTCCTCGGTATGTATGCCCAGAAGTGGGATTGCTGGGTCGTATGGCAGTTCTATTTCCAGTATTTTAAGGAATCTCCACACTGTTCTCCATAGTGGCTGTACTAGTTTGCATTCCCACCAACAGTATAAGAGAGTTCCCTTTTCTCCACACCCTCTCCAGCATTTATTGCTTGTAGACTTTTGGATAGCAGACATTCTGACTGGCGCGAAACGGTACCTCATTATGGTTTTGATTTGCATTTCTCTGATAATGAGTGATGTCAAGCATCTTTTCATGTTTTTATTAGCCATCTGCATGTCTTCTTTTTTTATATTCTTAAATATGGTTTAATACTCTTCTCCATTTCTATCTGTGTCTTCTTTGGAGAAATGTCTGTTTAGGTCTTTGGCCCATTTTTTGATTGGGTCGTTTATTTTTCTGGAATTGAGCTGCAGGAGTTGCTTGTATATTTTTGAGTTTAATTCTTTGTCAGTTGCTTTATTTGCTATTATTTTCTCCCATTCTGAAGGCTGTCTTTTCACCTTGCTTATAGTTTCCTTTGTTGTGCAGAAGCTTTTCATTTTAATTAGATCCCATTTGTTTATTTTTGCTTTTATTTCCAATATTCTGGGAGGTGGGTCATAGAGGATCCTGCTGTGATTTATGTCAGAGAGTGTTTTGCCTATGCTCTCCTCTAGGAGTTTTATAGTTTCTGGTCTTACGTTTAGATCTTTAATCCATTTTGAGTTTATTTTTGTGTATGGTGTTAGAAAGTGTTCTAGTTTCATTCTTTTTACAAGTGGTTGACCAGTTTTCCAGGCACCAGTTGTTAAAGAGATTATTTTTCTCCATTGTATATTCTTGCCTCCTTTGTCAAAAATAAGGTGTCCATAGGTGCATGGATTTATCTCTGGGCTTTCTATTTTGTTCCATTGATCTATATTTCTGTCTTTGTGCCAGTACCATACTCTCTTGACAACTGTGGCTTTGTAGTAGAGCCTGACACCAGACAGGTTGATTCTTCCAGTTTCATTCTTCTTTCTCAAGATTGCTTTGGCTATTCGAGGTTTTTTCTATTTCCATACAAATTGTGAAATTATTTGTTCTAGCTCTGTGAAAAATACCGTTGGTAGTTTGGTAGGTATTGCATTGAATCTATAGATTGCTTTGGGTAGTATACTCATTTTCACTATACTGATTCTTCTGATCCATGAACAGGGTATATTTCTCCATCTATTAGTGTCCTCTTTGATTTCTTTCACCAGTGTTTTATAGTTTTCTATATATAGGTCTTTTGTTTCTTTAGGTAGATATATTCCTAAGTATTTTATTCTTTTCGTTGCAGTGGTGAATGGAATTGTTTCCTTAATTTCTCTATTTTCTCATTATTAGTGTATAGGAATGCAAGGGATTTCTTTGTGTTGCTTTTATATCCTGAAACTTTATTATATTCATTGATTAGCTCTAGTAATTTTCTGGTGGAGTCTTTAGTGTTTTCTGTGTAGAGGATCATGCCATCTGCAAACAGTGAGAGTTTTACTTCTTCTTTTCCAATTTGGATTCCTTTTATCTCTTTTTCTGCTCTGATTGCTGTGGCCAAAACTTCCAAAACTCTGTTGAATAGTAGTGGTGAGAGTGGTCACCCTTGTCTTGTTCCTGACTTTAGGGGAAATGCTTTCAATTTTTCACCGCTGAGGATAATGTTTGCTGTGGGTTTGTCATATATAGCCTTTATTATGTTGAGGTATGTTCCATCTATTCCTGCTTTCTGGAGTTTTTTTTTTTTTTAATCATAAATGGATGTTGAATTTTATCAAAGGCTTTCTCTGCATCTATTGAGATAATCATATGGCTTTTATTTTATTTGTTAATGTGGTGTATTACATTGATTGATTTGTGGATACTGAAGAATCCTTGCATCCCTGGGATAAAGTCCACTTGGTCACGATGTATGATCTTTCTAATGTGTTGTTGAATTCTGATTGCTAGAATTTTGTTAAGGATTTTTACATCTATGTTAATCAGTGATATTGGCCTGTAGTTTTCTTTTTTGTGTATGTGTGGCATCTTTGTCAAGTTTGAGTATTAGGGTGATGGTGGCCTCATAGAATGAGTTTGGAAGTGTACCTTCCTCTGCAATTTTCTGGAAGAGTTTGAGTAGGATAGGTGTTAGCTCTTCTCTAAATTTTTGGTAGAATTCAGCTGTGAAGCTGTCTGGACCTGGGCTTTTGTTTACTGGAAGATTTCTGATTACAGTTTCAATTTCTGTGCTTGTGATGGGTCTGTTAAGATTTTCTATTTCTTCCTGGTTCAGTTTTGGAAAGTTGTACTTTTCTAAGAATTTGTCCATTTCTTCCATGTTGTCCATTTTATTGGCATATAATTGCTGATAGTAGTCTCTTATGATCCTTTGTATTTCTGTGTTGTCTGTTGTGATCTCTCCATTTTCATTTCTAATTTTATTGATTTGATTTTTCTCCCTTTGTTTCTTGATGTGTCTTGCAAATGGTGTGTCAATTTTATTCATCCTCTCAAAGAACCAGCTTTTGGCTTTGTTGATTTTTGCTATGGTCTCTTTTGTTTCTTTTGCATTTATTTCTGCCCTAATTTTTAAGATTTCTTTCCTTCTACTAACCCTGGGGTTCTTCATTTCTTCCTTTTCTAGTTGCTTTAGGTGTAGAGTTAAGTTATTTATTTGACTTTTTCTTATTTCTTGAGGTATGCATGTATTGCTATGAATTGCCTGTATGGCTTCCCCTTAGCACTGCTTTTCCAGGGTCCCATAGGTTTGGGGTTGTTGTGTTTTCACTTTCATTCATTTTTATGCATATTTTGATTTCTTTTTAGATTTCTTCTGTGATTTGTTGGTTATTCAGCAGCATGTTGTTCAGCCTCCATATGTTGAAATTTTTAATAGTTTTTCTCCTATAATTGAGATCTAATCTTACTGCATTGTGGTCAGAAAAGATGCTTGGAATGATTTCTTTTTTTTTTTTTTTTGGATTTACCAAGGCTAGATTTATGACCCAGGATGTGATCTATCCTGGAGAAGGTTCCATGAGCACTTGAGAAAAAGGTGAAATTCATTGTTTTGGGATGAAATGTCCTATAGCTATCAATTAGGTCTAACTGGTCTATTGTATCATTTAAAGTTTGTGTTTCTTTGTTAGTTTTCTGTTTAGTTGATCTATCCATAGGTGTGAGTGGGATATTAAAGTCACCCACTATTATTGTATTATTGTTAATTTCCCCTTTCATACTTTTTAGCATTTGTCTTACATATTGTGGTGCTCCTATGTTGAGTGCATATATAGTTATAATTGTTATATCTTCTTCTTGGATTGATCCTTTGATCATTATATAGTGTCTTTCTTTGTCTCTTTTCACAGCCTTTGTTTTAGTCTATTTTATCTGATATGAGTATTGCTACTCTTGCTTTCTTTTGGTCTCTATTTGCATGGAATATCTTTTTCCAGCCCTTCACTTTAAGTCTGTGTGTCTCCCCTGTTTTGAGGTGGGTCTCTTGTAGACAACGTATATAAGGGTCTTGTTTTGTATCCATTCATCCAGTCTTTGTCTTTTGGTTGGGGCCTTCAACCTTTTTACATTTAAGGTAATTATTGATAAATATGATCCCATTGCCATTTACTTTATTATTTTGGGTTTGAGTTTATACACCCTTTCTGTGTTTCCTGTCTAGAGAAGATCCTTTAGCATTTGTTGGAGAGCTGGTTTGATGGTGCTGAATTCTCTCAGCTTTTGCTTGTCAGTAAAGCTTTTGATTTCTCGTTCATGTTTGAATGAGATCCTTGCTGGGTACAGTAATCTGGGCTGTAGGTTATTTTCTTTCATCACTTTAAGTATGTCCTGCCATTCCCTCCTGGCCTGAAGAGTTTCTATTGAAAGATCAGCTGGTATCCTTATGGGAATCCCCTTTTGTGTTATTTGTTGTTTTTCCCTTGCTGCTTTTAATATTTGTTCTTTGTGTTTGACCTTTGTTAATTTGATTAGTATGTGTCTTGGGGGTGTTTCACCTTGGGTTGACCCTGTTTGGGACTCTCTGGGTTTCTTGGACTTGGGTGATTATTTCCTTCCCCATTTTAGGGAAGTTTTCAACTATTATCTCCTCAAGTATTTTCTCATGGCCTTTCTTTTTGTCTTCTTCTTCTGGGACTCCTATGATTCGAATGTTGGGGCATTTAACATTGTTCCAGAGGTCTCTGAGATTATCCTCATTTTTAAAAATTCATTTTTCTTTTTTTCCCCTCTCTGTTTCGTTTATTTCTACCATTCTATCTTCTACCTCACTTATCCTATCTTCTGCCTCCAGTATTCTACTGTTGGTTCCTTCCAGAGTGTTTTTTTATCTCATTTATTGCATTATTAATTATATATTGACTCTTTTTTTATTTCTTCTAGATCCTTGTTAAATCTTTCTTGCATCTTCTCAGTCCTTGTCTCCAGGCTCTTTATCTGTAACTCCATTTTGTTTTCAAGATTTTGGATCATTTTCACTATCATTATTTGGAATTCTTTTCAGGTAGATTCCCTATCTCTTCCTCTTTTGTTTGGTTTGGTGGGCATTTATCCTATTCCTTTACCTGCTGGGTATTTCTCTGCCTCTTCATCTTTGGGTGGCCTTTCCGTATTCTGGCAGCTTGTGGAGTTCTCTTTATTGTGGAGTTTCCTCGCTATGGGTGGGTTGGACTGGTGGCTTGTCAAGGTTTCCTAATTAGGGAAGCTTGTGTCAATGTTCTGGTGGGTGGAGCTGGATTTCTTCTCTCTGGAGTGCAATGAAGTGTCCAGTAATGAGTTATGAGATGTCAGTGGCTTTGGAGTGACTTTGGTCAGCCTGTATATTGAAGCTCAGGGCTATGTTCCTGTGTTGGTGGAAATTTGCATGGTATGTCTTGCTCTGGAACCTGTTGGCCTTTGTGTGGTGCTTAGTTTCAAAGTAGGTATGAAGGTGTTTGACGAGCTCCTATTGATTAACGTTCCCTGGCTTCAGGAGTTCACTGGTGTTCTCAAGATTGGGACTTAAGCCTCCTGCCTCTGGTTTTCAGTCTTATTCTTACAGTAGCCTCAAGACTTCTCCATCTACAGCACTGATGATAAAACATCTAGGTTAAAGATGAAAGTTTTTCCACAGTGGGGGACACCCAGAGAGGTTCACAGTTACATGGAGAAGAGAAGAGGGAGGAGGGAGATAGAAGCGACCAGGAGAAGAAGAGGGGGAATCAAAAGAGGAGGGAGCAAGCTAGCCAGTAATCACTTCCTTATGTGCTCTCCGCAGTCTGGACCGCTCAGAGATGTTCACGGAGTTATACAGATAAGAGAAGAGGGAGGAAGGAGACAGAGGTGGCCAGGAGGATAAAGGTGGGAATCAAACGGGAGAGACAGATCCAGCCAGTAATCAGTTCCCTGGGTGTTCTCCACAGTCTGGAACACACAAAGAGATTCACAGAGTTGAGTACAGAAGAGAAGGGGGAGGGAGGAGATAGAGGCGACCTGGTGGAGAAAAAGGAGAGTCCAAAGGGGGAGAGAGCAGTCAAGCCAGTAATCTTGCTCTCAAGTAAAAATGGATACTGAAGACTGGGTTCTTCAGTTCGGTTCAGTCACTCAATCATCTCCAACTCTTTGCGACCCCATGAGTTGCAGCACACCAGGCCTCCCTGTCCATCACCAACTCCAGGAGTTCACTCAAACTCAAGTCCACAAAGTAGGTGATGCCATCCAGCCATTACAGCCTCTGTCGTCCCCTTTTCCTCTTGCCCCCAATCCCTCCCAGCATCAGAGTCTTTTCCAATGAGTCAACTCTTCGCATGAGGTGGCCAAAGTACTGGAGTTTCAGCTTTAGCATCATTCCTTCCAAAGAACACCCAGGGTTGATCTCCTTCAGAATGGACTAGTTGGATCTCCATGCTGTCCAAGGGATTCTCAAGAGTCTTCTCCAACACCACAGTTCAAAGGCATCAATTCTTCAGCACTCAGCTTTCTTCACAGTCCAGCTCTCACACCCATTCATGACCACTGGAAAAACCATAGCCTTGACTAGACGGACCTTTACACCAAAAAGCAAAGATTAAAAATCTAGAGTAGAGGTTGGATTCTCAAAAATACAATTTTAAAGATAATTATAAAAATGAAAATTAAAGGAGTAATAGAGGACTTAAAAAATTAAAAAAATTTTTTTTTAAATTTAAACAATGATAGTAGTAAAAATATATCTAGGACTTTCTCTGGTGTTGTTGTGGACAGTGTGGGGTCCGTTCATTTTCAGATAGTTCCTTGATCCAGCTTACACTTCTCAAGATCTATAGGCCCCTTCCTGTGTAGTTGGTGCTGACTACAGGGTTTTAATCTATTGCACCTGTCACTTCCAAGGCAGTTCCCTCTGTTTTAGCTTCTTCTGTTTGCTGGTCTCTTTGGTGTCTAATTTCTGCCCTGATACAAGGGGGCAGCGGTGGACACTTTTTTAGGCTCACTTGTTCAGTTGTGCTATAGGGAGGGAGGAACACTGCAAACAAGTAACACTAGTGTGTGTGGGGAGTGCTCGCAGAGTCTCGGCCACACTGGGTTTGTCCTTGCTCACAGCATGTGTGCTTTCCCTGTCTACACTGCTTAGGCTCTAGGTTGCTCTGCCCGGAACTGTCTGAGGCCGGCCCTGGGTTGCATGCATTTCCCAGGTCTAAGTCGCTTAGGTTCAGATACTCAAGTAATCCTCAAAGGCTCAGACTCGGTTGGGCCTGCATTTTGTGCCCTTCCCAGGTCGGAGTAGCTCAGGTGGCCAGGTGTTTGGTGAGCGTGGTCACTGCGACTTATCACCTCCCCTGTCCCTGCCACTCGGTTTTCTGGGTGTACAACCCGCAGACCTTCTCAGGCGGATGTCGACCATCCAGAACCCCAAGAAGTCTTGGTTAGCAATGAAGCTTGCTTGCATTTGGTAGATGATGCCTCGCTGGGGCCGAGACTGCCCCCTTCTGGCTCTGGTGCCCTCGCCTGCTTGTCTCCAGTGGGAGATGGGCCTGTCCATAGCCAGCTAGCCCTAGTCAGTCCTTTGATCTGTGAGCAGGCCTGGCAGTATCTTAGGTTAGGGCTTTTCATGGGGTAGCTATCCCACAGTCTGGTTTGCTATCTCAAGTTAGTTCCCTCAGATTGCCCTTGGGGCATTCAGGCCCGGTCATTACTCTAAGCAATGCAACCCGTGCCTCCCAGCCCAGCCCCCACTTGCTAGTGGCTGATGAGGGCTTCTGTGCTGCTTCTCCACTGGGAGTTACCATTTGGCATGTAATCTGTGGGTTTTAATTATTTATTTATTTTTCCTCCCGGTTATGTTGCCCTCTGAGGTTCCAAGGCTGGCCACAGAGTTGCCAGTGAAAGTGTTTCCTGGTGTTTGGAAACTTCTCTCTTTTTAAAGACTCCCTTCCCAGGATGGATCTCTGTCCCTACCTCTTTTGTCTCTCTTTTTATCTTTTATATTTTTTCCTATCTCTTTTCGGAGACAATGGGCTGCTTTTCTGGGTGCCTGATGTCCTCTGACCTGCCTCTTGAGAAACCTATATGCAGGTCAGGAAGCAACAGTTAGAACTGAACATGGAAAAACAGACTGGCTCCAAATAGGAAAAGGAGTACATCAAGGCTGTATATTGTCACCCTGCTTACTTAACTTCTATGCAGAGTACATCATGAGAAACACTGGACTGGAAGAAGCACAAGCTGGCATCAAGATTGCCGGGAGAAATATCAATGACCTCAGATACGCAGAAGACACCACCCTTATGGCAGAAGTGAAGAGGAACTAAAAGCCTCTTGATGAAAGTGAAAGAGGAGAGTGAAAAAGTTGGCTTAAAGCTCCACATTCAGAAAATGAAGACCATAGCATCCAATCCCATCACTTCATTGCAAATAGATGGGGAAACAGTGGAAACAGTGTCAGACTTTATTTTTCTGGGCTCCAAAATCACAGCAGATGGTGACTGCAGCCATGAAATTAAAAGACGCTTACTCCTTGGAAGAAAAGTTATGACCAACATAGGTAGCATACTCAAAAGCAGAGACATTACTTTGCCAACTAAGGTCCATCTAGTCAAGGCTATGGTTTTTCCTGTGGTCATGTATGGATGTGAGAGTTGGACTGTGAAGAAAGCTGAGTGCCGAAGAATTGATGCTTTTGAACTGTGGTGTTGGAGAAGACTCTTGAGAGTCCCTTGGACTGCAAGGAGATCCAACCAGTCCATTCTAAAGGACATCAGTCCTGGGTGTTCTTTGGAAGGAATGATGCTGAAGCTGAAACTCCAGTACTTTGGCCATCTCATGTGAAGAGTTGACTCATTGGAAAAGACTGATGCTGGGAGGGACTGGGGGCAGGAGGAGAAGGGGACGACAGAGGATGAGATGGCTGGATGGCATCACAGACTCGATGGACACGAGTTTAAGTAAACTCTGGGAGTTGGTGATGGACAGGGAGGCCTGGCACACTGCGATTCATGGTGTTGCAAAGAGTCTGACACGACTGAGCAACTGAACTGAACTGAACTGAACTGTTGTCCTCTGCCGACATTCAGGAGTTGTTTTGTGGAATATACTCAGCATTCAAATGTTCTTCCGATGAATTTGTAGGGGAGAAAGTCCTCTCCCCATCCGATTCCTTTGCCATCTTAGGGCCTCCCCCCTAGCTTCTTAACTATATTACTTTCTGATTATGCCATGGCTCAACAGGACAAGTTTTATTGCATAAAATGAGGATGTATAAATTATATCTTTTTGTTCCACTACAGCAATTAAATACAATTAGATTTTGGGGACTTCTCTTGAGGAACTGTGTTATTTATTTGACCCTTCTTTTTCTCTTCTTCCTTCTCCAGTCCCACCTTATGGAATGAAGCAGAACTCAGAAAATTATTTTCTTATGGCTAACAAATATCAAATATGGCTTTCTTCATCATTTTGGAAATATTCAGTCTAATTCATTTTTTAAATTTTGTAGTAAAAGATTAATTTTACACTGAATGCTATATTTCCTTGAAACCAGTGTCTTAAAGTTGATTCTTCATCTATACTACACTGCAGAAATCTGTCATTATATCACAAATTTTCAACCATCAAAACGACTGCCATAAGAGTTTGTTCTATCATCAGGTTTTTAAACTCACTTCAAATGCCAATGAAACATTTATAGCATTCTTATATTAACTTATCATCCTGGCTAATTCTTTCTATTAGGAAGGCACTTGAATTTTCTGGAATTCAAACACACATATTGAAATACACACACACACACACACACACACACACACACACACACACACACACACACATACAAAATTCCCCTTTCCCCCATCACACAATAACATCTCAAAAAATTAAGTCTTTCTTTAACTGACTGGGCAAAGAGTTGTCTTTTCTCATCCAGCAGGTTAAATACTGCAGAACTATTAGATTATCTGGAACTGTTTCTGACCTAAAGACTTTTCAGAAGAAAACTTAAATTTCACTTCAAAAGTAAGTAGTCTTTTCAAGTTTTTGCTGTGTAGCCTGATAGGGAACATGATGTATGGCTTTCTGTGAAAAAAAAAAAAAATTTAAAGTTGTATAATGTGCTGTGTTTTTTAAAGCTATGTCTTTGACTTTAGGAGGAAAATTTTTCTGCATTTACTTGTGCTTTGTTGATAATACACAGATTAAGGATTAGCAATATTTTTTAGTCTTGAGGATCTCCAACCTGAGTAAAATTTATCTGGGGGAGAAACTGACAAAGTTGAGACAAAGTGGAAGGAACCAATAATAAGAAATACTGATGATGATAGTAATAATAATGATAGGAATGGGGAAGGAAAAGGAGCTGATGGAATGCCACCCAAAATGCTACTAACTTCTCTTATTGAACCAAGTTTATCACCTTACCTATTTCTGGCCAAGTTACATTTTAAAACATAATAGCTTAATGTGAAATTTTCTAGGAAAAATGTCTTGCTTGAAAGCACCTTTCTTTCCAGAAAACATAAAATTCTGCTTTCAAAGAAGAAACTGATTTGGGGATTTTTCTGCTTTGAGGATATTACACTGGTCTCTTATTTCAGAAGTTTACTCAGAATTCAGTTTGGATTCATTGTTACTTGTTACTGGAGGTAGAAGTCAGCCTTTGGGTTGAAGTGATAAACTAAACAGTTCAGAAAGGGCAGATGCCTTTCTGATATGATTAGTGTATAAGTGCTATGTGGGCAATACATCTGGGAATTGCTGCTTCACTTGGAATTATGCTTTTTATTTTTCATGTTAAAGAATGGTTCCCAAAGTTTTTATGAATATAATTTGTATATATACATAATCCCTTTCAGTATCATGAGGCTAGAGGCTGTTTGCTGGGTATGTAACAGTGCCTTTATCATGCTTGGTTGATCTGGGGACTGTGAGGTAATGGAGACTGAGGAGGTCCTAAGGAAAGAAGACATAAAAGGAAACTCATAGGTGATAAAAGAGATTTTATCTTGGCATCGTTTCCCCATTGCCAGTGATAAGAAGGTTATCTTTCTGGTACCATAGAGGGCATCTTTCTTATGGAAAATTTTGTGTCCTGCTTTTAGGTAGAAATAGAGAGATCAGAAAGTCTTTCCTATACTTGCTGTTTCTCAAGTGTCTTCAGGTCAAAATCATCAATACGCTGAAGGGGCATATTTGAAGATGGCACATCCTCATCTCCTTCAATTCAAACATGCACAGAAATAGAAAAAATTGACCTTCAAATCTTCATCACCAGTTTCTACAATTATTAATCCATGGCCAATCTTTTCCACCTGAACTCAAATCTTCTCCTTCCCACCTAGTCACCCTTCCCCAACCCAAATTATTTTGTAGCAGACCTGAACAGGGCATAAAATGACATCTAAAAAACAGCTTAAAAATATTTCAGATATCTAAGGTATTTTACTTTTTATAGGAAATTTCACTACCATTATCTTTATCAAGTTTGTTACTATTTTGCTAACAGACGGAGAATTATGGGGATACAGAGATTGAGTGACTGTCTTTTTGATTCAATCTGATCCCTTCGAACTGTTTCAGCCAGAAACCAAGGAGTCTCAAGTTACTAGCTTCCTTAATCTTCCAAATGCAATTGGGGTGACCAATGGCTGTTAAGTCTTGTTCTTTCCCCATCATTATCACTCTTCTTCTTTTTTAATGTAAAATTTAAAAGATTTTTTTGATGTGGGCCATTTTTAAAGTGTTTATTGAATTTGTGACCATGTTGCTTCTGTTTAATGTTTTGGCCATGAAGCATGTGGGATTTTAGCTCCCTGACTACAGACTGAACCCTCACCTCTGGCATTGGAAGTGCGGACCACCAGGGAAATCCTCCTATTACTCTTCTAATCTCTAACTTATTTCTACTCCTTTTGTCTTGCCTCTCTCTATTTGGTTATAACATGGTTATAATAATTGTTATGAAACAAATCTGATCATGTCACTACCCTAACAAAACACTAATTTGGAGCAAAGATCCCTGATAGACAACCCAAAGCTCTGTCAGCTTATATTTTATCCCCTCTCTACAATGTCTGAACACTACCAACATTTATACATACAGACATTTGTCCTTATGTAAAATTATGTCCACATTAAAAATTTTTCATATTAAAACTTGAAGGATTTGGCACCATTCCAAACAACTCAGGCCAAATAGCAGATGTTTATTTAGAACAGGATATGACCTTTGACCTTGGCCATAGTTCCACACATCTTGCGTTCTCACTTATTCTGTCACTTGTCTAAGGGCTACAATGAGAAATCCTTGGTATGATATCTGAGCCTCCTCATTGCCAACATTATCTTTCTTTCTCATGTCCTCAAATTTCTCCCTACTGGATTATTGAATATATTGCTCCGAACACTATTCCTCTGTGTCTAATCCCTGCTTCCGTTCCCAGCTCCCACTCCTACTTGGGTTTGTCCAGCTTGAGCATTTTTCTCTATGTGGAGTCATAGCTCACCTACCCAAAGATCTTTGGTATTTGACTTTCATGGTGCTTTCAACATATCCTAAAGCACTGTTGTGCTCTTCACATCTGGCCATCAGTTTCTGCATTCCTAATACCTGTCAACAAGTGTGTGCTATCATCTTTCTCTTCATCTCATCTTCCTTCTTTTTCTTTTCCTCTTCCCTCTCCTTCCCCTCACCCCTCTTCTTCTTCTTTGTTACTACTGCTTGCCACAGTACCTGGCATACTATGGGGGTTCAGTGAATGTTGCATTCATGATTGGCTGATTTTATTATTATCTTTAGGTAATAAGGCCCCGAGTATATTGAGAGGTGTTTGGGACAATTAAAACCTCAGCCAGCCCAAATGTACCTTTCCTACTCCTATTGCTCTGGAATCATGCAGGTTCTTCTAACTGGGCCTCAGAAATGAATGTTGAGAATCCCTAAGATTCTGCTAACAGTTTAGGTGGGATTCATTTAAGTCTTTGACTACAAATCTATGATCTGTGATTTTGAGATCTTGCCTTTGTACTTTAGACCTAAAACTGTTTCTTTCTGCCTTCTTTCTTTTCTCTCACTTATATATTAACACCCTAGTCTCTCAACTATCTGTCTATTTGCCCAGAGATATTAAATATCTCTAGAACTCTTCTCATCTCTGGGACTCAAACCTGCATTCAACTTCAAGTGAGTCTTCTGGCCTTGTGCGCTTTGGACTCTGATCATTACCTTGGCTCACACAGGTACCAGTTGTCTTGCTTTGTGTGAAACAGTGACATTTGAGGAGGTTATGCTGACAAACATCATGTGGCCCAAAGGATGAAGGAATTCTCCTTTTCCCCTTAAACTCTGAAGACTTCAAGAAGGTTTTATTCCACAGAATGAGTCTGAAAGATGCAGGTTCTGGATCTGTCACTGGTTTGTTGTTTTGGGGTCAGTTTGGGTAAATGAGTTACTTCATGATACATATAAATATACTAACCTTTCTCTTGAAACCAGTTTGAGAAAACAGACTTGTAGAAATTACAATCTGTTATTCATGTTTGGTGATTAGAATGAGATTCCCAGGGCTACCGTAATGAATTGCCAAGGACTTGGTGGCTTACAGCAATAGAAATTTATTATCTCACTGTTCTGAAGGATAGCAATTCTAAATCAAGGTGTCAGAAGGGCCATTTTACCTCTCAAAACTCCAGAAAATAGCCTTTCCTTGGTTTTGCTTAGCTTCTGTTGGCTCCTGGAAATCCTTGGCATTTCTTGGTCCATAACTGCATTATTTCAGTCACACAGCCTTCTTCCCTGTATCTCTCTATCTTTGTGTCCTTTCTTCTTCTTATTTAAGTATCAGTCACTGGATTTAGGTTCAACTCTAAATCCAAGATGATATCATCTTAATATCTTTATTTTTATCTGCAAAGACTCTGTTTTCTAGTAAGGTCACATTCTGAGGTTTGAGGTGGAAGGGTATTTGGGTTGTGGGCGGGGCATGTTAAGCCCAGTAGAGTACCAGCCTTCTTTAAATGTCAACAACTTTATTACTTTTTAAATTTTAGATTCACGATTTTCAAGGATAGAAGTGTCTATTTTTTTTTTTTTAACAATCTGCTCTCTTTCATTATTTCTTCATAAGGAAGACACAAATGTCCATTCTTTTTCGAAGATTTCTGCGGGTAGAATTCATCCTAATAGTCTCATTCTGTCCCACGTTTTCCTTATATAAAATGACCATGTGGGAATTAGGTTTGAATGTTATTTCAATAAGCCTAACTTAGTTCTTCACTGAGATATAGGGACATCCAATCCTTTCTTTATTCCATGTACTTGTTTCACTAGCTACCATTCAGGCATTTGTGTTGGTAATTGGTAGTTGAAAGGAATTAGTTTTTCCTCCACCATTATTTTCGGTGAAGATTATCTAGGTCCTAAATAAGGAAGTTTAGAAGGGTTTAAACTGAAAATCTTTAGTTCCTTTACATGTTCTAAACATTAAGGAGAAAAAATCCATTATCTTCAAAGAATGAGACTATAACAATTCCTAGGATTTTATTTTATTCTGTTAATGATGTCCTCTTTAGAGTAATTCCTTTTATAGCAATGGGGATAAGTGGATAATTTGCTATGGTAAGGTCACATGTTTGTGGGAAAAAGTGGTACAATTCTCATTGTACCTGTATATAGTAGTATGCTACTAATCTAATTAAAATAGACATTCTAGTTTCCTCCTACAAATGTAGCATATTTAAATATGCCTTCTTATAGGTAATTTTTGCAGATACCAAGTGTTAAATAACACATAGCTTAATTTCTTATCCTTGACTATTTTATTTTACCACAAAATATACCCTAACATTTCATATTGTGACAATAAGAATGACACTACAATCTCAATTATCAAAGGCTATAAAATAATAAAGTTCATATGTTGCTTTTATTAAGCAAGACCTGAACCAGTCCTTTCAGTGGAAGATATAATCTCATAAGATATTTTATCAACTGTAAACATGATTGGACATTACTTTGACATATAGTAGAGTGAGCTTTCCTGGTGACTCAGATGGAAAAGCATCTGCCTGCAATGCGGGAGACCTGGGTTTGATCCCTTTGTTGGGAAGGTCCCCTGGAGAAGAAAATGGCAACTCACTCCAGTACTCTTGCCTGGAAAATCCCATGGATGGAGGAGCATGGGACTGAGGGACTTCACTTTCACTTTCTTTGACATATGATGGAGCATCATTCTAAATAGCACTTCAGCTTACCCTTCAGTGGGAGGTTTTGTTTGATTTAATAGTTTCAAGCAAACTTTAGAGTTATTACCTCTGGTAGAAGTGATTTTTGCCTCCTCCTCCCTTAAAAAGCAAATATATATATATATATATATATATATATATATATATAAAACCTAAAAATTCTCTGAGGTTGTTTTCACTTTTTTTGGCAGACCACTATAAAGTGGTCTTTCAGGAAATAACAAACAAGCTTAAGAGGCTCAAATTGGAATTTATTTTTACTTAACAGTCTTTTGCTAAGGCATTGCTTGATATAGCATTCTTCACAACTAGGAAAGCACAAGGAAAAATAGCTTCATTCACTTCTCTGTAGATTCAATAATGATTGGAAAGATGAGAAAATTGTTAGCTATTATAGGTTTTGTATCATGCATAAGAGAAAATGATTTTATGGATTCAAACACAGGAGTCTTCCATTTTCAAACAATGAATTAAATTCCCTGCACTTGAAGTTGAGAACTTGGTAAAGCTTACAGTCTCTTATGCAGAAATGAGTATAACAATATATTCTACATTTCTTTTTTTCTTTTTTCAGTTACAGATGAAGCAACTTGCAAACATTGCTAAAACAAGAAGCAAGAAGAATAATATTTAAATTCATATCATCATTATACATTTTTATCCATCAAAGTGGCTTCATTCCATACTTTCTCTTCTGTGTTTATTTCTTACATCAAATATTTGATAAACCAAAGTGTGTAGAAGAAAAAGAGTGCTTTTCAAATCTTTACTCTTTGCGGTAGGAATGCTAAGGCACCAGTATATCTCTTTTAAGAACTTTGTTGGATCCGATGGAGCACCCCAGGCAGTGTTCACCTTCCTTCTGATTCCATGTTGTTTGGCTTTGGACTTTACAGCACCCCCTCTCATTCCAAATATTCCTTTCCTGTGGGCCTGGAATGCCCCAACTGACCGTTGTGGTAAAATATTTGACATGCCTCCAGATCTGAGCCTCTTCTCTTTAGTAGGAACCCCCCAAAAAGATGTTACAGGACAACTTATTACATTATTTTATGCTGATAGGCTTGGCTACTATCCTTACATAAATGAAAGAACAGGTGTCCATAAGAATGGTGGAATCCCTCAGGTGGGTTCCTTAAAAAAACATTTGGACAAAGCTGAAAAAGACATTACCTATTACATGCCAATCAACAACGTGGGCTTGGCAGTCATTGACTGGGAAAACTGGAGGCCTACCTGGGCAAGAAACTGGAAACCTAAACATGTTTACAAGAATGAGTCTATTAAGTTGGTTCTGCAGCAAAATACACATCTTCCTTTGGAAGAGGCTGCCAAGAGAGCGAAAGCGGATTTTGAAAAGGCAGCAAAGAGCTTCATGCAAGAGACTTTAAAATTGGGAAAGTTACTTCGGCCAAAACGCTTATGGGGTTATTATCTTTTTCCTGATTGTTACAATCATCGTTATAACCAACCTAGTTACAATGGAAGTTGCTTTGATGTAGAGAAAAGAAGAAATGATGCACTCAACTGGTTGTGGAAGGAAAGCACTGCCCTTTACCCCTCTATTTATTTGAATACCAAGCTAAAATCTTCTCCACAAGCTGCCCTCTTTGTTCGTAATCGTGTTCAGGAAGCCATTCGGATGTCTAAAATTGCCAGTGTTAAAAGTCCACTTCCGGTTTTTGTATACACTCGTCCAGTTTTTACCGATAAGTCTCCAAAATTCCTTTCTCAGGTAAGAAAATCAAGGAGAGAAGGCTATGGAATATTGTCCGCATTTAGTGGCATTTAGTGGAACTGAACATCATTTTTGAAAGGAGTGAAATTTAGGTTTAATAACCTTTAAGCTTCCCTGGTGGCTCAAACAATAAAGAATCTGCCTGCAATGCAGGAGACCCAAGTTTGATCCCTGATCCGGAGAAGGGAATGGCAATCCATTTAAGTATTCTTGCCTGGAGTATCCCATGGACTGTAGCCTGCCAGGCTCCTCTGTCCATGAGGTCTCAAAGAGTCAGACACAACTAAGCCATTAACACGTTCTCGTTCACTTTTCAACCTTTAGGAATATGCACTCAGGTAGTTCTGCCTCATTATATGGATGTAAAATAAATAAGACTATATTTCATTTTAATGTAATCATATAATGTCTTCGCAACCATGGAGGATTTCATAATATAGATAATGTATTAATTCAGTTCTTTTTATTTTTTATTTTACAGACCTGCTCTCTTGTCAGAGTAATTAAATAATAGCAGAAAATCTGAATTTTTGTTATAGTAAGACAGTGGTGGCTTAAAAGATAGAAATGAATAGTGGAGAAATATTTACATAATTTTTGTAGGATCAGCATTCTTGGCTTTGGTGTTACCATCCAACATATAACATTTCACTTTATTCCTCCCTGTTAACTCTTCACCTTTGCCAGGATGACCTTGTGAATACAATTGGTGAGAGCATTGCTCTAGGTGCTTCTGGAATTATAATGTGGGGAAGCTTCAACTTAAGCCTAACTAGGGTAAGTTGAAATGGTAGGAAATAGATGAAAATATTTTTGGTTTTAATGTTTTTCAGGGTTTCTGTGGGATTGAATAATAAAATAAACATGATCTTTGGCACAAAGTAGTAGGTGCTCAATTAATAGTGGCTAAATCAAACTATCATTTGTGTGGTTGTATTGTAAGGCTGTTTTCCAGTGAAGAAACAGAAGTTTGATGAGATAAATTGAAAATGCCTAGGCTACATGACTAAGAAGTAGCAAAAACAGGACTACAGTTTTGATTTCCTTATGTGGTTTTGGTTTTTTCTACTATATTATGTTGTGTTGTTTCTCAGAAGAGCTCAACTAGCCCATATACATTCCCACATGCTTCGGTTCATCCAATTACTGTTTATTGAGCACTTATTCATTTATTTAGTCATTAAATGACAGTTTATTTCATGGGCCAGCAACTAGTTGGGGGAAGCTAGGAGTTAGTTAGTTTCTGAAAATTTTATTGAATTGTTCAAAGCTTCCCTAAGGGGGAGGGAAAGGAATCCTTCTTTATTTTCCACACATTATATTTAATAGAGTCTATTTTAAGTGAAATCTTCAGTAAAAAATGTTTTATTAGGAAAAATGTTTATTTTGTTCTATCTATAATGAATTGTATTACTTTTCTTGTAATACATTTTAACTATCACAACCGAATCCTTTTCTCTCTTCCTCTATTTTCATCTTGTTTAAAACAATTTTCTGTGTCAGGTTTTAATCTTTTACCTCTTCAATATTCTTGACTCAAAGCATGAGTAGAGCAGTTACATGGGCACTGCTGAGTTGAAGCCAAACTTTTACTTCTCTAATCAGTGTGGGAATACTAGTGATATAGGTGCCATGGTGTCTAATAAAGCTCTTGGCCCAGAGGTTTTATCCTAGGATGTGCAGAGAACAAACTTTATACTCTAAAGACCAGAAGATATCTTTTGATATCTTGTCCTTCAGATAGACTAGCCATATTTTCCCTTCCTTTACAAAGATATTTGGCTTTGTGAAATTCTTTCAAGGTTATCTGAGCCCACAAACCCATTTGGTAGATTCTACTGTCTCTGGTTTGATCACCAATTAAGGGAAGTAATAGAAACTAAGTTCAGATAAAGGTATATGTCCCTTTTGCAAAATCTTTTAAGTCAGAAAATTATTTAAGAATTATAATTCTCCTAAGAATATTCCTTACTTTTATTAGTTGTTTTCTCAAATCTATAAACCTCTTTCTCAAGGATCCTAATAATTCAATGATGGAACAATTTATAAATTCCCTATACTACTTCCTTTTTTTAAAGATTAAGAACTCCTTCTTTTTAAAATTAAGAACTTTGATGAGGAATAAATGAGGCATTCTCCAATTAGTAGGATGGCATGGCAAACTATTTAATTGTCACATTTGTTTTGTTTTTAATTGCACTTTAATCTTAGATTCACACTCTTCTTCTATGACTCTCAAATCACCTCCAGTATTATTTACACAGGGACAGTCCTTCAGTTTTAATATGATGATTTTCTACTGGATAGAAATAACACTGCCTTGAAATTGTTCCCCATGGACTTTATGCTGCACATATCTGCTACTTTTCCAAGTTTATCATTTTGAATGTTAATTCTGGCATTACCTTGCCTTTTCCTATGTCATTGGAAATCAACAGAATCATGGATTGCTTGTGTTTCCTCTGATTTACTGACAACTTGAGAAACTGGTAATTGTAGGTTTACTTGCAATGACTGGAATTGACTTGAAACAGTGGCTATTGAATGTAGGCAAACCATTCCTTCCATTCCATCTTAGTAGATCCAATGCTGTGACTGGGCCAGCTTCTCCTGGTCCCAATTCATGAGACCTGATAAATATTCAGAAATTTTGTGAAATGTTTGTTAAACACAATCATTATTAAACATTAAATTATGAAAACTTAGAATAAAATTATGTTAAAAACAAAAGTAATAAATACTAAAAATGCATCAATTATTTATTTTCCTATTATTTATACTTTCAGGGTTATTTACATCTATTGTACCTGTATAACTGGAAATGGTATATAGTGATGTGTACTTCACACCCATACTTCCATACAGTGTAATGGTGGGGTACCTGAGTCCTAATTCTGCACTCAGTGGTGTCAGGTTGGTAGCTTAAAATGGGCCATGGTAGGAGTATTTACACCATGGGTCTTGAGAAATGCTACAAAATAGATTTTCTTCTCTTAGAGAGCCAGGTTTAGATCTTTCCAAAGACTATATCTTGAGTAGGGTAATGATTCTCCAACATTCTAATTCTTTTTCTCCTCTTTTTGTCTAGTTCTTGTCTCTGTACCTAACTGCAATATCATCTGATCTTGGAATAAATTCTTATATATTCTTGACACTGGTGATACTATGTTGAATAATACTGATAAAGTCCCTGCCTTTGTGAAGCTTGGAGGAATAGAAGCAATACAAAACAGCAAAAATATTTTATGTGATAAGTTCTATGCAGAAAATTGAAATAGTTGTGAGAAACTGGACAAGAAAGGTGTCTGAGAAGGATCTTATCTAATTAAAACTGCAATCGGAATGACAAGATGTAGTCAGCTATGTTAAAAATAAGGGAAAGAGAATTCTAGACAGAGGGGACAGTAAGTGCAGTTTGAAATGGACCTGCCACACTTGAGAAACAACTAGTACCTGCCGCACCTGTGAAACAACAAGGCCAAGTGGGTGAAGGGGGTTGTATAAGAGGAAGGAGGGGTTTCACCCCAGCAGGCAGTATACAAGTGAATTGTAGTCTAAACGCTATGTAAAGCTACTGGAGAATTAAGAAGAGATTTTCTATTGCTGCCATAAAAATAACAACAAACAGTGGTTTAAACAGCAGAAAATTATTCTCTTACAATTCGGTACTTCAGAAGTCCAACATGGACCTTAATACACTAAAGTCAAGATATCAGCAGGATTATGTTCCTTTCTATGGAAAGACCTTCATTTGCTTATTTGGGTTGCTGGCAGAATTCATTTCCTCATGTTTGTAGCATCAAGATCTTTATTTTCTGACTGGCTATGGTTACGGCTATTTCCAGCTTCTAAAGGTCACTGTATTCTTTAGTTTTTTGTCTTCTCAATCTACATTTAAAATCGGAAATGCCAGATTGAGTGTCCCTTACTTTTGTATTTGTCCTCCTTCTCCCGGCTCATTTTAAAAATCCAAATCTAAAAAGTTTCTACATTTTTAAGGACTCGTGGTTAGATTGAGCCCATCAGATGGTTTAGGATATTCTCCCATCTCCTACTGTCTAAGTACTAACCATGCCCGACCCTGCTCAGCTTCCAAGATCAGACGAGATCAGTCATGTTCAGGGTGGTTTGGCTGTAGACTCTCCCCATCTCAAGACCCACAACCTTAATCATATCTGGAAAGCCCCTTTCACCATGTAAAGTAAAACAGCCACAGGTTCCATAGAACTGGAGAATGAATACTCTTGGAAGGCTCTTATTCTGCCTACCATTGATGGCATCATTTCAAGAAGGTAACAAGATATAGATTCAAGTGGAAGCTGCCAAGGTTCCTCAACTTGCCTGCCAACCTACCACAAACAAAAACTTCCTTTGATCTAATGAAGGATGAGCACGAACAATTCACTCAATGGAACTGTTGATCATGAAAGAAAGAAACTACCTTCCATGTTTTGAAAAGGACAGGTTTCCAGTTTTAGAAAATATCAGTTTCAAGATGAATCATTTTAGTGACTCATACTCCACCAAATAAGTATATCTGCAAAAGACCTGTCATGGTTCAACCATACTTGAATTATACATCAGTTCAGTTCAGTTCAGTTGCTCAGTCGTGTCCAACTCTTTGCGACCCCATGAATCGCAGCACGCCAGGCCTCCCTGTCCATCACCAACTCCCAGAGTTCACTCAGACTCACGTCCATTGAGTCAGTGATGCTATTCAGCCATCTCATCCTCTGTCGTCCCCTTCTCCTCCTGCCCCCAATCCCTCCCAGCATCAAAGTCTTTTCCAATGACTCAACTCTTTGCATGAGGTGGCCAAAGTACTGGAGCTTCAGCTTTAGCATCATCCCTTCCAAAGAAATCCCAAGGTTGATCTCCTTCAGAATGGACTGGTTGGATCTCCTTGCAGTCCAAGGGACTCTCAAGAGTCTTCTCCAACACCATAGTTCAAAAGCATCAATTCTTCGGCGCTCAGCCTTCTTCACAGTCCAACTCTCACATCCACACATGACCACAGGAAAAACCATAGCCTTGACTAGACGGACCTTAGTTGGCAAAGTAATGTCTCTGCTTTTGAATATGCTGTCTAGGTTGGTCATAACTTTTCTTCCAAGGAGTAAGCGTCTTTTAATTTCATGGCTGCAGTCACCATCTGCAGTGATTTGGGAGCCCAAAAATATAAAGTCTGACACTGTTCCACTATTTCCCCAGTGATGGAACTGGATACCATGATCTTCATTTTCTGAATGTTGAGCTTTAAACCAACTTTTTCGCTCTCCTCTTTTACTTTCATCCAGAGGCTTTTTAGCTCCTCTTCACTTTCTGCCATAAGGGTGGTGTCATCTGTATATATGAGGTTATTGATATTCCTCCTGGCAATCTTGATTCCAGCTTGTGTTTCTTCCAGTCCAGCATTTCTCATGATGTACTCTGCATAGAAGTTAAATAAGAAGGGCGACAATATACATAACACTTAATATATACTCAGTTGACAGCTTCCTTGTTGGCTAAGTGGTAAAGAATCTGCCTGTAATGCAGGAGACATGGGAGACATGTGTTTGATACCTGGGTTGGGAAGTTCCCTTGGAGAAGGGAATGGCAACCCACTCCGTTATTCTTGTTTGGAAAATCCTGTTGTCAGAGGAACCTGGAGGGCTACAGTTCATGTGGTCACAAACAATGGAACACAATTTAGCTACTAACAACAAAAAACTCAGTTGAACCTGTTTAGTTGTTTTGAGCTAGCAGTTTAGAAACCACTCTTCACAATGCACAAACATGTCTGACAAATGTGATATTTATCACATTTATTTGTACTTTATAGTGTTTATACTTTGAGAGGTAATCACTGATATCCTGGGCTCTGTGCTTAGCCATTTTACATACATTGCATCCTTTCATCTTCACAAAAACTCTATGAGGCAAGTGTTATAATCATCTGTATTTTGCAATGATGAAGCTGAGTCATAGCCAGCTTAATTACTTTCTACAAGGTCACTCAGAAAGGAAACTAAGAAAGGTTAAGGGATTCCCAAGCTCACACAGCTAGCTATTCATGAATCTGTGACTCCAAACTGGGCAGAAGGACTCCAGACCCCATGCTCTAATCCCTCCACCCACACTTCCACCCCTGTTAGTGTAGGAATTAGTGAGGAAGCCCAAGGCTGGGTATATTAAACTTCAACTGGTTAATTATTTAGTGACATGAAATAGCATGTGAAACTTACAAATGTTACAAAGAACAGTTGGAATTGTTTGGCTTATTAAAGTAAAGCAAGATAAAAACATTTCCTACTCTTACTGAGTCTGGTTTTTATGTGTATGCTTCTTTAGAAATTGTTTGGCCTTCCCTGGTGGCTCAGATGATAGGGAATTTGCCTGTAATGCAGGAGACCTGGGTTCAATTCCTGGGTTGGGAAGATCCCCTGGAGGAGGAAATGGCAACCCATGCCAGTATTCTTGCCCTGAGAATTCCATGAAAAAAATTGCTTAAGATAGTGAATTAATTCACATATGAACTCACTTGGATCTTAACAATCTGACCTTCTTACGGTTTTACAGCAATCTTGCATGAACCTAGACAATTACTTGAATACTATACTGAATCCTTATATAATCAACGTCACTCTAGCAGCCAAAATGTGTAGCCAAGTACTTTGCCACGAGAAAGGAGTGTGTACAAGGAAAGACTGGAATTCAACGGACTATCTTCACCTGAACCCAATGAATTTTGCTATTCAAAGACAGAGACGTGGAAAATACACCATACATGGGAAACCCACACTTGAAGACCTGCTACAATTTTCTGAAAGTTTTTATTGCAGGTGTTATGCCAACATCCACTGTAAAAAAAGGGATATAAAAAACATTCGTACTATTAATGTATGTTTTGCTGAAGATATTTGTATAAAAGCTTCTCTAAACTCAGACTACAGTGAGCACTCTTCTAGCCAGAAAGAGATATCTTCTACCACTTTTAGCCCTGTCTCATCCTCCATACCAACTGCCAAAGTGTCTGCACGTGTTCCTGGGAAAGATCATGTGTCCCTCAAAATCAGGCTTTCAGAGGAAGCCCTCTCCAACACCATCCAAAGGGGCCATAAGAGTGCTGACTGGAAAAATACATTCCGTCAGTTATACATTCAAAACATTAAAAATGAAACAAACTATTAAAATATAAATTCAGTGATTATTAGGTTTCCTATCTGTATGTTTTATGTTTTGATTTTTTTTTGCATTATAATAGTTTATAACTTCACGACTGAGTGACTTCCCTTTCACTTCTCACTGTCACGCATTGGAGAAGGAAATCGCAACCCACTCCAGTATTCTTGCCTAGAGAATCCCAGGGATGGCAGAGCCTGGTGGGCTGCTGTCTATGGGGTCGCACAGAGTTGGACATGACTGAAGCGACTTAGCAGCAGCAGCAGCAGCAGTAGCAGCAGTAGCAGCAATGATTTTTAGGCAAATGATGATACCTATATATTTGAAGTTTTACATTTGAAATGTGAATAAAAACTCATGGCCAAGATAGTATTTTAATTTTTTGAGCAAAGATTGCATTTTCATGATCAAATTTAACTTGAAGTTAGTACTGATTGATAAAGAATTGTGATCAGCATCTTTTATATTCAAAATCATAGGGCAGTGTTATTACTAAATGCATTGATGCTACATTTTACTTTTGAAAGTCAAAGTAGCCTCTTGATAATTAAGATAGCATAGAATTTTCTTTGTAAGATGATACCCATTTTTTAAAATTGCCAAGTTCAGTTCAGTTCAGTTCGGTTAAGCCGCTCAGTCGTGTCCGACTCTTTGCGACCCCATGAATTGCAGCACGCCAGGCCTCCCTGTCCATCACCAACTCCCGGAGTTCACTCAAACTCATGTCTATCGAGTCAGTGATGCCATCCAGCCATCCCATCCTCTGTTTTCCCCCTCTTCTCCTGCCCCTAATCCCTCCCAGCATCAAAGTCCTTTCCAATGAGTCAACTCTTCGCATGAGGTGGCCAAAGTACTGGCATTAGTTTGCGTTTATTTAAAAATTAAATAAATACGATGTCAAATTTATGAGAAGAGAGTTGACTGCTTTCTAGAGAATTTCAAAGGAACCTATCATAACAATGCTCAAAATTAAGAACTACTGAACAAAATGATCTGCTAAATTCTTTTAGCCCTAGCATTTTAAATTGCAAGTCTGGTGTTGTTTCTTAATTAGGAACTGCCCATTCGTGATTTACTCATAAAGTTTTGGAGCCCTCCAAATCATTCTCATCCTCTCCACTTGTTAAACAATAAGCAGAATGATAAAAACTATTACAAACTTTCTACATGATTTGTCATTCTCTGAAAATCTTTTCTTTTGCTATAATGAAATATCTGTCATCTCCTAGCTCATAATTTCCAAAAGTATAGCAAACATTTCACATAGTGTGATGAATACATACTGAGAGATGTCTGTTATATTCTTGGTTCTATCAGAGACTGATTATAAGGCCTATGATACTTGGAGATACTGTGTTCTTCTGCAGAAAGTAAAAGTTTGAATAATGTCAATTTACTGCAAATGAATGTCTTTATTGGTAATTTGCAATAAAATACCAAAAATATTAAAGCTCAACATCATATTTTTTTAAGTAATATCCAAAGTGCACTAGTCTATGTCAGCATAGAACTATGTTTTTTTTTTAGCTATTTCATCTTGATAATTTGTTTGAATTGTGTTTTATAGAAAGATAAACTTTACAAATTATCCTGTTAACTTTTGTACACAGTTTACTGTCTTCAAAGTTCACATATAAATTATTCTAATTTTAATTCTTGATATCAAATTTGACAATCTTGTGTACCTAAAATGCCTTGTTTCATCTAAGCAGTTATTCACATCCTTCATATAGCCGTTGTTGAATGTTTCTTCTCTGTTAGGCTAAATATTAAGCAGGTTCAAGGTGAAGCAGCATGCTTCTTGCTATCTGTGAGCTTGTGGTATATTTGAAAAAGACAGACATTGAAAGTGGAAACTTACAGCAAAATGTGTGAGAAGAGCTACTATAGTTTAGCATGCTCTTGTATACAAACAAGAGCCTGAGGGAGAGAAGGATTTCAAAGACACCATGAGAGATATGAAGTGTCCATTACCTTGAAGACTGAATAGCAATTAGTGCATCCGGAGATATGAGATAGAAGAAACCTTATTAGAACAGAACACTGATTGTGATGATCAGAGTTGTATTCAATAGACGGCCATGTGGTGAAGGCTGCTGTAAACCACATCAAAAAGTTTGGGCCTTGCAAGGAAGATGCTGCCAAACTGCTTGACCTGCCCCATTTTCCCCATGTGCAGTTATCACACAAAAATTTCTCTCTTTTTGCTTCCCATCACCTTCCTATAAAGTAAACATCATAAGGACAGGTGTTTGTTTTTCTTGCTGCTGTATTCACAATGTAATGGATAGCCTCTGAGACTTAGTAGGTGCCCACTAAATATTTGTCAAACAAATAAAAGACAATGGGGAGAAATTTTAAGTGTAGGAGCTGTCATGACAGAAGGGATCCTCTCGAACTAATGCTGCCCTTTTCCTTAGTTCTGTCCTTCAGTCTTTGTTCCGATTATGCTTCTACTGACAAAGCCACAAAAAGAGACAATTTTATAGTGATCTGGAAAGGATGCTACAGTTGAACTCTCTTCCTTAGAATGCTTAAATGGCTGTTAGGTGATAGAATGGAGATAGTAAGGTGAATTGGAAAAGGAATAGATTTTGGAGTTGGACAGTTACAAAGGCAAATCCCAACTTCCAACATTTACTAGCTTACAAGCCTGAGAAACTTAACCTGGCTCAGCTTCTATTCTAATAAAATGGCACTAATACATATTTTTTAGGGTTCTTGAGAGGATTGGCTCATATAATACACAAAAAGAAATTTAGCCTTAGAAATAACACAGTAAGGACTTCCCTGGTGATCCAGTGGCTAAGAAGCGGCCTTCCAATTCAGGGGATGTGGTTTGACCACTGGTCCCAGAATTAAGATCTCTGAAGCCTCAGGGTAACCAACGAAACCTGTGCATCACAACTACTGAGCTTGAGTGCTCTAGAGCTCACAAGCCACTCCTAGAGAAGCCCATGCATCACAACTAAGGCGTAATGCAGCCAAATAAATAAATAAATAAGAAACGACACACTGAAAGTCTTTGGGAAAGGGATAGATATGTTTTTAATGGTTACAGAAGATGCCTGTATTACTGTTGTTGGATGGAGTGTCGAAACAATAGACTTTTATCATGGCAAACTTTGCCATGAACCCCGTGGAAAAAAGAGGCTACTAAATAGAAAAAAGACACTTGGCAGGAATATTTTGTATAATACACCACTTTGTATATGGTTAGGTTCATAGAAGCAAAGTTGTTTCCATTTTGATCCAGAATTTTTGCCAGGGATCATATTTGTGTCTGAGATACAAAGAAAATAAAACAGTATCCCTGCTCTTCATGAACTTGCACACTGATGGTGATGCTAGGCATGTAAACAGAACTTGTCCATAGAATCTGTGATATACATAAAGTATAAAAATTGAAGTGCTGTAAGAACACAGGTTCATCTAACTACAGTTTAGTTCAGTTCAGTTGCTCTATCATGTCCAACACTTTGTGACCCCATGGACTGCAGCACACCAGGCTTCCCTGTTTATCACCAGTTCTACTCAAACTCATGTCCATCGTGTCGGTGATGCCATCCAACCATCTCATCTTCTGTCGTCCCTTTCTGCTCCTGCCTTCAATCTTTCCAGCATCTGTGTCTTTTCCAATGAATCAGCTCTTCACATCAGGTGGCCAAAATATTGGAGTTTCAGCTTCAGCATCAGTCCTTCCAAGAAACACCCAGGACTGATTTCTTTTAGGGTTGACTGGTTGAATCTCCTTGCAGTCCAAAGGGCTCTCAAGAGTCTTCTCCAACATCACAGTTTAAAAGCATCAATTCTTCTGTGCTCAGCTTTTTTTATAGTCCAATTCTCACATCCATACATGACTAGTGGAAAAACCATAGCTTTGACTGGATGAAAATTTGTTGGCAAAGTAATATCTTTACTTTTAAAAATGCTGTTTAGGTTGGTCATAGATTTTCTTTCAAGGAGCAAGCGTCTTTTATTTCATGGCTGCAGTCACCATCTGCAGTAATTTTGGAGCCCCCCAAAATAAAGTCTGACACTGTTTCCACTGTTTCCCCATCTATTTGCCATGAAGTGATGGGACCAGATGCCATGATCTTCGTTTTCTGAATGTTGAGCTTTAAGCCAACTTTTTCACTCTCCTCTTTCACTTTCATCAAGAGGCTCTTTTGTTCTTCTTCACTTTCTGCCATAAGAGTAGTGTCATCTGCATATCTGAGGTTATTGATATTTCTCCTGGTGATCTTGATTCCAGCTTGTGCTTCTTCCAGCCCAGCGTTTCTCATGATGTACTCTGCATAGAAGTTAAGTAAGCAGGGTGTCAGTATACAGCCTTGACATACTCCTTTTCCTATTTGGAACCAGCCTGTTGTTCCATGTCCAGTTCTAACTGTTGCTTCCTGACCTGCATACAGATTTCTCAAAAGGCAGGTCAGATGGTCTGGTATTCCCACTTCTTTCAGAATTTTCCACAGTTTATTGTGATTCACAGAGTCAAAGGCTTTGGCATAGTCAATAAAGCAGAAATAGATGTTTTTGGGGAACTCTCTTGCTTCTTAGATGATCCAGTGGATGTTGGCAATTTGATCTCTGGTTCCTCTGCCTTTTCTATATGCAACTTGAATATCTGGCAGTTCACAGTTCACGTATTGTTGAAGCCTCGCTTGGAGAATTTTGAGTATTATTTTGCTAGCATGTGAGTTGAGTGCAATTGTGTGGTAGTAGTGAACATTCTTTGGCATTGCCTTTCTTTGGGATTGAAAGGAAAACTGACCTTCTCCAGTTCTGTGGCCACTGCTGAGGTTTCCAAATTTGCTGGCATATTGCGTGCAGCACTTTCACAGCATCATCTTTTAGGATTTGAAATAGCTCAACTGGAATTCCATCACCTTCACTAGCTTTAGTCATAGTGATGCTTCCTAAGGCCCACTTGTCTTCGCATTCCAGGATGTCTGGCTCTAGGTGAGTGATCACACCATCGTGGTTATCTGGGTCATGAAGATCTTTTTTGTATAGTTCTTCTGTGTATTCTTGCCACCTCTTCTTAATATCTTCTGTTTCTGTTAGGTCCATACCATTTCTGTCCTTTATCAAGCCTATCTTTGCATGAAACGTTCCCTTGGTATCTCTAATTTTCTTAAAAATATCTCTAGTCTTTCCCATTCTGTTGATTTTCTCTATTTCTTTTCATTGATCACTGAAGAAGACTCTTACCTCCTTGCTATTCTTTGGAGCTCTGCATTCAAATGGGTATGTATTTCTTTTTCTCCTTTGGCTTTAGCTTCTCTACTTTTCTCAGCTATTTGTAAGGCCTCACCAGACAACCATTTTTCCTTTTTGCATTTTTTTTCCCCTTGAGGATCGTCTTGATTCCTATCTCCAGTACAATGTCATGAACCTCTGTCCATAGTTCTTCAGGCACTCTATCAGATATAATCCCTTGAATCTCTTTGTCACTTCCACTGTATAATTGTAAGGGATTTGATTTAGATCATCCCTGAATGATCTAGTGGTTTCCCCTACTTTCTTCAATTTAACTCTGAATTAACAGAGAGTACTAGATGGAACTGGGGCTTCCCAGGTGGTGCTAGTGGTAAAGAATTCATCTGCCAATGCAAGAGACATAAGAGATGTAGATTCAACCCTTGGGCTGGGAAGATCCCCTGGAGAAGGGCACAGTATTCTTGCCTGGAGAATCATGAGCAGAGGAGCCTGGTGGGCTATGGTTTACAGGGCTGCAAAGACTTAGACACAACTGAAGCAACTCGGCAGATACACATGCACTCACTAAAGGACCTGAGTAATTTAGTTTTAAAAGATAGGGAATTAATTTGTTAGATATAGATAACATTGTTAAACTTTCAGTAGCATACAAAACCTGTCTCTTTACCAGGAGAAGGCTCAGTCCCAAAGTTATTAGAGAAAACATATGCCTTTATTTCTGTAAGTGAATTTGAAAGGAGAATAACATATAGTAGACCACTGGATTTATTGCATTCAGTTCAGTTCAGTCTCAGTTGTGTCTGACTCTCTAGCACGCCATGGACTGAAGCATGCCAGGCTTGCTTGTCTATCTCCAACTCCCAGAACATGCTCAAGCTCATGTTCATTGTGTTAGTGATGCCATCCAACCATCTCATCCTCTGTTGCCCTTTCTCCTTCTGCCTTCAATGTTTCCCAGCATCAGAATCTCTGCTAATGAGTCAGTTCTTTGCATATATTCAATATTATTAAAAAATGCTGGAAAATTCTGAAGGAGATGGGAATACCAGACCGCCTGACCTGCCTCTTGAGAAACCTGTATGCAGGTCAGGAAGCAACAGTCAGCTGGATGTGGAACAACAAACTGGTTCCAAATAGGAAAAGGAGTACGTCAAGGCTGTATATTGTCACCCTGCTTATTTAACTTCTATGCAGAGTACATCATGAGAAATGATGGGCTGGAGGAAGCACAAGCTGGAATCAAGATTTCCAGGAGAAATATCAATAACCTCAGATATGCAGATGACACTACCCTTATGGCAGAAAGTGAAGAAGAACTAAACAGCCTCTTGATGAAAGTGAAAGAGGAGAGTGAAAAAGTTGGCTTAAAGCTCAACATTCAGAAAACTAAGATCATGGCTTCTGGTCCCATTACTTCATGGCAAATAGATGGGGAAACAGTGGAAACAGTGAGAGATTTTATTTTGGGGGGCTCCAAAATCACTGCAGATAGTGATTGCAGCCATGAAATTAAAAGACGCTTACTCCTTGGAAGGAAAATTATGACCAACCTAGACAGAATATTAAAAAGCAGAGATAATACTTTGTCAACAAAGGTCCATCTAGTCAAGGCTATGGTTTTCCAGTAGTCATGTATGGATGTGAGAGTTGCACTCTAAAAGAAAGCTGAGTGCCAAAGAATTGATGCTTTTGAACTGTGGTGTTGGAGAAGACTCTTGAGAGTCCCTTGGGCTGCAAGGAGATCCAACCAGTCCATCCTAAAAGAGATCAGTCCTGGGTGTTCATTGGAAGGACTGATGTTGAAGCTGAAACTCCAATACTTTGGCCACCTGATGTGAAGAGCTGACTCATTTGAAAAGACCCTGTTGCTGGGAACGATTGAGGGCAGGAGGAGAAGGGGACAACAGAGGATGAGATGGTTGGATGGCATCATCAACTCAATGGATGTGGCTTTGGGTAGACTCCGGCAGTTGGTAATGTATAGGGAGGCCTGGTGTGCTGCAGTTCATGGGGTCGCAAAGAGTCAGACATGACTGAGTGACTGAACTGACTGACTGATGAGAATTAAACAGATATTTCTAAGAGATGCTGAAAAACAATTTAAGGATATTTGCTAAGCAATAATGAAATCATGAAAAGTGGTGTTAAAAAATGCCCTTAAAGACTTCCCTGGTGGTGCAGTGGGTACGAATCGCCTGCCCATACAGAAGACACAGGTTTGATCCCTGGTCTGGGAAGATCCCACATGCTACCGAGCAGTTAAGCCTATGTGCCCCAACTACTGAGTCTGCACTCTAGTGCCTGCAAGCCGTGACTTCTGATTCTGTGTGCTGCAACTACCAAAGCCCACATGCCTAGAGCTTGTACTCCACAACAAGAGAAGCCCCAACAATGAGAAGCCCATGTGCCACAACTAGAGAAAACCCTTGCAAAGCAATAAAGACCCGGCACAGGAAAAATTTAAAAAATAATGCTTAATTTTTTTAAAAAAGCTCATGCCAGTGAACTTTGCATCAGTATGTCCATTTAGGAAAATTAATTGTTGGATTCTTAATCTATGCAGATATTATGCAAGCACAAACATGACTAACAGGAAACAGCCCACAGGAATATATAGGAAAAAAAAAAAGAAAAGCAGAAAGAGGTGAAATAAGAACTATTTCTAAAATACTAGCCTTTATTTGGTTCAGTTCAGTTCAGTCACTCAGTCATGTCTGACTCTTTGTGACATGAATCGCAGCACGCCAGGCCTCCCTGTCCATCACCAACTCCCGGAGTCTACCCAAACCCATGTCCATCGACTCAGTGATGTCATCCAGCCATCTCATCCTCTGTCGTCCCCTTCTCCTCCTGCCCTCAATCCTTCCCAGCAGTAGGGTCTTTTCCAATGAGTCAACTCTTCACATGAGGTGGCCAAAGTATTGCAGTTTCAGCTTCAACAACAGTCCTTCCAATGAATACCCAGAACTGATCTCCTTTAGGATGGACTGGTTGGATCTCCTTGCAGTCCAAGGGACTCTCAAGAGTCTTCTCCAACACCACAGTTCAAAAGCATCAGTTCTTCGGCACTCAGCTTTTTTTTACCATCCAACTCTCACCGCCATACATGACTACTGGAAAAACCATAGCCTTGACTAGACGGGCCTTTGTTGGCGAAGTAATGTCTCTGCTTTTCAATATGCTGTCTAGGTTGGTGATAATTTTCCTTCCAAGGAGTAAGTGTCTTTTAAGTTTATGGTTGCAATCACCATCTGCCGTGATTTTGGAGCCCCCCCAAAAAATAGTCTGACACTGTTTCCACTCTTTCTCCATCTATTTCCCATGAACTAATGGGACTAGATACCATGATCTTCGTTTTCTGAATGTTGAGCTTTAAGTCAACTTTTTCACTCTCCTCTCTCACTTTCATCAAGAGGCTTTTGAGTTCCCTTTCTGCCATAAGGGTGGTGTCATCTGCATATCTGAGGTCATTGATATTTCTCCCAGCAATCTTGATTTCTTCTTGTGCTTCTTCCAGCCTAGCGTTTCTCATGATGTACTCTGCACAGAAGTTAAATAAGCCAGGTGATGATATACAGCCTTGATGTACTCCTTTTCCTATTTGGAACCAGTCTGTTGTTCCATGCCCAGTTCTAATTATTGTTTCCTGGCTGACATACAGGTTTCTCAAGAGATGGGTCAGATGGTCTGGTATTCCCATCTCTAAGAATTTGCCAAAGTTTATTGTTATCCACATAGTCAAAGGCTTTGGCATAATCAATAAAGCAGAATAAATGTTTTCTTAGAACTCTCTTGCTTTTTCCATGATCCAGCGGATGTTGGCAATTTGATCTCTGGTTCCTCTGCCTTTTCCAAAACCAGCTTGAACATCTGGAAGTTCACGGTTCACATATTGCTGAAGCCTGGCTTGGAGAATTTTGAGCATTGCTTTACTAGCATGTGAGATGAGTGCAATTGTGTGGTAGTTTGAGCATTCTTTGGCATTGCCTTTCTTTGGGACCAGAATGAAAACTGACCTTTTTCAGTCCTGTGGCCACTGCTGAGTTTTCCAAATTTGCTGGCATATTGAGTGCAGCACTTTCACAACATCATCTTTCAGGATTTGAAATAGCTCAACTGGAATTCCATCACCTCCACTATCTTTGTTTGTAGTGATGTTATATAAGGCCTACTTGACTCCAGAGTCCAGGATGTCTGGCTCCAGGTGAATGATCACATCATCGTGATCATCTGGCTCATGAAGATCTTTTTTGTACAGTTCTTCTGTGTGTTCTGAATTGTGGTGTTGGAGAAGACTCCTGAGAGTCCCTTGGACTGCAAGGAGATCCAACCAGTCCATTCTGAAGGAGATCAGCCCTGGGATCTCTTTGGAGGGAATGATGCTGAAGCTGAAACTCCAGTACTTTGGCCACCTCATGCAAAGAGTTGACTCATTGGAAAAGACTCTGATGCTGGGAGGGATTGGAGGCAGGAGGAGAAGGGGACGACAGAGGATGAGATGGCTGGATGGCATCACTGACTTGATGGACGTGAGTCTGAGTGAACTCCAGGAGTTGGTGATGGACAGGGAGGCCTGGCATACTGCGATTCATGGGGTTGCAAATAGTTGGACATGACTGAGCGACTGAACTGAACTGAACTCTGTGTGTTCTTGCCCCCTCTTCTTAATATCTTTTGTTTCTGTTAGGTCCATACCATTTCTGTCCTTTATTGAGCCCATCTTTGCATGAAATATTTCCTTGGTATCTCTAATTATCTTGAAGAGATCTCTAGTCTTCCCCATTCTATTGTTTTCCTCTATTTCTTTGCATTGGTAGCTGAGGAAGACTTTTTTTTTTTAATCTCTCCTTGCTATTCTTTAGAATTCTGCATTCAGATGGGAATATCTTTTTTTCTTTTCTCCTTTGCTTTTCACTTCTCTTCTTTTCATAGCTATTTGTAAGGCCTCCTCAGATAGCTATTTTGCTTTTTTACATTTCTTTTTCTTGTGGATGATCCTGATACCTGTCTCCTGTACAGTGTCACGAACCTTCATCCATAGTTCATCAGGCAGTCTGTCTATCAGATCTAGTCACTTAAATATATTTCTCACTTCCACTGTATAGTCATAAGGGATTTGATTTAGGTCATACCTGAATGGTCTAATGGTTTTCTCCACTTTCTTCAATTTCAGTCTGAATTTGGCAATAAGGCATTCATGATCCAAGCCACAGTCAGCCCCGGTCTTGTTTTTGCTGACTCTATAGAGCTTCTCCATTTCTTTATTTGGTAATGTAGTAGTAAAAAAAAATGAATTTCTCAAATTTTAATAAATTGGCTGTTGGCAAATTAATTGATCTTTCGAAGATGTTTGACCCACTATGAGGAAGAGGACTATTAGGTATACGCTGTTTGGTGTGATTAGATAGTTGAGGACTGTGAGGACATTTACTTGCCATGTATCTTCACGCTGCACTTTTGAAGTGATTTCCAGCCTGTGTTCTTTCTAACCCACTCCTAGATAAGCTTAGCAAAGGCGCAACCACATGCTGGGATCCTATGACACAGCACAATTCCTGGCACAGAATAGGTGCTCGATAAAAAGTTGCGTAAAAAAGGTTGTAGTGACTATTGAATATAATTACTACAGACTGAAAGTAAATTTGATGTTTTTAATTCAGTTGTTTAGCTACCTTGTGTTGAATGCATTTTTGGTTTACTTTGCCAGAGGGTATTTATTTTGGAACATTTCGTTTAAAATTATTTTCATCTTTGGAGATGCTCCCCACCACTCCTCTTTGTTTTTGCGGGGTACATATTGAAAATGATCTTACTCCTAACTTCCTGTTTAATAATAATAGTAACAGTCATTTATTTTCTGCATCTGTGGATGTTAACATCTGAAAACACCTTTCTGGCAGGGAATGGACTGCACTTTCCAGGACTAGTCAAGTCTCACAAATAGCAAAAAGCATACAATTTGATATGGAAACTAACCAATCCAAGTCCTACCTCCTCTATGGGCCTGCACATACCAGGAGGCTATACTCTTCTGCCTTCATCATCCTAGGTCCAGATTCCAGAGAACTGGAGAGCACCTCTTTAGCCCTGTTGGGGTTCAGGACACACAACCCCAAATTATGGCACATTGGTTACTGAATTTTTTCAAGTTCAAAGAATTTGAGAAAAGAGCGGAAGCAGGAAGATCCTATAAGTCCCTCCCCATTCCACTTTTCTTTCCTGAAATAGGCCAAAAGACCCTCATGTGAAAGGTGTGCCCTGTGGACCTGGAGGGAAGAAGCAGATTTTTCTCTGAAGGCCAAAGAATGCCAAAAAGAACCTAAACAACTCACCGTGCGGTTTCCTCCAGTTTCCTACAATTACCTCATACTCTTTTTAACTCCTTGTATTTCTCCCCCACTGCCCTTCTTCATCCAGCCTAGAATTTAACCACACAGGTTGAACTGTTTTCTTCGGTCTTCATATTTTTGATAAAGGTACTGCGGCTGCTGCTAAGTCGCTTCAGTCATGTCCGACTCTGTGCTACCCCATAGATGGCAGCCCACCAGGCTCCCCCATCCCTGGGATTCTCCAGGCAAGAACACTGGAGTGGGTTGCCATATCCTTCTCCAATGCATGAAAGTGAAAAGTGAAAGTGAAGTCACTTAGTCGTACCTGACTCTTAGCGACCCCATGGACTGCAGCCTACCAGGCTCCTCCATCCATGGGACTTGCCAGGCAAGAGTACTGGAGAGGGTTGCCATTGCCTTCTCCGGATGAAGGCACTAGTGCACCATAAAACATATTAATAGATTTGTATGCTTTTCTCCTGCTAATCCACCTTTGTCAGTTTAATTTTTAGACCCAAGGACTCCAAGCTGGAGGAGCACATAGCAACCCACTCCAGCATTCTTCTCTGGAGAATCCCCATGGACAGAGGAGCCTGGTGGGCTACAGTCCATAGGATTACGAAGACTCAGACACGACTGAGCCACTAAGCACGCTCACGCACATGCGCACCTGCACACACATACGCATGTAAGGACTGTAAGAGGATCAAATAGAATGTTTTCCTCCATGCAGCCCAAAGCCTGCTAAAGTTATTAAAATGAGCCAGTATCTGTTTACCCTGGAATGAGTTCTCTCCTACTCCTGCATCTGTGTTTTGTTCAATGGCTGGTATTCCTCACATGGTCCTCTGCATACCCACTCAATCACCTTTATAAATGAAGACTCACAGAACAAATGGGGAAGCAGAAATACGTTTTCTCTTTGTAGTGTTTTGTTCGTCTGTGTAAGTTCGTAAGTCTACCTATCAGAGTAAATGAACAATATGCCCATTTAAAAGTGTTCTTTGTAGACTAACTCTGAAAGGATCATCTCTCATGGAGAAGTCATTTTTGGAAAGATTTTGAATTACTATACTTGGTGAAGGGAAGTTTCCTTTGAATTTGACAAGCAGTGCAATCTCAACCCTGGGTACAGGACTGATATTTCAGGACTCAGCAGTTTGCCCACCAGTGTCCCCAGCTTAGAGGACTAAGACTCACATGATCTGTTTCACAAGCAAAGCTTCTGGGATTGTGTCAACACAGTCATCCTGCACAAGATACTGACATCTTGATGACACTGAAATCTCATATAGTGTGTTTAAACTTTGGAAAGTGAAAATCTATTGATAAAACCCATCAATAAAATTGAGAACTGGATTCTTATCTTTTCTCCTCTGCTTGCAGTCAAAGGGTGAGGGAAGGAAGGAGGTGGGAGAGAAGAAAATAAAAGGAGAGAAGAGGTAAGGAAAAAGAACTAGAATGCTTTCTCTGATTCTACTGAGGACTGTAATTTGCACTGGATTAAAAGAAACATCTGATGCAGACACAATCAGCCTTCAATTCCCTGTAAAAGCCTAGAGTAGTTGTACTTGAATGCCCTACTTGGGCTCACCTGAATAAATGTCTCCTTCTTCCCTTGCCGCAGACTTCTTTTAAGAGGCAAAAGTGATGAAGGCACAAAGTGGTGGCACTGTTTGGGATGCACCAAATTCACAAGGGGCTGTATACTTGGAGGTTGTGGTACAAAGTCATTAAGATCTTAAAAGTACTCCAAAGAGACAGAGATGGACGACAACCACATGGAAAGATGCTCATCATCACTAATTGTGCAGTTCAGTTTAGTTTGAGATGCTTCAGAGGGCCCTCACATTAGGCTGATTTTGTATGTTAAATTGCATAGAAAACATTGTCAAATGAGTAATGATAAACTTCTTAGTTATTCATTCATTACATGAATGAATATTATTAATACAAATATTCCAGAAATTATATGAAATTCCAAAAATTTGAAATGGCCTGGTATGTTGTCAGTCATAATTCTAGTTATTATCTTAAAATGTCGTCTGTCACAGAAGTAGCCAAATTTTCTTAACAATTGCATTGTAATTAAATCTTTAACCATGCTTTTAAGTCTTTTGTCATTTCAGTTCAGTTCAGTCAGTCAGCCGTGTCCGACTCTTTGCAACCTCATGAATCGCAGCACTCCAGGCCTCCCTGTCCATCACCAACACCCAGAGTTCACTCAGACTCACGTCCATCGAGTCAGTGATGCCATCCAGCCATCTCATCCTCTGTCGTCCCCTTCTCCTCCTGTCCCCAATCCCTCCCAGCATCAGAGTCTTTTCCAATGAGTCAGTTCTTCGCATGAGGTGCCCAAAGTACTGGAGTTTCAGCTTAGGCGTCATTGCTTCCAAAGAAATCCCAGGACTGATCTCCTTCAGAATGGACTGGTTGGATCTCCTTGTAGTCCAAGGGACTGTCAAGAGTCTTCTCCAACACCACAGTTCAAAAGCATCAATTCTTCGGCGCTCAGCTTTCTTCACAGTTCAACTCTCACATCCATACATGACTACTGGAAAGACCATAGCCTTGACTAGATGGACCTTTGTTGGCAAAGTAATGTCTCTGCTTTTCGATATGCTATCTAGGTTGGATGCTGGGGTACTGGCTCAGCAGGATCCAGGGATACCCTAAGGATGGACGGCATTGGCGAGAAAGAGAGAGAGATAGAGAGACCAAGCTCGGGTATGAAGCAGGGTCTGCTACTTTATTTTTTCAAGGCGTTTTTATACCCTGAATTTGCACGTTAAGGATGACTAAGCAAAAGTTAGTTTAACATTACATCAGTTTGTCCTTTATGACACCCAGGATGTTATCTGTATTCTTTTTTGTTTATGAAAGTCTTTTCCATAGTAGATTTTTGTGCATTGTCTTCTGGCCTTGGGGCCTATCGACATTTTATGACTTTTTCCTACAGGCTAGATGAATGTAAAACCTGTTTTCTGTAATCTATTCTTTGCCTTGAGCTTAACAGAAAAGTTGCAGTCTCATAGGGTAAAGGCACAGCAGGTTGCAACATAGTAGAAATGTAACATAATGGTCAGTTCTTTTGCAGAAGTCATCAGCTAAATTATTCAATTGTCTTATTGTTTTCACACTAGGGCTAAACTCTTATTTTTCAAATCCCTAACTATATTAACACTGAAACCATACTCACAGAAAACTAGTCAATCTAATCACACTAGGACCACAGCCTTGTCTAACTCAATGAAACCAAGCCATGCCTGCGGGGCAACCCAAGATGGGCGGGTCATGGTAGAGAGGTCTGACAGAATGTGGTCCACTGGAGAAGGGAATGGCAAGCCACTTCAGTATTCTTGCCTTGAGAACCCCATGAACAGCATGAAAAGGCAAAATGATAGGATACTGAAAGAGGAACTCCCCAGGTCAGTAGGTGCCCAATATGCTACTGGAGATCAGTGGAGAAATAACTCCAGAAAGAATGAAGGGATGGAGCCAAAGCAAAAACAATACCCAGTTGTGGACGCGACTGGTGATAGAAGCAAGGTCTGATGCTATAAAGAGCAATATTGCATTGGAACCTGGAGTGTCAGGTCCATGAATCAAGGCAAATTGGAAGCGGTCAAACAAGAGATGGCAACAGTGACGTCGACCTTCTAGGAATCAGTGAACTAAAATGGACTGGAATGGGTGAATTTAACTCAGATGGCCATTGTATCTACTACTGTGGGCAGGAATCCCTCAGAAGAAATGGAGTGCCCATCATGGTCAACAAAAGAGTCTGAAATGCAGTACTTGGATACAATCTCAAAAACGACAGAATGATCTCTGTTCATCTCCAAGGAAAACCATTCAATATCACAGTAATCCAAGTCTATGCCCCAACCAGTAACACTGAAGAAACTGAAGTTGAATGGTTTTATAAAGATCTACAAGACCTTTTAGAACTAACACCCCAAAAAGATGTCTTTTTCATTATAGGGGACTGGAATGCAAAAGTAGGAAGTCAAGAAATAGCTGGAGTAACAGGGGAATTTGGCCTTGGAATGCGGAATGAAGCAGGGCAAAGACTAATAGACTTTGCCAAGAAAATGCACTGGTCATAGCAAACACCATCTTCCAACAACACAAGAGAAGACTCTACACATGGACATCACCAGATGGTCAACACCAAAATCAGATTGATTATATTCTTTGCAGCCAAAGATGGAGAAGCTCTATACAGTCAACAAAAACAAGACCAAGAGCTGACTGTGGCTCAGATCATGAACTCCTTATTGCCAAATTCAGACTTAAATTGAAGAAAGTAGGGAAAACCACTAGACCATTCAGATATGACCTAAATCAAATCCCTTATGATTATACAGTGGAAGTGAGAGATAGATTTAAGGGCCTAGATCTGATAGATAGAGTGCCTGATGAACTATGGAATGAGGTTCGTGACATTGTACAGGAGACAAGGATCAAGACCATCCCCATGGAAAAGAAATGCAAAAAAGCAAAATGGCTGTCTGGGGAGGCCTTACTAATAGCTGTGAAAAGAAGAGAGGCAAAAAAGACAAGGAGAAAAGGAAAGATATAAGCATCTGAATGCAGAGTTCCAAAGAATAGCAAGAAGAGATAAGAAAGCCTTCTTCAGCGATCTATGCAAAGAAATAGAGGAAAAAAACAGAATGGGAAAGACTGGAGATCTCTTCAAGAAAATTAGAGATACCAAGGGAATATTTCATGCAAAGATGGGCTCTATAAAGACAGAAATGGTCTGGACCTAACAGAAGGAGAAGATATTAAGAAGAGGTGGCATTAATACACAGAAGAACAGTACAAGAAAGATCTTCATGACCCAGATAATCATGATGACATGATCACTAATCTAGAGCCAGACATCTTGGAATGTGAAGTCAAGTGGGCCTTAGAAAGCATCACTATGAACAAAGCTAGTGGAGGTGATGGAATTCCAGTTGAGCTATTTCAAATCCTGAAAGATGATGCTGTGAAAGTGCTGCACGCAATATGCCAGCAAATTTGGAAAACTCAGCAGTGGCCACAGGACTCAAAAAGGTCAGTTTTCATTCCAATCCCAAAGAAAGGCAATGCCAAAGAATGCTCAAACTACCACACAATTGCACTCATCTCACATGCTAGTAAAGTAATGCTCAAAATTCTTCAAGCCAGGCTTCAGCAGTACATGAACTGTGAACTCCCTGATGTTCAAGCTGGTTTTAGAAAAGGGAGAGGAACCAGAGATCAAATTGCCAACATCCGCTGGATCATGGAAAAGCAAGAGAGTTCCAGGAAAACATCTATTTCTGCTTTATTGACTATGCCAAAGCCTTTGACTGTGTGGATCACAAGAAACTGAGGAAAATTCTTCAAGAGATGCGAATACCAGACCACCTAACCTGCTTCTTGAGAAATCTGTAGGTAGGTCAGGAAGCAACAGTTAGAACTGGACATGGAACAACAGACTGCTTCCAAATAGGAAAAGGAGTACGTCAAGGCTGTATATTGTCACCCTGCTTATTTAACTTCTATGCAGAGTACATCATGAGAAACGCTGGACTGAAGACACACAAGCTAGAATCAAGATTTCCAGGAGAAATATCAATAACCTCAGATATGCAGATGACACCACCCTTATGGCCGAAAGTGAAGAGGAACTAAAAAGCCTCTTGATGAGAGTGAAAGAGGAGAGTGAAAAAGTTGGCTTAAAGCTCAACATTCAGAAAATGGAGATCATGGCATCCGGTCCCATCACTTCATGGGAAATAGATGGGGAATCAGTGGAAACAGTGTCAGACTTTATCTTTTTGGGCTCCAGAATCACTGCAGATGGTGACTGCAACCATGAAATTAAAAAACGCTTAGTCCTTGAAAGAAAAGTTATGACCAACCTAGATAGCATATTCAAAAGCAGAGACATTACTTTGGCGACCAAGGTCCATCTAGTCAAGGCTATGATTTTTCCTGTGGTCATGTATGGATGTGAGAGTTGGACTGTGAAGAAGGCAGAGTGCCAAAGAATTGATGCTTTTGAACTGTGGTGTTGGAGAAGACTCTTGAGAGTCCCTTGGACTGCAGGGAGATCCAACCAATCCATTCTAAAGGAGATTAACCCTGGGATTTCTTTGGAAGGAATGATGCTAAAGCTGAAACTCCAGTACTTTGGCTACCTCAGGAGAAGTGTTGACTCATTGGAAAAGACTTTGATGCTGGGAGGGATTGGGGGCAGGAGGAGAAGGGGACTACTGAGGATGAGATGGCTGTATGGCATCACGGACTCAATGGACGTGAGTCTGACAGGACTCTGGGAGATGGTGATGGACAGGGAGGCCCGGTGTGCTGCGATTCATGGTGTTGCAGTGTCGGACACGACTGAGCGACTGAACTGACCTGAACTATATTAACAATAGTTATTATTGTACACCCTTAGCATATTAAGAGCAAAAACACAGCAAGCAAACATTGATCCAGTAACAACTTCATAGAATAATATTTTTTATGTTTTCTAATAGGGCTTCCTCACCCCCTGAAGGGCTCTGTGCCTATTAGGACCTTTTGTGTGTTCAGGTTTTTTATGCTGTTTATGATTAAGTTCTTGTGAACTGTCATGTGCATTAGTACCAAGGGCATAAACACATTTGTCAAGCAAACTAAAATGCTAGCAAAAAGGGTTTAGATTGAAATACTCTTTTCATCCCAGATAATCTTATAGGATGCCACTGTCCGGGGGATATATTGATTAGAGTTTTAAGTTGATTTTGTTTGGAAAGAGATTGGGGAAGGCCTTATGCCTGTGTCACAGAAATTAAGGAGCAGCCTAGTATAGCAAGCATCAGAAAGATAGATATCATTTTTAAGGTGAGTGCCAGGGCAGCTTTTCGAATTCCCTGGAGTCCTGATCTGCCTTGCTTGTCAGGTCTTCTCCTCATGACCTTGTCATGGGTGGGATCTCGTGTGCTGGCTCCTGGCAGTTGGTCATAACTTTTCTTCCAAGGAATAAGTGTCTTTTAATTTCATGGCTGCAGTCACCATCTGCAGTGATTTTGGAGCCCCCCAAAATAAAGTCTGACACTGTTTCCACTGTTTCCCCATTCATTCCCCATGAAGTGATGGGACCAGATGCCATGGGTGGAGCCAAAGCAAAAATAATACACAGTTATGGATGTGACTGGTGATAGAAGCAAGGTCCAATGCTATAAAGAGCAATATTTCATAGGAAGCTGGAATGTCAGGTCCACTAATTGTTAGAGAAATGCAAATCAAAACTACAATTAAGTGTCACTTTACATCTGTAAGAATGGCATTATCAAAAAATCTACAAACAATAAATGCTGAAGAGGATGTGGAGAAGAGGGAGCCCTTCTACACTGTTGATGGAAATGTAAATTGGTACAATTTCCATACTGGGGAATAGTATGGAAGTTTCTCAAAAAAACTAAAAATAGAACTCCTGTAAAACCCAGAAATCCTACTCCTGGGCATATTCCTGGAGAAAACCATAATTCAAAAAGATGCATGCACTGTAATGTTCATTGCAGCACTATTTACAATAGCCAGGCCATGGAAGCAACCTAAATGTCCATCAACAGAGGAAAGGATAAAGAATATTGGTCCACATGGGGACTTCCTGGGTCATCCAGTGGTTAAGAATCTGCCTGGCAATGCAGGGGAACTAAGATCCCACACAGGCCTCAACTAAGACCCTGTATGCCTAAACTAAGATTTATAGTCAAATAAAATATTTTTTAAAAATGAATTTTAAATAAGTTACCTATACATAATGGAACATTATTCAGTCATAGAAAGAGTGCCAATTCCAGAGGCATGGATAGACCTAGAGACAGAGTGAAGTCAGACAGAGAAAAACAAATATTGTATAATATCACTTACAAACGTGGAATCTGGTGTCTAGAAAACTGGTACAGATGAACTTGTTTGCAAGTCAGAAATAGAGACACGATTATGAATGCCAAGGGGGGAAGAGGATGAATTGGGAGACTGGGATAACTAATAAGAACTGGGAGATTGGGATTGATATGTATACAGTACTATGTGTAAAATAGATAACTAGTAAGAATCTGCTATATAGAACAAGGCACTGTACTCAGTGGTGATCTAAATGGGAAGGAAATCTACAAAAGAGAGGATACACGTAGCTGGTTCACTTTGCTGCACAGCAGAAACTAACACAAATTTGCAAAACAACTATATTCCAATAAAAATTTTAAAAGTCAACTCTTTGAGGCATTATACTTCCTGTGAGGAAAAAGTTTTACTACAGAACTTGTCTCTTTATGTCTAAACTTTGTTTAATATTTGAGTTGAGATGGAGCAATCAAGATGATTCAGTCTTATTTTACATTTTTAATCTCCAATAATTTTTTTTAAATTTGAACTTTTTATTGTGTATTGGGATATAGCCAATTAACAATACTGGGATAGTTTCAGGTGAGCAGAGAAGAAACTCAGCCATACATACTTCAAACTTCCCTCCCATCCAGGCTGCCATATAACATTGAGCAGAATTCCATTGAGCAGAATTCCATTGAGCAGAATTCCTATATAGTAGGACTTTATTGTTCATCCGTTTTAAATATTAAGCTTCAATATTTAAATGGAAACCCAGAAACACATATAGTCTTTTATATTATGTTGGTTTAAAAGCTTTTTTATTCTTTTAAAGTTGGAGCTTAACACCTAGGTGGCTATTTGTGATTGGTTGTCCTTAGTGTCTTGATTGTGTAACACTGAGTCACTTACAGGCTTAGATTTTTGGTTTGCTTATGTATGCTAAGAACCACCTTACTTTAATGGCCTCTTTGTTTAATTAATTAAACAACATATTTAACACAAATAAGGCTATGGTCCATAGTTGTCTATATCTACATCTCCCACATGACTATATATTTTAGGTGTCTGTCCACATTAGGACATTTCATAGTGACCATGCTATATTCCACTATATCACATGAAAAATTTTTTGAAAGTTCTCATTGACGGACATTCCACGTTCTGGAGAATTCCGCCCCCAGCCCAGGTATCAAAAATGCAGATTTGATAGATCTGTATTTAGAACAAATTTGTATTTGTATTTAGATAATACATGTTCTTGTCAGGATGAAATGGAAGGGCTAATGCAAAGGATGTGTACATTTTAACTTAGAGAGTTATTGCCAAATTTTCTTCTGAAAGTTTGTTCCTATTAAGGGTCTCACCAATAGTGAATGGGAGGGCCAATTTTCCTTACCAGCACTGGGGACTACCAAATTCTCTATTGTTATCCATAAGTAAAAATGGCATCCCAGTTTAAAGTACACATTTTTTTCATACTTTGTTAAGGGTATTCTGTTTTTTTTTTTTTTTTAATTTTTTTTTAATTTTTTTTTTTTTTTTAGTTTTTTATTTTTTAAATTTTAAAATCTTTAATTCTTACATGCATTCCCAAACATGAACCCCCCTCCCACCTCCCTCCCCATAACATCTTTCTGGGTCATCCCCATGCACCAGCCCCAAGCATGCTGCATCCTGAGTCAGACATAGACTGACGATTCAATTCACATGATAGTATACATGTTTTTCTTGCCACAATTTTTTTTTTCATAAGAGTAAAGCTTGTTTTGTTTCTCATATTGCTCAAAGTCTATTTTTAGGAGATGTTGCCGTTTCTGAAAAGTAAGGTATACCTTTTCCAGATATCAACAGATTACAATATGAAACAGGAAATCAAAGGCCAGGTTTAAAAAGAACATTTTATTTCCTCTGTCTATTACTTCTCGTGTGGCGTCAGTTTTGATTTTCATTGCTGTATTTTTAAACCACATCATTCACTGCTGGTGGTGGTGGCTTAGTTGCTAAGTCATGCCATTCACTTCTGACCCCATGGACTGTAGCCTGCCAGGCTCCTCTGTCCATAGGACTCCCCAGGCAAGAGTACTGGAGTGGGTTGCCTTTTCCTCCTCCAGGGGATCTTCCTGACCCAGGAACTGAACCCCGAGTCTCCTGAATTGCAAGCAGTTTCCTGCATTGCAGGTGGATTCTTCACTGTTGAGCCACCAGGGAAGCCCACATCAGTCACTCTGCATGTGTGTGTGTGTGTGTGTGTGTGTGTGTGTGTGTGTGTGTGTGCACGTGCGCACACGCGCACGTGATTAGTTGCTCGGTAGTGTCTGACTCTTTGTGACTCTATGGACTGTAGCTTGCCAGCCTGCTATGTACATGGGATTCTCTAGGCAAGAATACTGGACAGAGTTTCCATTCCCTTCTCCAAGGGATCGTCCTGACCCAGGGATCAAACTTAAGTATCCTGTATTGCACGCAGAGTCTTTACCATCTGAGTCATCAGGGATATCAGTCACTAGGAGCTACTAATCTATCCAATGAATCTCTTTGCATTCATGTAGCCATAAAACCTAATAAAATTGGCAAATGATTATTTTATAAGATATCTTTTAAAGAAAATTCTGGTAGTTTTTCATGAGAAACCCAATCTTTGGCTGAAGGAAATCGGGAAAGAACAAACTAATCCAAGTTTAGTCATCTGCAAGTTGTTGACCTTGGGTTAGATAGTTACATTCTGAGTCTATTCCCTCAACCTGGAGGGCCAGTTGTTGAGAAGATTAGAGAAAACATACAGGAATCAGCAGAGTGTTTGTCATAAAAATGGTAGGCGCTCGATAGTGATCATCATTTATCTGAACCCTTGATACACTTTCTGGAGTATCCCCTCTGAGAGGTGAGTTTAAATTTGAAATTAAACTGATCATAAAATTTCCAGTTTGAGGAACAGGATAACTAAAATATATGCAGAGTTGTTCTTTATTTAAAAGACCTAAATATGTTTGACTATCCCGCCCCTCTACGTTGTCACAGAGCACCTGATTTGAGCTCCCTGTGCCATGCAGCAAATTTCCACTGATCATCTGTTTCACATATGATAACTCATATGTTACTCTCTGAACTTGTCCCACCCTCTCCGTCCACCACTGCGTCCACAAGTCTACTGTCTGTGTCTGCGTCTCCACTGCTGCCCTGCAAATAGACTCATCAGTGCCATCCTTTTAGGTTCCATATAGATGTGCTTATGTATGATATTTGCTTTTCTCTTCCTGACTTACTTCACTATGTATAACACGTTCTAGGTTCATCCACCTCATTAGGACTGACTCAAATGTGTTCATTTTATGAGTGAATATATATGTACCACAACCTGCCTATCCATTCATCTGTTGTACACTATTTATAATAGTGGGAAAACTGGACAGCTACGTATAAAAGGATGAAACTAGAACACTTCCTAATATCATACACAGAAATAAACTCAAAATAGATTAAAGACTTAAATGTAAGCCCAGAAACTATAAAGCTCTTAGAATAAAACATGGGTAGTACACTCTTTGACATACATCAAGACATACAGCAAGATCCTCTTTGACCCACCAACTAGAGTAACAGAAATAAAAACAGAAATAAACAAATGGGACTTAATTAAACTTAAAAGCTTTTGCACAGCAAAGGAAACAATATACCAGATTAAAAGACAACCTATAGAATGGGATAAAATGCAAATGAAACAACTGACAACGGATTAATCTCCAGACTATATAAGCCACTCATATAACTCAACACCAGGAAAATAAAGAGCCCAATCAAAAAAAATAGTCAGAAGACCTAAACAGACATTTCTCCAAAGAAGACCTACAGATGGCTAATAAACACATGAAAAGATGCTCAACATTAGTCACTGTTAGAGAAATGCAAATCAAACCTACAGTGAGGTATCACCTCACAATGAGGATGGCCATCATCAAAAAATCTACAAACAATAAATGCTGGAAAGGGTGTGGAAAAAAGGGAACCCTTCTGCACTGTTGGTGAAAATGTAAACTGGCACAGCCACTATGGAGAACAGTATGAAGATTCCTTAAACAACTGGGAATAGAACTACCGTAAGACCCAGCAGTCCCACTACTGGGCATATATCCTGAGGAAAGCATAACTGAAAAAGATGCATGTACTCTAATGTTCATGACAACTTCTATTTGATTATTTTTTCTTCCAGGTGAGGAAACTGAGCTTTAAAATAGGTCCCATAGGTGGCAGAGCTGAAATGAAGATGTGAGTGGCTTTGACTGTAAGCCTGTGCTCTGCACCATCACACAACGATGCTCTCCCATAAAGTTATAAGCAGTAACATCACAGCACATCGAACTTAAAACTACTTCCAATTCCTTCTTTCTATTCCACAGCAGTACCTGACCATGGATGTCTGCCAACTGCTGAGACTTCTGTGACCCTAGGGCACAGGTGATCAGGAGACACTTAATTTTTTATATATACTTTCAAAGTGCAGCTTGTGCAGACTAAAGAAAATGACATTCAATGGAAGAAAGCTTAAGAAAAGCTACTAGAATTTTGCATCACCTTGACCTGTCCCTGGCCTCATTCATAACAAAATGAAAAACTTCACATTTTCAGCAGCAGGGAGCAGTAGAAGAGCAGGGTCAACCCCCTGGGCTTCTTCAGCAATAAATCTCTGTATCCTTGAAGATTTTGGTTCCAGCAAGCAGAAATACCTAGTCACATGCTAACCATTTATGTCACTAGAAGAATCAGTTAGCTTTTCTTTCAGACAGAAAATGTGGGTTAAGATGATAAAATACACAAATACTATTGCTGGTTTCAGATTGTTTTGTAGGTTCTACGTCTTTGAAGGATGACTTAAAAATTTTTTTTCTTTACTGATAAAACTGATTTAAAACTGATTTTTTTTTCTCTGCAAGTTAAAAAAAAGTTAATTTTGTGGGTATTTTTTTTCAGGAAGGAAAACAATGGGTAGGAAATTGAGTGATCATTGTTTCCTTGTGAGTGGTTATTTTATGTATTCTTAGTGAGCTGAATAAAATTTTTAAATGTAGACTCTAATATACTAGTTGTAATAGTGTGTCTGTGTGTGTGTGTGTGAAAAAGAGAGAAGAGACAAGAAGTGGTATTTGGTGGGAAGTGGAAGTTGAGGCTGGAAAGGTAGAATGGAGTTAGATATGACGGATCTTCTGGGTTCTGTTAATGAACACATAATCCATTCTTTAGGCAGGATTGAGATGGTCAGTTTTGTATTTTAACTCTGAAGAGTCTTGGAGCCTGGAGGCAGAAATACTGGTGACAAGGCTCTATTATCTACAGCAGAAACGATGACAGCTTGAACAAAGGAAGTGTTAATATTAGGGATAAAGAGAAGAGACTAGAACTAGAAATCAATAATTGATTGCTTGGAGTTGGGAAGGTAATGGGAAAGCAAGGAACTTAATGTGACTCTAGGTTTTTCCCACTGTCATCCACTCCTGAGAAAGGGGCACAGGTGGAGAGGAGACTTGTGGGTCTACTTTGAGTATGCTGTATCTGAGGTGCGTATGCAGTACCCAGACAGGTGTTTTTGGGTTTTTTTGGTTTGTTTGTTTCTTTTTATTGAAGTGTAATTGATTTACAATGTCTTGTTAGTTTCAGATGTATAGAACAATATTTCAGTTATATATATATATATAGAGAGATATTACATCTATAAATACATATATATATATCTAATATTTTTCAGATTCTATTCCTTTATAGATTGTTATAAAATACAGAGTATAGTAGCTTGCACTTCACAGTAGATCCTTGTTGGTTATCTGTTTTACATATAAGGGTTGTTGGTTTTTTTTTCCCCCAGGCCACGCGATTTTGGAGCTCATGGGAAAGAGCAGGGCAACTGTCACCAACAACAGATAACAATAATAGTCAGACACAGTGTGCCTAACACTTTGAGAAGGTGGTCTCTGGAGCCAGGCCGCCCTGGCGGGGCACTGGTAAAGAATTCATCTGCCAATACAGGAGATGTGGGTTCAATCCCTGGGTTGGAAAGATCCCCCGGAGGAGAAAATGGCAACCTGCTCCTGTATCCTTGCCTGGAAAATCCCGTGGACATACGTGCAGGCTGCAGTCCATGGGGTAGCAAAGAACCAGACTGTGAGTGAGCATGCACGTACCCCTTAAGTACAACAGACTGGATGACTTAAATCATAGAAACTTATTTTCTTACAGTTCTGAAGGCTAGATATCCAAGAAACTAATTTTTCTTTCTTTCTTTTTTTTTTTTTAAATTCTGAAGGCCATAGGAAAGGATCTGTTTCATGCCTCTCTCTTTGGTTTGTAGATGGCTGGTCTTCTCTCTGTGCCTCCCATCTGCCCCATCGATGTCCAGATTTTCTCTTGTAATGGTGTCAGTCTCAGTGGATTAGTGCCTACCCTGATGACCACGTGCATGCGTGTGTGTGCGTGTGTGCTCAGTAGCTTCAGTCCATTTCCACTCTTTGCAACCCTATGGACTGAAGCCCGCCAGGCTCCTCTGTCTATGGGGATTCTCCAGGCAAAAGTGCTAGAGTGGGTTGCTGTGCCCTACTCCAGAGCATCTTCCTGATGCAGAGACAGAACCTGGGTCTCCTGTGTTCCAGGCAGATTCTTTGCCGCTGAGCCACTGGGGAAGCTTCCTAATGACATCATTGTACCTTAATTCCCCCTGTAAAGATCTTGTCTCCAAATAAGGTCACATTCTGAGGTCTGAGTGCGGGGCTTCAACATATGAATTTTGAGGAGAGGTAATTCAGTCCATAACAATATCAGTACCCTAATGATATTTAGCTTAATGGTTAAAGGCTTTGACTTTGTTGGAAATAAGTATAGAAATAAGTACAAGCAAAGAAACCCCACCATTTTGTGATATCAACCAAAGGAAATATATATATATATTTAATATCCTCCCAATCAGATCTTCCTTCTCCAATTCTTAGGATACTTAATAAGCTTTCCTCCTTCTCTTGATAAAGAATAAAGATTTGCACTCAGTTTTAAAGTTAAAATACATAGGTACCGTGTTTATTCAGCAAACTCTGTCTCCTATGGTCAACGTTATTTGGGGAACTGGAAAACCATGACTACCAATCACTGGTGTCACTGGGTGTTAAACCCAGTCCCTTTCTTAGGTTCTGCAGGGAAGAGGCAGCTTAGAAAAATGGCTCTGACTTCAAGATACTTAGAATTTCACGCTATTGTTCTTTTAACCTTTTTGACATTGTGGAGGCTTTGGGAATCTGGTGAAAACTAGAGCTTCTCTTCTCAGAGGTAATTACATAAGTGTATTAGCAAAATTATCGACACCACTTATTTTGTTGTAGCCACGCATTCCGGGAAACAAACTCACTCAGAAGGACAATGCTGATAGCGGAGTGCAGTTTTTTACACTGGCTGGCCCAAGGAAGAGTCTCCTCATAGCCAAAGTCCCCAACCAGTCTTTATGAAAACCTTCAGTTCAGTTCAGTTCAGTTCAGTCACTCAGTCGTGTCCGACTCTTTGATACCCTATGAATCGCAGCACTCCAGGCCTCCCTGTCCATCACCGACTCCAGAAGTTCACTCAGACTCATATCCATTGAGTCAGTGATGCCATCCAGCCATCTCATCCTCTGTTGTCCCCTTCTCCTCTTGCCCGCAATCCCTCCCAGCATCAGAGTCTTTTCCAGTGAGTCAACTCTTCAGCTATGAGGTGGCCAAAGTACTGGAGTTTCAGCTTTATCATCATTCCTTCCAAAGAAATCCCAGGGCTGATCTCCTTTAGAATGGACCGGTTGGATCTCCTTGCAGTCCAAGGAACTCTGAAGAGTCTTCTTCAACACCACAGTTCAAAAGCATCAATTCTTCAGCGTTCAGCTTTTTTCACAGTCCAACTCTTACATCCATACATGACCACTGGAAAACCATAGCCTTGACTAGACGGAACTTGGTTGGCAAAGTAATGTCTCTCCTTTTCGATATGCTATCTAGGTTGGTCATAACTGTCCTTCCAAGGAGTAAGCGTCTTTTAATTTCATGGCTGCAGCCACCATCTGCAGTGATTTTGGAGCCCCCGAAAATAAAGTCTGACACTGTTTCCCCATCTATTTCCCATGAAGTGATGGGACCGAATGCCATGATCTTCGTTTTCTGAATGTTGAGCTTTAAGCCAACTTTTTCACTCTTCTCTTTCACTTTCATCAAGAGGCTTTTGAGTTACCTTCACTTTCTGCTGTAAGGGTGGTGTCATCAGCATATCTGAGGTTATTGATATTTCTCCCGGCAATCTTGATTCCAGCCTGTGCTTCTTCCAGCCCAGCGTTTCTCATGATGCGCTCTGCATAGAAGTTAAATAAGCAGGGTGACAATATACAGCCTTGACATACTCCTTTTCCTATTTGGAAGCAGTCTGTTGTTCCATGTCCAGTTCTAACTGTTGCTTCCTGACTGTATAAGCTTCCTTGAAACTAGTCTTAACAAAGGAAAAGAAAGATACAATCAAAGTCAACCCGTGATTCATATGCCTTAAACCTAGGTAGTTAACAGTGGATAATTATTAATAGGCTTGTGGTCATTTCCCAATAAGCATAATAGAATGTATGATTCTATTCGGTCACACAGATAATTAGGGTATTCTTTTAGGTGATGGAGAGCCCTGGGGCTCTTCCTTCCAGGGGGCCTGGTTTTCCAGTTGGTATGTCGTTTCCATAGATACTGGGCATATAGCTCAAAGTCCACAGTCCAGCCCAAGATGGAGTCCTGCTTTCAAGATAGAACCTGTTCTGTTTCCTTCTTCAATTTCATTTCATTGGATCAAAAAGAATTGTACTTTTTCCATCATTTCTTTTTTCTTGCAAAATGAATTTCAGGCAATATTAAGTTTTAAAAATAATAAGAAGAAAAAAATCAACAGTACACAAAGAAAAGTAAAACAGAACTTTGGGGGAGTTCGCTGGTGGCCTAGTGGTTAGGATTTGACACTTTCACTGCTGTGGCCTGGGTCCAATCCCTGATCGGAGAACTGAGATCCTGCAAGCCGCAAACTCCACCCCCTCCAAAAAAAATTACAAGCACAAAGAAAATAATAATAAAACAAAAATCATTCCAAAAAATGACATAAATAAATGTTGGTTTTGCTAAAAAAAAAAAAATTTTTTTTTTTTCAATGAGAAAGCATCTCTCCCTTGACTTGAATGAGAAGCTAAAATTACTGAGTGGTCTTTAGCCTGGCAGCAAGCGCACTTTCTATAGACTTTCTGTTTTGATAGTAACACACTAGAAACCTGGACTCACAACAGTATGTTGCAACCACAATTGGTTTACATTCCCATATGACACAACGGGCTTGTAACAAGCGAACACCAAGGTTTTCCAAGACTATCTGAATTGGATTTATGTCCTTTCATTTCTGTTAGCTTCACATCACTGAGTTTCATCTTCTGCAGGGGGGTGCTGTTGATGTTAGCAAAGTGACGATTAGGAACCCGTGTTTCAATTTTCAGGTTGTCTGGGCAGAAGTCCTTTAAGAGTCAAGGGGAGTTTCAAGTTGTGTGCATATTTCTGTTTCACAGACTTGTGTAAGAGAAGTTCATATTCTGTTGTCATCTTATGAGAAAACATTTTGAAAAGGCAACAATTCAAGGCCCTGACACTAACATAGCTGACATCTTGCTGCGTGTAAGCAGGATCCTACAAAGCAATGGGTGGTAGAGTTTGCCGCATAAAGATCTTTCCTCTAATGGCTTACCAACTATCACAGGTGTTCTGTCTGTTCACAAAATGCCAAGTGAGTTTTATTTGCAAGAGAAACTTTGCAGCCTTTCAAAGATATTGCCAGATTTGAAATTTCAAAAAGAACTTGCTAAGCAGGAATTCATTTCTGAAGGCATCATCCGGTTGCATAAAAGAAGCTTTGAATCCCACCATCACATGCCTCAAAATAGTATTTTTAAAAAGTCAACCATCATGGAATAATTTCATTTTTTTAGAGGCACTACTTTAACCCTCTTCCTCTGCACCCAACCATACAGGAACTTGGCCGTTTCTGGGGTACACAGCTTTCACCAGTTATCTTGCTGCTATTTTAAGATGTGGGTTCTGCATCAGGGAAACCCAAATTTTGGTGTAGCCTTGCGTTTTCAACCAACCTTTCCTTCTGGAAAAAGATCTAAGCTAATATATTTTTGGAACCGAAAGTATGAGGTGCTACTTTAACATTTTTGGCTTCATGCTCCTTTCATCAGCAAAAATGTCGTTATGCAAAAAATAAAAACCAAAACACTGGGTATTGAAGTCCTAACACATCGGGTGGAAGGCAAAGCCAAGGATACTTGCTATTTCTTATTTATTATTTTCTTTGACATTTGCTAACTTAAGCCAGTCCTCAAGTAAACAAAGATAGATGTTTCTTATCATAATGGCAGGGCATGTATTTTAAAACTCCTAACAGAGGAAAACTATTCTGACACATGACAACACTGATGACTATACAGTACGTGTGTACAGGAGCAGCCACACTAGACAGAATAGTGTGTTCCAAGACGATCTGGAAAAATCACATAAAAATTATTTCCATGTACAGTGGAGGACAGTGGAGCCTGGTGGGCCCCCGTGACTCCACGGGGTCACAAAGAGTGGGATATGACTTAGCAACTACACAACAACAACACTGTGTGCATAACTGTCCATGCATCTGTGTGTGTCTACACACACATAGCCACATGCCTGATTCATAGACCTCTCTCTGATGCCCTCCCATGGACATCAAGTTACACACCCTTATGTAAAAGTGTGGGCAGTAGCTTCAGCCCAAGCACAAATCCAATATGATGACAAAGATGGAGGTGAGCCCAGTGGTGGGAGAGATCCACTCTCCTGGTTACCTTAGAAAAGGCCTCACAAGGACCCAGTGAGATAACATTGAAGGGTGTGTGTATGTGTTTAGTCCTGTCTAACTCTTTGCAACCCCATGGACTGTAGTCCCTCAGGCTCCTCTGTCCACAGAATTCTCCAGGCGAGAATACTGTAGTGGGTTTCTATTCCCTTCTCCAGGATATCTTCCTGACCCAGGGATCAAACACAGGTCACCTGCATTGCGGACAGATTCTTTACCATCTGAGCTACCAGGAAGGTTGAGTAGTAGCTTATTAGATTGAGAACATCCTATACAGAAACTAAAAAGGGAGATGCCGTACTGAGGGAAATGTGGGTGGTGTGGATGCCTCTAAGCCTTCTGTTGGAAGTGCTCAGCTGCAAAGACAGAACAAAATGCCTTGGCATGGAGTTCTACTCTGATTTTCTTTTTGCTTCAGTTTTCTCATTTTTAATATGAGGAAGGCAGTTTTGTGCCTGTCCAAACACGATTTCTGTAGTCCTTATTTGCCACACCGAGTCCACAAATGCCTTAAAAGAGAGGATACAGTCAGTCACCCTATCTTTGTTTAGGGTAAATAATAAGTAGTGGTAGCTATAATTCTAGTAGAGGAAGTGAAATGAGCCTCTATTCTGTGTTAAGTATTACATTAAGCCTCTTGCATGTATCATCACAGGTTGCCTTTTTAACACCTGAGGAAGAGATTGCTATCATATCCATGACAAGGAAATGGAGGTGAAGTATAATAAGTCCCCTACATACAAATATTCAAGTTACAAGCTTTCGAAGATGTAAATATGCATCCTTGCTGGAACCAGAACCTGTGTCATTAATGTCAGGTGTGATGAAGAGTTTGCCCACCCTCTCTTATTGCTGACAATCCTTCAGCTCTACCATCTCCCACCTCCTTTCCCTCCTCCAGTCAGTGACTCTTCTTGCTTGTTCCCTCAATGCCAACTGTCGCTGTACGACTGTACTTACAAGATTAGAGTACTGTACTGTAAGATTAGAGGTTTTATTCTTGTATTTGTTTTTTACATATGACTCATGTGAAAAGTTTTATAAATCTGTTGCAGTACAGTACTATATAGCTGATTGCTTTAGCTGGGTACCTTGACTAACTTTGTTGGACTTAAGAACAAAACTGGATTTACAAATGCAATCATGGAACAGAATTTGTTCATATGTAGGCCCCTTACTGTAGGTTAGGGCTTCTCTGGTAGCCCAGTCAGTAAGAATCTGCCTTCAGTACAGGAGACCTGGGTTTGGTCCCTGGGTCAGAAAGATCCCCTGGAGATGGAAATGGCAACCCACTCCAGTATTCTTGCCTGGAAAATCCTATGGATAGAGGAGCCTGGCAGGCTACAGTCCATGGGGTTGCAAGAGTCAGACATGACTTAGCAAATAAACCAGCTACTGTAGGTTAAGAGACATGGCTGAAATTTCTCAGAGAGCAGTCACAGAACCAGCACTTAAATCAGGCTGTTTCTTCTGCTCTTCTTCACTTGTGTCCAGTGATCTCACACCTGGATTCTCCATCCTTGGCCAGCCCTTCAGAATGAAGCCTCCTTTGGGAGCCACCCATACTAGATATACTTCTTTCTAGAGGCTGTTTCTCCAATCATCTTCCTGGCTGCACACACCTCAGTCTATGCGCAAGTGAAACACAACCCACTTGACCTGAGCTAGAGGACATTGTGCTTCAGATAGGACCCAGGGTGTGGGCCCCTCTTTGTCTGGGAGCTGGGCTTCTGCAGTAGTCAGCTATTTTCAGAGCCATGGGAAATAGTTTCTTCTGGAATGTCCTAGAAATGAGTGCCCCTGTGAGTGAGATGAAGTTGTGTCAGCCTAAAGCTGTGATTGCCCTGCGTGTTCAGAAAGCTGAGCATGGGGAGAACAGAGAAAGAAACAAAAAGAAACAACAAAAAGGGAAACATGGAGGAGGGATGGACTGGGAGTTTGGGGTCAGTAGATACACACTATCACCTGTAGAATGGCTGGGCAACAAGGTCTTCCTGTATACCACAGGGAACTACATTCATTACCCTGGGATAGACCATAATGGAAAAGAATATAAAAAAGAACAGGTATTTGTAAAACTGAGTCCCTTTGCTGTGTAGCAGAAATTAACACAACATTGTAAATCAACCATACTTCAATTAAAAGAGAAAAAAACTAAGTTCCCCCCCCCCTCCCCCAGACCCCAAGGTGATCCTGCAGTGGAGGAAAGGTGCTTCTCTGGGTATCTACAAACACAGGCTGGGTTTCTTTTCATTCTGAGGAGTTTTGTCTACACTCAATAGAGGAGCTTGTTCTGCCTGAAAGAAGTGACTCCAGCTGGATCTGCTGTTGCTGCTAAGTCACTTCAGTCGTGTCCGACTCTGTGTGACCCTATAGACGGCAGCCCACCAGGCTCCCCCGTCCCTGGGATTCTCCAGGCAAGAACACTGGAGTGGGTTGCCATTTCTTTCTCCAATGCATGAGAGTGAAAAGTGAAAGGGAAGTTGCTCAGTCATGTCCAACTCTTCGCGACCCCATGGACTACAGCCTACCAGGCTCCTCTGTCCATGGGATTTTCCAGGCAAGAGTCCTGGAGTGGGGTGCCATTGCCTTCTCCAGGATCTAGCTTGAATTAACTGTTGAAATTTCTGAATTTCTTCCTTCTTATCTCTCCCTGTCAAATTACCTTACCCAGCTAGCTCAAGGTTATAGCAGGAAAGTATCTTTGTTGATGTCTTAGTTTATTTGGGCTCTTATAACAAAATAAGAAGGTAGCTTATAAACAACAGAAACTGCTCACAGTCCGGGAGGCTGGGAAATCCAAGGTTAAGGCACCAGCATGGTTATGTTTTGTGAGTCCTCTTCTAGGTTCCTAGCTGGCCAGGTGCTGGTTCCAGAGTCTCTCTGTGTCCTCATCTGGTGGAGGGAGCTAGAAAGTTTGTTTGAGCCTCTTTTATAAGAACACATATTCCATTCACAAGGGCTCCACCCTCACGACCTAAGTACTTCCCAAAGGGCCCACCTCCTAATACCATTCTCCATAGGAATTAGGATTTCAAAATGTGAATTTGAGGGAGACATAAACATTCAAATTCCCTGGGAGTTCTCAGTCCCTTTCCTAGATTCCCAGGTTGGAAAATCTGTTGTGGGTCCTAGAACTTTATCTGGTCCCATCACTTCATGGCAAATAGATGTGGAAACAATAGAAACAGTGACAGACTTTATTTTCTTGGGCTCAAAAATCACTGCAGATGGTGACTGCAGCCATGAAATTAAAAGACACTTATTCCTTGGAAGAAAGACTATGACCAACCTAGACAGCATATTAAAAAACAGAGACATTACTTTGTCAACAAAACTCCATATAGTCAAGGCTATGGTTTTTCCAGTAGTCATGTATAGATGTGAGGGTTGCAGTATAAAGAAAGCTGAGTGCCAAAAAATTGAGCTTGTGAACTGTGATGTTAGAGAAGACTCTTGAGAGTCTCTTGGACTGCTAGGAGATCAAACCAGTCAATTCTAAAGGAAATCAGTCCTGAATATTCGTTGGAAGGACTGATGCTGAAACTGAAGCTCCAGTACTCTGGCCATCTGATGCAAAGAACTGACTCATTGGAAAAGACTCAGGTGCTGGGAAAGTTTGAAGGCAGGAGGAGAAGGGGATGGCAGAGGATGAGATGGTTGGAGGGCATCACCGATTTGATGGACATGAGTTTGAGCATGCTCTGGGAATTGGTGATAGACAGGGAGGCCTGGCATGCTGCAGTCCATGTGTTCACAAGTATTCAGGCATGACTGAGTGACTGAATGGAAAAACTAAACATTCAAACCATGGCAGTTAATTTCTGCCTTTTTTATTTTTTGAGGTTGATTTTGTGCAGCAATATGGTAACTATTAAAAAGGGAGAGGAGCAGAAGGTTAATCTGTCTTCCCATCCCACCACTTGACAGGCTACAGGTGCCTTTGTGCACAGCCTTATAAACCTCCTGGACACCTTCCTGATCTTAATTAAGAAGTAGCATCTCATGCTCCCTGCCACAATGGAGATAAATCTTTCCTCCTGCTTCAAATCATTACATAGAAAGTCTTATGGAGGGATCTAGGAGAAGCATCATCTTAGTGTCCCTTACATTTCTACGATGTGATATATTTTGAACTAGATTTGCAGTCACTTCAAAGGCATATTTACAGCCATAAATTCGTGAGTGATTTCTCTCAGCTAAACAGACAAGAGAAATTTTAATAATGTTAGAGAAAACTCTCTCATAAACTTGCTTTCTTTTAAGTGTTTATTTTTTTTCAATTTATATATTCATTTGGCTGCTCCAGGTCATATGTACAGCATGAAGGATTTTCAATCTTTGCTGTTGCATGTGAACTTTTAGTGTGACCAGGCATCAAACCTGGGCCTTCTGCATTGGGAGTGTGGAGTCTTAGCCACTGGACCACCAGTAAAGTCCCATAAGTTGTTTTCTTTATCATAAAAGGATTCATTCATATACTCTCTGGCATGAAACCCTTGAAATTAGGAAGTCAGAATAAATGCTTTTTTTATATTGGAACCACTCTGGACAGAAGAAGGATCACAGTGCTAAAGCGACTTGCATGTACTATTTGAAGTGACCCCTGACCACGCCGTAGTTTCATCTCTGTCCCTTCCTACCTTGGGGAAGTTGTTTCTGAAGCCACTGTTGAGAGCTTGTAATAAGCTGCTGTGTTTACTGTGAACGTACACAGCCCTGCTGTCAAAGCTGCTTTCCCTGCCTGAGATCAGGCAGGTTCCCAAAACACTTCAGGAACTTTTAACGACTCCTCACAAATCCCCTGTGAAGCGGGACATTCTTCATCTGCCTCTGAGCAGAATATAAAACATTTGTCTGACTTGTTTAAGGTCACAGAGAAGGAGAGAGCCAGAGCAGACAGAAACAGAAATGGGGCTGGATGGGAACCAGCCCTGTGGGTGCAACAAAGTCAGGGTGATGTGCAGGGGTGAATGGGGCCAGGCTGTAGGTGTTTTGTAGGGGTGATATGGCAACCAAGGGAACAGAGATGCTGAATGTAGGCCCTGTGCCTTTCCTCAGAGTGAAAAGGCATCTGAGTGGGGGCCGGATTGAGGCAGGGACTGGGTGAGGAGGGAGGAAGAAAGCAGGTCAAAGATCAAGTGTCAGGGTGAGGGAGCAGGGAGGGAGATGCAGGGATTGAATGTAACGGGATGGTGATGCAAGAGTGGAGTCAGAAACAGGTCTAGAATGAGTGGAAGGAGAGGTTTGTTTTGTGTCTGGGTCTTAATTTAAGAGGCTGACTGAGTGATGTTACAGAGTAGTCGATGTCATTGAAAAACAAGTTTAAAGTTGCTCGTACTTTCTCTAGCAACAAGAGATGTGGCTCACTACACAACACCTGAGCGGCACCAGGTGTTGGTCAGGAAGAGGAAGCAGGAGTGGGGATGGGTGTGGGTCAGGGAGTATTAGGTCATAGCCTTCACTGTGGTTTTCATGGGAAAGGCAAGGCAAGGCTGGGTGAAGAGTTTAGGATTAAATAGTTTTAAATAATTTTGGTGGACTTTGGGCTCTAGGGGTAATCTTTAGTTGCCTGGCTCCTGGCCCTGGCATGATTAAGGCAGGGCTGTGTACCCAGGCGTCTGAGTATCAGATAGCATGCCTTTTGCTATTTCTCAGTTCAGTTCAGTTCAGCTCAGTCGCGCAGTCCTGTCTGACTCTTTGCGACCCCATGAATCGCAGCACGCCAGGTCCCCCGTCCATCACCAACTCCCAGAGTTCACTCAGACTCATGTGCATCGAGTCAGTGATGCCATCCAGCCATCTCATCCTCTGTCGTCCCCTTCTCCTCCTGCCCCCAATCCCTCCCAGCATCAGAGTCTTTCCCAATGAGTCAACTCTTCGCATGAGGTGGCCAAAGTACTGGAGTTTCTGCTTTAGCATCAGTCCTTCCAGTGAACAACCGGGACTGAACCCCTTTAGAAAGGACAGGTTGGATCTCATTGCAGTCCAAGAGACTTTCAAGAGTCTTCTCCCACACCGCAGTTCAAAAGCATCAATCTTTCGGCACTCAGCTTACTTCACAGTCCAACTCTCACATCCATACATGACCACTGGAAAAACCATAGCTGTGGCTAGACGAACCTTCGTTGGCAAAGTAATGTCTCTGCTTTTGAATATGCTATCTAGGTTGGTCATAACTTTTCTTCCAAGGAGTAACCATCTTTTAATTTTATGGCTGCAGTCACCATCCGCAGTGATTTTGGAGACCAAAAAAAATAAAGTCTGACGCTGTTTCCACTGTTTCCCATTTATTTCCCATGAAGTGATGGGACCAGATGCCATGATCTTTGTTTTCTGAATGTTGAGCTTTAAGCCAACTTTTTCACTTTTCTCTTTCACTTTCATCAAGAGGCTTTTGAGTTCCTCTTCACTTTCTTCCATAAAGGTGGTGTCATCTGCATATCTGAGGTTATTGATATTTCTCCTGGCAAACTTGATTCCAGCTTGTGCTTCATCCAGCCCAGTGTTTCTCATGATGTACTCTGCATGTAAGTTAAATAAGCAGGGTGACAATATACAGCCTTGACGTACTCCTTTTCCTATTTGGAAGCAGTCTGTTGTTCCATGTCCAGTTCTAACTGTTGCTTCCTGACCTGTGTATAGGTTTCTCAATAGACAGGTCAGACGGTCTGGTATTCCTATCTCTTTCAGAATTTTCCTCAGTTTATTGTGATCTACACAGTCAAAGGCTTTGGCATAGTCAATAAAGCAGAAATAAATGTTTTTCTGGAACTCTCTTGCTTTTTCCATGATCCAGGAGATGTTCGCAATTTGATCTCTGGTTCCTCTGCCTTTTCTAAAACCAACTTGAACATCTGGAAGTTCACGGTTCACGTATTGCTGAAGCCTGGCTTGGAGAAGTTCGAGCATTACTTTACTAGCGTGTGAGATGAGTGCAACTGTGCGGTAGTTTGAGCATTCTTTGGCATTGCCTTTCTTTGGGATTGGAATGAAAACTGACCTTTTCCAGTCCTGTGGCCACTGCTCAGTTTTCCAAATTTGCTGTCCTATTGAGTGCAGCACTTTCACAGCATCATCTTTCAGGATTTGAAATAGCTCCACTGGAATTCCATCACCTCCACTAGCTTTGTTTGTAGTGATGCTTTCTAAGGCCCACTTGCCTTCACATTCCAGGATGTCTGCCTCTAGGTGAGTGATCACACCATTGTGATTATCTTGGTTGTGAAGGTCTTTTTTGTACAGTTCTTTTGTGTATTTTTGCCACCTCTTCTTAATATCTTCTGCTTCTGTTAGGTCCATACCATTTCTGTCCTTTATAGAGCCCATCTTTGCATGAAATGTTCCCTTGGTATCTCTAATTTTCTTGAAGAGATCTCTGTTGTTGCTGCTGCTAGGTTGCTTCAGTCCTGTCCAACCCTGTGTGACCCCATAGACGGCAGCCCACCAGGCTCCCCCATCCCTGGAATTCTCTAGGCAAGAATACTGGAGTGGGTTACCATTTCCTTCTCCAATGCATGAAAGTGAAAAGTCAAAGTGAATTTGTTCAGTTATATCTGACTCTTAGCAATCCCATGGACTGCTGCCTACCAGGCTCCTCCGTCCATGGGATTTTCCAGGCAAGAGTACTGGAGTGGGGTGCCATTGCCTTCTCCAGAAGAGATCTCTAGTCTTTCCCATTCTGTTGTTTTCCTCTATTTCTTTGCATTGATCCCTGAGGAAGGCTTTCTTATCTCTCCTTGCTATTCTTTGGAACTCTGCATTCAGATGCTTATATCTTTCTTTTTCTCTTTTGCTTTTCACTTCTCTTCTTTTCACAGCTATTTGTAAGGCCTCCCCAGACAGCCATTTTGCTTTTTTTCATTTCTTTTCCATGGGGATGGTCTTGATCCCTGTCTCCTGTACAATGTCACGAATCTCCGTCCATAGTTCATCAGGCACTCTATCTATCAGATCTAGGCCCTTAAATCTATCTCTCACTTCCACTGTATAATCATAAGGGATTTGATTTAGGTCATATATGAATGGTCTAGTGGTTTTGCCTACTTTCTTCAATTTAAGTCTGAATTTGGCAATAAGGAGTTCATGATCTGAGCCACAGTCAGCTCCCGGTTTGTTTTTGCTGACTGTATAGATCTTCTCCACCTTTGGCTGCAAAGAATATAATCAGTCTGATTTTGGTGTTGACCATCTGGTGATGTCCATGTGTAGAGTCTTCTCTTGTGTTGTTGGAAGAGGATGTTTGCTATGACCAGTGCATTCTCTTGGCAAAAGTCTATTATCCTTTGCCCTGCTTCATTCCATATTCCAAGGCCAAATTTGCCTGTTACTCCAGGTGTTTCTTGACTTCCTACTTTTGCATTCCAGTCCCCTATAATGAAAAGGATATCTTTTTTGGGTGTTAGTTCTAAACGGTCTTGTAGGTCTTCACAGAACAATTGAACTTCAGCTTCTTCAGCATTACTGGTTGGGGCATAGACTTGGATTACTGTGATATTGAATGGTTTGCTTTGGAGACAAGCAGAGATCATTCTGTCTTTTTGAGATTGCATTCAAGTACTGCATTTTGGACTCTTTTGTTGACCATGATGGCTACTCCATTTCTTCTAAGGGATTCCTGCCTGCAGTAGTAGATATAATGGTCATCTGAGTTAAATTCACCCATTCCAGTCCATTTTAGTTCTCTGATTCCTAGAATGTTGACGTTCACTCTTGCCATCTCTTGTTTGACCACTTCCAATTTGCCTTGATTCATGGACCTAAGATTCCAGGTCCTTATGCAATATTGCTCTTTACAGCATCATGCCTTGCTTCTGTCACCAGTCACATCCACAGCTGGGTATTGTTTTTGCTTTGGCTCCATCCCTTCATTCTTCCTGGAGTTATTTCTCCACTGATCTCCAGTAGCATATTGGGCACCTACTGACCTGGGGAGTTCCTCTTTCAGTATCCTATCATTTTGCCTTTTCATACTGTTCATGGGGTTCTCAAGGCAAGAATATTGAAGTAGTTTGCCATTCCCTTCTCCAGTGGACCACATTCTGTCAGACCTCTCCACCGTGACCTGTCTGTCTTGGAAGGCACTATTGATTGTGATAAGGGCAAAGTTACTGCTTCTTCCTGGTCCTCAGTTTCCAGAGGATGAAAAGTTGCCACTCATCCTCTCAATGTTAATGGGGATGTGTTCCATGTTAAGAGTCTACTCAACTACATTCCAGTCTCTGAGAAAAGTTTTCCAGTGAAAGTATTAATACATTCTCAATAGCAGATTGATTTATTTTTCTGAGATTATGGCTGATTTGAGAGTTGGAACCTCTAGTGGTCTGAAAGCAATAAGATACTCCATAAAATAGGTTGCTTGCAGGTGTCCCATGGCCCATTTTTATGCCATGGAGGGGCCTCTAGAGTAACATTAGACCAGGGACTGCCTTTGTTGGTGGCCAGTGTACTTCTATTGTGAAGCTTTGTGTTTTCTTTCTTACTTTTCCATCAAACTCAAATGAGAATGTAGTAATATTGATTCCCTATAGAGATGAGTAAAAACTGAGTTCTATAGTCTGTTAAACATCTGAACTGCTATATTTTTTATTTTATTGTCAGAGCCAACAGTGAAATATAATTCCCAATGAAAATTTTAATATTAAAAATATTAGCAGTAACAACCAACTCTGAAGAAAAGTTGCAATTCACCAAATTGTACAGGATCAGTTTATGTTATAGAAGCAAGGTAATTCCTGTCTGATTTTATGATTATAGATTTATTTTTTCATTTTATGCATTGCTATAAATAAAATCACACAGTATTTACTCTTTTGTGCTTGCCTTTCCCTCCAATTTTGCTTCTGTGAGATGCATTCTTATTGTTGTACCAGTAGTTTGCTTTCTTATTGATGTAAATATTCTGTTGTATGGCTATATATACTAATTTATGTAATAAACTACTCCTAGTTTATATACAAGGAAATGGATAGAAAGTGCACCAAAAGACACATTCAGGAATGTCTATAGTAGCATTCAATCGGTTCAGTTCAGTCACTCAGTTGTGTCCAACTCTTGGGACTCCATGGACTGCAGCATGCCAGCCTTCCCTGTCCATCATCAACTCCTAGAGCTTACTCAAACTCATCTCCATTGAGTCGGTGCTGCCATTCAACCATCTCATTCTCTGTCATCCCCTTCTCCTCCCGCCTTCAATCTTTCCCAGCATCAGGGTCTTTTCAAATGAGTCAGTTCTTTGCATTAGGTGGCCAAAGTATAGCAGCACTAGTCTAACCTAGATGTCCATCAGCAGATTCACTTCCAGTCTGATGGCTTTCCCTTTTCTTAATATTTTCTTTCAAAGAACAGAAGTTCCTAATTTTAGTATAGCCCCATTTATCAATCTTTTTTTTCCTAAGGGTAGTAGTTTTGTGCCCTGCTTAAGAAATATCTGCCTTAGACCAAGGTCATTAGTACATTCTATGCTACCTTCTAGAAGATTTATTGTTCTATATCTCATATTTAGGCCTGCATTCAACCTAGAATTAATTTTCCCATGTGAAAGGTGGGTCAAGATTAATTATTTTTTCCTCTTTAAATATCCAATTTGCCATTTAGTGATAAGACCATTGCTCTTCAGTGTCATCTTTTTCTACTGGTTTTATTTTATTCATTTTATTTTTAAAAATATTTATTTATGTACTTGGCTTTGTCGGGTTTTAGTTAAGGCACGCTGGATCTCAGTCTTCATTGCTGGCATGTGGGATTTTAGTTGTGGCCTATGAGATCTAGTTTTCTGACCACAGATCAAACCCAGGACCCATGGGAGGACTGGGAACATGGAGTCTTGCCACTGGATCACAAGGAAGTCCCTCTACTGGTGTTGCTGCTGCTGCTGCTAAGTCACTTCAGTCGTGTCCGACTCTGTGCGACCCCAGAGACGGCAGCCCACCAGGTTCCCCCATCCCTGGGATTCTCCAGGCAAGAACACTGGAGTGGGTTGCCATTTCCTTCTCCAATGCATGAAAGTGGAAAGTGAAAGTGAAGTCGCTCAGTCGTGTCTGACCCTCAGCGACCCCATAGACTGCAGCCTTCCAGGCTCCTCTGTACATGGGACTTTCCAGGCAAGAGTACTGGAGTCGGGTGCCATTGCCTTCTCCTACTGGTGTTAAATAATGCTAACTAAATGGAGGAAAGTTAAGAACAATGTTGTTTTGTTTTTTCTAATACCTATACAGCTTTCTGTTTGTGTATGTGGAAAGAAAAAAGGTGAGGTGTTAGTCGCTCAGTCGTGTCCAACTCTTTGTACCATGGACTGTAGTCCACCAGTCTCCTCTGTCCATGGAATTCTCCAGGTGGCTATCTGGAATCTATGGTAAGAGATTTTCGGGGTTTTTTTTTTTTTTTGCTAAGCTGGATTTGTTTTTTTAGATATATTTTAATGATCCTTAAACCAAGACCACTGCAAGATTTGATGGCAGTCTTGGATTTTTGCCATAGGCTTAAGAAGGCAACGTAAATTGGTTTTTGTGTTGCTTTTATTTCTTTTTGACTCATTGGCAGGAAATAAAAGGGAGATTGCTTGAGGTCAAACTTTCTTCCCAAGATAAACTATATTGTTGCTGAAAAAAATTGCTTCCGTAAAGTGAAAAAAAGAGCAGACTTGTCACAGAAATATAGTCAGCATCGTGTAACTGGAAGACACTTAAGTTTCTTAGATTACTGAAAAGACGTCAACAGTTTTTAAAAGTCTGAATTTCCAAGGTTCAAGAAAGGCACTTTGCTTCAGGGTCCAAAGAGGGACCTTGATAGAGTAATAGAGTTGAAAGGGTCATGTTCCCAAGTTCCTGTTCTGCCACCAGATACTTATGGACTCTTTTGTTTCCTTCTTTTTCAATCAAAGATGCAGGTCAGTACTTCTGTGTTTCCTGCTGTGACTGTGTCACCTGTTTCATTGTACACCTTACTCCCAAATGCACAAGTGGTCCACAGTCTGGCCTCTGTATTAGCTTTATTTTTGTTGTCCCTCCTGTTCAGGAAGCTTTCCTGAGGGTAAGAAAATAAAAGACTGCTGCTGTTGTTGTTGCTGAGTCATATCTAACTCTTTGCAGCTCCATGGACTGCAGCTTGCCAGGCCTCCCTGTCCTTCACCATCTCCCTGAGTTCTCCCAAGTTCATGTCCAAAGGGCTACTACAGAGCAATAAAATTTTTCCTCTGTAATTTATTAAACATAATTTTCAAATTATTATCACTAAACACTCACCTGTGGCCATGTTAAATTCAGAGTTTGGAATAGACTTTAGTTCCTCGCAGATCCTTCTCATTTCTTTTTCTCAGTTTTTGTTTCCCAAAACTATTGCCTTTTCTTACTATACAAACAGTGTTGATTTTTTCCAGTAGGCCTAAGGAAATGTGTAGTTCCTCTTACATGTTCTCAGCGAATTCCACCTGGTGACTACAAATTTATTTCCCAAGTGCTTAAAGGTTAAAGATAAGTCTGTGACTGGGAAATGCAGGAAAATTAACAACCTGGAACAACCATATTATTATTTTTGTCAAGGCTGTGTGGCATGCTGCAAGATCTTATTCCAAAACCAGGGAATGAACCAGTGCCCCTTGCATTGGCAGCACAGTGCCTTAACCATGTACCTCCAGGGATATCCCACAACTCTATATCATTGAATCGAATGCACCATCAATTATAAGGTGCACCATCTTGTTAAGTATCAGGAAGAAAGAAAACAAAAAAATTCTCTCAGTGAAATCATGAAACATCAATGGTAAGATACATTCCAATTTTTAAAATGTGTAAAATGCTCAGAAATGTCATGGAATCTATGAATTATGGTAATCATATCAGTTCTCTAACTAAATAATTTGCAGCAACATATCCAAGAAAAAAAAAATATATAGGCATGAGCATGATGGGCTTCTCAGGTGGGGCTAGTGGTAAAGAACCTGACTGCCAATATAGGAGATGTAAAAGTTGCCAGTTTGATCCTGGGTTGATCCCCTGGAGGAAGGCATGGCAACCCACTCTAGTATTCTTCCCTAGAATACTGGAGAGAGGAGCCTGGTGGGCTACATACAGTCCATGGGGTCGCAAAGAGTCGGACATGACTAAAGTGACTTAGCATGCACAAATGAGCATGATAGTTCCTGAACTCAACTGTTCATTGGAGATACCTGGGGATTTCTGGATCCCTCTTGAAGAAAGCTGAATCAGAATACTGGAGGATGGGTCCAAAGAATGCATAAACTAAACCAGCCAACATGTTAAAAAGCTCTCCCCACTTTGTTGGGCTGGTCATCTGTATCGGGAGCTATAAAGACAGAGAAAGCTTATCTGATAATATGTTTGTCATCGCTATTGCCCTGTTGCAGTTGGTTAATCTCCAGAACCAGCAAAAGAGAATGTTTATGGAAGAGTCATCCGATATGTTGCTTGTTTTTTTCTCTTCTATAAGGAGAAAATGGATTGATGGACTAATCTTGTTCATATTTTCAAACACTGAGAGTGGAATTCTATTAGTACTGAAATGATTCTTAACAAAAAGTGCAAACAAGTACTGAATAGAGAGGTTGGTATTTTAGAAAAGAATCAGTTGATCACAAGAACCATAAGGTATGTTTCATACTTAAACTAACTTATTTTTTCTTTTTAAATTTTTCAAGTAAGATTATGAGATTAGTATATTTTAAGTGCAGCAAGGCATTCGACAAGCTTCCTACGATATCCTTGAGGATGTGATGATGAAATACATACCATAAGATTAACTGAATCCATTTCAAGGCTGGTCAGAAAAATGAAACAAGTTTCTGTCCTTGACCCTATCTTATGTATCTTTTTAACAAACCGTTCGACTGAAGACATATAATAACACATTTGTTCAATTTGAATTGTTACCAAAGTTGGCAGAGCTCACTAGCGCTATAATCAATCAAACTAAGATTGTGACATGCTGGAACATTTGGGAAAAAATTAATTTAAAAACTATGAGCTCTCCTTTTTTTTGGTTAAAATATATGATTTGAACAAATTCAGTATATGTACAGTGGAGACATATGAAAATGTTCTGAGCATTTTAGTTGATCCAAAAGTAAAAGTTGCTCAGTCGTGTCTGATTCTTCAATACCCCACGGACTGGAACTTGCCAGGCATCTCTGTCCGTGGAATTCTCCAGGAAAGAATATTGGTATGGGTAGCCATTCGTTTATCCAGGGGACCTTCTCAGCCCAGGGATCAAACCCATATCTCCTGCACTGCAGGCAGATTCTTTAACATCTAGCTATCAGAGAAGCCCAGTTGACCTGAAGTTTATCATGATTTTAAAGTGTAACATAATAGTTGAGAAGCTAAAATGATTAGCCTGCTATAGGGAAACTCACCAGCTCTCTTAATGGAATAACTTTCTAATTCCTCAGGTTTGGCAATGGACAGAGGGGCTCCAGATAGGAAGTGCTGCTGGACTTCACAACTCTTCTCTTACCTTAAAGAGATTGCTCTGGCACCAACAAGCTGTACCCCTATCTGTCCTTATTCTAACACAAGCCATAATTTAAGGTTCCAGGAAACTGGAGACAGTTTCTACCCAAAGACTACCATAAATAATTAGTCTCCAGGATTGGCTCTTCTCAGAAAACAGAACTCTGGCTCTTCCCAGGGTCCCCTCGTGTGACGTCCTGTCCAGCCATAGCATTGTTTCCCCTTGCTAACCACCCATTTGCCTCTTCAACCAAGTGCCCTCTGAACCCTTCAGAAAGACCCAAAGTGGAACAAGGAAGATGGTCCATCTATTTTTCATTGTAAATTTTCTTCCATGTTGTAATTCTATTCCCAGAATGTTTCTATTCCATGGATTTTTGACACTGGAATGATGATTTCGTTACCATGAGACCCCAATGTCTGCTCATGTGATTCGTATGACAGTACACTTTGGCATTAATAGGACAACTATGTCGTATCACACTAGTCCAGTATTAGGATGAGATGCACACACATGGACAGAGAAGTCCTTTCCATCAAACCATATCATTACCTGAATTAAGAAATAATTTCTCTGATTTTGCAGTATACCAAATTTTGAATGCTAAATTAATTTCTGCCCATCAAAAAAGGAAAACTTTGACAATCTGCTGTGTTTTCCAAAGAAGGAGCTCAGGTCGAAGAAATTGAGAACAATGTGCACACTGCTATATTTAAAATGCATAACCAACAAGGACTTACTGTATAGCACAGGGAACTCTGCTCAATGTTATGTGGTAGCCTGGATAGGAGGGGAGTTTTAGGGGAGTGGATACCTATAAATCTGTCGCTGAGTCCCTTTGTGATCCACATGAAACTCACAACGGTGTTAATTCGCTATTCTCCAATATAAAATAAAAAGTTAAAACAGAGACACTCTGAACTGTGTTTCCCAAAGAAGGAGACCAGGTTGAAGAAATAGGGAAAATAAAGCTTAGAGAGTAAAACAGAAAGATATGGTAGCTCTCTCTGAATTCCATTTATAAGAAGAAGCATGTGAAAGACGTCCTAACAGTGTAATTTTTATGATTCTTTATGACTCAAAGATTTCTGGTTCTCTGACTTGTTCTATGTCATTCTGGACAGATGTACCAAGACAACTGGGTACAAGATACAAGGAAGTAGACTTGGGTTCAATATAATTAAAAATAAAAACTCTCAAATTCCTAAAACTGCTCCTATAAAAAAGACCACCTTATGATGTGTTCTGTCTATTTTAAAACCATCAAAAGAATTCCCCTGGAAGGAATGTTAGTTGTAAGTGGTCAATAGATAAGGGTCTGTAGCTTAATAACTTGATTCAAATCCCAGCTCTACCATTTACTACAGGTAACCTTGGTTATGTTATTCCAACTCTGTTTCTCTATTTCTTTAGCTGTGTAATGGGTCTAACAATAACATGGGGGACAAAACAAGTTACAATAGAAAAACCCCTTGGAAAGATAGATGACAAATATTGAACACTTAATAATTGTTGGTTTTTATTAGTTCCTTCCAAACACTAATATTCTTTGATTCTAACTGTAATTATTTTCAATGTCCCTAATGTTCTTTATATAAGAGAAGAAATCTATTAATACAATACCAAAATAGAGCAAGTGCTTGGGTTGATGGGATTCTTTGACTAGGGGCTATGATTTAGAGGCCAGTTCAGTAGAAATATGGACTCAATATTGACATAAGTTTATGCTCTTATAAAACGATTTATAATTTGGTACCCTTCGGGTGACTCCATGGACTATAGCCTGCCAGGCTCCTCTGTCCATGGCATTCTTTAGGCAAGAGTACTGGAATAGGTTGCCATTTCCTTCTCCACGGTATCTCCCCAAACCAAGGATTGAACTGGCATCTCTTAAAACTCCAGCATTGGCAAGCGTGTGTGTGGTGTTTTTTTTTTTTTTTTTTGCCACAGAGAAGGCAACGACACACCACTCCAGCACTCTTGCCAGGAAAATCCCGTGGACGGAGGAGCCTGGTAGGCTGCAATCCATGGGGTTGCGAAGAGTCGGACATGACTGAGCAACTTCACTTTCACTTTTCACTTTGATGCATTGGAGAAGGAAATGGCAACCCACTCCAGTGTTCTTGCCTGGAGGATCCCAAGGATGGCAGAGCCTGGTGGGCTGCTGTCTATGGGGTTGCACAGAGTCAGACACGACTGAAGCGACTTAGCAGCAGCAGCAGCAGCAGCAGCAGCAGCAGCAGCAGAACCACTTGGAAAGCCCAAAGTTGGTTTAGCATTAATTTAAAAAATTTAACAATAGGAAATATTGAAAAATGTAAGCAATGCAGAACTGCAAAATAAATTAAAATTTCTTTTGGACTGGTTCTTAAGCAAATAAGTAAGCATATATGATTTCATATAATTTACTCCAAAACAGAAATTATACTCACAGAAATTACACTGATTTGCAACTTCCTTTTTTAAAATTAAGATATTATTATTTTTAGAACATTTTAGATTCACAGCAAAATTGAGGGTATAGAGATTTCCCATATATTCCCTGCACCCATATGGGCACAGCCTCTTCTTTATCAACAGCCTCCCCCAGAGTGGTACATCTGTCACAACTGATGAACCTATGTTGACACATGTAATTATCCAAAATTACATTACAGTTCACTTCTGATGTATTTTCTATGGGTACAATTTCATTTTGTGTACTGTTACAGTTTAAGAGTTCTATACAGAACATTTTATGGCTTTAGAATTAAAATCATAAGTATAAACAAATGCTGTTTTTGCTGTTGTTCGGTTGCCATGTCGTACCTTGGGGACATACATTTTAAACAAAATTTTCACATAGATTCTTTTTAAAATTTATTTTCATTTATTTATTTATTGGCTGTACTGGGTCTTTTGCAGTCACTTCTCTTGTTGCACAGGCTCTAGGCATGCAAGCTTCAGTAGTTGCAACACACACGTTCAGTATTTGTGGCACACTGGCTTTGTTGCTCCTCGGCATGTGGGATCTTCCTGGACCAGGGATTGAACCTGTGTCCCCTGCATTGGCAGGCAGATTCTTAACCAATGGACCATGAGGAAAGTTCCTCATATAGATTCTTGATCTGCTCATATCATCAAAAGTTGTACAGGTTGGTCAATTTAGGAACTGTGGAGCATGAATCTGGGAGTTTTACTCTTGGGTGTCCATGGCTCCAATCCAATTATTTTCCTGTCAGCTAGTTCCTCTTCCATTTGCACAACTGATATAAAACTGTGCCTATGTATCATAAACTTAAAAAAAAATAATTTCTAGGATAATGGTTAATAACACTTCTCTAGGATTTAAAAATGAGTTTAAATACTAATATTTGGATAAATTATACACTGAGAAAACCCTAAAGCATAATATAGTACAATTCTTTTGTTTTGCAGATGAAGAAACCAAGGTTCAACAAGATCAAATGGCATGTCCAAGACTGAACATGTTGGGCTGGAAGGTGAGATCCAGTGGTTACTTTGCCCTTTCTATTCTAAAAAATGGTAACTGGAATTTTTGAAGACCAATAAACACAGCAAATTAATATTATTTCAACAAATGGTTAATAAGCAATTTTACTGAAACTTTTTCTACCTGATGAAAGTAAGTTGAAATATTAAGCAAATGAATGGTTCATTGAGTTTTTTTTTTCATAGACAGTATCATTTTTAACAGAGTTTTTTAAAAGAATATATTTAACAGAGTTAAACAATTTTATGGCATTTCTGGCATCACTAGTTATTTCACAGTTATCATGGAAGTGGGACTTCATTTACATAAAAGGAAGAACTCAGAAGAAGAGCCCTTCATTGTTCCCAGTTGGGGTGTTGGCTGATATTAAGCAAAAAAGATATCTTGCCTTTTTGAATAAGAGTGAATAAGTACTGGTTTGAAACATTAATTATAAAGATCACATAATGAAAGAGGAAACATTTACTTATATGGAGCAAGAGAAAGTTTCCTATGTGTCAACAAAATGAAAGCTGTCATCAGTTGAGGGCCTTTTCATTCATTTTGATAATTTACAGCTGCCTTTTCTACTGTCTGCTTAAATCCAAACATGAAAGAATTTCTTTTTTTTTCAATTGCTCTGAGAACAGAAAAGAAGCAAAATTAGCATACCAGATCCCCAATAGGGTTAAAATGAAAGGAAAACAGGTGTTTAAGTTAATTGTCTTTCCCCTGGAAGGTTTCTTTTAATAATGTGCTTCTTGAACATTTAAAGTGGTCTAAGATTGCCTATAAACCAATTTAAACATGCAATGCCCAGAAAAACCTATTTTATAAAACATGGCTGATTATTTACATTAAATTTCTGAAAAGAAATATGTGTTCACATATGGAAGAGACTGCATACCTCTTTAAAAAAAATACAGTAAGTGAAAAGTTATAAATGTTATAGTTTTCCAGCCTCAAGATGTATTTGTAAACCATGTAAAGAGGTTTCCATGTTCTATTAACTCTGACATTAGTTTAATGAAATTAGTTGATTTAACACTGAGTCGGTGATGTGGCCTCTACAGTAATAAGGCAACAGCACAAGCTTAATTCTGAAATGTGCCTTTTGAAGACAAAATATTGATTTCTTCTTAAACATCTCTTATTAAGACTTTCAGATTCATAAATGGAAAAGCATCTTGCTAATTCCATGCAAATCACAATAGGAATTGGAATTAGAGCCTGACTTTTTCTTTGTAGGACTATTCCTATGTTGCCTACACATGCACCAAGAAATAAATCCAGCTTACTTCTTAGTGCCATAGTTTAACTCTTCCTGTTCCTTTGCCCCAGGGATGATATTAAGATAATATCTTTAAACATTTGCTATTCCCCTCTTTTTTTGTTCAGGTTTTTGTTAAATGTTTGTAGTTCATAGCATTTCTATAACAAGGAATTTTGTAGTCTATGTTGCCCTTAAATCTTTTATCCAGCATATATTTATTGAGTTCGAACATGGCCATGTACTGTTCTAGACAGTGGGGATGTGTCTGTGAAGAAAAGAGACAAAGATTCTTCCTTGTGGAAGGTCTAGTGCAGAGATAAACAATAAATTATCAACCAACAAATTGAATGTTGGAAGGCAATAAGTGTTCTGGAAAGAGGAAAAAAGACTAGGGAAAGAGCGGTCAAGAGTTCCTGGAGGAGGTGTTGGCAGGTTGCAATTGCCAATGTAGTCAGAATGGACCCCATTGAGAACAGACGCTTGAGTAAAGACTGAAACTAGTGAAGCAGCTTTTATTTAACAACAACATGCTTTTCATTAAAACAACACTTTCTTTAATCCATTTTTAAAAAATTAATTACTTAATTTTTGGCTCTGCTGGGTCTTTGCTGTTGCTTGGACTTTTCCTTTGTCACAAAGAGTGGGTGTTACTCTCTAGTTGCATTGCACAGGCTTCTCGTTGCAGTGGCTTCTCCTGTGGAGCACAGGCTTTAGGGAGCATGGGCTTCAGAAGTTGTGGCTGGAAGGTTTAGTTGCCCCACTTTATATGGAATCTTCCCAAACCAGGGATCAAACCCAAGTCTTCTGCATTGGCAGGCAAATTCTTGACTGCTGAACCATCAGGGAACTCTCTAAAAGAATTTAGAGTGAGGACCTGTTCCCAGAATACAGCAATCACCAGCAATATCCGCAAAGACTATGGACTGAGTGTGGTGGGGGAAACTTGGCAGAGCCTAGAGATGAGAGTCGCTCTGTGCTCCTTTGTCTCTGTACAGCCCAGTGAACATCTGTTTACCAAACATTTGCTTTTTCATCGCAGTGTAAATTGGCTTCCTCCCCTTTGAAATTCCAAACCACTACAACCAACGTCCTCTTTTGTCTTTAGCTGAAGATGGTATTTAAGGTGAGAGCTTCGGCCATTTTAGTGAGTTACTCAATTCTCCATGGTCTCCACGTGTATACACGTTGTTAAACTTTTGTTTGACTTTCTCCTGTTAATCTATCTCTTGTCAATTTAGCCAGAAGAACCTGGAGCAGTAGAAGAAAATGTCTTCCTCCTTGACAGAGTTAACCAGGTAAAGAAGCAGGGACAAACATTCTGGGTGGGCAAAATAGCTCATGCACATGAAAAAGTGACAGGCTTTATTTTCTTGGGTTCCAAAATCACTGCATATGGTGTCTGTAGACAAACCCAGACAGCATATTAAAAAGCAGACACATCACTTTGCTGACAAAGGTCCGTGTAGTCAATGCTATTGTTTTTCCCATAGTCGTGCATGGATGTGAGAGTTGGGCTGTAAAGAAGGCCAAGAGCCAAGGAACTGATGCCTTTGAACTGTGGTACAGGAGAAGATTCTTGAGAGTCCCTTGGATTGCAAGATCAAACCAGTCAATCCTAAAGGAAATCAATCCTGAATATTCATTGGAAGGAATGATGCTGAAGTGGAAGCTCCATTACTTTAGCCACCTGATGCGAAGGGTTAACTCATTGAAAAAGACTCTGATGCTGGGAAATATTGGAGAAGGCAATGGCAACCCACTCCAGTACTCTTGCCTGGAAAATCTCATGGATGGAGGAGCCTGGTAGGTTGCAGTCCATGGGGTCGCTAAGAGTCAGATAGGACTTCACTTTCACTTTCATTTTTCACATTAATGCATTGGAGAAGGAAATGGCAACCCGCTCCAGTGTTCTTGCCTGGAGAATTCCAGGGATGGGGGAGCCTGATGGGCTGCTGTCTATGGGGTTGCACAGAGTTGGACACGACTGAAGTGACTTAGCAGCAGCAGCAGCAGGGAAATATTGAAGGCAGGAGAAGAAAGGGTCTATAGAGGATAAGATGGTTGGATAGCATTACTGACTCAGTGGACTATGAAGTTTGAGCAAACTCCAGGAAATAGTGCAGGACAAGGAAGCCTGGTGTGCTGCAGTCCATGGGGTTGCAAAGAGTTGGACAGGACTTGGCAACTGAATAACAGCAACAGGTGCTATAACAATGGGGATGACATAAGGAGAGATCTTAAGGCCACAATGGCTAAGGTGGAATGATCAAGGTACAGTTGAGACTAGCTCTGTTAGGGACCTTTGTCTTTATAGGTAAACCTCACTTCTACAAATGTCAATTAGCATTTTAGTGCAATTGTACTCCTCTTATCAATTCATTGTGTCTTCTTATTTGTCTTGGATGTAGGGTATCTTTTTGGTAGGTTCCAGCATTTTTTGCGGAGAAGGTAATGGCAGCCCACTCCAGTACTCTTGCCTGGAAAATCCCATAGATGGAGGAGCCTGGTAGGCTGCAGTCCATGGGGTCGCTAAGAGTCAGAAATGACTCAGTGACTTCACTTTCACTTTTCACTTTCATGCATTGGAGAAGGAAATGGCAACCCACTCCAGTGATCTTGCCTGGAGATTCCCAGGGATGGGGGAACCTGGTGGGTTGCCGCCTATGGGGTCTCATAGAGTCGGACACGACTGAAGCGACTTAGCAGCAGCAGCAGCAGCAGCAGCAGCAGCAGCATTTTCTGGTTTATTACTGCTCAACAGTTAGTTGTGATTTTGGTGTTTTTGTTAAGAGGTGAAGTCATATCCTTCTACTCTGCTACCTGGTTGATTTCCTCATTAGCATTTTTATTGTGATGCTTGGTTTTAATTGTGTTTATTTTTTAAGGTAATCTTTTTAGTACAAGCTATTCTAATTTTCCTTTTACTTAATAATGTTTATATTTTACAGTCTACTTATCCTGGTAGCTCAGCTGGTAAAGAATCTGCCTGCAATGCAGGAGACCTGGGTTCGATCCCTGGGTTGGGAAGGTCCCCTGGAGAAGGCAACAGCTGCCCACTCTAGTATTCTGACCTGGAGAATTCTGTGAACAGAGGAGCCTGGCAGGCTACAGTTCATGGGGTTGCAAAGGGTCAGACACCACTGAGCAACTTTCACTTTATTTAAAAATAGAATGATAATTTTATAACCAACAAGATTATAGATGTGCATAGATTTAGAAGTAACTATGAAGGTGGTTGGAGAAGGCAATGGCACCCCACTCCAGTACTCTTGCCTGGAAAATCCCACGGACGGAGGAGCCTGGTAAGCTGCAGTCCATGGGGTCTCGAAGAGTCGGACACGACTGATCGACTTCACTTTGACTTTTCACTTTCATGCATTGGAGAAGGAAATGGCAACTCACTCCAGTGTTCTTGCCTAGAGAATCCCATGGATGGGGGAGCCTTGTGGGCTGCCGTCTCTGGGGTCGCACAGAGTTGGACACGACTGAAGGGACTTAGCAGCAGCAGCGTGAAGGTGGTACAGGCACGACTAAAGTTTGAGAAACTACTAGGCTAGTGTTTGGCAAATTAAGCCCCTTGGGCCAAAACAGACTCTCCACCTGCTTTTGTAAATAACACATTATTGCAACACAGTCACACCCATTTGTTTATTACTGCCTGTGGCTGCTCTCCCTGCACTGACAGAGAGGAATAGTTGAGACAAAGACTATATAGTCCAAAAAAACTAAAATATTAATATTCACTATCCAACCTTCTGCAGAAAAAAATGTGCTGACCCCTCTATCAACCCATACTATAAAGCATTTTAAAAAATGTAATCAGTACAATTCTAACTTTGTAAGACATGGATACATTTATCCTTTTATTATGTGTCTCTTTTCTGTATTCCAGACATTGGTGCCTTTCTACAGATTAGGAGCATTCCAGGACACCTAAGACTTGAGGCCATGTGAGAACGCTGAGCTATTATGAGAGTTTCTTTGTCTACTGTTTGACAGGATGGATTCTGCCTTCTCCTCAAATTCTGTTTGATCAGAAATGCTGTGGCGTGATAAAAGGAGCTGACGAATTACTGAGGCCCCGAAGCTCCACTAAAGATTAGAGTAAAACACGCACTTCAAAGGATCCTGGGGAAGGAGGAAAGGTCAATAGCTTTGATTTCTAAGTGGAGAGGAGGCCAAGGGATTTAGAATGAGGGAATTGGAAACCATTTTTTTTGGTTGTTTTAATTTTTTTTTTTTTTTTGCCACTCCTTACAGGATCTTAGATCCTGGACAAGAGATTGAATTTGTGCCCCCTGCATTGGGAGTGCAGAGTCTTAACTGCTGGACTGGCAGAGAAGTCCCTGAAAACCATCATTCTTAAGTGAGTTTTGGTAGAGTGATGTAGGGATTGCTTATCTGGTGGTCAACGTTCTGCCACACTCTTTCATGTTCCTTTTCAGCTTCACAAAGTAAGTCTTCCATAATCAATGTTCTTGAAAGAAGACATTTCTCTTGATACTTCTGTATATTCTGAGCACTCTTTTCAGTGTTTGGCATCTGTTATTTTACTTCATCCTTACATTTACCCCATGAAGTAAGCACTGTCATTATCCCTGTTTTACAAAGGAGGGCATGGAAGTCCTCCATGGAGAGGTCTAGTAACCTGCTCGAAATCATATGACTAGTAATAAAGAGGGGATTTGAACCCAGGATTTGATTCCAGTACCTGTTTTTTAATCACTGACCTCCATGCTTGTGTGCTAAGTCACTTCAGTCCTGTCTGACTCTTTGCAGCTCTATGGACTTTAGCTCTCCAGGCTCCTCTATCCAGGGGATTCTCCAGGCAAGAATACTGAAGTGGGCTGCCATGCCCTCCTCCAGGGGATCTTCCTGATCCACAGATTGAACTCGTGCATTTCTTATATCACGTGCATTGGCAGGCAGGTTCTTTACTACTAGTGCCACCTGGGAAGGGCAATCACTATCTTACTCTGCCTCTATTCTGACCTGGACACCCTGTGAAGAGCACAGTATAAAAGTCACATTGCCAAACCAAACTTGGATCTGCTCACCTGCATGTAGTAAAGCCAATTTACTGACTCCCAATTATGGTGAAAAAAAAAGTGCTACATTTATTGCAGGGTGCCAAGCAAGGAGTCCAGGGAAGCTAGTGCTCAAAACACTCCCTGATGGGTTTTCTTGAAAGGACTTTTTTACAAAGTCAAGGCTGGGGAGGGAGAGTCCCAGGGTATGTCAGTTCATGCATAATTCTCTGATTGGTTTATGGTGAGGTAACAGGGGTAAACATTATCAATCCTTAAGTGACAGTAGGTCTGGGAGCTATATGCTCTTGGTTATCAATTAGTTAATTTCTTCCATTTGGTGGTGATTTGGACATTTGTAAAAAAAACTAAGGAAATGTGCACCAGATACTATGCAACAGAAATTTACTTTGTCAGTTCTGGAGGTTAGAAATCAGAGACCAAGTTTGGGTAGGATTCTTTTTTAATGAGAGCTGTCTTCCTGGCTTGCAGATGTCTGTCTTCTCACTGTCTTTGCATGGTGGACAGAGAGCAAGCTCTCCCCCTCTCTTTTTATAAGACACTAATCTTATCAGATTAGGACCCTACCCTTATGACCTCATTTAACCTTAACTACCTCTATACAGGTTGTATCTCCTCATAGAGTGACACTGGAGGTCGAGGCTTCAAAATGTGAATCTGGTGGGGAACATAATTCAGTTCATAGCACTTACTTTTGTAATTCCCAGTAACCACTGGACCTACAGTGAAGTCCACCCCCCCCCACCCCATATTAATTACTTTAAATGAAAGTAACTAAAGAAATGGCCTATGTAAGAGGGACACTTAGATCTCCCTGTCTCCCTGAAAGTAGGAAATAAATTTCCCATGTGAAAGATGCTATTCTGGAACCCAGAGGTAGAAAAACATTGTTAGGGAGGGAGTTCAGAGCCAATAAACCTGTATAAACAAAACTGTAACGCCATATTATTATTGTTAACATGAGGCTTGTTAGTGTAAATAAATGATAAATCCAAATTTTATTGCAGAGTAGTTGAACATGGCCATCTCTTAAGCTCCAATCTTCAGGAGAATGCATTATTCAGACGGATACTTCCCAAATGAGGTGCAAAATAAGTAATCAAAACACACTTTTACATCCTCAAAACTTCAATAGTTTTAGACATTATAATACCATTATAATACCTTTAAATGGGGCTTCCTGGTGGCTCAGAAGTTAAAGTGTCTGCCTGCGCCTGCGCACAATGCAGGAGACCTGGGTTCGATTCCTGGGTCGGGAAGATCCCCTGGAAGAGGAAATGGCAACCCACTCCAGTATTCTTGCCTGGAAAATTCCATGGACAGAGGAGCCAGTGGGCTGCAGTCCACAGGGTCGCAAAGAGTTGGACACGACTGAGCGACTTCACTTCACTTCACAATACCTTTAATTAGGGCAGACTGGTGATTTTGAACTGGAGAGGGTCTACTGGCTTCTGGTAGATAGAGACTAGGGATGTTGCTAAATATCCTACAGGGTGCAGTATAGCCCCTCCAACAAGGACTTATGTGGCCCCAAATGTCAAAAGTGATAAAGTTGAGGGCTTCCCTGGTGACTCAGCGGTAAAGACTCCTCCTGCCAATGGAGGAGACACGGGTTTGATCCCTGATACTGCAAGATCCCACATGCTGCAGAGCAACCAAGCCCATGAGCCACAGCTACTGAGCCTGTGCTGTAGAGCCTGGGAGCTGCAGCTACTGAAGACCACACACCCTAGAGCTGATGTTCTGCAACAAGAGAAGCCACTGCAATGAGGTGCCTGTGCACTGCAACTAGAGAACAGCCTTCACTCACCACAACTAGAGAAGACTGTGTGCAGCAATGAAGACCCAGCACAATCAAAAATAAATCAGCAAATAAATACAATTACATATAAAAAATAAAGCTTTGTGTTTTTTTAAAAAGGGATAATGTTTAGAAACTTGATGTGTGGTCACTCAGTTGTATCTGACTCTTTGCAACCCCATGGACTGTAGCCCACCATGCTCCTCCGTCCATGGGATTTTCCAGGCAAGAGTACTAGAGTGGGTTGCCATTTCCCTTTCCTTAGAAATGAGGGTAAATGTAAATATAGAGCTGTGACGTTCCCCATGCTTCTACTTTTCAATGTAAATGTAGCATAATTTTTGTGTTAGGGAAGAAAAAATATTCCTTCTATCTTTCTAGGTTGGTCTAATAATAAAATTGACAAACGATAGATTAAAAGGAGAAAGAGAAAGCTTAATAACATATATACCTCCTGAAAACATGGGGGAGGCCAAGGTAAACTGAGTAGCTCATCAAAATTACCAAAGCCACCACCTTAAATACCATCTTCAGCTAAAGACAAAAGAAGTTGGAAGTGGGGGGAGTCAGTTATGGTGGTTTACCAGGAAAAGTACAAAGTACAATAAACAAGGGTAAGGTTGTTGTGCAAATCTAAGTCATTCCCATCTCCACTGATAGGAGTTTCTAGAGGTAAATTTATCATACTCTTCCTGATACAGTGAGGGAGATATCCTTACAAATGAAGGTTTATCTTTTTTTAACTGAATCATTAGTTGATGTATAAATTGTCCTAGTTTCAGGTATATAGCAAAGTGATTCATATATATGTATATATTGCTTTTTTTCAGATTCTTTCCTATCATAGGGTATTACAAGATATAGATTATAGTTCCCTGAACTATACAATAAATCCTTGTAGTTTTTTATATAGTGGAGTGTAACTTTTTAATTATACACTCTTAATTTATCCTTCCCTGCTTTACCCTTTGGTAACCATAAGTTTGTTTTGTGTCTGTGTTTTTGTTTCTCTTTTGTCAATAAATTCATTTGTACTATTTTTTAGATTCCACATATAATCTGGCAGGCTACAGTCCATGGGGTTGCAAAGAGTCAGATACAACTGAGCATACACGCACCCGCATAAGTGGGTGATATCATATGATATCATATAGTATTGGAGAGTCCTCTTATACAGGTAAATGTCTCTTACAAAAGGGTAACTTCTACTCAGGTTTCAGAGTTCCTCCTGTACCTGCAGTTTCTTAAAAATAACCAGCTTAAAATAATCCTTTTGCCAAAGAAGCATATTTTGGGATGGCAAATTCTGCTCCCCTACATTGTTCATATCAATATTCAGCATTTACATTATTATGACTGTTTGCTGCTGAGTCAGGTAATATACTATGATTATCACATCAACGGTTTTCATTTAATATGAATTTTGCTTTTCACAAGGCAATTATTGCCTCATTTTTTTCATTTTTATGTCTAACTACTGTTAAATCCTCCTACATACTACATTAATCTCTCAACGTGATTTCCATATTGTCAAGCTTACCAGTTAGTCCAAAGTCATTTTTTTTCTAGAGAAAATGTTTTTCTAGAGCACTCTTGTTTTTATGTTCCACGTTAGAAAACACTGTGAAACAGGCCCAGAGAGATTCAATGTGCAAAAGTCAGGTGGTTAGTGTATAACAGCTGGAACTTACACCCAGGCAGGGCAAACTGTCCCTTGCATTTGAGGTTAAAGCATCTGCCTGCAATGTGGGAGACCTGGGTTCGATGGGTCGGGAAGATCCCCTGGAGAAGGCAATGGCAACCCACTCCAGTATTCTTACCTGGAGAATCCCATAGAGCCCATGGATCGCAAAGAGTCGGACACGACTGAGCGACTTCACTTCACTTTCACTGTTAGGGAAACATTGACCAAAACCACTTGAGTTGGCCAGGTATGATGATAACTACTCATATAGTTGTCTCATGACAGGAAGTCCTGATAAGGAACAAGATGATGCTGCCAAAAGCCAACCAGGAGAATTCAAAAGGGGCCTAAAGGAGCAAGGAGATGCCAACTAATAATATTATCCTACCAATCTCCCACAATCCTTTGTGATGGAATCCATCCACTGAGAGATATGCACACCACCAGGAAGGAACCTATGTCAGACCAAATATAGGCCAAGCAGATGATTGGCCAGAAACAACTGGGACATTAACCCCAATACCATAAAACCTGAGACAGTGAGCCACATGGTAGAGCAGTTCTCCTGGGTTCCCTAACCCTACTGCACTCTGCCCAGACACCCCTTCCCAATAAAGTATTTTGCAGGGCTTCCCTATGGCTCAGTGGTAAAGAATTTGTCTGCCAGTGGAGGAGACATAGGTTTGAACCCTGGTCCAGGAAGACCCCACAGGCCATGGAGCAACAAAGCCTGTGCCCCACAACTGCTGAGCTTGTGCTCTAAACCCAGGAATAGTAACTAATGAGCATGCTGAAACTACTGATGTCCTCATGCCCTGGCACTGGTGCTCTGCCACAAGAGAAGTCACCACAATGAGAAGCCCACACACCACAATGAAGGGTAGCCCCTACTCACTGCAACTAGGGAAAAGCCCGTGCAGCAGAGCAGGGCTAAAAATAAATGAATGAATTTTTAAACACCAAGAAAGTCTTTTGCTTTGTCGATATATATGTCTCCTTGAAAAATGCATTTACAAATGTTAGACAAAAGCCCACTCCTGGGAGTTCCCCTTCCTATAGCATCTTTATCAGTTATCAGTTGCCAAGATAATTATGTATGACAAACTACTGCAAAAACTCAGTCCTTCAAGAAACCATGAAACCATTATTTTTCATGTTTCTGAGGTTGGCTAGGCTTAGTTATGGCAGCTTATCAGAGCTAGACGGGTTCCATTTACCTGTGGGTTAGTCCAGGCATGTGCCCATTGGGGCAGCAAAAATGCAAGAACAGATTCAACTGTGCAAGTACATTTCAGCTTTTGATTATCACTTCCTCTTAATATTCTGCTGATAAAGCAAAACATATGGCCAAATCAAAGTCAAGTATCAGGAAAATTCAGTCCTCCTGTGTGTGGTGGGGGAAGGGGCAGAGAGTGGAGATTGGTAGGGGGTGGGTGCCGAGGAAGTGTAAGGAGTGATTATTGATTAACAATAACTGGAGCTACCACATTGATTGGCCTGCATACAATGTGGAAATACTTTTGTTACAGAGTCTAATTCATTATGGAGCATAAAGGCAAGTCATTTATAAACTTTCTTGTAAAAGCATCAGAATAAGACAATAACTGTACATAATTGACCAGAGATCAAATTGCCAACATCTGCTAGATCATGGAAAAAGCAAGAGAGTTCCAGAAAAACATCTATTTCTGCTTTATTGACTATGCCAAAGCCTTTGACTGTGTGGATCACAATAAACTGTGGAAAATTCTGAAAGAGATGGGAATACCAGACCACCCGACCTGCTTCTTGAGAAACCTATGCAGGTGAGGAAGCAATAGTTAGAACTAGACGTGGAACAACAAACTGGTTCCAGATAGGAAAAGGAGTACATCAAGGCTGTATATTGTCACCCTGCTTGTTTAACTTACATGCAGAGTACATTATGAGAAACGCTGGGCTGGAAGAATCACAGGCTGGAATCAAGATTGCCGGCAGAAATAACAATAACCTCAGATATGCAGATGACACCAGCCTTATGGCAGAAAGGGAAGAGGAACTCAAAAGCCTCTTGATGAAAGTGAAAGTGAAGAGTGAAAAATTTGGCTTAAAGCTCAATATTCAGAAAACGGAGATCATGGCATCCGGTCCCATCACTTCATGGGAAATAGATGGGGAAACAGTGGAAACAGTGTCAGACTTTATTTTTGGGGGCTCCAAAATCACTGTAGATGGTGACTGTAGCCATGAAATTAAAAGACACTTTCTCCTTGGAAGAAAAGTTATGACCAACCTAGATAGCGTATTGAAAAGCAGAGACATTACTTTGACACCAAAGGTCCCTCTAGTCAAGGCTATGGGGTTTTTCCAGTAGTCATGTATGGATGTGAGAGTTGGACTGTGAAGAAAGCTGAGTGCCGAAGAATTGATGCTTTTGAACTGTGATGTTGGAGAAGACTCTTGAGAGTCCCCTGGACTGCAAGGAGATCCAACCAGTCCATTCTGAAGGAGATCAACCCTGGGATTTCTTTGGAAGGAATGATGCCTAAGCTGAAACTCCAGTATTTTGGGCACCTCATGCGACGAGTTGACTCATTGGAAAAGGCTCTGATGCCGGGAGGGATTGGGGGCAGGAGGAGAAGGGGACGACAGAGGATGAGATGGCTGGATGGCATCACTGACTTGATGCACGTGAGTCTGAGTGAACTCTGGGTTTTGGTGATGGACAGGGAGGCCTGGAGTGCTGTGATTCATGGGGTCGCAAAGAGTCGGACATGGCTGACTGACTGAACTGAACTGAAATGACAAAAGACTTAAAAGCATGGTTAAAGATTTAATTACAATGCAATTGTTAAGAAAATTTGGCTACTTCTGTGACAGACGACATTTTAAGATAATAACTAGAATTATCACTGACAACATACCAGGCCATTTCAAATTTTTGGAATTTCATATAATTTCTCGAATATTTGTATTAATATTCATTCATGTAATGAATGAATAACTAAGAAGTTTATCATTACTCATTTGACAATGTTTTCTATGTAATTTAACATACAAAATTAGCCTAATTTGAGGGCCCTCTGAAGCATCTCAAAGTTAACTAGAGGCCAAAATAACCATTTAGAATTTGACTTGAGATAGTTTTCAAAAAAAAAAAAAAAGTACCAAAGGTTTTAAATGTTTGGTCAAGTAGGATCATAAGTCATTGTGAAACAGTACTTATTTACTTAAGCAAAGTGACAATAAAGGATTCCAAAGACAAACGCAGAAAGTTGCAACAGATTAGTTACAGTGTAAAGAAACTTCACAATCTGTTATCAAAAGAGGTCAATATTTTAAGATAAGTTTGTCTTCTCAACAGAGGAAAAAACCCCCAAATTCCAGTTTTGCATCATTTCATTTTTAATATTAAAATTCACTCATTTGATTAAATTTAATCTAATCTGAGTTGGTTTTAATCACACATGAAATTCTTTTACCAAAAGATGAAAACTAATGTCTATGAATATATATAGGCCTTCCCTGGTAACTCAGCTGGCATATATATATATATATATATATATATGTGTGTGTGTGTGTGTGTGTGTGTGTGTGTGTAATTTAGTAGTACAGCATTTCAATAAAGCACAAAATATATTTATTAAAAGCCTTAAACATATTTAGTTTTTCTGTAATAAGACATCAAATGTAAATAACATAAATTTCTTTAGCAATGTTTCAGTATTTTATCTGATCAAAAATGATCTAGAAAGTCAATAAATTTCATCAGTTAATTTAGCAGAACTTAAAAGTTTCAAGTTACCAAAAAGCTGGAGAAACTATTTTTAGATAGACATATGATGAAACATAATTATCCGTAAAGATTTCACCCAAAAATATTTTTCTCATTTATCTCTTTATTACTTCTGAAAATATCATCATGCTGTTAATTTTCTTGTTAACAAATTTTGTAACAGAGATACATGCATGCATGCTAAGTCATGTCCAACTCTCTGCAACCCTATGGACTGTAGCCCACTCTTCTGTCCATGGGATTTTCCAGGCAAGAACACTGGAGTGGATTGCCATGTCCTTCTCCACATAATAGAGGTAACATGAGCTTATTGACTTTCAGTTAATGTAGGTACAATAAAAGTATTATACTTAATATTGATGACTCTAAAAACATATTTATATTAATTAAGCCATCAACATGTTCTCATTCATAAAGATTAATCCTAGATCATGTGATCTTTTTAAACTTTGTGCTAGTTTAATTTACATTTAGAAATATTTGACTTGTAAGTGCTTACTTTAAGTCAGTTAAATACAGCTCTGCTACAAATTAATTTTGATAACACCATCAGGTGTTAGGCACATATCATATGTACAATGATCACACAGACATACGTACATATAGATAGACATAGAGAGAGATTTCATAGTTTTTCTGCTTGAGTTTTTAAAATTTTTTTCACATCTTTTTTGTTTTTATTTTTAAACATTAATTTATTTTAATTGGAGGCTAATTACTTTACAATATTGTAGTGGTTTTTGCCATACACTGACATGAATCAGCCATGGGTGTACATGTGTTTGCCATCCTGAACCCCCCTCCCACCTCCTTTCCCATCCCATCCCTCTGGGTCATCCCAGTGCACCAGCCCTGGGCACCCTGTCTCATGCATCGAACCTGGACTGGTGATTCATTTCATGCATGATAATATACACATTTCAATGCCATTCTCCCAAATCATCCCACCCTCGCCCTTTCCCACAGAGTCCAAAAGACTGTTATATACATCTGTGACTCTTTTGCTGTCTTGCATACAGGGTTATCGTTACCATTTTTCTAAATTCCATATATATGCGTTAATTTACTGTATTGGTGTTTTTCTTTCTGGCTTACTTCACTCTGTATAATAGGCTCCAGTTTCATCCACCTCATTAGAACTGATTCAAATGTATTCTTTTTAATGGCTGAGTAATACTGTGTATATGTACCACAGCTTTCTTATCCATTCATCTGCTGATGGACATCTAGGTTGCTTCCGTGTCCTGGCTATTATAAACAGTGCTGCAATGAACACTGGGGTACACATGTCTCTTTCAGTTCTGGTTTCCTTGGTGTGTATGCCCAGCAGTGGGATTGCTGTGTCGTATGGCAGTTCTATTTCCAGTTTTTTAAGGAATCTGCACACTATTCTCCATAGTGGCTCTACTAGTTTGCATTCCCACCAACAGTGTAAGAGGATTTCCTCTTCTCCACACCCTCTCCAGCATTTATTGTTGGTAGACTTTTTGATAGCAGTCATTTTGACTGGCGTGAAATGGTACCTCATTGTGGTTTTGATTTGCATTTCTCTGATAATGAGTGATGTCGAGCATCTTTTCATGTGTTTGTTAGCCATCTGTATGTCTTCTTTGGATAAATATCTCTTTAGTTCTTTGGCCCATTTTTTGATTGGGTCGTTTATTTTTCTAGAATTGAGCTGCAGGAGTTGCTTGTATATTTTTGAGATTAATTCTTTGTCAGTTGCTCATTTGCTATTATTTTCTCCCATTCTGAAGGCTGTCTTTTCACCCTGCTTATAGTTTCCTTCATTGTCTGTTTGAGTTTTAAAAGGCATCTTTTTCCTTTTTTCCTCTTTCAATTTTAGGTTCTACTCTGAAACAACACTCAGATGATGTGGGCTTGTTTACTTTTCAATGACATGATAAGAGTTATAACTTCAAGCTTCCTCCTTAGGAATACTTCTGTTCTCTCAGGGTCAGAATTTTGAAAAAGATGTTTTATCAAGCTAGCATCTCTACAATTTTGAAATATTGAAAGAGTTCCATCCTGGTTGTTTAGGAGTAAGAAAAGCGGACTTCTCTGGTGGTTCAGTGGTTAAGAATTTACCTGCAAATGCAGGAGACATGGGTTTGATCCCTGGTCTGGGAAGATTCCACATGCTGAGGGGAAACTAAGTTCATGCTTCACAACTGCTGAGCCCACGAGCCTAGAACCTGTGCTCCACAGCAAGAGAAACCACCAGAACGAGAAGCCTGCATTGAGTACTGTAAGGAAGAGTAGCCCAGCTTACTGCAACTAGAGAGAGCCTGACTGCAACAAAGACACAGTGCAGGCAAAAAATAAACACATATAAAAAAGAAAAATGATTATTTATTAGCCCATTTCCAGGAAAGGGATCTGGGAGCAAGAGCTGGGTTCCATGTGGGAAGAAATGGCAGCAGAAACCTGCCTGGCTGCTCTGACTGAAGGAGGAAACAGAACAGGCTCTATCTTGAAAGCAGGACTCCTTCTTGGGCCGGGCTGTGGATTTATATGCCCAGTATCTATGGAAACGACATACAAACTGGGAAACCAGGCCCCCAGAAGGAAAAGCCCCAGGGCTCTCCATGCCTAAAAGAATACCTTAATTAACACCCTAATTATCTGTGTAACCAAATAGACTCATACATTCTATTATGCTTATTGGGGTATGACCACAGGCCTATTGATAATTGTCCACTGTTAACTACCTAGGCTTAAGGCATATGATCACGGTTAACTTTGATTATATCTTTCTTTTTCCTTTGTTCAGACTAGTTTCAGGGAGCCTTATACACTCCGGGTATATAAGGTTTTCACAAAACTGGTCGGGGCCCTTGGCTAAGAGGAGACTCTGCCTTGAGCCACTGGTGTAATAAACTGCACTCCCCTATCTGCATTGTCCTTCTGAGTGAGTTTGTTTCCCGAAATGCGTGGCTACAGTATGACTGCACAGCTTTGTGTTCACAAAACCTTTCTCCTCCTGGAGGAAGGACACAGGGCCAGGAGAGAGCAGCTGGCTTTCTCTCAGCTGGTCTATGAGCTGAACTGATGTAGGACAGCATGTGTGCATGCTCAGTCATGTCCAACTCTTAGCAACCCCATGGACTGTAGCCTGCCAAACTCCTCTGTCTATGGGATTTTCCAGGTAAGAATACTGGAATGGGTTGCCATTTCCTCCTTCAAGGAATCCTCCTGACTCAGGGATCGAATTTGCATCTCCTATGGCTCCTGCATTGGCAGGCAGATTCTTTACCGCTTGAATCACCTGAGAAAACTGACATGAGAGAGATTAATGGGAAAATCAAACAGAAGTTTAATAACGCATTTACATGGGAGAAGTGAGTAACTGGACAAAATGCCTGAAGCATAAGAGAATGTTGCCTTAAGAGCCCTCACCTAAGAGGATGTTGGTTTGGTGGTTATGGCCTTCAGAGAGGAGAAAAGCAATTCAGAGGGAGATGGAAAAGCAAATGTTTGGTAAACACATGTTTGCTGGGCCCTGCAGAGACCATGGGTAACACAGCAGGCTGATCTCTGGGCCCTTCAAAGTTTTCTCCACCACGCCTAATCCATAGTCTTTGCAGATATTTCTGGTGATAGCTCTATCCTCAAAATAGGTTACTTATCTCAATTTTTTTAAGGGAAGTAGCAAGAAAAGTTTCCAGTTTTCTGTTTCTTATAAATGATCAGTCTAAATTAACCCTCATGCCAAAGGGGCATTTTGAGGTAGCAAAGTTTGTTCCCCTACTATAAACAATTTTCTTATTTCTAACCATGAATTTCTATAGAAAATATGTGACCTCAAAATCATATTTCAATGCAATAATGAATATATCAAAATATTTCAATTTGTTGTGGTTTCTTTGCTAATTATTCTAATTCTCTTTGTAGGTTTTGAATTTTGTGTCATATAAATGAGCATATCGATCTGAAAAAGGAAATGTTATAAAAAATAAAATTTAGCTAACTCATCTGAACCTTAAAACAGAGCATTAAAATATGTTTCTCTTAGACCACATCAATATTTGAGTGATAAAAATACATAATTCAATTTTACTCCTAATTAATATTCCTAGAGGAAAAGGAGTACATCAAGGCTGTATATTGTCACCCTGCTTATTTAATTTATATGCATAGTACATCATGAGAAACGGTGGGCTGGAAGAATCACAGGCTGGAATCAAGATTGCCGGCAGAAATATCAATAATCTCAGATATGCAGATGACACCAGCCTTATGGCAGAAAGTGAAGAGGAACTCAAAAGCCTCTTGATGAAAGTGAAAGTGAAGAGTGAAAAAGTTGGCTTAAAGCTCAATATTCAGAAAACGAAGATCATGGCATCTGGTCCCATCACTTCATGGGAAATAGATGGGAAACAGTGGAAACAGTGTCAGACTTTATATTTTTGGGCTCCAAAATCACTGCAGATGGTGACTGCAGCCATGAAATTAAAAGACGCTTACTCCTTGGAAGAAAAGTTATAACCAACCTAGATAGCATATTGAAAAGCAGAGATATTACTTTGACAACAAAGGTCCCTCTAGTCAAGGCTATGGTTTTTCCAGTGGTCATGTATGGATGTGAGAGTTGGACTGTGAAGAAAGCTGAGTGCTGAAGAATTGATGCTTTTGAACTGTGGTGTTGGAGAAGACTCTTGAGAGTCCCTTGGACTACAAGGAGATCCAACCAGTCCATTCTGAAGGAGATCAGCCCTGGGATTTCTTTGGAAGGAATGATGCTAAAGCTGAAACTCCAGTACTTTGGCCACCTCATGTGAAGAGTTGACTCATTGGAAAAGACTCTGATGCTGGGAGCGATTGGGGACAGGAGGAGAAGGGGACGACCGAGGATGAGATGGCTGGATGGCATCACTGACTCTATGGACGTGAGTCTGAGTGAACTCCGGGAGTTGGTGATGGACAGGGAGGCCTGGTGTGCTGCGATTCATGAGGTTGCAAAGAGTCGGACATGACTGAGCGACTGAACTGAACTGAACTGAGAGTTAAACCATGCCCATACTTTACAAATTTATATAAGGCATATTTTAAAAATATGCTACTATGACATGCTAAAGTAACCATTCTTTAGGGACCACTAAATAAAGACAATCAAGAAAACAAGGTCATTTTAAATACTTTTTGTTGCGCTTAGTCGCTTCAGCAGTGTCCGACTTTGTGCGACCCCATGAACTGTAGCCTGCCAGGCTCCTCTGTCCATGGAATTTTCCAGGCAAGAATACTGGAATGAGTGGCCATTCCTCTTCCTGGGGATCTTTCTGACCCTTCCCTCTTTCTTATTTGTACTTAGCCTGGGGTTAAGTGGATTTTTCACTTTTGTTTTTTTTTTTTGGACAATATGGAAATAAGACAGGTACCGGGACTCTTCTTGTTAGGTTGGTTATGTCAGTAAATTATAGCCCACAGTGGTCTGCGACAGGCTCAGAGTCAGATCATATACAATCTCTCTGGGGTAGAAAAATAGGAGTTCACTAATAAGATAGTAAAATAAATAGGATTCAGAGTCATTAGACCTGGGATTTCACACGGTACATCTGTGCCCTCCTGGAGAATTGTCCTTGACTTAGCTCTGATCATAGTGCTTCCCTGCAAACTGCAACTAGAAGGGGTGTCTTACCTCTTCTGCTAAAATTATACACTCTGAAAGCCAGCCTGTAGCTGCCTGAGGGAGATTTGTAGATGGCCGGGAACCAACCGTCTGTGTGCCTTGCCGGAAGCACTGCTTCAGCTTATTTGCTGAGCCCAGGTCCTGGAACTTAACAGCACCAATCTTTCTATTTGGTTATTCCCTCCTGGGAACAGATTGAAATCGCTCAAATCTGCCTTGTGTTGAGATTACTCCTAAATCCAGTTCATTTGCAATTGCCAGTAGTTGCATTGTGCCTCTTGGTGGGTGTGAAAGTCTTCGGATCATCGTGCTAATTAGAATAATTTTTTGACAGCTGCACTTTCTGGAGAGTGGGCCAAACAAAGGCCCCCAGGCACCCCAGTGCCCCTCCAGGGAGCAGGTTTGTAACTTCGGTGACCCAAGGTTAGACAGTTTCCATTCACAGGTACCTTGAGGTTCTTTTTCAACCTCACTGCACCCTGAACCAGTACCTTACCAAGGTTGTTGGGCACCTTTGATCTTTAAATATCACACAATATAGACAAAAAATTTTAAAAGAGGAAGTAAGCCGGAAACTGGCACAGTGAATTTTTATTGAGATAATAAAATAAGAAAAAGAAATTATGCAAGCTATCTGTTTTACGTAGAGTACAGCAAAGGCAGGAGAAGTGTTTACATGTGGCAGTTCTGTCAGTCGTGACAAGATTATGTTTTAGTTAGACAGAAATATCAAGTCCTGGGGATGTAATGAACAACATGCTGACCATAGTTAATAATACTGGGCTGCATATTTACAACTTGCTAAGAGAGTAAATTTTCAAAGGTCTCATCACAAGAAAAAGAAAACGTGTAACTACCTGTGGGGCAGATGTTAATGGTTCTTATAGTGGTGATCACTTTGCAATAGATATATATATATAAATATAGAATCATTATGTTTACACATGAAATTAATATATGGTATGTTAATTTTATCTCAGTAAAAACATATCTGTATATATATATATACATATCTATATATATACATACATAAAGAAATAGAGAAAAAGAAAAAAAAGGTTGAGGGTGATGTAGTGTTTCATCTCCCACATACCCAAGACTAAAATCTTACTATCACAGGCCCTCCTATCCCTCTTTTGCTGTATCCATTAATTTTCCAGAACCTACTTTCCGAGTAACTTTCTCTTGTCCACTCTACCACAGCCTAACTCAGACCTTCAGCATTTCTTATCTGAATTATCACATTGACCTCCTGGTTTCTCTATCATTCCCCAGTCTCTCCCTGCTAATCAGAGTAGTCTTTCTAAAACCCATATCTGCTTACAGATGGCTCACTCTCCTGTTTAAACTGATACCCAATATCCACAGGATAAATCCAGTCTTGGCCTGGACTACACACCTCTCCCATCTCCTGACCCGTATCGCAGTCTTACCTTGCAGCCACTCCTCCTTTGATGTCCTTCCTCCCTGATCCTGTAGGAATATACCCTCTGCTTCCCTTCTCTATCCCAGTGAACTTTTTGCCCTTATGTTTGATCTAGGACAGAATTTGTCTGTAAAAAATGCAGTTACCTATGCCCTTGTGGTTATAGAAAAAAGGTACCCACTCTCATCAATAAACAGCATGATTCCAAACAGACTTTTAAAGAAATCTTATGAGTGTGGGATTTTGAGATAGATACATGCATTATTTATGAGGGTTTTTTTTTAATCTAACCCCAATAGGTAAAAATGTACTTAAAAATTCCTATTAAGAAATGCCCCCTGGAATTTAAATGAGGTTAGATCTGGTCCATGAGAGGAAGTTCACTCTCCCACACAATAGACAAAACACATAACAAAGGCTAATGCTACTTATGGAACAATTTTTTATTATAGCTAAGCCTTCCTTTTTAATTGAAGCCAATTTCTTTTATTTTTTTATTATTGATATTAATTGGAGGATAACCATTTTACCATGTTATGTTGGTTTCTGCAATGAATTGAAGAGTCAATTTACATAGTCAATTTTAAATTTACCTACTCAATCTCTGGCTTCCCTGGTGGCTCCAAGGTAAAGGATCTGCCTGCCAAAGCAGGATACACAGGTTTGATCCCTGAGTCGTGAAGATTCCCTGGCGAAGAAGCGCAACCCACACCAGTATTCTTGCCTAGTAAACCCCATGGACAGAGAGAGGAGTTTGACAGGCTACAGTCCATGGGGCCACAAAGAGTAGGACGCAACTAAGTGACTGAGTATGCCCACACAGTCAAATCTCTGTGTGAAAATTTTATATTATCATTTATTTTGTCAACAAAGAAGAAGTCAAGGAGTACTGAACACAAAAGGAGAAGATTAACTTAAATCTTAAATGCCACTGGGGACTGATATCAGCAGTGAACCAGTGAAGTTGCTCAGTCATGTCTGACTCTTTGCGACCCCATGGACGGTAGCCTACCAGGCTCCTCCATCCATGGAATTTTCCAGGCAATAGTATTGGAGCAGGTTGCCATTTCCTTCTCCAGGGGATCCTCCCAACCCAGGGATCAAACCCAGGTCTCCCGCATTACAGGCACTTTACCCTCTGAGTCACCAGGGAAGCCCACAGAAGTTCATTAATCAAATAGCGACTGATCATGGCAAAGCCCAAATGTTTGGGACCCTATTTAGTTGAGTGAATTCCATGGAGAGCTGCAAGTAGGAGCAGGGAGAGCAGAAGGCAGAACCAGAGGAAAGTGTCAGGTTCCTAAAAAGAAATTAAAGTTTCTAAAAAGTGTCATCAGATGTTGAGAAGGCACATCCTTTTGTTTCTGAACAACGACAGGCTTTCTTTACAGGCTTCCCTTCACTCCATCCCCACATATCTATTCACACTGAAACATGAAACTTGCGCTAATACTCATTTCCTTCAAATAACACAATACCTTATGTCAGAATTTCAAAGTTTTATTTTCCCAAGAGCTTTGCTATAAGTTGGTACAGAGGACCCTGCTTAAATTTCAGTTTTCCAGTCAGTTTATTTGTTTAAAACTCTTTTCTTCTCCATTTTTCCAATTTCCTCCCAGTTTCATAAGAAGAATCAGAAATGCAGTGGTGTTCAGAAGAGCCTCCCCTAGTATGACTGAAGGCCAGACCTGCAAATGTGTCTCTATCTGAAACCATTTCAATGCTTTGTTTAAATGCATAGCTTGAGGTACCAAGCTCTTCCACAAAACAGATTATAGAAAAGTTATGAAAGTTGAAGAACTATGTTTCTGAAACTTATATGACGTATTCCTAGTTTACGGTCCTTTTTTATGATAGTATGATAAAATATGGCATATAAAATTTGGCATAGAGCTGTGTGACTCAATATAGTAGTCAATAGCCACATGTATTTATTACATCTAAATTGGTTAAAATTATATATAATTTGAAATTTAGCTCTTCAGGTCCATTAGCAGCATTTCAGTTTAGTCGCAGTACAGTTCAGTCACTCAGTCGTGTCTGACTCTTTGCGACCCCAGGAATCACAGCACACCAGGCAGCCCTGTCCATCACCAACTCCCAGAGTTCACTCAGACTCACGTCCATCGAGTCAGTGATGCCATCCAACCACCTCATCCTCTGTCGTCCCCTTTTCCTCCTGCCCTCAATCCTTCCCAGCATCAGAGTCTTTTCCAACGAGTCAACTCTTTGCATGAGGTGGCCATGAGTTTCAGCTTTAGCATCATTCCTTCCAAAGAAATCCCAGGGCTGATCTCCTTCAGAATGGACTGGTTGGATCTCCTTGCAGTCCAAGAGACTCTCAAGAGTCTTCTCCAACGCTACAGTTCAAAAGCATCAATTCTTCGGTGCTCAGCCTTCTTCACAGCATTTAGGCTATTCATTAGTTACATTAGCCCTGGCCTGATAGCTCAGTTGGTAAAGAATCCACCTGTAATGTGGGAGACCTGGGTTTGATCCCTTGGTTGGGAAGATCCCCTGGAGAAGGGAAAGGCTACCCACTCCAGTACTCTGGCCTGGAGAATTCCACGGACTGTATAGTCCATGGGGTTGCAAAGAGTCGGACACGACTGAGGGACTTTCACTCACTCACTTAGTTACATGTGGTCAGTGGCTATCATGCTGGACAGCGTATGTGTGCTTAGTTGCTTAGTCGTGTCCGACTCTTTTCGTCCGCATGGAGTGTAGCCCGCCAGGCTTCTCTGTCCATGGGGATTCTCCAGGTAGGAATACTGGAGTGAGTGGCCATGCCATTCTCCAGGGGATCTTCCGAACCCGGGATCAAACCCAGGTCTCTTGCATTGCAGGTGGATTCTTTATTGTCTGAACAAACAGGGAAGCCCCTGTTCAGAACAGATATTAAACATTTTTCACTGCAGAACGTTCTATTGGACAGCATTGGTTCAGAGTAAGTTGATTATTCAACTATTTATCAACATTTAACTAGTTTGGTGAATGGACTCATTCCAGATTCAACTATTTTCAATATTTAACTATTTTGGTGAATGGACCTATTCAAGAAAGTTTGGTACTAGGGGAAAAAAAAAAAGTAGTTTTGTAGAAAGGCCATTTTAAAAAGCCAGCTTTCAATCACAGACCTTGTCCATTTTGAGAAGTGGTTTTTTTTTTTTTAATCAACCTTGTTAAACTGTTTGGAGGCATTGAGCTGATCCCTAACAGAATTTCTTACCATTGAAATAATTATATTACCCCAAGGATATAATTTGTGTGGTAACATTTAGAAATCTGGAGTTTATTAAGCCTCGAAAAGTTCATCTAGCTGTTTTGACAAGAGGTTTTCACTCAGGCTATTTTTAGTGCTTTTGGAAGGCTGATCATTTCTAACACCAGGGGAGACCCGCGGATGATGCGTCCCTTCCCTATGCTGTGCTTTAGTTGAAGAAGGAACATACTGAACCTTTAAACTGCAAACGGCGGTTGCTTAGGAGATCACCATTTCCTTTTTATACTGTCTAAATTACTTGATTTGCATGCAGCTTTCCAAAGTAATATGCCATTTTCTGGATTTTTAAAAAAACAAACTATTTCATTTGGCAAAGAAAACTCAATACCTTGCTATCTATGTTGTCTATTTCATGCTACCAAAAGCAAAACATCACACAGATAAGTATATCTGGAGTTATTTATAGATTGCCTAGAAATAATATTAGGAATTCATGTCTGTGAAATGGAAATAAATACCCTATAAACTTAATGGAAATGTAGTTACCTAATAATAGTTTCAATACATTGAAAATTGATTTTGTACTCTTGAATACCCAAGTCAAGTATTTTAAATGCCAATCTAAAAATAGTTTCTATGAAATTAAATGAATTGAATCTAAGTATAGTTGCCCTCTAGGGCCTCTGTCTCAGCCTCTTAGAAAGGCCTGGAGACACAGTATCTGTGTTCAGAGGTTTCCAGAGAGCTAATTTTCTGAGTAACAAATACATAGACTTTGAAGGAAAAAATAAAAATGGGGAGGGGCTCACTTAAAAATCTGTGCATAACTAGTAAGAAAGGTTAAAATTAGGACTGGACAAAATAGAACTTGTCCCTAGAGAGAATTTAAAAAAAAAAAAAGCAATGAGGATGACTCTATTATGTAACATTAGAAGGAGAAAACCAAGAGGAAGCTCCTTTTTTATTTTTTCTCAGTTGTTCTTCTTCCCTGTCGAATGATACAGCCCTGAACTTTCTGAGAGATAGTTAATGTTGCCTAAAAAGAATACTGATGGACTTTCCTGGGGGTACAGCTGGTTAAGACTCTGTGCTCCCAAAGAAGGGGGCCCAGGTTTGATCCCTGGTCAGTGAACTAAAATACCACATGCTGCTGTAGCAAAATTAAAAACCAAAAATACTGAAATGGAGTCTTGTTCCTGTCTCTTACTAGCTGTGTGGGCAGGTAAGTTTCAATGACTTCATCGATGTTTTTTTGTTGTTGCTCAGTCATTAAGTCATGTATGCCTCTTTGCAATCCCATGGACTGCAGCACACCAGGCCTTCCTGTCCCTCACTATCTCCCAGAGTTTGCCCAAGCTCATGTCCATTGAATTGGTGATGCTATCCAACCATCTCATCCTCTGCCACCCTTTTCTCCTTTTGCCTTCAATTTTTCCCAACCTCAGGGCCTTATTTCCAATGAGTCAGCTGTTCACATCAGGTGGCCTTCAAGTTCTGGAGCTTCGGCTTCAGCATCGGTCCTTCCAATGAATATTCAGAGTTGATTTCCTTTAGGATTGACTGGTTTGATCTCCTTGCAGTTCAAGGGACTCTCAAGAATCTTCTCTAGCACAGAGTCTGACAGGACTGAAGCGACTTAGCAGCAGTCACTAAGTCAGGTCTGATTCCTCCTTGACCCGGTGGACTGTAGCCCACCAGGCTCCTCTGTCCATGGGATTTCCCAGGCAAGAATACTGGAGTGGGTTGCCATGCCCTTCTCCAGGGAATCTTCCCAACCCAGGGATCGAGCCTGCATCTCCTGCCCGGGCAGGCAGATTCTTTACCACTGAGCCACCTGGGAAGCCCTATTGTCTAGTACGTGCTTGATAAATTTTTACTAAATGAATGAATGAATCAAGAATCAGAGTTAGTCATGACGTATAGATTTAAATACACTTTGAGTAGAACTGACTTCAGACTTTCTCTGGGTTTTTTATTGGATTGCATATATTGGGCAGCATGCAAATCCAGTGCAATGCCAGTCCTAGGAGTTTTTCCCTCTCTACCCTTTTCCTCCACCTGCCTGTGTAGGTGTATGGAGAATGGAGCTTGGGATCTAGATTGTCTGAATCCAAATTTTGGTTCTATCACTTGCAAGCCTTGGGCAAGATGATTAACTCTCCCATGTGGCAGTAATAGCCTATGTAAAAACCAAGATAATAATAGTATCTACGTCACCAGGATGCTGTGAGAATTAAATGAACAAACACATGTCATATTTAGAAAACAAATAGCAAAATCTAGCATCCTTCCTTCTGTGCTTTTATTCCTCTTTCTTGTATATCTTGAAATACACAGGTCATTAACTCTGTCCTTAAATTTAATTTTAGGCTGAACTTGATGTGTTGACCTAAAACAAATAGATTGCCAGATATTTCTCCAGAAAAGATAGATTTTATTTTATTTTTTTTCAGGTTCAGCAGAGAATCACAGTGCAGGGTCTGCCACCACAGCCACCCATGTGCAAGTCCCCACATGTCAAAGGAAGAAGAAACTTTCACAGACGGGAACAGGCAGTTGGGAGAGCCAGAGTGAACAAAGAATCCGCAGATTCTCACTGGCTGAGTACTTTCGAGGAGAGGAGTCTTTCTTTTTCTCAATGAGCTCTGTTCTCCTTGCAGGGTGTGGAAGCTCCCATCTCTATTTAATTGTGGTTTCTGCTGATTAATTTTACAGATGTCACTGAACACATTCTCCTCTTCCTCTCTTCTGTTGTTGACACTATTGCATTCTCAGGATCTCTTGCCTATCTGATCATTTATTTCCATATCTCTCTCAGGATTCCACTTTTTACTTACTTTCAGAGGTCCTCAGGGCTCTGAATCTACAATTTTAGCTGGCTGGTTGCCTCTGCTTCTCTCTCTTGATTTGCACAACCATCTTATCACTATTCATTGTCTGTTCTGACTCTTGATTACCTCTGAATCTGTATTTTAGTCCATCTCCTCTGTCATGCTAGTCTCTCTCTTTCTATCATCTTTTTCATCTTTTTTACAACAGCCTCATAACTGGGCTTTCTCTATATGTAATCTTGTCCTCTCTGATCTGTTTTCTTTTTAAAAATGCAAGTTGCAAAATGCAGACCACAAGTCCTTTGCCTGCTTAAAACCCTTAATTAACTTGTTAACATCCTTAGGAAATGGTCCTCCAAACTCTAGTGTTTCCATAAAGCTTCAAGACCTGCCCCTTGCCTACCCCTCTAGCTCAGGTCTCACTCTTCCCCCGACTACTCTGCTCAACCAGATACAACAGGCTTTGAGTTACTCAGTGCCCTGATACTCACTTTTGCCACGTCTTTGAGCATGCTGGGCCCTCCAACTAGAAACTTCCCAACATGCTCTCTCGCCTAGGTGGCAGCACCATTATTTCCACCGGCAGCATCTTTCTGTAGTACACTTTTGTTTTAAAATTCGCATTCTCCACTCCACAAAAACATAATTGCCTACGTCTTCTTACTTTTTAACACAGTACGCATTTAAATAGCTGTTGACTAGATGAATGAACGGACTCGTCTCAGTTTTCCTTATGCTTATTTTAACTCCTTTGGTTCAAATACTTTGATCTGTTTGATGGTTAATTTTATGTATCAATTTGATTAGACAATTGGATGCCCAGATATGTGGTCTAGCATTATTCTGAGTACTTTGGTGAGGGTTTTTTGGATGAGGTTAATCTTTAAGTCAATAGATAAAGTACATTGTCCTTCCTAATGTGGGTGAGCCTCATCCAATCAGTTGAAGACCCGAACAGAACAAAAAGACTGAATAACAGGAAATTCCTCCCACTCAAGCTGGGACATTTGTTTTTACCTGTCTTCAAAGTGAACTGAGACTTCAGCTCTTCCTGGATCTTGATCCCACTGGTCTTTGGATTGTAACTACATCAGCGGCTCTCTGGATCTTCAGTTTGCAGACTCACCCTGTAGATCTTAGGACTTACCAACTTCTATAGTTGTGTGAGCCAAATTCTTATAATAAGTCTATCTGTTTATCTATTTACATCCTAGTAGTTTTGTTTCGTAGGACAACCCTGACTACAATCTGCCAGTAATATTTGAGGTTGGAAATATAGCAAGAAGTGAACCAGATTCATAGATAATAAAACATAAATCTTTACCATCTGCCACTAGAAGCAATTTTATAACTTTAACTAAGTTTGAATTTTCCCTGGAGAAGGAAATGGCAACCCACTCCAGTATTCTTGCCTGGAGAATCCCATGGACAGAGAAACCTGGCCGGCTATGGTCCATAGAGTCACAAAGAGTCAGACACGACTAAAGCGACTGAACAAGCATGTAAGTTTGAATTTTATTTTCATTTCTGTTCAAAAGTTGCCCCAGTCCAGAAGGTCATCAGCAAAAACAGTGAATAAAATCAAGACATCAAGTAAAGTGCAAACGGGGTAGCTCCTTCTTTTTTGGAGTGTCATGTGATAAAAGAAGCACCACCAACCAGTGTATGTATATGTCAGTTTTTAGAAAAATTCATATTTCAGAAATAATGTTTTAAAGGATAGTTAAGTTCTTACAACTTAAAAAAATTATAATGTGGCTAAATTCTTTAAGAGAACTACTTGCATTCTGTGTCTTACAAAAGAAGTTGCTCAGGAAAGAAGGAAGACTATGAGAAGATTAAGCAATTTCTACATTTTTTCTAGGTACTTGGTGGGCCTAATTTATGTTCCATAAATAAATGTCCCATTGAAGTCACATGATGCCACCTGGCGGCATTCCTAATTCCTGTTTCCACTATTGAATTATGTCTGGCATGAGAATTCATATATATTCACCAAAAAAAATTTTGAGCACCTGCTCTGTGCTAAGTTCATTGCTAAGTGTTGAGAAAACACAGAGAATGACATATGCCTGCTCCCAAAAGTTGAAACTGGAAGAAGAGGGACAAAAGAAATGAAGAATGAATTCAAAGGCAAATTTTCTATTCTTCACTCTACTTACCTTCATTTCTCTCTAATTCATTTCCAGACCCAGTAATGAATATGGGACAAGCACAGATCCAGGCCAATTACTTATATCAGAATGCATGGGAGCATGAAGAGAACCACTGGGTTAACGGCAGTCTATAGGAGGGAAACCTAGAGATGCATATAAATGAAAATTTAACAGAAACAATGATGTGACTGAGCTGCTAAAAAAGCTAATGATGCTTACTTTTTTTCTACATTTGCAGAATTAAAGTGTTTAGATCAAAGTAGGCAATAGTTTTACTACTGTATATTTTATCATATATTGCTAAACGATCTTGACTATCTAGCCTGGAGTAAGATGATTAAGACACACTTGGAAAACTTTGTTTTGTCTATGGATGAAATAGTTGGAAAAATATTCAACTAGTCAAAAATATTCAAATATTCTTCTGGTAAGAATTTTCTAACTATCAAGATATAGAACAAAGAAATGAGTTGGCCTGAGAGATCTGAGTAAGTACAAAGAGCTGTATTATCGAAGTGATCAAGAAGAGGATGGACAGATTCCTGTAAAAGATAATCTGGAAGAACTAATTCTTTTGGCTGGGAGTTGAATTAGGTGGCATTTAGTTACCTTCTCAAGCTCTAAAGGTCCACAAGTTTACATTTAAATAAGCTCTAGACCATTTGCCTGTGTATGGTACATACATCAATGACACTTCATTAAAATTTTATAGTATATCCAATAATATCATTTCAGAAAAGACAAACCCAGAAATTTCATCAAACAAGTGTCAATAACAATAAAGCATGAAAGAAGATAGTGAAAAGTCTAGCTTAAAACAATATTCAAAAGCTAAGATCATGGCATCCTTTCCCATCACTTCATAGCAAGTAGATGGAAACAGTGACAAATTTTATTTTCTTGGGCTCCAAAGTCACTGCAGATGGTGACTGCAGCCATGAAATTAAAAGATGCTTGCTCCTTGGAAAAAAAGCTATGACAAACGTAGACAGTGTATTAAAAAGCAGATGCATCACTATGCCAACAAAGTCCATATAGTCAAAGATACGGTTTTTCCAGTAGTCATTTATGGTGTGAGAGTTGAATCATAAAGAAGGCTGTGTACTTAGTTGCTCGGTCATGTACGACCCTTTGTGATCCCAAGGACTGCAGCCCACCAGGCTCCTCTGTCCATGGGGATTCTCCAGGCAAGAATACTGGAGTGGGTTGCCATGCCTTCCTCCAGGGGACCTTCCCAACCCGAGGGATTGAACCCAGGTCTCCTGCACTGCATTACCATCTGAGCCATCAGAGCCCATGAATACTGGAGTGAATAGCCTTCTCCAGGGGATCTTCCCAACCCAGAAATCAAACTGGGGTCTCCTGCACTGCAGGTGGATTCTTTACCAGCTGAGCTACTAGGAAGCCCAAAGAAGGCTGAGCACCAAAGAACTGATGCTTTCAAACTACAGTGCTGGAGAAGACTTCTGAGAGTCCCTTGTACTGCAAGGAGATCAAACCAGTCAATCCTAAAGGAAATCAACCCTGAATATTCACTGGAAGGACTGATGCTAAAGCTGAAGCTCCACTAATTTGGCCACCTGATGCAAAGAACTGACTCATTGAAAGAGACTCTAATGCTAGGAAAGATTGAGGGTAGAAGGAGAAGGGAGCAACAGAGGATGAGATTGTTGGATGGCATCACTGACTCAATGGACATGAGTTTGAGCAAACTCCAGGAAATAGTGAAACACAGGGAAGCCTGGCATGCTGCAGTCCTTGAGGTCCCAAAGAGTCAGAGAGGATTTAGTGACTGAACAATAGCAACAATAAAGTGTACATTTTGGTACCCAACCAAACTTAGCATGTGCAGTACTTTATAAACATAAAATTTTATTCATAATTCAAGTCTTACATGGTATAAAGACCTAGAATAATATTTATTAATGTGAATCATTTAGCCAAAGAAAAATAATGTAAGGACTCTCTAAGACTACTGAATACTATCCCTTTCAATGTATATTTTATTTCTGCCTTTATTATTCTTTTGTTTCTGTTTTGCTTGCTGAAAATATCATCATTACAAGTAACTAGAATGATAAATTTTGTTAAACTCATGTTTTTAAATACTTGAAATCTGAGTACTGGTTCTGATATACTCCAGGGAACTCTTTTATTTATTTTTTTCTTCCTGTCTACTCATTGTTTCTAATAAAAAGTTAAGATTAAAAACAGATCCTCTTCAGAAATGAACAAGAGCATATTCAGTTTAGCTTTTGTTCCTGAAAGTTAGTGGGTAATCAAAATGATATGACAAACTTTCTGCATGTTTCTCTCAATATTATTTTCAAATATTTAAAGTTTCAAAACTGAGATCCTTTGAGATTACTTTTATTTTTATCATGCATGGAGTATAAATAATATGTTAATAAAATACCTTGCTTGTAGTATAAATATTTGTAGGAAACCCATCAAAAGTGAGGCTAGTTCTCTGCTTAATATCATAAGTATAATTTTTTTTTGAATGGGAGAATTGATCCATGGTATCTCTCATCCTTTCTGGTTAGCTAATTGCTTCTGTCACACCTGCATCTGCTCAATGTGTTCCTTGATGAAGCTGGAAGCTACCAGGAGACTCTCCCAGTGTCCATAGGTAGACCCGGGCAGCAACCAAAGGCTTTTCCTGGGTTGAACCAGTTGAAATTCCAATGACATAAGGAGGATTCCTAGTATTTAATTTTTCACTCCTTTGCTTGCAGCCAGTGTTTGTTTGCTTATTCTTCTGAGGTAATTTTAATTTACTCAAATCTCTCAAGGTCCTGTTGCCTAGACTTAGTGAATAAAGCCTCATTTGAAAATATACAATAAGTAGACGGTGAGTATTATGGTAAAAGAATGAAACATTGATTTTTTTTTTCTTTTAAATAAAGAGAGAAGACCATCTCAAAAAGTGTTTCACTGCAATACACAATCTGGTTGACCAGTATTTGTTAGTTCCTGGAAACTTTGAGAAGTCAAATAGACCAGGGTGGGTATTAACACAGCTTTGACAGCTTTCCCATTTAGTCTTTGCATCAAAAACAGAGTTAATACTGTCAATAGTCCAACCTGAGCTAAGAAACCATCTGTCAGAGATGTAAGGAATTCCAGCCTTGGATAGAAGGTTGGATGTTATTAATCTTCATGGTTTCTTTAGATCCTTAATTCTTGATTGTGGTAAAGATATATTTTCTTCTAAATGGGAAAGTTGACCCATGTGACTTTTGGATTATAATAGAATTTTTAAGAGGTTGAGATGGACATTAAACTTCTCTGTACGTCAAGGATCAGCCTGTCTGTGTCTGTCTCTCCCCCTAGGAACACTCTGGTCATTTGTTTGACCATTTATGCAAAGAGAATTCAAAGATTAAAGAAAAAAAATCTCCATATGTACAATCTCCTTATATTAAGAAAAAATATCTAAAGGAAAATTTATACACATCACAGTTTAATTTACAACTTGGGTTTTTAGCAACTAGAAGTCATTGCCTGTATGATAGCTTCATGTCTCCATGTTAAAAATTAGAAAGAGGTCAGTTTTAATGAACAGAGGTCCACACAGACAAGTGCTATTTTTATATATTCCTCTGGTACCACATCTAAGAATAGAAAGAAAGAAAGAAAAAAACTGGCAACAGAAAAGAACCATCTTTCCATCCAGCATAAACTGAGGCATGTGTTTGATGGAGAAAAGGGAAGAGTGTTTCATTTAACTCTCTCTGAGTAAAGGATCTTAGTTCTATTAAGCACTGTTGGAAAGTATGTTGGATATTATATTTAAAATTTAAAGGTAAAGTGTTTTTTAAAGCCTTTTAATACAAGCAAGCATCAATTTTACTAAAATGCTGTCAAATATTACAATACAATGACTTATTTATCACTCCAAGTCTATATCATGAGTATAACTTCCTTTCCAAATATAGTGATTTTTTTTTAATGTACTTTGGAAATGGAAAGAGAACCAAAGTAATCTACCAAAATTCTTTCTCACCATCTTTTTTATATAGAACCAGGTCAATCATGCCAGCAGAGACTATTTCAAAACAGTAGAAATTATTGTCCTTTAAAGGGGTAGGATTAACCAATTCATAATTCTTAAACAACAAAGCACATCATATTTTTCTAACCTGAGTTTAACATAAAATGTCAAATATTTGTAATGAAATATTTATAGTTAAGTACAGCAAAATGTGTGAAATACTGAAGTGGATTATCAACATTGCTGGAGTCTTGGTATAACACAGGAACATCTATATTAATTGATACGATGAAAAACTTAAAATTTCTCTTTAGATTGAAAGCTGAGATAGAATTGATTTAAAATTTAAAGCACTTTATGTAAGAAATTTCAGCATTGCCTAAGTTAAACATGGAATGAGAACCACAGTTTTTTTTTTTTTTTTTAATGTTTTTCTATTATAACTTTCTTGGGACTTTTCTGGAGCCCCAGTGGTTAAGATGCTGTGCTTCCAAGGCAGATGGACTGCATTCAATCCCTAGTGGGGGGATTAGCATCCCAAATGCCATGTGGCCAAAAAAAAAAAAACAAACAAAAAACCTTTCTTCAACTCTAAGGTGATTAACTGAATGGAGAACAAGTATCTCTGTAAAAATTTTAATTTTGGGGTTGTATAGCTCTTACAGGAGCTCATTCTGAATGCTATATTAAAGAAGAGAGCCTTAATTATATATATATTTTCTTGCTTGTGATATGAGTTTATCTTGCATTTTGATACATTATTCTTATATTCAAGATCATCTGACTTCAGATGAGGAACTCTACTGCAGAGCACTGCTTGACTAGAAAATCTGTCATCTGGGAATTAGAGTCAGGCTGACTGTCAGTTATGCCTCTTGGTATTAGCACCCTGCTATTTCCAGAGACTAAAAAGGCAACATGAAAGAGTATCTTTGCTACTAGTATCTAACTTTTATACAGCTGCCCTTGCATCTGTGATAGTGCCAGAGAAGAGAAAATACAGATAAGGTGAAATCCACTGGAGATCCCAAATCACTGTGGTCAGTAGGTTGAGGCATGCCAACCTTTCTGTTAAGAACAGAGCCAAGAGTCCAGTGTACTTGGATTCTGTCTAAATAGCTGTATGGCTTGATTACTTAACCAAGTTACTTCTTTGGGCTTCAGTTTCACTGTCCTCATGAGAAAGAGTTGTTAGAGGTTTAAGTAAACACGTATGTGTGTGTGTTTGTGCCAGTGTAGGAGATGCAAGAGACCTGGGTTTGATCCCTTGGTTGGGAAGATCCCCTGGAGTAGGAAATGGCACCTACTCCAGTAGTCTTGTCTGGAAAATCCCATGGACAGAGGAGCCTGATGGGCTGCAGTCCATGGAGTCACAAGAGTCAGACATAATTGAGGGAATGAGCACACACACACACACATACACACACACACGTATACTTAAGGTATATATATCATATATGAGTTGTTGTATCTTTAATTTATATCATATATGAGCCTAAAATATCATGTATTACTTAAAATTAAATACATATATATGAGACATGTAATATATTCATTTAAGATATATGTAAATATATATATATTTATTTAAAAGTATAAACATATGTTAATAGTGCAGTTCTTGGTAGGTGGTAGGCGCTACCTAAATATTAACTATTATTATAATAGTTAATATTGTACTGCTTTATCATTTCTATATCTGAGCTACTAATGAGTAACCAAGTTGATCAGTCTGATGGTTCTTTCCTTTCCTTGCTTTTTCTTGAAAGGTTCAAAATTGCAACAAATGTTACTTTTAAGAAGTTGAGTAAACACAGAATGAGAAGCCCTAAGGCAAGGTGCTGAATTAACAGACAGGCTAATCACTTCCTGAATACAAATGAACAGGACTCTTTGTAGAACTAGCACCAGGGACTGTTAATGGGCTTTTGTTTTAGAGACTGATGGATTGATATTCCAGGGAGAACCCTGAGGAGAACCCTGGCAACATCTGCCTCTCATAACCTATTACTAATACTAAAACAGTACCCTTGCAAATCAGCATAATCTCATAAAAAAATCAGTGCACTCACATTCTAATGTGAGCTCCATCAGGACAGAGATTTTTGTCTATGTTGTGTCACGGCTGTAGTCACAGAGTCCAGGCAAGTGCCTGAAAAATAGCAGGCTCACAATAACTATTTCTTGAATGAATTGAATCAATGAAAAATCTTGACCTTTCTTTTAAATAGGATTAACATTACAAGCAAAACAAACAAAATAGCAAGCTTCTTTGATGACTTTGGCCTGAGAACGCTGGTTAGCAGTTTAAGCAAGCTGAAGGAGGAGCATGTGAATGCCAGCAGGGTGAACATATACGTTTAGCCAGTATTCCAGAAGCTGAGAATTTGGTTATGTCTTCATTGGAATGTGTGTTGTGGAGCCATGCCATACTTAACTTTGACTCACGCACATGTGACAGATTTAAATTACAAATACTTTGTCCGGCATCTGACTAACTTTAGTGTCTATATTTACATTTTATTTTTCTCCCCAGGTTTTCAGAAATCTTTTCCACAAAGTGACACTTTTATTCTCTGCACACATTTAATTACTTCCAACAGTTTCTACTCAAGCTTTGACTGTCTAAAACAATCAGTGTGACAGAGGAGAGGAGAAGCAGAATTGAGCTGATCTCCCAACAGTTCTGCTGTGAAGTGAAAGAGTTGGTGGTTCATCATGTCCAACTCTTTGTGACCTATGGACTGTAGCCCGCCAGGCTCCTCTGCTCATGGGATTTTCCAGGCAAGAATACTGGAGTGGGTTGCCATGCCCTCCTTCAGGGGATCTTCCCAACCCAGGGATTGAACCCACATCTTTTATGCCTCCTGCACTGGCAGGTAGGTTATTTACCACTAGTGCCACATGGGAAGCCCTTTTACAGTGTAGGCAAGCTAACAATTTGAATAGGAATATATATTAATTTGTATACACTCCAAGCTTTCCTAATTATCTTTATAACAAGAACTAAGAAGGTATTAGTCATCCTTGGATGAGCTATACTCAATTCTACTTGTCTTTTCTAAATATAATAAAAACACAGTAAACAAATTTAAAGTACATTATTAATTGATTAGCTATGATTTCTCAAATGGTTCACATCATCTTATTTAACTTTGGAGCTTCCAGACTTTAAGAACAAGTCACCAAAGAGCTATCATTGATTTATAATGCACATTACTACATTGGACTTTAGTCCAAGAACTCTGTATGGGACCCAAAGGAAACGGAAAAATGTTTACAAGTGAGCCATGGCAGCAATAGGCTGAAAACACATATCTGTATTCTTCGAAAACAATTAGGGCTAATACAATTAGGGTGAATATTCTAGTTCATTTTATTCCATGGGATTGCTTCTACTCTTGAAACTCCATATAGAAAAGAGTCCTTAGGGTTAGAACACTATTAAGGATGGTATAATTTTGCATGGCCCTTGCACATGTAAGGTAGACATTTTACATGATAGCATAAGGACTAAAATTTACAGCCAAAGATAACACAGGCTCTGATTAAAGTTAACACATTTGGCGTTTAAGGCTAATCCACAACGGAAAGCAATCATTTCCAGGAAGGAGATCAATATCTTAACACAGTGTTACCTGTCTGAGTTGCTAGAAAAGATTTATCTAAAAATCGATTCATAGGATGTGTTTTCAAATTTTTCAGCTTCTTTTCATTTGTGTGCTATACAGAGGCACTTTAAAAGCTAATAATTGTAGTTTCAGGAGTACAAGACACTGGATTTCAGCAGTCACTGGTAAACATGGCAGGAAATTAAAATGACATTGGATTAAAAGTAAACAAATCATTAAATCAGAAAACTTCCCCGAATCTTGTAAAAATCACTGGTGTCTGAGTTGAAGAACTTCCTTACTTAAAAAAAAAAAAATTAGTAAATATCACCCACCTACGCCAAGTAAGTGCAAATAAGTGAATACTACAGCTTTCTGATGTTAAGGTATGATGGTTCGCTGTTTGGACTAGTGAGGGTTTTAAAATATTGATGAGTTAAGTACTTTGAGTTACATTTCCTGCAATATTTCAAAGTATTATCGTATTATACATACGTTCCCAATAGAAAAACTAAAATGTCGAATAAAACAGGTTGGTGGTAAAGTTTAGTAAAAGGTATAAAAATTAAAAGGCTAAAAAAAAAAAAACGCTCCGTTTTATTGGGTAAAAATAAATCGCCTTCATTCATGAGAATCCAGTGCCCCCCTTTTTTGGTCTTAGTTAGTTGGTACGTATTGCACCCGCCACAACACGTTGGAAAGTAGGTCCTGGTACACACTAAGGAATATCCAACCAGGCAAATACATCAGCGTGATAAGGCCCATGAAATTGAGCGGATAGTGAGAATAGTCCCAAGAACAGGCGCCCCAAGTGCGGAGTCCCAGGCCCCAGGACAACTCCCACGCGTAGATGAAGATCACGTAGAAGGGTACTCGCTTCCAGGTGCCCCAGCCCCGACTGTAGTGGAGGTGGAAATAGAGCTTTTCCACCACAAAACTGCAGCTGCCGTACATAAAGAAGGACCAGAGCGACGTGTGGCCGCTGCTCGTCCCGTCCCCGGGCCCCAGCAGGTCAAAGAAGAAGGTGAAGAAGATCTCATCCAAAAAACCGTGCATTCCGAAGAAAAGGAAGCGGAGCAGGTCCGGCAGCCCCTGGTTGGGGGCTCCCCCGGCGCCCCTGCGACCGCGAGGTCGCCGCCGCCGACCACCGGCTGTCGCTGGCGCCCGGAAGCCCGCAGGGGCGGGGGGCGCGCCCCGCAGCTGTTGCCGCCGCTGGTACCTCAAGTGCAGGAAGCGCTTCAGGAACACTTGGCAGTGGTAGAGCGCCAGCACGTACTGCAGGGCCAAGTCCAGCGCCCCCGGCGCCGCTGCGCCCCCCGGCCCGCCGACCCGGCAGAGCAGCGCGCCCGCCAGGGTCTGCAACCCCACGTGGGCCGAGGGGTAGAGGAGGAAATTGAAGACGAAGGCGCTGGGGCAGCGCCGCTGCTGCAGGTAGACTTTCTCCAGGGCCAAGTGGGTGAGCGAGTGCAGGAGGCAGCGGTAGGGCGAGGAGAAGCCCAGCATCCGGAGGTCCGGGCGGCGAGCGAAGCGGCGCGCCGCGGACAGGAGCACGTCCAGGGTGACCCCGTGCATCCCGTAGAAGTAGAGGCGCATCCAAGCGGGCAGCGCGGCGCCCTCGGCCGGCGCTTCAGCAGTGGACAGCGGCTCCGGGCAGCTGGCGGCAGCCTCGCTTCCCCGCCCTCCTGGGGCCCCCGGGCGCCTCGCCGCGCCGCCCCTCCGCGCGGGACCCTCGTCGTTCGCGTCGCTGCCGGCCATCGGCTCGGAGGCTGCCCGGGCGCCCGATCCCACGCCGCCACCGCCGCCGGGTGCGCGGAGCTGCTGGGCGGAGGGGATGAGCCCCGCGCCGCCCTCCGGCCGCTGCTGGCCCCCGGGGGGCGCGCGGGGAGCTCCGTCCCAGCCGCGGCCCGGCGGCGGCCGGAGTTGCTGAGATCCGGGGACGCGCGGGCCGCCCTGCTCGCGGAGTCCCCCCGCCGCGGCCCCGCGGCGCCCTCGCCTCCAGTCCCCGGCGAGGTGCCGCCGGCCGGCGCCCGCGCTCACCCTGCGCGGCCTATCGGGCGCCGAGGCCCGGCGAGGGGCGGTGGCGCCGGGGCCGCGAGGAGAAATGCAGACACTGGTGCAAACCCCATCTCCTCCGCGGCTCAGCCCCGCCGCCTCTGCTGCAGGCTGTGTAAGCGTAACGCGAGCAGCGACGCCCCTTCCCCCGGCCCTCCCCATGGCCCTCTCGGCCCGGGTAGACCGACCTCTCCCGCCTTCGCTGCCCCCCTCCCTCCCCGCCCCAGCCCGGAGCGCGGAGCCCCGCGGAGTCCGCTGGGGAAGGCCCGGCCCTGCCTCTCCCATCGCGTCCCCCGCTCTGCACCCGGCTCCCTGGCCGGGCAGGAGGCGTTGGCTGGGGCGGAGGCACCGCGCCGAGAAACACCTAACAGGTGTGACAGCGAGCCGGTGGGCATCCGTTTTATCTAGGGGACCGGGGCTAGGGCCTGGCTGGCGAAGACGAATGGCGAGACGCCACCGACCAGAGGCTGGGCCCGAGACCAAACTGTGGTGCTGTATATTTAATGTCCTTTTTCAAAGCCAGCTGTGTCCCAGTCACTGAGGATAAACCCGAGGCTCCAGGGCGGCCGGCCCCCGGCGGTTCCTTGTCGTGGGAACCGCTTCGTCAATCTCTCCTGCAGCGGTTTGTTTGCTCCAGCCCAGGGGCCTGAGTCTCCCAGAAGTTATAAAATGATTGGAGGTCAGTAGAGTCAGGCACTGCTTTATCTTAAATCCGGACTAGTACCTTTGCTTGTATTGGCACATCCCGGTGCCGATTTTCTTCCTTGCAGAACTAGGTCATCGCAGAAATGGAGAGTGAAATAGAGAGCAGAGCAGGAATTCGTTTTTTCTTTTCTTTGGAAGTGGAGAGGGTGGGAAGAATCCAGAATTTTGGTGTGTTCCACTGCTTTTTCTCCAATTTTTGAATCAGGCTTAGAATTGGAGATAACCTTCCAGGTAACTTATACTGACAACTCCACATCCCACCCCCCCGGGGAAAAAAAAAAAGCCCACTAATCGTGTCTAGGCGGAAACTAGGTAAGAGTTCTAATTTGTAAGGAGTTCAGATGTTTCCAGGCTGGAAAGCTTTCTGGGGGATTTCCCCCTCACCATCGGGAAAATTAAAATTCCGAGGTAGTTCCTCCATTTTTAAAGCAATTTCTCTTCATTCTCTCCCCTTCCTCATTTCAACCTTACAATCTGTGGTTGCTAAATTGTTGGCAAATTAAGGAAGAGAGAGAAATAAGTGTGGTGAGGAGACACGTTTTAAGGTGGTGTTGACACTTGAGTAAGGCTAAAGTTCTGACTGGTTTTTTAAAGCTTGACTACAATGTGGTTACTTTGTAGATTTCTTTTGACAGTTGTCAAAAGTCAGAGCAGCTAGGGACTGAATCATTAGGCAGCAGCTCGTCAAACCCGTTTTGAAATAGAGTTAGCTGCCCAAAGGCCTGAGCAAATACAGTGAATGCTGGCTCCCTAGAAATACCACCACCATTTAGCTTTGCTTTACCACCAACATTTAGCTTTGCTAAAGCAAAACTGAGTTTGTTGCTTGCCGTGGCAAAAAAGCCCTGAATCTTGACAAAAAGTCTTAGTAACATCTTGGAGCGGGGAGGACCGCATGCGTGCTAAATTGTTTCATCCCTGTCCAACGCTGCCATCCCATGGACTGTAGCCCACCAGGCTCCTCTGTCCATGGGATCCTCCAGGCAAGAATACTGGAGTGGGTTGCCATGCCCTCCTCCAGGGAATCTTCTGACCCAGGGGTGGAACTGAATCTCTTGTGGCTCCTGCATTGCAGCTGGATTTTTCACCTCTGAGCCGTGGGGCAAGCCTAGGGAGGACAGTGTTGGGCTACTTGGGAGATTTTGAGAGTCTAGTTGAGGATGGGTCTTTCAATACAAGGGCTTGGTTAGAATTGGGTAACAATTTTCATATAATGGTTTAGGTTTGTTATACGTAACAAGGTGAAGGTGTGAGGTGAGGGTTTCAGAAATGTTGAGAATAAATAGTAACCTTTTTTTATCTCCCTGGGGAAAGCTTCCTGGAATAGTAATGCTGTGTTGAGGAAGAGAATAGTAAAGTCATGCTAATGAAGACAGTTAAATAAAGTCATACCTTGTAGACAATAAACTATCAGTGGTGTATGGTCTTGGGTTTGCACAATCTAATTGTGAGGACCAATTTGAAATTCAAGAGGGAAATGATTTAAGTAAGGACAGATAAAAGAAACAGGACTGATGTTGAGTTCTGAAATGACGCTCATCCTCAGTATGGGTAAAGGGTGGGGGAAGGGGAGGGAGGTTGATTAACAATTCAGTAATACCAGATCTGTATACTATATATTTTAAAAAAAACAATTTTTTTTTTTTTTGGCTATATCTCACAGCTTGTGGTATCTTAGTTCCCCAACCATGAACCAGGAATGGAACCCAGCCAGGTAATGAAAGCAGCAAGTCCTAACCACTGGACCACCAGGGAATTCCTGTATTCCTATATTTGTGAAAAATTTGTATGCATATTTCTACAGTTTCATTTATTTTGTATAATCTTTTCTTTCTTAATTTCTTGTATTATATACTAAAGTTCCAAATTAAAGATTTTTTTTCTATACATTGCTTAAACAGGTGATTATTATTGCTTGTTGCCAAACACAGAAAGATTGAATAATAGCTCATAAACTTTTTTGAATATAACACTGTTAGGGAATCATAGAAACCTGCCCTGTTGTTCTATTATGAATATATGTCTTCTTTTTAAAGCTGCTTCTTTTTAACTGTATTCCTTTTACTCTTCTAATATTTTAACAGGGGAGTCACATAAGTATCAGAAAAGTTTCTCTTTGTACTTCCTCCTGCTGGCTTTTTTATGTCCCTTTATATTGTTAATTTTAATTTCAGCCCTTCTTTTTTGTCCTGGGAATTTCTTGGAGCTCCTAGTTTATACCAGGAAGGCTGACAGTGGGATTTCCTTGAGTGGGGCTCCCAAGGAACAGTCTTGGAATAAACTCTTTTAATTCATAAAGCTTGAAAAGAAAGCAGTAAGTTGTTTTGATAAAGCTTGCTCAAAAAATAAAATTTCACCTTGAGCAGTGTCAAATCAGAAATACTTCCTGTGTATAATCTGTGCCGGCCTGCATGTGCCTTGCCTTAAGTGCACCAGGGAGACTATTTTCCCTACCCCAGTTAATTCCTTTTTTTTTTTTTTTTAAGGAATTGGCTTCTTTTGAATAATAATCTTCCCTTACATTGATTAGTGGCTTATTGGTAACATAAATGATCACAGTTAATGGATACCACCTCTTGAGTCCTTTCTTGGCAGCTGTACACTTCACATATCAATACTTTGTACATTGTTTCTCTTATTTTTGTAAACATATGTTAAAACTAAGTTGCAGAAAATTTGCTTCTCCAGTATATCAGCTAATAAGCTAAAAGCCAAGCTGTGAAGTTGTTTCCATTTGAACCTAAAGTTCATTTGTGCTATACTGTCTTACTTCCTCTGTTTTCATATTGAAGCCATCTCAAATAAGTTGAAATTGCAGGTTTAATAAGAAAAGAGATCCATTCTGTTTATAGTTGCAGCGAGTATTAATTTGCCGATCCAGTGACTGGTAAATTAACTCCACCCTAGTTACTCTCTCCCTTTTGTTATCATGCTTTTTGTTTTAATCATCAATCTACACAGTCATTTTTTATACTTTTTTTCCTCTATGTAATTAACTTATTTATTTTACCCTTCTTTCCTTCTGGGTTCCTTTACAAATTGGTAAATGACTATGAGGCTATGTGGAATGGGTTACTATCTGGTGCTTATGCAAGAACAGATGGAGTTAGATAATAGGAAAATGAGTATGGAATGCAAACATATTCCTGTGAGTGCTTAGTGCATGTTTTTGACTGAGATTCAGCACTACCACTTCCTGCTATTCCAGTTGCTTCACCCCTGTTCATGGTTACTCTAATCTGGGGCTTTCTTGGCAGCTCAGTGGTAAAGAATCCGCCTAGCAATGCAGGAGATGTGGGTTTGATCCCTGGGTGGGTAAGATCCCCTAGAGTAGGAAATGGCAACCCATTCCAGTATTCTTGCCTGGGAAATGCCATGGACAGAGGAGCTTGGTGGGCTATAGTCCATTGGGTCACAAAGAGTCAGACAGGACTTAACGACTGAAGAGCAATAGCAGCTAAATAGAAACATGTATTTAGGGGAATTCCCTGGTGATCCAGTGGTTAACACTCCCTGTTTACAATGCAGGGGATGTGGGTTTGATCAGTAGTTGGGAAACTAGGATTCCATATGCCTCTCCATGTGGCCAAAAAGAAACAAAGCAAGCAAATGAAAATGTATTTAAGTATGTTTTTTCCTCCTCCAATAAATAGCATTGGAACACTTCTGAGCAATATTTTGTGCTATGTCTTGGACATACAGAAATGAATATGACAAAGTCTGTGTCCTTTTGGACTTTATAGTGTTTTACAAAAGATATAGTTGTCTATTTAAGAAATCAGAAATAAAAGTAAAAAAAAATATGTATCACCCATGATACCACAATCCATGGATAACTACTATTAATACTTTAGTATGGAGCCTTTATACCATCACCCAACATTATACTATCACAACATTATTGCCATTGCTATTGCTATTGCTAAGTCACTTCAGTCATGTCTGACTCTGTGCAACCCCATAGATGGCAGCCCACCAAGCTCCCCCGTCCCTGGGATTCTCCAGGCAAGAACACTGGAGTGGGTTGCCATTTCCTTCTCCAATGTATGAAAGCAAAAGGTGAAAGTGAAGTTGCTCAGTCATGTCTGACTTAGAGACCCCATGGACTGCAGCCCACCAGGCTCCTCCATCCATGGGATTTTCCAGGCAAGAGTACTGGAGTGGGGTGCCATTGCCTTCTCCTATCACCCAAAAGAGGTTATATTATGCATTCCTTTTGTAATTTGTAGTTTGCTTTGTCACTTACTGACTAGGAAGTATCTTTCCATCTGATAGTCTGCTACATCGTCAGTAATGATGACAGAGGATTCTTTTGTATAGATATTCCATAATTTGTTTAGCCAGAATGTGGAGATGCATTTAGCCAGTCTCCAATTTGGGGCTTGTTAGGGTTGTTTCAAAACACTTTTGCTGTTATGAGCTTCTGTCTGACTATTATCACTTTTACATTATCTTTTTAATTTATCATGATCATCTTTTTCATGTAGCCATGTTTATTTACTTAGGATACACTATAACATCCAATTGGAGGGTCAAAGTTAGGCACATTTTAAGGCTTTGTTGATTGCTATTAAGTAAGTCTCCAGAAACCTTGCTGAAACCTTTGAACTTTTGTAGAATAAACATTTCCCTCTGATGGGACTAGGAAGTCATTGCTGCTGGGAGGTTGGCCTTATGGTAGAATCTTGGTTTTGAGAATGGATGTTTGGGGTGTGTCATACCATGGGTTGTACTGTCTGAGTGGATGGTAATAAAGATAATCTTTGAGAAAAATCTAATATGATTAAGTAAAATATAAATTCATTATTTTGAATGATATACAGTTACTCCCATCTCTCCATGTGTAGATGTCCATCACTTATCTCTCCCTCTGAAACAAATTCTTCCTTCCCCACTCCCTTTCTTCCATTTTTGTACACATAAAAAACCTCTGTGTCAGAGATAGCACAACTAAAGCATGGTTTTTACCTTCAAGCAGCTCACTGTCTGGTGAGAGAGGTAGATAAATAGAGACTGCAAGACTGAATAATAACTGTTATGATAGAAAAATAGCACTAAATCTTTTGGCTCACCTAGAAGGGAGATCTGACTCTTAACTGGGAAAAGGGTCTTCCTGTTCTCCCACTATACTGCCTTGATTCATTAACATCTCTTAGCCTTCATATTCAGTAGTGACCCTTGTTGTTGTTTAGTTACTAAGTTGTGTCCGACTCTTTGTGACCCCATGGACTGTAGTCTGCCAGGCTCCTCTGTCTATGGAATTTTTTGGCTGAGAATAGTGGGGTGAGTACCCATTCCCTTCTACGGGGGATATCCCTGACCCAGGGATCAAACCTAAGTCTTCTGCTTGGGAGGCAGATTCTTTATCACTGAGCCACTTGGAAGCCCTAGCAGTGATTAGGCCTTGCCTGTTTCACATTTTGGGCTCCCCAGGTGATCAGTTGTAAAGAATTCGCCTGCCAATGCAGGAGACACAGTTCAGTCCTCCCATGGAGGAGGAAATGACAACCCACTCCAGTATTCTTATCTGAAAAACCCAATGGACAGAAGAGCCTGGCAGGCTATGGTCTATGGGGTCTCAAAAGAGATGGACAGGACTGAGCACGCACACACATTTTACCCTTCAATGTCTCTTGTAAACATTTTCATGGTTTGTTGCCTGCATTCCAATTTCAGTGCTGTCAGCCCCATCTAGACCTCTACTGCGCTGGCCAGGACTCTTCCAATAATCCACTGACTGACCTACCAGCCCAAGTTTCTTTATCCTCCTCCAGTCGACCTTGGATACGGCTATCAGCACAACCTCCATCTACTTTGAAAATTTATTTGCCCTGGTCAAAAACCTTCAAATGATTTCTGCAATTTACAGCAGGAAAGTTAAGCTCCTCCACTATCAGGAGGACATAGTGACCCATTTTTTCAGCCTTGTTTATTCCACTCACCTTCAATAACCTCCCCAAGAGCCCCTCAGTAAATCCCATCCATTCTCTAAGGCCTGAGCATGTTGATACCCTCCTCAGAGCAAGGCCTGCGTACACCTACCCAAAGTATTTCAGTTGCCGAAAAGTCACCATAAAGTCTCATGTCCTGCTCTGTTAAACTGAATTTTTCAAGACATCTCATGTCTATGTTTTGTCATTTTGAAAACTCATTTGACTCACAAATATTGTCTATGTTCTTGTAGCTCCTAGCATAGAAACTTACACAGAGAAAGAGATCATCTTTCTTTTGGCATCTGTGGATTCTCATACTGTTTGAAATGAACTGCTATTTTGGCAATTCGCAAAATTCTTTGATTTGTTGTTGTCCGTTGCTAAGTCCTGTCTGACTGTTTGCAACCCCATGGACTGCACCCGGCTTCTCTTTCCTTCGCTATCTCCCAGAGTTTGCGCAGATTCTTTTTTTGTTTGTTTTTTTGCAGATTCTTGTCCATTGAGTTGGTGATGCCATCCAACCATCTCATCCTCTGTTGTCCCCTTCTCCTCCTGCCCTCAACCCCTTCCAGCATCAGGGTCTTTTCCAAGGAGTCAGCTCTTCACGTCAGGTGGCCAAAGTATTACAGTTTCAGTCTCATCATCAGTCCTTCCAATGAATATTCAGGGTTGATTTCCTTTAGGATTGACTGGTTTGATCTCTTTGGCGTCCAAGGGACTCTCAAGAGTCTTCTCCAGCACCACAGTTCGAATGCATGAATTCTCTGGTGCTCAGCCTTATTTATGGTCCAACTCTCACATCTGTACATGACTATGAGAAAAACCATTCTACGTAAATAAAATCTAGTTATGTTGATATCAACTAGGTCATGTGTGTCTTGCCTACTCTTACATATTTTAATTTAACAGTCAGAGCTAAAAACATCTAACTAAGCTCCAGACAAGCTCTTCTTCCATTTCTTCACTCTTTCCTGCTGCTAAGGAATTCTAGGGGATTATCTAGAGGATGATCTAGGCGATCATTGCTTCCCTTCTCAGTATCAAGCTTTACAAATCCTTCTATAATGTAACTATGTTACCTAGAAATCTTTCTGTGGGAAATTATAAGGGAGAGGATATAAAGGAAGCAAGAAGGGGAAGCACAGGGAAACATGCAAAGCGAGTGTGACTGTGTGGCTCCTCCCACCCTTCCTCAGTCTTATGTATGAGGCAGACACAATTATTGCAGTATTCTTTCCTAGTAAGTCTAGACTCTGCCTTAGAATTCTGTATAACAGAGTGATATTGGAAGACATCATGAGGCCACAGGAGTTGGCAAGAAAAATGAGTCCTACTTGGCATTCCCATCCTAGAATGTATATGGGATATTGATTTATCTTTAGGGAGATTAAATATATGGAAAGCAGCATTTATACACTTGAACTCTCATAATTGGGATACTTGTTTTTTCTACAAAAGTTCTCTCCCTTCTAAGCAAATCTTCACAGTAGAATATTTTGAGATCACAAGTTTTCCTAGTACACTACATGTATTGTCTGAGTTACACATAATTATTTTTGAATATAGTGTGACATAAGGTGAATTCTTATTTGTATGTAAGGCTAAAAAAATCATTCTGAAAGCCAGAATTTAACAATTAGCAAACAAATGAGTTTGAATTTGTGTCACATTCTTAAACATTCAGCATTGAGTTTCTTCAAACCTTTTAGAAATATCATCATATGTTTTACAGCAGGGGTCCAGTCTCAATCACTACCATTATGTGTAGACACAGGGTTTTGTGTGTTTTTTGCATTTGTATAATACTTTATACAATGCTTTCATATTTATATCATTTGTTCCTTGAAATAATATGTGATAGACAAGACATACCATTTATTGACAGGAAAATTCCAAAATAGGAAAATTGTATTTCAAGAGTTAAAAGAACTCTTGGCAAAGCTGGGTGCAAGCCTAGATGATTTTGTACTTAGCTTTTATTAAAAAACACTTAATACTTTCACATCTTCAACACTTAAAAGGTACAGAAAGCTATGCAGAGAAACGTTCCCTCTGACACCTGTCTCCCATCCACTCATTTCCCTTTGGGACAATATTATTAGTGTGAGTCCCTTGGCTGCCATCCTGAGATATTTTATGCACAGACAAGTGACTAGACGCCCCCTTAACATTTTTTATGATGACCTTAATATACCGTACACTTTTTTCTACACCTTACTTTTTTCACTATTAACTTTGTGCGTTTCTTCACTGTTTGTGCATGTATGCATTCTTAATCTATATATAAAGAACTTATCTTTAGTTTTTGTTTTGAATGGCTAAATGCTATGTCATTGTTTGAGTGAGTCATTAATTACCCAATGAGGCTCTTACGATGGTCATTTAAATAGTTTCAAATCTTTTGTCATAGTAAAAAATGCTGCAATATCAAAGCCTTGAATATGTCTTTCACTTGTAATCTCACATGTGTGAAAGATGATATTCAAGGCTTTGATATTATATTACGTGTATATATATAAATGATAAATTCCAAGAAAGGATGATATATGTGTAATTTTGCTAGCTACTGCCAGATTGATCTCCTAAGTACATCAGCTGCACTCCCACCAGCAATTATAAGTGGCCTATTTCACACAATTTAGCCAATGGTGCTTTATTATACTTTTTGATGTATGCCAATCTGATGGGAAAAAAATAGTACCTCATTGTAGTTTTAATGTTTAATTATATTATAACTATAGAGGGCATTATATTAAATATAGAAGAATCATTTGTCTTTCCTTTTCTGTGAACTGTCTGTTCATATCCCTTTCCACTGGGCTGAGAGGCCTTTTAAAATTTATTGGCAATAGTTCTTATTTACTAGAGAGATTCATTCTTTGTACAATGCACAAGACTTTTGGGTCTAAGTTTCATGTTCCCACCACTATATTAAACAAATCACCCCAGGAGGTTATTTCTTCTTTGAAATTAACTTACAGCATTGAAGAATTTCTCCTTCTGTCTAATTTTCCCTGAAGCATCTTTAGGGAACATTCCCAAATCCTACCAGAATAATTTTACCTGTAAGAATACTCCTTCTTACCAAGAGGCATTTCCCTTTGCTGGATTTTTTTACCCAAATATCTGGAAATGAATTAACATATACATTTTAGAATTTCACTGTAGCCTAGATCTCCTTTCTCAATCTGGGTGTGTGCAATAGGAAGCTGCACTCTCTGAGCTTTCTCTTTCTCACACCTACCCAGCGGCACTGGTCCCACTCTGAATTTACCTCCCCAGGCGGGTCCACCCCTCCGGTCAGCAGCTCCACTGGGCCTGTCCCAGAAAGAAACAGTCGCACCGCTCTTTCCCATGGCCTCCTTGTCCACAGGAGAATTTTAGTGGATTATGGTTAACCAAATACAAATTCTGAAAACATAAAGAACAGATTGTAATCGGCAAACCCTTTGTTTTCAAGTTATTCATGTGGCTTTTCAGCAGTCACACAAAGCCCTCTTTGTCTTTGAAAAACAGAAAGAACCTCCTAAGTCACCAAGTATTTAAATCTCTTCAGTATGATGGGTGGGCTAACGTGTGAATCCTGGCCTGGTACAAAGGAAGTGCTGTGCAAAACTCATTCTCAAGCCACATATGCTGCTAAATTTGCCACCATCAACAGTTTGAAGGTAAAAATCTGAGAGAGGATTAAAAACTGTTCAAAGATTTACAGTGGGAATAATTCATGTAGCTGGGGACTTCACTGTAAAGAGAGACATGAGGACCCAGAGTTATTGAGTCTGCCCGAGTCTTCAATGTACTTTAATAATGTGTTTCTGGGTCATAAAATAAACATGGAAAAGATGGTTCCAAAGTCTTTATCTGGGGAGAAGGGAAAATAAGCACATATAGGCTAGAAACAAAATAACACTTTGGTCAAATATATTCTTATTTAAAGTAAAGATGTGTTCTTTTCTCTCTTTCCTCTGCATGGTATTATAATTTAATAAAAATTTTTAAAAAAGAAAATCTGATTTTTATCTGTGTGGAGTGCCTCTGGAATGGTAAGAGCGCTAGGCGGTTTTCTGAAGCTTGGTGACAATGAGCGTGGCCTCTGCCATCAGATTGCTTGGACTCAATCCTAGTTTAGCTGCTTCCTTTTTGAATGACCTTGGGTAAGCCTCTCTCCTCGCTTGTCCTAGCCTTGTTTCTCACTTCGAAAATAGGGATGACAGTGTTGTTATGAGGATTAGGTAAGATAACGTATACGTCCTAGTTATGATTTGGTTTTGTTTTAAAAGGAAGAACATTCAAATATTAGTAGTCTAAACAAGGGGCAAATTATTTTTCTCCTATGAATAATTTCCAGTAGATGTCTGTGGTCATGTGATATTATACAGTTTCTGGTACCCAGGTCCTATCTCATGTGGTTGCCCTACCATGTATGCCTTTCGTTCCCAAGTATTTGCCTATTTTGTCTATTCTAGCAATCTTTCTTTAAAATTTATTTATTTTTAATTGAAGGATAATTTCTTTACAGTATTGGTTTGATTTCTGCCATACATCAACATGAGTATTTATTTATTTTTAATTTGGCTGTGCCACGATCTAGCTCTCTGAGCAGGGATCCAACCCTGGTCCCCTGCATTGGGAGTGCAGAGTCTTAGCCACTGAACCACCAGGGAAGTCCTTTGCATTCTAGCCATCAGGAAGGATAGAGAAAAGACTATTGAAAACACTTCCATTCCTAGCCCTTTGGTCATAATTTAGTTGCAAGATGATCCATCCCTATCAGCAAGGGAGACTGGGAGGTATAGTCTTTTTCCCAAGCAGCTAGGTACTGTTTAATATCCAGCCAAAAAGCAGTTTTCTTAGTATAGATGAAGGGGAATATTGCTGGGGAGGGAGATAAAGAGAACAGGTATTTCAAACTAGCTAGCAATTTCTCCTATTGGGTACAAAATGCTTAGTACAGAATCTAGCAATAAATAAAAGTTCCTATGATTGCTATCATTTCAAATGCTGATTTACATGTTTAGGATTCAATCAGCTCCTTTTACCTGGGTGTTCCACAGGCGCTACCAACTGAAATTTCAAAAAATGAAGTCATTACATCATTCATTATTACGCACTCAGAGGATGTCTGTTCTGCCATTCCTGTTCTTATTTGGCGTCTTTTTTTTTTTTTTTTTTTGACGTGGACCATTTTTAAAGTCTTTTATTGAATTTGTTACAATATTGCTTCTGTTTCATGTTTTGTTTCTTTGGTCTTGAGGCATGTGGAATCTTAGCTTCCTGGCCAGGGATTGAACCTGCACCCCCTGCATTGGAAGGCAAAGTCTTAACCACTGAACTGCCAGGGAAGTTCTCCATTTGTGTTCTTAGACTTGGATAATGGCTTCACCACCCATCTACCTTGCAGTCTCTCTCTGCACTTCTTTTGCTTTACACACTATCAGTTCTTCCTGGGAAATGTCCCTCAGATACAGACTTTTCTCTACTCTCACTATGCTCTATGTAAACTTCACAAGTCTTTAGAATGTGGTTTACCGGGCTTTTTGTAGTCTGAATCCAATTTATTACTTACCACAACACATCGTGTACTCCAGCTACCCTGTGTTAAAAAGATAGAGCAAATATTTGTGTTTTTATTGTCCTGAGCAAAATTTGAACCAAATATTTGTTTAATAAACTTTTTAAAAATAAAGACAGTGATTAAAAATCCACATGAGCAACCAGTTTTATATACTACAATGAAGTGTTAGATGCTCAGTTGTGTTCAACTCTTTGCAACCCAACGGACTAATGACCACCAGGTTCCTATGTCCATGGAATTCTCCAGGCAAGAATAATGGAGTAGGGTGCCATTTCCTCCTCCAGAGGATCTTCCCAACCTATGGATTGGACCTGGGTCTCTTGCACTGCAGTCAGTTTCTTTACCAACTGAGCCACCAGAGAAGCTCTCATATACTACAGTACTGCAAAATCAGAAGCTCTTTTCTGAGGGGGCATCTTTATATGTCTCTTAATAAATGAAAAAGTTGCCAAGAAATAAAAGCCATATACATTCTTTTTCACTTATATTCATTTCATTTACAATCTTCCCGCTAAAACCTACAGACTCACAAGAAAGTCATTTCAGAGTTGCCTGCTTCTGCTTCAACTTTTCTTCCCATACTCTGTTAAAGATTTGTGAATGACTCATTAGAAAAAATAAACTTGCTTTCTAAGCAGTTGAACCCTAGATCCTAGATATTTGGTTGCTGTAAGTTCTTAATCATTTTTCTTCCTATGTCTGTTAAATATTCAGACTCTTTTCCTTCACTGGGATTCAAACTTTCATAAGATTCTGAATTCAGAGTTTGGAATCTGAATTTTTGTGCCTCTGTTTTATCTATTTAACCTAACAGTCTTTCCAAAAAGTTATTTTCATCAACTTAGAGGACACAGTGCAGACTCTCTGGCTGTAATTAACTAACTAGGTGAGGATAAAAGCTAGGGCAGTTTAGTGGTTAGAAGTTTAGGCTCTTTAGAAAGCTATAATTCTAGTTTCATCATTAGCCGGTAATATGACCTTGGGCAAGTTCCTGAGTGCCTTGGTGCTCCTTGAAAATGTGGGTTGGAATAGTTTTGTATCTATTTCAGAGCTTTTTCCTTTTCTTAAGATTAAACAAGTTAATTTTTGCCAAGTTCTTAGACCCGTTCCTGTTTTATAGCAGATACACAATAAATGATTGAGGGCAGGAGAAGCGGACAACAGAAAATGAGGTGGTTGGATGGCATTACCAAATCAGTGAGCATGAGTTTGAGCAAACTCTGGGATATAGTGAAGGACCCGGAAGCCTGGTGTGCTGCAGTCCATGTGTGTGTGTGTGTGTGTGTGTGTGCGTGTGTGTATGTGAGTGGGTGGTTTGCAAAGAGTTGGACACGACTTTGCAACTGAACAACAGCACAATAAATGATAGCTTTTAGCAATGCTATTGTTCAAGTTACTACTTTTTGTCTTATGATTTGTTTCTCTAGTCTTAATAGGTTCTCAGATGCTTAATATTTGAGCTATATTTTATATTGCCAGATGAAGCACAGAGTATTAATAAAGCACTATCAATTATTAATATTGTTGTTGTTTAGTTGCTCAGCTGTGTCCAACTTTTTGCAACTCTGTGGACTGCAGATGTTAGGCTTCCCTGTTCTTCACCATCTCCCAGAGTTTGCTCAAATTCCTGTCCATTGAGTTGGTGATGTCATCCTCTCAGGGATACCGTTGGTATCTCATCCCCTGTTACCCCCTCTCCTCTTGCCTTCAACATTTCCCAGCATTAGGGTCTTTTCAAATGAGTCAGCTCTTTGCATCAGTTGGCCAAAGTATTGGAATTTAAGCTTTAGCATCAGTCCTTCCAATGGATATTTAGGGTGGATTTCCTTTGGGATTGACTGGTTTGATCTCTTTGCAGTCCAAGGGACTCTCAAGAGTCTTCTCCTGCACCACAGTTCAAAGGCATAAATTCTTCATTGCTCAGCTTTTTTTTGTTTTCCATCTCTAACACCCATACATGACTACTGGAAAAACCATAACTTTGACTATACTGATATTTGTAGGCAAAGTGATGTTTCTGCTTTTAATATGCTATCTAGGTTTGTCATTGCCGTTCTTCCAAGGAGCAAGGGTCTTTTAATTTCATGGCTGCAGTCATCATGGGATTGGGATGGAAGGAAACGTGACCTATTTGGAAGCTGAAAACTAATCTATTTTAGGTTGACAGACAAAACAATATTCATAAAGCACTATCAATTATTATTATTCCTTAAATTGCAGATATAGAAATAACTCAGAATTGTTAAAAGTTTTTCCAAGGTCTTAGCATATCTAAAAGTTAGAGCTGAGATTTAAACCTAGATATGTCTGTCTCCCAATGCAAAATCTTTTCTACATTATCAGACACTTGGAAATTAAGGCTTGAATTTAGCTTGAGATTCCAAAGGCTGTATTTTCAGAGGATTAAAGAAAAAAATGCCAGCTAGTGTTGACATTGATATCTGTTGAATTGTGAATGCTTTAGCTTATTTAGGACCTCTTCTCCCTCTGCCTCAAACAGGCACAACCAAAACCTTACAAATCTAAACAAACTTACATTAAATTATTTCCTTTATGAACAATGGCCAATATTTTCCCTAACAATAAACAAAATCTTTCATTTCTGATTTCTCATTCTTTGCTTGTCTATAGTACACTATGGTTGTTATTATTCTTATTGAGAATCCAAACCTATCAATAATCGAACAGTGTACTCAGTCGCTTCAGTCGTGTCCAACTCTTTGCAACCCTATGGACTGTAGCCCACCAGGCTCCTCTGTCTGTGGGATTCTCCAGGCAAGAATAATGGAGTGGGTTACCATGCTCTCCTCCAGGGGGTCTTCCCAGTGCAGGGATCTAACCTGTGCGTCTCCTGTGTCTCCTGCATCTCCTGCATTGCAGGTGGATTTTTACCATGAACCACCAGGGAAGCCTTTTTAGGCCTATATTATGTGTCAAAATGTGCTAAATAACCCATAAATAATTTTATTTAATCCACTCATTAATCCAGTAAAACAGTGGTCCTTAAGAGGGACAATTTTGCTTCCCAGGGAGCAAATGTGGAAAGAAGTTAGATTGTTCCAACACTGGGATGTGTGGCATCTAGTAGAGGCCAGAGATGCTGATAAATCTCCTACCATGCACAGGGCAGCTTCTTGCAACAAAGAACTAACTGATACCGAGTGTTGATAGTGCGTAATTGGAGAAACATTGCTGTACAGTCTTCTGTATTATAGAAGTAGGAAGCTCAGAGAAGCTAAATAATTTGCCCATGGATATGACCTGTAAATGACAGAACTAGGCCTAGAACCTAGATATATCTAGCTCAAAGTTCACCTTTCCCCCCACAGAGAAACAAAGATAATTTCAGTTTAGAGAAGGAAAAGATTAGTAGTTATATACCAAAACCATAAATTTACTTTGTGTTAATTGAATGAAAACACATCATTACCAAATGGAGTCTTTAGGAAAGTTTCTGACCTTGCTGTGACACCTGAGCTTAATGTCTACAGTACTTGATATAGAGAAATAAAACTGTAATTATGTCAGAAAAGGAGGAATTACTTTTTTTTTTTCATTTAATCACTCTTTTTTTGTTGTTTGTTTCTGAAAATGCTGTCGCTGGATGTTAAAATGATGTTATGGATGAAAAAAGGCGTAGGCAATCAGATAAAATTATTCAGGTTTCTGAGGGAAAGGATCATCAAAAATGTTCTGTCATGGCGTCACTAAAAATAGACACATTATAACAGGACCAAAATTGATACCAAGAAAAAGTTGATATTATAGTGGTAAACTGCCTGAAATGCTAAGCAGTCTTATAAATAAGTTAGTTGCTGTTTAGAAAATACAAATTGAGCATTTGGCTTATTCAGAAACAGGATTGCCTGCTTGCAAGGCTTATTTTAAAGAAATTACTTTTTTCACATTTTATTCTCTAACCAGCTAACTATAAAATGAAAGTGTGAAAGGGTTTGTTGCTCAGTCACATCCATCTCTTTGCGACTATAGCACTATGGACTGTAGCCCATCAGGCTCCTCTGTCCATGGGATTCTCCAGGGAAGAATACTGGAGTGGGTAGCCATGCCCTTTTCCAGAGGATCTTCCCCACTCAGGGATCAAACCTGGGTCTCCTGCATTATGGACAGATTCCTTAGTGTTTGAGCAACCAGGGAATCTGCCTAACTATAACATACTAAGAGATATATTTACAATCTTACATGTGTTCTTTTCTAAGTGCTCTATAGAGATTGAACTTAAATATTTTAGAATTTTGTCCATGAAGAGGAAGTCAAATTTATTCTGAATTATGTCCATAGTATTTCCATTTAGTATTTCCATAATAGCAAGTGGTAGAGTATGGCAATGAATATATATGAAAAGTGAAGGACTGGTCAGACGTTATCCCTGTATTTCAGAACTTAAGGGACAAGTGGAATTGTGACATTTCTAACTGCAGGGCAGAGTGTAGCTTTCAAGATGATGATTTGGACATGGAAGACTTCAAATGTAATTCTCTGATCCACTTCGACCAGTTTCTAGCACCCCAACAAAGTATTTCTACAACACCTGATGATTCATTTTTCAGAGCACTTGCCAACATCATTATTTTTGTTTATTATCTGTGTCCTTTGTATTGCAAGTTTTGTGAGGACAGGGTTTGTGCTAACTTTTGTAGTATTTTCTATTTCCTTAATGAACCCTTAAATATACAGGAGTTTTCCTTTTAGGTACATGTAGTTTAGCTTAAAGAGATGAGCAGATAATATAAAAGAACCCTGAAGAAGGAGGAAGTATATATATATGTATTTATGTATACAGAGAACTGAAAGCTGACAACAGAAAAGAAAGGAAATAGATTGAAATAAAAAATGGAATAAGAAGCTAAGGATAAATTTCCAAGAAGCATTCATAATGAAAAGGCCACTAGAAAAGAAAAGACTCTATTTGAAGGTACTTCTGAACCATAGTTTAGAATACTAAGTAGTTCTGAACCATAGTCATAGAATAAGAGATGAGCAGGGAACTCAACACTTCTACTTCTAGAAAGAAGATTGTGTATTTCTCTGCTTAGATTGTGTAGTCCTCATGTCCTCTGATTGAAACATGCTCAAGAAAAAGAGAGGGCTTTGTGATTGTTTTGATTACTGTTTCACTGGGTCTTGAAGGAAGTCATGGAGAGGATGTGATCACAAATTGGCCTGTGAGCTGGGCCCTGGCATGTTGAGGGTCCTCATTCCCACCTTTGTCTTGGGAATGTATGTTCTGCCTATGGTTCCCACAGCAGGAGCTGTATTCAGGTTCACAGTATTGAGACAGTAATGTGTTGTTGAACCATATGGACTGGATATATGACTGAACTTCACTAAGAGTTTTGTGGAAACTTTCAAGATTCTGGGAGCTGGCTGTAGATATCTATTCATTTCCCAGCCACCTAAGAGAAGCCTCTCCATAAGTTCTGCTTTTGAAAGCTGCCATCGAATGACCTGACGTGATCTGCCTCCTGCCTTAGTTTCCCCTTGCCCTCTCTGTATGGAGCCAGTTTGCAACCGACACTGTGTTTTTCCATCTTGTAATGTTTACAGCTAAAATGTAAATAGTTGTTCTTGGGCAGGCTTTGAAGCTTTCAGTATTTGTCACTTTAGTTCAGTCGCTCAGTCGTGTCCAACTCTTTGTGACCCCGTGAAACACAGCACGCCAGGCCTCCCTGTCCATCACCAACACCCAGAGTTCACTCAGACTCACGTCCATCGAGTCAGTGATGCCATCCAGCCATCTCATCCTCTGTCGTCTCCTTCTCCTCCTGCCCTCAATCCCTCCCAGCATCTTTCCAATGAGTCAACTCTTCGCATGAGGTGGCCAGAGTACTGGAGTTTCAGCTTCAGCATCATTCCTTCCAAAGAAATCCCACGGCTGATCTCCTTCAGAATGGACTGGTTGGATTTCCTTGCAGTCCAAGGGACTCTCAAGAGTCTTCTCCAACACCACAGTTCAAAAGCATCAATTCTTTGGCGCTCAGACTTCTTCACCGTCCAACTCTCACATCCATACATGACCACTGGAAAAACCATAACTTGACTAGATGGAACTTTGTTGGCAAAGTAATATCTCTGCTTTTGAATATGCCATCTAGGTTGGTCGTAACTTTTCTTCCAAGGAGTAAGTGTCTTTTAATTTCATGGCTGCAGTCACCATCTGCAGTGATTTTGGAGCCCAAAAATATAAAGTCTGACACTGCTTCCACTGTTTCCCCATCTATTTCCAATGAAGTGATGAGACTAGATTCCATGATCTTCGTTTTCTGAATGTTGAGCTTTAAGCCAACTTTTTCATTCTCCTCTTTCACTTTCATCAAGAGGCTTTTGAGTTCCTCTTCACTTTCTGCCATAAGGCTGGTGTCATCTGCATATCTGAGGTTATTGATATTTCTCCTGGAAATCTTGATGCCAGCTTGCGCTTCTTCCAGCCCAGCATTTCTCATGATGTACTTTGCATATAAGATAAATAAGCAGGGTGACAATAAACAGCCTTGGCGTACTCCTTTTCCTATTTGGAACCAGTCTGTTTTTCCATGTCCAGTTCTAACTATTGCTTCCTCACCTGCATACAAATTTCTCAAGAGGCAGATCAGGTGGTCTGGTATTCCCATCTCTTTCAGAATTGTCCACAGTTTATTGTGATCCACACAGTCAAAGGCTTTGGCATAGTCAATAAAGCAGAAATAGATGTTTTTCTGGAACTCTCTTGCTTTTTTGATGATCCAGCAGATGTTGGCAATTTGATCTCTAGTTCCTCTGCCTTTTCTAAAACCAGTTTGAACATCACGAAGTTCACAGTTCATGTATTGCTGAAGCCTGGCTTGGAGAAGTTTGAGCATTACTTTACTAGCATGTGAGATGAGTGCAATTGTGCAGTAGTTTGAGCATTCTTTGGCATTGCCTTACTTTGGGATTGGAATGAAAACGGACCTTAACCAATCCTGTGGCCATTGCTGAGTTTTCCAAATTTGCAGGCATATTGAGTGCAGCACTTTCACAGCATCATCTTTCAGGATTTGAAACAGCTCAACCGGAATTCCATCACCTCCACTAGCTTTGTTCGTAGTGATGCTTTCTAAGGCTCACTTGACTTCACTTTCCAGGATGTCTGGCTCTAGGTGAGCGATCACACCATCGTGATTATCTGGGTCATGAAGATCTTTTTTGAACAGTTTTTCTGTGTATTCTTGCCACCTCTTCTTAATATCTTCTGCTTCTGTTAGGTCCATAACATTTCTGTCGTTTATCAAGCCCATCTTTGCATGAAATGTTCCCTTGGTATCTCTAATTTTCTTGAAGAGATCTCTAGTCTTTCCCATTCTGTTGTTTTCCTCTATTTCTTTGCATTGATCGCTGAAGAAGGCTTTCTTATCTCTTCTTGCTATTCTTTGGAACTCTACATTCAGATGCCTATATCTTTCCTTTCCTCCTTTGCTTTTCACTTCTCTTCTTTTCACAGCTATTTGTAAGGCCTCCCCAGACAGCCATTTTGCTTTTTTGCATTTCTTTTCCATGGGGATGTTCTTGATCCCTGTCTCCTGTACAATGTCATGAACTTTCGTCCATAGTTCATCAGGCAGTCTATCTATCAGGTCTAGTCCCTTAAATCTATTTCTCACTTCCACTGTATAATCATAAGGGATTTGATTTAGGTCATACCTGAATGGTCGAGTGGTTTTCCCTACTTTCTTCAATTTAAGTCTGAATTTGGCAATAAGGAGCTCATGATCTGAGCCAGTCAGCTCTTGGTCTTGTTTTTGTTAACTGTATAGTGCTTCTCCATCTTTGGCTGCAAAGAATATAATCAATCTGATTTCAGTGTTGACCATCTGGTGATGTCCATGTGTAGAGTCTTCTCTTGTGTTGTTGGAAGAGGGTATTTGCTATGACCAGTGAATTTTCTTGGCAAAACTCTATTAGTCTTTGCCCTGCTTCATTCCATATTCCAAGGCCAAATTTTCCTGTTACTCCAGGTGTTTCTTGACTTCCTACTTTTGCATTCCAGTCCCCTATAATGAAAAGGACATCTTTTGGGCTGTTAGTTCTAAAAGGTCTTGTAGGTCTTCATAGAACCGTTCACCTTCAGCTTCTTCAGTGTTACTGGTTGGGGCATAGGCTTGGATTACTGTGATATTGAATGGTTTGCCTTGGAGATGAACAGAGATCATTCTGTCTTTTTGAGATTGCATCCAAGTACTGCATTTTGGACTCTTTTGTTGACCATGATGGCTACTCCATTTCTTCTTAGGGATTCCTGCCCGCAGTAGTAGATATAATGGTCATCTGAGTTAAATTCACCCATTCCAGTCCACTTTAGTTCTCTGATTCCTAGAATGTCAACATTCACTCTTGCCATCTCTTGTTTGACCACTTCCAATTTGCCTTGATTCATGGAACTGACATTCCAGGTTCCTATGCAATATTGCTCATTATAGCATCGGACCTTGCTTCTATCACCAGTCACATCCACAGCTGGGTATTGTTTTTGCTTTGGCTCCATCCCTTCATTCTTCCTGGAGTTATTTCTCCACTGATCTCCAGTAGCATATTGGGCACCTACTGACCTGGGGAGTTCCTCTTTCAGTATCCTATCATTTTGCCTTTTCATACTGTTCATGGGGTCCTCAAGGCAAGGATACTGAAGTGCTTTGCCATTCCCTTCTCCAGTGGACCACATTCTGTCAGACCTCTCCAGCATGACCAGCCTGTCTTGGGTGGCCGCATGGGCATGACTTAGTTTCACTGAGTTAGACAAGGGTGTGGTCCTAGTGTGATTAGACTGACTAGTTTTCTGTGATTATGGTTTCAGTGTGTCTGCGCTCTGATGCCCTCTTGCAAAACCTACTGTCTTACTTGGGTTTCTCTTACCTTGGACGTGGGGTATCTCTTCACAGCTGCTCCAGCAAAGTGCAGCCACTGCTCCTTACCTTGGACGAGGGGTATCCCCCTGCTGCTGCCCTTCCTGACCTTGAAATTGGGATAGCTCCTCTAGGCCCTCCTCTGCCCATGCGCAGCCACTGCTCCTTGGATGTGGGGTTGCTCTTCCCGGCCGCCACCCCTGACCTCGGACTTGAGTAGCTCCTCTCTGCCGTTCCTGCGCCATTGCAGCCTGGCACTCTCAGCCGCTGCCCCTGACCTCGGACATGGGGTAACTCCTCTTGGCTGCTGCTCCTGACCTCGGACGTGGCATAGCTCCTCTCGGCCGCACTAAGTGCACCAGTCGCCGCCGCCATGTTGTCCGTATTTGTAACAACACAATTTTCCTTTTTGTTTTTCTGGCTCCACTGCATGGCATGTTGGATTTTTGGTTCACCAACCAAGGATCGAACCTGCAGCCTCTGCATTGGAAGCGAAGTCTTCCCACCAGACAAATCCCAACAATACATTTTAAAAAATCTTCTTATTCCTCAAGGAAATTTTCCTTAAGCAAGTTTGGAGTGCATTTTGGCTCATTGGACAATATTTTAAGTTTGTTTCATAAAAATTGATCTTTTATTTGTAACTTAGAATTAAGTGTTAGAATAATAGTTTGAAAGTAAAAAGTGTGTTGAGCAAAAGGAATGGTAGCCTGCACTATATAGTTCACTTGCAAAATCAGGTCACTGGGGGAAATGTGGACTTAGAACTTCTGAAATATATGAAAGGGGAGAGGATTTTGAAAGGTGAACTGCAATGGGTGAATAATTGGAATCGTTCCAGCTTATGCTGTTCAGTGTATTAGTTGTTTTTACTGACTGTTCTCTGAATGTAGATAGAACTTAATGAGTTCAAATAAAAGTGATTGTAGCAAAATTCTGTAAAAGAATAGGGTCTGTAGGGTCAATTTCATCACCATTGCTGGGTTTTGTGTGGACAAGGACCTGTGGGTAATTCCCCTGGTTGAACCTTGGTTGACAGACAACTCTTCTCTGCTCTAGGCCAGAGACTGGCAGTTGGCCATTCTGGATATCAGATCTTATCTCCTGTCACTTGAGAAAAACCTGCTCTCTGGAATGAGGAAGTGACTTGGCCAAGGTTACAACAACTGATTGGCTGCTCAGGTAAGTCCTTAGTTCAGATGTCTGGCCCCGCAGTTTAGTTCTCTTGCTCTCACATTGTGCTGGTTCTGGAGTGTGCCCCCAAAAATGAGTAACAGAAAGAGAGAGGAATGTATAGATTCATTCTTACTCTCAGGATTATAAGCCAAAGTGTCTGCTTCCTGGAGGGCACCAAAAACTCTCTTAAAATCAAACCAACCTAACTAGGTTTTGAATAGAGATCCATGTTAAGATTCGAAATCCAATGAACACTTTAGTTCAGTTCAGCTCAGTCAATCAGTTGTGTCCAACTTTTTGAAATGCCATGGACTGCAGCACACCAAGCTTCTCTGTCTAGCACCAACTCCTGGAGTTTACTCAAACTCATGTCCATTGAGTGGGTGATGCCATCCAATCATCTCATGCTCTTTTGTCCCCTTCTCCTTCCACCTTCAATCTTTCCCAGAATCAGGGTCTTTTCCAATGAGTCAGTTCTTCTCATCAGATGGCCAAATATTGGAGTTTCAGCTTCAACATCAGTCCTTCCAATGAATATTCAGGACTGATTTCTTTTAGGATGGAATGGTTGGGTCTTCTTGCTGTCCAAGGGACTCTCAAGAGTCTTCTCCAACACCAAAGTTCAAAACCACCAGTACTTTGGCACTCAGCTTTCTTTGTACTCCAAACATGGACATCATATCCATACATGATTACTGGAAAAACCATAGCTTTGACTAGATGGACCTTTGTTGGCAAAGGAATATATCTGCTTTTTAATAAGCTGTCTAGATTAGTCATAACTTTTTTTGCAAGGAGCAAGTGTCTTTTAATTTCATGGCTGCAGTCACCATCTGCAGTGATTTTGGAGCCCCCAAAATAAAGTCTGTCACTGTTTCCCCATCTATTTGTCAAGAAGTGATGGGATCAGATGCCATGATCTTAGATTTCTGAATGTTGAGCTTTAAGGCAACTTTTTCACTCTCCTCTTTCACTTTCATCAAGAGGATCTTTAGTTCTTCTTCACTTTCTGCTGTAAGGATGGTGTCATCTGCATATCTGAGGTTATTAATATTTCTCCCAGAAGTCTTGATTCCAGCTCGTGTTTCATCAAGTCTAGCATTTCACATGATATACTCTGCATATAAATTAAATAAGCAAGGTGACAATATGCAGTTATGATGTACTTGTTTCCCGATTTGGAACCAGTCTGTTGTTCCATGTCCAGTTCTAACTGTTGCTTCTTGACCTGCATACAGATTTCTCAGGAGGCAGGTAAGGTGGTCTGGTATTCCCATCTCCTTAAGAATTTTCCACAGTCTGCTGTGAACCACACAGTCAAAGGCTTTGGCATAGTCAATAAAGCAGAAATAGATGTTTTTCTCAAGGATGTCTGGCTCTGGGTGAGTGATCACACCATCATGATTATCTGGGTCATGAAGATCTTTTTTGTACAGTTCTTCTGTGTATTCTTGCCACCTTTTCTTAATACCTTTTGCTTCTGTTAAGTTTATACCATTTTTGTCTTTTATTGTGCCCATCTTTGCATGAAATGTTCCCTTGTTATCTCTAATTTTCTTGAAGAGATCTCTAGTCTTTCCCATTCTTGTTTTCCTCTATTTCCTTGCATTGATCACTGAGGAAGGCTTTCTTAGCTCTCCTTGCTATTCTTTGGAACTCTGCATTCAAATGGGTGTATTTTTCCTTTTCTCCTTTGCTTTTCACCTCTCTTCTTTTTAGCAGTTTGTAAGGCCTCATCAGACAATCATTTTGCCTTTTTGCATTTCTTTTTCTAGGTGACAGTCTTGATCACTGCCTCCTGTACAATGTCACAAACTTCCGTCTGTAATTCTGTCAGATCTAATCCCTTGAATCTATTTCTCACTGCTACTGTATAGTCTTAAGGGTTTTGATTTAGGTCATACTGGAATGGTCTAAGGGTTTTCCCTACTTTCTTCAATTTAAGTCTGCATTTGGCAATGAACACTTTAGCTGACATTTTAGAAATATCCTGAAATAACAGGCTAAATACACACTAATAGAATGATAAAATGTCTGTAACTTAAAAGATGATACACAAAAATTTAGTGGTATGGTTAGAAATTTAGACATTTGCTGGGTCTTTTGTGTGTATGTTTGTATGCACATTTCATAAATCTGAACAGAAAAATAAACTCTAGCATAAAATTTTGGAAAGAATAACCCCAGAAATATTTTGAAATGTTGAAATATAAGCCTTTTGTTACTGAGAATAGGAGCTTCCCAGTAGTAAAATCTCCTGTACAATGTCACAAACTTCCATCTGTAATTCTGTCAGATCTAATCCCTTGAATTGATGTCTCACTTCTACTGTATAGTCATAAGGGATTTGATTTAGGTCATACTTGAATGGTCTGCCTGCCAGTGCAGGAGACACAGAAGATGTGGGTTCGATCCCTGGATCCAAGATCACTTGGAGAAGGAAATGGCAACCTACTCCTGTATTCTTGCCTGGGAAATCCTATGGACTGAAGAGCCTGGCAGGATACAATCACAGGGTCATATAAGAGTTGGACATGACTTAGTGACTAAGCAACAACATGACTAAGGATAGTTCAGTATCATTTCTAGCCCACCATGCTCCTCCATCCATGGGATTTTCCAGGCAGGAGTAGTGGAGTGAGTTACCATTTCCTTCTCCAGTCTCTGAAGATACTGAGATGTAACTAAGATTTAGAAAAGGAAATGCATGAAACTTCAGGGATAAATAGGAAGAAGCCAGTGTATCTATTCTATTTCACCCTACAACACAAAGCAAAAATAAAACAAAGGGTCTGTTCTCCTGTCCTTTTAAGTTCTGAGGCTAAAAGCTGAAAAGAAAATAAGAGTCTAGGATTGGTGAACACCTAAAGGAGTTGATTCCTGTGTAAGACCACGTATTAGATTTCTATTTTTACTGTAACAAATTACCACAAACTTGGTGACATAAAATGAAATTTACAATCTTACAGTTCTATAGAAAAGAAGTACAACATGGGTCTTAAGCGGCTGAAATCAAGGTGTCATCAGGACTGCACTCCTTTGACTTTTCCAGTTTCTTGAAGTGAAGTGGAGTCGCTCAGTCATGTCCGACTCTTTGCAACCCCGTGGACTGTAGCCCACCAGGCTCCTCCGCCCATGGGATTCTCCAGGCAAGAATACTGGAGTGGGTTGCCATTTCCTTCTCCAGGGGATCTTCCCGACCCAGGGATCGAACCCGGGTCTCCTGCATTGCAGGCAGACGCTTTAACCTCTGAGCCACCAGGGAAGCCTGTATTGGTTGAGCATCTTTCTCCATCTTCCAAACCAGCAAGATTACTTTTTTCTTACTCTTCTTCCATAGTCACATTTACCTCTGACTCTCTTTTGCTTCCTTCTTCTACTTTTAAGGACCTTGGGCTATGACCCCGTGGGCGGGCTACAGTCCATGGGCTTCTCCAAGTAAGGATTGGTTTGCCATTTCCTCCTCTAGGGGATCTTCCTGATTCAGGGATCAAACCAGCATCTCCTGTGTCTTCTGCAGTGGCAGGCGGATACTTTATCCAAGGAGCCAAAGAGAAGAAAGGAGTTCCTCATTGGATGGCTATTATTCTGCCTAGCACAGTCCATGGAGTTAATATCAGTGAACACACAAATTTTAATCGGGCCTCTGGCAGTACATTTAAAAATTACTTCAAATTAATATACGCACATGGTTAAAAAATTTAAAAAGTACTGAAGGGTTTATCTCTCCACCCTCACCCCTAACATCCATTCTCTAGAAGATACCACTTTTATAACTTCAATTTTTAGGTATTCTGGTGGCTAGGGAATCAGAGGGCAGACAGATGAAAACCACAATCATAGACAACTAGCCATTCTGATCACACAGACCACAGTCTTGTCTAACTCAATGAAACTAAGCCATGCCGTGTAGGGCCACCCAAAATGGACGGGTGAAGAGGTCTGACAGAATGTGGTCCACTGGAGAAGGGAATGGCAAAGCACTTCAGTATTTTTGCCTTGAGAACCTCATGAACAACATGAAAAGGCAAAAATATAGAACACTGAAAGAGGAACTCCCCAGGTCAGTAGGTGCCCAGTATGCTACTGGAGGTCAGTGGAGAAATAACTCCAGAAAGAAGGAAAGGATGCAGCCAAAGCAAAAACAACACCCAGCTGTGGATGTGACTGGTGATAGAAGCAAGGTCTGATGCTGTAAAGAGCAATATTGCATAGGAACCTGGAATGTCAGTTCCATGAATCAAGGCAAATTGGAAGTGGTCAAACAGGTGATGGCAACAGTGAACATCAACATTCTAGGAATCAGCAAACTCAGATGGACTGGAATGGGTGGATTTAACTCAGATGACCATTATATCTACTACTGTGGGCAAGAATCCCTTAGAAGAAATGAAGTAGCCATCATAGTCAACAAAAGAGTCCGAAATGCAGTACTTTGATGCAATCTCAAAAATGACAGAATGATCTCTGTTTGTTTCCAAGGCAAACCATTCAATAATCACACTAATCCAAGTCTATGCCCCAACCAGTAATGCTGAAGAAGCTGAAGCTGAACATGCTATGAAGACCTACAAGACCTTCTAGAACTAACACCCCCCAAAGATGTCCTTTTCATTATAGGGGACTGGAATGCAAAAGTAGGAAGTCAAGAAACACCTGGAGTAACAGGGGAATTTGGCCTTGGAGTACAGGATGAAGCAGGGCAAAGGCTAATAGACTTCTGCCATTAGAATGTGCTGGTCACTGCAAACATACTTTGCCAACAACACAAGAGAAAACTCCACAAATGGACATCACCAGATGGTCAACACAGAAATCAGACTGATTATATTCTTTGCAGCCAAAGATGGAGAAGCTTTATATAGTCAGGAAAAACAAGACCAGGAGTTGACTGTGGCTCAGATCATGAACTCCTTATTGCCAAATTCAGACTGAAATTGAAGAAAGTGGAGAAAACCACTAGACCATTCACGTATGACCTGAATCAAATCCCTTATGACTATACAGTGGAAGTGAGAAATAGATTTAAGGGACTAGATCTGACAGAGTGCCTGATGAACTATGGATGCAGCTTCATGACATTGTACAGGAGACAGGAATCAAGACTATCCCCAAGAAAAAGAAATTCAAAAAGGCAAAATGGCTGTCTGAGTAGGCCTTACAAATAGCTATGAAAAGAAGGGAAGCGAAAAGCAAAGGAGAGAATGAAAGATATATCCATTTGAATGCAGAGTTCCAAAGAATAGCAAGGAGAGATAAAAAAGCTTTTCTCAGTGATCAATGAAAATAAATAGAGGAAAACAATAGAATGGAAAAGACTAGAGATCTCTTCAAGAAAATTAGAGATACCAAGGGAATATTTCATTCAAACATGGGCACAATAAAGGACAGAAATTGTAGGGACCTAACAGAAGCATCTGGTCCCATCACTTCATGGGAAATAGATGGGGAAACAGTGGAAAAAGTGTCAGACTTTATTTTTGGGGGCTCCAAAATTACTGCAGATGGTGACTGCAGCCATGAAATTAAAAGATGCTTACTCCTTGGAAGAAAAGTTATGACCAACCTAGATAGCATATTGACAAGCAGAGACATTACTTTGCCAACAAAGGTTCGTCTAGTCAAGGCTATGGTTTTTCCAGTGGTCATGTATGGATGTGAGAGTTGGACTGTGAAGAAAGCTGAGTGCCGAAGAATTGGTGCTTTTGAACTGTGATGTTGGAGAAGACTCTTGAGAGTCCCTTGGACTGCAAGGAGATTCAACCAGTCCATTCTAAAGGAGAACAGCCCTGGTGATAGCATCACTATGAACAAAGCTAGTGGAGGTGATGGAATTCCACTTGAGCTATTTCAAATTCTGGAAGATGATGCTGTGAAAGTGCTGCACTCAATATGCCAGCAAATTTGGAAAACTCAGCAGTGGCCACAGGACTGGAAAAGGTCAGTTTTCATTCCAATCCCAGGGAAAGGCAACGCCAAAGAATGCTCAAACTACCACACAATTGCACTCATCTCACACGCTAGTAAAGTAATGCTCAAAATTCTCCAAGCCAGGCTTCAGCAATATGTGAACCATGAACTTCCAGATGTTCAAGCTGGTTTTAGAAAAGGCAGAGGAACCAGAGATCAAGTTGCCAACATCTGCGGGATCATGGAAAAAGCAAGAGAGTTCCAGAAAACATCTATTTCTGCTTTATTGACAATGCCAAAGCCTTTGACTGTGTGGATCACAATAAACTGTGGAAAATTCTGAAAGAGATGGGAATACCAGACCACTTGACCTGCCTCTTGAGAAACCTATATGGAGGTCAGAAAGCAACAGTTAGAACTGGACATGGAACAACAGACTGGTTCCAAATAGGAAAAGGAGTACGTTAAGGCTGTTCATTGTCACCTTGCTTATTTAACTTCTATACAGAGTACATCATGAGAAATGCTGGACTGGAAGAAACACAAGCTGGAATCAAGATTGCTGGGAGAATATCAATAACCTCAGATATGCAGATGACACACCCTTATGGCAGAAAGTGAAGAAGATCTAAAGAGCGTCTTGATGAAAGTGAAAGAGGAAAGTGAAAAAGTTAAAGCTCAACATTCAGAAAACTAAGATCATGGCATCTGGTCTCATTACTTTATGGCAAATAGATGGGGAAACAGTGGAAACAGTGTCAGACTTTATTTTTCTGGACTCCACAATCTCTGCAGATGGTAATTGCAGCCATGGAATTAAAAGACACTTACTCCTTGGAAGGAAAGTTTTGACCAAACTAGACAGCATATTAAAAAGCAGAGACATTAGTTTGTAAACAATGGTCCATCTAGTCAAGGCTATGGTTTTTCCAGTGGTCATGTATGGATGTGAGAGTTGAACTGTGAAGATAGCTGAGCACCGAAGAATTGATGCTTTTGAACTGTGGTGTTGGAGAAGAGTCTTGAGAGTCCCTTGGACTGCAAGGAGATCCAACCAGTCCATCCTAAAGGAGATCAGCCCTGGTTGTTCATTGGAAGGACTGAAAGGGGACAACAGGATGAGATGGTTTGATGACATCACTGACTCAATGAACACGGGTTTGGGTGGACTCTGGGAGTTGGTGATGGACATGGAGGCCTGGTGTGCTGTGGTTCACAGGGTCGCAAAGAGTTTCACATGACTGAGTGACTAAACTGAACTGAACTGGTGGCTATATGCCTTTTCTTAGACTTATCAGCCTTGACATTTTGTAGTGATGGCTTGCTGTAAGTGATGAAGGTTCACCTCACGTTAGTCTCATACCTGTCACCATTCCTCAAGTAGCTTTCTAAGAAAGGTTTTATGGAGGTAAATTTTTCAGTGCTTTTACCTGAAAATTTCTTTATCATTCCCTCCCACTTGATTAATGGTTTGTCTGGATAGAGAATTCTAAATTGAAAAAAAGCTTCCTACACAACCTTGAAGGTTTTACTCTACTATTATGTGTTGCTCATATAACAAACACAAAACCATCAGTGCTTCTGATTCTTTCTCTAGAGTCTTTTAATATCTTTTAACCCTTGGAATTCTGAAATTTTATAATAATGTGGTTCTTTTTGAATTTATTCTATTGACAGCAGGTAGACCTGACCAGATTCAAGCTGTGTATCTGCTTTCACTGCTGGAAATTTTTCTTGTTTTAATTCTTCGATAATCCCCCTCTTCTCTTTGACCCAGCAGGTAAAGAATGTGTCTGCAATGCTGGAAACACAAGAGATGTGGGCTCAGTCCTTGTGTCACGAAGATACCCTGAAGGAGGAAATGGCAACCCACTCCAGTGTTCTTGCCTGGAAATTTTCATGAGCAGCTGAGTCTGGTGGGCTACAGTCTATTGGGTCACAAAGAGTCAGATATGATTGAACACATGGCATGCAATGATGTCTTCTGTTTAGAATTTCTAACAATTGGACTTCTTACATTGATTTTTGGTTTTGATGATTTTTTTTCTCATTTTCTTCTCTTTGTTTCCTTTTGCACTTAACCTATTGAAAAGTGCCTGTGCTTTATTTTTCAAATTTTGAATTTTTTCTTTTTGTTTGGGAAATCATTCAATTAATTTCTGAATGCACACTCTTGTTTATTTGGTTGTCCTTTTTTCATAATTTTGTGTTCTTAGTCTTTGGATACAATATTTTCTACCTAGGGACACTAAAGTTTTATTTGAAGTTCTCTGCTGCTTCTTGAAAACTCTTTGTTTAGGGGATATTTTTCTATTCATCTTGGACTTTCTCTGTTACCTGCAGCCTCTGTTCTGTTTCCTGGTGCTCATCACTTGCCCATTTATATGTACAGTGGAGGGAGTTATAAGATTGATGGTGATCATCCTGTGTGAAAGAGGTTTGTTGACTGGAAGGAGGTGAGCCAGCTGCCTTGTCTTTTTACTTTTGGCTGTGCTGAGTCTTTACTGTGGCATGGGAGCTTCTCTGGTTGTGGCATTCGGGTTTAGTTGCTCCCCAGCATGTGGCATCTCAGTTCCCTGACTAGGGATCTAACCCATATCCCCCCACACTGGAAGGTGGATTCTTAATCACTGGACCCCCAGAGAAGTCCCCCACTTGCCTTTTCTTTTGGCAATTACTAGAGAGAGGAATGTTGTGTTTTCTGGCATAACTGTGAAATGCTTGACTATGGGTTACTAGATGAGCAGATAGGTATCTGATTGTTTTATATACAGGTCTTCAATGAATTTCCAGCTCTCAGTTCCATTTTCTCCTGCCCTTTCTTCTGCCTGAAGTCTCTAATCTGAAGCATCTAGGGATTTTTGCTCAGCAAGTGGTTTTCTGGATCTGTTGCAGTTCCTTTCTTTTATTTTGGGCTACAGCTTTAGCACAAAATATTCTTTCCAAGCTTCCATGTTCCAGAAATGTGTTGAAATACATCTTTTGGATTGTTTCTCTCTTATTCTTTAATTATTGTGGTTTTATGATTTAAAATAATGCTTAATTATAATATAATTGGAGTCCACAGAGGAAGAGAAGCTGAATAAGTGAATATATGTACTCGGAGTGAAAAATGTTGCCTGCCACATCACTAAACAAAGGATGTTGTGGCAACTAAGCCATCACATTATAGCCACCCTCCACCTGGCACATGAGCTCTGAAGAAACTCAGGATGGAAACAGGATGCCCCTCGTCTAGCAGTCAGTCACCCTATCCACCCACAATGATGCATTCTAAGGAGACTCAGTCCTGAGTGTTCATTGGAAGGACTGATGTTGAAGCTGAAACTCCAATAATTTGGCCACCTGATGCGAATGGACTCATTTGAAAAGACCCTGATGCTGGGAAAGATTGAAGGCAGGAGGAGAAGGGGACAACAGAGGATGGGATGGTTGGATGGCATCACCGACTCAATGGACATGAGTTTGGGTAAACTCCGGGAGTTGGTGATGGACAGGGAGGCCAGGCATGCTGTGATTCATGGGGTCACAAAGAGTTGGACACGATTGAACGACTGAACTGAACTGAAGGAGATTCAAAATGAGAAAGCATGGAACGTTGGTCCCAGAAAGCAATGATCTCGATAAGCCCACAGTTCTGCATCTCTCATACATAGAAAAGCACTAAATTCATTAACTTGAGATGTCTGGTTTCCTTTATTTTTTTTAAACTTTGTATTTTGTATTGGAGTTGTGGTGAGTATCCCCGCCTGTCACGTGGGAGACCGGGGTTTGATTCCCCGACGGGGAGGCGACCTGTTGGACTTCCCTGTGGCTCAGACGGTAAAGCGTCTGTCTACAATGCAGGAGACCTGGGTTCGATTCCTGGGTCGGGAAGATCCCCTGGAGAAGGAAATGGCAATTCACTCCAGTACTATTGCTTGGAAAATCCCAAGGACAGAGGAGCCTGGTGGGCTACAGTCCATGGGGTCACAAAGAGTTGGACACGACTGAGCGACTTCACTTTCACTTTCATAGCTGGTTAACAATGTTGTGACAGTTTCCAGTGAACAACAAGGGGACTCAGCCATACTTATATATGTATCCATTCTCCCCCAAACTCTTCTCCCATTCAGGCTGCCACATAGCACTGAGCTGAGTTTCATCCTCCATAAGTAAGTCCTTGTTCATTATCCATTTTAAAAACAGAAGTGTGAACATGTCCATCCCAAACTCCCTAACTATTCCTTACCTCAGCCTTCCCCTGGTAACCTGGTTTTCTTGAAATAAGAAGAATCTTTTGATATTCTGACTACCTGGTTTTTGTTGTAAAACTCCTATATATCCTAACTCTTCCTTTAACACATTGGAACAGTCTTTTAAAACTCTCTGAAAGGTCAAAACCTGGGTTTGAAGTCTCAGATTAACTGCTGAATAAATTATAATTCTCGACTTTTCAGTTCAGTTCAGTTCAGTCCTTAGTCGTGTCCGACTCTTTGCAACCCCATGAATTGCAGCACACCAGGCCTCCCTGTCCATCATCAACTCCCAGAGTTCACTCAGACTTATGTCCATCGAGTCGGTGATGCCATCCAGCCATCTCATCCTCTGTCGTCCCCTTCTCCTTCTGCCCCCAATCCCTCCCAGCATCAGAGTCTTTTCCAATGAGTCAACTCTTGCATGAGGTGGCCAAAGTACTGGAGTTTCAGCTTTAGCATCATTCCTTCCAAAGAAATCCCAGAGCTGATCTCCTTCAGAATGGACTGGTTGGATCTCCTTGCAGTCTCCAGAGTCTTCTCCAACACCACAGTTCAAAAGCATCAATTCTTCTGCGGTCAGCTTTCTTCACAGTCCAACTCTCACATCCATACATGACTACTGGAAAAACCATAGCCTTGACTAGATGGATCTTTGTTGGCAAAGTAATGTCTCTGCTTTTGAATATGCTATCTAGGTTGGTCATAATTTTCTTTCCAAGGAGTAAGCATCTTTTAATTTCATGGCTACCATCACCATCTCCAGTGATTTTGGAGCCCCACCAAATAGTCTGACACTGTTTCCACTGTTTCCCATCTATTTCCCATGAAGTCATGGGACCAGATGCTGTGATCTTAGGTTTCTGAATGTTGAGCTTTAAGCCAACTTTTTCACTCTCCTCTTTCATTCTCATCAAGAGGCTTTTTAGTTCCTCTTCACTTTCATAAGGGTGGTGTCATTTGCATATCTGAGGTTATTGATATTTCTCCCAGCAATCTTGATTCCACCTTGTGCTTCTTCCAGCCCAGCGTTTCTCATGATGTACTCTGCATATAAGTTAAATAAGCAGAGTGACAATATACAGCCTTGACGTACTCCTTTTCTTATTTGGAACCAGTCTGTTGTTCCATGTCCAGTTCTAACTGTTGCTTCATGACCTGCATGCAGATTTCTCAAGAGGCAGGTCAGGTGGTCTGGCATTTCTATCTCTTTCAGAATTTTCCACAGTTTGTTGTGATCCACATAGTCAAAGGCTTTTAGGTTGTGCTATTTTTTTCAGTCGACGGGCTTACTCTTTTATTTTTGTACTGAAATACAATGTGGTTTTTTTTGTACTGAAATACAATGTGTGTGTGTGTGTGTGTGTGTGTGTGTATGTGTGTTTTGTACTGAAATACAATGTTTGGTTGAAATTGGTGAAGGAAAGCATAGCATCAGTTAGTTAAAAAAATCATCTATGATTCTGTTTGTCCCTCATCTATCAATTAGCTTAGATCACTGTCTCTTGAATTTAATCTGGAAAGTAGAAAAAGACATAAGAGTACATATAAATGCTGTCCTTAAGTGATGTTGAGCCATTAACATTCATGGGTAGCACCTAGTTTTTCAGTCCTGCAGTTTTCCTCACCTCCAATCAAGTTAGATTGCAATAGAATCCTGGGAAAATTGATTCAAGGAGGGACAAGTGAAAATAATGACTGAAGGTTCATGGCATATATCTGACATGTGTTTTTGCCTTTGAGAATGGCTCTCTTCAATGATGTAAATTCATAAATAACTTTTTAAAAACTATAAGTTAAATTTGAGTTTGGGCCTATTATTACCAACCAAAGACTACTAACTAATGTACTCCTTACACCTCATTGCTATGGCCTTGGACTATGTGAGTTGGGAGAAAACAAAGAGGATCATAGGAACTTTCCTAGTGGTCCAGTTGTTAAGACTCCATACTTCCAATGCAGCTGGTGTGGGTTTAATCCCTGGTTGGGGAACTAAGATTCTGCATGCTTCTTGGTGCCATCAAAAATTAAAAATAAATAAGTGGACAAATAAAGTTAAATTTAAAAATAAATAAAAAGAAAACAGCCTGGGTTCTCAATTAAAGATTAGTGAATAAAATATATTTATTTGATTTAAGTTAGAAGAGTGATTTAAAAAAGAACAAAGAGGATTCTAGAGTCAGAGAAGTATCCTCTAGGGAAAGTGAAGTTTTGGCTAGAGTAGAGTGCTTGTTTACAGTGCGATGGGACTCCAGAGACTGTGATGGAAGGGGTTAGAAGCCTGGGAAGTGTGAGAAGGAGGGTGACAGGAGAGGAGTTACTGTGAAGAATCATAAATAAAGAGGGGCTAAAATAAACAGTAGTCCACTCATCTGTGGCTTTGCTTTCCAGGATTTCAGCTACCTGCAGTCAACTGAGGTCCAAAAATATTAAGTGCAAAATTCTGGAAATAAGCAATATGTTTTAAACTGCAAGCCATTCTGGGCAGCAGGATGAAATCTCACATAGATCTGGAGATGTGAGTCATCTCTTTGTCCAGAGTATACCACCCACTCAGTAGCCCTCTTGGCCAAGGTATCCCAGTTGTTGTTGTTTAGTTGCTAAATCATGTCTGAATCTGTGACTCCAAGGATTGTAGTCCACCAGCCTCCCTTGTCCATGGGATTTCCCAGGCAAGAATACTGAAGTGCATTCCCATTCTGTCCTCCAGGGGATCTTCCCAACCCAAGAATCGAACCCTCACCTTCAGCATTGGTATCTCAGTGTTTGTGTTCAATTAGCCCTTATTTTACTTAATATTGGGCCCAAATCACAAGAGTGGTGATGATGGCAATTTCTATATGCTAAAGAGAAGTAGTAAAGTGCTTCCTTTAAGTGGAAAGGTGAAAGTTATCAACTCAATAAGGGAGAAAAATGAAATTGTGAAGAAGGAAAAGGAAATTCATGCTAGTTTGGCTGTCGTATCTCAAACTGCAAAAGTTGTGGCCACAGCGTGTGGTAAGTGCTTAATTAGGATGGAAAGGCATTACGTTTGTACAATAAGATACTTTGAGAGAGAGACCATGTTCACGTAACAGTTATAATACACTGCTGTAATTGCTTTATTATTGTTACTGTTGTTACTATCTTAGTGTGCTTAACTTATAAATTAAACTTTATCATAGGTATATATGTAGAGGAAAAAAGTTAGTATGTACGGAGTTTGGTACTATCCATGGTTTTAGGCATCTACTAGTAGGCTAAGAGGAGCTACTCCACGTTCAAGGTCAGGAGGGGCAGGAGTGACGAGATACCCCTCATCCAAGGAAAGGGGCAGCGGCTGCGCTTTGCTGGAGCGGCCATGAAGAGATACCCTACGTCCAAGGTAAGAGAAACCCAAGTAAGACAGTAGGTGTTGCAAGAGGGCATCAGAGGGCAGACACACTGAAACCATAATCACAGAAAACTACTCAATCTAATCACACTAGGACCACAGCCTGGTCTAACTCAATGAAACTAAGCAATGCCCTACGGGGCCACCCAAGCGGGCGGGTCATGATGGAGAGGTCTGACAGAATGTGGTCCAGTGGAGAAGGGAATGGCAAACCACTTCAGTATCCTTGCCTTGAGGACCCCATGAACAGTATGAAAAGGCAAAATGATAGGATACTGATAGAGGAACTCCCCAGGTCAGTAGGTGCCCAATATGCTACTGGAGATCAGTGGAGAAATAACTCCAGAAAGAATGAAGCAAAAACAATACCCAGCTGTGGATGTGACTGGTAATGGAAGCAAGGTCTGATGCTGTAAAGAGCAATATTGCATAGGAACCTGGAATGTCAGGTCCATGAATCAAGGCAATTTGGAAGTGGTCAAACAAGAGATGGCAAGAGTGAATGTTGACATTCTAGGAATCAGCGAACTAAAATGGACTAGAATGGGTGAATATAACTCAGATGACCATTATATCTACTACTGCGGGCAGGAATCCCTTAGAAGAAATGGAGTAGCCATCATGGTCAACAAAAGAATCTGAAATGCAGTACTTGGATGCAATCTGAAAAATGACAGAATGACCTCTGTTCGTTTCCAAGACAAACCATTCAATATCACAGTAATCCAAGTTTATGCCCTAACCGGTAATGCTGAAGAAGCTGAAGTTGAATGGTACTATGAAGACCTACAAGACCTTTTAGAACTAACACCCCAAAAAGATGTCCTTCTCATTATAGGGGACTGGAATGCAAAAGTAGGAAGTCAAGAAACAGCTGGAGTAACAGGCAAATTTGGCCTTCGAATATGGAATGAAGCAGGGCAAAGGCTAATAGAATTTTGCCAAGAGAACACACTGGTCATAGCAAATACCCTCTTCCAACAACACAAGAGAAGACTCTACACATGGACATCACCAGATGGTCAACACTGAAATCTGATTGATTATATGCTTTGCAGCCAAAGATGGAGAAGCTCTATATAGTCAGGAAAAACAAGACTGGGAGCTGACTGTGGCTCAGATCATGAGCTCCTTATTGCCAAATTCAGACTTAAATTGAAGAAAGTAGGAAAAAACTACAAGACCATTCAGATATGACCTAAATCATATCCCTTATGATTTTACAGTGGAAGTGCAAAATAGATTTAAGCGACTAGACCTGATAGATAGACTGCCTGATGAACTATGGACTGAGGTACCTACATTGTACAGGAAACAGGGATCAAGACCATCCCCATGGAAAAGAAATGCAAAAAAGCAAAATGGCTGTCTGGGGAGGCCTTACAAATAGCTGTGAAAAGAAGAGAAGCAAAAAGCAAAGGAGAAAAGGAAAGATATAAGCATCTGAATACAGAGTTCCAGAGAATAGCAAGAAGAGATAAGAAAGCCTTCCTCAGCGATCAAAGCAAAGAAATAGAGGAAAACAACAGAATGGGAAAGACTAGAGATCTCTTCAAGAAAATCAGAGATACCAAGGGAACATTTCATGCAAAGATGGGCTCGATAAAGGACAGAAATGTTATGGACCTAAAAGAAGCAGAAGATATTAAGAAGAGGTGGCAAGCACACAGAACTGTACATAAAAGGTCTTCACGACCCAGGTGATCACGATGGTGTGATCACTCATCTAGAGCCAGACATCCTGGAATGTGAAGTCAAGTGGGCCTTAGAAAACATCACTACGAACAAAGCTAGTGGAGGTGATGGAATTCCACTTGAGCTATTTCAAATCCTGGAAGATGATGCTGTGAAAGTACTGCACTCAATATGCCAGTAAACTTGGAAAACTCAGCAGTGGCCACAGGACTGGAAAAGGTCAGTTTTCCTTCCAATTCCAAAGAAAGGCAATGCCAAAGAATGCTCAAACTACCACACAATTGCACTCATCTCACACACTAGTAAAGTAATGCTCAAAATTCTGCCAGCCAGGCTTCAGCAACACTTGAACCGTGAACTTCCAGATGTTCAAGTTGGCTTCAGAAAAGGCAGAGGAACCAGAGATCAAATTGCCAACATGCGCTGAATCATCAAAAAAGCAAGAAAATTCCAGAAAACATCTATTTCTGCTTTATTGACTATGCCAAAGCCTTTGACTGTGTGGATCACAATAAACTGTGGAAAATTCTTCAAGAGATGGGAATACAAGACCACCTGACCTGCCCCTTGATAAATCTGTATGCAGGTCAGGAAGTGACAGTTAGAACTGGACATGGAACAGACTGGTTCCAAATAGGAAAAGGGGTACGTCAAGGCTGTATATTGTCACCCTGCTTATTTAACTTCTATGCAGAGTACATCATGAGACACCCTGGACTGGAAGAAACACAAGCTGGAATCAAGATTGCTGGGAGAAATAACAGTAACCTCAGATATGCAGATGACACCACCCTTATGGAAGAAAGAGGAACTCAAAAGTCTCTTGATGAAAGTGAAAGAGGAGAGTGAAAAAGTTGGCTTAAATCTCAACATTCAGAAAATGAAGATCATGGCATCTGGTCCCATCACTTCATGGGAAATAGATGGGGAAACAGTGGAAACAATGTCAGACTTTATCTTTTTGGGCTCCAAAATCACTGCAGATGGTGACTGCAGCCATGAAATTAAAGACAGGTACTCCTTGAAAGAAAAGTTATGACCAACCTAGATTGCATATTGAAAAGCAGAGACATTACTTTGCCGACTAAGGTCCTTCTAGTCAAGGCTATAGTTTTCCAGTGGTCATGTATGGATGTGAGAGTTGGACTGTGAAAAAAGTGGAGCACTGAAGAACTGATGCTTTTGAACTGTGGTGTTGGAGAAGACTCTTGAGAGTCCCTTCAACTTCAAGGAGATCCAAAAGGAGTCCATCCTAAAGGAGATCATTCCTGGGTGTTCTTTGAAGGAATGATGCTAAAGCTGAAACTCCAGTACTTTGGCCACCTCATGCGAAGAGTTGACTCATTGGAAAAGACTCTGATGCTGGTAGGGATTGTGGGCAGGAATAAAAGGAGACGACAGAGGATGAGATGGCTGGATGGCATCACCGACTCGATGGACGTGAGTCTGAGTGAACTCCGGGAGATGGTGATGGACAGGGAGGCCTGACATGCTGCGATTCATCGGGTCACAAAGAGCTGGACACGACTGAGTGACTGAACTGAACTGAATTGGTAATCTTGAAGTGTATTCCCTGAGGAAAACAGAGGGGCTACCTATGAAAGTTCTTGAAAAGAATTAAAGTACTGTGTACATAAGTTATGGGCTTCCCAGGTTCTTTATCAATGATAAAGAACCTGCCTGCCAGCTATAAAGAAAACTGAGCGCCAAAGAATTTTTGCTTCTGAACTGTGGTGTTGGAGAAGACTCTTGAGTGTCTTGGACTGCAAGGAGATCCAACCAGTCCATCCTAAAGGAAATCAGTCCTGAATATTCATTGGAAGGACTGATGTAGAAGTTGAAACTCCAGTACTTCGGCCACCTGATGCAAAGAACTGACTCAATTGAAAAGACCCTGATGCTGGGTAAGATTGAAGTTGGGAGGAGAAGGGGATGAGACAGAGGATGAGATGGTTGGATGGCATCACTGACTCGATGGACATGAGATGAGTAATCTCCGGGAGTTGGTGATGGACAGGGAGGCCTGGCATGCTGCAGTCCACGGGGTTCAAATTGTTGGACAAGACTGTGCGACTGAACTGTTACATAAGATACATAACTGGACTTATATATAAGGTGTAAAATTATAATAAAGTTATGACTAAATACATATATTTTTATTAAAAATGCCACTTATAATTTATTTAGGGTAGTCAAATTCATAGAAACAGTACATAGAATGGTGTGTAATAGGTGGTTATTTCCCCCTTGTAGGAGGGGGAAATAGGGAGTTATTTAAAGGTTTACAGAGTTTCCGTTTTGCAAGATGAAAAGGTTCTGGAGATTTTTTGTACAACAATGTGAATATACTTAACACTACTGAACTGTACACTTTCAAATGGTTAAGATGATAAATTTATGTTATAGGTTTTTTAATCACAATTTTTAAAAATGAATTCATTGGTTCAGTTAACACAAGTTCTTACACAATACTATGAAGGATTAAGAGGTTGAAGTGTACCTGGAAATAAAATAATCAATCTTACCAAAAAAAAAAAGAAAAGAAACAATAAAAAGCTATATTTTTAGAGCAAACACGACGTTTGTTATTAAACATCACGTTGTAGGTTTAGTTTCTGCTTCAGGGAATTAAACTCTAAATTAGAGATGGAGACAGATCAAAGGTCAAGAAGGAGACCGGAGAGAAAAATATCACAGTTAATAATTAGTTAATCCCTTAGTAAAACAATACAGGGCAGACAATTGGAAACAAAGAAGTTGGACTCACTCTGGAATTTCAGGGCTTCCCTGATAGCTCAGTTGGCAAAGAACCTGCCTGCAGTGCAGGAGACCCTGGTTCGATTACTGGGTCAGGAAGATCTGCTGGAGAAGGGATAGCCTACCCACTCCCGTATCCTTTAGTGTCCCTTGTGGCTCAACTGGTAAACAATCTGCCTGCAATGTGGGAGACCTGAGTTCGATCCCTGGGTTGGGAAGATCCCCTGGGGAAGGGAAAGGTTACCCACTCCAGCATTCTGGGCTGGAGAATTCCATAGACTGTATAGTGTATGGGGTTGGAAAGAGTAGGACACAACTGAGTGACTTTCATTTCAGTTCACTTCTGGAATTTCAATTCACTTCTGGAATTCAATGAAGGGGAAAGGAGGGAATGATAATTGAAAAAAAAGGGCAGCTCCTGGGCAGGCAATGATTGCATCTTTAGTGTAACTCTCCATGAAAGGGGCCCCTTAGGAGGAAATTTGGAGGTGATGTGCTGAATGTGAAGACTATGTGATTGTGAAAGAGAATATATAACTTTTTTTTTGCTTATATCTCTAAAATAAACTCCAGATATTTCTAGATTGTTTGAGCCAGATCTACTTCTGGAAGTCCATCTCCCTGTTTTACAGAATTTTAAAGAACCTTGACTTTCTGTGATCTGACCTTGATTTACTCAAGTTCACAGAGTTAATAAATGGCATAGTTAAATACTAAGTCTGTTATTCCTAGTACTTTCCTGAAATGTGAGTCTGTCTATCTGTCATGTCATATGACTGGAAATCATTGTTTTTTCATCTTTGTACCATCAACACCACTACCATCATCATTAGCAGCAGCAACATCAGAGTCATTTGTTATAAAAGCAAAAGTCAGCAAAAAGTAGGACAGGGATTATTAAAACCCTAAATAATCTTAGCACAAAATTAGGTAATAATCTTTTTTCTTTTCATACATTCTTGGATTAGAAGAAGACATATTACAAGAGAAATGGCAGTCTCTAAAATGATGAGTGTAGAATATCCCTTAAGAATTTATTTCAGAGATTTTCTCAAACGTGTGTCCCAGTATGACCCAGTTCTAAACACCTTCTTACTTTTTGTGTTATTTTAATTCTTGGAAAGTACACCACACATTACTGAACTGCCAGATTAGAAGCAGGCATGAGACAAGTTGAATGATAATGTAGTCTTTCCAACTTGAAGTTCACTCTCTTTTTATAAGCAGAACTTTAAATAACCTTACAGGCTTTTCTGTCCCTTTCTCTTTCTTGGCACCTCTACTCTCTCCTCCCAACGATCCAAGTTGCTCAGGTTTAGGTTGAAGAAGCAAAACCATTCCATTTCTTGGGTTGTCTCTGAATTAAGCCAATAGATTGAGTAACCATAAAATTGATTGCTTAAACTGAGCCATTTTGCGTGAAATGGGGACATGATCAAGATTACGTGGTATAATGGACATAAACAGACATTTCCCTGGACATAGTGGACTGTGTGGTCACTGCTTGTACAACAAGACAAGGTTTAGTCTATCTTTGATAACATCTTTTTGGATTGAATCTAATTATCTGTAAACACATGAAAAAGAGTGATGTGATGATATTCAGAATTTTCAGAGGTAGAATGTGTAAACATTTGGGACTGAATGTGTAAACTGAGTTGTGAGTATTTCAGAGTCACTATAATTTCATGGAAAGCTAGATAAAATGAAGATGAACCTAGAGATGACTGTTTAATTTATTTTTATTTTTTTGGCCACACCAGGCAGTTTGTGGGAACAAGGGATTGAACCTGTGAGCTCTGCAGGGGAGTGCAGAATCTTAACTGCTGGACTGCCAGGGAAGTCCCACTTAAGGTTTTTTAGTGTTTATTTCAGATGAGCATTTAGATATTTACTTATTAATATTGTTATTGCATTTTTGTACAGCAAACAGGGAAACAATTTAGAAACATGCTTCAGCATAAATACACAGTGATACTTCTGATTCTGGTGTGGATTCATATCAGAATGCCTGCAAATAATTACTGAAGTTGACATGTGTTATACAGACCTAAACATTCAGATATTCAAATACATTTCACACTAGGTTATTAAAAAATCATTCAAAATCAAGTTATATGGGAATTACTCTTAAGATGATAATTCAGAAATTATTTGCCTTTGAACCTACAAATAGAATTAATTAGGCTTTGCTAATAATTCCTAAATTCAAATCTTGTTGAACAGGATACCATATATATTCAAGTTCCCATCATGCAACATATTTTTTTAATCTACTGTGAAGCCAAAAAAATTACAGTTTACCCTTCAGGGTTTGATGTGATGTTCTAATTTAGGGCATCCTTGATTGGTATGTAGAGAAGGAAGCCTTTCCAGATTCTGAAAGAATTGTCATTTACTTTTTTTTTTTTTTTGATATATGTGCCAAAAAGTTTGAAGAACAGAGGCTTTTATATTTAGTATAAAACTACATTAACACCTTGCCAGTCATCTAAAGCCTTTGGAATAGAGCCCTGAATTGGAATTATGTGGAAAAAAACTTATAAGTTCTCTAATTGTCATAAAACCTCTGTCGTGAATTCATGCCCTTAACAATTACTGATTCCACAACACTAAGCTTATTGACTTTTTATCTGATGTGTGTGTATATAGTGTACATGAGTAGAAAAAGCTTTATCAGTTTTTTCTATGAGTAGAAATTTAGAACATAAAAGTAGAAAGAAGGCAAGAATGGTAGATAAGAAGGGAGACACATTCAATCTATGTACATTCTTAATGAGATTTATTCTTAATGAAGACTTTAAGTCAGGAAGAAAAATTTAAATAATACCCACAACTGCTTAACAAGAATAAATGTCATTTCTTTTTAAAAGAATTCCATAAAAATTAGTATAAATGTTTTTAAAAGTAGTTGTCATTCAAAGTTATAGGCTTTGCTTTTTGGTAAAATTCACTGCTGTTAGACATTTCATTTTCCCATAAAGCTAAACAAATGAAATAGTTTTATAATATAGGCTAATGCATCAGGTATAGCATCAAATCCTGAAAGATGATGCTGTGAAAGTGCTGCACTCAATATGCCCGAAAATTTTGAAAACTCAGCAGTGTCCACAGGACTGGAAAAGGTCCGTTTTCATTCCAATCCCAAAGAAAGGCAATGCCAAAGAATGCTCAAACTACCACACAATTGCACTCATCTCACGTGCTAGTAAAGTAATGCTCAAAATTCTACAAGCCAGGCTTCAGCAATACGTGAACTGTGAACTTCCTGATGTTCAAGCTGGTTTTAGAAAAGTTTCCTCTGATCAGAGGAACCAGAGATCAATTGCCAACATCCGCTGGATCATGGAAAAAGCAAGAGATTTCCAGAAAAGCACCTATTTCCACTTTATTGACTATGCCAAAGCCTTTGACTGTGTGGATCACAATAAACTGTGGAAAATTCTGAAAGTGATGCGAATACAAGACCACCTGACCTGCCTCTTGAGAAACCTATATGCAGGTCAGGAAGCAACAGTTAGAACTGGACATGGAACAACAAACTGGTTCAAAATAGGAAAAGGAGTACATCAAGGCTGTATATTGTCATCCTGCTTATTTAACTTATATGCAGAGTACATCATGAGAAATGCTGGACTGGAAGAAACACAAGCTGGAATCAAGATTGCAGGGAGAAATATCAATAACCTCATATATGCAGATGACACCACCCTTATGGCAGAAAGTGAAGAGGAACTCAAAAGCCTCTTGATGAAAGTGAAAGAGGAGAGTGAAAAAGTTGGCCTGAAGCTCAACATTCAGAAAACGAAGATCATGGCATCTGGTCCCATGACTTCATGGGAAATAGATGGGGAAACAGTGGAAACAGTGTCAGACTTTATTTTTTTGGCCTCCAGAATCATTGCAGATGGTGATTGCAGCCATGAAATTAAAAGACTCTTACTCCTTGGAAGAAAAGTTATGACCAACCTAGATTGCATATTGAAAAGCAGAGACATTACTTTGCTGACTAAGGTCCGTCTAGTCAAGGCTATGGTTTTCCAGTAGTCATGTATGGACGTGCGAGTTGGACTGTGAAGAAGTCTGAGTGCCGAAGAATTGATGCTTTTGAACTGTGGCGTTGGAGAAGACTCTTGAGAGTCCCTTGGACTGCAAGGAGATCCAACCAGTCCATTCTGAAGGAGATCAGCCCTGGGATTTCTTTGGAAGGAATGATGCTAAAGTTGAAACTCCAGTACTTTGGCCACCTCATGTGAAGAGTTGACTCATTGGGAAAGACTCTGATGCTGGGAGGGATTGGGGGCAGGACGAGAAGGGGACAACAGAGGATGAGATGGCTGGATGGCATCACTGTCTCGATGGACGTGAGTCTGAGTGAACTCTGGGAGATGGTGATGGACAGGGAGGCCTTGTGTGCTGCAATTCATGGAGTCGCAAAAGTCGGACACGACTGAGCGACTGAACTGAACTGATGCGTAAGGTAACATAAATGTATGCAGATTATGTGATATGTGTGTATACATACTCAGTCATTCAGTTGTGTCCAACTCTTTGCAATCTCATGGACTGTAGCCTGCCAGGCTCTTCTGTCCATGGAATTTTCTAGGCAAGAATACTGGACCAGGTTGCCATTTCCTACTCCAAGGGATCTTCCCAACCTAGGGTTCAAACCCCAATCTCTTGCATCTCCTGTTGGAGGCAGGTTCTTTACCACAGCACCACCTGAGAAGCACCATCATGTGATATAGGAGTAGGTAAGTATCTATTTTGACATAATATCCTCAGAACAGGCTGTTTTGGATTTGAATAGTTGAGACTGAGTCTGATCAGTGTGAAAGTCAGAAAATACAGAATATTTCTGGTTCTCTTGCTTCTAGTTTATAGCTGCTGCTCATTTGAAGTAACGTGCCATGCCATTCTGTATTACAGAATCCAGAGGTGCTGATTCAGTGTCATGTCCAAGTACATTTCCTCAGGAAGCTGATGAGGTTAAACCGCAGAATGACTGTAGGTATGTGGTGGAAGTGATGGACTAGCTGTTAAAAGGTCCTAACAAGACTGGTGATTCATCTAGGATTCAGTTATTACGAAAAAGAATTCTTTCTCCAGAAGCGAAGAAAATAAAATACTTGGTAAGAAGTAACATAATCCTCTACTATCCTCCCCAGTCCCCCACTAGTCCATGTACTATTAAAACTGAGTTGTTAAAGACATTCACCTTTGGGACCACGAAGAGAAGAAGACAAGGCTGAAAAAACTCCAGCCTGGTGCTAGGACTCCGTATTCCATACCGAACATGTTCCAGTCAACAAGCTTCTTTTCCCACTCAAATTCTGAATGAACCATTGAGTTGTTGGTGTAACCTCTGAGTCATTTTGCTAACGTGGAAATGTGCTGTTTGGAGTGGTTTACGGTCTCTCCCTCCATTTCTTTAGGAAATGTTAGAAAGCTGGATCTGGTCTGGGCAAATCTGTGGCCAGAAACCCATCTCCTTCTGCTGAAGTTAAGTGTCATGTATGAGGATCATTCCTTGGCTAAAATGTTATTGAGATGTTTCACAGATCTTCCTTGCCAGGTACTCATTGGTAATATCCTTTACGTAGACGAAGGAACATCTTTTCTTATTTCCAACATGTCATGCCTTATGTTTGTGCATGTGTGTGTGTGCACACGCGAGCTCAGTTGTGTCCAACTCTTTGTGACTCCCTGAACTATAGCCCTCCAGGGTCCTCTGTCCATGGAATTTTCCAAGCAAGAATACTGGAGTGTGCTACCATTTCCTATTCCACGGGATCTGCCAGACTCGGGGATCAAACCCACATTGTCTGTGTCTCCTACATTACAGGCGGATTCTTTACCCACTGAGCCACTCGGGAAGCCTTGTCAGGCCCTGGGGACCCTGGTATGTGTGTATTAAAAATGCTGGACTTGACTCTCTGATGTGGACATGGTGGTTATTCATTGACCAACCAGAATTCTCAGACTTGTTTCACATCTTAGGTCACACAATAATTAACATGACCTCCCTGTTTTTCTTGGTGAAGTTCTTGCAGTTATTTGTCTTATTCAGGACATATAATAAGAGTGGAGTGGGGGTGATGGGAAGAAAGGTGTTGTAACGATACAAAGCAACATGTTCTTCTCTCACCTGAATATTGATATGAGTGGAGTGACCTTAGAGACAGGTGGGTGGAAGAGTTTTCAAATACCAAAGTTACAACTCACAGCCTTCAAGGGATTAGGTACTCTTCTGCGGATTATTGATTGTTTGGTAAGGCAGAGGCCATTATTACTAATAGTATCCTCCTTCTCAGTTGCTTTAATTTCATTATCATTTTTTGAGCAGAGAAAAGAGTGTAGCTATATTTAATATGCGGGGGATTTCTCATGCTTTATCCATGATGATACTCTTAAGTAACTTACTATTATATTACTCAGCCTGAGATGTCCTTCACTCCTTTACTGTCTGGAAAAAAAAAACAAACAAACCTGCTTATCCTGTAAAGCAGAGATGGTGTCACTTTCTTTACACTAACAGCTCTGCTCCCCAGATACAACTTTTCTCTCACTTCTCAGCTGATTGTAGCAAGTAGTGTTGCCAGTTGACGTTCATCACATTATGTTTCAGTTAGTTATATGAAAATCTCTGCTTTTTATTAGAGGATGAACATTTCTGTTTTCTCCACTTGTATATCACCAGGGCCTCATGGAATATTTAGTGGTTAGTAATGGAGAAGGCAATGGCACCCCACTCCAGTGTTCTTGCCTGGAGAATCCCAGGGACGGGAGAGCCTGGTGGGCTCGCGTCTATGGGATCGACAGAGTTGGACACGACTGAAGCGACTCAACAACAACAACAATGGAACCAGAACTGGCATCTGGTCCAATATAAACAGGACACCAGGTTATTTATAATACGGAAACCAACCAACCAATCGACGAAACAAAATATAAACGAATAATTGTTGTCTCTATTACTTGTCTCAACTGCTTTGTGTGTGGGTGGATGGGGCAAGAGTTACATAGTCAACCTAAATATTATATTCAGTTTTGAAAGACAGAAAAATAAAACCAAATGAGAAATAGTAATAGTTTCTTCCTAGAGCCATGGTCTAGATTGCACTAATTTCCCCATAATCATTTTCTTATTTGATTCACTGACTTGCCATCATCATTGCCAACTTTAAAAAATAAATGGATGCAGCATGCTTGGGGCTGGTGCATGGGGATGACCCAGAAAGATGTTATGGGGAGGGAGGTGGGAGGGGGGGTCATGTTTGGGAATGCATGTAAGAATTAAAGATTTTAAAATTTAAAAAATAAAAAACTAAAAAAAAAAAATAAAGAAAAGTTAGATTAAAAAAAAAAATCCTAAAGTGAATATTTTTCCATATAAAAAATAGGAGTTTCAGTTGAAAGGTGTGAGCTGTTTGGATTTTAAAGAGATAAGTGGAATGTTTGAATAATGAATTTTGAAGATACTGTATCTGTCAAAACCTTGGCTAGAAGAGTCAGAAGAATTTGCTCTCTTTATAGAAGGCTGTTTTATTTCTTCTTCTTCTCCCCACCTCTCCTTCTCTGTTTGCTACTCTTTCACCTCCTCTCCTCTTCTCCTTGTCTTCATGTCTGTTTTACAAGTTTCCTTCCCTTTTTTATTCCTAGAGATTTATTTTTAAGAAGTTGGCAGTCATAATGGCAAGTCAGTGAAACAAATAAGGAAATGATTATGGAGAAAACAGTGCAATGTAGATCACAACTATAGGAAGAAACTATTTCTCTCTTGGTTTCATTTTTCAGTCTTTCAAAAAAGGATTTAATATTTATGTTAACTATGTAATATTGTCACATGGTTCTAAATTCAACACTAGAGAAGGGAGTAGAGAGAAAAATCTTTCTCGCATATCTATCCTCTAGCCATTTGGTTTCCTCTGGACAGAAAGGCAAGATCAAGTTTCCTCTGTGTCATTTCAGAGATATTTTATACATCCATAAATAAACACACACATGCACACCAAACACATATTCTTTTTGTTCTCTTGTACATAAACAAAAGCATATATTTTACAGCTTAATTTTTCTGCACACTACTTATTTTTATTTATTGTTGCAAGGTATTTTATCATCTGAATGTACTGACTATATATATTTAACCAGTTACTTGTAAGTACTTAGGATATTTCCACTATTATGTTGTTACAAGTGATACCAAATAAATTACCTTGCACAAATGTCATTTCAAACATCTTCAAGTATCTCTATATTCAAAGATAAATGACATCTAGGTTAAGGGTAAATAATTTCAATTAGTACTGCCAAATTGCCATCTTCTCACACTTATGAATGATGATTTTCTAAGCCTTTGGATAATTTACAGTCTGGTTCACAGAGTCACTCTGAAGTATGAATATGATTCTTTTCCTATTAAATATTCCATTAGCTAGTTATTAATATAAAAACATGTTTTTTTGTGCCTTTATCATGTTTATTGAATTTTAGTAATGTGATTAATCGAAAGAACTCAATATGTGTCGGAGACTGTGTTCAAAGAATTGTTTGAAAAGTAAAAATGATACATCTCCGCTGGTTGTTTAATTGCATGATATTGAACCACTGATAGGAGGGTTTTGTTTCAGTGACTTGGAAAAAGTAACATCATTTAGACTTAGATCCAAGTTCTTAATTTCATAGTAGTTCAAAATATATTATTTTATATGTGTATTTTCAGAGTTTACTTTCTATCAGTGCAGCAAACATTAACTACCTAAAGTATGCTCAGTTCAGTTCAGTTCAGTCACTCAGTCGTGTCCGACTCTTTGCGACCCCATGAATCGCAGCACGCCAGGTCTCCCTGTCCATCACCAACTCCCGGAGTTCACTCAGACTCACGTCCATCGAGTCGGTGATGCCATCCAGCCATCTCATCCTCTGTCGTCCCCTTCTCCTCCTGCCCCCAATCCCCCCCAGCATCAGAGTCTTTTCCAATGAGTCAACTCTTCACATGAGGTGGCCAAAGTACTGGAGTTTCAGTTTCAGCATCCTTCCTTCCAAAGAAATCCCAGGGCTGATCTCCTTCAGAATGGACTGGTTGGATCTCCTTGCAGTCCAAGGGACTCTCAAGAGTCTTCTCCAACACCACAGTTCAAAAGCATCAATTCTTCAGCGCTCAGCCTTCTTCACAGTCCAACTCTCACATCCATACATGACCACAGGAAAAAAGCATAGCCTTGACTAGGCGGACCTTAGCCGGCAAAGTAATGTCTCTGCTTTTCAATATGCTATCTAGGTTGATCATAATTTTTCTTCCAAGGAGTAAGCGTCTTTTAATTTCATGGCTGCAATCACCATCTGCAGTGATTTTGGAGCCCCAGAAAGTAAAGTCTGACACTGTTTCCACTGCTTCCCCATCTATTTCCCATGAAATGATGGGACTGGATGCCATGATCTTAGTTTTCTGAATATTGAGCTTTAAGCCAACTTTTTCACTCTCCTCTTTCACTTTCATCAAGAGGCTTTTAATTGGAAGAGTCAACAACACATATGACAGTCTCCCAAATCAGGAGCTCACAGTCTAATAAACAGACATCTAAAACTTACTTTAGTCAGGATATTGAAAGCACTTGCCTTTAATTTTAAATAGGCTATTAAGAAATCAATGCCATAAAGAGGCTGAAGAAAATCTAAGCCAGGAAACTGTTTCAATCAACAAATGTGTAATTATTCTCTTCTTGGCATTAATTAGATTACCCCTTTCAATAGAGCAACATGAAATGTGAGATATAGAACTTTCCACTCCTTTTTACTCCTTAATTCCTATAATTAGGCAGTTTTCTTATAATTTGGAAATAGCTAGTTGATTTAGCTTGATCAATCCAATTATCTACTTTTTAAAGACCAAGCAACTAATTGAAAGATCAGTTTTTTAAATGATCATGCTGTAGCCTTTCTCTGACCCTACATCATCATATTATGAATTAATATTTATCATATAATCGGAATCAATGAACACTTGAAATTTGTATATTACTTAATGCAATAGATTGCATGCTATTGGTATATTTAACTTGTTTTTATGAACTTTCTACCTCTTGTTTATGCAACATTAGACCTTAACTTCTTACTCAATGACTTCTGTACTACTTGGTATCAATTTTGCCACACAATTATATTATAACTAGAATTTACCCCTCTGCTGTTGTTAATATCTTATTACTTTGATTTTAGTACTTAAATCATAATTCATGCATTGAACAAATAATAATTAAGACCTATTATATGTCAAAATGATGTCTATATATTAATATATAGACATCATATATATATTAATATATTCAGAGTAGCTGAATATCACAGTTGACTGAATGAGTTTTATAGTTATTTAGAAGAGCAGTCTAGGCAGAAATGATCAATATTAAGGCAGGAAAAAGAGCCTGGCATTTTCTGGGGAAAAGATGATAGTAAATGACTTATCTGGAGATGCACAGATAGTGTTAGCTATCAGAGGTCTCACTTTGTGTAATGTCATCAAACATACCCAATAGAATGTAGAAGAGTTTCATCACTCATTCACTCCATTCATTTAATCTCCACTGGAAACACAAAGATCAGAACAGCAAAACCACTGCCTTGACATCTGATATTTTCAGTAGTTAAATTAACTTTTTAAAAAAGTTCATGTTTTTATCATTTTCTTGATAAAACTTTCATTTCCCAAAGGGTAAAACACAAGATGAAATATTTGACTTTTGAATAGTATTTTCCCTCAGTACGAATAAGATTTCAATTGCCAGTAGGTCATAAACTCCGACTTTTAACATGATCAATGTATAAATTGGATGGCATGCTATCTATTCCACTTTCTTTTAGTCCCAGTTGATTAAGAGGTGGGCATCTGACCCATGATGAGCCAGATGGTTTTGGAGTAAGAAGCCTGATTAAAGAAATTTAAACTGGAAGATTCAGTAGAGTGGGTGAGAACCATTGCACACCAAAGCAACATGATAGTTGAAATTTTGGGGGAGTCATAGAGACCCTGATGGCTCAGACAGTAAAGAATCTGCCTGCAATGCAGGAGACCCAGGTTTGATCCCTGGGTTGGGAAAATCCCCTGGAATGACTACCCACTCCACTATTCTTGCCTGGAGAATTCCATGAACAGAGGAGCCTGGCTGGTTACAGACTGTGGGATTGCAAAGAATCACACATGACTGAGTGACTAACAGAGAAAATACATAAGACACAGAAAGCCTTTTTTTTTTTTTTTTTTCAGAAAGAAACAAGAAAATACAGCAAACATGCAGAGAAGCAGCACCAAGACCATGCGGCTCCTTGAGAAATTGAGTCCTGTGCTTCCAGATTTTCTGGTCTTTATCTGCAGGACTGCCATTTGTGCAAGCAAGAGGGACTCCTGCCATGAACTCTTTAAAGCACCTGGGCTCCACAGGTCACAAACTCATGAGAAACATCAATGTGCTAAAGAACTCAAGGGCACCTTTGTCATTTGGCAGCCAGCACTAAACACTGGCACAGCAGGACCCCACATTTTAAACATCCATTCTTGTGACTAACACAGTTCAGTCCTAAGGGAAATGTTTCTCCACATCATATGCCTTATGTCCTTGAAACCAGAAACAGCTTGCCCACTGGGGCTGTGCCCCTTTGATGGCAGAAATTGGTGGTGTTTAGAGTGCAGGGCAGGCTTGGGCAAGTGGAGCCCTTGGGGAAGTGAAAAGACTAACTTGTCAAATGCTTCTCTCAACCACATGAGTACAATTGGTTTTTGCAGGATAAAATGTACTTTAGGTTAGTGCAGGATGTCTACTGGATTTTTTTTCTCTTTGAATTCTCCACTTTGTGACTCCAGAGGAATTCACACATGGTATATTATTTAGAATAGTGGTGCATAGTAGGAAAGCATCATTTTACAATAATAAACAATTTATATTGTTTATAAATACATAAATGTGCATGGTAGCATGCAAGATGCTGATTATGTAACTGAGAGGTTTGTGGGCTGCCGTCTCTGGGGTCGCACAGAGTTGGACACCACTGAAGCAACTTAGCAGCAGCAGCAGATACTATGAAAAGAAAACTGAAACATAAACTTGTTTACAAACATAAATTTGTATAATTTGATATTTTAAAATTACTGTATTTTGTAATGTTTTCTGTGGAATGATAATTTTCATGCACAATCTTATTACATTTTAAACTATGGAATATAAAATTCTTGGTTCATTTATGAGTTATTGACAATTCCTGTTGCCACTGCCTCATAAGAACAAAGTTTGTCCAAATTGATATACACAAATATATTATTTAAGAACTGTCATTAACTCAAGTGAGAGTCATTCTGTTGTGTCCAGACTCTTTGCAACCTCATGGACTATAGGCTGCCAGGCTCCTCTGTCCAAGAGATTTTCCAGGCAAAAATACTAAAGTGGGTAGCCACTTCCTTCTCCAAGTGATCTTCCCTACCCAGGGATCAAACCCAGGTCTCTGTATTGCAGGCAGATTCTTTACCATCTGAGCCACCAGGGAAGCTCCATAACTCAAGAGTGGTTGTCTAATTTAGTATTACCATTGATAAAACACAAATTAAGACACCATTTTGATTATAACAATATAATCAGCAATTTTGCTGAAATGAGAGTAATAATTAATCTTGTGAAACATATTATTATAGCTTCTATATATCTTTATTAGTCATCCAAAATCTGCTTATCAGCAGAACACCTAGATATGTACAATGATAAATTTATTTATCTATGGTATTTTGCAATTTGGTATCTTGACTTATCCCTTTTAAATATTTAGTTATGTGGTAGGTAAGTAGCCACTGTACTCTTATGCCATGTACTACAGACATTGAGGGTAGGTCCATTTCTGGGACCTGCTTTTACTTTTTTTCTGGTTGAAATTTCTGACGTTATTTCTGTGAGATCTCTATTGTATCCTTTTAAAAATACCCCATTGACTTGAGCTAATTTGAGGGGATTTCACTTCTTTGCACTAAAGAATTTTACCAAAGACAATCACAGAGGCAAATATCATTTTCTTCCAGTAGTCATGTATGGATATGAGAGTTGGACTGTGAAGAAAGCTGAGTGCCAAAGAATTGATGTGTTTGAACTGTGGTGTTGGAGAAGACTCTTGAGAGTCCCTTGGACTGCAAGGAGATCCAACCAGTCCATTCTGAAGGAGATCGGCCCTGGGTGTTTTTTGGAAGGAATGAATGTAAAGCTGAAACTCCAGTACTTTGGCCACCTCATGCGAAGAGTTGACTCATTGGAAAAGACTCTGATGCTGGGAGGGATTGGGGGCAGGAGGAGAAGGAGACGACAGAGGATGAGATGGCTGGATGGCATCACTGACTTGATGGACATGAGTCTGAGTGAACTCCGGAAGATGGTGATGGACAGGGAGGCCTGGCATGCTGCAATTCATGGGGTCACAAAGAGTCAGACACGACTGATCGACTGTACTGAACTGAACTGAGGTAGAAGAAAAATAAATGGATTCTCATTTGAGTTAAAAATCATGTAAACCATAGTTTACCAAATTCTGATTTTCTATATTCTGAACCTTTTAGAAATCAGGATTTTGAAAAAAAAAAAAAAAGACCAATAATACTGCCAAGTTTATCAGTAAGCATACTTCTGTTTCTCTGAATATTTAGATGGATTTTGAGTATACTGTAGGAGTGAAGCAGGCACAAAAATAAAAATTTTACATCGAGTTAAGTTCCACATTTTAAAAAATGCTTTAAAAATTGTTCTCTTTCTTCTTTCAGTTGCACTGGGTCTCGTGGCTGCCTCCGGGCTGTGTCTAGTTGCAGCAGGCACTGCTCTTTGTGCAGTGCGCAGGCTTCTAATTGCAGTGGCCTCTCTTGCTGCAGAGCACAGGCTCTAGGTACATGGGCCGCAGTGATTTTGCCACGTGGGCTCAGTAGTTTCGGCTCACGGGCCCTAGAGCTTGGGCTCAGTAGTTGTGGTGCTCAGGCTTAGCTGCTCCACAGGATGTGGAGTCTTCCTGAACCAGGGATGGGATCAGTTCAGTTCAGTTCATTTCAATCGCTCAGTCGTGTCTGACTCTTTGCGACCCCATGAATCGCAGCATGCCAGGCCTCCCTGTCCATCACCATCTCCCGGAGTTCACTCAGACTCAGGTCCATCGAGTCGGTGATGCCATCCAGCCATCTCATCCTCTGTCATCTCGTTCTCCTCCTGCCCCTAATCCCTCCCAGCATCAGAGTCTTTTCCAATGACTCAACTCTTCGCATGAGGTGGCCAGAGTACTGGAGTTTCAGCTCTAGCATCATTCCTTCCAAAGAAATCCCAGGGCCGATCTCCTTCAGAATGGACTGGTTGGATCTCCTTGCAGTCCAAGGGACTCTCAAGAGTCTTCTCCAACACCACAGTTCAAAAGCATCAATTCTTCGGCGCTCAGCCTTCTTCACAGTCCAAGTCTCACATCCATACATGACCACAGGAAAAACCATAGCCTTGACTAGACGGACCTTAGTCAGCAAAGTAATGTCTCTGCTTTTGAATATACTATCTAGGTTGGTCATAACTTTTCTTCCAAGGAGTAAGCATCTTTTAATTTCATGGCTGCAGTCACCATCTGCAGTGATTTTGGAGCCCAAAAAAATTAAGTCTGACACTTTATTATTATACACACTGTTATTATTAACAGTTTCCCCATATATTTCCCATGAAGTGATGGGACCAGATGCCATGATCTTCATTTTCTGAATGTTGAGCTTTAAGCCAACTTTTTCACTCTCCTCTTTCACTTTCATCAAGAGGCTTTTTAGCTCCTCTTCACTTTCTGCCATAAGGGTGGTGTCATCTGCATATCTGAGGTTATTGAGATTTCTCCCGGCAATCTTGATTCCAGCTTGTGTTTCTTCCAGCCCAGCATTTCTCATGATGTACTCTGCATAGAAGTTAAATAAGCAGGATGACAATATACAGCCTTGATGTACTCCTTTTCCTATTTGGAACCAGTTTGTTGTTCCATGTCCAGTTCTAACTGTTGCTTCCTGACCTGCATATAGGTTTCTCAAGAGGCAGGTCAGGTGGTCTGGTATTCCCATCTCTTTCAGAACTGTCCACAGTTTCTTGTGATCCACACAAAGGCTTAAAAAATAGTCAATAAAGCAGAAATAGATGTTTTTCTGGAACTCTCTTGCTTTTTCCATGATCCAGCAGATGTTGGCAAGTTGATCTCTGGTTCCTTTGCCTTTTCTAAATGCAGCTGAACATCTGGAAGTTCATGGTTCACATATTGCTGAAGCGTGGCTTGGAGAATTTTGAGCATTACTTTACTAGCATGTGAGATGAGTGCAATTGTGCGGTAGTTTGAGCATTCTTTGGCATTGCCTTTCTTTGGGATTGGAATGAAAACGGACCTTAACCAGTCCTGTGGCCACTGCTGAGTTCTCCATATGTGCTGGCATATTGAGTGTAGAACTTTCACAGCATCATCTTCAGGATTTGAAACAGCTCAACTGGAATTCCATCACCTCCACTAGCTTTGTTCATAGTGATGCTTTCTAAGGCCCACTTGACTTCACATTCCAAGATGTCTGGCTCTAGCTTAATGATTACATCATCATGATTATCTGTGTTGTGAAGATCTTTTTTGTACAGTTCTTCCATGTCTCTTATATTGGCTGGGAGATTCTTATCCACTGTGCACTAAGGAAGTTCAAGCTCAATCTTTTTAATAATGAAAACACAGTTAGATTGATGCCTTAAGTATATTAAGAACCAAAGTGATGTTAATGGTATATGACTAGGACTTCAAACAGAAAACTGAACATTAGGAGAAAAGAACTTCACGTAAAATACTAATATTAATCAAAAAAGGAGCCTCATCTCTGTTGTGTGTGTGTGTGTGTGTGTGTGTGTGTGTATGCACTAATTTCTAGGTGAAAATTCAAGAGAAATATTTCCTCTATTTATTTGCTTGGTTAAAATCAGATTATTCACTGTTTGGAAAATGTTCCCTGATTTAGAGCCAGAGAATTCTTAAACATGAAAAGATCTTTATATAATTCTCTAAGTCCACCCTCTCCTCTTATAGTTGAGAAAACTGAGGCCTAATTTGCTATATTGATTTGCTCATAAATAGCAGCTAAAAATACCCATGTGTTTGAATTACTAGTCCAGTATTCTTTCCTTTAAAGAATATTCTTTCTGTAGTTTCTTTAAATAAAAGAAAATCTAAGAAGGAAGTGATTATAATACAGAGGAAAGAGATTTAATAATCAATTTTAGAATCTATTCCTGACTTTGTTATTCATGAGGGCATTACTTTGAAATAAAGAAGAAATTTAAACAAAGATCTCCTGCACTATATTCAGATATAAACATATTTTGAGTCCACCTAACTCTATGCATTTATTCAGATGCAACACCGATATTCGGATCTCATTTGGTGCCTAAATGTGTGGAGAGTTGATCTTGATATGAAAAGGAGACAGAATTGTTGAGGTTCCATAAAGTTTCCTTTCTTGTGGAGTTACTGTTTCAACCTCTTTTTTTCCCTCCCTTCTTCCTTAGGGAACTTAATAATTTTCCCGAAGTGTTTTATCACTTTCTTCTCTCCAAGGTGAATTGTTGTACGTAAATGCTTTGGAAACTATCCATCCGTACCTCTTCAGAGTCCTCGTTCTTTTTTTTTTTTTTTTTAATACTTCTACTTGTCTCTCTCTAGAAAGAAGGTCTTTCCGATCACCATTTAAAGGTGCTTAAGTTTCTCTTATTATTAAATGCAAGCAAGTGACCTACCTACCTGATCCCCCCAAAAGGATGTTGTCATCCATGTATCTTGATTCTCTTCTTCTCCTCAGGGCCAAGATATTTCAAAGATAAATGCCTAGATCTCCCCTCGTGACTCAGTGGTAAACAATCCACTTGCCGATGCAGGAGATATGGGTTTCATCCCTGATTTGGGAAGACGCACGAGCCACAGAGCACCTAAAACTCGTGCATCACAACAATTGAGCCTGTGTTCTAAAGGCAGGGAGCCACAACGACTGAAGCCGGTGTGCCTAGAAACTGCTCTGCAGCACGAGAAGCCACCACATGAAAAGGCTGCACAGCACAACTAGAGAGTAGCTCCTGCTCGCCCTCTCTAGAGAATAGCCCGCGCAGCAACGAAGACCTAGCATTAGCATAGACAAAAATAAACAAAACAATAAACTTTTTAAAAATAATGAATGCCTTGTCTCTGTCTCCACTTGCTCAATGCATTTCATCTCAGCTTGACCCTCCCTTACTCATCTAACTCTAAATCCTTGTCACAAATTCTGGCACAGAAATTGCTCCCTACTGACTACCGGCTTGCTAATATTTTTAAGTCTTTAACTTACTTGTTCTATAGAACCACAGAATGTCCCATGTGGAAAAAAATCATCTACTCCATCACCTACTCCAGCTGCCCCTCCCATTCCCCAGCCATGATGGACGTGAAAACTAAAGATGTGAAAACACAAGGCGTTCTCCTTCTCAAGCACTTTCACCACTGTTTCCATAGTCAAGGGAAAGAGGAAATGTCATGTTGCCAAACGAGTCTTCACTATTCATCTGACCATCTCTCTACCAGGATGTGTTGTGCTGTGCGTGTGCCGGCTCTTGTGTGGTGTTGTCTGGCTGACCCGACCCATGGTGCCACCTCCGGTCTCTGGGCAACCGGAGGGCGGTGGGGTGAGGCGGCGTGGGTCTTCTACCATGTGTGCTCCTCACTGCAGGCACCCGGTGGTGGCTGGGACGACCCCCGCCCTGTGGGCTCCGTGCCACGTGTCAGGCATTCTCTTCTTGGGGTCGTTGGCTGCTCTCGCCTGAGGCGATGTGGTGGGGTGAAGGTTGCTGGTGAGGCTTAAAGCGGGCCCCTCTGGTGACTGTCCTAACCTGGAAAACGTGAGTTTTCATTTCAATGCCAAAGAAAGGCAATGCCAAAAAATACTCAAACTTCCACACAATTGCACTCATCTCACGTTCTAGTAAAGTAATGCTCAAAATTCTACAAGCCAGGCTTCAGCAATACCTGAACCGTGAACTTCCAGATGCTCAAGATGGTTTTAGAAAAGGCAGAGGAACCAGAGATCAAATTGCCAACATCCACTGGATCATCTTAAAAGCAAGAGAGTTCCAGAAAACATCTATTTCTGCTTTAGTGACTATGCCAAAGCCTTTGACTGTGTGGATCACAAGAAACTGTGGACAATTCTGAAAGAGATGGGAATACAAGACCACCTGACCTGCCTCTTGAGAAACCTATATGCAGGTCAGGAAGCAACAGTTAGAACTGGACATGGAACAACAGACTGGTTCCAAATAGGAAAAGGAGTACTTCAAGGCTGTATATTGTCACCCTGCTTATTTAACTTCTATGCAGAGTACATCATGAGAAACGCTGGACTGGAAGAAACACAAGCTGGAATCAAGATTGCCGGGAGAAATAGCAATAACCTCAGATATGCAGATGACACCACCCTTATGGCAGAAAGTGAAGAGGAGCTAAAAAGTCTCTTGATGAAAGTGAAAGAGGAGAGTGAAAAAGTTGGCTTAAAGCTCAACATTCAGAAAACGAAGATCATGGCATCTGGTCACATCACTTCATGGGAAATAGATGAGGAAACAGTGGAACCAGTATCAGACTTTATTTTTTTGGGCTCCAAAATCACTGCAGATGGTGACTGCAGCCATGAAATTATAAGACGCTTACTGCTTGGAAGAAAAGTTATGACCAACCTAGATAGTATATTGAAAAGCAGAGACATTACTTTGCCGCCTAAGGTCCGTCTAATCAAGGCTATGGTTTTTCCTGTGGTCATGTATGGATGTGAGAGTTGGACTGTGAATAAGGCTGAGCACCGAAGAATTGGTGCTTTTGAACTGTGGTGTTGGAGAAGACTCTTGAGAGTCCCTTGGACTGCAAGGAGATCCAACCAGTCCATTCTGAAGGAGATCAGCCCTGGGATTTCTTTGGAAGGAATGATGCTAAAGCTGAAACTCCAGTACTTTGGCCACCTCATGTGAAGAGTTGAGTCATTGGAAAAGACTCTGATGCTGGGAGGGATTGGGGGCAGGAGGAGAAGGGGATGACAGAGGATGAGATGTCTGGATGGCATCACTGATTCGATGGACGTGAGTCTGAATGAACTCCAGGAGTTGGTGGTGGACAGGGAGGCCTGGCTTGCTGCGATTCATGGAGTCACAAAGAGTCGGACAGACTGAGGAACTGAATTGAACTTGCATGTCTAATGAGTCGCCTTTGAGAACTTCATGATAGCCAGTCTTAAAAAGTGTCAGTAACTCTAGAATTTATTTTACAAAGGATAATGGATATTAAGAGCCGTGAAAGGTTTGACAAGAGTACAGTCCTACACTCTTACTACTAGTGACATTTTGAAGTGCACTAGTTGATACATCTACATGAATGGATTTTAATTGTTACACAGGGAAGAAGTAAAAGTTATATCTTGTTGCAAATGTGATCTATCAAGCAGCTGGATAGGTTTCTGCTAGAAGAGGAAGAAGCTGTCTTCTTCGCTTCCTTCCTCTCTCCTCATACTGAAAGGAGATGTTATGTTCAACCTTTTACTCTGGCCAGCCTGGATCTTTTCCTGTTCAAACTCGAGTACTTTTTAAGTTCACATCCAACTGCAGCTCCTCAGCTTTGAGAATTAGGTCAGCATTTAAATATAGAGCAACTCATTATTTAAAAACTTGAGAAGCTTTGGAGCCATGTCAAGCCTCATCTCCATGAAGCATTCTGCCTAATTCTTACTAAGACTATTTGAATGTCATTACTACTTGAAATGTCCTTAATGCTTGTACACTCAGTTTGTGCCAGACATCAGATGTCTGCTCATAAGTTGCCTAGGAGCAATTATCTAGTTTTCTTTTCTTTTCTTTTCAGGTATGTTTCTTTGCCCATTCAGCTGGTCATTTTCATGAAGAATTTGGAGTCCATCCAACTAGATGAATGAAAACTTGCAATTTACTTAGCTTCCTCCTCCTCCTAAGTTGCTTCAGTCGTGTCCGACTCTGTGCAACCCCACAAATGGCTGCCCACCAGGCTCCTCTGTCCCCGGAATTCTCCAGGCAAAAATATTGGAGTGGGTTGCCATTTCCTTCCTATCCTAAATCTTAATGGGGCTTTCCTGGTGGCTTAGTGGTAAAGAATCTGCCTGCCAATGCAGAAGACATGGGTTCAATCCCTGGGTCTGGAGGAGCCCCTGGAGTAGGGAATGGCAAGCCACTCCAGTATTCTTGCCTGAGAAATCTCATGCACAGAGAAGCCTGATGGGCTACAGCCCATGGGGTCAGAAAAGAGTTGGATACCTCTTAGCGACTAAATAGCAATAAACAATGAATCTTCATCTCCTCAGCTCTCCAATAGGAACACTATTTCAGGTTCACAAGGTTGCCACGAGGATTGCATGTTCCCAGCATGCTTGGCATGTGGCAGACTTCTTGCACAGATTAGTTTCCTTTCTGTCATCCTCATTTCCCCTCTTCCCTCCCTTTCTTTGTCATAGAACCAATAGCCAAGTCACTTTTGGTAGATTCTTGATACACTCTCATTAAATGAATGAGTATTATTATGACAGATTATGGCTTATTTTGCAAAGGTAATATTGAAAACTGTGTGTGACTTGGGATGAGTGATTCTATTCTATATATCTAATATGTAGTTCAGCTGGCTAGGTGTATTTTGTAACTTTTTTAGAGATGCAATGAATTATTAATCCAAATTAGAAGGGGCCCTATTGAGAGAACAGCTCAGCTCTGCCACATTATAAGCATACGGTCACCTGGCTGGGACAATGACTTTTTGTACACATGCCAAATGAAACTGTACAATGTCCATTGACTTTCTGTCTTTTTTTTTTTTTCTGTTATTGGATGAATTTGCTGCTCTTTGCGTGTGTGTGTGTGTGTGTGTGTGTGTGTGTGTGTATTTTGTCCCAACTTATGTCCAATAAACATTACTGAGAAAATGAAAAAGATGAAGGAACAAGTGTATTTTGTTAGATGGATTCATTGAGTGTTAAAGCTGAAACCCTTTCACACAAGGTTCACAGTCTTTTCATGAAGGCCCAGTTTTGCCTCAGCTCATGTCTGTGTGTGCATGTGTTTAGAGAATATGAAATACCACTGCTGCTTCTGCTAAGTCGCTTCAGTCGTGCCCGACTCTGTGTGACCCCAGAGGCGGCAGCCCACCAGGCTCCCCCGTCCCTGGGATTCTCCAGGCAAGAACGCTGGAGTGGGTTGCCATTTCCTTCTCCAATGCATTAAAGTGAAAAGTGAAAGTGAAGTTGCTTAGTCGTACCCTACTCTTAGCGACCCCATGGACTGCAGCCTACCAGGCTCCTTCATCCATGGGATTTTCCAGGCAAGAGTACTGGAGTGGGGTGCCATTGCCATCTCCATGAAATACCACTAAGGTGCATATATGAATATGTGCAATCTCAGGAAGACTCTAGCTTTTGTCGCATACAATAAATATATGCCACCCAGCTGCCACAAGGCTGCTTTCCCATATATCTGGTTTGAGATTCTTGGTTCTAAAATCCTCAGTATATTCATAATAATAAGTAACTTATATCTCTGGGGCTGCCTGACCTCAAGACATGGTTAGTGATCTAATTTCTGGATGAAAGACTAGAAAACTATATTAATCAGATGTGCCCTATCTGGGGCACTGATAATTTGTTGTTGAAAATCAATGTTATTTTCTCAAAAATATTTTTCTATTTAGTAAAGCAGGTCATATGACCTAAATCATAAGAATATATATACATTTTGACCACTGAAGTCAATTCAATTATTTTCACACTAAATGGGAAAAAAAATAAAAGGAGTCTCTAAGGGCTTTTTATGATTTTCTCAAGTTGAATTTCATGCCAGTTGCTTGCCACTGGGCTCCATGATCACAGGCTAGGGATTCATCTATGACAGCCAGCGCTGAAGTCACATGCATGTGGGAACTAATTTTTTTTAGGTCTCTTCCTGAACACATTGACCTAGTTAATGGATCACACTTGATGTGACCACTTTGGACAACTTGGAAGATAGGTAAAGGACTGGTGATTGTATTCCTGCTTTGTAAATGAGACCATCTATACCAATGTATTCCACAGAGATGACAGACATAGAGAAGAGATGTATGGACAAATCAAGAGGGAAAAGTGGGTATAAAATGAATTGGGAGATTGGGATTGACATATATACACTATTGATGCTATGCATAAAATAGACAACTAATGAGAATTTTGGAGAAGGAAATGGCAACCTACTGCAGTATTCTTGCCTGGAGAATCCCATGGACAGAGGAACCTGGCAGGCCACAGTCCATAGGGTCGCACAGAGTCAGACATGACTGAAGTGACTTAGCTCTCACAATGAGAACCTACTGTATCCAGCACTGGGAACTCAACTCTATGCTCTGTGGTGACCTAAATGGGAAGGAAATCTTAAAAAAGAGGGGATATATATGTCCTTATAACTCATTCATGTGGCTGTACAACAGAAACTAACACATTGTAAAGTAACTATACTAATAAAGATTTAAAGAAAAATAAAAGGCAATGCCAAAGAATGCTCAAACTACCGCACAATTGCACTCATCTCACATGCTAGTAAAGTAATGCTCAAAATTCTTCAAGTCAGGCTTCAGCAATACGTGAACTGTGAACTTCCTGATGTTCAAACTGGTTTCAGAAAAGGCAGAGGAACCAGAGATCAAATTGCCAACATCCACTGGATCATCTTAAAAGCAAGAGAGTTCCAGAAAAACATCTATTTCTGCTTTATTGACTATGCCAAAGCCTTTGACTGTGTGGATGACAATAAACTATCAAAAATTCTGAGAGAGATGGGAATACAGACCACCTGACCTGCCTCTTGAGAAATCTGTATGCAGGTCAGGAAGCAACAGTTAGAACTGGACATGGAACAACAGACTGGTTCCAAATAGGAAAAGGAGTACTTCAAGGCTGTATATTGTCACCCTGCTTATTTATCTTCTATGCAGAGTACATCATGAGAAACGCTGGACTGGAAGAAACACAAGCTGGAATCAAGATTGCCGGGAGAAATATCAATAACCTCAGATATGCTGATGACACCACTCTTATGGCAGAAAGTGAAGAGGAGCTAAAAGTCTCTTGATGAAAGTGAAAGAGGAGAGTGAAAAAGTTGGCTTAAAGTTCAACATTCAGAAAATGAAGATCATGGCATCTGGTCCCATCACTTCATGGGAAATAGATGGGGAAACAGTGGAAACAGTGTCAGACTTTATTTTTTTGGACTCCAAAATCACTGCAGATGGTGACTGCAGCCATGAAATTAAAAGATGCTTACTCCTTGGAAGAAAAGTTATGACCAACCTAGATTGCATATTGAAAAGCAGAGATGTTACTTTGCCGCCTAAGGTCCGTCTAGTCAAGGCTATGGTTTTCCAGTAGTCATGTATGGATGTGCGAGTTGGACTGTGAAGAAGGCTGAGTGCCAAAGAATTGATGCTTTTGAACTGTGGTGTTGGAGAAGACTCTTGAGAGTCCCTTGGACTGCAAAGAGATCCAACCAGTCCATTCTGAAGGAGATCAACCCTGGGATTTCTTTGGAAGGAATGATTCAGCTAAAGCTGAAACTCCAGTACTTTGGCCACCTCATGCAAAGAGTTGACTCACTGGAAAAGACTGATGCTGGGAGGGATTAAGGGCAGGAGGAGAAGGGGACGACTGAGGATGAGATGGCTGGATGGCATCACTGACTCGATGGATGTGAATCTGAGTGAACTCTGGGAGTTGGTGATGGACTGGGAGGCCTGGCGTGCTGTGATTCATGGGGTCGCAAAGAGTCAGACATGACTGAGCGACTAAACTGAACTGGAGCTCCAGTGAGGAAGGAGTGAGCAGGACCACAGCAGAGGAAAGCTTAGATAAGGGTCTGGGAGAGAAAGAAAGGACAAACAAGACTGATTTTGCTCAGGCACAGTTATACTAAAGGCTTTGAGTCCCTTCATCAGAAGAGTTCCAGCTGCTGGGTACTGGCATATGGGGCTGTACCAGAAGAATGGGAGAGAAACTTATCTGAGAGGCAGGAATTGTGGCTTAATCTGGGCTCTGCGTTAACCAGCTGTGTGATTTCAAATAAGCCACTATTTTGGATAAGGCCTCCATTTCCTCAGTTATAAAATAATAGAGTCAGATCACTTAAGCCCTCTGTTCTACTGATAGTATCCTATGATTCTAAGATTAGTTAGTTTCGATACCGTATTCTCTATCTAATGAGGACATTCCTCAAATCCTAGGTAGAGCTGAGGAAACAACAATGGCTACACTGTTGTCTTCTGGAGATCAATCGAATTCACTTTCAGCTTCTGATTTTGTTTTTCCAAATTGACTAGTACCTTTGCATCAATTTGACTTGCATCTACCTCTTAACTGATGAGGGATGATCTGAGGACATTAAACATGATTTATAATTTTTTTTTCAGAAACATACTATACAACTTTAAAACCTCTATGTTTGATAATTAGAAAATGCATATCCACAGTACTATTAACAAATATAAATTTTATGTAAACTCAATATTCTTGTTTAAAAAAAGAACTTTGCTAAGCCATTTTTACTGTTTATGATACTTTCTTTTAGCCTTACAACTCTTGTTTTCACCAAAAGTATTGATAGAATAATCAGTGGAATAATATCTTTTTCCTATCTTTTGGTTATTAAGTTGTTTATTCTGTTTGGCTTTATTAAATAAATATTACTGATGTTAAGAACTTGTATGCAGTTCCCTGGCTATTCATATGATGTGATCCCACATTAAAAATTATCCCTGAATTGAAAAGGAAAATTCAGAAAAAAATACTAAATATTACCTTAGAGATGAAATAAATCATTAAAGTGTGAAATTGAATCAAAAGAGATCTGAAATACACAAAGAATTCTACATGAAGTGAACATATGGACGATGCTAGAGGAAAATGCTACAGTTTCCCAAACTAGAAGAAACACCAGCAGCTGGTTATGCCACTGGCACAGATGGAAAGATGTGACATATTTTTCTAATAGATTAAAATATGCAGAGACATAGAAAATTTTAGTAGATTAAGAAACTTTATAACCTCATTATCCAAACCTGGTTAGAAATTCTTACAGAACTTTGATAGGGAAAATGCAAAAGGAACTATTTGTAAAGAGTTATAGAATCATTTAACCAAGGTTTTTGGTTCTATAGAAGGTATTGCTTTTGACTATATTCCTGAATAGAAGGGATGTATGAAGACTGTAACTGAAATTGAGTTCTGCCAAAGAAGTGTGAGTGAGAGGAGGGCAGAGTTTTTAGGAGTCAGTCCTCTTTCCTCTGTGGAATTAAGAAAAAGAAATGGCAAGTGACCTGAAATTCAATGAGGTAATGTGACCATTTCAGTGAAAAAGTTCATCTGACTCACAATGGAAAATAACTGAAATTGGGTTTTTATCCGAAACAAGCAACATTTGTAGCTACCCAAGATATTTTATTCTTGCCTGGAAAATTCCATGGACAGAGGAACCTGATGGGCTATAGTCCATGGGGTCGCAAAGAATCAGATACGACTGAGAGACTGACGGTAACTAATTAAGATATTTTAAAGGAACAAAAAGTATTCTCCATAGTTCTAAGAAAACAAGATATAGCCAGAAAAATCATAATAATTCTTTGCTGCTCCCTCTCCACATGTATTATAGCTAAGAACGTGACCAGGAAGGACTTTTGGAAAATGTGGAAGGGAAGAAGTGCTAAGGTACTGCTCCTTTCCTGATCCAGAATTTTATAGCCTGAAAGGCAGTTGGAGAAGGACAGGGAGTCAGTTAGTCCAGCTGACATCCATTTTTAGAGATAAAAATGTTGCAATTATTTTGATACACTTCTAGTTTAGACTCTTCCCAGGTCAGAGATTAGAGTTTTAGATGTCAAAAGTGGAAAGATGATACAGATGAAACTATTTGCATGGGCAGAAATAGACACACGGATACAGAGAACAGACTTGTGGACACAGAGGGGAAGTTCAGTTCAGTTCAGTCACTCAGTCCTGTTCGACTCTTTGCGACCCCATGAATCACAGCACGCCAGGCCTCCCTGTCCATCACCAACTCCCGGAGTTCACTCAGACTCACCTCCATCGAGTCAGTGATGCCATCCAGCCATCTCATCCTCGGTCATCCCCTTCTCCTTCTGCCCCCAATCCCTCCCAGCATCACAGTCTTTTCCAATGAGCCAACTCTTCGCATGAGGTGGCCAAAGTACTGGAGTTTCAGCTTTAGCATCATTCCTTCCAAAGAAATCCCAGGGCTGATCTCCTTCAGAATGGACTGGTTGGATCTCCTTGCAGTCCAAGGGACTCTCAAGAGTCTTCTCCAACACCACAGTTCAGAGGCATCAATTCTTTGGCGTTCAGCCTTCTTCACAGTCCAACTCTCACATCCATACATGACCACAGGAAAAACCATAGCCTTGACTAGACGGACCTTAGTCGGCAAAGTAGTGTCTCTGCTTTTCAATATACTATCTAGGTTGGTCATAACTTTTCTTCCAAGGAGCAAGGAGAGGGTGGGACAAATTGAGAGAGTAGCGTTGAGAATATACGCTGCCTTGTGTAAAATACATAGCTAGAGGGAAGTTGCTGCGTATAGCGCAGGGAACTCAGTTCGGTGCTCTGGGATGACTTAGAGAGGTGGGACGCGGGGCGTGTGGGGGGAGGCTCAAGACGGAGGAGATATGCGTATCTGTATACATAGGGTTGATTCATGTTTTGGTACAGCAGAACTAGCATAACATTGTGAAGCAATTATATTCCAATAAAAATATTCCAAGTCTATTTACTACAATATAGTTATACGCAAAACCAATTTTAAAGTATCTTTTTAATGTAACTTAAATGCTTCCTTTGATAAGTACAAGCGTTGGGATGCAAACCAGGTAGTGTGGCTCCAAAAGCCATACTCATTACACCGCTTACCTTCATCTGTGAAAGCGAAGTTGCTCAGTCGTATCCGACTCTTTGCGACCCCAGGGACTATAGCCTACCAGGTTCCACCGTCCATGGGATTTTCCAGGCAAGAATACGCCAGTGGGTTTCCATTTCCTTCTTCAGGAGATCTTCCCGACCCAGGGATTGAACCCGGGTCTCCCGCATTGTAGGCAGATGCTTCACCGTCTGAGCCACCAGGGAACTGTGACTATCCCTTAAATATTAGTATTGCCCAGGGTTCTCTGCTGGATGCTATTTTATTCTCCCTCTCCACAGTTTTTCTGGGAAATTCCATGCAGCCCAGTGCTTCACTAACCACATGCTGACTACCTTCAAATATATCTCATGAGCCTTAAACACGCCAGACACATATTTGACAGCGCGTCATGGATGTCCTACAGGCAACTCGAGCTTAGCACTTAATAAACCCATCATTTAACCCTTCCAAACTCTTTGCTAAAATATGAAGTTCTTTGTGGAAACTGCTTATCAATGTTTTACTTCTCCTTGTTCCATACCGTCCTTTCCAAGTCGTATTTCTCCGATTCTCACGCTTTTAAATTTAGTTTTTACGTTTCTATTGTTTGTATGTTTTGGAAGCTACCTTACGTCCATTTGTTGCTGTTTATGAGTCGCTAAGTCGTGTCTCTTTTTCTATTCCATAGACTGTATAGCCCACCAGGCTCCTCTGTCCATGGGATTTCCCAGGCAAGAATATTGGAGTGGATTGCCATTTCCTTTTCCAGGGGATCTTCCGCACCCAGGGATTGAACTCACGTCTCCTGCATGGATTCTTTACCACTGAGCCACTGTGGAAGCACTCTTAAGTCTATTAATATTACCAAACACCAATAAAAGAATGAAGTAATAATAAAAAAAATTACTCCACGTTGCAGTGGGTGACAGCATGCCCAGGAGTTGGCATGATCTGTCCAGGAGATGGCGCTCACAGTATATATTTTTGCTTTTAGGCTT